>NC_074678.1:18247398-19492398 GCF_029448725.1 Salvelinus fontinalis | reverse complement strand
ACACATATGTTTTGAGACAGTGACCTCAACTGTCTATCCAGTGTGTCTCTGCTAAGACATATGGTCTCATCCCAGGCTATTAAACGCTTGTTCATAAAGACCCTGCATACTAGACCTCTATCTGAAGCCCAGACGAAACATAGGAGGAACCTACAATGTCCATGTGAGGATGAATTTTCCCCCTCTGTCCTAAGGAGACATCGCTGAGGCACCAGTGGTGTGTGTGTTCCAGGAGGTACATTACCCCCTGGGAGCCTCTTCTTCTTCCCTCTCTACACAAGGAACGTTCCGTCATGTCCTATGTAGAGCGAGCCGACCATTTGTCTATGAACCTTCATTTATTTTTATTTTCAAGTTAAGGTCCCTTGCATTACTTCTCTGTGCAGCATCTGTGTCTCTGTCTCTCCCGTCCCTCCCTTCCATCTTTCTCTCCTTCCATCTCTCTGTCTCTCACTCTCTCTCTGTGCAGCATCTGTGTCTCTGTCTCTCCTGTCCCTCCCTTCCATCTCTCTGTCTCTCACTCTCTCTCTCGCTCTCTCTCTCATTCTGTCTGTCTGTCTGTCTGTCTGTCTGTCTGTCTGTCTGTCTGTCTGTCTGTCTGTCTGACAGGCTAGGAGAAGGACGCCACGTAGTTAAGGTGAGCCAGGCCACATCTCAAAAGTCAACACTTCAGAGAGACTGTAGAGTGAAGAGCAACCACATGTAGCATTTTAACATCTGCACGCCAGGTAACGATCTAAACAGGTAACGATCTAAATAGGTAACGATCTAAATAGGTAACGATCTAAACAGGTAACGATCTAGATAGGTAACGATCTAAATAGGTAACGATCTAAACAGGTAACGGTCTAAACAGGTAACGATCTAAACAGGTAACGATCTAAACAGGTAACGATCTAACAAGCAACAGGTAACAGGTAACGATCTAAACAGGTAACGATCTAAACAGGTAACGATCTAACAAGCAACAAGTAACAGGTAACGATCTAAACAGGTAACGATCTAAACAGGTAACGGTCTAAACAGGTAACGGTCTAAACAGGTAACGATCTAACAAGCAACAGGTAACAGGTAACGATCTAAACAGGTGACGATCTAAACAGGTAACGGTCTAAACAGGTAACGATCTAAACAGGTAACGATCTAAACAGGTAACGGTCTAAACAGGTAACGATCTAACAAGCAACAAGTAACAGGTAACGATCTAAACAGGTAACGGTCTAAACAGGTAACGATCTAACAAGCAACAGGTAACAGGTAACGATCTAAACAGGTAACGGTCTAAACAGGTAACGGTCTAAACAGGTAACGAACTAACAAGCAACAGGTAACAGGTAACGATCTAAACAGGTGACGATCTAAACAGGTAACGGTCTAAACAGGTAATGATCTAACAAGCAACAAGTAACAGGTAACGATCTAAACAGGTAACGGTCTAAACAGGTAACAATCTAAACAGGTAACGATCTAAACAGGTAACGGTCTAAACAGGTAACGATCTAAACAGGTAACGCTCTAAACAGGTAACGATCTAAACAGGTAACGATCTAAACAGGTAACAGGTAACGATCTAAACAGGTAACAATCTAACAAGCAACAGGTAACAGGTAACGATCTAAACAGGTAACGATCTAAACAGGTAACGGTCTAAACAGGTAACGGTCTAAACAGGTAACGATCTAACAAGCAACAGGTAACAGGTAACGATCTAAACAGGTGACGATCTAAACAGGAAACGGTCTAAACAGGTAACGATCTAAACAGGTAACAATCTAAACAGGTAACGGTCTAAACAGGTAACGATCTAACAAGCAACAGGTAACAGGTAACGATCTAAACAGGTGACGATCTAAACAGGTAACGGTCTAAACAGGTAACGATCTAACAAGCAACAGGTAACGATCTAAACAGGTAACGGTCTAAACAGGTAACGATCTAAACAGGTAACGATCTAAACAGGGTAACGGTTCAAACAGGTAACAATCTAAACAGGTAACGATCTAAACAGGTAAGGATCTAAACAGGTAACGGTCCAAACAGGTAACGATCTAAACAGGTAACGATCTAACAAGCAACAGGTAACAGGTAACGGTCTAAACAGGTAACGATCTAAACAGGTAACGATCTAAACAGGTAACGGTCTAAATAGGTAACGATCTAAACAGGTAACGATCTAAACAGGTAACGATGTAAACAGGTAACGATCTAAACAGGTAACGATCTAAACAGGTAACGATCTAAACAAGTAACGGTCTAAAAAGGTAACAATCTAAACAAGTAACGATCTAAACAGGTAACGATCTAAACAAGTAACGATCTAAACAGGTAAAGGTCTAAACAGGTAAAGGTCTAAACAGGTAACGATCTAAACAGGTAACACTAAACAGGTAACGATCTAAACAGGTAACGATCTAAACAGGTAAAGGTCTAAACAGGTAACGATCTAAACAGGTAACGATCTAAACAAGTAACGGTCTAAAAAGGTAACAATCTAAACAGGTAACGATCTAAACAGGTAACGATCTAAACAAGTAACGGTCTAAAAAGGTAACGATCTAAACAGGTAACGATCTAAACAGGTAACGATCTAAACAGGTAACGGTCTAAACAGGTAACGATCTAAACAGGTAACGATCTAAACAGGTAACGATCTAAACAGGTAACGATCTAAACAGGTAACGATCTAAACAAGTAACGGTCTAAAAAGGTAACAATCTAAACAAGTAACGATCTAAACAAGTAACGGTCTAAACAGGTAACGATCTAAACAGGTAACGATCTAAACAGGTGTCAGGTAACGATCTAAACAGGTCACGATCTAACAAGCAACAGGTAACAGGTAACGATCTAAACAGGTAAGGGTCTAAACAGGTAACGGTCTAAACAGGTAACGAACTAAACAGGTAACGATCTAAACAGGTAACAGGTAACGATCTAAACAGGTAACGATCTAACAAGCAACAAGTAACAGGTAACGATCTAAACAAGTAACGGTCTAAAGAGGTAATGATCTAACAAGCAACAAGTAACAGGTAACGATCTAAACAGGTAACGGTCTAAACAGGTAACAATCTAAACAGGTAACGATCTAAACAGGTAACGGTCTAAACAGATAACGATCTAAACAGGTAACGCTCTAAACAGGTAACGATCTAAACAGGTAACGGTCTAAACAGGTAACGATCTAAACAGGTAACAGGTAACGATCTAAACAGGTAACGATCTAACAAGCAACAGGTAACAGGTAACGATCTAAACAGGTAACGGTCTAACAAGCAACAGGTAACGGTCTAAACAGGTAACGGTCTAAACAGGTAACGATCTAAACAGGTAACGATCTAAACAGGTAACAGGTAACGATCTAAACAGGTCACGATCTAACAAGCAACAGGTAACAGGTAACGATCTAAACAGGTAACGGTCTAAACAGGTAACGGTCTAAACAGGTAACGATCTAAACAGGTAACGATCTAAACAGGTAACAGGTAACGATCTAAACAGGTAACGATCTAACAAGCAACAGGTAACAGGTAACGATCTAAACAGGTAACGATCTAAACAGGTAACGGTCTAAACAGGTAACGATCTAAACAGGTAACGCTCTAAACAGGTAACGATCTAAACAGGTAACGGTCTAAACAGGTAACGGTCTAAACAGGTAACGGTCTAAACAGGTAACGATCTAAACAGGTAACGGTCTAAACAGGTAACGATCTAAACAGGTAACGCTCTAAACAGGTAACGATCTAAACAGGTAACGATCTAAACAGGTAACAGGTAACGATCTAAACAGGTAACGATCTAAACAGGAAACGATCTAAACAGGTAACGATCTAAACAAGTAACGATCTAAACAAGTAACGGTCTAAAAAGGTAACAATCTAAACAGGTAACGATCTAAACAGGTAATGATCTAACAAGCAACAAGTAACAGGTAACGATCTAAACAGGTAACGGTCTAAACAGGTAACAATCTAAACAGGTAACGGTCTAAACAGGTAACGGTCTAAACAGGTAACGATCTAAACAGGTAACGCTCTAAACAGGTAACGATCTAAACAAGTAACGGTCTAAAAAGGTAACGATCTAAACAGGTAACGATCTAAACAAGTAACGGTCTAAAAAGGTAACGATCTAAACAGGTAACGATCTAAACAGGTAACGATCTAAACAGGTAACGATCTAACAAGTAACGGTCTAAAAAGGTAACGATCTAAACAAGTAACGGTCTAAACAGGTAACGATCTAACAAGCAACAGGTAACAGGTAACGGTCTAAACAGGTAACGGTCTAAACAGGTAACGATCTAAACAGGTAACGATCTAAACAGGTAACGATCTAAACAGGTAACGATCTAAACAAGTAACGGTCTAAAAAGGTAACAATCTAAACAGGTAACGATCTAAACAGGTAACGATCTAAAAAGGTAACGATCTAAACAGGTAACGATCTAAACAGGTAACGATCTAAACAGGTAACGGTCTAAACAGGTAACGATCTAAACAGGTAACGATCTAAACAGGTAACGATCTAAACCGGTAACGATCTAAACAGGTAACGATCTAAACAAGTAACGGTCTAAAAAGGTAACAATCTAAACAAGTAACGATCTAAACAAGTAACGGTCTAAACAGGTAACGGTCTAAACAGGTAACGATCTAAACAGGTAACGATCTAAACAGGTGTCAGGTAACGATCTAAACAGGTCACGATCTAACAAGCAACAGGTAACAGGTAACGATCTAAACAGGTAAGGGTCTAAACAGGTAACGGTCTAAACAGGTAACGAACTAAACAGGTAACAATCTAAACAGGTAACAGGTAACGATCTAAACAGGTAACGATCTAACAAGCAACAAGTAACAGGTAACGATCTAAACAAGTAACGGTCTAAACAGGTAATGATCTAACAAGCAACAAGTAACAGGTAACGATCTAAACAGGTAACGGTCTAAACAGGTAACAATCTAAACAGGTAACGATCTAAACAGGTAACGGTCTAAACAGGTAACGATCTAAACAGGTAACGCTCTAAACAGGTAACGATCTAAACAGGTAACGGTCTAAACAGGTAACGATCTAAACAGGTAACAGGTAACGATCTAAACAGGTAACGATCTAACAAGCAACAGGTAACAGGTAACGATCTAAACAGGTAACGGTCTAACAAGCAACAGGTAACGGTCTAAACAGGTAACGGTCTAAACAGGTAACGATCTAAACAGGTAACGATCTAAACAGGTAACAGGTAACGATCTAAACAGGTCACGATCTAACAAGCAACAGGTAACAGGTAACGATCTAAACAGGTAACGGTCTAAACAGGTAACGGTCTAAACAGGTAACGATCTAAACAGGTAACGATCTAAACAGGTAACAGGTAACGATCTAAACAGGTAACGATCTAACAAGCAACAGGTAACAGGTAACGATCTAAACAGGTAACGATCTAAACAGGTAACGGTCTAAACAGGTAACGGTCTAAACAGGTAACGATCTAACAAGCAACAGGTAACAGGTAACGATCTAAACAGGTGACGATCTAAACAGGTAACGGTCTAAACAGGTAACGATCTAAACAGGTAACGATCTAAACAGGTAACGGTCTAAACAGGTAACGATCTAACAAGCAACAGGTAACAGGTAACGATCTAAACAGGTGACGATCTAAACAGGTAACGGTCTAAACAGGTAACAATCTAACAAGCAACAAGTAACAGGTAACGATCTAAACAGGTAACGGTCTAAACAGGTAACAATCTAAACAGTTAACGATCTAAACAGGTAACGATCTAAACAGGCAACGGTCTAAACAGGTAACGATCTAAACAGGTAACGATCTAAACAGGTAACGCTCTAAACAGGTAACGATCTAAACAGGTAACAGGTAACGATCTAAACAGGTAACGATCTAAACAGGTAACGATCTAACAAGCAACAGGTAACAGGTAACGATCTAAACAGGTGACGATCTAAACAGGTAACGGTCTAAACAGGTAACGATCTAAACAGGTAACGGTCTAAACAGGTAACGATCTAACAAGCAACAGGTAACAGGTAACGATCTAAACAGGTGACGATCTAAACAGGTAACGGTCTAAACAGGTAACGATCTAACAAGCAACAAGTAACAGGTAACGCTCTAAACAGGTAACGATCTAAACAGGTAACGATCTAAACAGGTAACAGGTAACGATCTAAACAGGTAACGATCTAACAAGCAACAGGTAACAGGTAACAATCTAAACAGGTAACGATCTAAACAGGTAACGATCTAAACAGGTAACGGTCTAAACAGGTAACGATCGAAACAGGTAACGATCTAAACAGGTAACGATCGAAACAGGTAACGATCTAAACAGGTAACGATCTAAACAGGTAACGATCTAAACAGGTAACGATCTAAACAAGTAACGGTCTAAAAAGGTAACAATCTAAACAAGTAACGATCTAAACAAGTAACGGTCTAAACAGGTAACGGTCTAAACAGGTAACGATCTAAACAGGTAACGATCTAAACAGGTAACAGGTAACGATCTAAACAGGTCACGATCTAACAAGCAACAGGTAACAGGTAACGATCTAAACAGGTAAGGGTCTAAACAGGTAACGATCTAAACAGGTAACAGGTAACGATCTAAACAGGTAACGATCTAACAAGCAACAAGTAACGGGTAACGATCTAAACAGGTAATGGTCTAAACAGGTAATGATCTAACAAGCAACAAGTAACAGGTAACGATCTAAACAGGTAACGGTCTAAACAGGTAACAATCTAAACAGGTAACGATCTAAACAGGTAACGGTCTAAACAGGTAACGATCTAAACAGGTAACGCTCTAAACAGGTAACGATCTAAACAGGTAACGGTCTAAACAGGTAACGATCTAAACAGGTAACAGGTAACGATCTAAACAGGTAACGATCTAACAAGCAACAGGTAACAGGTAACGATCTAAACAGGTAACGGTCTAACAAGCAACAGGTAACGATCTAAACAGGTAACGGTCTAAACAGGTAACGGTCTAAACAGGTAACGATCTAAACAGGTAACGATCTAAACAGGTAACAGGTAACGATCTAAACAGGTAACGATCTAACAAGCAACAGGTAACAGGTAACGATCTAAACAGGTAACGATCTAAACAGGTAACGGTCTAAACAGGTAACGGTCTAAACAGGTAACGATCTAACAAG
The DNA here is from genome assembly GCF_029448725.1 of Salvelinus fontinalis. Taxonomy (NCBI): domain Eukaryota; kingdom Metazoa; phylum Chordata; class Actinopteri; order Salmoniformes; family Salmonidae; genus Salvelinus; species Salvelinus fontinalis. The sequence continues at coordinate 19,485,201 of NC_074678.1, read as the reverse complement.
CAACAGGTAACAGGTAACGATCTAAACAGGTAACGATCTAAACAGGTGACGATCTAAACAGGTAACGATCTAAACAGGTAACGATCTAAACAGTTAACGGTCTAAACAGGTAACGATCTAACAAGCAACAGGTAACAGGTAACGATCTAAACAGGTGACGATCTAAACAGGTAACGGTCTAAACAGGTAACGATCTAACAAGCAACAAGTAACAGGTAACGCTCTAAACAGGTAACGATCTAAACAGGTAACGATCTAAACAGGTAACAGGTAACGATCTAAACAGGTAACGATCTAACAAGCAACAGGTAACAGGTAACAATCTAAACAGGTAACGATCTAAACAGGTAACGATCTAAACAGGTAACGGTCTAAACAGGTAACGATCGAAACAGGTAACGATCTAAACAGGTAACGATCGAAACAGGTAACGATCTAAACAGGTAACGATCTAAACAGGTAACGGTCTAAACAGGTAACGATCTAAACAGGTAACGCTCTAAACAGGTAACGATCTAAACAGGTAACGGTCTAAACAGGTAACGGTCTAAACAGGTAACGGTCTAAACAGGTAACGATCTAAACAGGTAACGGTCTAAACAGGTAACGATCTAAACAGGTAACGCTCTAAACAGGTAACGATCTAAACAGGTAACGATCTAAACAGGTAACAGGTAACGATCTAAACAGGTAACGATCTAAACAGGTAACGATCTAAACAGGTAACGATCTAAACAAGTAACGATCTAAACAAGTAACGGTCTAAAAAGGTAACAATCTAAACAGGTAACGATCTAAACAGGTAATGATCTAACAAGCAACAAGTAACAGGTAACGATCTAAACAGGTAACGGTCTAAACAGGTAACAATCTAAACAGGTAACGGTCTAAACAGGTAACGGTCTAAACAGGTAACGATCTAAACAGGTAACGCTCTAAACAGGTAACGATCTAAACAAGTAACGGTCTAAAAAGGTAACGATCTAAACAGGTAACGATCTAAACAAGTAACGGTCTAAAAAGGTAACGATCTAAACAGGTAACGATCTAAACAGGTAACGATCTAAACAGGTAACGATCTAACAAGTAACGGTCTAAAAAGGTAACGATCTAAACAAGTAACGGTCTAAACAGGTAACGATCTAACAAGCAACAGGTAACAGGTAACGGTCTAAACAGGTAACGGTCTAAACAGGTAACGATCTAAACAGGTAACGATCTAAACAGGTAACGATCTAAACAGGTAACGATCTAAACAGGTAACGATCTAAACAAGTAACGGTCTAAAAAGGTAACAAACTAAACAGGTAACGATCTAAACAGGTAACGATCTAAACAAGTAACGGTCTAAAAAGGTAACGATCTAAACAGGTAACGATCTAAACAGGTAACGATCTAAACAGGTAACGGTCTAAACAGGTAACGATCTAAACAGGTAACGATCTAAACAGGTAACGATCTAAACCGGTAACGATCTAAACAGGTAACGATCTAAACAAGTAACGGTCTAAAAAGGTAACAATCTAAACAAGTAACGATCTAAACAAGTAACGGTCTAAACAGGTAACGGTCTAAACAGGTAACGATCTAAACAGGTAACGATCTAAACAGGTGTCAGGTAACGATCTAAACAGGTCACGATCTAACAAGCAACAGGTAACAGGTAACGATCTAAACAGGTAAGGGTCTAAACAGGTAACGGTCTAAACAGGTAACGAACTAAACAGGTAACAATCTAAACAGGTAACAGGTAACGATCTAAACAGGTAACGATCTAACAAGCAACAAGTAACAGGTAACGATCTAAACAAGTAACGGTCTAAACAGGTAATGATCTAACAAGCAACAAGTAACAGGTAACGATCTAAACAGGTAACGGTCTAAACAGGTAACAATCTAAACAGGTAACGATCTAAACAGGTAACGGTCTAAACAGGTAACGATCTAAACAGGTAACGCTCTAAACAGGTAACGATCTAAACAGGTAACGGTCTAAACAGGTAACGATCTAAACAGGTAACAGGTAACGATCTAAACAGGTAACGATCTAACAAGCAACAGGTAACAGGTAACGATCTAAACAGGTAACGGTCTAACAAGCAACAGGTAACGGTCTAAACAGGTAACGGTCTAAACAGGTAACGATCTAAACAGGTAACGATCTAAACAGGTAACAGGTAACGATCTAAACAGGTCACGATCTAACAAGCAACAGGTAACAGGTAACGATCTAAACAGGTAACGGTCTAAACAGGTAACGGTCTAAACAGGTAACGATCTAAACAGGTAACGATCTAAACAGGTAACAGGTAACGATCTAAACAGGTAACGATCTAACAAGCAACAGGTAACAGGTAACGATCTAAACAGGTAACGATCTAAACAGGTAACGGTCTAAACAGGTAACGGTCTAAACAGGTAACGATCTAACAAGCAACAGGTAACAGGTAACGATCTAAACAGGTGACGATCTAAACAGGTAACGGTCTAAACAGGTAACGATCTAAACAGGTAACGATCTAAACAGGTAACGGTCTAAACAGGTAACGATCTAACAAGCAACAGGTAACAGGTAACGATCTAAACAGGTGACGATCTAAACAGGTAACGGTCTAAACAGGTAACAATCTAACAAGCAACAAGTAACAGGTAACGATCTAAACAGGTAACGGTCTAAACAGGTAACAATCTAAACAGTTAACGATCTAAACAGGTAACGATCTAAACAGGCAACGGTCTAAACAGGTAACGATCTAAACAGGTAACGCTCTAAACAGGTAACGATCTAAACAGGTAACGATCTAAACAGGTAACAGGTAACGATCTAAACAGGTAACGATCTAAACAGGTAACGATCTAACAAGCAACAGGTAACAGGTAACGATCTAAACAGGTGACGATCTAAACAGGTAACGGTCTAAACAGGTAACGATCTAAACAGGTAACGGTCTAAACAGGTAACGATCTAACAAGCAACAGGTAACAGGTAACGATCTAAACAGGTGACGATCTAAACAGGTAACGGTCTAAACAGGTAACGATCTAACAAGCAACAAGTAACAGGTAACGCTCTAAACAGGTAACGATCTAAACAGGTAACGATCTAAACAGGTAACAGGTAACGATCTAAACTGGTAACGATCTAACAAGCAACAGGTAACAGGTAACAATCTAAACAGGTAACGATCTAAACAGGTAACGATCTAAACAGGTAACGGTCTAAACAGGTAACGATCGAAACAGGTAACGATCTAAACAGGTAACGATCGAAACAGGTAACGATCTAAACAGGTAACGATCTAAACAGGTAACGATCTAAACAGGTTACGATCTAAACAAGTAACGGTCTAAAAAGGTAACAATCTAAACAAGTAACGATCTAAACAAGTAACGGTCTAAACAGGTAACGGTCTAAACAGGTAACGATCTAAACAGGTAACGATCTAAACAGGTAACAGGTAACGATCTAAACAGGTCACGATCTAACAAGCAACAGGTAACAGGTAACGATCTAAACAGGTAAGGGTCTAAACAGGTAACGATCTAAACAGGTAACAGGTAACGATCTAAACAGGTAACGATCTAACAAGCAACAAGTAACGGGTAACGATCTAAACAGGTAATGGTCTAAACAGGTAATGATCTAACAAGCAACAAGTAACAGGTAACGATCTAAACAGGTAACGGTCTAAACAGGTAACAATCTAAACAGGTAACGGTCTAAACAGGTAACGGTCTAAACAGGTAACGCTCTAAACAGGTAACGCTCTAAACAGGTAACGATCTAAACAGGTAACGGTCTAAACAGGTAACGATCTAAACAGGTAACAGGTAACGATCTAAACAGGTAACGATCTAACAAGCAACAGGTAACAGGTAACGATCTAAACAGGTAACGGTCTAACAAGCAACAGGTAACGATCTAAACAGGTAACGGTCTAAACAGGTAACGGTCTAAACAGGTAACGATCTAAACAGGTAACGATCTAAACAGGTAACAGGTAACGATCTAAACAGGTAACGATCTAACAAGCAACAGGTAACAGGTAACGATCTAAACAGGTAACGATCTAAACAGGTAACGGTCTAAACAGGTAACGGTCTAAACAGGTAACGATCTAACAAGCAACAGGTAACAGGTAACGATCTAAACAGGTAACGATCTAAACAGGTGACGATCTAAACAGGTAACGATCTAAACAGGTAACGATCTAAACAGTTAACGGTCTAAACAGGTAACGATCTAACAAGCAACAGGTAACAGGTAACGATCTAAACAGGTGACGATCTAAACAGGTAACGGTCTAAACAGGTAACGATCTAACAAGCAACAAGTAACAGGTAACGCTCTAAACAGGTAACGATCTAAACAGGTAACGATCTAAACAGGTAACAGGTAACAATCTAAACAGGTAACGATCTAAACAGGTAACGATCTAAACAGGTAACGGTCTAAACAGGTAACGATCGAAACAGGTAACGATCTAAACAGGTAACGATCGAAACAGGTAACGATCTAAACAGGTAACGATCTAAACAGGTAACGATCTAAACAGGTAACGATCTAAACAAGTAACGGTCTAAAAAGGTAACAATCTAAACAAGTAACGATCTAAACAAGTAACGGTCTAAACAGGTAACGGTCTAAACAGGTAACGATCTAAACAGGTAACGATCTAAACAGGTAACAGGTAACGATCTAAACAGGTCACGATCTAACAAGCAACAGGTAACAGGTAACGATCTAAACAGGTAAGGGTCTAAACAGGTAACGATCTAAACAGGTAACAGGTAACGATCTAAACAGGTAACGATCTAACAAGCAACAAGTAACAGGTAACGATCTAAACAGGTAATGGTCTAAACAGGTAATGATCTAACAAGCAACAAGTAACAGGTAACGATCTAAACAGGTAACGGTCTAAACAGGTAACAATCTAAACAGGTAACGATCTAAACAGGTAACGATCTAAACAGGTAACAGGTAACGATCTAAACAGGTAACGATCTAACAAGCAACAGGTAACAGGTAACGATCTAAACAGGTAACGGTCTAACAAGCAACAGGTAACGATCTAAACAGGTAACGGTCTAAACAGGTAACGGTCTAAACAGGTAACGATCTAAACAGGTAACGATCTAAACAGGTAACAGGTAACGATCTAAACAGGTAACGATCTAACAAGCAACAGGTAACAGGTAACGATCTAAACAGGTAACGATCTAAACAGGTAACGGTCTAAACAGGTAACGGTCTAAACAGGTAACGATCTAACAAGCAACAGGTAACAGGTAACGATCTAAACAGGTAACGATCTAAACAGGTGACGATCTAAACAGGTAACGATCTAAACAGGTAACGATCTAAACAGTTAACGGTCTAAACAGGTAACGATCTAACAAGCAACAGGTAACAGGTAACGATCTAAACAGGTGACGATCTAAACAGGTAACGGTCTAAACAGGTAACGATCTAACAAGCAACAAGTAACAGGTAACGCTCTAAACAGGTAACGATCTAAACAGGTAACGATCTAAACAGGTAACAGGTAACAATCTAAACAGGTAACGATCTAAACAGGTAACGATCTAAACAGGTAACGGTCTAAACAGGTAACGATCGAAACAGGTAACGATCTAAACAGGTAACGATCGAAACAGGTAACGATCTAAACAGGTAACGATCTAAACAGGTAACGATCTAAACAGGTAACGATCTAAACAAGTAACGGTCTAAAAAGGTAACAATCTAAACAAGTAACGATCTAAACAAGTAACGGTCTAAACAGGTAACGGTCTAAACAGGTAACGATCTAAACAGGTAACGATCTAAACAGGTAACAGGTAACGATCTAAACAGGTCACGATCTAACAAGCAACAGGTAACAGGTAACGATCTAAACAGGTAACGGTCTAAACAGGTACCGATCTAAACAGGTAACAGGTAACGATCTAAACAGGTAACGATCTAACAAGCAACAAGTAACAGGTAACGATCTAAACAGGTAATGGTCTAAACAGGTAATGATCTAACAAGCAACAAGTAACAGGTAACGATCTAAACAGGTAACGGTCTAAACAGGTAACAATCTAAACAGGTAACGATCTAAACAGGTAACGGTCTAAACAGGTAACGATCTAAACAGGTAACGCTCTAAACAGGTAACGATCTAAACAGGTAACGGTCTAAACAGGTAACGATCTAAACAGGTAACAGGTAACGATCTAAACAGGTAACGATCTAACAAGCAACAGGTAACAGGTAACGATCTAAACAGGTAACGGTCTAACAAGCAACAGGTAACGATCTAAACAGGTAACGGTCTAAACAGGTAACGGTCTAAACAGGTAACGATCTAAACAGGTAACGATCTAAACAGGTAACAGGTAACGATCTAAACAGGTAACGATCTAACAAGCAACAGGTAACAGGTAACGATCTAAACAGGTAACGATCTAAACAGGTAACGGTCTAAACAGGTAACGGACTAAACAGGTAACGGTCTAAACAGGTAACGATCTAACAAGCAACAGGTAACAGGTAACGATCTAAACAGGTGACGATCTAAACAGGTAACGGTCTAAACAGGTAACGATCTAAACAGGTAACGATCTAAACAGTTAATGGTCTAAACAGGTAACGATCTAACAAGCAACGGGTAACAGGTAACGATCTAAACAGGTGACGATCTAAACAGGTAACGGTCTAAACAGGTAACAATCTAACAAGCAACAAGTAACAGGTAACGATCTAAACAGGTAACGGTCTAAACAGGTAACAATCTAAACAGTTAACAATCTAAACAGGTAACGATCTAAACAGGCAACGGTCTAAACAGGTAACGATCTAAACAGGTAACGCTCTAAACAGGTAACGATCTAAACAGGTAACGATCTAAACAGGTAACAGGTAACGATCTAAACAGGTAACGATCTAAACAGGTAACGATCTAACAAGCAACAGGTAACAGGTAACGATCTAAACAGGTGACGATCTAAACAGGTAACGGTCTAAACAGGTAACGATCTAAACAGGTAACGGTCTAAACAGGTAACGATCTAACAAGCAACAGGTAACAGGTAACGATCTAAACAGGTGACGATCTAAACAGGTAACGGTCTAAACAGGTAACGATCTAACAAGCAACAGGTAACAGGTAACGATCTAAACAGGTGACGATCTAAACAGGTAACGGTCTAAACAGGTAACAATCTAAACAGGTAACGATCTAAACAGGTAACGGTCTAAACAGGAAACGATCTAAACAGGTAACGCTCTAAACAGGTAACGATCTAAACAGGTAACGATCTAAACAGGTAACAGGTAACGATCTAAACAGGTAACGATCTAACAAGCAACAGGTAACAGGTAACAATCTAAACAGGTAACGATCTAAACAGGTAACGATCTAAACAGGTAACGGTCTAAACAGGTAACGATCTAAACAGGTAACGATCTAAACAGGTAACGATCTAAAGAGGTAACGATCTAAACAGGTAACGATCTAAACAAGTAACGGTCTAAAAAGGTAACAATCTAAACAAGTAACGATCTAAACAGGTAACGATCTAAACAAGTAACGATCTAAACAGGTAAAGGTCTAAACAGGTGAAGGTCTAAACAGGTAACGATCTAAACAGGTAACACTCTAAACAGGTAACGATCTAAACAGGTAACGATCTAAACAGGTAACGGTCTAAACAGGTAACGATCTAAACAGGTAACGATCTAAACAAGTAACGGTCTAAAAACGTAACAATCTAAACAGGTAACGATCTAAACAGGTAACGATCTAAACAAGTAACGGTCTAAACAGGTAACGATCTAAACAGGTGACGATCTAAACAGGTAACGATCTAAACAGGTAACGATCTAAACAGGTAACGATCTAAACAGGTAACGATCTAAACAGGTAACGATCTAAACAGGTGACGATCTAAACAGGTAACGGTCTAAACAGGTAACGATCTAAACAGGTAACGATCTAAACAGGCAACGGTCTAAACAGGTAACGATCTAACAAGCAACAGGTAACAGGTAACGATCTAAACAAGTGACGATCTAAACAGGTAACGGTCTAAACAGGTAACAATCTAACAAGCAACAAGTAACAGGTAACGGTCTAAACAGGTAACGATCTAAACAGGTAACGATCTAAACAGGTAACGGTCTAAACAGGTAACGATCTAACAAGCAACAGGTAACAGGTAACGATCTAAAAAGGTAACGATCTAAACAGGTAACGGTCTAAACAGGTAACAATCTAAACAGGTAACGGTCTAAACAGGTAACGATCTAAACAGGTAACGATCTAAACAGGTAACGATCTAAACAGGTAACGGTCTAAACAGGTAACGGTCTAAACAGGTAACGGTCTAAACAGGTAACGATCTAAACAGGTAACGGTCTAAACAGGTAACGATCTAAACAGGTAACGCTCTAAACAGGTAACGATCTAAACAGGTAACGATCTAAACAGGTAACAGGTAACGATCTAAACAGGTAACGATCTAAACAGGTAACGATCTAAACAGGTAACGATCTAAACAAGTAACGATCTAAACAAGTAACGGTCTAAAAAGGTAACAATCTAAACAGGTAACGATCTAAACAGGTAATGATCTAACAAGCAACAAGTAACAGGTAACGATCTAAACAGGTAACGGTCTAAACAGGTAACAATCTAAACAGGTAACGGTCTAAACAGGTAACGGTCTAAACAGGTAACGATCTAAACAGGTAACGCTCTAAACAGGTAACGATCTAAACAAGTAACGGTCTAAAAAGGTAACGATCTAAACAGGTAACGATCTAAACAAGTAACGGTCTAAAAAGGTAACGATCTAAACAGGTAACGATCTAAACAGGTAACGATCTAAACAGGTAACGATCTAAACAAGTAACGGTCTAAAAAGGTAACGATCTAAACAAGTAACGGTCTAAACAGGTAACGATCTAACAAGCAACAGGTAACAGGTAACGGTCTAAACAGGTAACGGTCTAAACAGGTAACGATCTAAACAGGTAACGATCTAAACAGGTAACGATCTAAACAAGTAACGGTCTAAAAAGGTAACGATCTAAACAGGTAACGATCTAAACAGGTAACGATCTAAACAGGTAACGATCTAAACAGGTAACGATCTAAACAAGTAACGGTCTAAAAAGGTAACGATCTAAACAGGTAACGATCTAAACAAGTAACGGTCTAAAAAGGTAACGATCTAAACAGGTAACGATCTAAACAGGTAACGATCTAAACAGGTAACACTCTAAACAGGTAACGATCTAAACAGGTAACGATCTAAACAGGTAACGATCTAAACAGGTAACGGTCTAAACAGGTAACGATCTAAACAGGTAACGATCTAAACAGGTAACGATCTAAACAAGTAACGGTCTAAAAAGGTAACGATCTAAACAGGTAACGATCTAAATAGGTAACGATCTAAACAGGTAACACTCTAAACAGGTAACGATCTAAACAGGTAACGATCTAAACAGGTAACGATCTAAACAGGTAACGATCTAAACAGGTAACGGTCTAAACAGGTAAAGGTCTAAACAGGTAACGATCTAAACAGGTAACGATCTAAACAGGTAACGATCTAAACAGGTAACGATCTAAACAAGTAACGATCTAAACAAGTAACGGTCTAAAAAGGTAACAATCTAAACAAGTAACGATCTAAACAAGTAACGGTCTAAAAAGGTAACGATCTAAACAGGTAACGATCTAAACAGGTAACGATCTAAACAGGTAACGGTCTAAACAGGTAACGGTCTAAACAGGTAACGATCTAAACAGGTAACGATCTAAACAGGTAACGCTCTAAACAGGTGACGATCTAAACAGGTAAAGGTCTAAACAGGTAACGATCTAAACAAGTAACGATCTAAACAAGTAACGATCTAAACAGGTAACGATCTAAACAGGTAACGATCTAAACAGGTAATGGTCTAACATTTCAAATTTAAGTAGGACACGTTAAGATTAAAGGGGATTTTTAAAGGAACTCTCTCAGCTTGTCGTTGTTCAAAGAGTTGATTTGTGAATTTGATTTGTGACACTATTAAGCTTTTTCCTGTTTAGAGGAGTTGATATTGGGAAGCAGCGTGCGAGTTAACCCATTCAGTATGTGTCCTTGCAGACAGATGTGCCTTTTGCCTTCCATACTGTAAATAAACCCTGATTTCACTGCTGCTCAAACTGATGCACAACTTCCAGACTTCCTGTCTTCCTGATGTTAAAACAGATAATTTTCTGTACAATATTTGTATATATTTATTTGAACAATCACTCAAAACAAGGTGAAAAGCTGAGAAGTTGACTTCTAAGTTTCAAAGACTTCTAATGGGTCCTATTGTAATGTGCTGTGACTGAGCTGTCAGCATTCAAATCCTGTTTAAAATGCTAAACATACAGTATTAGGTGAAAAAAAAACGCCTCTCTCTCTCTGGGAACCAAGAGTATAATTGCCATTTGTGGCTAATTTTAAAGGCCACAATATGCTTCATACGAGGGACAGGGAGCTTTCTGTGGCATACAAGCGCGCACACACACACACACACCCACCCACACACACCCACCCACCCACCCACACCCACCCACCCACCCACACCCACCCACCCACACCCACACACACACACACACACACACACACACACACACACACACACACACACACACACACACACACACACACACACACACACACACACACACACTCTCTCTCTCTCGCTCTTTTTCTCTCTCTCTCTCTCGTGTTGACTCTGTGATTACATTAGCCCTTGGGAATGGGGATTTAGTAAGGTAGCCACAGCTGTCGTGCTACTAGCCATACTGGTGTCATTAACCATGTGGTTTAGAGCCATGCTGTAGAGCTTCCTTTAGGGTTAGTCTACGTCCCAAATGGCACCCTATTCCCTATATAGCGCACTACTGTTAGGCAGGGCCCATACGGCTCTGGTCAAAAGTAGTGCACTATATAGGGAACAGGGTGCCATTTCGGAAGAAGCCATGGTCTCTGAGCTTGCCATAAGGATGCAGTTTGAGTTGTTACACAACAAGCTAGCTGCATTTCTCTGGCAGGGTGGCATATCACATAGGCTAATCAACAAAGTCAAACCAGACCCCAGTCCCAAAGTCTGATATGCCATAATACCAGGGTTTCTTTCCAGTTTCGTTCAACGAGTCAAAGGCATTCAGAATGGCTGGTTTATAAATTCCATCTACATGGCTCAGTTCCAGTTCCAGAGCTCTGTTAAAGAAAATAACAAACAAGAGAGTTATTTCTTTAGTTCTGGAATTGGTTATTGACTGATATAATCTTGCTCCTCAAAACTACTATTTTGCCTTCTGAGCCTCACCACCCTAATAGGCATGCAACTATAACATCAAGATCTGTTGGGACAAATTGAATCATTATTTATACTAATCCCTGTGAGCTCTGTACAAAAGTATTTCACTTTTGCAGAAAGGGAGTTATTTTAGGATCACCATTGTGGTGGTGCATTCTACTAATATATGAATAGAAATGGCTATATGAATGGATATGCTTCCATATGTTGGTCTTGTAGTTCCATATGTTGGTGTATAAGCTAAATGTAAATGGGCTTCCCAAGCCATGTGTTATGAAGTAAGACTCATAATGGTTTAATCTTACAGCAGGGTTCCCCAATTGGAGGCCCCGGGTGTGATATTATCTGTCCCTCCAAAAAAATGTATACAAAATAGATATTTTATTTTCTGACATAAAAGACTGTAAAAACATCAGCAAATCAGCTGTAAGTGATTTTAATTTTGGTAATCTGTTCCAAAGTATTTGCATAATAGAGAGATATATGTGATCATATACAAACGAAAGCCAAGTTTGAAATCATTAAGTGTTAGTCAAATGTTATATCTGTTAGGGCTTCTTGAGGTAAATTTGCAGTCTGCAAATGATTTGTAATTATGTTCCGGCCCCGTGACCATCCGCTCAAGAATAAATGGGCCCATGGCTGAAGCTAGTTGATGATCCCTGTCTTACAGCAATGCTTAAAAAGAAAATAGATTTTGATAACTTTTGTAACAAAAATCTGTAGAATGCTTCTAAAAATGTCTCCTTTACTTATAAATAACTCATATTATTAAGAAATTATTTACAGCTAATTAACTGTCAATTCACAATGTATTTGCAGGGTTACCGCTTACAAATGGGCTATTATTAGGATATTAAATTGTGAGTTATTATATCCATGCTTTCATCTGCTGCCTGAAGGCCTAGCAATAAAACCAATAGAATAGCTCTCTCATGACTTTGATCTATAGAGGAGAGTTTGACCTCACATACGTGTGTCATCAGCCGTAACAAGGAGAAATGTCCATTATCTCATTATTTCACATATGCTATCAATTTGTCACAAGGCATTTTTAAAGGGCAATATGTTGAGAGAATAACCTGTCTTAACTATATGCGTTTATCTATTAAGTTAACTTATCTATTCCGTTTAGAAAAGCAAAGTGGACTGTGAGACTAAGAAACAGACAGACATTACAATCCTCTCAGCCAATGTAAAGAAGAGAAGAGAGAAAAGAAAACAGATTCTAAATATTGATTCTGTCCCATGTAGTTTTATAATTTATTATTATTATGGAGAAACGGATGGTTGTCAGGGGAGATGGAACACAGTGGAGAATTCTGGGAGGATTGGTACTCTGCATGAAAAAGAGTTTGCATTGTAAACTGTGAGAAACTGAGCAATAAAGTTTAGGGAGCAAAGGTTTGCTTTGATTTGAAAACTATACTTTATTTATCTGACTAAACATTAAGACAGGAGACAATACTGGTTACATGGATATGATAAATAAAAACTTACAACTTTTGAAAACTTTGATTCTGTATCTAATAAAGATGCATTTGGTAAACGTTTTGCTGTTGAGGAATAGAAGAGGACATAAAATACAGCAAAGCAAACTAAGAGATATTGTGAGAGATTTGTTTGCAGTTGTTTGTAATTACAAACCCTCTTGGCTCTTGAACCTGGAACTAGAAAGAAAAGGGATTATAGGCCTAAACAGTTTATCTGAATAGCATAATGAACACACTATGGTTGTTCCCAGTCCCAACCAGCTTGCATATCTGTGTGCAGTGCAGTCTCAAATAAAATAAAACCATGGTTAGAATAGAATACAATAGATTAGAATAGAACATAATTGAATACAATACAAAACAATACAATACTATAAACAAGTTCTAGACTACCATCACATCAAAATATAACAAAATACTACTTCCGGCGCCGACAGAGATGGCCGCCTCGCTTCGCGTTCCTAGGAAACTATGCAGTATTTTGTTTTTTTACGTGTTATTTCTTACATTGGTACCCCAGGTAATCTTAGGTTTCATTGCATACAGTCGGGAGGAACTACTGAATATAAGAGCAACGTCAACTCACCATCGTTACAACCAGGAATATGACTCTCCCAAAGCGGATCCTGTGTTTTGCCTTCCACCCAGTACAATGGATCTGATCCCAGCCGGCGACCCTAAACAACGACGCCGTAAAAGGGGCAAACGAAGCGGTCTTCTGGTCAGGCTTCGGAGACGTGCACATCGCGCTCCACTCCCTAGCATAGTACTCGCCAATGTCCAGTCTCTTGACAACAAGGTAGATGAAATCCGAGCAAGGGTAACATTCCAGAGAGACATCAGAGACTGTAACGTTCTTTGCTTCACGGAAACATGGCTCACTCGAGAGACGCTAACGGAGTCGGTGCAGCCAGCTGGTTTCTTCATGCATCGCGCCGACAGAAACAAACATCTTTCTGGTAAGAAGAGGGGCGGGGGTGTATGCCTTATGATTAACGAGACGTGGTGTGATCATAACAACATACAGGAACTCAAGTCATTCTGTTCACCTGATTTAGAATTCCTCACAATCAAACGTCGACCGCATTATCTACCAAGGGAATTCTCTTAGATTATAATCACAGCCGTATATATTCCCCCCCAAGCAGACACATCGATGGCCCTGAACGAACTTTATCTGACTTTATGTAAACTGGAAACCACACAACCTGAGGCTGCATTCAGCGTAGCTGGGGATTTTAACAAGGCTAATCTGAAAACAAAACTCCATTCTATCAGCATATCGATTGTGCTACCAGGGATGGTAAAACCTTGGATCATTGTTATAATAACTTCCGCGACGCATATCAGGCCCTCCCCCGCCAACCTTTCAGAAAAGCTGACCACGACTCCATTTTGTTGCTTCCAGCCTACAAACAGAAACTAAAACAGCAAGCTCCAGCGCTCAGGTCTGTTCAACGCTGGTCCGACCAATCTGATTCCACGCTTCAAGACTGCTTCGATCACGTGGATTGGGATATGTTCCGCATTGCGTCCAACAACAACATTGACGAATACGCTGATTCGCCGAGCGAGTTCATTAGAAAGTGCATTGACGATGTCGTACCCACAGCAACGATTAAAACATTCCCAAACCAGAAACCGTGGATTGATGGCAGCATTCGCGTGAAACTGAAAGCGCGAACCACTGCTTTTAACCAGGGCAAGGTGACCGGAAACATGACCGAATACAAACAGTGTAGCTATTCCCTCCGCAAAGAAATCAAACAAGCTAAGTGCCAGTATAGAGACAAAGTAGAGTCGCAATTCAACAGCTCAGACACAAGAGGTATGTGGCAGGGTCTACAGTCAATCACGGATTACAAAAAGAAAACCAGCCCCGTCGCGGACCAGGATGTCTTGCTCCCAGACAGACTAAATAACTTTTTTGCTCGCTTTGAGGACAATACAGTGCCACTGACACGGCCCGCTACTAAAACCTGCGGGCTCTCCTTCACTGCAGCCGAGGTGAGTAAAACATTTAAACGTGTTAACCCTCGCAGGGCTGCAGGCCCAGACGGCATTCCCAGCCGCGTCCTCAGAGCATGCGCAGACCAGCTGGCTGGTGTGTTTAAGGACATATTCAATCAATCCTTATCCCAGTCTGCTGTTCCCACATGCTTCAAGAGGGCCACCAGTGTTCCTGTTCCCAAGAAAGCTAAGGTAACTGAGCTAAACGACCACCGCCCCATAGCACTCACTTCCGTCATCATGAAGTGCTTTGAGAGACTAGTCAAGGACCATATCACCTCCACCCTACCTGACACCCTAGACCCACTCCAATTTGCTTACTGACACAATAGGTCCACAGACGACGCAATCGCAACCACACTGCACACTGCCCTAACCCATCTGGACAAGAGGAATACCTATGTGAGAATGCTGTTCATCGACTACAGCTCAGCATTTAACACCATAGTACCCTCCAAACTCGTCATCAAGCTCGAGACCCTTTGTCTCGACCCCGCCCTGTGCAACTGGGTACTGGACTTCCTGACGGGCCGCCCGCAGGTGGTGAGGGTAGGTAACAACATCTCCACCCCGCTGATCCTCAACACTGGGGCCCCACAAGGGTGCATTCTGAGCCCTCTCCTGTACTCTCTGTTCACCCACGACTGCGTGGCCATGCACGCCTCCAACTCAATCATCAAGTTTGCGGACGACACTACAGTGGTAGGCTTGATTACCAACAACGACGAGACGGCCTACAGGGAGGAGGTGAGGGCCCTCGGAGTGTGGTGTCAGGAAAATAACCTCACACTCAATGTCAACAAAACAAAGGAGATGATTGTGGACTTCTGGAAACAGCAGAGGGGGCACCCCCCTATCCACATCGATGGGACAGTAGTGGAGGTGGAAAGTTTTAAGTTCCTCTGTGTACACATCACGGACAAACTGAATTGGTCCACCCACACAGACAGCGTCGTGAAGAAGGCGCCGCAGCGCCTCTTCAACCTCAGTAGGCTGAAGAAATTTGGCTTGTCACCAAAAGCACTCACAAACTTCTACAGATACACAATCGAGAGCATCCTGTCGGGCTGTATCACCACCTGGTACGGCAACTGCACCGCCCTCAACCGCAAGGCTCTCCAGAGGGTGGTGCGGTCTGCACCACTTTTACCGGGGGCAAACTACCTACCATCCAGGACACCTACAACACCCAATGTCACAGGAAGGCCAAACATATCATCACGGACAACAACCACCCAAGCCACTGCCTGTTTACACCACTATCATCCAGAAGGCGAGGTCAGTACAGGTGCATCAAAGCTGGGACCGAGAGATTGAGAAACTGCTTCTATCTCAAGGCCATCAGACTGCTAAACAGCAATCACTACCTCAGAGAGGCTGCTGCCTACATGGAGACCCAATCACTGGACACTTTAATAAATGGATCACTGGTCACTTTAAACAATGCCACTCTAAATAATGCCACTTTAATAATGCCAACATATCTTACATTACTCATATTACATGTATATACTGTATTTTACACCATCTACTGCACCTTGCCAACATATCTTACATTACTCATATTACATGTATATACTGTATTTTACACCATCTACTGCACCTTGCCTACACACAAATCTAAAGGGGTGAATGAGATATATATATACATATATATACATATATATACATATATATATATATATACATGTAATATGAGTAATGTAAGATATGTTGGCAAGGTGCAGTAGCAGCCATCGCTTATCCATATACTTATATGTACATATTCTCATTCACCCCTTTAGATTTGTGTGTATTGGATAGTTGTTGGGGAATTGCTAGATTACTTGTTGGATTTGTGAGTATTCGGTAGTTGTTGGGAATTGTTAGATTACTTGTTAGATATTACTGCACTGTTGGAACAAGAAGCACAAGCATTTTGCTACACTCAAATTAACATCTGCTAACCATGTGTATGTGACCAATAACACTTGACTTGATTTGATTTCTTTCTAGGCCAAACCCACCACTGATGTGTTGCCAAAGTGCTATATTTGTGTCATCTGACCATTGCATTGGTTCCAATCCAAGTGCCAATGCCGTTTAGCAAACTCCAGTTGTTTACATTTGTTGGTTTCTCTCAATAAAATATGTTTTATGGCATCTAATTGTAGATTTGGAGACTTGCCAAGATGCGATCAGATTCTGTAATTCTCCAACTGTTGCACTTTTACTTTTTTTTGCCTCCCAAACCATCTTCCTCACTATACGTGGAGACAAGATAGACCTGGGTCCTCTGCCAGGCAAGTTTACTCCTTGTTCCAATGGTTTTAAACTTTGTTAATTGTTGCCCTAATAGTGGTATATTTGTTTTTTCTGTTGCTTTTTTGTACCCATTGCCTGGTTTATGAAAGTCAACAACCATTTGTCTCTTTCATTTGTGAGTTCTTTGCCTTTCCCCATGGTGATGGATGACGAAAGGATTATTTATTTATTTCACCTTTTTTTAACCAGGTAGGCTGGTTGAGAGAAAGTTCTCATTTTTTGCATGTGTTTTACCTAATTTTATTACCCCAGTAAAACAGAAAGCCATGCAAGGCCAAAATACAGCTCCTTAAACTGAGATTAACTTAAAAACCTAGAATGTTCATACAGATTACATTTTGTTTGATTTAATTTATAAGAATCTTTAGGTGTGCCCAATAATTTTCTCTCCTATCTTTTAGAGATTTTGCATAAAATATATACAATATATACAATATAGCTCATTAGTTGTATGATTATTTCATACAGTATTTTTTGCTCATCTTTATCAAGGGTGCCAATAAGTTTGGACCTGACTGTAGATACTGTACATCATTGGTTTCTACAGTGTTGAAACTTCTTAAATCAAGCCCATATGCAAGAGGGAGGACTGACTCAAGTATTAAAACGGCATAGCATGCCAAGTCACTAATTGGGGTGAGTATTTATGTGATTGAGTAATTGAAATAACAAAGAGAATCATTACATTGTTACTGATTGCCATGGTGTCATTAATCTAAACCGCAAATCCCCAGTGTAGTTAAAAATGATTCTGGTGGTTTATTGATTCTCTACTGTGCCGTATTTTACTGTACTGTATTCTATACCTTCTATACTGACCTGGCTGAATGTTGTCAATTAGGAGTGAGGACAAGAAGCAGAATGGATAGAAAATATAGCATCTGGAACTATGTGATTTGACAAATAGACAAAAAGGTCAAGAAGTCTAGGACATGAAATTAAATATTAAAGTTGACAAGGTACTTAGGTAAGATATCCTTTTCTCAATAGGGGGTGCTGTTGGCACTTTGTAATAATTTCGTTCCCAAATTAAACTGCCTCGTACTCAATTCTTGCTCCTACAATATGCATATTAGAGACAGGCAGACTGAGGCAGACTGAGACAGACAGACAGACAGACAGACAGAAGAGAGAGAGAGAGAGAGAGAGAGAGAGAGAGAGAGAGAGAGAGAGAGAGAGAGAGAGAGAGAGAGAGAGAGAGAGAGAGAGAGAGAGAGACAGAGAGAGACAGAGAGAGACAGAGAGAGAGAGAGAGAGAGAAAGAGAGAGAGAGAGAGAGAGAGAGAGAGAGAGAGAGAGAGAGAGAGAGAGAGAGAGAGAGAGAGAGAGAGACAGAGAGAGAGAGAGACAGAGAGAGAGAGAGAGAGAGAGAGAGAGAGAGAGAGAGAGAGAGAGAGAGAGAGAGAGACCATTGTCAGGTCTGACCTAACCATAACTGTGACAGAGACGAGAGGAAGAGTCTGGTTTTGAGAAGAGAAGTAGACCCATGAGGGAAGCCTTACGGTAACGTGTCTGTGGAATTCAACCGTTTAGCCAACAGGAGACACTTAATCACCCATCTCATTCACAATGTAAATACAACTGCTGCCTTACAGCTGCCTCACGCCCCCAAGTCCACCTGACTGTCAAACTACCACATGCAAAAAACACCTTTACTCTAAATTAGCTAAACGTTGTATTTTTTCATCCTTAATTTTGTAGACATAAGCATATAAATAATGGTTGAATATCAACGCTAGGCAAATGGCAGTTCGTTTTAGGGCTATATTAATAACAACCACCTGAATCACCTGACCTATGTGATGACTTCATCCATACGAGATGAGACAGGATGTTGAAAGGTGTCAGAGAGGATGGTGAGTTGCTGCCACCAACATCAAGGGTGGTGAAATTACATTCAGAATTCGAAGCACAGACAAAAGGGGTTGGTTATCAGCATCTTTACTGCTAGCTAGCTGATAAGTTAGTAGTAGTTAGTAGCTAGCCAGTGTAGCCAATTAATCAAGGTGACAGCTAAAGCACAAGCAACAGGTTGTAGTGATTTTTTGGCATAAAAATTGTATCCCAAAATTATCAAAACCAAATTCATCTTGAACACATAGCGAGCTAGCTCTCCCACTTCACATATGCAGTCATTTCTCTCCCAACTTCGACCACTATGATCAGTAGTGGTGCATGCGTAAGATCACTGGGGAAGCCAAGCCAGAAAAAAAAGGCATATTACAACCTATGTGTTGTGATAATTGTGATACAACCTATGTGTTGTTTGCTCTACAACCTGTTAGTTCATATGCCTTGCCACCATGATATATACTGTAGGCCTAAAGGCCAAGACAATAAGAATACACAGTGGCAGAATAAATCCAACCACACCTTTTTTTCATCACAAAGCCAGAGAGCAACCTCTGTCCAGTGAAGTCCACAGAAGTTATGTCACATATGCAGTTATCGAAAATATATGGGAATATCTGCTCAATCCAAATTTACAACCAACTGATTGCAGCACTACCACAACAATTGTGGAGACAAGTGGAAAAGAAAGAAGGTAGGGAACAGGTTTGCCTGCCATTATTAAAGCTACAAATTAGCTGAAAGGAACTGGCATAAATAGAAAAATATACCAGGTTCATCTGAGGACAAAACTGTTGACAGCTGCACCATACAGATTGCAAAATAAATGGGAGGAGATTTTTGATGTACCAATTCTATGGCACATGGCTTATGAACTGATACAAAAACTACACTTGACTCAACACTTAGAGTTTTTCAATTTAAATTATTATATACAATTCTTGCCACCAACAGACTGCTAGATATATGGGGCATACAGCAATCTCTGCTCTGTAGACTTTGTTGCGAAGAGACAGAATCACTAGGCCCCTTATTCTGGTATTGACCCTATGTAGCTTGTTTCTGGTCACAGGTTCAGGAATGGTTAAAAAATCACAACATGCACTTAAAATTAACCTTACAAATAGCAGTGTTGGGTGATCTGGAAAGCCATAGCCAATCAGCAAATAATATAATAATACTCGTAGGAAAGGTTTCATGTTCAGCTCACAATCTGTGGATAATATCTGATTAGAAAGATTCAAACCTTTTGGGATTAAAGTGTTTGTTTGGTCATGTATTGTTGTTATATATAAAAGGACCATGCATGTAAAAGGAATATGTAAAATATGTATGTAAAATGTATATGTAAAATGTGTACGTAAAATGTATAGGTAAAGTGTATGTATATGTAGAAAAAAAAATCGATAAAAAAAACTAAGATATTTGTCCTTTCAAGAAGGGGGTGGTGGAGGGTTTATAAAAATAAAAAAAATCATATAAATGCTTGCTCACAAGCCTAACTTTCTTTCATGGGCAACGATGTGCCAGTCCAGCTTGTTAATAACATCAGCCTACTACATCTAGCTACAGTTTGAACTTCCATCCTCTCAGGACAGGGGCACAATGTATGAATTTATGGTTGAATCAGAATCGCCAAGATGGCCTCCTGAGTGGCGCAGTGGTCTAAGGCACTGCATCGCAGTGCTAGCTGTGCCACTAGAGATTCTGGGTTTGAGTCCAGACTCTGTTGCAGTCAGCCGCAACCGGGAGACACATGGGGCGGCACACAATTGGCCTGAGTTGGGGAGGGTTTGGCCAGCAGGGATGTCCTTGTCCCATCACGCACTAGTAACTCCTGTGGCAGGCCGGGTGCAGTGCACGCTGACACGGTCGCCAGATGTGCGGCGTTTCCTCCGACACGTTGGTGCGGCTGGCTTCCGGGTTAAGTGGGCATTATGTCAAGAAGCAGTGCGGCTTGGTTGGGTTGTGTTTCAGTGGACGCACGGCTCTTGACCTTCGCCTCTCCTGAGTCTGTACGGGAGTTGCAGCGATGAGACAAGACTGAAACTACCAATTGGATACCATGAAAAAGGGGGTAAAACCTTTTTTTGCTACCTAGCTTGCCACCGGAGGAGAACAACCCAACGAGATCCAACAATTCTATTTTTTCTGTCATTTACGTTTTGCTCTCGATATGATGTGATTCGTCTGAAGCCAAATCCAAACTGGCTTCCCTTGACACTTTTTTTGGGTGCGCCAGGACAATTCACAGTTGAGCTCACTCAGTTTAGCTCAATACTGATTGACTATTATTTTACAGTTTTTTTTATCCAGGGAAGCCAAATGCTCACTGGCTTCCCTTGCATTCAATGCTACGTACGGGCAGCAACAATTTCATACTCTTTTTTGACCAGACAGCATCAGATAGATGGGCTACACATACAGAAGCAGAGGGGCGCTGTTTCGCTCGCGCAGATGCTTTCTCCAGTTAGATACATTGAGCCTCTTGTGAATTGAAACACAGAGAGATGAAAAGATAAATTATTTAATGTTTTTTTTCTTGGTAATTTTTTTGGGGTGGAAGCCTGGCTTCACTTGGCATCCATAAATACACGTCACTGACTGCAATACTAACCCACTAATATAATGCCTTGGACCAGCCCTAGTGCGCCGATTGGTATGTGCATACCATACTGATGCTCTCTCATCTAGAGTTCAGGTTACGCATGCACAAACTGTCTGAGATGCACGAGCATGCACTTTCTGATTCGCAGACTAGGCGGCGTCAGCGTGCAAAATCTGCAACTGGATGCTTCTCCTTACAGAGGTGAGCCAGCAACCGGAGGGTTGCCAGTTTGAATCCCTGTTCTGACGGGAATAATCTGGAGAGAAGTGAGCTGGCAGCTGGAGGGTTGTTGGTATCAAAGCCTAGATGCCATTGCCTGACGTTGTGCCCTTGAGCAAGGCACTTAACCACTCAAAACAACTGCTCCATGGGCGCCCAGTTTGGCAGCCCCCTGCTCTAACCTCTCCAACATGTTAATGTATGTGTGTCTATCAGGGGTTTGAATAAGGCAAAGTCTAGCTTAGAGAAGTTTCATTTTCAAAATCATTATTAATATTGTGGAGGACAACGTGAAAAACTGACAACATATTTTCATTAAAAGCCCACAGGCTTCCACTCTTCTACTGCTGCAGTCATTAAGCGAGGCTGTGCCCTGATCAACAATGCCACCTCTTCTTCTCTAATCACAGAACAGCTCACGCGGTTAAAGGTGGGTCAGAATAACACACACACTCACTTCTGTCCTCATGGCACATGCATGGTCTTAATGGGGAAAACATTTCTAAATGTACATTTTAGTAATTTAGCAGACACTCTTACCCAGAGGGATTTACAGGAGCAATTATGATTACGTGCCTTGCTCAAGGGCACATTGGCAGACTTTTCACCTAGTCGGCACGGGGATTTGAACTAGAGATATTTTGGTTTCTGGCCCAGCTTTCTTACCCACCTGGCTACATGCCGCCAATGTTTATCTTTGAACTATGCACAGCCCTGGGTCCCTCGGGAGTTAAGGCAAACACACCAAATATCTGACCGCACACCCCCTCCAGCCTTTCACAGGTCCAGACGTGAGATCTGGGATAGATCCGAGGTCTGACTGGATTCAGGTATTGATTAACTTGTAACCAAACTCAAATCCTAACAAAAAATAGTTGTAGCTCTTGTACTAAAGATGATAGAGGATTCCATTCCATTCCAGTAGCACATTTTAGAGGAAACACATCTGAAGGGTTTCAGTTGGATACAGAATATCCCAATCTCTTTCACACGTGTACACATGTCTACAAGTACATGAATACAGAGGATGAGTAATCGGCCGCATAATGTGTGCATACATGTTGACATCCGATTTTCCAAGCAAACACAAACACTTTCTCCACCCCAGCGCAGGTGTGCCTTTTTTCCTCCATGGGATTTCCTTCAAAGCCTAGCAGACATAAGGGGTGTGTATTTCCATCATGGCATTTTTATACCTTTCTCTGTAACTGCAGGTCAGGTCTGCTCAACTCACCTTTCAGTGGTGCCCTGGGCTACAGCAGAGTTTCACCACCCTCAGCACACCCTACACATCTGTTTTCTAGATAACAGCCTTCAGTGAATGACTGGGGCTTGCCATCGACCAATCAGAGCTGAGGTGTGTATTTGATGTGATTATTGATTGAGAGGGTAGACATCTGGTAGTTTTTAAAGCCTGGTAAGTAGTGCTGCTGTTTTTTAAATTATGTTGGTGTAATGAACACGATGGGAGACAGAGAGCTTGTTTCAAGCGCAGGGCACAGCAGGTGTTTATTTTTAAATGACCACAGGAGGAGGCAGGTAGCTGGGTCCAGGTGCAGGCAGAAGGTCACACACAGGAGGTCCAAAAAGGCAACAGTACAGGCAGGGCAAAGGCTAGTAACGTCATCAGGGAGATCAGGCAATAAGTTGATAACAGGCCATTTGAAAGGCTAAAGTACAGGCAGGGAATAGGCAAAAGGTGTCGTTAGTGAGGCAGGCCAAAACTATCATACACAGGAGGATTCAATTACAGGAAAACAGATTTCCGAATTGAAGTGTGTCACAAAACAAACAATACCTCACAGTGATGGGGTGCAAAGAACTGAACTAAATAGTGTGTGATAATGACACAGGTGTGTGAACAGGTGATCAGAATTCAGGTGATTGGGATCTGGAGAGTGAGCTGAGTTCAGGGGATCTGTGTGTTTGAGAGTATGAGCTGGAAAGTGGGCTGGAAAGTGAGCTGCGTTCAGGGGATCTACGTGTTTGAGAGTGTGCGCAGACGTTACAGTTGGGTTGCAGTGGTGCAGAGTGGAGCAGCAGTGCTCAGAGCCCTGGCAGGGCAGCTCCCTTTCTCTCTCTGTCTCCTTCCTCAGCTTCTCTCTCTCTCTCTCAGCCAGTTCTGGGATAGAATCTTAATTCAGTGTGGCCTTCCATGTTTCCCTCCTTCCCTGCCTACCTCCTTCGCTGTTTTCCTCCTTCCCTCCCTACCTCATTCCCTGCTTCACTCCTTTCCTGTTTCCCTCCTACCCTGTTTCCCTCCTACCCTGCTTCACCCCTACCCTGTTTCCCTCTTCCCTCATTCCTTGTTTCCCTCCTTTCCTGTTTCCCTCCTACCCATCCCAGTCCTGAACGTCCCACAACATCTGTACCCTGTCTCTGGAAGGCAGGCAGACCAGGCTGACTTGGCAGGCAGGCAGTTGCTGACAGCTGGTATTGGTGTATTTTACAGCCCTCTGGCATCCTCCACAAATATGGGTTTATTTTCCAACAGGGCTTTACTTTACAGTCTGGATGAAATTAGTCCGTGGTTTAATTAAGACAGGTACTTAAAATCCACTCCAACACCAGAGCCTGAAAAATGAGCCAAGCGCTTCATTTCAATGGCTCCAATTTTCAGTACAAGCACCTATAAAAGCACAATAAATCAAATGAATGTTCATTTCATTGGAATCAAATTTAGGCGTTGCATGTATCATTAATCTACTTTTACAGGAATAACTTTGCCAAGATATGATGATCTATACAAACATAATTACTGAAAAGTTGAGTATTTTCTGATGGTCTTTGATGGTCTTTAAATGGTAATTGATAGCTATGTGTTTACTGTAGTGTAATTAGACTGTATTTTCTGTAATCATGATTGAGAAGAATTTTGGGTGACTTTCAGTTTGAAAGATAAGCTTGCTTCGGTGCAAAACAGAGTTGACCGTCGGTAGAAAATAAACAGTGGACATCACACTCTCTGTCTATAATCTCTCCCTGCTTCACAGTTTCAAGTAATGCAAACAAAAGACCCTCAAAAAACAGTTATACCCTCTTTGCAGATTACAGATGTGTTGTATGCATTCACATTTTCCATAATACTAACCAACTGTATATGTGTGCATAGCATACTGCATTGGGAAATCTTTGTCACTGTATGTTGAAAATTGGCATTCCCTCTGAGCATTGTTGTATTTGTGTTTGGTTTCAGTGTGCAGGAGAGTGGGGGTATTGGCCCTAACAGACCTCTTGGTTGAAGGACAATAATGACATGTAATAGCCAAGACCGTCATTCATCTGTCATTGCCAACATTGATTTAGGCGCCTGCAATCCTCCATTTGATAAGCAGATTTATAAACAGTTACTGAGACAAGAACAGTTGCCAAAATAGAGAGGCCACAATGAGGAATGTATTTGTGAATAAAAACAATTCAGTGTAGTTTTGAGACACATTTCTGTGGTGTGTGTGTTTTGTTGAACTATCCTTGTGGGTACCAGAAGTCCTCACAAGGACAGTAAAGCAAGGGAAAGTGGGGGACATTTCGCCAGTCCCTACCAGGAAAATTAAGGTTAGGGTTAAGTTTAGGGTTAGGAATTAGGGTTAGATATAGTTTTAGGATTAGGGGTTTGGAGTTAAGGTTCGGATTATGGTTAGGGAAAAATAGAATTTTGAAAGGGACTAAATATTTTGGTCCCCACAAGGAAAGTAAAACAAAATATTGTGTGTGTGTGTGTGTGTGTGTGTGTGTGTGTGTGTGTACAGTATGTATGTGTCTGTGTGTGTGCGTGCATGCATGTGCATGTATTTGGTTTTGATTGAGCTTTTTATAATGTGCGATGGTGTGATTCTGAGGCTATAGATATTTTATTGGAATCGCTCCAGTGTTCCAGCTTTAAAAGTGAGGCTCTTAAACCTCTCCAAGTAAATATACACACATTACCCATGTGGCACAATCAAACACTGTCTGCAAGTCAGCACAATGGGACTGTTTTATGGACACTGGCAAGTGATATCAAATGTACCATAGTCATTTTTCTTAATGTGTGAAGCGAGTGGGGGCCAGCTGTGCTACATTAGGAGGCTAAATATAGATGGTCTACTACTATGTCAGGTGTGGTAGGAACGTATGTCTGGGGCATACTCATCAGCAGGGTAAACCTCTGGGATGAAGTTATCTTGGTGTTTGAGATTTGTTTGACGTTCGTGTAAGGCTAGTATTCATATCTATTGATCACTAGCACGCAGAAATCACTGATCATTAGATTGGAGTCAGTAAGAGGTGCTATGGTATACTGTACCTAAAGCCCACTCAGTACAAATTACTTTACACAAAAACAGCATTGAATTTACAACTCTTGATCAGTAGCTATACCTCATAAGATCCCATCATAGCGTCATATTGAAAGTTCAATCTACACCCCCCCTCACCCATACACTCAACCTCCCACCTTACCCATGCATGCATACACACACACACACACACACACACACACACACACACACACACACACACACACACACACACACACACACACACACACACACACACACAGAGGCGCCTCCTCTAACCACTCTAACAAGCCCCTGGGGATTGACCAATGGCTATGAAGCAGGATGTGGTTCCCTACTCTGTGAGGAGGTGTCCCAGACCGCTCTACTTGGCCACGTCCCCTAACCAGGAGATAAACAAACAAAGCCCTACTTAGAGTAATGGGTAACGTCCCAAATGGCACCCTAATCTCTATGCAGTGCACCACGGGCTCTGGTCAAAAGTAGTGTACTATATAGAAAACAGAACGCCAGTTTGGTCCACATTAAAACTGGCCTCCCCAATGTAGTCAGTGTCAAAAATGCCGTTGTTCAAATTGAAATCAAGGTTTCGTTCCCATATCTGTGATTCTATGGTTCTACAGTAATCCTTTCTCTTGGTTGTTGATATGATTCAATACTTTATGACGTACAGAAAGCCTGTCTCCGCTTCCCAAATGGCACCCTATTCCCTACAGTGCATGGGTCCTGGTCAAAAGTAGTGCGACACAGTATATAGGGAATAGGGTGCCATTTGGAGGGCTTGGTCCTATCTGTATTTTTTTCTAAACTGAGTTATTGACATAGCCTTGTTCTATACTCCAAATACCCCAATTCATGTAGTTAAGTTCTGTTACAGAAAATAATCTCAGAAATCTGTCTGTGGAGGTGGATGAATGAAAGGTTGGAGAAGTGTGCAAAACAAATGAATCATCATTTAGAGAGGGGCCTGCTCAATGAGTGAGAAATCACTCTTGGACTGATGCTGTGAGCCTTCATACACAGGTAACGGAAAAGAACGTGATTAACTCTATTCTCTTACGTAAAACAATGCTTGAAGCGAACAGTCAAACAAATAAAAATGACGAAGGGCTGAGCACTCACTTCAGTCAGTTGCAAATTAATCTTTGTTTCATTTTCTTTTCTTTTACAAGCAACATGTCTTACTAGAAGCCTTTACACACAGTCATGAGGAAACGGAAGATGGCCAGGTAATCAGGTCAACAGAGGGACATCATACAGTACAGGCAGGGCCACATAAAGTTTACAGCCAGGACTCTTTGCCTTCCAGTGGTCAGTGAGGTTTGAGAAGTGGGGCCTAGACTGGTCAGCTCATACATGGTTTGGGATGACATCATCATCAGATCTCCTATCCAACTCGCCCTGGGCCCATCTCTTCCCCTCTCTCTCTCTCTCTCTTACAGTCTCACATCATAGTACTTTACACATTCTCTCTCTCTCCTCACAGGCTAATCTGGGCCATCTTCCTGATGAGGGGTCCTTGGAGTCACTGTGATCATGCATGACTCCAAGGACCCCTCATCAGGAGGATGGGCCAGATTAACCTGTGAGAAGAAAGAGAATATGTGTGTGTGTGGACACATCTAGGTGGTCTACCCCCTCGTCCCCTGTGCCAGAAGGCTACATGGGGTGCATTATGTAATGGCCTCACCCAAGAGGGGACTGATGACATCATCAATACACTGCCAAACCTAACACATCGTTACTACAACTCATTGTTATAAGACTAAGCCCACAGGAATAGGGATATCTACACTATTCTGAGTGAGATAATGACGAAGTAGAGTACCATGATGTTGTTACTGATGTTGTTACTTTACAAATTTGCAGCTTGATGGAGTGTATAAATCAGAGGAAGAGATAAAAACAGGCCGAACAAGTTATGAACGACTATAAGATTTTATTAGGCACACAAATGTGCATTCAAAATGCCATGCCTATTTGCAGCATGATTTATAAACGCTTTGCAAATCAAAAACAACAATCTTATCAACACATAGCTTTGAGACCAAGGGGATTTAGACTGGCATTTGAGAAAGGACTTATTTGGTTGTGCATGATGAAACTACAGCCAACTGACCAATGGTAGGAAGAGGCCATCTACCTTGACTGTCCAATTGTGAAAAAAGCTTCAAAAATTGTAGACCTGAACATATAGGGGAAAAGATCTGTCTCTCTTTCTCTCTCTATCTCACACACACACACACGTTGAGAAAAGATTTAATAAAGGTTCAAACAAATAATAAAGCTATACAATTACCAGCAATTTAGGGATTAGTTTACTGGGCAAATTAACTGTTCAGCGTTGATATTATGTACTGTATGGAGTGGGGCCCCTCTTACAGGGTGGCTGAAACCTGAAAACCTCCCCTGATCTACTTTGCAAAATACTGCATCAATGTAAGATCTACTAACAGGGATTGAATTTGAGATCTAAACTTCCAAGTATAATATCTAATCGAATCCTAATTCATAGTGAAATTTGGGGTTAACAGGTTCATGGGTAAATGTGCCACAGTAGATAAGAAAAGCCAGTGAACTACTGGAATGTTATAAATGCAAATTATGGTAACAGACAGACTAATCTGTAGTGCTGAAGAGCCGCTTTATAGAGCGATTGACAATTAAAGGCAACATTCCTGCGGTCGTGGAGACTGCATTCAAGGGAAAGTCTCCCTATGTCGGCTCAATCGGAAATTACCTTGACATTTTTAGGTGGATCTTCCCACCTGATAATTTGCTGATATGGATTGAATCTTGCCTTAAAACTGCTATCCCACTAGAGCAGGTATTCCCAAACTGGGGTACGGCAAATAAAAATGTAATTCACATTTAAAAAAAAAAAAATTTGAAACACATACATATATATTTTTTTCTTCTTTTTTTCTTCTTCACATTTTCAAACAGTACATTTAGATTTTCCAACGGGGCTATAAATTTGGGTGAGGTTTTTTTCTCGCCTGAGTAGCCTCGTTTCACTGCCATAAATAAAATTAAACCATCTAGTGTTTTTGACCACGTCATATACAGGTAGCCTAGTCAAATAATTAACATCCAATCACATTAACTGTTACTCTCTCGCAAGAACACCTTCACTCTTGCGCAAACATTCAGAAACTAAACATGACAATTTGAAAAATAAGCCACAGGAGTTTTTTGAGCGAGAATAAAGACGATTTTCGAGTAGTAAGACATTTTACATTTACATTTAAGTCATTTAGCAGACGCTCTTATCCAGAGCGACTTACAAGTACATACATTCATACTTTCTTTGTACTTTCTTTGTAAGACACGTATAAAAGCGACAGATACCATTAATAAGAAAGGGTTAGAAGCGTCTATTGAGCTACCGAGTGGCTAGGACAGGCAAGCCCCATACTATTCTGGAGGACTTCCTTCTTCCTGCTGCCGAGGATATGGGAGAAAATGCAGCAAAAAACTATACAGACAATGCCTCCATCAAACAACCATGTTTCACGACGCATCAGTGACATGGCAGACGTTTTGAAACAATTACTGCTTCGCATACAAGCCAGTGAATTATATGCGTTACAGCTGGATGAGTCAACAGACATGGCAGGCCTGGCACAGCTCCTGGTACATATCCGTTACATTTATGGGGGGTCAGTTAAGGAAGACGTCCTCTTCTGGAAACCAGGACAACATGAGATTATATTTTTAAAGTACTGGACAGCTTTGTGACATCAAATGGACTTTGGCGAAAATGCCATGACAGGGAGACATAGTGGAGTGGTAACGTGCGTGCAAGCAGTTGCTCTCGACGCCACTTGGGTACACTGCAGCATCCACCGAGAGGCTCTTGCTGCCAATGGAATGCCTGACAGCCTGAAATACGTTTTAGACACTACAGTGAAAATGGTTAACTTTGTTTAAGCAAGTCCCCTGAACTCTCGGGTATTTTCTGCATTATTCAATGATATGGGCAGCGACCATGTAACGTTTTTACAACATACAGAAGTGCGCTGTTTATCAAGGGGCAAAGTATTGACACGTTTTTTTGAATTGAGAGACGAGCTTAGATTTCTTTACTGACCATAAATTTCACTTGTGTGACCGCTTGCATGATGGCTAGTTTCCTACACGACTGGCCTATCTGGGTGATGTTTTTTCTCACCTGAATGATCTGAGTCTAGGATTACAGGGACTCTCCGCAACTATATTCACTGTGCGGGACAAATTTGAGGCTATGATTAAGAAGTTGGAGCGCTTTTCTGTCTCCAATAACAAGGACAACACACAGGTCTTTCCATCATCGTATGATTTTTGTGTGCAAATGAACTCAAGCTTATGGACAATGTCAAATGTGATATAGCGAAGCACCTGAGTGAGCTGGGTGCGCAATTACGCAGTTCCTTTCCCGAAACGGACGACACAAACAATTGGATTTGTTATCCCGTTCATGCCCTGCCTCCAGTCCACTTACCGATATCTGAACAAGAGCCTCATCGTAATTGCAACAAGCGGTTCTGTGAAAATTGAATTTAATCAGAAGAAACTGCCAGATTTCTGGATAGGGCTGCGCTCAGAGTTTCTTGCCTTGGCAGATCACGCTGTTAAGACACTGATAACCTTTGCAACCACGTACCTATGTGAGAGTGGATTCTCAGCCCTCCCTAGCATGACAACTAAATACAGACACAGACTGTGTGTGGAAAATTATTTAAGACAGACTCTCTCCAATACAGCCCAACATTGTAGAGTTATGTGCATCCTTTCAAGGACACCTTTCTCATTACCCTGTGGTGAGTTATTCACCATTTTTGATGAACAAATAAGGTTTTATATGTAAGATGGCTAAATAAAAAGCAAAATTATTGATTATTATTATATCATTATTTATGCCCTGGACCTATAAGAACTCTTTGTCACTTCCCACGAGCCAGGTTGTGATAAAAACTCACTCATTCTTAAGTTTAATAAATGTATCGTAGACTTACAATGATGGCAAAAAACAACATTTGAGAGTGCGCTGACCCTGGTGCTAGAGGGGGTACGTAACTGGAAGTTGAATGTTTGAACGGGTATAACAAGTTTGGGAACCACTGCACTAGAGAAAGCAACCTTTCACAGAGAACTCACAATATAGCTCAAACAAAAAAGGAAAAATGTGTCTGGCACCATCACAGAACAAGACATTGAATAAGAACAGTGTTCAGAGAGGATGAATACAACTAAACCTGTAATATGACATCTGAAAATGTGAGAGGAACAGACAATACAGAAAAACCTTTCTTTTGATTCATGTAAAATACAATGAAGTACTATGTTGTACTACCATTCCATTGTGTTTATAACAATTCAGTCTTGCTTACTTACAGTGCATTCGTATAGTATTCAGACTCCTTCCCTTATTCCACATTTTGCTATGTTACAGCCTTATTGTAAATTTGATTAAATAAAAACATTTCCTCATCAATCTACACACAATACTCCATATTGACAAAGCAAAAAGTATTTTTTTCTTGCAAATCAATAAAAAAAAAGAAAACAGAAATACCTTATCTACATAATTATTCCGAACCTTTGCTATGAAACTCAAAATTGAGTTCAGGTGCATCCTGTTTCCATTGATTATGGTTGAGATGTTTCTACAACTTGATTGGAGTCCACCTGTGGTAAATTTAATTGATTGGACATGATTTGGAAAGGCACACACCTGTCTATATAAGGTCCCACCGTTGACAGTGCAAAAACCAAGCCATGAGGTCGAAGGAATTGTCCGTAGAGCTCCGAGACAGGATTGTGTCAAGGCAGAAATTTGGGGAAGGGTACCAAAACATTTCTGCAGCATTGAAGGTCCCCAAGAACACAGTGGCCTCCATCAATCTTAAATGGAAGAAGTTTGGAAGCATCAAGACCCTTCCTAGAGCTGGCCGCCCAGCCAAACTGAGCAATCGGGGGAGAAGGGCCTTGGTCAGGGAGGTGACCAAGAGCCCAATGGTCACTTTGACATAGCACAAGAGTTTCTCTGTGGAGATGGGAGAACCTTCCAGAAGGACAACCATCTCTGCAGCACTCCACCAATGAGGACTTTATTGTAGAGTGGCCAGATGGAAGCCACTCCTCAGTAAAAGGCACAAGACAGCCCGCTGGGAGTTTACCAAAAAGCACCTAAAGGACTCAGACCATGAGAAACAAAATTCTCTGGTCTGATGAACCCACGATTGAACTCTTTGGAATGAATGCCAAGCGTCACATCTGGAGGAAACCTGGCACCATTCCTACGGTGAAGCATGGTGGTGGCAGCAACATGCTGTGGGGATTTTTTTCAGCGGCAGGGACTGGGAGACCTGAACGGAACAAAGTACAGAGAGATCCTTGATGAAAACCTCAGGACCTCGGACTGGGGCAAAGGTTTGCCTTCTAACAGGACAATGACCCAAAGCAAACAGCCAAGACAATGCAGGAGTGGCTTTGGGACAAGTCTCTGAATGTCATTGAGTGACCCAGCCAAAGCCCGGACTTGAACCCAATCAAAAATCTCTGGAGAGACCTGGAAATAGCTGTGCAGCAACGCTCTCCATCTTGAGAGGATCTTCAGAGAAGAATGGGGAAACTCCCCAAATACAGGTGTACTAAGCTTGTAGCGGCATACCCAAGAAGATTCAAGGCTGTAATCACTGCCAAAGGAGCTTCAAGAAAGTACTGAGTAAAGTGTCTGAATACTTATGTAAATGTGTAATGTGTAATAAAAAATTTATTATTAGAATGTCGCCAACAAAACAAAGAAACCACGTGAAGCTTAACAGGGCATTAGTGCCACTAACAAAGATAACTTCCCATAACCAAAGATGGGAAAAAGGGCTACCTAAGTATGGTTCCCAATCAGAGACAACGATAGACAGCTGTCCCTGATTGAGAACCATACCCGGCCAAAACATAGAAACACAAAATCATAGAAGACAAAACATAGAATGCCCACCCCAAATCACACCCTGACCAAACCAAAGAGAGACATAAAAAGGCTCTCTAAGGTCAGGGCGTGACAGTACCCGCCCCAAAGGTGCGGACTCCGGCCGCAAAACCTAAACCTATAGGGGAAGGTCTGGGTGGGCATCTATCTGCGGTGGCAGCTCAGGTGCGGGACGCAGACCCCAATCCACCACTGGCTCACCCCACTTTGGTGGCACCTCTGGTGCGGGGACCCTCATCACCAAACCCCAGATTGGGGACCCTCGCTGCGGGCCCCGGACTGGGCACCCTCGTTGCGGGCCCCGGACTGGAGAACGACGCTGGAGGCTCCGGACTGGAGAACGTCGCTGGAGGCTCCAGACTGGAGGCTGTTGTGGGAGGCTTCGTGCCATGGATCATCACTGGAGGCTTCTTGCCATGGATCATCACTGGAGGCTTCTTGCCATGGATCATCACTGGAGGCTTCTTGCCATGGATCATCACTGGAGGCTTCTTGCCATGGATCATCACTGGAGGCTTCTTGCCATGGATCATCACTGGAGGCTTCTTGCCATGGATCATCACTGGAGTGAGGAGACGTATGAGCAGTCTGGTACGTGGAGCTGCCACAGGGCTCACCAGGCTGGGGAGACATACAGGAGGCCTGGTTCTGGCAGCAGGCACAGGACTCACCAGGCTGGGGACACATACTGGAGGCTTGATTCTTGGCCCTGGCACCAGATACACTGGGCCGTGGAGACGCACTGGAGGTCTCGAGCGCAGAGCTGGCAACACCCGTTCTGGCTGGAAGCCCACCTCCACCCGGCAAATGCGGGACGCTGGTACAGAGCACACAGGCCTGTGAATGCTCATTCGAGACACCGTGCGTATCACCCCATAACACGGTGCCTGACCAGTCACATGCTCCCCACGGTAAGCACGGGGAGTTGGCTCAGGTCTAAACTCCGACTCCACCAATCTCCCCGTGTGCCACCCCCCCAAAAAAAAAAAAATTGGGGAGCTGCCTCTCGGGCTTCCGTGACCGGGTCTTGTCCCCTGCCATTCTCTCCTCCCCGGTTCAGCTCGTCCTCCAGGTTGGCACGCTGCTTGGTCCTTTTGTGGTGTGTAGTTCTGTCATGGCCGTCATCGGAAGGAGACCAAGGTGCATTTATTAGAATGTCGCCAACAAAACAAGAAAACAAAGAAACGACCGTGAAGCTTAACAGGGCATTAGTGCCACTAACAAAGATAACTTCCCACAACCAAAATAGGGAAAAAGGGCTACCTAAGTATAGTTCCCAATCAGAGACAACGATAGACAGCTGTCCCTGATTGAGAACCATACCCGGCCAAAACATAGAAACACAAAATCATAGAAAACAAAACATAGAATGCCACCCCAAATCACACCCTGACCAAACCAAATAGAGACATAAAAAGGCTCTCTAAGGTCAGGGCGTGACAAAATGTGATATTTAAATTATTTATTTATTTTTAAATGTTTTTGCTTTGTCATTATGGGGTATTGTGTGTAGATTGATGAGGGGGGAAAAATATTTTGTCCATTTTAGAATAAGGTTCTAACATAACAAAATGTGGAAAAAGTCAAGAGGTCTGAATACTTTCCGAAGTCACTGTATGTTATCAATAATGTCACAATTGTATTTATTTTTAAGATATGGGTATACAATATATTACTTTTGTAAAGCTATATGGTATCTAAGTGTCTCTATGTTTACATAGGAAAAATTCTGTATAAACAGTATCATTTTAAGGTAGTCAATTGAACCAACTTCAACATTAAGTGAGAGATTTTTCTTTAATTAACACATCACATATGAATAAAATTGCTAATATTTTTACATCATTTATAGAAACAGAAATACATAAAGTAATATATGCACATTTGCAAACAAATAGAAAGAACACAAAACAAAAAAATTCACAGTACTCAAAGAGTCAACAATAGATTGGCTCTAGGTAAATACTTTAAAATATATATTTATACTCTGTTTACCTCTGCGGAGACATATATACATGTTAACATACAACTAAGACTCAAAGCTTTGAGATAACATACCTTCTCTATCAGGATCTGCAGCAAGCAACACTTAAAATACATTACACATAAGTAGGGTCTAATGTCAATTTTCCTAATGTATTGGGTTTTCTATTTCTCTTCCAAACATGTTTTCCTTCCAAAAAACATCCCTTTCCTCCTATTAAAGAAAACCATGGTACTTCTATTCAAACCCCCCAAACACAAAAAGTAAAGACACACCAAAGAACATTCATGGATTCTATGACGGTGAGACTCTTTTGGCTTTGCATTAACTTTGCATTAGCGTTGCATGGCACATGATATTACAACTGAAGCAACACAATACAACTCAAAATGAATGTACTCATTGCTAACATGCATTACATACAGTACATCTAAGTGCCCATATGTCTATATACACAGAGAGAAACAATAAATGTTTTACTTGAGATCACAAATAATCAGGATGAGTTCATTAATAAGTAGTAGAATGTTTGTACACCATTAGGATTCCAGGATGGAGCCAGTATATGGCAATGTTTAAGGTCCAGTGCAGCTGTTTCTATCTCAATATCAAATAATTTCTGGGTAACAATTAAGTACCTTACTGTGATTGTTTTAACGTAAAATGGCCAAAAAGAAACAAAAATAGCTTTTTAGCAAAGAGCAATTTCGCAACCAATCATTTTGACTGTCTGGGAGTGGTCTGAGTTGAGAGGGAAAAACTGAAAACTAGCTGTTATTGGTCGAGAGGTTTGGAACTCTTTCTTATTGGTCTATTAACTCATTTACTCCCAGGTGATGTCACCAGGCAGGACAAAACTACATCCCACCAAAACAGGCTGAAATTTCAGGCGGTCTTTTCAAACAGTTCTTACACTAAAAGGGCATTATCATAATTTTCACAATTTCACAGTATTGTTCCAACCTCATAGTGTGGAAATATATATAAACACAGGACAATCACGTTTTTGACTGCACTGGGCCTTTAACTATTTCATTTTGATGCAAGAGCTCTGGTGAGTAAGATTGGCAATATATTTATTACATATAGAAAATACACTTGATCATCTGGGTCAAATCTACTGCATAATAAGCCAATGACTATTTTGGCTTATATTTTCATAACACAATCTCAACCATATCAGGTTCACAAAAGATACACATTTTGGTATGAAATTGTGTACAATATTATTATGTACAATCAGAATACAAACAGCCGAAGTTCTAGTGGTGTCGGACCCAGATAGAAAGGCACATTGTTTTGAGTTTTAAATGTAATGCCCAATTACTGTGCCCCAAGTTCACTTTTAACGATACTGTATATTTATGATCCAACACTGCAGCATTTTAGTTTCCTCACAGTGGATACAAACATTATAATATATTTGGGAATACTGGCCAAATGTAGCCACTTAACAATGTCTTATTGAACAACATGATATTTAGAACGCTTCTAAGGCACCAACCTTGCACATTATATTTTGACTTTCGCCTTATAACATTTTAGATTATTTACAATATTCACAAAAATATACATAGCTTTACAATACTATTTGTATATAGTAAAAGAGAACCCATAATGCCTAATGCCAAGCTGTGTAACACCAATCAAATGTGAGACTAAGGATTACAAAGCATACATCACTCAATATCAACAAAAACACCATTGATACTTAATTAACAATTTTGTAACAACAGTAAGTTTAGACGGATGAGTTTCCAAAGTCCTACTATAACCGATAGCATGCAAAACTAGCTGGCTTACAAACAGGGTTATCATCAAGTGATTGTTCACATTACTTTTGTCTTTAACATTTGTCTTGGCATCTAGCTATCTATATATTTACACCTCTGCTTGGTTATTAAGTCCCTTCACATTCCAAGTGATTAATAGCACATGATGGGATGCTTCACTGTATCTGGTTTTGCTCTCCGATTCAACTGGTTGATTTGACCATCTCCTATCTACTGTAAATAGCATGAGGATAGGAGGTAGCATCTCTATACTGAACAAACATATAAATGCAACATGTAAAGTGTTGGTCCCATGTTTCATGAACTGAAATAAAAGATTGCAGAAATGTTCCATAGTCACAAAAACCCTATTTCTCTCAAATGTTGTGCAAAAATGTGTTTATCCCTGTTAGTGAGCATTTATTATTTGCCAAGATAATCCATCCATCTGACAGCTGTGGCATATCAAGAAGCTGATTAAGCTGCATGATCATTACACAGCTGCACCTTGTGCTGGGGACAATAAAAGGCCACTAAAATGGGCAGTTTTTTCACACAACACAATGCCACAGATGTGTCAAGTTTTAAGGGAGCGTGCAATTGGCATGCTCACTGCAGGAATGTCCACCAGAGCTGTTGCCAGATCATTTCATGTTCATTTCTCTACCATAAGCCACCTCCAACATCGTTAGAGAATTTGGCAATACGTCCAACCGGCTTCACAGCCGCAGACCACATGTAACCACGCCAACCCATGACCTCCACATCAGGCTTCTTCACCTGCGGGATCGTCTGAGACCAGCCACTTGGACAGCTGAGGAAACTGTTGGTTTGCACAACCAAAGAACTTTGGCACAAACTGTCAGAAGCTGTCTGAGGGAAGCTCATCTGCGTGATCATCATCCTCACCAGGGTCTTGACCTGACTGCACTTCGGCGTCGTAACTGACATCAGTGGGCAAATGCTCACCTTCAATGGCCACTGGCATGCTGGAGGTATGTGCTCTTCACGGATTATTCCCGGTTTCAATTGTATCGGGCAGATGGCAGACAGCATGTATGGCGTCGTGTGGGCAAGCGGTGTCAACGCTGTGAACAGAGTGCTCCATGGTGGTGGTGAGGTTGTGGTATGGGCAGGCATAAGTTACGGACAACAAACACAATTGGATTTTAACGATGGCAATTTGAATGCACAGAGATCGCGTGACGAGATCCTGAGGCCAATTGTCGTGCCATCTATCCATCCCCATCACCTCATGTTGCAGCATGATGATGCACGGCCCCATGTCGCAAGGATCTGTACAAAAATCCTGGAAGCTGAAAATGTCCCAGTTCTTCCATGGCCTGCATACCCAAAAGACATATCACCCACTGAACATGTTTGGGATGCTCTGGATCAACGTGTACGACAGCGTGTTTCAGTTCCTGCCAAAATCCAGCAACTTCGCACAGCACAGGAGTGGGACAACATTTCATAGGCCACAATCAACAGCCTGATAAACTCTATGCGAGGAGATGCGTCGCACTGCATGAGGCAAATGGTGGTCTCACCAGATACTGACTGGTTTTGTGATATATTTTTTTAAGGTATCTGTTTCCAACAGATGCATATCTGTATTCCCAGTCATGTGAAATCCATAGACTACTGCCTAATGCATTTATTTAAATTGACTGATTTCCTTATATGAACTATAACTCAGTAAAATCTTTGAAATTGTTGCATGTTGCATTTATATTTTTGTTCAGTGTACATATAATGTGGATAGGAGATAACAGGCAGTCCTGTTGTCCTGTTGACAGTCATTTCACTAGTCCTGCTAACACTCACAGATGTTGTTTGCAGACAGGCAGCTTTACTGTCTCCATTGCTATTGGTGTACACTAGCTTGTTTACAGCATAAACTAGACCATTTCCGGTCCAAAGAAAATGATCTGATGTGGTTGCAGAAAAAAAGCAGCATTTGTATAAAAATAAATAAAAGGCTGGTAATTCACTCACAGTTATTTTTTGCCCGTAGCTACAGTTCTAGTGCTCTATAGATGTGAGGCCTTGTTGCCGTTCTGGGTATTAGAGGGTCGTTCCACGAAATGAGTGCCATTTGCATCCCTTTGATATTTTAAGTAGAAATTATACACCAATATAAAATTGTAAAAGCCTGTTATATTTAATGAACTGCTCTTTAATATAGACCACATGCAGAATTCAATAAATAAGCTTTTTAGTTTGAATAAAACAACTAAAATGAATATATATTATCATTTTGACATGTCCCTCCGTCAACTCGTGTCACTTGTAGGAAGATTTTAACCAACTTAAACCCAACATTTCTCTAAGTTTTCACCATCATTGTAAAGCTCTAGTTATTTTATTGCTTTGATAAACTCATTTCTACAGATTATTATATATTTCAGGTGATTAAGGATTCATATACAGTACCAGTCAAAAGTTTGGACACACCTACTCAATGTTTTTTCTTTATTTTTACTATTTTCTACATTGTAGAACAATAGTGAAGACATCAAAACTGAGAAATAACACATATGGAATCATGTAGTAACCAAAAAAGTGTTAAACACTTCGGTCCAACTAATCCCAAACCATCTCAACTGGGTTGAGGTCGTATGATTGTGGAGGCCAGGTCATCTCATGCAGCACTCCATCAATCTCTTTCTTGGTCAAATAGCCCTCACACAGCCTGGAGGTGTGTTGGGTCAGTGTCCTGTTGAAAAACAAATGATAGTCCCACTAAGCGCAAACCAGATGGAATGGAGTATTGCTGCAGAATGCTGTGGTAGCCATGCTGGTTAAGTGTGCCTTCAATTCTAAATAAATCATTGACAGTTTAACCAGCAAAGCATCCTCACACCATCACCCTTCCTCCCCAATGCTTCCTGGTGGGAACTACACAAGTGGAGATCATCCGTTCACCTACTCTGCATCTCACAAAGACATGGCGATTGGAACCAAAAATTGGGACTCCTCAGATTAAAAGACAGATTTCCACCAGTTTAATGTCCATTGCTCGTGTTTCTTGGCCCAAGAAAGTCTCTTATTCTTATTTGCGTCCTTTAGTAGTGGTTTCTTTGTAGCAATTTGACCAAGAAGGCCTGATTCATGCAGTCTCCACTGAACAATTGATGTTGAGATGTGTCTGTTACTTCTGTCTGTTACTAGCATTTATTTGGGCTGCAATTTCTGAGGCTGGTGAACTCTAATGAACGTATCCTCTGCAGCAGGGTAACTCTGGGTCTTCCTTTCCTGTGGCGGCCCTCAAGAGAGCCAGTTTCATCATAGCGCTTGATGATTTTTGCAACTGCACTTGAAGAAACTTTCAAAGTTCTTGAGATTTTCTGCATTGACTGACCTTTGTCTTTCTCTTTGCTTTTTTGAACTGTTCTTGCCATAATATGGAATTGGTCTTTTACCAAATAGGGCTATCTTCTGTACCTTGTCACAACACAACTGATTGTCTCAAACACATTAAGAAGGAAAGAAATTCCACAAATTAACAAGGCATACCTGTTAATTGAAGCTGGTTGAGAGAATGCCAAAAACTGCCATCAAGGCAAAACTGCAAAACCGCCATCAAGGTAAAGAGTGGCTACTTTGAAGAACCTCAAATATAAAATACATTTTTATTTGTTTAACACTTTTTTGGTTACTGCATGATTCCATGAGTGTTAGTTCATAGTTTTGATGTCTTCACTAGTATTCTACAATGTAGTCCCGTGTAGCTCAGTTGGTAGAGCATGGCGCTTGCAACGCCAGGGTTGTGGGTTCATTCCCACGGGGGGCCAGTACAAAAAAGTATGAATGTATGTACTTGTAAGTCGCTCTGGATAAGAGCGTCTGCTAAATAACTTAAATGTAAATGTTAAATGTAGAAAATAGTCAAAATAAAGAAAAACCCTTGAATGAGTAGGTGTGTCAACTTTTGACTGGTACTGTACGTCTGTCCCTCATTTTATTGTCAACCCTGTTACGTGAACTCAACTCTCGTAGTAATATGGTAAAACTATTCCTTATAAAATATTTTTTTCAAAAGAAACATTGAACATCTAATAACCAAATCATAGTGAAAAGCAGGTGAGCTGGTTCTACTCTTTTTGGATATTTTTGGTGTTTTGTGGTGGAAAACTAAGCGGGTCGAGCATAACACGTCAATCCTGTTATAGATAGATAGATAGAGAGTCTAGAAAAGTTTTGACAATTTCAATATTTTGTATTCAATTGTCACTCCCTGTTGCACACAACAAGCTTCCATTCCCCCTTGTCAAGGAAGGGAATTTATGCCTGATTTAAGATGAAATCGTCAACCCTTTACTAATGTACTAATATGTTTTATTTTATTTAACCTCTTGAGATTAGAAAATGTGTGTTTTATGATGTTGAACATGTGCTCTTTATGACAGAATGTTAAAATTAGCTGAAATCAATGTTTTTTTGGACCAAGTTACACTACTCAAAAGGCACCGAATTGGTGGAACAACCAATTAGTACTGTTTCGCTCTCAGACCAGTCCTTGTAGTACAGCATTTCTGTCACACAGCCTTAATGACTTGTGTTGAAATAAATTGAATTAACCAAGGACATTAACGGGTGTTATTGTTTTTTAGTATTTTACAAAATCCTTTTTTATCCTTTTATTCTTATTTTCTTCTTTAATAAATCATCCTTCTTCTTTGTTTTCACAAAGCATCCCAAAATAATTCCTTTCATCCAGAGGGGAAACAAGTGTCAACAAACCCAGTTCCCTGTGACCCGTGTAGCCCTTCCTGTAGCCCTGTAGGGGGGTAGGGGGCTCCCCGTCGGGCTCCTTTCCAATGGCCTTGGCCTGGCCTCTGGGCTATGCTGTACTGCTGCTTGAACAGGGCGTGCTTTGTGTGCTGCCAATACTGTGGGCCGCACCGCTGTTCTCTGAGGATGGGGGTTGGGGCTTCAGGGGCTGCTGTCGCCCAGCTGTATCACCTGGAGAGGGAGGTGAGGGGGAGAGGGAGGGAAGTGAGAGAGAAGGAGAGGGGTGGGGGAGAAAGGGAGAGAGAAAGACAGACAGAGAGAGGGGGAGAGACACGCAGGAGGGGGCGAGAAGAAAAAATACAGAAGTGAGTGAGGGAGGGGGAGAGAGCGAGGGAGGGAGGGGAGAGAATGAAAAAGACAGAGAGATTAGGTTTAATGAAATACATCACAATAATATGATTTTAGATACGCTGTTTTGTACCACTGCCTTTTATTCAAGGTGTCTTATTATCTAGAGGCCAATGGCTCAATCTGGTAACAGACTGATGTATAAATGAAAATCGTCAGTTCTCCAAGTGCTGCTGCTTGTCCCATGTGGTGACCACCACTTCACTGCCATTTGTTAAGTGAATGTAACAGTCGCTTAACACACAAGGACTCAACTCCTTTGAGTCAGCTAATCAAAACACCTGATCAAGCACAGTGTCTCAAATGGAAAGACCTGAACTGAGGCTTCTCAATCCAACTCTTCACTTTCTGTTATCTGCAAGCAATTCACATAGCTTTAGCAGAATAAACATGAGAGAGGCCTTTTGCTTGGACCTCAAACCACTGACTTGTTTATTGTTCTGTGTTCAAATGAGCATTCCAGTTTGTAGATTCCTGGGCTCCAGAGCTGGAGACAGAAAGTTAGGGGGCAAATAAAAATGCTTCAATCTGTTTGGAAAGCTTGTCTGACAAAGAACTGAAGGCATCTGAAAAAAATCACTGTGTTTGTTTTACATATCTGGCACACTGTGCTTCTGGTATTAAAATGCACTCCATATGTTGTTTGTTTGCAATCTGAGGTCCTGCATAGCTGAGTGAGGACCATAGAGGAATATACATAGAGAGAGACTGGACAAATGGAGTCTGTGATTGTGTCCCAAATGGCACCGTATTTCCTATATACTACACTACTTTTGACCAGAGCCCTACAGGCTTTGGTGAAAAGTCGTACACTATATAGGGAATACGGTGCCATTTGGGACACAGACGGTGCCTACCATATTGATCTCTGTTGGTTTCTGGAGTGGTTCTGTGTTTGTGTATTACTATCATTTACTTTTGTGTGTGTGTTGCGTGGCTCTGGGCCCACAGCCCTTCTGGCTCCCTCTTTCAGGCCCCTCGTCTCTCTCTCTGCTCTAATGTTTGCCAGAGCAGCGCTGTCAAAGAGCTCAAGCTAAACACAGTCCATATACTCACAGAACACTGCATGGCTTGTCAAACACAAAAGGCCTCAGCTCACTTTAACTCTCCTTTGTGTCCATTCTCTATCTCTAAAAAAACTTCAATTACAAAGTCAGT
Organism: Salvelinus fontinalis; assembly: GCF_029448725.1. Taxonomy (NCBI): domain Eukaryota; kingdom Metazoa; phylum Chordata; class Actinopteri; order Salmoniformes; family Salmonidae; genus Salvelinus; species Salvelinus fontinalis. The sequence goes on along the minus strand of NC_074678.1, from coordinate 19,442,045 downwards.
TTACCTCCTGGTAGGAATCTAAGGGGCGAAATCCTAAATTTAATTTAGTCATGCATTGAAATCTATGGGAGACCAAGTGAAAATTTGACGTAAACCGAAGTTAGAATTCACCCCTAAAAGCATACTTGGCTTTCCACCATACTGTCAGCGAGTTTGACCAAACAAATCTATAATCTCATGATAGATCCGGCCGACCAGATAGGTACTGTAGGTCAGGCCTGCCGGATAGCTAGGTCTGGCCAGCCAGACACAAATGGGCTATATAATTTTATTTTATTTAATGTTGTTGTAAACCATCTGGCCTGAATGAGAAACTTTGCGAATGGTGACATCACGTGTCATTGAAATGAAGCAACAGTGTATTGACCCTGTTCCGGCGCCCGGGTAACTCCCACTTCTTGTCTCCAGTGGCAACCACCTTTAACCTCTGGCGTGAGCTATCACAATGCAGGCAGCGAGATCACAGCCAATCTTCCATAACAGCATCCTTCCTCCAAAGCTGTGTCCCAAAATAGCACCCTATTCCATATTTAGTGCATTACTTTTCACCAGGGCCCATAGAGCTTTGGTCAAAAGTAGTGCATTATATAGGGAATAGCGTGCCATTCTGGACGCAAGCCACATTCCTAATGTGGCATATTGTAAAATAGAGGGATACTAGGGATAGTATTTATCACGTCCTGTATACACAGGATACATTACCGGACAGAAGACATAGCTTTAATAAATCACTTCCTGATATCTGTTTCCGGTTACATTCAAATATCTTTTATTTTTATTCAATAAATGTCACTTCCCTGTGGCTGCAAACACAAGGTAATGATAAAGAATACTTCAGAGTACCCTACCGGTTTTAATTGTGACCTTCTATACCAGTCATGGGGAATATCAAAGTATGAGCTAGCTGTCCTATCTGCAGAGCCTGATAGGGGAAACCATACTGCACACTGGTACCTGATTAGAATGTGTACTCATGTCTAGTCTGTTGAAAGGTTCAGTTTTGAGCCATCAGGTGGATGCTTCAGCCATCTTGGAGTTTCTTTTTAGGATTTGGCCAAGACCACAGACCAAGGAGGAAACTTTATGGGCTTGTTTTGTGAGTGGGTGAGTGTAGATGAGTGTGGGGTGAGTATGGTTTTGGCTTTTAATGTGAACAAACCTCTAACATTGTCCTTCGCCTCCTGAGGGAATAAGTGAGGGTACATGTTTCATCATTCACTGGTTTTAAAATTATTCAGCTGTGGATATTTTAAGTTGTTTTTGAGAAAATATAAATTCTTGGGGTATTCTTGCCTATGTTTCCATGTAGGGATATGTTGGTGGTACAAGTCAATAGTTTCCAAGACTACATCAGAATAGAATAGGGATGCCTCCCAAATAGTACCCTATTCCCTATCCAAGACAACATCAGAATATAATAGGGATACGTCCCAAATAGTACCCTATTCCCTATTTAGTGCACTGCTTTTGACCAGAGCCCTAATGTGCCAAATTTTTTATTTTATTTTTTATTTCACCTTTATTTAACTAGGCAAGTCAGTTAAGACAAATTCTTATTTACAATGATGGCCTACACCGGCCAAACCCAGACGACGCTGGGCGCCGCACTATGGGACTCCCAATCACAGCCGGATGTGATGCAGCCTGGTATCAAACCAGGGACTGCAGTGAATCCTCTTGCACTGAGATGCAGTACCTTAGACCACTGCGCCACTCAGGAGCCCTCATCAAAAGTAGTGCACTATATAGGGAATAGGGAGCTATATGGGACACAAGCCTAGGCCTCTCAGGCTATTATCCTCCAACAGAGGAACCACTAGCTATAACATCAATATTAGAACCACATTCCTGCAGTGTTTTTTATCCCAACTTCTAAAAGGGCTTAACTCTCCTCATCTTTTCAGAACTACATTCTTTACACCTGTTACCCTAAAGAAGTTCAACTCTTGACCTCAACAATATTTTGGGCCATAGGGGAATATAAAGGCTTGTGTTTATAATGGCGGGTCTCTCTAGGAAACTCATAAAAATCTTATGAAGGACGTTTTAAAGGGGTGCCAGTATAAACAGAGGGACAAAGATAAAAGTAAGAAAGTAGGTATTTGGACTGGTTAACTGAAATGCACATTAGTGGAGTTTGCTTCACTTTTCTGAGATTTCCGCATTTCAGTGAGGTTGAAATTTGCCGTCCTACTGCTTCTAAGTTATAAGTGACACACATTTTAGTAATGACATTACCTAGATTAGATCAACGTTATTAGAACCCCCTCATGCTGTAAATGAAAGGTTTCACAGTGTTTCACTGAGAACACATCAGATCGATGAAGAGGGAGGCCAACAGTGTAGTAAGCAGATAAGACGGCCAGTGGCCAAACAGGCAGAACACAGACAGGCCTTTGGTGCTATCTGTGCTGTGGTCCTCTAAACCTTAGGGCAATGATCACACTTAGAACACCCTGATCTTGTTTATGAAGGATTTCATGTTTTCTCTGAGGACACATGAAGGATAGATGACAGGGGGTCAACTCAACAGCATAGCAGCCAGGCAGAACACAGACAGGCCTGTTCTTTTCTACAGTATGTGCTGTTAGAGGTCCTCTCCAGACCTCAGTGACCTCCAGGCTTCCTCCCAAAGGTCAGGGGTCACCAGCCTGGGGATGCTGGTGTGGAAAGTCTTGACTTGGCATCTAATGGACAGATTGTGTCTGTCTTCCTGTGAGCCAAACGGCGAGTGCCCCACAAAATGGACAGGGGGAATTCCAGCCAGCCCCCTCTCTATGTCCGAGCTGAGGCCATTGTGTCTGAGAATACAACAACCCGCAGGACCCGAGACCCATTCAAAGGCAGGAAAGAGAAGAGCCGCTTAAGCTGACAAACAGGATATATTTACAGTAGAGGAGTCAATATGTTATTGCCAGGGCTGTAGCCAGGGTCTGAGTTTTAGTCGGGTTGGGGGATCCAATAAATGTAAAGAAAGTTAAAGCTATATAACATTCTATAAAATGTAAAAAATCTAAAATGCTATTTGGATAACAGAATAAACAAGCAAAATTACCTTAGCCATTACCACATTGGTTGCTGTAGGTTCATTCACCTCAGTTGATCTACTAAAACATAGCCTATTAGCTATACAATTAGCCGCTACACATTAACTCCCATTAACTCAGCACCGCAATTAAAAACTATAATTGAATCTGTACAAAGGGATCTGTTAGCAGAAAATGTATGTTATTAACAGAAGTTAAAGAAAGCTTTACATAACTTTCTTGGTGATTGCAGTTTTACAGCTAATTTCCTGCAATTATACACATTTTGACATGCAGTACCAGTCAAAAGTTTGGACACACCTACTCATTCCAGGGATTTTCTTTATTTTTTACTATTTTCTACATTGTAGAATAATAGTGAAGACATCAAAACTGAGAAATAGGGGGATAGGGGATAGGTGTTTAGGCAGGTAGGACGTAGACGGCGGACGTAAAGGTAACGTAAAGGTAATGGCGGACTGAACGAAGTTATGTAGAGCACCTCAAGATAAAACATAATATTCGAAATATCTGCTAACTTAGACTAAAACATTAGCACTAAATAATCTGGTGGGTGATAACCTTCAATCTGGATAATAACACAAAACAAATCCTAAGACTAGAGACATTTATCGACAAATATTACGAAAACAAGCAACACCCAAACATGACGGAGAATAAGACAGGGGAACCGAATCAAAAACGAAAACGTGACTCCTCAACCGACACGGATGATCTAATATTCTCACCACCGGCAATGGTAAAGTTCGAAACCGATCTGTTAAAATCAATAAATGACAAACTGGGTAAACTTGAATTAGTTAGTAAAGATATAAAAGAGTTGAAGGCAAGCCTAGAGATGAGTGATGAAAAAGCCGCGGCTTTGGAGAAGGAAACACACGCGCTAAAAGGGATGGTCAATAAGATTGAAACCGAAATGAATGAATTTAAAAAGGAGAACAACGTTCTGAAGGAATGCTTACTGGACATACAAACTAGATCCATGAGAGAGAATTTGGTACTTACAGGTATCCAAGAGAAAGAAGGAGAGGTTCCTGAATCTGTAGTTAGAGAGTTCCTTTTTGCAGCGCTTCAGATACCGCGCGAAGTTATCGATAAGATCCAACTTGAACGTGTACACCGCCTCGGACAGAGAGGGCAGAGGTACGAACGCCCAATCGTTGCCAAATTTGCTTCATTTAAAGATAAAATAATGGTTAAAAGCCTAGGTAAAAGACTTGCTGGGACCAAAATTGGCATGAATGATCAGTTTCCGAAAGAAATTGCAGAACGGCGCAAAGTTCTGTATCCAATTTTCAAGGAAAATAGATTAAAAGCGAAACGAGTAGCTCTCGTCGTTGATAAACTATATATTGATAACCAGTTGTTCAGAGACACAAAGATTACTCCATGGTTATTTTAAAAATTACAAAGTTCTCATAGATGAGGAAAATAAACACAATTCAAGCCCGGTTACTGATTGTAACAATACAATACAAAATATAGCTTTTCTATAAATCTTCACATATAACTAATTGAACACAAGCACTATTTTTATATAGTGAAGATAAAAACTAAGTAAACAGAAGGCACAGTATGTGTGGATGGTGTGGTGTGTGTTTATTTTTATTTGTTATGTTTGGAAAGTTGAGTGAGTGAGTAATGAAATAGTTGCATATCCCAGAGCCAGTGTATTGCTGTGGGCCGGGTATGAGAGGGCTTTCAATGTTGTTCAGATGATGGATATACTTTTATAATGAATTACACGTCTTATTTATTTATTGTCCTATCATAGGGAACTACATTTTTAAAATAAATTATATCTAATTATTTATTATCCTATTTTAATGGTACGGTCCATGGCCCTATACCCTAGACACCCACATGAATGGCCCAGATACTAAGGAGAAGTCCCTAACTGTTTTATGTGCACGCTGTATGCGGTCTGTATGCAGCCAAAATGAGGTCAGGGACCAAGAGCAGCACTGCCCCCTCAAGATTCTGAGCCTGCTTGGCAGGGTTGGTCCTGCAAAGCCAAAGCCCCCTAAAGGGAGAGCATAATAAACAAGGAAATTCTCAAAGCTGCTAATGAGAACCTTGATGACCTTGTACCTAGCCGGTGGGGATTCCGGTGGGGTGCCCCCACCCAGGCAGTGGCAGTGCTGGCAACACTAGCTGCAGTAACCCATGGGGAGGGGGTCACACTCGGACATTCAGAGAGGGGGTATATTATTGTGGCCCTGGTGGCACGAAACCAATCGGACTGCATGGAGATGCTTGGGAACATGGTCAAAATGGATGACCGTATTGTGGGTGTTTCAGGAAGAAGGTGTACACTTGACCTCCATCATCTAGGATGTGACAATGGTAAATAAATCTATACATTTATGCTCATTTTTTGGGCGGTCTTGCAGGCCTTCTCATGCAGCTGCAGCTGCAAGTACATTTGTAAATCATGACCCATCTTGAGTTGGGCTCTGGGATGGTGCAATTGTTGAGAGGGTGAGCTTATGGTTGTGTGGGGGTAATGGCTGAATGTGTGTGGGTGTATGTGTGTATCCCACAACTGTTGTGAAGGAAGAAGTAAAAGATGTTAGGGACTATAGAGGATGATTCACAGCAATATGTAATAAAAATCGAGGTGAGGGCGATGGAAATGCATTTGGCAATGGATTTGCTTCGGTTCGGTGGATGGTGCTGTGTGCACTTTTCGAAGGATGGATCCCAGTCGGTCCGGGGCTGTGCGATGCGGGGGGTCGGGGGTGGTCTGCCGGGCATTGGGATGACAACCCAACTCGAGATGGGGGCTTTTGGCGGGTGGAATAGTGGGGACCAATTGGAGGTTTGCTTAGTGGAGATGCAAATGTCATGGTACAACTATATAGACACTCAATCATTATGTTACTTTTTAATAGGACGTTTACAAACATATATTTTGATAAAAATAATTGAAAGGTGTGTCTCATTATGGTAAGTGGTGAAATAAGTATAGCCAGTTACAATTGTAATGGCTTAGCAGATAATAAGAAAAGACGATCAGTATTTACCTGGCTAAAAGAGAAGGATTATAATATCTACTGTTTACAGGAAACCCATTCAACAGTTTTAGATGAAGTTTTGTGGAAAAAGAACTGGGGGGGCGAAATATATTTCTCCCATGGGCAAAGAAATTCAAAAGGGGTGATGGTTTTAATTAATAATAACTTTGATCCAAATGTGCAACTTGTCCAAACAGATCCTCAAGGTAGATGGATTATTTTAAATATGTTATTGGACAATAAACATATATGGCTTATTAACCTATACGGTCCGAATAATGATGATCCAAGCTTCTTTGACAATATATATAAGAATGTATCAACTCTACAAGCAACACTAGACTCTATTATTATAGTGGGAGATTTTAATACGGTCTTAAATACCTCTATGGACCGGAAAGGAAATCACACTACAAACTATCACCCTCAGGCACTTAAGGAAATCAGGAATGTCATGGATATATTGGAATTAGTGGATATATGGAGACTTAAATACCCTGACCTAGTGAGATATACATGGCGGAGGCTTAATCAAGCTAGTCGCCTTGACTACTTTCTTATATCATTCTCTCTGGCACCAAAAGTTAAAAAGTGTTTGATAGGGGACAGAATGCGGTCGGACCATCACATAATTGGCATATATATTACTCTTACAGAATTTCCACGTGGGCGAGGATATTGGAAATTTAATCAAAGCCTACTAGATGATAAATTGTTTAGAACTAGGACAGAAGAATTTATAACTGACTTTTTTAGACATAACATAGGTACAGCAGATCCCCATATTGTATGGGACACTTTTAAGTGTGCCTTTAGAGGCCATGCAATTCAGTACTCATCTATAAAACAAAAGCAATTTCGATCAAAAGAGTCCATATTAACAAAGGAAATTGAAGGACTAACAGTACAGTTAGATAACAATAAAAACGGTACCATAGAGGCACAGAATAAGTTAGAGGAAAAACAAAAAGAAATGGAGGAACTTATTCAAGAAAGATCCAGTGTAATATATTACAAAAATAAAGCGAACTGGATGGAATATGGGGAAAAATGCACCAAATTCTTTTTCAATCTTCAATATAGAAATGCTACCAAAAAAAACGTATTAAAACTTGTTACAAATGATGGAGTCACGCATGATTCACCAAATGATATTTGAAAGAGGAAGTAAAGTACTTTAAGAATATATTTTCGTTTCAGGCTCCTCCATCTCCACTAACTGAAACTAATTGTATGGATTTTTTCCCTAATAATAATGTAAAATTAACATCTGTACAGAAAGACTCATGTGAAGGCCTAATTACAGAGGAGGAACTACTTGATGCAATTGGGGCCTTTAAGGATGGGAAAACTCCAGGACTGGATGGCATACCAGTGGAAGTGTACAAACATATTTTTGATATACTCAAAGGACCATTATTAGCTTGTTTTAACCACTCCTATATAAATGATAGATTATCAGACACGCAACAAGAAGGTGTGATATCATTATTACTGAAACAGGACCCAAGTGGTGTATATAAAGAGCCAGTCCATTTAAAAAATTGGAGACCTCTTACACTTCAGTGTTGTGATGCAAAAATCCTAGCAAAATGCTTGGCGCATAGAATAAAAAAAGTTTTGTCAGATATTATTCATCCTAATCAGACAGGTTTTTTACATGGACGATACATTGGAGATAATATAAGGCAAGTACTGGAAACAATCGAACACTATGAAATATCGGGGACACCAGGCCTGGTTTTCATAGCTGATTTTGAAAAGGCTTTTGATAAAGTACGACTGGAGTTTATATATAAATGCCTAGAATATTTCAATTTTGGGGAATCTCTTATAAAATGGGTAAAAATTATGTACAGTAACCCTAGGTGTAAAATAGTAAATAATGGCTACATCTCAGAAAGTTTTAAACTATCTAGAGGAGTAAAACAAGGTTGTCCACTATCGGCATATCTATTTATTATTGCCATCGAAATGTCAGCTGTTAAAATTAGATCAAACATTAATATTAAGGGATTAGAAATCCAGGGCCTAAAAACTAAGGTGTCATTGTACGCTGATGATTCATGTTTTCTTTTAAAACCACAACTAGAATCTCTCCACGGCCTCTTAGAGGATCTAGATACATTTGCTATCCTCTCTGGATTAAAACCAAATTATGATAAATGTACCATATTACGTATTGGATCACTAAAAAATACACATTTTACATTGCCATTGTAACGGCTTTCCTCCTCTTCATCAGAAGAGGAGGAGCAGGGATTGAACCAATATGCAGCGGATTGTGACGACATGATTTATTAAAGAAAAAAACACGAAAACACGAACTTGACTAATAAACTAACAAAACAAATAAACGGTGTAGACAGATCTGAACGACGGACTCACATAACACACGAGAACGCACGAACAGGGAAAAAAGCCTACACATAAATGACACTGAAACAAACAAACCGAAACCAGTCCCGTGTGGCGCAACGACATACACAAACACAGGAGACAATCACCCACAACGAACACTGTGAAAACACCTACCTAAATATGACTCTTAATTAGAGGAACGCCAAACACCTGCCTCTAATTAAGAGCCATACCAGGCAACCCATAAACCAACATAGAAACAGAAAACATAGAATGCCCACCCAAACTCACGTCCTGACCAACTAACACATATAACAAACTAACAGAAATAGGTCAGGAACGTGACAGCCATGTAGTTTACCAATTAAATGGTCTGACGGTGATGTGGACATACTCGGTATACAAATCCCAAAAGAAAGAAATGATCTCACTCCAATAAATTTTTATAGAAAGTTAGCAAAAATAGATAAGATCTTGCTACCATGGAAAGGAAAATACCTGTCTATTTGTGGGAAAATCACCCTGATTAACTCTTTAATCATATCACAGTTTACCTATTTGCTTATGGTTTTGCCTACACCTAGTGACCTGCTTTTTAAATTATATGAACAAAAAATATTCAATTTTATTTGGAACGGCAAGCCAGATAAAATTAAAAGGGCTTATTTATATAACGAATATGAATTCGGAGGGCAGAAATTATTAAATATTAAAGCATTAGACCTCTCACTAAAGGCATCAGTCATACAAAAGTTATACTTAAATCCAAACTGGTTCTCTAGTAGATTAGTACGAATGTCTCATCCTATGTTCAAGAAGGGCCTTTTTCCCTTTATTCAGATTACACCTGCTCACTTTCGGTTGCTTGAAAAGGAAATAATCTCCAAAATATCTTTATTTTTTAAACAAGCCTTAGAAAGTTGGTTGCAATTTCAGTTTAATCCACCTGAAAGGACGGAACAAATAGTACAACAAATCTTGTGGTTAAATTCAAATATAGTAATTGATAAAAAAACTGTATTTATCGAAGAAATGTTTAAAAAAGGTATAATTTTTGTGAATGATATCATAAATATGACTGGTGGAGTAATGTCACACATGCAGCTAACACAGACATATGGAAATGTCTGCTCTACCCAAAATTACAACCAATTAATTGCAGCATTACCACAAAAATGGAAGAGGCAGGTGGAAGGGGATAAAAGTAAGGAACTTGTATGTCGGCCTTATATTAAAGAACATAAATGGTTAAAGAAAAGTGTGATAAATAAAAACATATACCAATTTCATTTAAGGACCAAAAAACTTACAGCTGTGCCATATAAATTGCAAAATAGTTGGGAAGAGATTTTCGATGTACCCATTCCATGGCACATGGTTTATGAATTGATACGCAAAACAACGCCGGATTCAAAACTTCGAATTTTTCAATTTAAATTATTGTACAAAATTCTTGCAACTAATAGAATGTTATATATATGGGGGATACAATCTTCTCAGCTCTGTAGATTCTGCTGTGAGGAGGCAGAGTCATTAGACCATTTATTTTGGTATTGTCCGCATGTAGCTCGTTTTTGGTCACAGGTCCAGGAATGGTTGAAGAATTGCAACATTTGCGTAGAACTAACGCTACAGATAGCAATACTGGGGGATTTGAAAAGCCATAGTCAATCAATCAATAATATAATAATTATTTTAGCAAAAATGTTTATTTTTAATTTACAATCCGTGGAAGCTATGAGAATAGGAAGTTTCAAATCTTTTGTGAAGCATCACAGCACAGTTGAAAAATATATGGCAAATAAAAATCCGAAATGGATGATGTTGGAAGATAGATGGGAAAGGTTGAGTGGAGCTGAAGGGTGGGACTAATAACAAGATAAACAATGTAGGGCATACGGGATCTGTGAAATGTGTATAGGTGCGGAGCTATTGTGAAATAGCACAGTTACAAGTGGAAATCAAACTGGATGGACAACAGAAATAGAGGAAGGACTAAGAACAAACAAGAGATAACTATTGTAAAGTAGACTGTGTCTGTAAAATGTGTATAAGATGTATAAATTGAAGGTAAAAACAGAAATGTTTATCAGTTTACTCCAATTGGGGGATCGGTGGTAGGGTTTGCAGGGAATAATAATAAAGGTATACTCTTTAAAAAAGGTATGTATGTCTATGTAGGTATGTGTATGTATATATGTGTATATGTATGCATACGTGAATGGATATATAGATTTACCCCAAAAAATATGAGGGATTGGAAATTATGCAGACAATTACATTGGAAGCAACATTCTTTCCGCAATATTAAGCTTATCCACCCCCCCCCCCAAAAAAAAAGAGAAAAAAAAGAAAAAAAAAAGAGAAATAACACATATGGAATCATTTTGTAACCAAAAAAAAGTGTTAAACAAATCAAAATCTGTTTTATATTTGATATTCTCCAAAGTAGCCACCCTTTTCATTGATGACAGCTTTGCACACTCTTGTCATTCTCTTAACCAGCTTCATGAGGTAGTCTCCTGGAATGCATTTCAATTAACAGGTGTGCCTTGTTAAGTTAATTTGTGGAATTTATTTCCTTCTTAATGCGTTTGAGTCAATCAGTTGTGTTGTGACAAGTTATGGGTGGTATACAGAAGATAGCCCTATTTGGTAAAAGACCAAGTCCATATTATGGCAAGAACAGCTCAAATAAGCAAAGCGAAACGACAGTCCATCAAAGGCAGAATTCCTCTGTCCAGTGTCTGTGTTCTTTTGCCCATCTTAATCTTTTATTTTTATTGGCAAGTCTAAGATATGGCTTTTTCTTTGAAACTCTGCCTAGAAGGCCAGCGTCCCGGAGTCGCCTCTTCAGTTTTGACGTTGACACTGGTGTTTTGTGGGTACTATTTAATGAAGCTGCCAGTTGAGGACTAGTGATGCGTCTGTTTCTCAAACTAGACACTCTAATGTACTTGTCCTCTTGCTCAGTTGTGCACCGCGGCCTCCCACTCCTCTTTCTATTTTGGTTAGAGCCAGTTTGCGCTGTTCTGTGAAGGGAGTAGTACACAGCGTTGTACGAGATCTTCAGTTTCTTGGCAATTTCTCGCAAGGAATAGCCTTCATTTCTCAGAACAAAAATAGACGGAAGAGTTTCAGAAAAAAGTACTTTTTCTGGACATTTTGAGCCTGTAATCGAACCAACAAATGCTGATGCTCCAGATACTCAACTAGTCTAAAGAAGGACAGTTTTATTGCTTCTTTAATCAGAACAGTTTCCAGCTGTGCTAACATAATTGCAACAGGGTTTTCTAATGATCAATTAGCCTTTTAAAATTATAAACTTTGATTAGCTAACACAACGTGCCATTGGAACACAGAACTGATGGTTGCTGATAATTGGTCTCTGAGTGCCTATGAAGATATTCCATAATTTATTTTTGTCAGTTTCCAGCTACAATAGCCATTTACAACATTAACAATGTCTACACTGTATTTCTGATCAATTTGATGTTATTTTAATGGACAAAAAATTTGCTTTTCTTTCAAAAACAAGGACATTTCTAAGTGACCCCAAACTTTGAACGCTAGTATATATAATATATATATATACACACACATCTATTTGAAAAAATTGCAGAGGATATGACCTCGTTGTTCTCATATGTAGCTACGGCCCTGGGTATTTTTTCCTCGCCTCTATCAGCGATAGGATGTTTTCTGATTATAAAACAGCATTCTGGCACTATGTAGTTAAGACATTCTTTAGAAGCACTTATCAGTGCAGAGAGGTTACCATCAAGATGAAACCTTCAGTCTTACATGAGGGCCAACAGGTAGGACCTCATGCAGCAGCAGATAAAGGGACAGTACCCAGATGTTTAAGTTCCAACGAGCGTCTACGTTCCAAACAAGCATACCACTAATGAATGTTCCAATGTCCATACTATCATACCACTTGGAATGAAGCAATGCATTGAGAATACATTCTAAGTAGTATACACGTGGGGATGTAACTGTATGAGATTGTCCTGTGTCTCAGGTAAAGGGACAGGTCAGAGAGATGTACCTGTATGAGAGTAGATGAACCACAGGGCTCCGGTCAACAGGGCACCGATCACAAATGCAGCGAAGGCGATCCCAACCACGGTTGGAGTGTCCAACACATACAAGATGGCTGAGAGAGAGAGAACGAGGTAGATTGTTATTCAATGACTTGACAACACCTTGGTTTGAACGCGAGGTAGCGACAGCATGTATTTTTCTCTGGTCGTGACAGCATGAAAACAAGTTATATGCAAATGACATAACTCAATCTGGACAACAAGTATTATGTCAAAGTGGCCTAAGATCCTGAGATATAAAAACCATTGGTTAAGAATTTCCTAGTCAATGACTGACTTACTTTCCCCTAGGGGGTCAGCAGGGTCGTGTGATGTCGTGAGTGTGGGATGAACTGAAACATAAAACACAGACTGGTGTTAACATAGAACAACAATTGAACAACATTACATTTGTAGATGCATGAAAAAAAACACATATGTGTTGAAGTGTCAAGAACACTTGCTGTGACGTAAAATGACAGCACTTATAAATCAAAGCTGAGCAACCCAATGAACCTAATTACAGTGGGATAACCAGGTCTTGACAATGGTCCCCTATGTGCCCTGGGCAAAAGTAGTGCACTACAAAGGGAACAGAGTGCAGAGATTAACTTGTTGACTCCTAACATTTCTGCTTATTCCTTCATTTGAGGTCATCTGGACAGCTTAAAAAATATATATATACACTTCTAAACGAACCATACAATAGTGCTTGTTGTGTCAAGGCGAACTCAAGAGCAGGTTTGTTCCGTGTCCAAGCTATTCCGGGAAAGAACACCTTTGGGTTTTCATTCCATCATGACGGACGATGATAGAACCATCAGAGGATAGTTGGATTTCACATGGGACCCCCCTCCTTTTATCCCTCCCTCCCCTCCAAACCACTCAGTGACTGTCCTGCTCCATCTCAATCCTTCCCCTCCATCCCAACCTCCTGTCATCCCTCCCTCCCACTGCTCCACCTCTCCAGTCTTATCTGTTCCTTTGGCTCGTTATGAAGAAAATGCGAACCCGTCAACAATCAGAGACGCCCAACGAGTTCCAGGTCAGAGGAGAGGATAGAGGAGCCGAAGAAGTTGAGGCCAACAAAACTAGCACACCGTGGAAATTTGTTTTACAGTACAGTTGTAGCTGTACAGTACAGTCGTATGAAAAGACTGTAGCAGAAGATCTTTCCAAGCCTGGTCAGACTATGATTGGGAAGTTCCACCTCTGGGTTGCAGTTGGGGTTTTTGGCCGGCTGAGTTTGGGTCACAGCTCTGAGGTTCTGTGTAAGGGTCCCTGCCCTGTTCCCATCTAGCCTCGCCTGCCCATGTGCTCTAACAAAGATGGTTGAGTCAGCTATCCCTGGGTCTTCCCCCCAGACCAACTTTCCTACTAGCACATCTGCCAATAGTATGAAAGAGACCCTAAGGTTCAACCTTTCTCCATGTAAGAAGCAAAGCTTTGTTCTTCATACTTATTCAGTTTTCTTAAAGATCTCAGCTGTGCTAAGTGAGTGACTGAGTGACTGAGTGACAGAGAGAGAGAGAGAGAGAGGGAGAAAAAGAGAGAGAAAGAGGAAACTAAAGGCAAGGCGACGTTCTCATCTCCGTATGCTCTAGACACAGTCGACCCTGAACCGATAGCACCTCAATAGAGTCAACGTCATTTTTCGCCCAGAGTTTGCTGTTCACATAATAGAACAGAAGAACAGTCCTTTAGTGGCATGGTGCCTTGCTTATCTTAACATCTGACCCTTGACCCTTAATCCAAATCCCCAAAGTGTGTAGAAATGACTAATGGAGTCCATGTGAGATCCTTGACATTTGAGGCCTTTACTCAGATAAACCATATGCCAGTTGACTTGGTTGCACAATTTACAGGCAGTCAGTCAGATAACAGGAATTCAGTCAGAAAATGTTATGTGTTGTATAATTACTGTACTGTAAACAAGTCCACTTCAAAAGAAAAGCATAGGGAGATACGCAACAGGGGATTCAAAATGGTGGTGCTCTGACGAAGTTGGTTGTTGACTGAAAGCTTAGCACATTATAACTCGCATCTGAAGCTTAGCACTGAACCTGCATCTGATTCAAGTGTGCAGAGACTTCTTTTGATAGCTCAACATTCTTACCAGTACTCAACATTACTACTGTCCCTTCTGTTAGCTTTACTTACAGTTCACAGGTCAGTAAAAAGGGTGACAATTTATTTATGCTGTGAGGCAGTATATCTAACTTTGATGGCTGAGCTTTGAGGCTGTTGTGCAACAAACTACCTACAAACGTCCCTCTTTGATTTGGAGATCAAGCTGAACTCATTGGATACTGTCCAGTACGGGACTCCGGTTGCTTGAAAATACTGCTTGTTGTCTTTGCCATCTCAGCATAAGAGATGCCTTTGTATTAAAAGCATGGTATCTGAGCCCAGCTGTATTTTTTTCCATTAGGCTTTATGTGCTTACTTAATATCCCTTTGCCACGGGAAACAAATCCACAGCCCTGCCTGGCATAAGTACTGGTATTGGCAGGAACACAACACACCACTGCCAAGGTTGGCTTGGTTACAGTAGGCTAGGTTTGGCATATACTGCATACTCAGAGCCCACTTGGGTGATTACTCCATCCTTATGGGTCTCTGATCACCAATAGCTAAAAGCAACTGAGTTTGTTGAGGTTCTTTATTTCCAAACATCATCAATGAAAGATATATCCCCCGATTACAACATCTCAGTCAGAGCCTAATATTTCAGACCCACAGAGGAGTGGTGCTCACAGTCAAATCAAGTGGCACCCTATTCCCTTGGGGCTCTGGTCAAAAGTAGTGCACTATATAGGGAATAGGGTGCCAATTCTGATGTAGCCTGAGTCTGTACCCAATGTTTAGGCCCTGCAGCAGCATGGTGCTCCTTTGTCAACATAGGTCAAATCAAGTGTAGTAAACACTCCTCAGGTCCCCACTACTGTTTGCCATGCTTCATTTACTCTGGGCACAATGCCAGCCCTTAGTGATTAATAAAGTATGATTAGACATGAAACACAAGTGCTGTGTCCTAAATTGCAGCTTATTCCCTTTATAGTGCACTACTTTTACCATGGCCCATAGGGAATATGGTGCCATTTGGGATGCAAACTTGTGGGTCAATAGGGGTTTACTCATCACACCCACCGACAACAGTCCACTTGTTGATGTAATCCCCACATATGGGGATGCTGATTAGAATGTGAAAACAGTCCCATCTAGATCATAATGAGTATAATGAGATGTAGGACACCCCCCGGCCTCTGTGGTCCTGGGGCCTCTCCAGTCTGCCCCACCCACTCTCTGATCACACACACACACACAATCCCAGCCCTCTGAGCCCCAGAGAAGAGAACAACTGACTGACTGAATAAGTGATTTGCTAATGCAGCGATGAGGGGGCCTCAAGCTCTGGATATTCTCCCAAACCATAGCAAGATGACCACTTCTCCCTCCTTTCTTTACCGGGAAGGGGAGGCCACAGAGAAGCTTCTAAGTGAAAACAACTGGAGCTCTCTGCTGGATGGATGTGGATGACTTGTCTTTTTCCACTCCTTTCGCAAAGTACTGCTTGGTAGAACTGTGATAGAACATGGCTGGGGCCTCATCTGGGGCAGCAAGCCACCCATACCCCAGCTATGCTCGACTGCTCCAATCAACCACACACACACACACACACACACACACACACACACACACACACACACACACACACACACACACACACACACACACACACACACACACACACACACACACACACACACACACACACACACACACACACACACACACACACACACACACACACACAAGCTAATAAACTCCAGATGCAGGGGGATGGAGGGATGCGCTCTGCAATGTGTCTCCTCTCTTTCTGCAGAACTGAGGTTCATTTTCCCTGGGACATCCTTTCTGCCACCCAGACTGTTCTCTGATTTAATCTCTCTGTCTTCCTGTCCTTCTTCAAGGACCTCAAAACAGTTCTGTCTCTTTATATGTGTCTTAGTTAAGCAGGCTGCGCATACAGGATGTCTCAGTTAGACGAGTCTCTCTCCACAGACATTCATATAAATGTTAGCCAGCCAGCACAAGACTTCCAGTACGTCTCGTGAGACTACAGTAAGATTAGACTGTCTCTGATGTATAGGGAGGGAGGGAAGAAGGGAAGGAGGGAAAGATGGAATGAGTACTTTGAAGTAGTTCTTACATGCCATCCTCATATACTTTGGATAAGCTGGTTCATCATAGAGATTACATTGGATATGAGGACTGTACAGTAGGATAGCGTTAGTCCACTCACCAGGTTCCTCCTCCTCTATGTCATGTTCATCCACCACCACTAGGGTCTTGGTAGAAGTCCTGGTGTTCATCATCATGGCTAGGATGATCTCTCCGTTGACAGACGTACAAGCCTCGTCCGGTTGGATACACTGCATGGAGAGAAACACAATCACAATGAGACCACTGAGAGATCCAAGATAATTAATTCATACACCATGTGAAAAAATTTCATACAGTATATTACTTTCATTAATGTTTAATGAATTTCATTAATTTCATAACACATGGAGTTTCCTATTAAAATAAACAGTTTTTCGTATGATTTGCTTATCAGCCATGAGACTGTTACATGCTTTTCATTCATATGACAAAAGCAGTTTATAAGACCAATCAATAATCAAATCTCTACACCTTTACCCAAGACCAAGCATGCCTTTTGATCTTTGACCACACGTATCATTTTCCAAGAAATCATACCTAGTCAAAACTCATGTTCCTTCCCCTGATCCCTATCCTAACCATAATGTAAATAATCAGCTGCAGCGCTGCTCTGGCGTGAGTCAGCATAGAGACCCAGCCTGACTGACAGGACATTTTAATGTAAAATACCCTCTGAGACCCAAATAGAGGGCGGCTGGGTGAGCACTAAGCAGAAAGAACTGCTTGGAAAAGGTTATGAAAGTGGAATGACTTAGCAGAGATGGAGGGAGAGAGAACGAGAGAAAAAGAGGGGAGTGAAAAAAGGAGAGAGAGAGAGATACAGAGAGAAAGAAAGCGTGCACGTGAGAGAGAGAACAGTGAGGAACAAACACCATTGTAAATACAACCTATATTTATGTTTATTTAGGTTCCCTTTTGTACTTTAACTATTTGCACATCATTACAACACTGTATAAAGACATAATATTTATTATTTTGGAACTTTTGTGAGTGTAATGTTTACTGTACATTTTTATTGTTTATTTTGTTTATCTTTTGTTTATTGTCTATTTCACTTGCTTTGGCAATGTTAACATATGTTTGCCATTAAAGCCCCTTAAATTGAAGCAAATTGAATTGAGAGACAGGACTAAATGCAAGAGAGAATGCGTGTGAGAGAGAGGGAGAGACAGAGAAAGAGAGAGAGAGAGCGAGAAAGAGAGAGAGGGGGATTCTGGTACGGTGAGGAGAGGGGAAAGTGAAAATGACACTTGAGTTGTTGGCTTGTTTTGGGTCTACAGATGGTTACTTAGGAAATCTGAAGTAGATGTATGCTTCCTGCTCTGGTTCAGAATGGATTGAGACTGACAGATGGTGCAGCAGGCCTAGCTCGTGCCAAGTCTGCAAACTGGAGCACAGACCTTCTGAATGGCTGGACTGCCCAGTCACACTGTAAACTTAACTTACACAGAGTACTCTTCAACCTACCATGAAATGTATGAATCATTGCATAGACCACAGATTCAGGTCATGCCAGTTAAGTCTGGGTTACTGCATGTAAGGCTTTGAAAGAGGTAGATGCTCCAGTATGTACCACTGGCAATGCAGTAGTTTGGTCTAGCAGTGGCACAGCCAGGCTCTGGACTACACATGCCCCGTGAAAGACCAGGGTCTTTAATAAAAAATGTAAAGCTGAAATGTCAATAAGTTTTCCACCCCTTTGTTATGGCAAGCCTAAATAGGTTCAGGAGTAAAATATGCTTAACAAGTCACATAATAAGTTGCACTCACTCTGTGTGCAATAATAGTGTTTAACATGATTAACAAAGACCAGACAGGGTTTTCCAGTGCCTCGCAAAGAAGGACACCTATTTGTAGATGGGTATTTTTTTTTTAAATAAAGCAGACTTTGAATATCCCTTTGAGCATGGTGAAGTTATTAATTGTACTTTGGATGGTACACCCAGTCACTACAAAGATAAAGGTGTCCTTCTTAACGCAGATGTTGGAGAGGAAGGACACTGCTCAGGGATTTCACCATGAGGCCAATGGTGACTTTTAAACAGTTACAGAGTTTAATTGCTGTGATAGGAGAAAACTGAGGATGGATCAACAACATTGTAGTTCATCCACAATACTAACCTAAATGACAGGGTGAAATGAAGGAAGCCTGAACAGAATACAATTATTCAAAAACATGCATCCCGTTTGCAATAAGGCACTGAAGTAAAACTGAAAAAAAAGCTAAAATATTTGTTTTTTTCCACATACTCAGTATTCATATCCCAAAAGAAAGAAATGATCTCACTACAATACATTACGATAGAAAGTTATCAAAAATAGATAAGATCTTGCGATCATGGAAAGGGAAATACTTGTCTATTTGTTGAAAAATCACCCTGATGAACTCTTTAGTCATATTCCAGGTCACCCATTTGCTTATGGTCTAGCCTACACCTAGCAACCAGTTTTTTCAAATTATATAAGCAAAAAATATTCAATTTTATTTGGAACGGCAAGCCAGACAAAAATTAAACGGGCCGATTTATGACGATGAATCCGGAGGGCAGAAATGATTAAATATGAAAGAATTAGACATCTCACTAAAGACTTCAGTCATACAAAAGTTATACTTAAATTCAAACTGGTTCCTATAGTAGATTAGTAAGAATGTCTCATCCCATGTTCAAGAATGGCCTTTTTCCGTTTATTCAGATTATAACCTCTCACTTTAATGTCTACATATCTTACATTACTCATATCTCATGTATATACTCTATTGAGACCCAATCACTGGACACTTTAATAAATGGATCACTGTTCACGTTAAACAATGCCACTTTAAATAATACCACTTTAAATAATGTTTAGATATCTTACATTACTCATATCACATGTATATACTGTATTTTATACCATCTACTGCACCTTGCCTTTGCCGCTCGGCCATCGCTCATCCATATACTTTATATGTACATATTCTTATTCACCCCTTTAGATTTGTGTGTATTACGTAGTTGTTGAGGAATTGTTAGATTACTTGTTAGATATTGTTAGATATACTGCACAGTTGGAACTAGAAGCACAAGCATTTCGCTATACTCGCATTAACATCTGCTAACCATGTGTATGTGACCAATACAAATTTGATTTGATTTATAGATTGCAAAATAGTTGGGAAGAGACGTTTGATGTACCGATTCCATGGCACATGGTTTATGAACAGATACGCAAAACGAAGCCGAATTGAAAACTTTTTCAATCTAAATTATTCCATAAAATTCTTGCAACCAATAGAATGTTATATATATGGGGGATACAACCATCCCAGCTCTGCATATTTGGCTGCGAAGAGACAAAATCATTAGATCATTTGTTTTGGTACTGTCCATATGTAGCTTGTTTTTGGTCGCAGGTCCAGGTGAAACATCACAGCATAGTTGAAAAATATATGGCAAAAAAAAAAAAATGGATGGTGTTTAAAGATAGATGGGAGGGGTTGAGTGGAGCTGAAGGGTGCGACTAAAAACAACAAGATAACTAATGGAAAATATACTGTGTCCGTAAAATGTATATAGGTTCAGAACTTTTGTGAAACAGCACAGTTTCACAAAATTGCATACAAAGTATTTTGTTTGGGGTAAATCCAACACAACACATCACTAAGTACCACTCCTCATATTTTCAAGCATGGTGGTCGCTGCATCATGTTATGAGTAAGCTTGTAATTGGCAAGGACTACGCAGTTTTAAAAATAAAAAACTATTATTTTAGCTTAGCACAGGCAAAATTCTAGAGGAAAACCTGGTTCAGTCTGCGTTTCAACAGATGCTGGGATGAAAATGCACCTTTCAGCAGGACAATAACCTAAAGCATAAAGCCAAATATACACTGGAGTTGCTTACCAAGACGGCATTGAATGTTCCTGAGTGGCCTAGTTGGCTTGAACATTTAGGACCTTGAACATGGCTGTCTAGCAATGAACAACAACCAACTTGACAGAGCATGAATAATATTTTGAAGAATAAAGTGCAAATATTATATAATCGAGGTGTGCAAAGCTCTTAGAGACTTACCCAGAAAGACTCACAGCTGTAATTGTTGCCAAAGGTGATTGTAACATGCATTGTCTCTGGGGTCTGAATACAAAAATGATATATTTCTGTATTTCATTTTGAAAAAATGTGCAAAAATCTCTAAAAACACTTTGCCATTATGGGGTGTAGATGGGTGAGATTTTTTTATATTTTTTTTATACATTTTGAATTCAGGCTGTAAGACAGCAAACTGTGGAATAAGTCAAGGGGTATGAATACTTTCTGAAGGCCCTGTATGTGTGTGGAAAACATTTCATCACAGGTAAGACATTTAACGTGTTTAGTCTGTTTGTAATTACACTCACTACTTGTAGCTGTATAATCTGCTTGTGTTGTGGTCTTGGCTAACTTAATGTTCCAGTCAGTAGCTAGCTAGCACTCGCGTGGCTCCTAGGACTGTCATGAAAAGGGGCATGTATTACGTTTTTCTAAGTAGTGAGAACGCTCGGGAGCAGGTAATGTTGAAAAGCAATCTTTAGATGTTGTACTTTTCTTAAATGTAGTTTTGAAATTGACTAAAACATGTAGACAACAAGAAAATTGCGTTCTGTAAGCCAATAGGGAAACCAAAGTAACCACAGGTTGTTTTCCTCACAGGTGGGCGGGGCCGTGACACTCTAGCTAATAGACTGGGACTATAGGAGCCAAGGATGTCATGTAACTCAAGAAATAATACAAATGTAAATGTAAAAAAAACTAAAACATACCATTGCCAGTCCCTGGTTATTGTGGGGTCTCTTAGAACAAACGGACATTTCACAGTGCAGGAAGAGCAACGATCCATTGAAGTGTGAGTTGAAGGTGAAGCTGAACCTCTTCCTGTCGGTCTGGGAGTGGGAGATAGGTAGGTCTCTCTGACTGTAGTATTTGACGGTGTCGTCTGTAGGGCAGATATTCTCGATCAGGGTATAGTCTGACGCGATGTTGGGGTTTGAGTTGGCAGAGATGAAGCAGGTCTGGATCATGAAACCAAGATCTGGGTCGACTTTGAAGGCTCCAATCTGACAGGAGAAATACATTTAAAAAAAATCGAGATCAAAGATTTTTGTGTTAAACAAAACATTGTGTTAAACATTGTGTCATTTTTCACAAAAACAATCAACTCATGTGCCAAAATATTGTCCAGTTTATAATGTGTAAGCAAGATGGAGGTTATAAGATTGATACAGCCTCTAAAGATGTCAGATGATTCTATTTACGAATCCTCTCATCGACGTCGTTGAATTGACAAACTATCTGTTTCGCTCTGCAAAGTTGTGTGAAGAACACCATCTTGGCAAATGTCTGTACACTCTGTCAGTCCAGGAGCTGACTATTTGTTTTAACACAGAGAACAAGCTAAAGGAACACTATCAGAGTGCTATCAGGTCCAAGAATCACAAATCCTGTGGATTTCAGTCCCTTCAAACGTTTAAGAGGATCTTTCCTTCGGCAGACCACAAGGCATTTCCCTGAGTTATGGGATGCATCCCAAATGGCACCCTATTCCCCATATAGTGCACTACTTTCGACCAGAAACCTATGGACCCTGAAATAGGGTGCCATTTAGGACATAACATGACTTATTATCCCCCTGCTGCTTTCTCTCTCCCTTTTCTCTGAAAGATCTACATGTGTTTTACTGTTTTCTGGCTGTGCCATCGACATGCCAAGGTTGTCAAAAAGCTTGCCCAGTCAAAAGCACACATGTACGCACGCAGGCACGTACACACAAACACGCACACAGGCACGCACACTGCGTTCAAAGGACAGCTCATGGTTGGCAGCGACTAGTGAAAACCCAGTGAGCACTGTACATGCAGGCTGTGACCTGACCTATGAGTTACACAAGTTATGACACACTTGTTGCACAACAGCAGTTTCCTATACAGCTTAGTTTGGGCTGTAGCCTCGGGGGCTCGGGCAGGGCATGGCAGATCTCAGCCCAGTGTGAGAGGTGTGGAGGTGGGAGAGAAAGGGCTAGAAAGGGGCTAAGGACTAGGCCCCATGGCCCCACACACAGAGCTCTTTGTGACTTCGTGCTGCTGTCTCTCTGAGGCCACACTGTCAGAGCAGCCGTCCTCCTCAAATACCTCCATAAATCAACACTTCAAAGAGCCTCACTGTGTGGATCTCAAACTTATCTTACACAACCCCCCGATAGGACCTTCTTAGTAATTACTTTTCAGTGCTATTAGCAAGGTACATTCTGGACTTTCCAGGCAGAACAAATAGAAGATAAGGTCTCTGGGGAGAATTCTAAATGTAATACAGTACTGTATGTGCCAGGACACTTAAGACAGAGATGATGGCTGGGAGGGGTAGTTAACAGCAGAAAGACGATATGTTAACTTTATATCCTTCCGACCCAGACCAAATATCAACGGACCCTGTGGAAGCTAAAACACTAACAGATGAAAGTGGACCAGACCAGTGTACACACAGAACAGTCCTCACTGTTGTTTTGACAGGCCTCATATTAAGAGAGACAGAGACACAGACATATACACACAGACAATCCTGGCTCTTGTGAAATCGCTCCAACTCACATGTCCCAGCATCTGGATACTAGCCTACTAATTATATTCATCTGAGCGAATCACACACAGACTAAAAATATAACAGACACAATGTACTACTTAAATATATTTAATACAGTTTATAGTATTTCACTGCTTCGTTTACCTCTACAAAGACCTGTTTATTTTTGGAGACGGTATGGAAGGCCTGGGCAGACGGATAACGGAAGAGATGGGTGTTGTACAGCTCCATGTTGAACATGACGTCGGTGCTGAGCGGTTCCTTTGCTGCCGGGGCAATACGAGGGAACGATCCTGATGATCCTGATCCTCCTAGAGTGTCCTGGTTCTTTCTGTAGGTGCAGTTGAACTGGAGAGAGGCGGGAGAGAGGAGAGAAAGCCAGTCAAAACAGCTGAACTGGAGGGAGAAGGAGAGAAGAGCCAATCCAAACAGGTTGAACTGGAGGGGTGAAGAAGAGAAGAGCAAATCACAACAAAATCATAGTTCTAACATACCCTGGCCCTTACCCTGGCCCTCACCCTGACCCTTACCCTGGCCCTCACATTACCTGGCCCTCACATTACCTGGCCCTCACATTACCTGGCCCTCACCCTCGCCCTGGCGGTCACACTACCTGGCCTTCACAGCTAGGAGCGTGTCAAGTGTTTCATCACAGCAATATCACTGAGGGACACAGAGATACAGGCAGGACGAGACAAAGATGAGAGAGGAAGAGTGTGCATGGGTAAAGAGTATGGCTATAGAGACACAGAGAGAGAAAGGAAAGAGACTTTGTAGATGAAAGGGAAAGCGTGATAGCAGATTTCCCAAAACGTTCAGGTCAGAAGAAGTTCAAGACATAAAGATAATGTGGGGGGTAGACGGTGAGAGTTGGAGTCTTCCATCCTCCTAAGAAGCCAGATGAGTCTTTACTAGCACTGAGGGACTCAGGGAGATGGAGTTTCAACCATCTGGACAGGATTCAGGCGGAGGTACTATGTTATTTATTGATGATCAGTGGTCTGTTCTTGACTCCCAACTCTCTCAACCCCAGGCAGGCCCTGTCATGCAATGCTACTCTCTTAATTCCTTTTTCATTTAGGGTTCATTAACCAGGGTAAACTCCCTTGAGTTTGAAAACCAACCTCTTGTTCGAGGGAGACCAAATGTATGAAAAACAAACAAACGGAGAGTCATGTAGCTACAGGACTGGCTCTTGCCATTTGGGGGCCCTAAGTGAGATCTGGTTGGGGGCCCCCCACGTCCCGGTAAAACATATTAGTGCTCCAGCCCCATTTCATGGCTGAGAGAAAAATTTGAGTTTTAAAGTTAATTTCCTGCAATACTACCCATTTTGCCATTGGGTGGAGAGACATCTTTGCAGTTTTATAGAATTTGGGGGAAAAAACAAGCGACCGCTTATGCCTGTAGCTGGCCCTGTGTAGCTAGATGTCTTACCAGAATGGAGGACCTGTGTGCTGGTCCTGAGAGAAAATCATGTAGAATCTATATTATCTTATATTATAGATGTCTTACCAGAATGGAGGACCTGTATTTTGGTCATGAGAGAGAATCATATAGAATCTATATTATAGATGTCTTACCAGAATGGAGGACCTGTGTTCTGGTCCTGAGAGAGAATCATATAGAATCTATATTATCTTATATTATAGATGTCTTACCAGAATGGATGACCTGTGATCAGGCCCCGTGGTGGGCTCCAGGAAAGCAGCCCTCTCCAGCACCTCTGTCTCCCAAGGGAAAGTAACGTCTCCGGACTCTAGATCATCGTAATCCAGAGGAACACCACTCCCATCCTTAGGCTCATCGTGACTTATCAGGATCTGGATGTCAACCATAGGGGAGTTGAACACAGCCTGTTCTAAAGTAGTGTACTATATAGCTAGGGTGCCATTTGGGACACACACACATTGAACAGGTTCAGCTTGACTTTTTAGAATCTGCACGTCAGCCACACAAGGGAGTTAATCATTGAATCATTGAACATAGTTCAGATATATTCACAAGGTGAACAGGACATGTTCCCAGCTATTGGCGCCAAATCATGTTTTAAGGGTGCATCTCAAATGACATATATAGTGCACTACTTTTGTCAGGGCTTTGGTAAAAAAAACAGTGCACTATATAGGGAATATGGTGCCTTTTGAGACACACACCAGGAAACTTTACCAGTGATTGGCGCCAAACTATTTTAAAATAATGTTCTGCGTGTGAATGGTGTGTTTCATTCAGGGGCTCAGGACTAGTGTTGCAAAGCTACCGGTAATTTAGGTAATTAACAGAAAATATGGCAATCTATCGTAACTTTGGTAATGTATATTTGAATAACGTAAAAACATTTATAATAATATAGAATATTCCTTTTTTATATCTGTGTCCATATTGTTCATGAGTTTCTAGTACATGGTTCAAGAGAAAATAGCCTAATTAATGAAAAAAGCATGGCATTTTCAAATAACTCTACTAACTATTGACTTTTTCATAACTGACACCGGTTTGATGGCAAAACACTGAAACAAATACATATTGACATAATAACATAAATATATATATTTTTTAAACATAGGATTTTAAATAGTTTTTTTAAAATCATCTTATTCAATCAATTCATAAGTTTTACATGTGATAAGGCCACACAGAGGGCCAAAGATTATTACAGAACCGTACCCAAAAGGGCCACTAGATGTCTTGTGATAGATTACATAAAATCCTTCAAAGATACCAAAATTCTGGTAGTTTACTGGTTTCCAGTAATATAAGTTTCCAGTAATATACCCTCCCTTTGCAACCCTACTCAGGACACCAGTGATGCTGCTCTGGTCTGAATCTAGCTGCCAAAACATTCTTCAAACAGATGAGCTGAAATTAAAATGTGGGAACGTCCAGAGATCAACAGTCCAGAGCTGAGAGCTCTATCAGGTAGAAAGAACCCTGTGAAGCATATATTTCATTTTCTCCACAGGAAAGAAACACCGGAAGCCAACTCTGTGTACTTCAGACGTTTACAGGGTCAGAGGTGAGTTAGGGCTAGAGGACAAGGATTAAATGAGGTAAATTATTGCCATTTAGTTTATTCCTACTGGTGCTTATTTCACACGTGTTGACCCTCCAGTGTAGTCTCTAGTCTAAGGATGCATCCCAAATGGCACCCTATTCCCTATATATTGCACTACTTTTGACCAAGGCTCTAATGCACTATATAGTAAATAGTAGGCTTGGGCGGTATACCATATACCAGGGAAATTTGGAAATAGCCACAGGATGTTTTTTCAATACCGTTGAATTTTTATTTTATTTTTTATTTTTATAAATTAGAATATTTGAAGCTACTTTTTAAGTAAATACCTGCAGTCAACTTGTGCAATACGTTAGGAGATAAAGAAGATTCCGTTCTTCAGTTTACCTGTCACATAATTTTTCATTATGAAGCTTACTGGTAGTTCCCAGTCACGTGGTGTTTGTTTACAAGCGCACAACAACGAGAGACCAGAACCTTGTGAGTCACTAACTGTTGTGCAGCATGTGCCCGGTGATCTAGTTTCAGTGTGGATTTCACAACTAAATGTTTCCCAGCTATATATTTTATCTGTGCATTGGGTTTGCTAATTTAGTAGCTAGTTAGCTATCTCGCTAAGTGGTTAGCGTCTTCCAAAATCAAGCTTCGCTTTGTAACAGCTGAGAATCCCCTACTGGATCAAGATCCTTGCTGTCTAATGTGTGTTTTGTGCAGCAAACTGTGAGTAGCATTTTTTAGTTACTTGTAAAAATGTATGAGCTGGGATGTCTGTCCTGCAAATAGTTTAGGTCAGAGACTGTATAAAATGTTTGCAATGTGCTTGTTAGCATTTAGTTAGCACTCTCTATGGGTTAGCATTGCTAACCTTTGGACAACAGAGGCTCAGTGGGGTTTGAAAATAGCTCCCCTTGTGTTCAATGCTGGTATGACCAAATATCCCGGGATGGCACAAGGCCGGTATGACAATCTGGATACCGCCCAAGCTTAATAAATAAAAAATGCTTATTCGTAGGATGGAACAAACAAGGACCATACAAGGACATGGGGCTTTGATGTATTGCGAAACAGCTAAATGAAGAATACTTTATTTTGACCATAGGGAACTGAAGTTATCTTTGTATCTAAGAAGATAAAAAAATAAGAATTATCCAGGAGTAATAAAGGCCTAGTTCACAAATTTTGCAGGGGGTATTTTATTTATTTATATGTTGATTTATCAAGGAGTGGGAAGCCCCCCTCAGCACCCCTACTTCCCGCAGCAATTCATAGTGTTGTCCTGATTTAGTCCTAGCTGCCCCTAGCTGTTCCTCCCATGCACAGAGATAATGGATTACCACTGTTCAGAGTAACAGGATAGGGTTGGGGGATACAGCCATAGAGGTCCTATAATTGTTCTATTTAAATATGTGAATACAGTACTCATATAGGGCTAGTTTCCAGACACAGACCAAGCCAAGTCTTGGACTGAAAGTATTTTAAATGGAGATGCATTTAGTCCAGGGGTATGCTTATTAGGGTCTGGGCACCCTCAATTTCCAGGCTTTACAAGATTTTGGAGTATGGTAACATGTGGTAGGCTAGGGTCCAGGAAACCTGCCTTCAATGAGTTGTTATAGATGCTAATTTGCTAAATGTGCTACTCACTGAGTTGATGTAGAGGACCATAGGACCGGGGTGCATGGGGTACTTGGTGGTCTGACAGCCCTCCAATGGGGTCACCAATGTGTAGTGGGTGGAGTTGACCGTTGCTTTGCATTCTGGGTCTTGAAGAGTCAGGTTGACATTAGCGTAACCGTTGGCCTGAGGAAAGAGACAATGTAATTAGAAATAAATAGTCAATCTATAAAGTATTTTTTAAATTATAGAATGTCAATGTAATCTATAATCTTTGCAATAAAATTTAAATCATGATCAATGATCATCTCAAAACGATCAGTAGAGCTGACTGAGACACATGGCACTACACTAGTGAGGCATTAGACGTCACTATGCCATTCGACAGCACAGACTACTTCTCTGTGTGATGTTAAATAAAACTACAGGATAGTCCAACTCTAACCATAATTATACCTAATTGCAGTGTGTGGGTTTTACTACACTGTGATGTTGTCTATTGTGTTGGGCATGCTTCACAGTGCCCAATGGTAGCACACAAGTACAGACACACACAGTAGCAAACACACTATACACTGTTGATTCAAGTCAGTGCCAGTCAGTATTAAAGAGAAATAATCATACAGTTAAATCAAGCATGAAAAGTGTGAATTCCACAACTGCCTTTCATCCATTTTTGACACAATGGAGGCAGACATTTAGTCAGAGTGATAAACCAGTTGGCGGTCTAAAGTATCTCCTCACCTGCAGAGTCTCTCGGTCGATGCAGACCACTATCCTGCTCTCCTCACACTGAACACTGAGACCAACACTGAGGATCCCCTGCTGCTCCTCAGGCTCCCCACCCTGCTCCCCTCCCAGCCAAGGCCGGTCATCCAGGGAGGGGGGCATGGACAGGTAGGGCAGGCCCTGCTCGATGAGCGGGGGGAAGGGGAAGGTGAAGGGCAGGACACCGGAGTGTGGGGCAGCACCACCCTGACCACCAGAGAGGATGGGGTTGGTGTCCCGTAAGATGGAGAGTTCTGGAGGGAACATGGAATCCAGGGGATCCACCACATCTGTAAGTGAAGTGTGTGTGACACTTTTTAGTCACACACACAGATGCACGAATGCACAAGCACGAATGCACACGCACACACACAAACACACACACACAAAGGCCTCATCTGGTGATTTTAAAGGCATGGAGATTGCACAGAGCACAAACAGAACAGAACATTGAAACTAAATTGGCTCAGAGTTAGCAGACTTGAGTTTCAGACTATTGTCTTTATAAGGACAGTTAAAATTGGATGTCGATGGTATGTGGTTGAAAAATCAATGATTTATACTTTATAACAAGCGCTTACATATAAAATGTATTATTATTATTAGCATAATTTATTTACACAGTAGATATCTTTCTTAAATTTAGTAAACCTATGTCTATTTGTCATGCATTATCTATTATTTTCATTATAGTAAACATACACTTTCAATGACCACTTTATTAGTTACACCCATCTAGTACCGGGTCGGACCCCCCTTTGCCTCCAGAACAGCCTGAATTCTTCAGGGAATGGATTCTACAAGGTGTGGCATTCAAACGTGGCTCAATTGCTATCAAGGGACCTAATATGTGTCAGCAAAATATTCCTCACACCATTACACCACCAGCCTGTACCATTGACACTAGGCAGGATGGTGCCATGGACTCATGCTGTTTACGCCAAATCCTGGCTACCATCAGCGTGACACAACAGGAACCGGGATTCGTTGGACCAGGTGATGTTTTTCCACTCCTCAATTGTCCAGTGTTGGTGATCGCGTGCCCACTGGAGCCGCTTCTTCTTGTTTTTAGCTGATAGGAGTGGAACCTGGTGTGGTCTTCTGCTGCAATAGCCCATCCATGACAAGGACTGATGAGTTGTGCGTTCCGAGATGCCATTCTGCACACCACCGTTATTTGCCTCTTTGTGGCCCGCCTGTTAGCTTGCACGATTCTTGCCAATCTCCTTCGACCTCTCATCAACAAGCTGTTTTTGCCCACAAGACTGCTGCCGACTGGATGTTTTTTTGTTTGTCTCACCATTCTCTGTAAACCCTAGACACTGTCATGCATGAAAAGCCCAGGAGGCCGGCTGTTTCTGAGATACTGGAACCGGCGTGCCTGGCACCGACAATCATACCACGCTCAAAGTTGCTTAGGTCACTTGTAGGGTTGGGCGTAAATCCCAGGATTTACGGTATTACTAGCTTGGTACACAAGGGGGCGCCAAAATAAACTAAAAAAAGCCCTATGGGCTATTACCAGAATGCTAACAAAATTAGAATAAGTAATAACACATTTCCATGGAGGCTGCTAGCTAAATATGCTAACGAGCGCAAACAAAAATAAACTTATTGCAAAGACAGGCAATCAGGCTCATAAAGTTATACATATATAGGTAGGAGCTACCGAATGTCATTTTTGGTGAGTTTGGACATTTACAAGCGAATGTGAATGAGAGACTCAAAGTTTTGACGCATGCTTGTCTGAACAGTACTCTGGAGCAGTGTGTACAGGCTGTGTGTGTGGAATCTGGAGTCACTAGGGCAACTGGCCTGCATGCCTGCTCTGCTTGGAGAAGATGGGGGAGGAGCAGACGGGCCGAGAACAGAGAGGATAAAAAAAGCAAGGAAATCAAAACAGCCTACAGATAACTCATCCATAGGGATTTGACTTTATTAATTCAGCCACTTACTTAGATAACGCAAATCTTAATTCAACTTGCTAGTTAATGCAGAATTCTGTGTTTTTTCATGCAGGAACAAAATATGAAACGCATAAGAAATATTTTGCTGCGTTTTGGAAAGCAGATCTAAAATGCTTCTTACTGGAATTTCTGCTCGACACCAGACTAATTTTGTGCTTCAAGCTGTACTTCTCCACTTGGATGAGACTTCACGAACGGACATTCTATCAGCAGACAGCGCTATGAGATGAACTTTAAGCAAAACATTAGGAAATTTAGCTGGCTACATTCTTTCTATGATAAACATTAGAAATATGATGGCCATGCATCGTTTTTGCAAAAAAAAAGTGCTTTTTCATTGTAAGCTCATTTACTTTTGTGGTTGCCAGCCAAGTAGTGTTGCGCTTCTATTGTCATCTGATGAAAATTAAGCTATTTTCTGCCAAATCTGTTGCACTGTTGTTTTTTCTGTGAAGCAAAACTATAGCTGCACATCCCTGATCACTAGTGAAGCAGTTGTCTAAAAAAGTTGTCTAAAAACAGAATTATAGAAGCCTGGATGTTTCTCACCTGGCTCCCTGAGCCTCAGGTTAAAGGTGTTAGCTACAGGTGTGTGGGTGTAGGTGGTGACCGGTCCGTAACCATGATCCTCTGCCCACTTGATCAAGGCCTGAGAGCCAGACGGGAGGTGGTGCTTAGGAGTCCTAGACACCTCCATCATCCTCTCTGTGTTGGGGCTCAGACTGATGGTATCTGGCGTCTGAAAGAAAGATAAATACAGGTTTATATTAGTCATATGGAATATTAAATATGACATACAGTATACAGTCATGTTCTTCCGACAGGTGGAGTCACTCCTATGTGATGCTCATCCCTCAGTACAGACAGAGCAATCTGACCATATTTTAAACCACTCTGTATCATGAAAGTAATTTTATAGAGATCAAAGTGGGTGCTTTTTCTCTTCTAGTCAGCAGCATTTAAAGTAATCTCTACCTCTGCTAAAGTTCCATTTCCTTTGTCTGACTGTATGGAACAGTAAAAACGACCCTGTCAGCTTCAAAAGCCAGCGTGACCACAACCCACAATGAAAGTGTGAGAGTATTTCACATACTTTCATATCTTGACAGACTAAAAGTCAAAGAACCATTTTACATTTGTTAGGTTTCTTCATGGAAGGAAAACCCATGACAAATGTACTACTGCCCATAGTGGTGAAGGGTCATACGCACGCTCGATCAAACACACGATCACACACACACATCGAAGGCCTGATCAATGGTGAGACTTAGTCTAATGTGTCAGATTTCTACCAGAATTCCTCATTAGTTCCGCAGTGTTCCGTGCTGTATAATGTGAGGGAGCTAATCCCTTCTCACAGATCCACTCTGTCACAAATGGCATCCTATTATTTAGTGTACTACATATGACCAAGCTCATGTACTCTGTCAGCCTGGCCTGTACTTTCCTAGACACCCTGGACCCACTCCAATTTGCATTCTGCCTTAACAGATCCACAGATGACGCAATCTAGTTGCACTTCACACTGCCCTCTCCCACCTGGACAAGAGGGGAAATAACTATGTAAGAATGCTGTTCATAGACCACAGCTCAGCTTTCAACACCATAATCCCCTACAAGCTCATTTGCAAGCTGGGGACCATGGGACTGAAAACCTACTTCTGTAACTGGATCCTGGACTTCCTAACGGGACAGCCCCAGGGGGTAAGGGTAGGCAACAACACCTCCACCAGGCTGACCCTCAACATGGGGGCCCCTCAAGTTCCCTGCTGTACTCCTTGTTCACCCATGACTGCATGGCCACGCACAACTTCAACACCATCATCAAGTTTGGTGACAACATGATGGTGGTAGGCCTGATCACCGACAGCGATGAGACAGCCTACAGGGAGGAGGTCAGAGACTTGGAAGTGTGGTGCCATGACAACAACCTTTCTCTCAATGTCAATAAGACCAAGGAGCTGATCGTGGACTGCAGGAGAAGGAGGGGAGAACACGTCCCTGTCCACATAGACAGGGCTGTTGTGGAGCTGGTTCAGAGCTTTAAATTCCTTGGCATCCACATCAATAAGGACTTAACATGGTCCACACATACCTGGACAGTTGTGAAGAGGGCACAACAGTCCTCTTTCTCCTCAGGAGGCTGAAAATATTTGGCATGGGGTCTCGGATCCTCAGAAAGTTGTACAGCTGCACCATCGAAAGCATCTTGACTGGCTGCATCCCGGCTTGGTATGGCAAATGCACCACCATCGCCCGCAAAGCGCTACTGGATAGTCCAGTACATCACTCAGGGCGAGCTCCCTGCCATCCAGGACCTCTATATTAGGCCAGAAAAATTGCCAAGGACTCCAGCCCCCCAAGTCATTGACTGTTCACTCTGCTACGATCTGGCAAATGGTACCGGAGCATCGGCTGTCAGACTAACAGGCTCCAAGACTGCATTGCCAAGATCAACTGAAAAAAAGGGACCATGTCCAGCGGGAGCAAATGGGCAGTTGTCCATAGATTCAGTAAACATTTGAAATTGAAGTTATCAATAATGTATACATAACAATGAATGTATTATCTGTTTCCTATAATGATCCCTTAATGATACACTATATATACACAAAATGATACACTATATATACAAAAGTATGTGGACACCCCTTCAAATTAGTGGATTCAGTTATTTCAGCCACACACGTTGCTGACAGGTGTATAAAATCGAGCACACAGCCATGCAATCTTCATAAACAAAGTAGAATGGCCTTAATGAAGAGCTCAGTCAACGTGGCACCGTCACAGGATGCCACCTTTCCAACAAGTCAGTTCGTCAAATTTCTGCCCTGATACAGCTGCCCCGGTCAACTATGAGTGTTGTTATAGTGAAGTGGAAACGTCTAGGCGTAACAACGGCTCAGCCGCAAAGTGGTAGGCCAAACAAGCTCACAGAACGGGACCGTCGCGTGCTGAAGATGTAGCACTTAAAACTTGTCTGGTTGCAACACTCACTATCGAGTTCCAAACTGCCTCTGGAAGCAAAGTCAGCACAAGAACTGTTCGTCGGGAGTTTCATGAAATGGGTTTCTATGGCCAAGCAGCCGCACACAAGCATAAGATCACCATGCGCCAAGTGTCGGCTAAAGTGGTGTAAAACTGGACATTGGAGCAGTGGAAACATCTTCTCTTGAGTGATGAATCACGTTTCACCATCTGGCAGTCCGACCTGCCCCAATACATAGTGCCAAATGTAAAGTTTCGTGGAGGAGGAATAATGGTTATGCCCCTTTGTTCCAGTGAAGGGAAATGTTAACGCTACAGCCTACAATGGCATTCTAGACGATTCAGTGCTTCCAACTTTGTGACAACCATTTGGGGAAGGCCCTTTCCTGTTTCAGCATGACAATGCCCCCGTGCACAACACAAGGTTCAGACAGA
Organism: Salvelinus fontinalis; assembly: GCF_029448725.1. NCBI lineage: Eukaryota > Metazoa > Chordata > Actinopteri > Salmoniformes > Salmonidae > Salvelinus > Salvelinus fontinalis. The sequence goes on along the minus strand of NC_074678.1, from coordinate 19,407,924 downwards.
AATGGTTTGTCGAGATCTGCGAGCATTTCACGGTTAAGTATTCAGAGCATGTGACAAATAATATTTGATTTGGTTATTAACCGTCATGTTAAACAGATATTTACATTTTAGTAATTTATCCAAAGCAAATGGGGTTAAGTGCTTTGCTCAAGGGCACATCAGCATATGTTTTTTCTCCATGTAGTCAGCTTGGGGATTTGAACCAACGACCTTTCATTTACTGTCCCAACGCTCTTAACCACTAGGCTACCTGCCAACCCATATCGGACCAAGCTGGTACTGTCCTAGAACAGTAAACTGTAGGTCAGGATCACAGCCCATTGCTACCATGTGTCCTCATGTGTCCCCAGTCCCCTCCTCCCTCTAATGTTTCTATTAGCGTAACCTACTACTGTAGCCAACCGTAGACCTGCTCTGTTGGCCTGATTGATTCAGTGCAGTGACAGCCTAAAGTGTAGTTGTACAAACAGGCAGAAGGTGGCTGGGGCTGAGTGTAGGTCTGTGTCCCAAATGGCACCCTAATTCCTATATAGTGCACTACTTGTGACCAGAGATCCATGGACCCTGGTCAAATGCAGTACACTACATACGGAATAGGGTGCCATTTGGGATGCAGTCCTGGGCCTAAACAGAGCTGGCTGCCTAGCAGAGGCACACACCCACCCTGCCTGCATGAGGGTGACTGTTACATAATGTGGGAACCAACCCAGGGTAGCAGGGACCCAGAGCCCATAAGACAACACAAGACACCTCCACTGAGGTCAGCACTTTGCATAGGGACCATGGAATGGAGCTACGCAGCACTCATAAAGATGATAAGATAGGAGGGCAGGCCAGTTTCGTTTGGGCCACAGAGATGGTCTTTTTTCCTTTAGTCCAGGTCATCATTGTAAATTACAATTGGCTCTCAAATAACCCACCTTTAGGTAAAAAAACTAAACTGTCTTATTAATAGACAAAACACATTTTATATCCATTAGATATCTGATGGCTATGTGCCAAAGGTGTAAGTGCCATCCATCATTATGACTTCAGATATAAGTAAATGGTTTATTTTTTTATACATACATTGCATTGTCAACCTTAAACCAAATAATTATCCCTTGGTGTAAGCCTTGTAAATGTGTGTATGTATGTATGTCTTTCAATGACAATAAAAGTGTAGAAATGACAACAGTGTGTGGGTGTCAATGTTAACAAGAATTAATCAATATTTAAATTCTACAGACAGTCATGGATGTATTTATTACACAGGATTTTAACCTGATTCTGTATGTAAATCCGAGACACTCCATTTAGCATGATATGTTACGTATCGTATGGCATATATTCATTTGTGGATGTCCATCACCCATTTCGTATGATATGTTACAAATTACAATTCATATTATATGTTATGAATTTTCCAAACGTAGAATATGTTATGAATTTGCAAACGTACAATATGTTACGAAGTAGCAAAACATGACATGTTACGAATTCTAGCTAGGTGGCTAATGTTAGCTAGGCTAGGGCTTAGGGTTACGGTTAAGTTTAGGAGTTAAGTTAAAGGGTTAAGGTTAGGGTTAGTGAAAAGGGTTAGCTAACATGCTAAGTAGTTGCAAAGTAGCTGAAACGTAGTAAGCATTTAAAAAGTTGCTAATTAGCTCAAATTGTCTGTGATGAGATGCAAACTCACAACCTTTGGGTTAATAGACGTTTGCGTTATACGCCTACCCATCCAAACACCCTACCATTTCTGCAATCCAAAGCACTCAGGTCTGGTGAAACCATAGGCAGAGCTAGGGCTGGTCCCAAATGGCACCCTATTCCCATTATAGTGCACTTACTTTTGACCAGGGCCCATAGTACTTTGGTCAAAAGTAGTTCACTTTATAGGGAATAGGGTGTCATTTGGGAGGCAACCAGAGCCTGCAGTCAGCAGCGCTCATAACTCACATTATCATGGATGACAAACAGGTCAGGCCTATGAAAATGTCTTGCCCCCCTCCTCTTCCCCCTTTCTCCTCCTCCTTTCCCCCCATTTGATGCGATGACAACCTTTAGTGCTGTCAGGGTGATATTTCACGGTTCATCCATCCCCCTCCCTCCTTCCATCCCCTGCAGGCAGGTTGAAACCAGGTGCCACTTCAACACTCCTCAGATTGTGTTACTGACCAATACATTTGTCACAAAGTGGTGACATGCCCGTCTAGTCATGCGTTGTGACATGGTTCTTCTGCCTGTATTCCCTCACACCATCGGTGCCATTGTGATGTGTTACTGAGACAGTGAAAAAAATATTGGCAGTGAAAAATCTGAAAGTTGAACTACTCAATTTGAAAAAAACTCAATAACAGTGCCGCCACTTGGTTTGCTATAAAGCTGAGGGATGGAGTCTTGGGCCTCTGGAGATGGCCTTTAAATAAACTGCTACTACTGAAAATCAAATAATTTTTATTTTGGTCAAAACAGCTCTTAACAAAAGGAGAGGCTGTGTTTGTTACGTTCAGAGTGACGTTCTGAGTCACGTACCACTACATTCAGTTTCCCGCTGATGCTGTGAGCCTTGATGACCCAGTTGACAGACTTCTGACACTTCAGCAGCAGCACGATGTCACGAGGCAACAGAACATCTGTCCCCAACGGCCTCAGATCAACGATCACATCCACCTGGAACGCACTGCTCAAGGAGGATGGGGGGGGGGGGGGGGGGAGAGAGAGATAAGAATTTTGGACGGCCCAAAACACTCTGTATTTACATGCCTTCTCTCAGTCTGGCCAACTGATTAAGAAACTGGAAGTATTCCCAGGAAGAGGAGGACATGCGTGTAACAGACCAGACCACATAGCAGCAGTATGGTAAAATACATGTATTTCTGGGCTCTTCATGCATATACAAAGTAATCACACCACTGGAAGAGTGAGGCGATTATCTGGCAGACTGGAGATAGGTTGCATCCCGAATAGTGAATAGGGTGCCATTTTGGGACAACCACAGACTCTGAGCCTGAGATATGACGTTCTGTTAAGAACTCTAAGGTCAATATTACCCCCCTCTTCCTTCGTATCCAAAACAAACTACCAGAGAGAGAGACCATTCTGGCCTCTTGTAATGGGGAAATTACACTGAGATCATTAAGGTTCATGTTAAGAGTTACTGTGATCGACATAATGTGTATCATATTGACATAAAGGGCCAGTTTCCCAGTGACAGATTAAGCCTGCTCCTCGACTTAAAGCAAGCTCAATAGAGAATCTCCATTGAAAGTGTTCTTTAGTTCAGAACTAGGCTTAATCTGTGTCCAGGAAACCAGCCCAAACTAGATAAACGTGCACCCTATTTGGGTCAGACTATGTTTTGGTTCTGGTCGTGGGCTACAGTACTGACCAGCTGGAGTTATGTTTATGTTACGGTTGTGTTATGGTTGTGTTGTGGTTATGTTATGGTTGTGGTGGATTACAGTACTGACCTACTAGAGTTGGGTGCTTGCAGCTCGATGATGTGGACCTCTTGGTCCTGGTCTGGTCCAGACAGGACACAGCCTTTAGAGGCCTGGGACTCTACGTAGCCAGCAAGGTAGTTCAGAGACAGAAACTTGTTGTCGATCTTGCAAGTATCGGAGAACACTGGATCTGGAAGAGGAAAGGAGAAGGTGGGTGGATGAGATTGTGAGATGAGATCATCACTCAATGTATATTCGGGCACTGTATGTGATGTGATTATACATGATTAATTGTCAAGAGGAAGAAGCTCTGACGAAGGCAGAAAGGACGATACGTAAGCTTAATATACTGAAGTGATACTGGGAATCGCTGTGTGCAAGTTTTTCTTTACTTTAAAGATGATTCCTCATGAGCAAATGGGTGAGGTATTTAGTTATATTTACACTACAGTTTGTTCAGCCAACGTTTTGAGATATCTAAACACTTTGGGATTGCTGGTAAAAGACAGGGACAGACAGACTGGCTTTGTATTGAATACTATTATTCAGGTTCTGACAAAATTAAGGCCAATATGTTTTGAAAATACATTTTGAACAATATCAGTCATAAACACGTCCAATCAGTCATTCCTGTCAGGTTTCCCACCATTCTAACTTGTTATCATTTATTTACTCAAATATTATCATACTCAATCCAACTGCCCAGGCATGCAATCCTCTTCTCCATCTTTTCAGAAGAATCGCAAGACAGATGCTTCCTTCTTTGGCAAACAAGGTATTGGACAGTAGTAAGGTTTAGAGAATATAAAGTAAAGGGTTGGCACCTTCCTCCCCGAACCTCCTCATGGCACTTGAGTGATTGAGTGAGTGAGTGAGTGAGAGTGTGTCAATGGCCTGAGACAGCAAAGTGGAAATCTGTCCCACCTCAAGAAAAGGTACCAGAGAGGAAAAGACATAGGGAGATGGACTGGAAAGTAGAGCTCTCTCTATGTGGTAAACATGGCATGTTGGACGTTCGCCAAACCACAGGGTCTAATGACAGAGAGAGGGGCTGAATGGATGACTGCTTCAAGGCTAAGCAATCACACACACACTCTGTTCTCTCTGCTATCCTCCAAGTTACTGAGAACATGGAGAGCACAAAAGAAAGGCCTGAGGTGTATGTTTCATGATTAACTACTCATGGTGTGATTCTGATAACGTACAGGAATTCAAGTCCTTTTGTTCACCCGACCTAGACTACCGACCTCGCAATCAAATGCAGACCGTATTACCTCCTAAGAGATTTATCTTCGGTTATAGTACCAGCCGTGTATATTCCCCCTCAAGCCAATACCACGACTGCCCTCAAGGAACTACACTGGACTTTGTGCAAACTGAAAGCCACAAATCCTGAAGCCGCATTTATTGTAGCTGGGGACTTTAAAAAAGCGAATCTGAAGAAAAAGCAACCGAAGTTCTATTAACCTGTTGGGGATGGGGGCGCTGTTTAGACTATTTATGCTAATGTGGCTAATTTTTTAAACGGCTTCCCACAAAATCCTTGATCGTACAATATGCATATTATTATTATTATTGGATAGAAAACAGTCTATAGTTTCTATAGGAGTTGAAATTTTGTCTCTAAGTGGAACAGAGCCCATTCTACAGCAATTTCCCTGACATGGAGTCAGATTTGAGAAACGTTGGCCACTTTTCTGAAGTCATTTAAACGGGCACTGTCGTTGCTATGACTATACGGACACTTCTTACGTCTTCCCCTGGATGCCTTTACGTGATGACGATTCCAACGGGCTCGATTGCTCGTTCACAGGCCCTACAAATGAAAAAAACCTTTAGCTAGCAAGTCTTTTCTTGCTGCGTAACGCGCGTGGAAGACACCGACCCTCTCCTGTTCCAAGCGTTAGTTTAGCCTGTTATATTTCTCCGGTCATCTTTTCACTCGTTATAGGAGTTACAAACATCACAAAGTAGTTAATTTAAAGCGTTTTATAGCAATTTATATCCGTTTAGTGCGATTTTGGGACATTTATTTTTGCAACGATGTGAAAAGTTGGTCACGCTTTTCAGTTCATCCCGAACGTAGTTGACATTTCCACATGGCAAGAGGACAGCTTTCCACCAAAAGACGATTTCTCCCAAGAAAGGATCCTTTGCCCAAGATACTGATGGAAGAACAGCTCAAGGTAGGACATTTTTATTATGATAAATCGTGTTTCTGTCGAAACATTTTAGTGGCTTAGGACGCCATGTTTTTTGACGTAGCTTCGCTTGGCGCAAACTGTATTGAAAAGTAAGGATAAATTAAAAAATGTAATAACGCAATTGTATTAAGAATTAAATTGTCTATCAATCCCTGTCCACCCTATATTTTTTAGTCACGTTTATGAGTATTTATGTATAAGAGTAGATCACTGTCTAAGTGGCGCAAGGACGTTTTCTTTACCAGCTTGTCTACATTTCACATTGTCTAACCATGATTTTGGTGGCTAAATATAAACATTTTCGATCAAACTGTATATGCATGTTGTAATGTGATGTTACAGGAGTGTCATCGGAAGAATTCTGAGAAGGTTAGTGAAAAAATTAATATCTTTTGGCGATGTTGACTTTTATCGCTCACTTTGGCTAGAATCAATGCTGGGCTGCTAATTGCTATGTGCTAAGCTAATATAACGATTTATTGTGTTTTCGCTGTAAGACACTTAGAAAATCTGAAATATTGTCTGTATTCACAGGATCTGTGTCTTTCGATTCGTGTATGCTGTGTATTTTTACGAAATGTTTGATGATTAGTAGTTAGGTAAACACGTTGCTCATTGTAATTATTCTAGTCCATTTGTGATGGTGGGTGCAATTGTAAACTATGCCATCTACCTGAAATATGCACTTTTTTCTAACAAAACCTATCCCATACCATAAATATGTTATCAGACTGTCATCTAATGAGTTTTTTTGTTGGTTAGAGGCTATAAATATCTTAGTTTAGCCGAATTGGTGATGGCTACTGGTGTTGGTGGACAAATAAAAGATGGTGGAATATGCTAATGTGTTTTTAGGTAATAGATGTACATCTTTACATATTGTGTCTTCCCTGTAAAACATTTTAAAAATCGGAAATGTTGACTGGATTCATAAGATCTGTGTCTTTCATTAGCTGTATTGGACTTTAATGTGTGAAAGTTAAATATTTAAAAAAAATATTTTTTTTGAATTTCGCGGCACTGGTTTTTCAGTGGGGGGGGGGGGGGAGTGCCGCTAGCGGCACGCTGATCCTAGACAGGTTAACACATTGCCTGTACAACTCGCGCTTCAATTTTTTTTAACCTTTGTTTCTCCCCTTCTGGGATGGCTACAAGGCCCTCCCCCGCCCTCCGTTTGGCAAATCAGATCACGACTCCACTCCGCTCCGCCCTTCCTATAGGCAGACGCTCAAACAGGAAGTACTAATGCTCTATTCAACGCTGGTCTGACCAATCAGAATCCATGCTTCAAGAATGTTTTGATCATGTGTACTGGGATATGTTCCGGGTTGCTTCTGAGAATATCATTGACGTATACACTGACACAGTGACTGAGTTAATCAGGAAGTGGCAACTGAACTAAATGACTAATCGCTCCGTAGCACTCACTTCTGTCATCATGAAGTGCCTTGAGAGGCTAGTTAAGGATCATATCACCTGCACCTTACCTGACACCCTAGACGAGGGTCCCCGCTCTAGAGGCACCACCTAAGTGGGCCGAGCCAGAGGTGGAGCGGTCTACGTCCCTCACCAGAGCCGCCACCGCGGAGAAATGCCCACCCAGACCCTCCCCTATGGGTTCAGGTTTTGCGGCCGGAGTCCGCACCTTTGGGAGGAGGTACTGTCACGCCCTGACCGTAAAGAGAGCTTTTTATGTCTCTATTTTGGTTTGGTCAGGGTGTGATTTGGGTGGGCATTCTATGTTAATTTTCTATGTTTTGTATTTCTTTGTGTTTGGCCGGGTGTGGTTCTCAATCAGAGGCAGCTGTCTATCGTTGTCTCTGATTGAGAATCATACTTAGGTAGTATTTCCCCACCGATGCTTTGTGGGTAGTTGTTTTCTGTTTTTGTGTCTGCACCAGACAGAACTGTTTCGTGTTGATTCATTTTGTCTCAGTGTTCAGTTTAAATAAATAATCATGAACATTACGACGCTGCGCTTTGGTCCGATCCTTCTCATTCCGACGACTAACGTTACAGTGACTCCTCTCTTTGGCTGGAAAAATGGCTGTGTTTTTCTGTGACTTGGCTCTGACCTAACATAATCGTTTGGTGTGCTTTCGTCATAAAGCCTTTTTGAAATCGTACACTGTGGCTGGATTTACAACAAGTGTATCTTTAAAATGGTGTAAAATACTTGTATGTTTGAGGAATTTTAATTATGGGATTTCTGTTGTTTTGAATTTGGCGCCCTGCAGTTTCACTGGCTGTTGGTTGACGAGGTGAGACGCTACCGTCCCACATGCCTCTCTGATTAACCTCTCTAGGGTAACAAAGAGACCAAAGATAACCCTGAAGGAGCTGCAAAGATCCACAGCGGAGATTGGAGTATCTGTCCATAGGACCACTTGAAGCCATACACTCCACAGAGCTGGGCTTTACGGAAGAGAAGAGAAAAAAAGCCATTGCTTAAATAAAATATATAAGCAAACACGTTTGGTGTTCACCAAAAGGCATGTGGGAGACTCCCCAAACATATGGAAGAAGGAACTCTGGTCAGATGAGACTAAAATTGAGCTTTTGGCCATCAAGGAAAACGCTATGTCTGGCGCAAACCCAACACTTCCATCACCCCGAGAACACCATCCTCACAGTGAAGCATGGTGGTGGCAGCACCATGCTGTGGGGATGTTTTTTTTTTTTCATCGGCAGGGTTTTGGGAAACTGGTCAGAACTGAAGGAATGATGGATGGCGCTAAATACAGGGAAATTCTTGAGGGAAACCTGTTTCAGTCTTCCAGAGATTTGAGACTGGGACGGAGGTTCACCTTCCAGCAGGACAATGACCCTAATCATACTGCTAAAGTAACACTCGGGTGGTTTAAGGGGAAACATTTAAATGTCTTGGAATGGCCTTGTGTAAATCAAATGATACAAACCACCCAAAAATATATTTTAATTCCAGGTTGTAAGGCAACAAAATAGGAAAAAACGCCAAGGAGGTGAATACTATTGTAGAATAATAGTGAAGAGATCAGAACTCTGAAATAACACATATAGAATCATGTAGAATCATCATCATAAAGTGTTAAACAAATGTAAATATATTTTATACTTGATTCTTCAAAGTAGCCACCCTTGATGACAGCTTTGCACACTCTTGGCATTCTCTCAGCTAGCTTCGTGAGGTAGTCACCTGGAATGCATTTCAATTAACAGGTGTGCCTTGTTAAAAGCTAATTTGGGGAATTTTGACAAAGAAAGAGAGTGATGGTGCTGCATCAGATGACCTGGCCTCCACAATCACACGACCTCAACCCAATTGAGATGGTTTGGGATGAGTTGGACCGCAGAGTGAGGGAAAAGCAGCCAACAAGTGCTTAGCATATGTGAGAACTCCTTCAAGACTGTTAGAAAAGCATTCCAGGTGAAGCTGGTTGAGAGAATGCCAATAGTGTGCAAAGATGTCATCAAGGCAAAGGTTGGCTACTTTGAAGAATCAAAAATATTTTTCCATTTGTTTAACACTTTTTTGGTTACTACATGATTCCATGTGTTATTTCATAGTTTTGATGTCTTCACTATTATTCTACGATGTAGAAAATAGTTTTTTTTTAATTACGAAAAACCCTGGAATGAGTAGGTGTGTCCAAACTTTTGACTGGTACTGTATATATATATATACACTGCTCAAAAAAAATAGAGGGAACACTTAAACAACACAATGTAACTCCAAGTCAATCACACTTCTGTGAAATCAAACTGTCCACTTAGGAAGCAACACTGATTGACAATAAATTTCACATGCTGTTGTGCAAATGGAATTGACAAAAGGTGGAAATTATAGGCAATTAGCAAGACACCCCCAATAAAGGAGTGGTTCTGCAGGTGGTGACCACAGACCACTTCTCAGTTCCTATGCTTCCTGGCTGTTTTGGTCCCTTTTGAATGCTGGCGGTGCTTTCACTCTAGTGTTAGCATGAGACGGAGTCTACAACCCACACAAGTGGCTCAGGTAGTGCAGCTCATCCAGGATGGCACATCAATGCGAGCTGTGGCAAGAAGGTTTGCTGTGTCTGTCAGCGTAGTGTCCAGAGCATGGAGGCGCTACCAGGAGACAGGCCAGTACATCAGGAGACGTGGAGGAGGCCGTAGGAGGGCAACAACCCAGCAGCAGGAACGCTACCTCCGCCTTTGTGCAAGGAGGAGCAGGAGGAGCACTGCCAGAGCCCTGCAAAATGACCTCCAGCAGTCCACAAATGTGCATGTGCCTGCTCAAACGGTCAGAAACAGACTCCATGAGGGTGGTATGAGGGCCCGACGTCCACAGGTGGGGGTTGTGCTTACAGCCCAACACCGTGCAGGACGTTTGGCATTTGCCAGAGAACACCAAGATTGGCAAATTCACCACTGGCGCCCTGTGCTCTTCACAGATGAAAGCAGGTTCACACTGAGCACATGTGACAGACGTGACAGAGTCTGGAGACGCCGTGGAGAACGTTCTGCTGCCTGCAACATCCTCCAGCATGACCGGTTTGGCGGTGGGTCAGCATGTCTTTGTGGGACCGCACAGCCCTCCATGTGCTTGCCAGAGGTAGCCTGACTGCCAATAGGTACCGAGATGAGATCCTCAGACCCCTTGTGAGACCATATGCTGACACATGCACATTTGTGGCCTGCTGGAGGTCATTTTGCAGGGCTCTGGCAGTGCACCTCCTTGCACAAAGGCGGAGGTAGCGGTCCTGCTGCTGGGTTGTTGCCCTCCTACGGCCTCCTCCACGTCTCCTGATGTACTGGCCTGTCTCCTGGTAGCGCCTCCATGCTCTGGACACTACACTGACAGACACAGCAAACCTTTTTGCCACAGCTCGCATTGATGTGCCATCCTGGATGAACTGCACTACCTGAGCCACTTGTGTGGGTTGTAGACTCCGTCTCATGCTACCACTAGAGTGAGAGCACCGCCAGCATTCAAAAGTGACCAAAACATCAGCCAGGAAGCATAGGAACTGAGAAGTGGTCTGTGGTCACCACCTGCAGAATCACTCCTTTTTTGGGGGTGTCTTGCTAATTGCCTATAATTTCCACCTGTTGTCTATTCCATTTGCACAACAGCATGTGAAATTTATTGTCAATCAGTGTTGCTTCCTAAGTGGACAGTTTGATTTCACAGAAGTGTGATTGACTTGGAGTTACATTGTGTTGTTTAAGTGTTCCCTTTATTTTTTTGAGCAGTGTATATATATATATAACAATACACAAATCTAAAATGTAAATAATTGAATTAAAAAATATATAAATATTAAGATGAGCAATATCGGAGTCCTAATATATCTATATTTCTTAATTCCATTACTTTACTTTCAGATGTGTGTATTGTTTTCGAATTGTTAGATATTACTGCACTGTTGGAGCTAGAAACACAAGCATTTTGCTACACCCGAAATAACATCTGCTAAATATATGTACGCGACCAATAGAATTTGATTTGATTTTGACATAATGCTGTAATGCATAATGGTGCCATTACTCCACTCCACTCCTGGCAGTAACTGTGGTATTGTCTTGCATTGAAAGATAGTCGTTAAAAGGTCTCCTATCTATCTGGATGTTGATGCAGGAGGAAGTTGAACGTGCTGTCGGTTCGGTTTACAAAGGACCAGTGGGGAGTGAAACAGTGAAGGAAGGAGTGAAGCATGGCTTCAATGGATCAATCACACAACATCCCTGGAGGAGCCCTGGACTTCCAACAGCCAGCCTCCCTACTACAGTAACTCTACTGATTGGTGGAGAGGAGATGAGGCCCCCACAGTCTGCCTTTGCTCAAGACACCTCTTCACAGTTTTTTCCACTTACAGCTCATAGTTATCAAGGAACATCTCATATTCCCTAAACCCATTAATGCCTTCAACACTTTAATTTAATACAAACTTTGCTGCTCAGAAGAGATCTTCCTATAGACACAAGTTGAGGAGCAAGGCCCCTATCATCTTACTTAACAGCAGCTTGAGGAGTTAAGTAGGAGATATGATAAATAGATCCCTCTCGTGTATTTGACTAAACCTGCTTGAAGACTTGAATAGCAAGAAACAGTCCCATGTTTGATCTCTTCAGTCTACAAATTTTGTTCTTGTTTCATCAACTTCGGTACAACTCTGCCACTTCTCTCTTTTTCTCAGAGTGCATAGGATTAGTCTATCAGGCCTCAAATCTGGCAGCAGGCCTACACACAAGCTAGAAATTAGAGCAGCGATCCCTCACAAACCTACTACGTATTTCCATCAGTCACTTCTTCCTCACTCCACGGACTCTGGGCTCATGGTCAAATAAGAAAAGTGACAAGCAAGGAAAGCAAGGGGCCAGATTACAAAATAAAGAAAGTCTATGTGGAGCTGGTCAAGTCTATGTGCACCTGAAGGTTGGCTAGTGGAACTGAGGAGTCAGAAAACAGAGAGAGTTCGCTCTGCTACTCCAGGGTCCAGTAAATCCCAGGACTGTCAATGGCCTCCATTAAAAATGACTGACTGAGTAGGAACCCCTTAATTAAGGTTTAGTGGGGAAGAAAAGGCCTGTCACAAGGCAAAGAAAATATACAGTTAGTGAAATTAGGTGTAAAAGTTTCCCCAGGCATTCTAAACGAGAATGTGGCACACCTTCTCCAACTGTGATGTATGGTTTCACCTGAAACCAATGGTTATCCTACAGAAAGGACAGCCAAAGAACCCTTTATGGTTCTAGGTACCACCTTTTCCAAACTGTCCCTCTAACAGTAAAACACACCTTCTCCCACTTTGATGTAGATGTCCAGGGCAATCTTGAGTTCGGAGAAGGAGGTAACGGCTCTGTACTTCTTGGTGGCCCAGTTGAGGAGGTGCTCGTTGCCATGGGGAAGTACCTCCTTCTGAACATGACAGTGGAGGGAGAAGTTCCCTGGAGGGAAGTGGACATCAGATCCCCCAGATACCTGGAGGAAGGAGAGATACAACAATGTTATAGACAAGTCAGTAAGAGACACACCATGGCTTTACAGACAGACATCAGTACACTTTTCATCAAGAGACATAGCCCTGAGACATGGCTGTAATGTGTTAGGAGTCATACTGTAGGAGTCTACAGCTATGCATCAGCGCTACACAAGACACAGGGAATTGGACCACTGAGTTTTCAGATAGCTGGAGGGTTGAGAGACACAATGAGGTTACAGACAGACACTGTACATCAGAAGACATAGCCCCAAGACATGGCTGTAGGCTGCTATGGCATTACAGTAGGTGTAATAAGACTCGTAGTCAGTTATAGGAGTCTACAGCCTTGTCTCAGAGCTAAAGGAACCACAGAGGGACATCACTTTGCCAGTGAGAGAAAAGAGCTGAAGGTAAGGATTCCACAGAATGACTGATACAGTAGGTTTCTGTATGACACTGGCCCGGTTTCCCAGCCACAGATAAAGCCTAGTCCTGGACTAAAAAGCAAGCTCAATGGAGAACCTCCATTGGAAATTATTTTTAGTCTAGAACAAGGCTTAATTAGTGTCGAAAAAAACCCGACCCTAGCTGGAACATTTGAAAATTGTGGGAGGCAACCCAGCTGTCTAGAGAGACTAAGGCTTAATCAGTGTGTGGGAAACCTGCACTAAGAGACTACCTAAAGCATCATGGACCTAGGGTGAAGAAACACAGAGATACCATAGGAACAGTAATATGGTGTGGGGATTTACAGTATCGGTATATCTAGTCCAGAGAGCAATAAGCATTGATTTAATATCATAGGCATGATTTTTGATAGTCTAATCTACATCAAATAACGTTTGATTACTTTTAGCAGTCTTCATTTCAGCTACTGAAGGAAATACATGTATAGAGTTACTGAGGACATAAAATAGTAAGCTACAAAAAGGTAGCTGTGATTTACTGTTCAGAAGCTGTATTTTCTATTGGGCTCATGCAGTTAGTTTTCAAGACTTTCACTCACAACGACTTCTTCATTGATAAAGATATGCACATAAAACTCAATTCTGTATTGATATGTTCATCCACTTTTTGGGAAAATAAAAATTTGAGACAAAAGTAAAGGCCTGCCTAGAGGTAAACAGAAAAAAAGAGATGAGCAGACCTTTCCAAAGTTAAAACTTCCATCTAAACTTTGCGCAAACACATCTTTCAGACTCCATCCCCATTCATTATTTTAAGACCTCTCGCAATGTCCTCTCCTTATTTTCACACAAGGTCCCCTTGCACAATAAGGTGTCTGGTTTCTACTGTTTATATAACCTGTTATTGTGCGTAAGCAGTGTGCAGGGATTTTTCAAAATGGCAGCAAACAGCTGGAGTAGTATGGAGCTGTCTGTCATGAATGTAGCTAGCAGATACACACACGCACGTGATCACATATGCACAAACACTTATCTGTCTTCATCATAGGTAACACATATGCAAGATGCGCGTGTCTGTGTATGCATGCTCACACACACACACACACACACACACACACACACACACACACACACACACACACACACACACACACACACACACACACACACACACACACACACACACACACACACACACACACACACACACACACACACACACACACAATAACTCAGAGGTACAAAAGAAAGAGACAACTTTTATCAATGCAGTATGTTTGTTTGGCATTGCCATTGGGGATCATCTCAAAGTAGTTCATTTTGCCATATTAGAGCCGGCTGAGAGTGGGATGATACAATGAGATTCAGCCTAAGCCTAGGTAGGTAAAAAAGTGTGAGAGCACAAAACCCAGCTGTAATATGCAGAGTGAAAAAAAGAAGAAAATGTGAGCCGAGCCCTGAGCCCACAATGAAATTCTGGTTTGTCTTCTGGCAGAAAGGGAAGGAGGGATTGAAGAAGGGATGGAGGGAAAGAGAGAAACTTGGCTGAGCTTGGCATGTGTGAGTGTGTGTGTGTGCATGTGCATAGAACAGGGAGCAGAGAAAGAGAGAGAAGTAGAGAGAAAGCGAGACCACCCCTTTGGTTCTTAATGGTCCTCGACCCATATGGTTCATTTCAGAGGGATAAACATTCACATGCGCTGAAAACCCTACTACTGACTGTAGTACAACTGTGAGCAGGGCTGAGCATCCCAGGCCAGTCGGCAGCCCCAACACACAGTCTGGTCGAGATAGCCTGCCTCATTATATTTCCATACTTGTCATTCTTATTACCAAGGCATCCAATGTAAAGTGGGGGGCAGCTGACAGCGTGCTGCCTGGCGGGCCAAATGAAAACATTAACTCATAACACTAAACTGATAGAGCGTAGTGCTGAATGGACCATTTCCCTAAACTGTAGGTGGACATATAGGATCATTAACACTTTGTTGCATTCCCCATATTTTGGTTAATAGGAATTTTCCAAAGAGGGGGGAGAGGAAAAAAACAAACACAAGAATCTACTGCAACGTTGGTTCATTTTTCAGATCATGGTGTCCATTTGTTTGTGTGAAAATTAGTCACATTATCTCTGTTGGGTATTTGGAGCCCTAGACAGAGAGGTTCTCCATTCCCCCCAAACACACACACACACGCACGTACACAAACACTAGCCAACACTATGTGCAACATCTGCCTGACCCCTGGCCTCTCCTCTCTATGTTCCTGGCATTGTCACCACAGATAATACATTCCAAAACCAGGGAGGCGGACACTGTCGAAGAATTCACCGCTACGTAGATATTTATTTTTAGCAAACACGTTTACTAAGACTATGGCAGGAAGGAAAGGAACACTTAAGTGGAGAAAGATGGAGCACCGTGCCGTTGCCTGACTGCCTCACCTACGCTGTGAAATAGAGCAATGGAGGAACGCTGAGCAAAGAGGGAAGGAGGAAGAGGGGGAAGATGAAGAGGAGGAAGGGGTTTACTTTGGGAAACCTTCCCAAGCTCAGCAGAGTTTATCAATTAAATTGTGGAAATATGACTGTAATTAGTCTGAAAGAATTAGAGGGGGAAGCCTGAAAACCCAAATTAGCTCCAGGCCTTTGCAGGGTGATTTGAAACCTCAATAATATGAAAGAAGAGACTCAGAGACCCACTTTGGGATTCAACCAGTTAGCTGAGGGCGAGAGAGAGAGAGGGAAAGAGAGAGAGAGATGAGGGCTTTTGAGATAAAAAAGAAAGAAATATATGAGTAATGTTTTTATCAAAGACTTGAAAGTTTGAAGAAAGTAATTGCCACTAGCATCCACTTTTACAAGAACACATAAACTGTGAAGCCAGCACTTGCATGAGAACTGCTTGAAAATGTAAAAGCAATGCTATTCTTAATTTTTCCACTCCCAGAGTATCAACAATGCTTCAACGTAGTGCTATATGCATAGACATCAATGACTGACACAATGGGACGATTAACTCAATGATTCATACAATACACAGAACATACATTTTTGTCTATTATATTGTTCCTACTGTCATAGGCATGTACACTACTCGTTGCCTAGTGCTTCTTATCACCCCGTTCTCCCTGAAAAGAGAAGAAAATATGACTAAATGTGCAGAGAGAGAAAGGACCTTATTCCTAAAATGTATCCCTGAACACATAAATCATTGTTGTTAATATGTCCTCTGCTCACAAACAGACCCAGACAGACAGACAAACAGACTAGCTTAGTCCTGGGCTCGCTGTATCATATGACTTAACACCTAACACACCCAAGCACGGCCTGTGTCTGTCTGGCCTCTTTCTGTAGGTTTGGAATCAGCTCAGGTCTGCACTCAGAGGTGAGCGCCGTAGAACTTTGCAAAGCCAAAAGTTTACCTCATTCTACCTAACTGAGCATGGAGCTAATCTCCAATGAGGAGTTCTTGTGCAATTCAAAGCCAAATATAAGGTTACTTGAGTATAACCAGGGATGGAACACATTTTCTACAAGCCCAATATGAAAAATACTAGCCTCTGGCAAGCGGGCTAGACTAATTTCCATATGTATAACACAATTAGAAGGGTCATATCTGTTGAAAAAGCATTTGGCATTCTCAACTGTTCAGCAGAACATGCAATGTGACAATTAAATATTACCCATACTTTCAAAGAGATTTGTCAACAATCCACTGAAGTCTACCTAACAGCCATAGAGAGCTAAGCCTGGTTACTGTAACATTGGTCAGTTGCTTCTCTCCGCAAAGTTTAAAACCCAACAATAACATTTGCATGCTGCCCAGTACCCTGCATGGTCTGTGGCGTTTTAAAAGCATATTTGCCTGTAGTTGGTTTCCTGGCCTCTCTGCCTATGTGTGTGAGTCTACATATTACTATGTGCCAGTCGTGATGAGGGGAGAGGAGAGACGCCATGCCAAATGTTTTATATTAATTATCAGAGTGCTGCAATCCTACTACCTAAGAAATACTAAGCAACACCCACAGTAAAGCACAAGTTGAGAAAACACCATGTCTGTTTGGAGAGACAGAGAGAGGATGTGAGATGATAGGAGCGTGCTCTAATGCAGATTATAGAAATATGATAAATGCTTTTGTGGGTGATTTGATCTGCTCTCTCAAGACTGGCTCCAGGATAGCTAATCAAACTCCTGGTGTGTGTGTGTGTGTGTGTGTGTACTGGCAGGGAGAGCTGTTGTGTAGAAAACAACACCATCTGTCTCTGCATCAAAGCCAATATTGGGCTGGCCATGATTCCAATTAACAATCACATAGATCGAGCGAGCAAGCGAGCGAGATGAAAGTAAGAGATACAGAGAAAGAAAGACAGAGACATAGAAAGATAGATGAGTAGAGAAAAGAGAGCGAGAACAAGACAGAGAGAAGAAGATATAGAGAGCGAGATTTGCACATCATAACACTGTACATAGCCATAATATGACATTAGAAATGTGTCTATTCCTTTGAAACTTGTGAGTATAATGTTTACTGTTCATTTTTGATTGTTTATTTCACTTTTGTTTATTATTTACTTCACTTGCTTTGGCAATGTAAACAAATTTCCCATGCCAATAAAGCCCTTTGTATAGAGAGTGAGAGAGCGAGAGAGAGACAAAAAGGAAAAAAAATGATTTAAATTTTATTTGTCACACTCGCCGAATACAACATGTGTAGACCTTACAGTGAAATGCTTACTTACAAGCTGTCATATCGTGTGTGTAGGTGGCAGGGAAGTCAGGCGCCGACAGAGATGGCCGCCTCGCGTTCCTAGGAAACTATGCAGTATTTTGTTTTTTTATGTGTTATTTCTTACATTGGTACCCCAGGTAATCTTAGGTTTCATTACATACAGTCGGGAGGAACTACTGAATATAAGAGCAACGTCAACTCACTATCATTACGACCAGGAATACTCTCCCGAAGCGGATCCTGTGTTTTGCCTTCCACCCAGTACAATGGATCTGATCCCAGCCGGCGACGACGCCGTAAAAGGGGCAAACAAAGCGGTCTTCTGGTCAGGCTTCGGAGACGGGCACATCGCGCTCCACTCCCTAGCATACTACTCGCCAATGCCCAGTCTCTTGACAACAAGGTAGATGAAATCCGAGCAAGGGTAACATTCCAGAGAGACAGAGACTGTAACGTTCTTTGCTTCACGGAAACATGGCTCACTCGAGAGACGCTAACGGAGTCGGTGCAGCCAGGTGGTTTCTTCACGCATCTCGCCGACAGAAACCAACATCTTTCTGGTAAGAAGAGGGGCGGGGGGGGTATGCCTTATAATCAACAAGACGTGGTGTGATCATAACAACATACAGGAACAAGTCATTCTGTTCACCTGACTTAGAATTCCTCACAATCAAATGTCGACCGCATTATCTACCAAGGGAATTTTCTTCGATTATAATCACAGCCGTATATATTCCCCCCCAAGCAGACACATTGATGGCCCTGAACGAACTTTATCTGACTCTATGTAAACTGGAAACCACACACCCTGAGGCTGCATTCATCGTAGCTGGGGATTTTAACAAGGCTAATCTGAAAACAAAACTCCCTAAATTCTATCAGCATATCGATTGTGCTACCAGGGCTGGTAAAACCCTGGATCATTGTTATTCTAACTTCCGTGACGCATATAAGGCCCTCCCCCGCCCTCCTTTCGGAAAGCTGACCACGACTCCATTTTGTTGCTTCCAGCCTACAAACAGAAACTAAAACAAGAAGCTCCAGCGCTCAGGTCTGTTCAACGCTGGTCCGATCAATCTGATTCCACGCTTCAAGACTGCTTCGATCACGTGAATTGGAATATGTTCCGCATTGCGCTGAGTCGGTGAGCGAGTTCATTAGAAAGTGCATCAGCGACGTAATACCCACAGCAATGATTAAAACATTCCCAAACCAGAAACCGTGGATTGATGGCAGCATTCGCGTGAAACTGAAAGCGTGAACCACTGCTTTTAACCAGGGCAAGATGACCGGAAACATGACCGAATACAAACAGTGTAGCTATTCCCTCCGCAAGGCAATCAAACAAGCTAAGTGCTAGTATAGAGACAAAGTAGAGTCGCAATTCAACAGCTTAAACACAAGAGGTATGTGGCAGGGTCTACAGTCAATCATGGATTACAAAAAGAAAACCAGCCCCTTCGCGGACCAGGATGTCTTGCTCCCAGACAGACTAAATAACTTTTTTGCTCGCTTTAAGGACAATAAGGACACGGCCCGTCACTTCCGTCATCATGAAGTGCTTTGAAAGAGCACTCCAATTTGCTTACCGACCCATTAGGTCCACAGACGACGCAATCGCAACCACACTGCACACTGCCCTAACCCATCTGGACAAGAGGAATACCTATGTGAGAATGCTGTTCATCAACTACAGCTCAGCATTTAACACGATAGTACCATCCAAACTCGTCATCAAGCTCGAGACCCTGGGTCTCGACCCCACCCTGTGCACCCGGGTCCTGGACTTCCTGATGGGCCGCTCCCAGGTAGAGAGGGTAGGTAACAACATCTCCACCCCGTTGATCCTCAACACTGGGGCCCCACAAGGGTGCGTTCTGAGCCCTCTCCTGTACTCCCTTGTTCACCCACGACTGCGTGACCATGCACGCCTCCAACTCAATCATCAAGTTTGCGGATGACACTACAGTGGTAGGCTTGATTACCAACAACGACGAGACGGCCTACAGGGAGGAGGTGAGGGCCCTCGGAGTGTGGTGTCAGGAAAATAACCTCACACTCAACGTCAACAAAACAAAGGAGATGATTGTGGACTTCAGGAAACAGCAGAGGGAGCACCCCCCTATCCACATTGACGGGACAGTAGTGGAGAGGGTAGTAAGTTTTAAGTTTCTCGGTGTACACATCACGGACAAATTGAATTGGTCCACCCACACAGAGCGCGTTGTGAAGAAGGCGCAGCAGCGCCTCTTCAACATCAGGAGGCTGAAGAAATTCGGCTTGTCACCAAAAGCATTCAAACTTTTACAGATGCACAATCGAGAGCATCCTGTCGGGCTGTATCACCGCCTGGTACGGCAACTGCTCCGCCCACAACCGTAAGGCTCTCCAGAGGGTAGTGAGGTCTGCACAACGCATCACCGGGGGCAAACTACCTGCCCTCCAGGACACCTACACCACCCGATATCACAGGAAGGCCATAAAGATCATCAAGGACAACAACCACCCGAGCCACTGCCTTTTCACCCCCGCTATCATCCAGACGGCGAGGTCAGTACAGGTGCATCAAAGCAGGGACCGAGAGACTGAAAAACAGCTTCTATCTCATGGCCATCAGACTGTTAAACAGCCACCACTAAACATTTAGTGGCCGCTGCCAACATACTGACTCAACTCCAGCCACTTTAATAACTTTAATAATGGGAATTTATGGAAATTTATGTAAAAATGTATCACTAGCCACTTTAAACAATGCCACTTAATATAATGTTTACATACCCTACATTACTCATGTCATATATATACAGTGGGGCAAAAAAGTATTTAGTCAGCCACCAATTGTGCAAGTTCTCTGTAGCCAGGGTCTGAGTTTTAATCGGGTTGGGGGATCCAATAAATGTAAAGAAAGTTAAAGCTATATAACATTCTATAAAATGTAAAAAATGTAAAATGCTATTTGGATAACAGAATAAACAAGCAAAATTACCTTAGCCATTACCACATTGGTTGCTGTAGGTTCATTCACCTCAGTTGATCTACTAAAACATAGCCTATTAGCTATACAATTAGCCGCTACACATTAACTCCCATTAACTCAGCACCGCAATTAAAAACTATAATTTAATCTGTACAAAGGGATCTGTTAGCAGAAAATGTATGTTATTAACAAAAGTTAAAGTAAGCTTTACATACAGTGGGGCAAAAAAGTATTTAGTCAGCCACCAATTGTGCAAGTTCTCCCACTTAAAAAGATGAGGCCTGTAATTTTAATCAAAGGTACACTTCAACTATGACAGACAAAATTAGAAAAAACAATCCAGAAAATCACATTGTAGGATTTTTTATGAATTTATTTGCAAATTGTGGTGGAAAATAATGCAGTTAAGAAAAAATAAGTGTTAAGAAAGTGTTTACTAAATAAACTGAAGTAAACAATAAATAAATAAAAAGGAAAAAGCAAAACAATTAAATAGAAAAATAACTAATAATTAAAGAGCAACAATAAAATAATAGTAACAAGGCTATATACAGGGGGAACCGGTACAGAGTCTATGTGCGGGTGCACAGGTTAGTCGAGGTAATATATACATGTAGGTAGAGGTAAAGTGACTATGCATTGATAATAAACAGAGAGTAGCAGCAACGTAAAAATGGGGGGGGTCAATGCAAATAGTCTGGGTAGCCATTTGGTTAACTGTTCAGGAGTTTTATGGCTTGGGGGTTAAAGTTAAGAAGCCTTTTGGACCTAGAATAGAAGCTCCGGTACTGCTCCTGTACCGCATGACACTAGGGGATGAAGTTATGGCAATTTTTAGGGCCTTCCTCTGACACTGCCTGGTATAGAGGTCACCAGGTGGTGATGCAATCAGTCAGGATGCACTTGATGGTGCAGCTGTATACTTTGAGGGTCTGAGGACCCATGCCAAATCTTTTCAGTCTCCTGATAGGGAAAAGGCGTTGTCGTGCCCTCTTCATGACAGTGCTCGGCCTTCCTTGCTCACATTGAGGGAGAGGTTGTTATCCTGGCATCACACTGTCAGGTCTCTGACCTCCTCTCTATAGGCTATCTCCTCGTTGTCCGTAATCAAGCCTATCACTGTTGTGTCATCGGCAAACTTAATGATGGTGTTGGAGTCGTGCTTGGCCATGCAGTCATGGGTGAACAGGGAGTACAGGTGGGGACTGAGCACCCCCCGCTTAGGGGCCCCCGCGTTGAGGATCAGCGTGGCAGATGTGTTGTTACCTACCCTTACCACCTGGGGACGGCTCGTCAGTAAGTCCAGGATCCAGTTGCAGAGGGAGGTGTTTAGTTCCAGAGTCATTAGCTTAGTGATGAGCTTCGTGGGCACTATGGTGTTGAACTCTGAGCTGTAGTCAATGAACAGCATTCTCACATAGGTGTTCCTTTTGTCCAGGTGTGAAAGGGCAGTGTGGAGTGCAATAGATGTTGCGTTATCTATGGATCTTTTGGTGCGGTATGCAAATTGGAGTGGGTCTAGGGTGTCTGGGAGGATGCTGTTGATGTGAGCCATGACCAGCCTTTCAAAGCTCTTCATGACTACAGACGTGAGTGCGGTAGTCATTTAGGCAGGTTACCTTGGTGTTCTTTGGCACAGGGACTATGGTGGTCTGCTTGAAACATGTTTGTATTACAGACTCTGACATGGAGAGGTTGAAAATGTCAGTGAAGACACTTGCCAGTTGGTCAGCGCATGCTCGGAGTACACGTCCTGGTAATCCGTCTGGCCCTGGACATTATGAATGTTGACCTCTATGGAGAGGGTGATCACACAGTCATCCGGAACTGCTGGTGCTCTCATTCAGTGTTGCATGCCTCGATGCATGCATAGAAGTAATTTAGCTCGTCTGGTAGGCTTGTGTCACTGAGCAGCTCACAGCTGTGCTTCCCTTTGTAGTCTGTAATAGTTTGCAAGCCCTGCCACATTCGGCGAGCATTGGAGCCGGTGTAGTAGGATTCAATCTTAGTCCTGTATTGACACTTTGCCTGTTTGATGGTTCGTAGGAAGGCATAGTGGGATTTCTAAATAGCTTCCGGGTCAGAGTCCCGCCCCTTGAAATTGGCAGCTCTACCCTTTAGCTCAGTGCGGATGTTGCCTGTAATCCATGGCTTCTGGTTGGGGTATGTACTTACGGTCACTGTGGGGACGACATCATCGATGCACTTATTGATGAAGCCAGTGACTGATGTGGTGTACTCAATGCCATCGGAATAATCCCGGAACATATTCCAGTCTGTGCTAGAAAAACAGTCCTGTAGTTTAGCATCTGTGTCATCTGACCACTTCCGTATGTATTGGTACTTCGTGCTTTAGTTGTTGCTTGTCAATAGGAATACGGAGGTTAGAGTTATGCTCTGATTTGCCAAAAGGAGGGCGAGGGAGAGCTTTGTATGCATCTCTGTGTGTGGAGTAAAGGTGGTCTATAGTTTTTTCCCCCTCTTGTTGCACATGTAACATGATGGTAGAAATGAGGTAAAATGGATTGAAGTTTGCCTGCATTAAAGTCCCCGGCCACTAGGAGCGCCGCCTCTGCATGAGCATTGTCTTGTTTGCTTATGGCCTTATAAAGCTTGTTGAGTGTGGTCTTAGTGCCAGCATCGGTTTGTAAATAGACAGCTACGAAAAGTATATATGAAAAATAGTAAATAGTGTGGTCTACAGCTTATCATGAGATACTCTACCTCAGGCAAACAAAACCTCAAGACTTCATTAATATTAGATTTCGTGCACCAGCTGTTGACAAATAGACACAGACCGACACCCCTTGTCTCACCGAGGCAGCTGTTCTATCTTGCCGATGCACAGAGAACCCAGCCAGCTGTATGTTATCCATGTCGCCGTTCAGCCACAACTCAGTGAAACATAAGATATTACAGTTTGTAATGTCCCGTTGGTAGGATAGGCTTAAATCGGAGCTCATCCAGTTTATTATCCAATGATTGCATGTTGGCTAATAGGACTGATAGTAGAGGCGGATTACCCACGCGCCATCTGATTCATCTGATTCTTACAAGGCACCCTGACCTATGACCCCTCTCTTCTTCATGCGAATTACGGGGATTTGGGCCTTGTCCGGTGTCTGAAGTAAATCCTTCGCATCCAGCTCATTAAAGAAACAATCTTTGTTCAGTACGAGGTGAGTAATCGCTGTTCTGATATCCAGAAGCTATTTTCGGTCATAAGAGAATAAGTTACACATAACGTGGAAAAAACACACACAATAGCACAATTGGTTACGAGCCCGTAAATGGCAGCCATCTCCTCCGCCGTCATTAATCAATTCACACACCAAGTTCAAATAATGTAATAAAAAAGAGAGGGAAAACGACGAAGACTTGGCAAACACAGAAAGAGCACATTCCAACAGCTAAACTTTACAATGTTGCTTCATCAAAAGGCCAGAGAGAACAGAGATGTGTTTCAGATCAAACAAAGAGGCAGGATAACACCACCATGGAAACATGCCCTCTTTCGGATTGTAATTGTCCCCTCCTGAAATTACATTGGCTTGATTTGCTGTGTCCATCTTTCATTTCATGTTAGAATTGGTATTCTTTCATTACTCAGTACTTCTGATTGACAGGGAGTGTTGCGGAGCATGTTTACCAACAGAATGTCTGGATTTTTAAAGGCTGGATGTTAGGAGGGTGCAGTGGGCCAACAGCAACAGTGTGTTTACCAGACAGAGCAGGGCTAAACTGCAACGGTTCCAGGGCCCATCCGTGTCTGTCTGTGGACCCTAGAATGGGGGACCAGGAAACAAGGTCTTGGCAGAGCTGATTCAGGGCTGATCAAGTGTGTGTGTGTGTGTGTGTGTGTGTGTGTAGCAGGGCTGATGCATGGCCCATTAGCCCCAGGAAACAAGCTCTCTAATGGGGGAACAGCGTAAAGAAGGTCTGGGTCGAGGTGTTACTGTTGTCTCTGTTACTCCATATATCCACCACACAGTACCTTCTCTCCAACTCTCTGGAAGCTGCTAGCTGGACTTGGCACTGTCTGTTTCCACTAGCTCAGCCCTCACAGTGTCATAGTGTTTGTGTCAGACAGACAGTCAGACCAGTGAGAGTATGATGAGGCAAGTGTGGCTCTAGTCATGAGGATGGTGCTTTAAGCAGGGGAGATGTGGCTGCATGCAGTGTGATAGGGTTTCTCCTCCTCCTTTTTCTCATCCACATCCTCCTACAGGACAAACAGGCAGAGTGAAGCACCGACAGGAAGAGTGGGTGTACATCCTTTATTTCACCCTGTCCCGTCTCGTTGTCCAGTCATTGTGTGTCTGGGTTCCATGGTGGCATGTTAACGAGGCGTCCCGGTGGAGCTAACCTGAACCTGAGGCGAGCAGAGGCTCCTGGGAATCTGGTTATGGCTAAGTGCAGACAGGCTGACAGATAGGATGTACAAGGCAACTCGATCTGCGCACAGCCAGAGGGCCTGGAGCTGTCACTCAAACACACAACCCAACACTTACCTTACTTTGCCATAGCTAAGGACCAGAGTGGCACTCCACAGACAGACAGCTAATCTGGTACAGTCACTTCACTGTTAGAGTGAATGTGTCTGAATAGGACTCACATATGACTCACGTGTATATGTGTAGCTTGCCAGGGCCATTAAGAAAATCTCACAAACTATTTAGATGAAAATTACAAAATCTGTTTATGTGAATATATGATACTGAGGGTACATTAAAGTATCCCTGAACAGTAAAACTGTCACCAGGGAGGAGTCCTATCCCCTTCCCTCTTCACAGTGGGAAAGCAGGCACAGGGCCTCATGTCAGATCCCATGTCTAACAAATCAAATCAAATTTTATTGGTCACATACACATGGTTAGCAGATGTTAATGCGAGTGTTGCGAAATGCTTGTGCTTCTAGTTCCGACCGTGCAGTAATATCTAATAAGTAATCTAACAATTTCACAACAACTACCTTAAACCCACAAGGGTAAATTAATGATTAAGAATATGTACATATAAATATATGGATGAGCGATGGCCGAACAGCATAGGCAAGATGCAGTAGATGGTATAGAGTACAGTATATACATATGAGATGAGTAATGTAGGGTATGTAAACATTATATAAAGTGGCATTGTTTAAGTAACTAGTGATACATTTATTAAATCCAATTATTCATTATTAAAGTGGCTAGAGATTGAGTCTGTATGTTGGCAGACGCAACTCAATGTTAGTGATGACTGTTTAACAGTCTGATGGCCTTGAGATACAAACTGTTTTTCAGTCTCTCGGTCCCAGCTTTGATGCACCTGTACTGACCTCGCCTTCTGGATGATAGCGGGGTGAACAGGCAGTGGCTCGGGTGGTTGTCCTTGATGATCGTTTTGGCCTTCCTGTGACATCGGGTGGTGTAGGTGTCCTGGAGGGCAGGAGGTTTGCCCCCGGTGATGCGTTCTGCAGACCTCACTACCCTCTGGAGAGCCTTACGGTTGTGGGCAGAGCAGTTGCCGTACCAGGAGGTGATACAGCCCGACAGGATGCTCTCGATTGTGCATCTGTAAAAGTTTGTGAGTTTTTGGTGACAAGCCAAATTTCTTCAGCCTCCTGAGGTTGAAGAGGCGCTGTTGCGCCTCCTTCACCACACGGTCTGTATGGATGGACCATTTCAGTTTGTCCGTGATGTGTACGCCGAGGAACTTAAAACTTTACACCTTCTCCACTACTGTCCTGTCGATGTGGATAGGGGGGGTGCTCCCTCTGCTGTTTCCTGAAGACCACGATCATCTCCCTTGTTTTGTTGACGTTGAGTGTGAGGTTATTTTCCTGACACCACACTCCGAGGGCCCTCACCTCCTCCCTGTTGGCCGTCTCGTCGTTGTTGGTAATCAAGCCTACCACTGTAGCGTCGTCTGCAAACTTGATGATTGAGTTAGAGGCGTGCATGGCCACGCAGTCATGGGTGAAAAGGGAGTACAGGAGAGGGCTGAGAACGCACCCTTGTGGGGCCCCAGTGTTGAGGTTTAGCGGGGTGAAGATGTTGTTTCCTACCCTCACCAACTGGGGGCGGCCAGTCAGAAAGTCCAGGACCCAGGTGCACAGGGCGGGGACGAGACCCAGGGTCTCGAGCTTAAGGACAAGTTTGGAGTGTACTATCATGTTAAATGCTGAACTGTAATCGATGAACAGCATTCTTACATAGGTATTCCTCTTGTCCAGATGGGTTAGGGCAGTGTGCAGTGTGGTTGCGATTGCGTCGTCTGTGGACCTATTGGGGCGGTAAGCAAATTGGAGTGGGTCTGGGGTGTCAGGTAGGGTGGAGATGATATGATCCTTGACTAGTGTCTCAAAGCACTTCATGATGACGGAGTCATTTAGCTCAGTTACCTTAGCTTTCTTGGGAACTGGAACAATTGTGGCCCTCTTGAAGGACGTGGGAACAGCAGACTGGGATAAGGATTGAATATGTCCGAAAACACACCAGCCAGCTGGTCTGCGCATGCTCTGAGGACGCGGCTAGGGATGCCGTCTGAGCCGGCAGCCTTGCGAGGATTGACACGTTTAAATACTTTACTCACGTTGGCTGCGGTGTGTGTGTGTGTGGGGGGGGGGGGGGGTGCATATGTGCATGTTTGGTTGTTTGGTTGTTGTTGTCCACAAACTGTATACTATCATGATTGATCTGTAACCAATAGCTGAAAACTCTTTTTATCTAGACTGTAACATAGCACAGGTTTCCTCTGCAAAAGGATTGGTTTCCAAACATCTCACGCCTGAATGTTAGTAAAGAATGGTATGAGGGAAATGAAGACATGGGAGTAAGTAAAGTAAGACAAAGGTACTTCGTGGAGAGAGACAGAGAGAGACAGACAGACAGACAGAGACCGAGAGAGACCGAGAGAGACAGCGAGAGAGAGACAGCGAGAGAGAGACAGCGAGAGAGAGACAGCGAGAGAGAGACAGCGAGAGAGAGAGAGAGAGACAGAGAGACAGAGAGACAGAGAGACAGAGAGACAGAGAGACAGAGAGACAGAGAGACAGAGACAGAGACAGAGACAGAGACAGAAAGACAGAGAGAGAAAGAGAGAGAGGTACAGAGAGAGAAAGAGACAGAGAGACAGAGACAGAGAGACAGAGACAGAGAGACAGAGATACAGAGAGAGAAAGAGACAGAGAGAGAAAGAGACAGAGAGACAGAGAAAGAGAGACAGAGAAAGAGAGACAGCGAAAGAGAGGTCATGAGCAGATGAGCTCCTGCATTTTTCAGCATGTTCTTGGAAAAATATAGATTTGGAGTTAGATAAACTTGTATTTTTTGGCAGGGACATGTACAGGATTCTACCCTCCACAGCATAACCTTCACTCCAGATCAAAACTCAAAACCTACAACCTCATTTTGGACGGAATTACCTGGAAGGCCCAAGCTATACAGCAAATGCTCTGGCAAACAAACTGAAAACACCATCCAACCTGGAACTGAGTGAGGAATGTTTAGTCTGAAGCTATATTTTATATTCAAAAGCAAAGAAGAAAAATAAATTACAATGATATATTTTACTTTTTGAGGACTGAATGCTGAGTTGGACTAGCAAGCTTGCTGGGACAAGGAGAAACAAATTGACGTGTCACGTGAGAGGTGTCGGAGCCCTTTAGCCCAACAATGGCAGGAGGATCAAACAGGCTACCCCAACCAAATGCAGAGGGATTTGAAGCTGCCTCTCGCTGTTCAGAGGTCATTCAAATACAGTACACTTTGTATGTAAAAAATGATAAGGCAAGAAAAGAGTACAAAATGGAGCTCCTTATGGAAAATCAAGAGACTTTTTATTGACTGTTATAAAAATGGGAACATAAGCAACTTAATCTTCCACACAAACCATCCCCTGGCATGGCACAGTGCTATATTAACCAGACCATCCCCTGGCATGGCACAGTGCTATATTGGCACACTACCCCTCTGTTAAGAGCGGGGGGGGGGGGGGTGTTACCGAGGGGTGGAAACTCAGGATACTTGACAACGAGGACTCTGAGTCAGCTAATATAAATCTCTATAAGTCTGGAACAGTATTGGTACAGGACAACCCCAAACAGTTTCAGTTGGATTTTCACCTAATCAAAGAATTAGCTCAGCAGGAGAAGCTCTCCCTTGAGAAAGATACCCCCACCCCGAGCGGGTCAGACCAGACCTCTTCATTATATAACCCCACAGACGAGCAACCCCAAGCGGACAGTCAACCTCCCAGCACAGAGTACTACTCCCTCATTGAAATGAAGGATACATTCACCTAAGTGGAGGTAAGGCAGGTGGAGCTGGAATAGCAGGTGATTACACTCCCGTCAGCACAGACCCAGACAACAGTCCAGTACAACAACACCCCCTTAACCAGACCTGGAGAGCTGGAGGTGGAGAGTGACATATCTGCACTCTGGACTGTAGTGGGACAACATAAACAGGAGAAAGAGCAGGAGCAAGAGAAAAACAGAGCACTAGAGGAGAGGATCAGACTGCTGGAGGAGAGGGTGAGGAGGATGGCGTGTGACAGAGAACAACCCACTAGAGAGGTGGCCACCCCCACGGAGAAGCCAGCAGAACAGCCCACCTCAGCTCCCGACAAAAGTCTCGACACCATAGCAGAACAGTCCACCTCAGACCCTGACCATAGCATAGAAATCACAGCAGGACAGACAAATTAAGAACACCAAGCTCAGGGGATCTCACCCCCTCTGAGCACCCACGCTGCCAGCCACCCTGATAAGCCCCCCCCCCCCCCCCCCCCCACACACACACACACACACACACACACACACACCCACTAAGGACATACACACGACACAGATTGTACTCCTCATGGACTCAAATGGGAAATATATACATTGGGGAAAAAACTTTTCCCAAACACAGAGTGTCTAACCTCTGGTGTCCAAACACCCAGCGCGCCCTAGCCCTTCTGTCTGAGGACCAACTAGGGTCACCCAGCCACATAATAATACACACAGGCACAAACGACCTGAGAACACAGTAGGAAAGGGTGGCCACGGCACTCAAGGGAGTGATTGAAAAAACTTCTACTTTCTCCAATGCACAAGTGGTTATCTCCACCCTGCTACCACAAAAAGACTTCCACCCTGCTACCATACAGCAGGTAAACGCAAGTATTTCCTGTGACTGTGCCTCAAAACCAAATATTTTCCTGGCCCACCACTCCACCCTGTACTTGAACAGCCTCTATGACCAGGTCCACCTATACAAGGCAGCAGTGCCCACCTTCGCCCGGACCTAAAAGGACATCGCTCTCAAAAGCAGCCCTAACACTTCACACAGGAGCAACAGATCAATACACACCCTGCCCAGACCAGCGAGACACTCTCCCAGACCTGCGGATCCCCCCCCGGACCTACAGATAAAGGACCCAGACCGAGAGGACCCACATCCAGACCACAACACCACCAGCCACATCCACACCCCAACCAATCAACACCTCCCTAAGTCAAACATGCCCACACCCCATTTAGGCCCCCTCAGATCAGACCTACGCCCCTCCTACCCACCCCATGCCCCCCACTCCCGCAAAGAGGGCCTCAACATGGAAGTCACACATATGCCCAGGTCGTGAGCGGGCAAACAGGCCCAGACCCCACTCTTACACTAGCCCAAGCCAATGGAATGTACCAGATGCTCAGCAGGTTCTGCTCACACTTACTGGCCTGAGGCCAAACCACACAACCAACAACATTGGACACTTTATGGAACACAAAGCTTTCACTATATCATCATGCAATATCCAAGGCCTTAGGTCATCTGCCTTTGGCCTAAAGAGCAAGACCTGGACTTCAGACATTGTTATCCTACAAGAAACATGGTATAGAGGAGACGGACCCACTGGTTGCCCTCTAGGTTACAGAGAGCTGGTAGTCCCATCCACCAAACTACCAGGTGTGAAACAGGGAAGGGACTCAGGTCTGCTCTATACCAAATTAGCATACCCCCTAACTCACTCTATTAAATTAATCAAAACAGGAATATTTTACATTTGGCTAGAAATTCAAAAGGAAATTATCTTAACAGAGGAACATGTCCTCCTGTGTGCTACCTATATCCCACTAGAATCCTCATACTTTAATGAACACAGCTTCTCCATCCTGGAGGGGGAAATCAATCATTTCCAGGCCCAGGGACATGTTCTAGTCTGTGGCGACCTAAATGCCAGAACTGGACAGGAACCTGACACCCTCAGCACACAGGGGGACAAACACCTACCAGGAGGTGACAGCATGCTCTCCCCCATTTGCCCCCCTAGGCATAACTATGACAACAGAACCAACAAAAACGGGTCACAACTCCTGCAGCTCTGTCGCACGCTAGGTATGTACATAGTCAATGGTAGGCTTCGAGGAGACTCCTATGGTAGGTACACCTATAGCTCATCTCTTGGCAGTAGTACTGTAGACTACTTTATCACTGACCTCAACCCAGAGTCCCTCAGAGCATTCACAGTCAGCCCACTGACACCCCTATCAGATCACAGCAAAATCACAGCCTACTTGAACAGAGCAATACTCAATCATGAGGCATCAAAGCCAAAGTAACTGAGTAATATTAAGAAATGCTATAGATGGAAGGAATATAGTGTGGTAACCTACCAAAAAAACAATTAGGCAACAACAAATTCCATCCCTTTTAGACAACTTCCTGGACAAAACGTTCCACTGTAACAGTAAAGGTGTAAACTTGGCAGTAGAAAATCTTCATAGTATATTTGACCTCTCAGCTTCCCTAACAATTCAAAAAAATTCTAACAGAAAACTAAAGAAAATGAACAACAATGACAAATGGTTTGATGAAGAATGCAAAAACCTAAGAAACAAATTGAGAAACCTGTCAAACCAAAAACATAGAGACCCAGAAAACCTGAGTCTACGCCTTCGCTATGGTGAATCACTAAAACAATACAGAAATACACTACGGAAAAAGAAGGAACAGCACGTCAGAAATCAGCTCAATGTAATTGAAGAATCCATAGACTCTACTCCATAGACTCTAACAACACTAATAATTATCTATCCAAAATAGAGATGTATGGGTAAACCACTTCTCCAATCTTTTTGGCTCTATAACAAAGAACAAACAGCAACAAAATATACATGATCAAAAACAATTCTTAGAATCAACTGTTAAAGACTACCAGAACCCACTGGATTCTCCAATTACCTTGAATGAATAAAGGACAAAATAAAAACCCTCAAACCCAAGAAGGCCTGTGGTGTTAATGGTATCCTCAATGAAATGAGGACTCTTTAACTTAGCTCTGGCATCTTCCCCAATATTTGGAACCAAGGACTGATCACCCCAATCCACAAAAGTGGAGACAGATTTGACCCCAATAACTACTGAGGGATATGCCTCAACATAAACCGTGGAAAAATATTATCATTACCAGCAGACTCGTACATTTCCTCAGTGAAAACAATGTACTTAGCAAATGTCAAAATGGCTTTTTACCAAATTATCATACGACAGACCACATCATGAGAAACCAAATCATGAGAAAACAAAAAGATAATTACTTGACACATTGGAAAGAATTAACAAAAAAACTGAGCAAACTAGAATGCTATTTGGCCCTAAACAGAGAGTACACAGTGGCAGAATACCTGACCACTGTGACTGACCCAAACTTAAGGAAAGCTTTGACTATGTACAGACTCAGTGAGCATTGCCTTGCTATTGAGAAAGGCCGTCGTAGGCAGACCTGGCTCTCAAGAGAAGGAAGGCTATGTGCACACTGCCCACAAAATGAGGTGGAAACTGATGTATGACCATATTAGAGACACATATTTCCCTCAGATTACACAGATCCACAAAGAATTTGAAAACAAACCCGATTTTGATAAACTCCCATATCTACTGGGTGAAATACCAGAGTGTGCCATCACAGCAGCAAGTGTGTGACCTGTTCCCAGAAGAAAAGGGCAACCAGTGAAGGGGAGAGCGAGAGAGAGAGCGAGAGAAGGAACTTAGTTGGAGCTGGACTCACATGGAAGGTGTGTTTAATGCCTAGGGCTAGTTTCTCTGTCCTGATGTCCCAGACCACAGGCTGGGGGGAGTTTAGCACAAACACCAGGGGCTTCTGGTGAACCAGCAGGGACTGGATGGGCTTCAGATGCAGCTCCACCTGGGAACAGGGTAACAACACAGAAGGTTAGAGGTCTATAATTAAGCAATAAGGCCTGAGGAGGTGTGGTGTATAGCCAATATACCACGACTAAGGTCTGTTCTTAAGCATGACACAACGCGTTGGTAACCAGTTTATAATAGCGATAAGGCTTCAGGTTTTTTTGGTATATAGCCAATATACCCCAGCTAAGGGCAGGGTAGGTTACTTTCTAAATGTAATTAGTAACGTAACTTTTGGATTACCCAAACTAATTAACGTAATCTGATTACATTCCATTACTTTTAGATTACTTTCCCCTTAAGAGGCATTAGAAGAAGACAAAACGTATGTTACCAATTGAACCACATCTATTGCAGGATAAATCCATGTTAAAGTTTACATAGCTGGCCATATATGGATGTTAAATGTTACTTTATGGGTTGGTTATGTAGGCTTCTACTAACCCATCGCTTTCTACTACATATAATAATACGATTAAATTATATCTTTACATTAAAAACCAAAGTCTATCAGAATTCCAGTCATTCCAATAAATGTTATACCCCTTGATCTTCAAGAATAGGACTTGGAAATATGTTTTATTTTATCTTTATTTAACTAGGCAAGTCAGTCAAGAACAAATTCTTATTTACAATGGCCAAACCCGGACGACACTGGGCCAATTGTGCGCCACCTTATGGAACTCCCAATCACGGCTGGTTGTGATACAGCCTGGATTTGAACCAGGGTGTCTGTAGTGACGCCTCTAGCACTGAGATGCAGTGCCTTAGACCACTGTGCCACTCGGGAGCCCCGAGTATAGATTAGCCAAATTGTTTTACCTGAGCATGACCCCAAAACGAAGGACTTATTAGCCAGCCCTACTCTGTTGTTTATGATTTTGTTGTCATGGAGGACTGATTGAGCTCATTGACTCTAGTTGAAAAATAAATGCTGCCCTCATGGAATGCCATGCTTTGAGCACTACTGAAAAGTGCTATTTACATGTGAAAAATGTATGCCATATGCTGCATTTGCTATAGGCCTATTGTTAACCTTTTTGTTGGTGACACTTTAATATCTTGATAATATGCAACTGTTTAAAGGGCAAATCCACAGATGAAACAATAACACAATGGACACCCCGCCTCTGTTTTGGTAAAATGCTGAGGGATGGGCCTGGAGAAATGCAACCACTGTCACACCCTGACCTTAGTTATCTTTGTTTTCTTTATTATTTTGCTTAGGTCAGGGTGTGACGAGGTTGGTATGGGTGTTTTTGTCTTGTCTAGGCAATGTAGGTCTATGGTGGCCTAAATTGGTTCCCAATCAGAGACAGCTGTTTATCGTTGTCTCTGATTGGGGATCCTATTTAGTTTGCCATTCTGGTTTGTGGGTTATTGTCTATGTGATGTTGCATGTCTGCACTCGTGTCATTTAGCGTTCACGTTCGTTTTGTATAGTTTGTTCAGTCTTCTTCGTTATTAAAAAGATGTATTATCATCACGCTGCGCCTTGGTCTCCTCACTACGACGATCGTGACAACCACTCTCAGATTAATAGACAGAGCTATGGATACAAGGACTGACCATCCATGATATCAAATTTATTGTTTTAACCACATGTGGATATAAAGTGTTTGTTTACATTCACAATGTTTACAAAAAATGGAGTAAAACAAGCTTATATGTTGGGTTCTCATGGAGTGTGACAGTTGAACTAAGCTCATGAGGCATTTATAAATTATATTATTCAAGAATCAATGGATATATACAGTACATACACTACCGTTCAAAAGTTTGGGGGTCATTAGAATTGTCCTTGTTTTTGAAAGAAAAGCTTTTTTTTTTGTCCAGGCCCTTCACTTTTGACGTTGAGACAGATGTTTTGTGGGTACTATTTAATGAAGCTGCCAGTTGAGGACTTGTGAGGCGTCTGTTTCTCAAACTAGACACTCTAATGTACTTGTCCTCTTGCTCAGTTGTGCACCGGGGCCTCCCACTCCTCTTTCTATTCTGGTTAGAGCCAGTTTGCGCTGTTCTCTGAAGGGAGTAGTACACAGCGTTGTACGAGATCTTCTACGTTTCTTGGCAATTTCTCGCAAGGAATAGCCTTCATTTCTCAGAACAAAAATAGACGGAAGAGTTTCAGAAAAAAAGTACTTTTTCTGGCCATTTTGAGCCTGTAATCGAACCCACAAATGCTGATGCTCCAGATACTCAACTAGTCTAAAGAAGGCCAGTTTTATTGCTTCTTTAATCAGAACAGTTTAACTATGCTAACATAATTGCAAAAGGGTTTTGTAATGATCAATTAGCCTTTTAAAATTATAAACGTGGATTAGCTAACATGCCATTGGAACACAGGGGTGATGGTTGCTGATAATGGGCCTCTGTACACCTAAGTAGATATTCCATTACAATAGTGATTTACAACATTAACAATGTCTACACTGTATTTCTGATCAATGGTGTTATTTTAATGGACAAAAGATTTTCTTTTCTTTCAAAAACAAGGACATTTACATTTCTTAGTGACCCGAAACTTTTGAAGAGTAGTGTATGTATATATATATATATCATTTATAAGTCCAAAAATGGAGGTAGCAACTATCAAAAGTGTGCAAGTTTAACCTCTTTGGGCTGCAGGGGCAGTATTGAGTAGCCTGGATAAAAGGTGCCCATTTCAAATGGCCTCGTACTCAATTCTTGCTCGTACAATATGCATATTATTATTATTATTGGATAGAAAACACTCTCTAGTTTCTAAAACCGTTTGAATTATATCTGTGAGTAAAACAGAACTCCTTTTGCAGCAAACCTCCTGACAGGAAGTGGAAAATCTGAAATCGATGCTCTCTTCTAGGGGCTGCCTATTAAAGTCCTTGATATTTATTCGTTTAGATGCACTTCATACGTCTTCCACTAGATGTCGACAAGGAGTGAGAGAAGAAATGGAGTGAAGAACTTGATCTGGGCTCGTATAAATGCTTTTTGTATGACGTGTCACCAGTTTCCTGTTTTCTGGAGAGCGCGTCAAGGGACCTGGATTTGCCTTCTGATAAGCTGTCGTTATGGACGACTAATATCTCCGGCTTTGATTTTATTTGATACATGTGACAATATCATCGTAAAGTATGTTTTTTCAATATAGTTTAATCAGATTATTGAACTTTTTTCCGAGAATTTTGCCGTGTTCCGTTCTCTTCCGTTTGTTGACGGAGAGATTCGCGCCACTTGGTAAGTGTGCTTGCTAAATCGAGAGGGAAAAAGGCCGTTCTAAATCCTAACAACGATTGTTCCCGACAAAGGACCCCTTGTACAACATTCTGATGAAAGATCAGCAAAAGTAGGACCCATTTTATGATGCTATTTCATATATCTGTCAAACATGTTGTGCTAGTCGTTTGCGCCCAGCTTTTGGGTACTCTCTCGCTATACCTAAGCTGGATGTCGTAATGAAGTTATTTTTAGAATTCTAACACGGCGATTGCATTAAGAACTAGTGTATCTATCTGTCACGACTTCTGCCGAAGTCGTTGCCTCTCCTTGTTCGGGCAGTGTTCGGCGGTCGACGTCACCGGTCTTCTAGCCATCATCGATCCATTTTTCATTTTCCATTGGTTTTGTCTTGTCTTCCCACACACCTGTTTTCAATCCCATCCATTACCTCTTGTGTATTTAACCCTCTGTTTCCCCTCATGTCTTTGTCAGAGATTGTTTTATGTCAACTGTTGTTTATTGGTGTATAGGTGCGCGACGGGTCCTCGTACCCATGTTTATTTTATGTATGTACATTTTCGTATTTGGAGCATGTTAAGTGGACATTTATTAAAAGTCTCCATTTACACCCAGTTTAACTCTCCTGCGCCTGACTTCCCTGCCACCTATACACACGGCTCTGACACTATAATTTCCTATACAACATGTATTTTTTTGTTATGTTTATGAATAGCTATTTGGTCAGAATATGTGTGTCAGAAAAAGTGTCAGAAAAATATCCGGACGTTGTGGGAAAAAGATGCTACGTTAGCACAATGTATAACCACTGATTTCAGCTCTAAATATGCACATTTTCGAACAAAACATAAGTGTATGTATAACCTGATGTTATAAGACTGTCATCTGATGAAGCTTATCAAGGTTAGTCAAATTATATATCTTTTGCTGGTTTGTTACGATCGCTAACTTTTGCTACTGGGAAATGGCTTGTGTTTCTAGCTATTGTGGTAAGCTAATATAACGCTATATTGTGTTTTCGCTGTAAAACATTTTAAAAATCAGACATGTTGGCTGAATTCACAAGATGTGTACCTTTCATTTGCTGTATTGGACTTGTCAATGTGTGGAAGTTAAATATTTCAAAAAAATATATTTTGAATTTCGCGCCCTGCACTTGAAGTGGCTGTTGTCATATTGTGGCCGGCCTCGGGCTTGCAGCCAGAAGTTAAGCACGTGTCCATTAGGCCTATCAATATTTTTTTTTATAAGCATGAATTAGATTGAGCAATAAAAGCGCCAATTTTATTCTATAGGCTGGGATTCACGCTATGCAGCTGTTGCAAGTGTATTTTTCACTGACTGTCCGCTGGTTTCAAAAACAATGACTGATAGGCACCTTAAACTTCTTAAATTCAACCATTACTAGGTTCAAATACACATTTAGATTTGTGAACAGCCATCCACAACAACCACAATCCGTAAGGCGCAAATAGCTAAATGAGAGAGCAGCAGTGTGATTCACATCAATGCGCTATGTAGATTTCAATAATAAGTGAAATAAGTATCACCCTAGACTACACCACTGCTGCCATCCGCACCTCCAAGCGTTTATTCAAGATGGATAATCTTTGGATGCCGACAGCAGTCGCACCATTGAAATACATAGATTAGACTGTAGCCTACAAAAACCAATTCCTGCTCTTTTCCCATGATCCATCAAACACATTTGGTCTGACATCATAGCGGTCTCTAACTTGTGGTGGAACAAATTTAAACTTCACCTTTTTTCAATGCCAATTTGAATGTCATTGAGAAAACAGAGAAGTGTCAAAGATTTTTTTTGCAAACCTCCTTTCTGAATTTAAAAGTAATCCTCGAAGTAATCATCTAGTTTTTCAAAGGTACCTGTAATCTGATTACAATATTTCTGCTGACAACATAACGGATTACAGTTACCGTTTTTGGTAATCCCTCACATGTAATCCTTTACTCCCCAACCCTAGCCATATACCACAAACTCCCGAGGTACCTTATTGCTATTATAAACTGGTTACCATCGTAATTAGAACAGTACAAATATTTTGGGGGGGTCATACCCATGGTATATGGTCTGATATACCATGGCTTTCAGCCAATCAGCATCATAAGACCTGTCATAACCATGTATGGCCCACTTACAGTGCCTTGCAAAGTATTCACCCTCCTTGACATTTTTCCTATTTTGTTGCATTACAACCTTTAATTTAAATGGATGATTTTTATTTGGATGTCATGTAATGGACATACACAAAATTGTCCAAATTGGTGAACTGAAATGAAAAAAAATTACTTGTTTCAAACAATAACAAGTTATAAAAAAACGGAAAAGTTGTGCGTGCATACGTATTCACCTTTTGCTATGAAGCCCCTAAATAAGATCTGGTGCAATCAATTACATTCAGAAGTCACATAATTAGTTAAATCTAAGTGTCACATG
Organism: Salvelinus fontinalis; assembly: GCF_029448725.1. Taxonomy (NCBI): domain Eukaryota; kingdom Metazoa; phylum Chordata; class Actinopteri; order Salmoniformes; family Salmonidae; genus Salvelinus; species Salvelinus fontinalis. The sequence continues at coordinate 19,369,386 of NC_074678.1, read as the reverse complement.
ATCTGTCACATGAGCTCAGTATATATACACCTGTTCTGAAAGGCTCCAGAGTCTGCAACACCACAAAGCAAGGGACACCACCAAGCAAGCGGCACCATGAAGACCAAGGAGCTCTCCAAACAGGTCAGGGACAAAGTTGTGGAGAAGTACAGATCAGGGTTGGGTTATAAAAAAAATATCCGAAACGTTGAACATCCCACGGAGCACCATTAAATCCATTATTAAAAAAATGGAAAGAATATGGCACCACAACCAACCTGCCAAGAGGCCGCCCACCAATACTCGTGGACAAGGCAAGGAGGGCATTAATCAGAGAGGCAACAAAGAGACCAAAGATAACCCTGAAGGAGCTGCAAAGATCCACAGCCGAGATTGGAGTATCTGTCCATAGGACCACTTGAAGCCGTACACGCCACAGAGCTGGACTTTATGGAAGAGGGGCCAGAAAAAAGCCATTGCTTAAAGAAAACAATAAGCAAACACGTTTGGTGTTCACCAAAAGGCATGTGGGAGACTCCCCAAACATATGAAAGAAGGAACTCTGGTTAGATGGGAAAACTTTTGGGAAAACGCTATGTCTGGCGCAAACCCAACACCTCATCACCCCGAGAATACCATCCCCACAGTGAAGCATGGTGGTGGTAGCACCATGCTGTGGGGATGTTTGTCAGCGGCAGGGACTGGGAAACTGGTCAGAATTGAAGGAATGATGGATGGCGCTAAATGCAGGGAATTCTTGAGGGAAACCTGTTTTAGTCTTCAAGAGATTTGAGACTGGGACGGAGGTTCACCTTCCAGCAGGACAATGACCCTAAGCATACTGCTAAAGCAACACTCGAGTGGTTTAAGGGGAAACATTTAAATGTCTAGGAATGGCCTAGTCAAAGCCCAGACCTCAACCCAATTGAAAATCTGTGGTATGACTTAAAGATTGCTGTACACCAGCGGAACCCATCCAACTTGAAAGAGCTGGAGCAGTTTTGCCTTGAAGAATGGGCAAAAATCCCAGTGGCTAGATGTGCCAAGCTTAGAGACAAAGCCCAAGAGACGTGCAGCTGTAATTGCTGCAAAAGGTGGCTCTACAAAGTATTGACTTTGGGGGAACTGAATAGTTATGGACACTCAAGTTCCGTTTTTTTGTCTTATTTCTTGTTTGTTTCACAATAAAAAATATTTTGCATCTTCAAGGTGGTAAGCATGTTGTGTAAATCAAATGATGCAAACTCCCTCCAAAATCCATTTAAATTCCAGGTTGTAAGGCAACAAAATAGTAAAAATTCCAAGGGGGTGAATACTTTCGCAAGCCACTGTATGTCTTATGTCATAATATGATCTATAATGATCCTGTCTTCCTGAGAAGACATAGTGTTTGAAAGGTACCTACATAAGGGCTGCATAACATATTCAAACCCTATACTGTACATAACACATTTATAATCAGTACGTAAGCATTACATACGTGTTTATGTCAACAACTGCAAGTTGATAAATGCAGGATTAGTGAAATGACTGACATTTATGAATATATCAACTTGCGGTTGTTGACATTAGCACTGTTATGATTGGAGCCATTTCCACCCGGTGTGGGAGCAACACAGTGTAACAACATTAGAAACCTGCCCCTTTACAGGGTCAGCTACAGTCAGCATAGGGTCAGCTACAGTCAGCATAGGGTCAGCTACAGTCAGCATAGGGTCAGCTACAGTGCATTACCACCACCCCCTTTCATTTCACTCAGTTGCTTTACTAGGCAAATAGAGCTTTTTCTTTACTGTGGATGTTGTTGAATCAATGTTATCAAAACAATCACTGTTGACTGTTCCTGCACAATTACCGAGCTATAATGTTTCTGATTGTGTCTTTTATCAGGGTTTTAGTTGGTACTCGGGGCCCAGCCCAGAACCAAATCTAGCCTGGTGATTTAGAGGCCTGGAGGCCTCACTGAAAGCAGACTACCTCAGACATGTTAGGATTTGGCCCCCCCATCAGCAGTTTGACAAATAGGCCAAAACTTTATCACAATTAAGTTTTTTTTTAACCTTTATTTATGTAGCCAAGTCAGTTAACAACAAATTCTTATTTACAATGATGGCCTAGGAACAGTGCCTTGTTCAGGGGCAAAACGACAGATTTGTATCTTGTCAGCTCGGTATTCGATTTAGCAACCTTTCGGTTACTACCCCAACGCTCCAACCACTAGGCTACCTGCCGCCCCAGCTGAACTGAGCTCCACTATCAGATGGGAAGAGGTGCTCTGTTACCTGGAGGGGAAATACACCCAGAGAAGGTCTCACATGGATACCTGACATACTGTACAGACCTAGTTTTGATGGATACTAATATAGGTGGAGAGGAGGGTTAGGGGGAACTATAGTTTAACGTATCATTGAACCGTCAATCTCTCTAACCCCCCCCCCCCATCTCCCTCTCTGGCCATTCAGACTGGTTTTAACTCTATTCCCAGGCTAATCATATTCAGCTCTTCCTGCGTGTGAATGACCAGAGCTTGTAAATCACGAACTCAACCCACAACAAGTTCTGTCAGTGTCATATTATTTACATTTACTGACCTTAAAATCAATTAGTCAAGTCAGGTTCAGATGAGAAGAGGGAATAGAGACTTCAAGCTACTGTCTTCAGTAGTGACTGGCGTCAGCACATTTTCAGTTACAAAGTCTGTCAAAAATGATAAACACAGCAAATGCACAAACAGTATGATATTGTGTCTGAGAGTGACATTTCAGATGTACACTAGAGCCAAGAAAACGTTCAGAGCAAATATGCACAAACCAGTTGTTTGTTCACGACCCTACATAGTTCAAACCTCAGATGCTTATCTTCAGAAGAAACTCACTTGCTGTGTTAATATGTTCTGTTACATTAACAGATACTCTTAACATGTAATGCTTGATATAATATATGTCAAGGTTAACCATAGTTAAACATCAACAATAATTAAATTCCTCAGACTTTGTTATGAAGCAGACAACATCTTCAAAGTAGCCGGTAAATTGCTTAGGCAGAAAGATCTGTTAGCTCGGACAGCAAAAAATCCATTGAACCAGACTAAACTACAGTATTGGACAGAATAAATGTTATTTGGTTGTACCTCCCACACACTCTCATGTTTGGCTTTTTCCTACTGTCAGAGACACACGCTCAACCACACCTCACATTGTCAGACTCAAGTCTCCTCACACCATCTCTCCCATTGACAATCTCTAAAACACTCCAAACGCCATGCCTCAAGAGAGCTATCCAGGAAATAGTGGCATGTTTATCCACTGTCTGACAGGCAGTTGGTATTCAAAATTGACAGTTGGTATTAAAAAAGCTGAAGACGCTCGTTGCACGTTAAGGCCAGAGGAAAGACACACAGCAGGGAGAATATATTAGAGAGAAACAGCAGAGAATATAATTTAGAGACACACACAACTGAGAGAACATACGAGAGACACAGTATAGAGAAACAGAGAGAATATTAGAGAGAAACACAGCAGAGAGAAGATATTACAGACAGATAATATATTAGACAGACATAGCAGAGATAATATATAAGAGCGAGAAACAGCAGAGATAATATATTAGAGGGAGACACAGCTGTAAGGGGTGCATACCGGCAGCAGAGAAGTCAGACGCAGGAGAGCAAAAACTGTTTCCAAACGGCACAGTTAAATAACAAAAAAAACCACAGGAAAACAGAATTATCAAATAATGGTACATAACCCGACGCACACCAGGACAGCCGTGCACAAGCACTTACAATCAACAACACCGACAAGGACATGAGGGGGAACAGAGGGTTAAATACACAACATGTAATTGATGGGATTGGAACCAGGTGTTATGGAAGAAAAGACAAAACCAAAAGAAAAAGAAAAGAGGATCAGCGATGGCTAGAAGGTCGGTGACTTCGACCGCCGAACGCCGCCCGAACAAGGAGAGGGTCCAACTTCGGCGGAAGTCGTGACAACAGCAGGGAATATATTAGAGACACAGCAGAGAGAATTTATTAGAGAGAGATACAACATAGAGAATATATAAGAGACAGACACAGCAGATATAATATATTAGAGAGAGACACAGCAGAGAATATATTAGTGACACGCAACAGAGAGAATATATTATAGAGAGACACAGCAGAGAGAATATATTACAGAGAGAAAAAGAGAGACTATGAGACAGAGACACAACAGAGAAAATATATCAGAGAGAGACACAGCATAAAGAATATATTAGAGAGACACACAACAGAGAGAATGTATTAGAGAGAGAGAGACATCAAAGATACTACGTTAGAGAGAGACACAGCAGAGAGAAATTATTATTGAGACACAGCAGAGAGAATATATTAGGAAGACAAGGCAGAGAGAATAAATTAGAGACAGATAATATATTAGAGACAGACACAGCAGAGATAATATATTAGAGAGAGAAACAGCAGAGAATATATTAGCGACAACAGAGAGAATATATTAGAGTGAGAAACAGAGAGAATACATTAGAGAGACACAACAAAGAGAATATATTAGAGAGAGACACAGCGGACAATATTTTAGATAGACACACAGCAGAGATAATATATTATTGAGACACAGCAGAGAGAATATATTAGGAAGACAAGGCAGAGAGAATGAATTAGAGACAGATAATATAATAGAGACAGACACAGCAGAGGTAATATATTAGAGAGAAAAACAGAAGAGAATATATTAGAGACATAGCAGAGAGAATATATTAGAGAGAGAAACAGCAGAGAGTACATTTTAGAGACAGACACAGCATAGATAATATATTAGAGAGAGACACAGCAGAGAATATATTAGAGACACAGCAGTGAGAAAATAGTAGAGAGAGAAGCAGAGAGAATATATTAGAGACACAGCAGAGATAATATATTAGTGAGACACAGCAGAGAGAATATATTAGGAAGACAAGGCAGAGAGAATAAATTAGAGACATGAGATCCTCAGACCCCTTGTGAGACCATATGCTGACACATGCACATTTGTGGCCTGCTGGAGGTCATTTTGCAGGGTTCTGGCAGTGCACCTCCTTGCACAAAGGCGGAGGTAGCGGTCCTGCTGCTGGGTTGTTGCCCTCCTACGGCCTCCTCCACGTCTCCTGATGTACTGGCCTGTCTCCTGGTAGCGCCTCCATGCTCTGGACACTACGCTGACAGACACAGCAAACCTTTTTGCCACAGCTCGCATTGATGTGCCATCCTGGATGAACTGCACTACCTGAGCCACTTGTGTGGGTTGTAGACTCCGTCTCATGCTACCACTAGAGTGAAAGCACCGCCAGCATTCAAAAGTGACCAAAAACATCAGCCAGGAAGCATAGGAACTGAGAAGTGGTATGTGGTCACCACCTGCAGAACCATTCCTTTACTGGGGGTGTCTTGCTAATTGCCTATAATTTCCACCTTTTGTCTATTCCATTTGCACAACAGCATGTGAAATGTATTGTCAATCAGTGTTGCTTCCTAAGTGGACAGTTTGATTTCACAGAAGTGTGATTGACTTGGAGTTACATTGTGTTGTTTAAGTGTTCCCTTTATTTTTTTGAGCAGTGTATATTAGAGAGAGAAACAGCAGAGAATATACTAGAGACACAACAGAGAGAATATATTAGAGTGAGAAACAGAGAGAATACATTAGAGAGACACAACAGAGAGAATATTTTAGAGAAAGAAACAGAGATAATATGTTAGGCAGAGACACAACAGGGAGAATATATTAGATAGACACACAACAGAGAGAATATATTAGAGAGACACAGCAGAGAATATATTAGAGGGACACAGCAGAGAGAATATATTAGGAAGACACAGAGATAATATATTAGAGAGAGACACAGCAGATAATATATTAGAGAGATACAGCAGAGAGAATATATTAAAGAGAGACACACAACTGAGAGAATATTGTAACGGCAATCTATCTCTTCCTCCTCCTCGGACGAGGAGAGGAGAGAAGGATCGGAGGACCAATGTGCAGCGTGGTAATTTTCCATGAATTTAATTAACACAAAGACAAGATACTGACAAACTAATACAAAACAACAAACGACCGTGAAGCTACAAACGAAAGTGCAATACACAAGCTACTAACGTTAGACATAGACACTATACAAAATAACAAACGAACTAACCGTCACAGTCCTGTGTGGCACAAACACTGACACAGGAAACAATCACCCACCAAATCCCAACACAAAACAAGCCACCTATATATGATTCTCAATCAGGGACAACGATTGACAGCTGCCTCTGATTGAGAACCATATTAGGCTGGACACAGAAACAGACAAACTAGACACACAATATAGAATTCCCACCCAGCTCACGTCCTGACCAACACTAAACAAGCAAAACATACAAGAACTATGGTCAGGACGTGACAGTACCCCCCTCCTGAGGTGCGGACTCCGGACGCACCCCTAAAACTCAAGGGGAGGGTCTGGGTGGGCATCTGTCCGCGGTGGAGGCTCCGGCGGTGGACGAGGCCACCCCTCCACCATTGTCTTTGTCCCCCTCCTTAGCGTCCTTTGAGTGGCAACCCTCGCCCCCGACCTTGGCCTAGGAACCTCACCAAGGTCCCCACTAAATTTAGGAGACAGCTCAGGACAGAGAGGTAGCTCAGGACAGAGAGGTAGCTCCGGACTAATGGCAGCTCCGGGCTGAGGGGCAGCTCCGGACTGGAAGGCAGCTCATGACTGGAGGGCAGCTCATGACTGGAGGGCAGCTCATGACTGGAGGGCAGCTCATGACTGGAGGGCAGCTCATGACTGGAGGGCAGCTCATGACTGGAGGGCAGCTCATGACTGGAGGGCAGCTCATGACTGGCTGGCGGCTCTGGCGGCTCCTGACTGGCTGCCGGCTCTGGCGGCTCCTGACTGGCTGCCGGCTCTGGCGGCTCCTGACTGGCTGCCGGCTCTGGCGGCTCCTGACTGGCTGCCGGCTCTGGCGGCTCCTGACTGGCTGCCGGCTCTGGCGGCTCCTGACTGGCTGCCGGCTCTGGCGGCTCCTGACTGGCTGCCGGCTCTGGCGGCTCCTGACTGGCTGCCGGCTCTTGCGGCTCCTGACTGGCTGGCGGCTCTGGCGGCTCCTGACTGGCTGCCGGCTCTGGCGGCTCCTGACTGGCTGCCGGCTCTGGCGGCTCCTGACTGGCTGGCGGCTCTGGCGGCTCCTGACTGACGGGCGGCTCTGACGGCACGGGACAGACGGGCGGCTCTGACGGCTCGGGACAGACGGGCGGCTCTGACGGCTCGGGACAGACGGGCGGCTCTGACGGCTCGGGACAGACGGGCGGCTCTGACGGCTCGGGACAGACGGGCGGCTCTGACGGCTCGGGACAGACGGGCGGCTCTGACGGCTCGGGACAGACGGGCGGCTCTGACGGCTCGGGACAGACGGGCGGCTCTGACGGCTCGGGACAGACGGGCGGCTCTGACGGCTCGGGACAGACGGGCGGCTCTGACGGCTCGGGACAGACGGGCGGCTCAGAAGGCGCTGGGCAGACGGATGGCTCAGACGGCGCTGGGCAGACGGATGGCTCAGACGGCGCTGGGCAGACGGATGGCTCAGACGGCGCTGGGCAGACGGATGGCTCAGACGGAGCTGGGCAGCCAGGCAGCTCAGACGGCGCTGGGCAGACGAGCAGTGCAGGCGGCATTGGGCAGACGAGCAGTGCAGGCGGCGTTGAGCAGACGGCCGACTCTGACCTGCTGAGAAGCACAGTAGGCCTGGTGCGTGGTGCCGGAACTGGTGGTACCGGACTGGAGACACGCACCTCAAGGCTAGTGCGGGGAGCAGGAACAGGGCACACTGGATTCTCAAAGCGCACTATAGGCCTGGTGCGTGGTGCCGGAACTGGTGGTACCGGACTGAGGGCACGCACCTCAGGGCGAGTGCGGGGAGAAGGAACAGTGCGTACAGGGCTCTGGAGACGCACAGGAGGCTTGGTGCGTGGTGCCGGAACTGGAGGTACTGGGCTGGAGACACGCACCACAGGGAGAGTGCGTGGAGGAGGAACAGGGCTCTGGAAATGCACTGGAAGCCTGGTGCATGGTGTAGGCACTGGTGGTACTGGGCTGGGGCGGGAAGGTGGCGCCGGATATACCGGACCGTGCAGGCGTACTGGCTCCCTTGAGCACCGAGCCTGCCCAACCTTACCTGGTTGAATGCTCCCCGTACCCCGTCCAGTGCGGGGAGGTGGAATAACCCGCACTGGGCTGTGTTTGCGAACCGGGGACACCATACGTAAGGCTGGTGCCATGTACACCGGCCCGAGGAGACGTACTGGAGGTCAGATATGTTGAGCCGGCTTCATGGCACATGGCTCAATGCTCAATCTAGCCCGGCCAGTGCGGGGAGGTGGAATAACCCGCACCGGGCTATGCACACGTACAGGAGACACCGTGCGCTCTTCTGCATAACACGGTGTCTGCCCGTACTCCCGCTTTCCACGTTAAGCATGGGAAGTGGGCGCAGGTCTCCTACCTACCTTCGCCACACTACCCTTTAGCCCCCCCCACCCCCAAGAAATTTTTGGGGTTTCTTCACGGGCTTCCAGCCACGCTTCCGTGCTGCCTCCTCATACCTCTCCTGGGCTTTAGCTACCTCCATCACCTCCCGAGAGCGGCGATTCTCTCCAACCTTAGCCCAGGGTCCTTTACCCTCCAAAATTTCCTCCCATGTCCAGGAGTCCTGTGTAGTTGGCCGCTGCTGCTGCTGTCGCTGCCCGTAGCCACGCTGCTTGATCCGAGTTGGGTGGGTGATTCTGTAACGACAGTCTAGCTCTTCCTCTTCCTCGGACGAGGAGAGGAGAGAAGGATCGGAAGACCAATGTGCAGCGTGGTAATTTTCCATGAATTTAATTAACACAAGACAAGATACTGACAAACTAATACAAAACAACAAATGACCGTGAAGCTACAAACGAAAGTGCAATACACAAGCTACTAACGTTAGACATAGACACTATACAAAATAACAAACGAACTAACCGTCACAGTCCTGTGTGGCACAAACACTGACACAGGAAGCAATCACCCACCAAATCCCAACACAAAACAAACCAACTATATATGATTCTCAATCAGGGACAACGATTGACAGCTGCCTCTGATTGAGAACCATATTAGGCTGGACACAGAAACAGACAAACTAGACACACAACATAGAATTCCCACCCAGCTCACGTCCTGACCAACACTAAACAAGCAAAACATACAAGAACTATGGTCAGGACGTGACAAATATACTAGAGACACAACAGAGAGAATATTTTAGAGAGAGAAACAACAGAGATAATATATTAGGCAGAGACACAACAGGGAGAATATATTAGATAGACACACAACAGAAAGACTATATTAGAGAGAGACACAGCAGAGAGAATATATTAGAGAGAGACACACAACTGAGAGAATATATTAGAGAGACACAGCAGAGAGAATATTTTAGAGATAGACACAGCAGAGATAATATATTAGAGAGAGACACAGCAGAGAATATATTAGAGACACAGCAGAGAGAATATATTAGAGAGAGAAACAGAGAGAATATATTACAGAGAGAAACAGAGAGAATATATTAGAGAGACACAACAGAGAATATATTAAAGAGAGACACAGCAGACAATATATTAGAGACACAGCAGAGAGAATATATTAGAGAGAGATACAGCAGATAATATATTAGAGAGAGACACAGCAGAGAGAATATATTAGAGAGAGACACAGCAGAGAATATATTAGAGAGACACAGCAGAGAGAATATTTTAGAGAGAGACACACAACTGAGAGAATATATTAGAGACACAGCAGAGAGAATATTTTAGAGAGAGAAACAACAGAGAGAATATATTAGAGACAGACATATTAGAATATATTAGAGACAGAGGATATAGTACTAAAGAAAGTATAGGCATGGCTTCAAAGCCTCTTGATTATAGTCTCCTACAGATCTAAAGGAATAAGGCCCTGGGGGAGAGAGGGAGAGGAGGAGGAAAGCAAATTTGAGTATTTAGCGATATGGGCCATAAAAATGCTGCAATAATCATAATAAAAAGGCCCTCTGAGAGACGAATGGAAGAAATTACAGAACGCTTATCTTCAAGGGGGCTTGGCTCAGAGACGCTCTGAGCCAGACACACACACACAATTACACACACACGCAGTCACACAACAAGTGAGACGAAAGCCCCACAAGTACGTCTCACATAGCTTCTCTCCATCTTTTTTTCTCACCCCTTTCTTCATGTTAGTCCCTGGAAAATTGTAGATGAGCATCTAATCTACTTAAACCTCCCCCTCTGTCCAGACTCTGGAAAAAGCCTCTCCATCCCTCCTGGGAGAATAACCTAACGCAAGGCAACTCAGATACAACCATACCTGCTCTCATTTACAGCTGGCTCCAGGGGCTTTGGCTTTGAGCAGAGAGAGAGAGAGAGAGAGAGAGAGAGAGAGAGAGAGAGAGAGAGAGAGAGAGAGAGAGAGAGAGAGAGAGAGAGAGAGATAGACAAATAAAGAGAAAAAGAGAAAGAGAGAGAGTTGTGGAATTTTAGAAGCAGACAGAAACAATTCCAAAAGAAGTGAGTCACCTGAAAGCAAAGGCATAAACATAGTTGCGCGGAAACAAAATGGCAAAGGTTAAGAGAAAGTAGTGCCAGAGAGTGTAAAATAATAAGATTAACAGTGTTGTGATACACTCTCTCACGTCAGACTGAATCTGCCCATGGGAGGGACACTGGCGTAGAAATACCTGGAGAAGACCTGTGAGGCCATTTAGCCAGTCAACTTCCAGACATTATAGATCAACAGAGGAATGCATCAACTCATGATCTTTCACATTTATAAATGTGGGAAGGGGGAGATAATGTGATATCAATCTATCAGCTGTGGATGCACTGGAACTCACAGACACTTTCCCATTCCCACTCCCAGTCCCCACTCCCACTCCCAGTCCCCACTCCCACTGCCAGTCCCCACTCCCACTGCCAGTCCCCACTCCCACTGCCAGTCCCCACTCCCACTGCCAGTCCCCACTCCCACTCCCAGTCCCCACTCCCACTGCCAGTCCCCACTCCCACTGCCAGTCCCCACTCCCACTGCCAGTCCCCACTCCCACTGCCAGTCCCCACTCCCACTCCCCACTCCCACTCCCAGTCCCCACTCCCACTCCCAGTCCCCACTCCCACTGCCAGTCCCCACTCCCACTCCCAGTCCCCACTCCCACTGCCAGTCCTCACTCTCACTGCCAGTCCCAGTCCCCACTCCCACTCCCAATCCCCACTCCCACTCCCAGTCCCAGTCCCCACTCCCACTGCCAGTCCCCACTGCCACTCCCAGTCCCCACTCCCACTGCCAGTCCTCACTCTCACTGCCAGTCCCAGTCCCCACTCCCACTCCCAATCCCCACTCCCACTCCCAGTCCCAGTCCCCACTCCCACTGCCAGTCCCCACTGCCAGTCCCCACTCCCACTGCCAGTCCTCACTCTCACTGCCAGTCTCAGTCCCCACTCCCACTGCCAGTCCCAGTCCCCACTCCCACTGCCAGTCCCCACTACCAGTCCCAGTCCCCACTCCAACTGCCAGTCCCAGTTCACACTCCCAGTCCCCACTCCCACTGCCAGTCCCAGTCCCAGTCCCCACTCCCACTGCCAGTCCCAGTCCACACGCCCAGTCCCCACTCCCAGTGCCAATCCCAGTCCAGACTCCCAGTCCCCACTCCCAGTGCCAATCCCAGTCCAGACTCCCAGTCCCCACTCCCATTTCCAGTCCCAGTCCAGACTCCCAGTCCCCACTCCCACTGCCAGTCCCAGTGCCAACTCCCCATCCGCTCTCCTCCTACCAGCCAGATGTGTAGAGGACAGAGGAGAGCTGAGCAGCAGATACTGTGTGTCTCTATCTGCCCACAGAGAGACTGAGATGCAATCCATCCAGATTCAATCCGGAACCATTGTCACTCTGCACTCCTCAGCCTGTGGTAATGTGATTTAGACGTCACAGCAGGCAGTGCCCAGGGCCCGGAACCCATGGAGGATGTGAAGAGAAAAGGACCAGAGGCCCCAGTGATCAAAGCCCAGATAGTAGTGCTAAGTAATTAGTGATTTTTTAGGTTTTGGTCAGATTATTAAAAAATAATAACATGAAATGCACTATGCATTATGTGGGTTAAATGATGTAACAACCCAGAATAAAACTATTAATAAAAGTCCCATGATGGTAGTGACTGTCAATTATACCTTATCACTTATTAACCATTATTTATTCGCATTACTTTACTTTAATAATATAGTTCAGTTATTGGGTATAATACATTTGTTTTATTTGATGACTTTATTATTTCATTCCAAGTCATCATCTCATCTGTATTGAGCTGCTGCCTATGCTGTCTGACAAAAATCTACATTTTGTATTTCTTTAAAGTAAATAAGGCATACTTTTATGACTGCCGAATAACAACTATCAATCACTTAGATGATGTATTTTCAGGTAGAGATACCTCGCGAAGCAACAGCTGCTCTCTATGTCACCTCACAATGACACATTATTGTCTCTTCTGTAGCAGGCGTAAAAGAAACACAGACCGGACAAGTAGATGACAATGACCATAATCCATTGCGCATTAATTACTATGTAGAATATTGCCCTGTTGGAAACTACAACTCCCTATTAGATCGCACAGTTCAGGCTGGATCTGATTTATCTCTAGAGAAACTGCGCAATGTGTGCATTGATCTCACAGAAAAAACCCCGAAAGAAATGGAATTCAAATAATTGAACCGATGTTGGTCAATTAGTTGTAAAAAAATGAATAAAATTCAAACTACATTTAGGTTAATCATTCAGCACTACCAGCTATTATCAGGTGGCCCTGGACCTGGGAGCTGGGACTGCCACGCACCTCCAGAGGAACCTGTGCAGACTAGAGGCCCTATGGAGAGCCCCGGCAGGAGCCTGGAAGCCCAGCCTGATTGATGATGGGGAGGCTGGTGCAGGGATTTGGGGGACCAGGGTCCATTACAGTCATAGCCAGGCCCAGGACACATGGGCTTTGTCCCAAATGGCACCCGATTCCCTATATAGTGTACACATTTTGACAAGAGCCTAGGTAGTCCTGGGCTTTGGTCAAAACTAGTGTGCTATGTAGGAAATAGGGAATAGTGTGTCATTTGAGACGTAGCCATGCTAGTGACTGGCCAGGGACAGGGAGGGACGGGGGCTTGTCTGGACCTATCACGTTACGGTAACATCAAACCCCTCAGACAACCCTCACATGATCACAGCTGCTGCCAGCCCCGGCACGCTAGGCCAGTCCCAGGCGGCATATCGTGACTGGTCAGAACATACCGGATGTAAACAAGGAAAAGATTCCATTAAAGACAAAACTCTCAGTTAATTACTACATAAGCAACAAATGCCAATACAACACGCAAAGAGAAGAGGATCCAACTGCTGTAAACAGACACAAGGCTGTGGATATCTACAGTATCAAGGTATTTGGCCAGCCGCCTACGTGAAGCATTCTGAACACAATTGCATTACCTTTCAGGCCTAAGTAAATGATGTTTCGCAACCAAGCATTCATAATACCTCAGCGTGAAATATTCATAACTAATGTATGAACAGCACCTTGGTAATAATCTGTCTTGTACCCCTGTACTACAACACAGCTGTCAGAGACCTCTCTCTACACCTCCATCCAGTCAGTCAGACCTGACACTATCACACACACAGGGACCCACTTACACACACACACATACAACTGGCTGCAAAAACCAGGAACAGGGTGTTTTCCTTTATTGACAGAACTAATTATGCATCTGACAGTCCTCAGTGACTCAGTGCTAACTCAAAACATCCTTTCGATTAGCCGGCCAGTAATACTAATCTATCAAAATATTCTACATCCCTCCCTCCCCTGGCAAATGATAATAATAGTCTACCAACTTCAGCATGAAATCAGCAGGCACTTTGTTACAAAGAAACACAGTTGGTTGGAGCAGCTGCCTATATGATGGATAATGAGTTTTTCTACAGTACCACTTGGTAGCCCTTTGTAACTATGTTGATATACTGTATAAAGTCACAACTGGAATTATTGGGACCCTTCATAAAGATAAAAAAAAGACTGTATAAAATAACTCATTTAAATTCTGAGCTACAGTTGAAGTCGGAAGTTTACATACACTTAGGTTGGAGTCTTGTTTTCCAACCACTCCACAAATGTCTTGTTAACATTTACATTTACATTTAAGTCATTTAGCAGACGCTCTTATCCAGAGCGACTTACAAATTGGATAACAAACTATAGTTTTGGCAAGTCGGTTAGGACATCTACTTTGTGCATGACTAAATTGACAAATTGTTTACAGACAGATTATTTCACTTATAATTCACTGTATCACAATTCCAGTGGGTCAGAAGTTTACATACACTAAGTTGACTGTACCTTTAAACAGCCTGGAAAATTCCAGAACATGATGTCATGGCTTTAGAAGCTTCTGATAGGCTAATTGACATCATTCGAGTCAATTGGAGGTGTACCTGTGGATGTATTTCAAGGCCTACCTTCAAACTCAGTGCCTCTTTGCTTTACTTCATGGGAAAATCAAAAGAAATCAGCCAAGACCTCAGAAAATAAATTGTAGACCACCACAAGTCCACAAAATCCCCTGTCTTAGGTCAGTTAGGATCACCACTTTATTTTAATAATGTGAAATGTCAGAGAATGATTAATTTCAGCTTTTATTTATTTCATCACAATCCATTACTCCAACCTAAGTGTATGTAAACTTCCGACCTCAACTGTATATATATATATATATATACACACTACCGTTCAAAAGTTTGGGGTCACTTAGAAATGTCCTTGTTTTTGAAAGAAAATAAAATGTTTTGTCCATTAAAATAACCTCAAATTGTTCAGAAATACAGTGTATATTATTATTTTATACTAATACAATTGCTCAGAGAAAAATTTAAATAGAGCTTTTTGCCAACGCAAATTACCAAAATGATTGGCACCCTTGAAGAATGGGCAAAAAAATTGGTTTGGCGTCTGCATATGCAGAAAAGTACCTCACACCTACTGTAAAATATGGTGTTGAATTTTTGATGTTATGGGGCTATTTTGCCTCCACTGGTCCTGGGGCCCTTGTTAAGGTCAATGGTATCATGAACTTTACTCAGTACCAGAACATTTTAGCCAAAAACCTGGTTGCCTCTGTTAGGAGGCTGAAACTTCGCCACAAGTGGATCTTCCAGCAAGACAATAACCTCAAGCACACATCAAAATCCAAAATGAAATGTTTAATTGGCCACAAAATCAACATTTTGCAATGGCTGTCTCAGTCTCCAGACTTGAAAACCTGTGGTTTGAATTGAAGAGGGCAGTCCTTAAGAACAGACAAAGAATATCAAGGATCCAGAAAGATTATGTATAGAGGAATGGTCAAGATCCCTCCCAATGTGTTCTCCAATCATAATTTTTTTTAAAGGCTCAGTGATGTTATCCTTGCAAGGGGATGGTGCCAGAGTATTGAAAACAAAATATTTTTATTTGAGCAGTTGTATTAGTATAAAATAATATAATTTTGTATTTTCTTTGCATACAATACAGCTCATTATTTGAATTATTTATTTTATAGTCTTTTTTTGCTCATCTTTATCAAGGGTGCCAATTATTTTGGTCGTGACTACAGGATATCACCATACGGTGACTTGCCATATTCTATAACTAGGCCTGGGGAAACATGTTGCGACATGCTCAAAACAGGATGCTCAGCAACACAATAATCACTCCTCTACAGCAGACAGACAGCACTAGATGAGAGCCAAAAAGACAAGGCTGTTGGAAAAGCCTTGCATTGCCTGGAACTTATCCATGAACATTAAGCTCTAGCTTTATCAGATAGGTGTGTGTGTGCATGCGTGTGTTTGTGGTGTCTGTATCTTGGTTCTTTCTGGATCACTGCTCAGACAGAGAGAGGGCAGAACTCTCTGTGGGGGTAGATAGCAGTTAGGCCAGGCTAGAGGAGAGGAGTAGCTCAGAGGGCTGCCGGGGAAAAGGGATCCTGTTGACTGATCTTATTAGCACGCCACAGGGTGTCCCCCTGCTGATCTGAGGGCCGATGGGACCACTACCTGGAGCCTCTCCACTACACAGCGATGCTAATCAGTCTGCTTCCAACCCGAGGTCTCACACACACACACACAGATCTCAAATGGGCCCAGCAGGCAGATAAGACGATATTTCTTCATGGGATGATAGTAATCAGGTTGTGATTATGTCGGCTGGCAGGGGAATGAGGGGATGATAGTAATCAAGTTGTGATTATGTCGGCTGGCAGAGGAATGAGGGGATGATAGTAATCAAGTTGTGATTATGTTGGCTGGAAGGGGAATGAGGGGATGATGGTAATCAAGTTGTGATTATGTCGGCTGGAAGGGGAATGAGGGGATGATAGTAATCAGGATGCGATAAGGTTGGCTGGCAGGGGAATGAGGGGATGATGGTAATCAGGATGCGATAAGGTTGGCTGGCAGGGGAATGAGGGGATGATGGTAATCAGGATGCGATAAGGTTGGCTGGCAGGGGAATGAGGGGATGATGGTAATCAGGATGCGATAAGGTTTACTGGCAGGGGAATGAGGGGATGATGGTAATCAGGATGCGATAAGGTTGGCTGGCAGGGGAATGAGGGGATGATGGTAATCAGGATGCGATAAGGTTGGCTGGCAGGGGAATGAGGGGATGATGGTAATCAGGATGCGATAAGGTTGGCTGGCAGGGGAATGAGGGGATGATGGTAATCAGGATGCGATAAGGTTGGCTGGCAGGGGAATGAGGGGATGATGGTAATCAGGATGCGATAAGGTTGGCTGGCAGGGGAATGAGGGGATGCAGAGGAAAACAATGCTCCATCAAGGAGGGAATGATGCAGAACCAGAACTCAGACCCAGATCTCTGTCAGATTTGTTTAAGTGGATGAGGTACTCCCAACTCCCCACCTCTATCGCTGAATGCTGTGCATTCACGTCATGTACAGTAACCCTTCTGATCCCCATGGGAACAACAATTCTAAAAGGTGCCATCATATAACTACATATCCATTCAACATGTTAAATGACCCTTTACAATGTTGTCAGTCAGCATGATTCAAATAAACCATACATGTAGAATATGTGTGCTCAGCATTACATAGTGCCAGAACACCCAGGAGGAGATAGTTCTGAAGAGATAGCTGTGTCAGTGCTTGTTTTCACATGTGACTCTGGTGATAACACAGTGCCATTGCTGCTTGTTTATTAAGAGGCAGATGTCTAGAGAAATGTTGTTCTCTGCTAAAATGGGTACAATCGTAAATTCACTCCGATTTCAGAGCACTCTCGTCTGAGAGTGCCAGACCCCCAGAATAACTGATACATTTACCAAGGATATCCTGCTTTCACTGGAACAGGCCCAGAACACGCCTTTTGCGAGAAGAAAAGACGCTCGGAAAATGGGTCGCAGATTGGGTAGCCTCCTGAGAATCCGGAGGCAAGCGAGTAAACTCCCACTGCCATCCGTTCTTTTTGTTAACGTGCAATCATTGGAAAGTAAAATTGATGACCTACGATTAAGATTATCCTATCAACGGGACATTAAAAACTGTAACATCTTATGGTTCACCGAGACGTGGCTGAACGAAGATACGGACAATACAGAGAAAGTGGGATTTTCCATGCACCGGCAGAACAGAGATGCTACCTCTGGTAAGACGAGGGGTGGGGGTGTGTGTCTATTCATCAATAACAGCTGGTGCACTATGTCTAATATTAAAGAAGTCTAGAGGTATTGCTCGCCTGAGGTAGAGTACCTCATGATAAGCTGTAGACCACACTATCTAACAAGAGAGTTCTTATCTGTTTTAGCTGGCACAAAAACCGCTCTCAACCAACTCTATAAAGCCATAAGCAAAGAAGAAAATGCTCACCCAAAAGCGGCACTCCTAGTGGCTGGGGACTTTAATGCTGGCAAACTTCAATCAGTTTTTTCAAATTTTTACCAGCATGTCACATTTTCCCCCCTGGAAAAAATCCTAGACCACCTTTACTCCACACATAGAGATGCACACAAAGCTCTCCCCCGCCCTCCATTTGGCAAATCTGACCATAATTCTATCCTCCTGATTCCTGCTCACAAGCAAAAACTAAAGCAGGAAGTACCAGTGACTCGCTCAATACGGAAGTGGTCAGATGACGCAGATGCTACACTACAGGATTTTCAGAGATTTATCCAATGCCATTGAGGAGTACACCACCTCCGTCATCGGCTTCATCAATAAGTGCATCGAGGACGACGTCCACACAGTGACTGTACGTACATATCCCAACCAGAAGCCATGGATTACAGGCAACAAGCTAAAGGCTAGAGCTGCCGCTTTCAAGGAGCTGGAGACTAATCCGGAAGCTTATAAGGAATTCCGCTATGCCCTCAGATGAACCATCAAACAAGCAAAGCGTCAATACAGGATTAAGATTGAATCCTACTACACCGGCTCTGATGCTCGTCGGATGTGGCAGGGCTTGAAAACTATTATGTCCTACAAAGGGAAACCCAGACGCGAGCCTACCAGACGAGTGAAATGCCTTTTATGCTCGCTTCAAGGCAAGCAACACTGAAGCATGCACGAGAGCACCAGCTGTTCTGGATGACTGTGTGCTAATGCTCTCGGTAGCCGATGTGAACAAAACCTTTAAACAAGTCAACATTCACAAAGCCGCTGGGCTCAAAGCATGCGCGGACCAACTGTCAAGTGTCTTCACTGACATTTTCAACTGTAATACCTACATGCTTCAAGCAGACCACCATAGTCCCTGTGCCCAAGGAAGCGAAGGTAACCTGCCTAAATGATTACCACCCCGTGGCACTCACATCGGTAGCCATGGAGTGCTTTGAAAGGCTGGTCATGGCTCACACCAACAGCATCCTCCCAGACACCCTAGACCCACTCCAATTCGCATACCGCCCCAACAGATCCACAGATGATGCAATCTCAATCACACTCCACACTGCCCTTTCTTACCTGGACAAAAGGAACACCTATGTGAGAATGCTGTTCATTGACTAAAGCTGAGCGTTCAACACCATAGGGCCCACAAAGCTCATCACTAAGCTAAGGACTCTGGGACTAAACACCTCCCTCTGCAACTGGATCCTTGACTTCCTGACGGGCCGCTCCCAGGTGGTAAGAGTAGGTAACAACTCGTCTGCCACGCTGATCCTTAACACGGCTCTTCAGGGATGTGTACTTAGTGCCCTCCTGTATTCCCTGTTTATCCATGACTGCCGTGGCCAAACACGACTCCAACACCATCATTAAGTTTGCTGATGACACAACAGTGGTGGGCCTGATCACCGACAATGATGAGACAGCCTATAGGGAGGAGGTCAGAGAACTGGCAGTGTGGTGCCAGGACAACAACCTCTCCCTCAATGTGAGCAAGACAAAGGAGCTGATCGTGGACTACAGGAAAAGGAGGGCCGAACAGGCCAACATTAACATTGACGGGGCTGTAGTGGTGCGGGTTGAGAGTTTCAAGTTCCTTGGTGTCCACATCACCAACAAACTATCATGGTCCAAAAATACCAAGACAGTCGTGAAGAGGGCACAACAACAACTTTCCCCCTCAGGAGACTGAAAATATTTGTCATGGGTCCCCAGATCCTCAAAAGGTTCTACAGCTGCACCATCGAGAGCATCCTGACCGGTTGCATCACCACCTGGTAAGTCAAGTTCCCGGCATCTGACCGTAAGGCGCTACAGAGGGTAGTGCGAACGCTCCAGTACATCCCTGGGGCCAAGCTTCCTGCCATCCAGGACCTATATAATAGGCCGTGTCAGAGGAAAGCCCATAAAATTATCAGAGACTCCAGTTATCCAAGTTATAGACTGTTTTCTCTGCTAACGCACGGCAAGCGGTACCGGAGCACCAAGTCTTGGACCAAAAGGCTCCTCAACAGCTTCTACCCCCAAGCCATAAGACTGCTGAAAGATTTATAAAATCGCCACCGGACAATTTACATTGACCCCCCCTCCCTTTTGTACCCTCCTGCTACTCGCTGTTTGTTTGCTATCTATGCATAATCACTTCACCCTCACCTACATGTACAGATTACTTCAACTAGCCTGTACCCCCGCAAACTGACTCAGTACCTGTCACGTTCCTGACCTGTTTTATGTTATTTTTGTATGTGTTTAGTTGGTCAGGGCGTGAGTTGGGGTGGGCTTTCAATGTTTTGTGTTTCTATGTTTAGGTGGTTTGTAATTAGCCTTATATGGTTCTCAATCAGAGACAGGTGTTTGACTTTTCGTCTGATTGAGAACCATATAAAGGTTGGCTGTTCACACTGTTTGTTTGTGGGTGATTGTCTTCCGTGTCTGTGTCTATGCACCACACGGGACTGTTTCGGTTTGTTCGTTTATGTATGTAGTCTGTTTCCTGTTCGTGCGTTCTTCGTCTATTGTAAGTTCTCAAGTCAGGTCTGTCTACATCGTTTATTTGTTTTGTAGTTAAATTCAAGTGTTTTTTCGTGTTCGTCTTCGTCTTGCAATAAATTCATTATGTATTCACAACCTGCTGCATTTTGGTCCTCAAATCCCTACTCCTCCTCTTCGTCTGAAGAGTACCGGTACCGGTGCCCCCTGTAAAGTCCTTCCTCCTTTAAAAGCTGCATCATACTGCGGCACACCTTGCATGCTGCCACAGCATTCTGTGACACGTCATTTAATTCTCAGACATTTCTTCTGTTACTGCAAGTTATTGCTAGTTTGACCACCAGAGGGCATCTTTGAAAAGCATTTGATAGTCTTCCATATTGCAGACACACGGGAGACCAGGGTTCAATCCCCCAACGGGGAGGAAGGAGTGGGCTGTCCTTGTAAATAAGAATGAGTTCTTAACTGATTCCTTTTGTGTTATTTCATAGTTGTGATCTCTTCACTATTTTTCTACAATGTAGAAAATAGTAGAAATATATAAAAATCCTGGAATGAGTAGATGTGTCCAAACTTTTGACTGATACTTGCTTAATTAATTTGATAAATATTATGGTGTTTCTATTCCAAGAAAAACGAAAAACCCTCTGGGTTTCTGTTAGGATGGAACGGAAAATATGGCGCTGTACAAAGTGATGGTCGGCAGTACAGTACTGGGCTATTTAGCTAAAGAATCCAGTGTCCTGCGGACGGGAGACCGGGGTTCAATCATCCGACGGGGAGGAAGGAGTAGGCTGTCCTTGTAAATAAGAATTATTTCTTAACTGATTCCATGTGTGTTATTTCATAGTTGTAATGTCTTCACTATTATTCTACAATGTAGAAAAGAATAAAAATATAGAACACTCCTGAAATGAGTAGGTGTGTCCAAACTTTTGACTGGTACTTAATTAATTTGATTAATATTATGGTGTTTCTATTCCATGAAAAATGCAAAACCCTCTGGGTAAATTCAGACCGTTTCGCTCTCAGAGTGCACAATGGAAGTTCGGGCCGAGGCAGTCAAGCACCCAAGCTAACGTTGGTTAGCTTGCTATCTACTTACAGACACAAATGAAACCACTCTAACCATTTTACTCGCCCTAGCAGAGCTGGCTAGGAAGTTTTCGTGTTACCCAGAGCGTTGGTGACTGTAACTGTGCTGCTGGAAACAATTTAACTAAGCTTTTTGCCAATGTTTACTGACACCGGCCATATTCAATGGACATGGAGAGCTCGTAAATTCATTATTATGCGCTCTGGTACACTCAGACGAGAGTGCCCTGAAATCGGAGCAGATAGCCAGAGCAAATTTACGAAAGCATCCGAATGTCCATTGAGAACACACTCCGACTATACCATTTAGCTAAGCTAAGAATGACAGGAATAATCAAGTCAATAAACGTTGGGTAGTTAGATAGCCTATAGTCAATTTACTGTCAAGTTTGATGTATAACTACTAACTTTAGGTAGATAGCTAACATACCGGTACATACTGCTGTAATGATATGCTATGGGGTCGTAAGGACAGTGTAGCTAACTAATTGTCAGCCAACATAATGTGTACGGTAACTTATTTGAAAAGTCATTTCTTTATTACATTGAGTAGCAAGCTACCGCGAGGATGCGCTCTATCGACTCTGCGGCTTGAGCATGCTTTTGGTACACTGTCGAAGGCGCGCTGGACTTCAGGCAAGAAGGTTGAGGGTTCAAAACCTGCTCCCTGCTTGCTTCATTTGAAGTTGTGCACAATTATCAGTTTATTATTTGGTTTATATTGCCCATTCATTGTCAGTTAGAGGCAGTAAAGCATTGGGACCCAAAAGCATAATCAGTGCATTGGTCGTTAAGGCAAATCTAGTCTGTGATAGGACAGGGGTTTTTCACACCTAGCTCAGCTATTAGACTACTAAAGAATAAAGGTTGAATAGTCTATTGTTCAGCTATTAGCCTCTCCCCAACTTGCAACAAATGGATGTCTTTTTGTCGAGAGCAAAACTTTTTTATTTTCAAGTCAAAAATAATTATTCTGAAGCAACTATTTTATTTAAAATCAAAAATAATTGTTCTGAAAGTCAAAATGAGGCTTCAAAGGAAAACAAAATGTTTTGCAATCAAATATTTTGTAATAGAGCGTAAAACTATGCATTTATTCCCCGAAAATATTTTGAGAACAAAACATGTATTTGAAAACAAAACTCGTTATCAACCACCCTCCATTTTGGCAATATTTTGAGTGTCAGTTTGGCTACAATCAATATTGTTCATTCTTTCTTTCCGACACAAAGAAAGTCATAGCGGACACCTATGAAGAAGGACTGTGTGATGATGGCATCTCAGGTAAGCAGCACTTAGCGTTCTTCTGTCCAACTTTTACATAGCTAGTAGTTAGCTCCTACGATTCAGTGTCGGGTTCATAACATTGTACTATATTACATAGATGCATACATACCGTAGAGAATGATAAATCATGCAATCAATATTATCAAGCTAACCAAAAGCATTTAGCTTTGAATGCCTGTTCTCGCCATTTTCAGTCTTTTCTTTCTTTCATGGCAACTCATCAACTCATAAGCAGGCCATGTCCTATTTGTTTCATAGTCGATATATAATCGTATTTCATGACAGTGTAACAGTTAACTTTGTTAACGGAAAGATGAAAGGACACAATTTTTCTGTCAGGGAATGCTATTCTGATATGTCAAATGAAGAGTTAGACCAGAAAGTCAGCGCCATTAAGGCAAGGATGCCCCATGCGGGTTTAAGAATGGTCAAAGGAAGTCTCAGAGCAATGTGCCATCGTATACAATGGTGAAGAGTCTTTGCAGGGTGTAGATGGTGCAGGTATCATTGCCAGAATGATCCAGCTTCATTGCATTGCTCGGCAAAAATACTATTTTCCTGCACCCCTGTCTCTTGTCCACATTGATACAAAGGTACTAAGATGTAGAATGTCTCCAAATCTAAGAAGTTATTTGAACTTTAACTTACTTATTCCTAAACAAATTTTCAATGATGTATGAAATTGGAGTTGTTCTCCATCAACTGGTAATACATAAATAATGAAGCAGGTTAATAGGTTTCACTTCACTTTTAATTCCAATGCTTTTTTTCAAGATACAACAGGTAAGTATATTATTTTGCATACGTATTGCATATTTCCCATCACCTAATGAACAACCACAATACCAGTCTGGTGTTAAGCTTGCTGTGCTGTATTGACGTATCCTGAAAATGACATCTGCTGCTTTAGATTGAACGGTCATATCTCAGTTATTGTTTTCATATCTACAAAAAATAAGCTATTTTCTTTACTTTCAGAGTGCAAGCTGATCAAGGGTGCCACGTTCCTGACCTATTTCTGTTAGTTTGTTGTATGTGTTAGTTGGTCAGGACGTGAGTTTGGGTGGGCATTCTATGTTTTCTGTTTCTATGTTGGTTTAAGGGTTGCCTGGTATGGCTCTTAATTAGAGGCAGGTGTTTGGCGTTCCTCTAATTGAGAGTCATATTTAGGTAGGTTGTTTCACAGTGTTCGTTGTGGGTGGTTGTCTCCTGTGTCAGTGTTTGTCGCACCATACGGGACTGTTCGGTTTGTTTTTGTACATCGTCATTTTGTGTAGTCTATTTTCCCTGTTTGTGCGTTCTTCGTGTTTTATGTAAGTTCCATGTCCAAGTCTGTCTATTCCATTTTTGTTATTTTGTTAATCATTCAAGTGTATTTCGTTTCGTGTTTTTTCCGTCTTGTTAATTAAAATTATGTATTCACAACCCGCTGCGCCTTGGTCGAATCACTACTCCTCCTTTTCAGTTGAAGAGGAGGAGGATCACCGTTACAGAACCACCCACCAATCCAGAATCAAGCAGCGGTGTAATTGGAGTAAGGGACAGCGCAAGAAGGAGGAATGGACTTGGGACGATGTTTTGGACGGGAAAGGTTGCTACACATGGGAGGAGATCCTGGCTGGAAGGGATCGCCTCCCATGGGAACAGCTGGAGGCACTGAGGAGAGCAGAGGCAATCGGAGAAGGGAACCGGCGTTATGAGGGGACGCATCTAGCACGGAAGCCCGAAAAGCCCGTGAGTACCACCCAAAAATTTCTTGGGGGTGGGGGCTAAGAGGTAGTGGGCCAAGGGCAGGTAGGAGACCTGCGCCCACTTCCCAGGCTAACCGTGGAGAGCGGGAGTACGGGCAGACGCCGTGTTACGCAGTAGAGCGCACGGTGTCTCCTGTACGTGTGCATAGCCCAGTGCGGGTTATTCCACCTCCCCGCACTGGTAGGGCTAGATTGGGCATTGAGCCAACTGTCATGAAGCCGGCCCTACATATCTGGCCACCAGTACGTCTCCTTGGGCCGGCTTACATGGCACCAGCCTTACGCATGGTGTCCCCGGTTCGCCTACATAGCCCGGTGCGGGTTATTCCACCTCCCCGCACTGGTCGGGCGACGGGGAGCATTCAACCAGGTAAGGTTGGGCAGGCTCGGTGCTCAAGGGAGCCAGTACGCCTGCACGGTCCGGTATTTCCGGCGCTACCTCCCCACCCCAGCCCAGTACCACCAGTGCCTACACCACGCACCAGGCTTCCAGTGCGTTTCCAGAGCCCTGTTCCTCCTCCACGCACTCTCTCTATGGTGCGTGTCTCCAGCCCGGTGCCTCCAGTTCCGGCACCACGCACTAAGCCACCTGTGCGTCTCCAGAGCCCTGTACACACTGTTCCTTCTCCCCGTACTCGTCCTGAGGTGCGTGCACTCAGCCCGGTGCCACCAGTGCCGGTACCACGCACCAGGCATATAGTACGTTTTGAGAGTCCAGTGTGCCTTGTCCCTGCTCCCCGCACTAGGCTTGAAGTGCGTGTCTCCAGTCCGGTGCCTCCAGTTCCGGAACCACGCACCAGGCCTACAGTGCGTCTCAGCCGGTCAGAGTCTGCCGTCTGCCCAACGGCGCCTGAACTGTCCGTCTGCCAAGCGCCGCATGAACTGCCCGTCTGCCATGAGCCTACAGAGCCTTCCACCAGACAGGAGCAGCCAAAGCCTTCCGCCAGACAGGATCAGTTTGAGCCATCCGTCTCCGCAGCGCCATCTGAGCCATCCGTCTCCGCAGCGCCATCTGAGCCATCCGTCTCCGCAGCGCCATCTGAGCCATCCGTCTCCGCAGCGCCACCTGAGCCATCCGTCTCCCCAGCGCCACCTGAGCCATCCGTCTCCCCAGCGCCACCTGAGCCATCCGTCTCCCCAGCGCCATCTGAGCCATCCGTCTGTCCCGAGCCGCTAGAGCCATTCGTCAGTCAGGATCTGCCAGAGCCGCCAACCAGACAGGATCTGCCAGAGCCGCCAACCAGACAGGATCTGCCAGAGCCGCCAACCAGACAGGATCTGCCAGAGCCGCCAACCAGACAGGATCTGCCAGAGCCGCCAACCAGACAGGATCTGCCAGAGCCGCCAACCAGACAGGATCTGCCAGAGCCGTCAGTGAGCCATGAGCGTCCAGAGCCGTCAGCCAGCCATGAGCGTCCAGATCCGTCAGCCAGCCATGAGCGTCCAGAGCCGTCAGCCAGCCATGAGCGTCCAGAGCCGTCAGCCAGCCATGAGCGTCCAGAGCCGTCAGCCAGCCATGAGCGTCCAGAGCAGTCAGCCAGCCATGAGCGTCCAGAGCCGTCGGCCAGCCATGAGCGTCCAGAGCCGTCAGCCAGCCATGAGCGTCCAGAGCCGTCAGCCAGCCATGAGCGTCCAGAGCCATCAGCCAGCCATGAGCGTCCAGAGCCGTCAGCCAGCCATGAGCGTCCAGAGCCGTCAGCCAGCCATGAGCGTCCAGAGTCGTCAGCCAGTCATGAGCTGTCCCTCAGCCCAGAGCGGTTATTTATCCAGAACTGCCCCTCAGTCCAGAGCTGTCTCTCTGTCCGGAGCTGCTTTTCAGTCCGGAGTTGCCCCTCTATCCTGAGCTACCTCTCTATCCTGAGCTACCTCTCTATCCTGAGCTATCCCTCTGTCCTGAGCTATCCCTCTGTCCTGAGCTATCCCTCTGTCCCGGTGCTGCCCCTTGTGTCGATGTTACCTAAAAGATTTAGTGGGTGTAATATGAGGGTGGTCATTTGTAGGGGGAGATGTAAGCTGGGATTGACTATGGTGGGGTGGGGACCTCGCCCTGAGCCTGAGCCACCACCGTGGTCAGATGCCCACCCAGACCCTCCCCTAGACTTTGTGCTGGTGCGCCCGGAGTTCGCACCTTATGGGGGGGGTTATGTCACGTTCCTGACCTATTGCTGTTAGTTTGTTGTATGTGTTAGTTGGTCAGGACGTGAGTTTGGGTGGGCATTCTATGTTTTCTGTTTCCATGTTAGTTTAAGGGTTGCCTGTTATGCCTCGTAATTAGAGGCAGGTGTTTGGCGTTCCTCTAATTGAGAGTCATATTTAGGTAGGTTGTTTCACAGTGTTCGTTGTGGGTGGTTGTCTCCTGTGTCAGTGTTTGTCGCACCATACGGGACTGTTCGGTTTGTTTTTGTACATCGTCATTTTGTGTAGTCTATTTTCCCTGTTCGTGCGTTCCTCGTGTTTTATGTAAGTTCCATGTCCAGGTCTGTCTATTCCGTTTTTGTTATTTTGTTAATCATTCAAGTGTATTTCGTTTCGTGTTTTTTCCGTCTTGTTAATTAAAATTATGTATTCACAACCCGCTGCACCTTGGTCGAATCACTACTCCTCCTTTTCGGTTGAAGAGGAGGAGGACCACCGTTACAAAGGGGTCGAAAATGTAGATATTGCCAGATGTTCACTATCCGAGGAACAAGCCGTGGAAGCTTTATTGCTGGCAAAAGTGTCCATAACCAGAGGTAATTAAACTGCTCTGTGTTACTTTTCTCCATCTCTGCCTGTCTTGTTGTACATGGAACCTGTCTCACATGCACAGTTTAGAGGAAGAAGTATACCTTGACCTGTCGAATTCTATCCACCTCTTCTGTGTGGGATATGTGTTCCTACCTCGTCTGCGGGCAGATTGGCAGCATTTCACAGAGTTGGAATAATCACCCTTTAAGTACAGAGGCGAACCTGATACCTCACCAGCTGTGGCATATCGGAATGCTCCAAACACCTGTGCACATTTTAGTTTTTGCCTTAGCTGACACAGCTGATTCAAATGATCAAGTCATCATCAAGCTTCAAGTGGTATTATGTCTAATAATGACATTATCTTCTATTGTTTGTTCTCATGTGTCTGTTTTCAGCATAAAGTACTCTTTGGACACTTAGTGTGGACACCAAGTGAGACTACACACACACACACACTAACAGTCTCTCTCCTTCACTTCATCCCTCTCCCCCTTCTCCCTAAATCCTCTAGGTTATATCAGCTGTGTCGGTGAACCCCTCCCGCATCTGAACTGGCTGACACAGAGGGCACAGCATGATCATAGGTGAGAGGTCAGGTCAACAGGAAGTATTATTAATGAGATGCTGCTTTACATTGAAATACAGATAGCGATGTTGTAACGGCTGTCGTCTTCCTCGTCTGAGGAGGATAAGTTAGAAGGATCGGAGATCCAATGCGCAGCGTGGTAATTGTTCATCTTAATTTTATAAAGGTGAACACTCAAAATACAAAACAACAAAAGTGACAACCGAAACAGTTCTATCTGGTGCAGACACACAAAGACTGAAAACAACCACCCACAAAACCCAACACAAAACAGGCTACCTAAATTTGGTTCCCAATCAGGGACAACGATTGACAGCTGCCTCTGATTGAGAACCATATCAGGGCAAACACAGAAATAGCAAAACATAGAAATACAAACATAGACTGCCCACCCCAACTCACGCCCTGACCATACATAATAAAGAGGTCCCGTGTGGCTCAGTTGGTAGAGCATGGCGCTTGCAACGCCAGGGTTGTGGGTTCAATTCCCACGGGGGACCAGGGTTCAATTCCCATGGGGGGACCAGGATGAATATGTATGAACTTTCCAATTTGTAAGTCGCTCTGGATAAGAGCGTCTGCTAAATGACTTAAATGTAAATGTAAAGACAAAACAAAGGAAATAAAGGTCAGAACGTGACAGATAGAGTAGTCCCAGAGTTAATGATCCAAGGTCAGTATTGCATTTCACCTCCTGATGATTATGACTGAGCGTGTTAGAATGAAAAAAACAAGGCTTAATCATGCTCTCTCTCTATCCATCTGTCTCTCGTCTGCAGGTATGTTTTGATGTGAGAGAGGAAGCCAGTCCCATCATCGCCACCTCAACCGCTCTTAATATAACCTTCTGGCCAACTAGGGATCCAAGGCTGGTTAGGAGACACCGCTAGAGACACTGTAATTGTGATTAACTGAGAGAATATTAGGGTAGCACTGTAATTCATTAATCAGATGCTGTCTGCCTCTGTTCTTACCTCTTTCCCTTTGTCTTCTACACCTCTCTCCCCACCTCGTCTTTCTTCCTCGCTTTTATAATGCACACCATATGTGCATTGAAGTACAGATTGAACTTGTATTTATAATATAATATTACAATTATTCTAATTAAAATGCATGTATTATCTATTTATAACACCTGGATAATGAAATTCTTTCAATAAAGCGTTTCACATTCTCCACTGGTTGAAATTAAGTATCTCAATAATATACTATCATGTGTCCTCAGATTAATGCAGTTGAAGGGAGTTAGATATGCATTGTTTTTTGAAGTGTATAATTGTAATACATACATGCAGACACAGCATCATACAAAGAATGGAGTTTGACACACCTGGTATTGGATATGACTGAAAAAGAATGTCTCAGAGATTCATACCTGAACCACACCTTTATTTGCCAAGGAAGAGTACATGATCAGTGCATATATTCAATGTACAGGCTACAATGTGGGGCTCTCATGAGTGGTAATAAGTACAGTGCATGTATATAGGACTTGCATCCTTGGCACAATAAAGTTATTATATTCTACTCAATCCATAGGCTTCATTAATGCCATTCAAACTTGAAGTTGATACAACAACTATGATAGCTAAGGTTCATAGATTGGTATGAATATTAGTTCAGAACCTAACGTTTTAGGGTCCATACACAGATCGGCTACATACTGTAGTTAGCTATACATCCATAGGCATACAGTTATTTTTAAACAACACGAATTACAATGTCATACTGTACTCATGTCATAACACCAGCTAGCTAGTTGGCTAATGTTAGCTAGTCAGTTAACTTGCTAAATCGCGATTTTCGTAAATTAACTTTATGACAAAAAAATATGCACTGTCTCTAGATTAACTAACATATTCCTCTCAATTGTACATTTTTAGCTTGACTCATTATGTTATAATTACTTACATTTGCTTCCCCCGTAATGTTTTGTCAGCCATCTTTGTTGAAGAAAGCTACCAGGGGCGGGTGGCTCGCGTCAAATTCGACATTGGAACCACTTGATATGATTGGTCATATAAAAACCTTTGGAACCAAATATTTATAACTCTTTTTTAACTGCACTGTTGGTTAAGGGCTTGTAAGTAAGCATTTCATTGTAAATTCTACACTTGTTGTATTCGGCGCATGTGACAAATAAAGTTTGATTTGATTTGATTTATTTATAACTTGTCAGACATGTCCAGATCAACTAGCCCATGTCAGCTAACGTTTTTTAAATGTAGGTTTATTAGCCCATAGATTTTGTTGTAATTTTTTGGTCTCAAATATCACATGAATACACATTAGACATGGCTAAATCTATAGAATTGCAATAAAATGAGCTTTAAAACTGGAAGATACTTTCCACCAACAAGAGGGATGTGAACAGTTTTTGTCATGGACAGTGCAGGGGGGGTGCGGGATGTTCCCGAATGCTGGAAGGGGGCCCAAGTGAAAAGGTTTCAGAACCCCTGCTCTAGATAACATGAAAACAGCCTAACCAGCTCTGCTAGGGTGAGTAAAATGGTCAGAGTGCGCTGTTCTCTCATTTGTGTCTGGAAGTAGCTAGCAAGCTAGCCAACTTTAGCCAGTTAGCTTGCGTGCTTGACTGCCGTTGTGAGGTCAGAACACTCGGATCAACTCTACTCCTCAGCCAGAGCGTCTAGTGTGCGTTCTGAACACTCCCAGAGCGACACACTCTGTTAACTGACAATCTGACAACACTCTGAATTTACAAACGCCCAGAGCACACTCTGAGGCACTCTGGCACTCCAGTGAATTTACAAACATACCCTACAATTACCATTGTTCAAGAGCACCTGTAGAGGTTTGCAATAGTATTTTCTTACAGTTAAAATTAGTTCTCTAATAACACTGTTGCCAGAGAGTGTAACGGTTTTCGTCGTCTGAAGAAGAGTAGTCATACCAAAGCGCAGCGTGGTAAGTGTTCATGCTTTTTTATTAGAACAGAACACTATAACAAAATAACAAGAGAATAAATAAAACTGAAACAGTCCTGTAAGGTGCAAAACACTAAAACAGAAAATAAATACCCACAAAAACCATGTGGGAAAAAGGTACCTAAGTATGGTTCTCAATCAGAGACAATGATAGACAACTGCCTCTGATTGAGAACCACACCCGGCCAAACACAAAGAAATACAAAACAAACATAGAAAATGAACATAGAAAGCCCACCCAAATCACACCCCAACCAAACCAAAATAGAGACATAAACAGCTCTCTACGGTCAGGGCGTGACAGTATCCCCCCCAAAGGTGCGGACTCCGGCCGCAAAACCTGAACTTATAGGGGAGGGTCTGGGTGGGCATTTCTCTGCAGTGGTGGCTCTGG
This sequence comes from Salvelinus fontinalis, assembly GCF_029448725.1. Taxonomy (NCBI): domain Eukaryota; kingdom Metazoa; phylum Chordata; class Actinopteri; order Salmoniformes; family Salmonidae; genus Salvelinus; species Salvelinus fontinalis. The sequence goes on along the minus strand of NC_074678.1, from coordinate 19,338,103 downwards.
TGCGGGACGTAGAACCCGCTCCACCTCTGGCTTGGCCCACTTAGGTGGCGCCTCTAGAGCGGGGACCCTCGTAGCGGGCCCCGGACCGGGGAGCGTCGCTGGAGGCTCCGGACCGGAGGGCGACTCTGGAGGCTCCGGACCGGAGGGCGACTCTGGAGGCTCCGGACCGGAGGGCGACTCTGGAGGCTCCGGACCGGAGGGCGACTCTGGAGGCTCCGGACCGGAGGGCGACTCTGGAGGCTCCGGACCGGAGGGCGACTCTGGAGGCTCCGGACCGGAGGGCGACTCTGGAGGCTCCGGACCGGAGGGCGACTCTGGAGGCTCCGGACCGGAGGGCGACTCTGGAGGCTCCGGACCGGAGGGCGACTCTGGAGGCTCCGGACCGGAGGGCGACTCTGGAGGCTCCTGACCGGAGGGCGACTCTGGAGGCTCCTGACCGGAGGGCGACTCTGGAGGCTCCTGACCGGAGGGCGACTCTGGAGGCTCCTGACCGGAGGGCGACTCTGGAGGCTCCTGACCGGAGGGCGACTCTGGAGGCTCCTGACCGGAGGGCGACTCTGGAGGCTCCTGACCGGAGGGCGACTCTGGAGGCTCCTGACCGGAGGGCGACTCTGGAGGCTCCTGACCGGAGGGCGACTCTGGAGGCTCCTGACCGGAGGGCGACTCTGGAGGCTCCTGACCGGAGGGCGACTCTGGAGGCTCCTGACCGGAGGGCGACTCTGGAGGCTCCTGACCGGAGGGCGACTCTGGAGGCTCCTGACCGGAGGGCGACTCTGGAGGCTCCTGACCGGAGGGCGACTCTGGAGGCTCCTGACCGGAGGGCGACTCTGGAGGCTCCTGACCGGAGGGCGACTCTGGAGGCTCCTGACCGGAGGGCGACTCTGGAGGCTTCGGACCGGAGGGCGTCGGTGGAGGCTCCGGACCGGAGGGCGTCGGTGGAGGCTCCGGACCGGAGGGCGTCGCTGGAGGTTCCGGACTGGAGGGCGACTCTGGAGGCTCCGGACTGGAGGGCGTCGCTGGAGGTTCCGGACTGGAGGAAGACTCTGGAGGGAGGAGATGAAGAGACAGCCTGGTGCGTGGGGCTGCCACAGGGCCCACCAGGCTGGGGAGACCTACAGGAGGCCTGGTGCATAGAGGAGGCACAGGATGAACCGGGCTGTGGGGGAGCACTGGAGCTCTGGTGCGCAGCCTTGGCACCACTCCTCCAGGCTGAATGCCCACTTTAGTCCGGCCCCTCCAAAGTGCAGGCACAGGTCGAACCGGGCTGTGGGGGAGCACTGGAGATCTGGTGCTTACCACTCGCACCTCTCCATTTGGCTCAATGCCCACTTTAGCCCGGCACGGGCGGAGCGCAGGCATAGGACGAACTAAACCGTCCCAGCGCCCCGGAGACACAGTACGCAGAGCCGGCGCAGGATACCCTGGGCCGAAACGGCACACCGGAGACCAAGCGCGCTGAGCTGGCACAATCCGACCTGGCTGGATGCCTACTCTCGCATGGCACTTGCGGGGGGCTAACATATAACGCTCCAGGCTATGAGCGCGCACTAGAGACACCGTGCACTTTACCGCATAACACGGTGCCTGACCAGTACCACACTGCTTCCGGTAAGCACTGGGAGTTGGCTCAGGTCTATTGCCTGACTCCGCCAATCTCCCTGTGTGCCCCACCCCCCAAAAAATTTGGGGCTACCTCTCGTGCCTGCTGCGCTGCCTTGTCACATATCGCCGCCTCTCAGCTTTAGCTGCCTCCAGTTCTTCTTTCGGACGGCGATATTCCCCGGCCTGTCTCCAGGGTCCCTGTCCGTCTAATATCTCCTCCCATGTCCAGGAGTCCTGAACCCTCTGCCCCTCCATACCACGCTGCTTAGTCCACTTTTGGTGGGTAGTTCTGTAACGGTTTTCGTCGTCTGAAGAAGAGTAGTCAGACCAAAGCACAGCGTGGTAGGTGTTCATGCTTTTTTATTAGAACAGAACACTAACAAAATAACAAGAGAATAAATGAAACCGAAACAGTCCTGTAATGTGCAAAACACGAAACAGAAAATAACTACTCACAAAAACCATGTGGGAAAAAGCTACCTAAGTATGGTTCTCAATCAGATACAACGATAGACAGCTGCCTCTGATTGAGAACCACACCCGGCCAAACACAAAGAAATACAAAACATGTGCCTTTCTGTGTGTGTGTGTGTGTATGTGTATGTGTGTGTGTGTGTGTGTGTGTGTGTGTGTGTGTGTGTGTGTGTGTGTGTGTGTGTGTGTGTGTGTGTGTGTGTGTGTGTGTGTGTGTGTGTGTGTGTGTGTGTGTGTGTGTGTGTGTGTGTGTGTGTGTGAAATGTGTGAGAGAGTGAGAGACAGTGAGTACCACTTGGTAAAAAAAATTGTGTCAGCGCAGTACATGTTGAGTGTTCTTCTCTATAAGCATGGTGAAAGTGTTGTTATTGGTTTACAGAAAAATACAGTGCATTCGGAAAGTATTCAGACTCCTTGACTTTTTCCACATTTTGATATATTATAGTATATTTTTTATTTTCGCATGTCTTTCGGATGGGACGTTAAACGGGTGTCCTGACTCTCTGAGGTCATTAAAGATCCCATGGCACTTATCGTAAGAGTAGGGGTGTTAACCCCGGTGTCCTGGCTAAATTCCCAAGCTGGCCCTCAAACCATCATGGTCACCTAATAATCCCCAGTTTACAATTGGCTCATTCATCCCCCTCCTCTCCCCTGTAACTATTCCCCAGGTCGTTGCTGCAAATGAGAACGTGTTCTCAGTCAACTTACCTGGTAAAATAACGGTAAAATAAAAAAATAAAAAATACAATTTCACCTTTATTTAACCAGGTAGGCCAGTTGAGAACAAGTTCTCATTTACAACTGCGACCTGGCCAAGATAAAGCAAAGCAGTGCGACACAAACAACAGAGTTACACATGAGATAAACAAACGTACAGTCAATAACACAAAAGAAAAATCTATAAACAGTGTGTGCAAATGTAGTAAGATTAAGGAGGTAAGGCAATAAATAGGCCATAGTGGCGAAATAATTAACACTGGAGTGATAGATGTGCAGAAGATGATGTGCAAGTAGAGATACTGGGGTGCAAAGGAGAAAAAAAACAAAATAACAATATGGTGATACGGTAGTTGGGTGGGCTATTTACAGGTGGGCTGTGTACAGGTGCAATGATCGGTAAGCTGCTCTGACAGCTGATGCTTAAATTTAGTGAGGGAGATATAAGTCTCCAGCTTCAGTGATATTTGCAATTCGTTCCAGTCATTGGCAGCAGAGAACTGGAAAGAAAGGCGCCAAATGAGGAGTTGGCTTTGGGGATGACCAGTGAAATATACCTGCTGGAGTGCGTGCTACGGTGGGGAGTTACCTAGCAAAGACGTATAGATGACCTGGAGCCAGTGGGTTCGGTGACGAATATGAAGCGAGGGCCAGCAAATGAGAGCATACAGGTCGCAGTGGTGGGTAGTATATGGGGCTTTGGTGACAAAACGGATGGCACTGTGATAGGCTACATCCAATTTGCTGAGTAAAGTGTTGGAGGCTATTTTGTAAATGACATCGCCGAAGTCGAGGATCGGTAGGATAGTCAGTTTTACGAGGGTATGTTTAGCAGCATAAGTGAAGGAGGCTTTGTTGTGAAAAAGGAAGCCGATTCTAGATTTAATTTTGGATTGGAGATGCTTAAGGGGAGTCTGGAAGGAGAGTTTACAGTCAAACCAGACACCTAGGTATTTGTAGTTGTCCACATATTCTAAGTCAGAACCGTCCAGAGTAGTGATGGACGGGCGGGCGGGTGCGGGCAGCGATCGGTTGAAGAGCATACATTTAGTTTTACTAGCATTTAAGAGCAGTTGGAGAGCACGTGTTGTATTGCATTGCAGCTCGTCTGGAGGTTTGTTAACTTCTCTAGGGTAGGGGGCAGCATTTTCACGTTTGGATGAAAAGCATACCCAAATTCAACTGCCAGTTACTCATCCCCAGGAGATAAGATATGCATATTATTAGTAGATTTGGATAGAAAACACTCTGAAGTTTCTAAAACTGTTTGAATCATGTCTGTGAGTATAACATAACTTATTTAGCAGGCGAAACCCAGAGGACAAACCATTCAGATCTTTTTTTTTTAGGTCACTGTTTTTTCAATGCGTTTTCATTGGGAAACCGGATTTCTAAGCGAATTGCTTGCAGTTCCTACGGCTTCGACTAGATGTCAACAATCATGAGAAATAGGTTGAGGTTATTCCTTTGTGTAATGAAGATATACGACCATCTTGAAGTCGAGGCACTCCAGGTGTCCTGGACATGCGCTTCAATCAAACAGAAGGCATGCAACATTTCGTTTTAATCCTGTATTGAACGCATATCATCCGGTCTTCAATTTTATCGATTATTAACGTTAAAAAGTACCTAAAGTTGTATTACAAAAGTAGTTTGAAACTTTTTGGCAAAGTTTACAGGTAACCTTTGAGATATTTTGTCGTCTTGTTTGAGCAACTTGGAAGCAGTGTTTTTCTGGATCAAACGCGCCAAATAAATGGACATTTTGGATATATATCGACGGAATTAATCGAACAAAAGGACCATTTGTGATGTTTATGGAGTGCCAACAACAGAAGCTCGTCAAAGGTAAGGCATGAATTATATTTTTATTTCTGCGTTTTGTGTCGCGCCTGCAGGGTTGAAATATGCTTATCTCTCTTTGTTTACAATGTTGCTAACTCAGATAATAGCTTTGTTTGCTTTTGCCGAAAAGACTATTTTAATTCTGACATGTTGGCTGGATTCACAACCAGTGTAGCTTTAATCTGGTATCTTTCATGTGTGATTTAATGAAAGTTTGATTCTATATTAATTTTCATAGTAAATCATTTTAATTTGGCGCTCTGCATTTTCTATGGCTTTTTGCCAAGCGAGACAGTAGCGTCTTGCCTAAACTCAGATGTTTTTATATAAATATGAACTTTACCGAACAAAACATACATGTATTGTGTAACATGAAGTCCTATGAGTGTCATCTGATGAAGATCATCAAAGGTTAGTGATTCATTTTATCTCTACTTCTGCTTTTTGTTACTCCTCTCTTTAGCTGGAAAAATGGCTGTCTTTTTCTGTGGCTATGTACTGACCTAACATAATCGTTTGGTGTGCTTTCGCCGTAAATCCTTTTTGAAATCAGACATGTTGGCTGGTTTCACAACAAGTGTAGCTTTAATTTGGTTTCTTTCATGTGTGATTTCATGAAAGTTTGATTTTTATAGTCATTTATTTGAATTTGGCGCCCTGCAGTTTCACTGGCTGTTGACGAGGTGGGACGCTACCGTCCCACATACCCTAGAGAGGTTAACAAAGTGTCCAAAGAAGGGCCAGAAGTATTCAGAATGGTGTCGCCTGCATAGAGGTGGATCAGAGAATCACCAGCAGCAAGAGCGACATCATTGATATATACAGAGAAAAGAGTTGGCCCAAGAATTGAACCCTGTGGCACCCCCATAGAGACTGCCAGAGGTCAGGACAACAGGCCCTCCAATGTGTTCAAATGTATTTCAAATAAAAACAGAAATATCTAATTTACATAAGTATTCATATCTTTTACTGAGTACTTTGTTGAAACACCAATGGCAGCGATTACAGCCTTGAGTCTTCTTGGGTATGACGCTACAAGCTTGACACACCTGTATTTGGGGAGTTTCTCCCATTCTTCTCTGTAGAAGCTCTGTCAGGTTGGATGGGGAGCATCGCTGCACAGCTATTTTCAGGTCTCTCCAGACATGTTCGATCGGGTTCAAGTCGGGGCTCTGGCTGGGCCACTCAATGACATTCAGAGACTTGTCCCAAAGCCACTCCTGCGTTGTCTTGGCTGTGTGCTTAAGGTTGTTGTCCTGTTGGAAGGTGAACATTCGCTCCAGTCTGAGATCCTATGCGCTCTGGAGCAGGTTTTCATCAAGGATCTCCCTGTGCTTTGCTCTGTTGTCCCTCGATCCTGACTACTCTCCCAGTCCCTGCCACTGACAAACATACCAACAGCATGATGCTGTCACCACCATGCTTCACCGTAGGGATGGTGCCAGGTTTCTTCCAGACGTGAAGCTTTGCATTCAGGCCAAAGAGTTCAATTTTGGTTTTATCAGACCAGAGAATCTTGTTTCTTATTGTCTGAGAGTCTTTTGGTTCCTTTTGGCAAACTCCAAGCGGGCCGTCAGGGGCCTTTTACTGAGGAATGTCTTCCGTGTGGCAGCTCTACCATAAAGGCCTGATTGGTGGAGTGCTGCAGAAATGGTTGTCCTTCTGGAAGGTTCTCCCCTCTCCACAGAGAAACTCTGGAGCTCTGTCAGAGTGACCATTGGGTTCTTGGTCACCTCGCTGACCAAGGCCCTTCTCCGCCGATTGCTCAGTTTGGCCGTGCAGCCAGCTCTAGAAAGAGTCTTGGTGGTTCCGAACTTCTTCTATTTAAGAATGATGTAGGCCACTGTGTTCCTGGGGACCTTCAATGCTGCAGAGATTTTTTGGTACCCTTCAACAGATCTGTGGCTCGACACAATCCTGTCTCTGAGCTCTACGGACAATTCCTTCGACCTCATGGCTTGGTTTTGCTCTGACATGCACTGTCAACTGTGGGACCTTATATAGACAGGTGTGTGCCTTTCCAAATAATGTACAATCAATTGAATTTACCACAGGTGGACTCAAATCAAGTTGTAGAAACATATCAATGATGATCAATGGAAACAGGATTCACCTGAGCTCAATTTCGAGTCTCATAGCAAAGAGTCTGAATAATTATGAAAGGTATTTTTGTTTTTTATTTTTTATAAATTTGCTAAAGTTGATAAAAAACTGTTTTTGCTTTATTGGGTATCATTATGGGGTACCGTGTGTACATTGATGAGGAAAACATTTATTTAATCAGTTTTCTTCCTAAGTTTGCCACTTTGCCAATGAAGTAATCATTCATATAATTGACAACATCAAAAGGTTTTGTGATGAATAAGCCATCTGACTCAATGAAAGATTGTCTTTCTGCCGATAATTACATCTAAAAGTACTCCATTCTTTATATCATTGATCTTAGCTTCATAATTCAGTTTCTTCTTATTTTTGTGGAGTTTAGTCACATAATTTCTCAATTTGCAGTAAATCAGTCAGTTTCTTAAAACCTCGATAGGGGGTGCTGTTGTCACTTTTTCTGGAAATCGTGTAATTTTTAAACGGCTTCCTACTCAATTCTTGCTCGTACAATATGCATATTATTATTATTATTGGATAGAAAACAGTCTCTAGTTTCTATAGCCGTTGAAATTTTGTCTCTGAGTGGAACAGAACTCATTCTACAGCAATTTCCCTGACATGGAGTCAGATTTCACACATCTTGGCCCCTGATCTGGAGTCAGTTTAAAAGGTCCCTGTGAATGCTATGAGGATACAGACACTGCTTACGTCTTCCCCTGGATGTCTTTACGTGATGACGCTTTGAATGGTTTCGATTGCGCAATCACAGCCTCTATAAAGCAGATCAACGTGTAGGTAGTAACTCTTTTCCAGCTGCGCCGGACGCGCGGTGGACACCGACCTGCTCTTTTTCCAAGCATTAGTGTAGCCAGTAATATTTCTCCGGTCATGTTTTTACTTGTAATAGGTGTTAAAGACATCATAAGGTAGTTAATTTAAACCGTTTTATAGCAATTTATATCCGTTTAGTGCGATTTTGGGACATTTATTTCTGAGACACTTTGAATCTCTGGGCACGTTTCCAGTTCATGCCGAACGCAGTGGGCATTTCCACATGGCAAGAGGACAGCTTTCGACCAAAAGACGATTAGACCCAAGAAAGGATTCTTTGCCCAAGATTCTGATGGAAGAACAGCTCAAAGTAAGAACAATTTATTATGATAAATCGTGTTTCTGTCGAAAAATGTTAATCGCTTATGACGCCATTTTGTTAGACGTAGCTTCGCTTGGTGCAAACTGTATTGAAAAGTAAGGATAATTTAAAAAATGTAAATCAGCGATTGTATTAAGAATTAAATTGTCTATCAATCGCTGTCCACCCTATATTTTTTAGTCACGTTTATGAGTATTTATGTATACGACTAGATCACTGTCTAATATGGCGCAGGACATTTTCTGACCAGCTGGGCAACTTTTGTCATTGTCTAACCATGATTTTGGTGGCTAAATATGCACATTTTCGAACAAACTCTATATGTATGTTGTAATATGATGTTACAGGAGTGTCATCTGAAGAATTCTGAGAAGGTTAGTGAAAAAATTAATATGTTTTGGCGATGTTGACGTTATCGCTCTCTTTGGCTAGAATCAATGCTCTGGTAATGTTTGCACATGTGGTATGCGAATATAACGATTTATTGTGTTTTCGCTGTAAGACACTTAGAAAATCTGAAATATTGTCTGTATTCACAGGATCTGTGTCTTTCGATTAGTGTATGCTGTGTATTTTTACGAAATGTTTGATGATTAGTAATTAGGTAATACACGTTGCTCTATGTATTTATTCTAGTTGATTTGTGACGTGGGTGCAATTGTAAACTATGATATCTACCTGAAATATGCACATTTTTCTAACAAAACCTATCCTATACCATAAATATGTTATCAGACTGTCATCTGATGAGGTTTTTTCTTGGTTAGTGGCTATCAATATCTTAGTTTAGCCGAATTGGTGATAGCTAGTGGTGTTGGTGGACAAAGAAAAGATGGTGTCTTTTGCTAAGGTGTTTAGCTAATAGATTTACATATTGTGTCTTCCCTGTAAAACATTTTAAAAATCGGACATGTTGGCTGGATTCACACGATCTGTGTCTTTCATTAGCTGTATTGGACTTGTTAATGTGTGAAAGTTAAATATTTTTTTTAAATATTTTTTTTGAATTTCGCGCTCTGCCTTTTCAGTGGAATGTGGGAGGAGTGCCGCTAGCGGCACCCCGGGGCTAGACAGGTTAACACTCGAATCCCGTTAGCGGGATAGACTTGACATTATCCGGTGAAATTGCAGAATGCCAAATTCAAACTACAGAAATATAAATATTTAACATTCATATAAATACAAGTGTAATACATCAAAATAAAGCTTAACGTCTTGTTAATCCAGCTGCTGTGTCAGATTTTAAAAAGGCTTTACGGCGAAAGCACACCATGCGATTATCTGAGGACAGCGCCCCGCATACAAAAACATGAAAACCCTTTTCAACCAGGCAGGTGCGACACGAAAGTCAGAAATAGAGATATAAGAAATGCCTTACCTTTGAAGATCTTCATCTTTCTGCAATCCCAAATGTCTCAGTGACACAATGAATGGTCGTTTTGTTCGAGAAATTCCTTCTTTATATCCCCAAAATGTCAATTTATTTGGCGCGATTGATTTAGAAATACAACGGTTCCAACTCGCCCAACATGACTACAAAGTATCTAATAAGTTACCTATAAACTTGGTCCAAATATTTCAAACAACATTTCTAATCCAGCCTCAGGTACCCTAAAATGTAAATAATCGATCAAATTTAAGACGGGATAAACTGAAAAAAACCGAGGAGCGTGCTCCTGTTCACGCGCACCAAAAGACTTGAGTCCATCTGAGTGACACATGGAAAGAATAGGACTACTTCTTCATTTCTCAAAAGAAAAACATCGAAACATTTTTAGAGACTGTTGACATCTAGTGGAAGCCATAGGAACTGCAAACTGGGCCCTAATACATCAGGTTTCCCACAGAAAAGCATTGGAAAACACAATGACCTCAAAAGAAAATTCCCTGGATGGATTGTGCTCGGGGTTTCACCTGCCAAATCAGTTCTGTTATATTCACAGACATTATTTTAACAGTTTTAGAAACTTTAGAGTGTTTTCTATCCAATACTACCATGCATATGCATATCCTAGCTTCTGGGCCTGAGTAACAGGCAGTTTACTTTGGGCACGCTTTTCATCCGGAAATGAAAATACTGCCCCCTAGCCCAAAGAGGGTTTCTTAACAAGTGTAGCATATGTATGCTCCTTATTAATCACATTAGACCAACAAATATTTTTACCATCATCCACATGAGTCACAGCGAACTCTTTTGTATGATCTCATATATACTATTATAGGCCCAGCTTTTGGAACTTTGGCTTTCCTGGATATATAGGGATCACGTTAGCGTCCCACATATCCTAGAGAAGTTAATAACCTGAACCAGATTACTGGCACTGACTACTGGCACTGACTACAGTGAGAAGCTCCTGAGCGGATAGCTTGATGAAAACCAGTTAATATTCAAGTCCACAAGAAAGTAGACCTCGTGGTGTGTTCAATCAGAAATAACTTATTATTGTTTGAACATTGAGAGAGGTATAAATGTAAGCTTATCACTGTCAGAGTTAGACCTGTATGCACAGTATTAGACAGCAGCCAGGAGGCAGCATATTGTGAAGCAGGCAAATGCAGCTGTGCATTTCTCTCTGTTATTAGAAGGGTTAGGGCCCAGACCCTCTGACAGTATCCCAAATGGCACCATATCCCTACATAGTCCACTACTTTTGATTGGCTCTGCTCAAAAATCGACCTGTTGGAGACCCCTGGTGTACAACTTCTTCCTGCTCCCTATCATCCATCCACTTAGCCCCTCCCTGAAACCATGGAATCCAGATGTATGTCTCTGCATGCTTATCAGGATAGAGATATCATGGACCACATCCTGGTAACAACACTGACTCATGCAACTAAACCTATTAACTGTAATATTTTGAACTATACCAATGTCCAATTAGAATAATTCTTTTGAGAAACAGTTACAAATAGGCCTGACTGTATGGAAGACCATGGTTTTATATGAATCTTATGTTCCATAAATTCTCCTGTGTAGACAGTGGAACTTGAACGTGCAACTTGGAGGTGTATTGTCTATACAAACAAGGTGTTACTAATGGGTGGAAGTTGGGTTTGGAGGGAACTCTGTACGTGGACATAGCTGTGTACTTGACTTGATAGGTCAGTTCAATTGAAAAAGCAGTCCCTGGCTGCTGCACAGTCAGTTCAAAACAGAAAAGGACATGTTCTACATCGACCCCTGAGCCCAAACAGCCCAGCCAGAGAAGACAGTCCCAGCCAGAGCAGGCCACAGACCCCTGCTTGTGCTGCAGGCCAATCCACTGTAAACATCAAAACACACCACACACACAGTCCGTTCTACGGGCCAGTCGCCACTCCCTCTTCCAACATGAGGCAGAGAAGAGACTGGGGAAAACAACTCTCCATAATCACTGACTGCCCTGACTGACCAGCTACCTCTGTACTGACTCTGACAACAACAAGCATCCAACACACACTCCTAAGCAAACAGAGGAAAAAACTCATTACGTAGAGTGGAGGGTAATGAATTAGCATGACCCGTGAAAGGACTGAATGAAATGGATTTGAATGTCGGTATTAGCAATCTTTCCCTCGTGTTTGTCTCAATACGCAGGCCAGTAGGCCATCTTACCTCAAAAAGACAGGAGATGCCTGACTGCAATTATTTTGTTCCGGCAACTTTCCATCCCCCTCTAGGCTTACAAAGTGGATGTTGGTAACAGGAGCGGAGGCAGACTAGGCAGAGTTGGCAAATCAGGTGTCCAGTGAAATGTTTGTGTGTCTGAGTATCCCCTCCATCTGCCACTGAAGGTCATGATCACAGGCAATTTGTGTACGTGTCATGGGCACCCTGTGTACGTGTCATGGCAGCCAGTGTACGTGTCATGGCAGCCAGTGTACGTGTCATGGGCAGCCTGTGTACGTGTCATGGGCAGCCTGTGTACGTGTCATGGCAGCCAGTGTACGTGTCATGGGCAGCCTGTGTATGTGTCATGGGCAGCCTGTGTATGTGTCATGGGCAGCCTGTGTACGTGTCATGGCAGGTAGTGTACGTGTCAGGGGCAGCCTGTGTACGTGTCATGGGCAGCCTGTGTAAGTGTCATGGGCAGCCTGTGTACGTGTCATGGCAGCCAGTGTACGTGTCATGGGCAGCCAGTGTACGTGTCATGGGCAGCCTGTGTATGTGTCATGGGCAGCCTGTGTATGTGTCATGGGCAGCCTGTGTACGTGTCATGGGCAGCCTGTGTACGTGTCATGGCAGGTAGTGTACGTGTCAGGGGCAGCCTGTGTACGTGTCAGGGGCAGCCTGTGTACGTGTCATGGGCAGCCTGTGTACGTGTCATGGGCAGCCTGTGTAAGTGTCATGGGCAGCCTGTGTACGTGTCAATAACAGCCTTTGTACGTGGTGAAGCCAAACCCTGGTCTCTGCCTGGGTGTAAGACTGAAGGACAAGGGGTGAGGGAAGGCTACACAGAGGCAAAATCTGTGTCCCAAATGGCACCTTAATCCCTAGGCCTATATAGTCCACTACTTTTGACCAGGGTCCATATGCTATGGTCAAAAGTAGTCCACTTTAAAAGGAATAGGCTGGCATTTGGGACGCAGGCTGAGACTACTGAATATGCAGATGGGTACATCTGGACCCCCGTCTCAGGTACTGTAGGAAGGTCAGCCGTTATAATGTCAAGGATCAGGATTGGTTTAGTTAGGAAGCTTATCTCCACAGAGACACCCACTGTCAGGGCTGTGTGAGGAGAATGTTTGGAGTCAAACGCAGGAAGCAGGTCTGAGTGAAAACCACAGAGTCTTTACTCAAAATATATGCACAATTCCATAAAATGGAAAGAAACAAATACGAACACGTATCGAATACAACACCTAACGTACAAACAATCACGGACAAACATCAATGAAAGACAGAGTGGTTAAATAGGGAACATGATGGGGGGAATTGATACCAGGTGTGTACAATACAGACAAAACAAAACGAAACTGAAAAATAGATCGATGGTGACTAGAAAGCCGGCGACGTCGACCGCCGAACACCACCCGAACAAGGAGAAGGGCCGACCTCGGCGGAAGTCGTGACAGTACCCCTCCCCTGACGCGCGGCTCCAGCAGCGCGACGACACCGGCCTCGGGGACGACCCGGAGGGCGAGGCGCAGGGCGATCCGGGTGGAGACGGTGAAACTCTTGTAGCATGGATGGATCTAGAATGTCCTCCACCGGTACCCAGCTCCTCTCCTCCGGACCGTACCCCTCCCACTCCACGAGGTACTGAAGGCCCCCCGCCCGACGTCTAGAATCCATGATGGCCCTTACGGTATACGCCGGGACCCCCTCGATGTCAAGAGGGGGCGGAGGGACCTCCCGCACCTCAGACTGCTGGAGCGGACCAGCCACCACCGGCCTGAGGAGAGACACATGGAACGAGGAATTAATACGATAATCAGGGGGGAGTTGTAACCTATAACAAACCTCGTTCAGTCTCCTCAGGACTTTAAATGGCCCCACAAACCGCGGACCCAGCTTCCGGCAGGGCAGGTGAAGGGGCAGGTTTCGGGTCGAGAGCCAGACCCGGTCCCCCGGTGCATACACCGGGGCCTCACTGCGGTGGCGGTCGGCACTCGCCTTTTGTCTCCTGATAGCCCGTTGTAACCGCACATGGGCAGCGTTCCAAGTCTCTTCTGAGTGCCGAAACCATTCATCCACCGCAGGAGCCTCAATCTGGCTCTGATGCCATGGTGCCAGGACCGGCTGGTAACCTAGCACACACTGAAACGGTGATAGGTTAGTAGAGGAGTGGCGGAGGGAGTTTTGGGCCATCTCCGCCCAGGGGATGTAAGCTGCCCACTCCCCCGGCCGGTCCTGGCAATAGGACCTCAGAAACCTACCCACATCCTGGTTTACTCTTTCCACCTGCCCGTTACTCTCGGGGTGGAAACCTGAGGTAAGGCTGACCGAGATCCCCAGGCGTTCCATAAACGCCCTCCAAACTCTAGATGTAAATTGGGGACCCCGATCAGAAACTATATCCTCAGGCACCCCGTAGTGCCGGAATACATGGGTGAACAGAGCCTCCGCAGTTTGTAGAGCCGTAGGGAGACCGGGCAAAGGAAGAAGACGGCAGGACTTAGAAAACCGATCCACAACGACCAGGATCGTGGTGTTACCCCGCGATGGGGGAAGATCCGTCACGAAATCCACCGATAGGTGTGACCATGGTCGCTGTGGAACGGGAAGGGGTAGTAATTTCCCTCTGGGCAGATGTCTAGGTGCCTTGCACTGTGCACATACCGAACAGGAGGAAACATAAACCCGCACGTCCTTAGCTAAAGTGGGCCACCAGTACTTCCCAGAAAGGCAGCGCACCGTCCGACCGATACCAGGATGACCAGAGGAGGGTGACGTATGAGCCCAACAGATCAAACGATCGCGGACATCAAACGGAACGTACATACGCCCAACTGGACAGTCAGGTGGAATGGGCTCTGAACGTGATGCCCGTTCGATGTCCGCGTCCACCTCCCATACCACCGGTGCCACCAGGCGAGAGGCTGGAATGAGGGGAGTGGGATCTGAGGACCTCTCCTCTGTATCATACAGCCGGGACAGTGCGTCTGCCTTAACGTTCTGGGAACCTGGTTTGTAGGAAAGGGTGAAATCAAAACGGGTGAAAAACATGGCCCACCTTGCCTGGCGAGGGTTCATTCTCCTCGCCGCCCGGATGTATTCCAGATTGCGGTGGTCAGTCCAAATGAGAAAAGGGTGTCTTGCCCCCTCAAGCCAATGTCTCCACGCTTTCAGAGCCATGACAACAGCCAGCAACTCCCGGTCCCCCACATCATAGTTTCGCTCCGCCGGGCTGAGCTTCTTCGAAAAGAATGCCCAGGGGCGGAGTTTTAGTGGCGTACCCGAGCGCTGAGACAGCACAGCCCCTATCCCCGCCTCGGACGCGTCCACCTCAACTATGAATGCTAAGGAAGGATCAGGATGCGCCAGCACGGGAGCTGAGGTAAACAGAGCCTTCAGGTGACCAAACGCCCTGTCCGCTCCAGCTGTCCACTGCAGTCGCACCGGTCCTCCCTTCAGCAGTGAGGTAATGGGAGCCGCTACCTGACCAAAACCCCGGATAAATCTCCGGTAGTAGTTGGCAAACCCTAAAAACCGCTGCACTTCCTTTACCGTGGTTGGAGTCGGCCAATTACGCACGGCTGAAATGCGGTCATTCTCCATCTCTACCCCTGACGCAGAAAAGCGGTACCCTAGGAAGGAGATGGACTGTTGGAAGAACAGACATTTCTCAGCCTTGACATACAGGTCATGCTCCAACAGTCGACCAAGCACCCTGCGCACTAGGGACACATGCTCGGCGCGTGTAGCGGAGTATATCAGAATGTCATCGATATACACCACTACACCCTGCCCGTGCAGGTCCCTGAAAATCTCATCCACAAAGGATTGGAAGACTGATGGAGCATTCATTAACCCGTACGGCATGACTCGGTACTCATAATGCCCAGAAGTGGTGCTAAAAGCTGTCTTCCACTCATCTCCCTTCTTGATACGCACCAGGTTGTAAGCGCTCCTGAGGTCCAATTTTGTGAAGAAGCGCGCCCCGTGTAATGACTCGGTCATACTCGCTATAAGTGGTAGCGGGTAACTGTATTTTACTGTGATCTTATTTAATCCGCGATAATCAATACACGGACGCAAACCTCCATCCTTCTTCTTCACAAAAAAGAAACTCGAGGAGACAGGTGAGATGGAAGGCCGAATGTATCCCTGTCCCAGAGATTCGGTGACATATGTCTCCATAGCCACTGTCTCCTCCTGTGACAGTGGATACACGTGACTCCTGGGAAGTTTAGCGTCTACCAAGAGATCTATCACACAATCCCCCGGTCGATGGGGTGGTAATTGAGTCGCCTTCTTTTTACAGAAGGCGAGTGCCAAATCGGCATATTCGGGAGGAATGTGCATGGTGGAAACCTGGTTTGGACTTTCCACCGTAGTAGCACCTAAGGAAACACCTACACACCTCCCTGAACACTGACAGGACCATCCCTTGAGAGCCCTCTGTTGCCATGAAATAATCGGATCATGAGAGGCCAACCAGGGAAGACCCAACACAACAGGAAACGCAGGAGAGTCAATTAGAAAGAGACAAATTCTCTCCTCGTGATCCTCCCGCGTTCTCATAACGATGGGCACTGTGACCTCCCCAACCAGCCCCGACCCCAAAGGACGACTATCTAAGGCATGTACAGGGAAGGGAACATCAACCGGAATAATAGGGATCCCTAAGCTATGAGCCAAAGTGCGGTCAATAAAGTTCCCAGCTGCGCCTGAATCTACTAGCGCCTTATGCTGGGAATGTGGGGAAAACCCAGGAAATTCTATAGATAACCACATGAGGGCAACAGAAGGCTCTGGGTGAGTTATGTGCCTACTCACCTGAGACGACCCACCAGTGCTCCGCCTGCTACCTCGATTCCCAGGAGAAACACCCCAGCACCGGACAGCAGTGTGCCCTCTGCGTCCACAGTTGGTACATGGAGTGGTTCCCCCTCCGGTCTCCCTCCTAGAAGCCCCTCCCAACTCCATAGGGGTTGGATCCAAGGAGCTGGGTTCTGGAATGGGCGGACCCCGATCTAGACGCCCGCGGGAAGCTAACAGGTTATCCAGCCGGATAGATAAATCTACCAGCTGGTCCAGGTTGAGAGTGGTGTCCCTGCAGGCTAGCTCCCTACGAACGTCCTCTCGTAGACTACACCTATAATGATCGATCAGGGCCCGCTCATTCCATCCAGCACCAGCGGCCAGAGTACGAAAGTCCAAAGCGAAATCTTGAGCGCTCCTCATCCCCTGCCTGAGATGGAACAATCGCTCTCCCGCCGCTCTCCCTTCAGGTGGATGGTCAAACACTGCCCGGAAGCGGCGAGAGAAGTCATCATAATCATCCAGGGTAGATCCCTCTCTTCCCCAGATGGCGTTGGCCCACTCCAGGGCTTTACCAGTCAGACAGGAGATGAGAGCGCCCACCCTCTCGTGTCCCGACGGGGACGGATGAACAGATGCCAGGTATAACTCCAGCTGTAGAAGGAAACCCTGACACCCGGCCGCTGTTCCGTCATACGCTCCCGGAAGCGAGAGCCGAATTCCACTGGTTCCGAACAGTGGAGGGATGGATGGTGGTGTAGGTAGAGGTGCTGGTGTTGGTGCTGGGGTTGGTGCTGGGTTCTGATGTACCGGGAGACCTCCTCTCTCCCATCTATCCATAGTCTGCAGCACACGATCCATGGCTGTCCCTAACCTATGCAACATAGTTGCGTGCTGTTGAACCTGCTCCTCTACTGGGAGAGAAGGGCTGGCTGCGCCTGCTGACTCCATTTGAAATAGGTCCGTGATTCTGTCAGGGCTGTGTGAGGAGAATGTTTGGAGTCAAACGCAGGAAGCAGGTCTGAGTGAAAACCACAGAGTCTTTACTCAAAATATATGCACAATTCCATAAAATGGAAAGAAACAAATACGAACACGTATCGAATACAACACCTAACGTACAAACAATCACGGACAAACATCAATGAAAGACAGAGTGGTTAAATAGGGAACATGATGGGGGGAATTGATACCAGGTGTGTACAATACAGACAAAACAAAACGAAACTGAAAAATAGATCGATGGTGACTAGAAAGCCGGCGACGTCGACCGCCGAACACCACCCGAACAAGGAGAAGGGCCGACCTCGGCGGAAGTCGTGACACCCACCTACGGTCACAGGGAGAACCGGTGCAGGGCCAAATTATCTCTATCTCAGATTGTAAATAACCTTGGTCATTTGTCCACCAAGATAAAGCCTACGGCCAGAAACCTCGGTGTCTTCTTTGACCCTGACCTAAACCTCAAGCTGCATGTAAAGAAGGCTGTCCTGCTTTTATCGTTTAAAAAATATAGCTAAAGTCACTGATCTGCTTTTATTTCCTCAGTCCTAGATTACTCTAACTGTTTGTATACCTGTCACAGTTAGAAATCACTCCATCATCAGTTAGTATTTAGTTGAAAATGCTGCAGCTCGGCTTTTAACAGGCACAGGACAATGTAACTATATCTCACCTATTTTAGCTACACTGGCCACCAGTCACTTTTAGAATAGATTTTAAAATTGTATTAATCACGTTTAAGGCTAGGCTTGGTTTAGTCCCATCCTATATCTTGATCTTTAATCTCCCTGTGAACCAGGATGCAGCCTGACATCCTCTGGCAGGGCACTGTTGACCATTCCAAAATCTAGTTTGAAAATGAAAGGAGACCAGGCATCTGCCATTAGGGCCCCTAGACTTTGGAATGGTCTGCCAGAGGAGATCAGGCTTGCAGATTCAGTGCCTCTTTTTAAATCCCTGCCGAAGACACACTTTTATAAAGACGCTTTTAATGTATAATTTCAACGTATGCTTTTAATTAGCTATCCAATTTAATTCTCATCCCTCCTTTGTTAATTCTTTTATTGTTTTATGGTGTGAAATACTTTCTTACCTGTATTGAAAAGCACTACGTAGTAATAATAGTAATAATAGTAATAGTAGTAATAGTAATAATAGTAATAATAGTAATAATAGTAATAATAGTAATAATAGTAATAATAGTAATAATAGTAATAATAGTAATAATAGTAGTAATAGTAGTAATAGTAGTAATAGTAATAATAGTAATAATAGTAATAATAGTAGTAGTAGTAGTAGTAGTAGTAGTAGTAGTAGTAGTAGTAGTAGTAGTAGTAGTAGTAGTAGTAGTAGTAGTAGTAGTAGTAGTAGTAGTAGTAGTAGTAGTAGTAGTAGTAGTAGTAGTAGTAGTAGTAGTAGTAGTAGTAGTAGTAGTAGTAGTAGTAGTAGTAGTAGTAGTAGTAGTAGTAGTAGTAGTAGTAGTAGTAGTAGTAGTAGTAGTAGTAGTAGTAGTAGTAGTAGTAGTAGTAGTAGCCGCCAATGACAGGGTTTGAAGGAGTGGGTGGAGAAGGCCAGGTAAATAGACAGATAATAGTTATGTTACACAGACAATCTAGGATGTTTCTAACAAACAGGAATACTCTACAACAGTTCGGCACTTTCAATTCTATCTGGTAAGTAACCCACCAATTGTTCATTGGCAGAACGGAGTGTGCAAATCATCATCATCCATACATATGTTGTTGGGACACATCTTTGAACTGGCCCAAAACAAACTGCTTAGGGGGATTCATGTGACATTCGCAATGATGTGAAATGAAACTCATGAAATGAAATGCACTCTTTGCAATGATAGCGTTTCCCATGACATTTGAACATGTCCCTTCTCCCTGCCTCAGTGGAAGACATCACTTATATAAAATACCATCTATTAGTCTGATTTACAGTCCAACTAATGTAGTCAGAAGATGACACAAAGTCAGAAAAACATTAACACTGGCCAAAATGACAAACAAAACATGAGATATATTACATATGAGAATTTCACGAGCAAAACAAGCCAACTCTCAAATGTCGACATAAGCCATGACAGTTATCCTTAGGGAACAGAGTGTGTGCTTTGAACTATGTGCTCGTGGTACTCTGTACCTCCCAAGCAGAATTAGATGAGAGTAATTGAAGTTGTTATTTGGGCGGTAACACCAAGCAGGAGAGGTCTATAAAGATAAAATAATTGCAGGACTTTGGGCAGCTAAACTCTCATGTATTTATTCTGATTGCTCAGCATGAAGAGCACCAAGAGAGGCCTTGGTTTCCCTATTATGAGTCCCAAATGGCACCCTATCCCTACTTTGCTCCAGGGGTGCTGTACTACTAAATGGCTGACCCTGTAAAACAACAGACAATGGTATCATTAGGCTGGTGATTAGAGTGGCGCAGTGGTCTAAGGCACTGCATGGCAGTGCTAGAGGTGTCACTACAGACCCTGGTTCAATCCCAGGCTGTATTACAACCGGACGTGATCGGGAGTCCCATAGGGCGGTGCACAATTGGCCCAGCATCGTCCAGGTTAGGGGAGGGTTTGGCTGGGGTAGGCAGTCATTGTAAATAAGAATTTGTTCTTAACTGACTTGCCTGGTTAAATATACAAATAAATTACTTGGCTTCAGGTGTTTTCTGTGGTCTCATGTACTGTCGGAATACACTACAGAAACATACTCTCCCTCTCTCTCGTGTGTGTGTGTTCCTAATATTTTGTACACTCAGTGTATATGTTGCAGCTCTTATTCAAAAGCGGCAGGATATCTCCGTTCTTGGCAAGGTTATTCTTCTACAGAACAAATATATGTAAACCAAAGGAGAGCAATCAGAACAGCACATGCTTTGGATGTGGAGAAATGACAGGTATGGCATCACTCAGACTTAACTTTGCTGCATGCATTCCTTTTCAGTGTGACAATTACTTCAATGTGTTCTGTTAGATTGTGTTCATACTATGGTATTCTATTGTCCAACATCGCTCTCGATCCTTCTTGGGAAATTTGTTGATACTATATGTTTCAAAGGAGACCTTTCATTAAATAATTTACCTCAAGCTCGTCCTTCAGAATATGTTTTCAGCATAGCCAAAAGTGCAAGTCCTATCTACATCTGTGATGTTTTATTGTGCTTCCCATGACAGTGTTTTTGTATTTTAATGTGTATATATACAGTACCAGTCAAAAGTTTGGGCACACCTACTCATTCCAACACACCTCCAGGCTGTGTAAGGGCTATTTGACCAAGAAGGAGAGTGATGGAGTGCTGCATCGGATGACCTGGCCTCCACAATCACCCGACCTCAACCCAATTGAGATGGTTTGGGATGAGTTGGATCGCAGAATGAAGGAAAAGCAGCCAACAAGTGCTCAGCATATGTGGGAACTACTTCAAGACTGTTAGAAAAGCATTCCAGGTGAAGCTGGTTCAGAGAAGTCCAAGAGTCTGCAAAGCTGTCACCAAGGCAACGGGTGGCTACCTTGAAGAATCTCAAATATAAAACACTTTTTTGGTTACTACATGATTCCATATGTATTATTTCATAGTTTTGATGTTTTCTTTATTATTATACAACATAGAAAATAGTAAAATAAAGAAAAACCCTGGAATGAGTAGGTGTGTCCAAACTTTTGACTGGTATTGTATATAGGTTGGGTATAATGTGTATATTTATGTTATTATATACAGGGCGCATTTGTAATATGTCTTCCCTGTTAAAATAAAGGTTAAGTAAAAACATCTCTGCAAGGCGCACTAAGGTGTTATGATACAATCACCAGAGTGATGTCTTTATTTGCATACTGACTCAACATAACATACCCTGCCTTGCACCCAGTTTCTGACCTTGTCTATGCATCAGGCCTTAGCAACATTTATGTCTGCCTAACTCAGCAGTGAAATCCCCAGTGCAGGCCGAGACATGCTGATTTTCACACTACCATGACTGATGGGGTAGGGAGTGGGACACTTAAATATCCTGACACAGCACCAGCACATCCTTCCGTCCGCAGTCTACACAGAGACATTTGACACCCATGACTTATGGTAGAGAAAATGTTAATGCATACAGAGGTTCTTGCCATTCCATAGTCTGATATACAGATGTTGGATCTTCATTTGATCCCACTTTTGTTGCAATCAAACAACATTATGGACTAAACGTTAAAATCCTGTTGCTGCAGGATTATTTTGCTATGACAATACTGGTCAAATGAAAATCCAACACCTGTACTGTAACCCTTGAAAGAGAGAAGGGTTCAGGCATATAGGCAGCTGGCACACACTACAACTATCAGGATTCAGGTGCAACAGTATTAAGTGTCTTCTTTAGTTGACGTTATTAAAACAATTATTTACTGCTAAGCCTCTCTTGAATATGCTGGGATGTCATTTTGAGCAATAAAAGAATGTGATGACAGCCTACTTTTTTCTCTCCTCACAGTGTGAAGAAGTGCAGAGGCCAGGGTAAAGGGTTTGTTGACTGCACAGCCATTAATATAGCTGGAGGAGATAGCCTTTTATTTGCTTTTGTTTCACTGTATGTTGCTGAGCTCTCCAACAACAATGGCCATGTCCCAAATGACATCCTATTTCCTATATAGTGCACTACTAAGCAGTACAATATGAAGGGGAATAGGGTTTAATTTGGGACGCAGAGGTAGAGCCCTCCAACAACAATCTGATCTCCCACGGATGTTTACAATCTTCTGCTGCGTTGTTTTGGCCATCAAGCCTTTCTTTGGCTTCCTGTCGGCACCAGGAGGGAAGGAACGAACACCATTTGCTGGGCTCCTGATTATAATGGGGGCAGAAGAGGGCAGGGGATAGATGCTACAGACACAGTGTTCTCTACTATACTCTACTCTACAGATACAGTGTTCTCTACTATACTCTACAGATAATGTTCCCTACTATACTCTACAGATGCAGTATTCTCTACTATACTCTACAGACACAGTGTTCTCTACTATACTCTACAGATGCAGTATTCTCTACTATACTCTACAGATACCGTGTTCTCTACTATACTCCACAGATACTGTGTTCTCTACTATACTCTACAGATACATTATTCTCTACTATACTCCACAGACACAGTGTTCTCTACTATACTCTACAGACACAGTGTTCTCTACTATACTCTACAGATAATGTTCTCTACTATACTCTACAGACACAGTGTTCTCTACTGTACTCTACACATACAGTGTTCTCTACTGTACTCTACAGATACAGTGTTCTCTACTATACTCTACAGACACAGTGTTCTCTACTATACTCTACAGACACAGTGTTCTCTACTATACTCTACAGACACAGTGTTCTCTACTATACTCTACAGACACAGTGTTCTCTACTATACTCTACAGATAGTGTTCTCTACTATACTCTACAGATAGTGTTCTCTACTATACTCTACAGATAATGTTCTCTACTATACTCTACAGACACAGTGTTCTCTACTGTACTCTACACATACAGTGTTCTCTACTGTACTCTACAGATACAGTGTTCTCTACTATACTCTACAGACACAGTGTTCTCTACTATACTCTACAGACACAGTGTTCTCTACTATACTCCACAGATAATGTTCTCTACTGTACTCTACAGATAGTGTTCTCTACTATACTCTACAGATAATGTTCTCTACTATACTCTACAGATACAGTGTTCTCTACTATACTCTACAGATACAGTGTTCTCTACTATACTCTACAGACACAGTGTTCTCTACTATACACTACAGACACTGTGTTCTCTACTGTACTCTACAGATAATGTTCTCTACTATACTCTACAGACACAGTGTTCTCTACTGTACTCTACAGATACAGTGTTCTCTACTGTACTCTACAGATACAGTGTTCTCTACTATACTCTACAGACACAGTGTTATCTACTGTACTCTACAGATGCAGTGTTCTCTACTATATTCTACAGACACAGTGTTCTCTACTATACTCTACAGACACAGTGTTCTCTACTGTACTCTACAGACACAGTGTTCTCTACTGTACTCTACAGACACAGTGTGCTCTACTATACTATACAGATAGTGTTCTCTACTATACTCTACAGATACAGTGTTCTCTACTGTACTCTACAGATAATGTTCTCTACTGTACTCTACAGGTAATGTTCTCTACTATACTCTACAGATACAGTATTCTCTACCATACTCTACAGATACAGTGTTCTCGACTGTACTCTACAGATACAGTGTTCTCTACTGTACTCTACAGATACAGTGTTCTCTACTATAGTATACAGATACAGTGTTCTCTACTGTACTCTACAGATACAGTGTTCTCTACTGTACTCTACAGATACAGTGTTCTCTACTGTACTCTACAGATACAGTGTTCTCTACTATAGTATACAGATACAGTGTTCTCTACTGTACTCTACAGACACAGTGTTCTCTACTGTACTCTACAGACACAGTGTTCTCTACTGTACTCTACAGACACAGTGTTCTCTACTGTACTCTACAGATACAGTGTTCTCTACTGTACTCTACAGACACAATGTTCTCTACTGTACTCTACAGACACAATGTTCTCTACTGTACTCTACAGATACAGTGTTCTCTACTGTACTCTACAAACACAGTGTTCTCTACTATACAGATAATGTTCTCTACTGTACTCTACAGATACAGTGTTCTCTACTATACTCTACAGATACAGTGTTCTCTACTATACTCTACAGACACAGTGTTCTCTACTGTACTCTACAAACACAGTGTTCTCTACTGTACTCTACAGACACAGTGTTCTCTACTATCAAATGTTATTGCTCACATAAAATTATTTAGCAGATGTTATTGCGAGTGTAGCGAAATGCTTGTGTTCCTAGTTCCAAAATTGCAGTAATATCTAACAATTCACAACAATACACACAAATCTAAAAGCAAAATAATGGAATTAAGAAATATATAAATATTGGAAGAGCAATGTCGGAGTGGCATTTACTAAAATACAGTAGAATAGAATACAGTATATACATATGAGATGAGTAAAGCAGTAAGTAAACATTATTCATGTGACTAATGTTCCATTATTAAAGTGTCCAGTGATTCATTGTCTATGAATATAGGGCAGAAGCCTTTGAGGTGCAGGGTTGAGTAATCGGGTGGTAGCCGGCTAGTGATGGCTATTTAACAGTCTGATGGCCTTGAGATAGAAGCTGTTTTTCAGTCTCTCGGTCCCAACTTTGATGCACCTGTACTGACCTCGCCTTCTGGATGATAGCGGGGTGAACAGGCAGTGGCTTGGGTGGTTGATGTCCTTGATGATATTTTGGGCCTTCCTCTGACATCGGGTGCTGTAGGTGTCCTGAAGGGCAGACAGTGTGCCCCCGGTGATGCGTTGGGCAGACCGCACCACCCTCTGGAGAGCCCTGCGGTTGCGGGCAGTGCAGTTGTCGTACCAGGCGGTGATACAGCCCGACAGGATGCTCTCAATTGTGCATCTGTAAAAGTTTGTGAGGGTCTTAGGGGCCAAGACAAATTTCTTCAGCCTCCTGAGGTTGAAGAGGCGCTGTTGCGCTGTTGCGTCTTCACCACACTATCTGTGTGGGTGGACCATTTCAGATTGTCAGTGATGTGTATGCCGAGGAACTTGAAGCTTTCCACCTTCTCCACTCTGGTCCTGTCAATATGGATGGGGGCGTCCTCCCTCTACTTTTTCCTGAAGTCCACGATCAGCTCCTTCATTTTGTTGACGTTGGGTGAGAGGTTATTTTCCTGGCACCACTCCGCCAGGGCCCTCACCTACTCCTTGTAGGCTGTCTCGTCCTTGTTGGTAATCAGGCCTACTATGGTTGTGCAAGTCCAGGACCCAGTTGCACAGGGCGGTGTTCAGAC
The DNA here is from genome assembly GCF_029448725.1 of Salvelinus fontinalis. Taxonomy (NCBI): domain Eukaryota; kingdom Metazoa; phylum Chordata; class Actinopteri; order Salmoniformes; family Salmonidae; genus Salvelinus; species Salvelinus fontinalis. The sequence goes on along the minus strand of NC_074678.1, from coordinate 19,312,888 downwards.
CCAGGGCCCCGAGCTTGATGATGAGCTTGGAGGGTACTATGGCGTTGAAGGCTGAGCTATAGTCAACGAACAGCATTCTTACACAGGTATTCCTCTTGTCCAGATAGGATAGGGCAGTGTGCAGTGCACTGGCAATTGCATTGTCTATGAATCTATTGGGGCGGTAAGCAAATTGAAGTGGGTCTAGGGTGTCAGGTAAGGTAAAGGTGATATGATCCTTAACTAGCCTCTCAAAGCACTTCATAATGACAGAAGTGAGTGCTACGGGCGATAGTCATTTAGTTCTAATACCTTTGCTTTCTTGGGTAGAGGAACAATGGTTGAAACAAGTGGGGACAGCAGACTGGGATAGGGAGAGATTGAATATGTTCGTAAACACTCTAGCCAACTGGTCTGCGCATGCTCTGAGGACGCGGCTAGGGATGCCGTCTGGGCCGGCAGCCTTGCGAGGGTTAACACGCTTAAATGTCTTACTCATGACGGCCACAGAGAACGAGAGCCCACAGTCCTTGGGAGCGGGACGCATTGATGGCAATGTGTTATCCTCAAAGCGGGCGAAGAAGGTGCTTAGCTTGTCCGGGAGCAAGACGTCAGTGTCCGCGACTTGGTTGGTTTTCCCTTTGTAGTCCGCGATTGTCTGTAGACCCTGCCACATGTCTTGTGTCCGTTGAATTGCGACTCCACTTTGTCTCTGTACTGACGTTTTGCCTGTTTGATTGCCTTACGGAGGGAATAACTAAACTGTTTGTATTTTGACCCTATTCCCAGTCACCTTGCCATGGTTAAATGCAGTGGTTTGTGCTTTTAGTGTAGCGTGAATGCTGCCATCTATCCACGGTTTCTAGTTTGGGAAGGTTTTAACAGTCACAGTGGGAACAACATCCCCTATACACTTCCTGATGAACTCCGTCACCGTGTTTGTGTATACATCAATGTTATTCTTGGAGGCGACCCGGAACATATCCCAGTCCGAGTGATTAAAACAATCTTGAAGCATGAATTCCTATTGATCAGAATAGCGTTGAATATACCTTAACACAGGTACTTCCTGTATGAGTTTCTGTCTATAGTAAGGGAGGAGCAAAATGTAGTTGGGATCTGATTTTCCAAAGGGAGGGTGGGGGAGGACCTTGTAGGGATCCCGGAAGAGAGAATAGCAGTGGTTGAGTGTTTTCCCAGCATGGGTACTACAGTCAATGTGTTGATAGAACTTCGGTAGCGTTTCACTCAAATTTGCTTTGTTAAAATCCCCACATACAATAAATACAGCCTCAGTATATGTGGTTTACAGTTTGCATAAAGTCCAGGGTAGTTCCTTGAGGGCCGTCGTGGTATCTGCTTGAGGTTGAATATACATGGCTGTGACTATAACTGAAGAGAATTCTCTTAGGAGGTAATATGGTCAGCATTTGATTGTGAGGTATTCTAGGTCGGGTGAACAAAAGGACTTGTGTTTTTATACGTTATCACAATCACACCATGAATGGTTAATCATGAAACATACATCACCGCCCTTCTTCTTGCTGGAGAGTTCTTTATTCCTGTCTGCGCGATGCACTGAGAACTCAGATGGCTGTATGAACAGGGACAGTATATCCGAAGAGAGCCATGATTCCGTGAAACAGAGTATGTTACAGTCCCTGATGTCTCTCTAGAAGGAGATCCTCGCCCTGAGCTCGTCAGCTTTATTGTCCAGAGATTGATTAGCGAGTAACATACTCGGATGCGGAGGATGGTTGCCCGCTCACACAAATACCTCTTCTCCGCCGGCAGGTTTTGGAGCAGCCTCTGGGATAAGTTCAATTTCCTTGGGGGATGCGAACAAAGGATCCAATTCGGGAAAGTCGTATTCCTGGTCATAATGCTGGTGAGTTACCGCCACTCTGATTTCCAAAAGTCCTTTCCGGCTGTATGAAATAACACAAAAACTGTTCTGGGCTAATAATGTAAGAAATAACACACAAAAAAATGAAATACTGCAAAGTTGCTAAAGAGCAAGAAGAGCTGCCATGTCTGTCAGTGCCATCATACTATACTCTACAGACACAGTGTTCTCTATTGTACTCCACAGATACACTGTGGAAGGAGCTGCTCACAGGGAGAGGGGGCCTGTGTGCAGAGTGGTGAGAGACAGGAGAGCCATCCATCTTTACACAAATAACCAAAGCCTGGGTAGTGTTCAATCAATAGGCACACAAAAATAAGAAAATGGAGTGAAACCGGGAGGTACCACCTATCCTATTAAAAATGATTGTTTTAAAAAAAAACATTTTTCAACAGTGTGCTCTAATGACCATGACCCTGCCCTCTAATGCATAAGAAAGATCATGTAAGGTTCTCTGGTCTATTGTCTTTAATGACTCAGGGTCAAGAACAGCATTCAGATTGGTTGCCTGCAGCCTAAGATCTGCATGGCTGATAACATCTAACTAGTGTGTATGGTAATATCTCCCCTACATTGAGCAACAACCGCCCACCACCACCTCCTCAGTTAAAGCTGCTGTTATTCTTGGGACGAGTACAATTTGATAAGAGGGGGTCCACTATCTTTCGTTAACAACATTACTCTCCAGCCCTGCTGCTCAGCAATGACAAAGTTTTTTTTTAATTATGCAGCTCTCCCCAGAAAGTGCTTGAGTCTCCCAGCTCGCAGCCAGAGAGGCCTACCAGTAATTACAGCATCCATTAACTTGGTATGGAGCTGTTGAAAGGTGAAAGCCAACCCACACTGTTATGTACTTTCTTAGGATGGCACACTGCCCATGGAACAATACTGATTGAGTTATCACCAGGAGGAGGTGACATTTTTTTTTATGTGCTCATCTGCTGAGGCCACTTAACTCAAAATGACACCAGCATTTTTGTTGACATCAATGTTTATGTTATGATAGAAACAGTATGCTGGGAGAATGTTGGATATTTAGCTGTCTGACAGTTGTGCACTGTGGGTTACAGTTACTGTATAACAGTATATACAGGTGTGGATAGAGTGAGACTCTACAGTCTGCAGCAGGGGTTCTCAAAGTGGGGTCTGCTGAGGTACTGCAGGGGGTCTGCGGCCAGATAAAAAATAAATAAATATCGCTCTGTCTATCAATTTGAGAGCGGTTACATTTCTCCAGGCCCTCAGCTTTTTACCCAAACAGAGGTGTGTAGAACTGCAGGAAAAAGGCTTGAAAACTGCAAAATGTTGTTGTTGATGCCAAAAGGCGGGCCTTTAAAATGTTCCTTCCCAGGGCCTGAGACTTGGTTTGTCCAGCCATGCACTGCCGAAGTCATAGTAAAACACCTGGTATGCTCTTTCTATCTTACACCAATGAATATTCTCTAGTAGTTTGTACACTACTGAGCCATGCCGAGCTGTACTGCACTGGCCTAGTTATGCATCCACCATAGTTGCTGGTACCATGCTGGATTGGACATATCTGAGGCTGCACAGTGCGGTTGAGTTTGGCATGATAGTGTGAAACAGTATATGCGGTGTGGGTGTTCTGGGCTGGCTCAGCCAGGTGAGTGACTGACCTATGGTCAGGTGTGTCCTCTGGTCCATCATATTATATACAGTATATCGTTATATATAGGTGGTTATATTATATACAGGTGACTGACCTCTGGATGTGTGCCGTTTGACCCCTCAGGGCTGCTGCCCCTCAGGTTGATGATGTGAACCTCCTGTGGTAGACCCGTGGTTCCACGGGAGGCACAGCCTGACAGGGCCGTGAAGCTCTTCAGCAGAGCCTGCACCGGGTGGCCTACACCTACTGGCAGCAGCTCACACGGGCTACGAGACAACGGACCTGGGGGGGAGAAGAATGAGATGAGTGGAACACATGAAATGGTTTTTCGAGAATCCAAGATCCCCAGTGTGAAGCTAGAGAATCTTCATTTAAAAAGTCAACAGCACAGAGGTAAGAAGTATTCCACACTGCAGCTTCAGTCCAACAAACTGGAGAACACTTTATATAAGATAAGTTGATAAGTTCTAAGTTTCTGTAAATCATTTATAGACTGTCCATAAATAGATAGCGTATGAATCAGCAATTCTCTGATGAACAAGTTATGAATGATGAGAGCAAATAAAGTGTCAGCATGCAACTATAATGAGTGACATAATCATTATTTAAATTGGGCATAGCAAAATAAAACAGTGTCTGCGCACATTGTCTGGGCACAAAGCTCACTCTTCTCAAAGTAGGCCATTCTCTTCAGTCCACAGCCTACTAACACAGCAGACTGGCCTCTCAACAAAGAGCAGCACCACGCTTTCTGACCCTCAACAGGCCACTAACACAAGACTGGCCTTGCCTCTGAACAAAGCAGTGTCTAGCTGACCCTGTACAGGATGTTATGGTGCCAGACGTATAATCAAGATGGCCCAAAGAGACCTCCATTATAATCCCCTTTATGTCACTTTTACCTCTTTCTCTTTTCCCGTAAATGTTCAGATCTGACCTTCCCTTAATTTCCTAATCCCCACAGGGGGTGGCCCACACTTCACACTTTAGTGCTCTTGTCTCTGGACAGCCCATAATTAGCCGTTATGACTGTGGTCAGTTACAGAAGTTGCTGTGGAGATGTGGCGCTGGAGGTGTTCCTGTGAGAAGCATGTTAGATTGGTCTACAGTGTGTGTGTGTGTGTGTGTGTGCGCGCGTGTGTATTTCCCTCCCACTGGTGCCCTGCAGCACAGAGAGACTGGTGAACTTGGACTTGGAGAACAACAAGAATGGATGGACTATAACAGGGATCAAGCAGTTGAACATAACGAGCACACTTGTTAACAAAACTTCCTTGAAGGGCTATCCTAACAAGTTCATATTATGTTGGAGGTTGTGGGATTCCCTTTTCTCTCTCTCTGGATCAGAATCTTGCTTTATCTATCTTTCATTTTACTCTACACTGATTAGCCTAATAGTGGTGCAGGTAACATTGTGAGGTCCTGTATATTACTAAAAACTGAAGATAATGCTTTAGGTAGCTAAAGTCAATCATAATAAATTATAATAAATAGGCAACAACTAGATCTCAAGACTGCCATAGATTATAGTTAGTCTGAGGGCAGTGGTCCAGAAATAGGGCCGTCTGCCCCTTTCCTCTCACTGCTGTTCATCCTTCCATCCATGGCTGTCATGGAGAGGAAGAGTAGGACCAGTGAGACCTGTCAGTCATGCAGAGCCAAGCCCCAGCGTGGTCAGACCAGGGTTATGTCCCGAAGGGCATCATATTACCTATATAGTGCACTATAAAAGTAGTATGAAAGCAGTGGAATTTATAGGAAATAGAGTGCTATTTGGCACGCAACCCAGGAGAGGACACTAAGTAACATAGTAATTTTACACACACACACACACACACACACAGTTAAACTGACACACACACACATACACACACAGCCCTGATGTTTTGTGCAAGGCGTTGAACAGGCCTTTTCCATTAGAGAAACTGTGTCTCAGTGGACAAGCTGTGTGGCCAGACTTTCCTCTTTCAGGTCAGTCCCTACTCTCTACTCTGCCCAACAGCCTCACAGACATTTCTTGGGCTTTCTTCAGCCAGCGCAGGCCCCGCTCACGTTTCAAACACTGCATGATAAACACGCTATAGTTGCCGATAGCGATCAGGGGGAAACATTTGGAAATAATTAAAAGAGAAAATGAAAGACAGGGGAGATAACAACTTTAAAACTCCCCCGTCTCTGATAAAAATACTGTACCTCAACAGTGGGCTGCTAGAGGAAGCTTTCTCTCTGAGAACAGACTGTTATTGTTTTGCAGTACTGTACACACGCACACACACACTGTACGTGTGATCCGCACAAAGCCTGAGAAATACCTTCCTATCTGTGTGTTGCGAGGACAGAAATGCTTTACTATTGTCTCTCTTGTCTCTCCTGAGAGAGACCCTGAGAGCCTCTGACAGATGTCTTTAACCTATTCTCTCTTCCTACAGCTGCTGTCTCCTGGTGCTAGTGAATCCATTCCCCATACAACTCATAGGAGATCTACTTTGATGTGATTGATGGGAACATACATTCAAAAACACAGTGACGGATGGCTGGAGTCAAGGAAAAAGAAACTGCAAAACCTTAATGGCAAAACCTTGTTGTGGTGCATCAGAGTTCCAACCCCCCTCTCCTCCCCAAGGAGTACACGCCGGTCCCTCTCTCTCCAGTCATCACGCCTCACCCTCCAGTCCGAATCTCAGAGCACTCAAACTCACTTTTACCCCCACACCACACATTGTGAAATAACAACCACGCCACCGGCCAGACAGACAAATAATTAGTCCTTTTTGGAAGACAGCTAAGAAATGATGGCACTTGTCAGGCAGTGATGTTGTTTCTTTATTTAACTTCCTGGAAAAAATTGGCTATACAGAGACAATAAAAGTGTGTTGGAAAAAAATAATACAGAAGATTGACAATAATGGAAGGAAACCAAACATTTGTTTTATAACCCTGAAACACCAATGGAGCTGTGGGTAATAAACAAAGACAGTGTTTCCATCCCAAAGAATAATGGAATCGTCTGTATCTAGTTCAAAATCATATCAGGACAAAATTGTTTTGACCGAGATGGGATTGAGCAACAATAGGGCCATACTTTCCCCCAAACTAAACTCAGACAACAACTCTGATCATTTGTGTATTATATATTCATTTATGGGCCTGCCATATTTACAACATTATTACAACAACGATGTCTATTGGACATTTACAATACGGAACTTAGTTTATACATTTACACAAAGGAACTTAATAGACGTATACAATGCACCGAGTCACTACAAGGATACAGGCATCCTTCCTAACTTAGTTGCCGGAGAGGAAGGAAACCGCTCAGAGATTAAACAGCAACAGAGTTTAATGGCTGTGATACGAGAAAACTGAGGATGGATCAACAACATTGTATTTACTCCACAAACCTAGCCTAAAAGACACAGTGAAAAGAATGAAGTCTGTACAAAATAAAAAATATTCCAAAACATGCATCTTGTTTGCAATAAGGCACTAAAGTAAAAGTGCAAAAAATGTGGCAAAGAAATTAACTTTATGCTAAGAGCTAAGCACAATCCTAGAGGAAAACCTGGTTCAGAGACAAATTTCCCTTTCAGCAGGACAATAACCTAAAAACACAAGACCAACTGGAGTTGCCTATTTACAGTTTTTACTTAAATCGTCTTGAATCGGCAAGACCTTGAAAATGGCTGTCTTGCAATGATCAACAACCAGTTTGATAGAGCTTGAAGACGTTTTTAAAGAATATTGTCCAATTATTGTATAATCCATGTATGCAAAGCTCTTAGAGACTTACCAAGAAAGACTTACAGCTGTAATCACTGCCAAAGGTGATTCTAACATGAAATGACTCAGAAGTGTGAATACTTACGTAAATTTCATATTTTCAATACATTTGCTATCATTTCTAAAAACATGTTTTCACTTTGCCATTATGGGGTATTGTGTGTAGATGGGTGAAAAAAAATATATATAACACATTTTGAATTCAGGCTGTAACACAACAAAATGTGGAATAAGTCAAGGGGTGTGAATACTTTCTGAAGGCACTGTACTTATACAACAATCCTCTATCATAGCCATAATATCTGGTATTATTGATATTTTTCTGTGTAGCTAAAACCAACTGGAATCCAATCCTGCACATCTGGTATTGTCATCACAGTCTGCAGCCTTCATAGAGAGGGGGGAGAGGAGAAGAAAAAGACTTGAACAGCTTTGTCTCTTCTGTCACCTCTCCCCTTGTCCATACCTCTCTCTCTCTCTCTCCCTGTCTCCCCCCCCCCCCCCCCTCTCTCCTCTCTCCTCTCTGTGTTTCTTCTCTCCACAGCAGAGGGAGTACAGAGAGGTCCTGTCCAGCAGCTGCTAGGCCCTCTAGCCAGGCCGAGCCGGACTAACGCCCACAGGAGAGGAATGAGAGAAGCTGTTGTTCGCTCTGCATGAAAAATTAACCCGGCCTAGAGAGCCCACCAGACACTTTACTAGACAGACTATACACACTGCAGAGCAGACACCTCCAAGACCTAAGCCCAGTAGATCCAGTCATATATGATAGTAACAAGTGATATTCCATCTGTGATGTCTACCTTAACAGCAAAATATTTATCTTGGATTTTGGTTGGGAGAATAAGGTCATGGTTAATCGTCTTCTGGTGGAAAATAAGGTCAAGGACCTGTGAATCTCAGCGTGAAGCCAATGTTGGTTGATCAGATTATGTTAAAAAATGAGAACAATAACGGCAATTGAAGAAAATTCTGATTTTATTTCATGTCTAGGGTATGATTATATCCATCAATGTCCAAGCACCCTTTATTCTGGGGCCTAGGGGACTAACTGCGCTCATCAGGCAAACCTCCACACCAGGCGAGACTGGTTCCCACAGGAGTGTCTCTTCCTGTCTCAGTCTGGATCCTGACAAAGATGAGACAGACAGAACCCTGCAAGAGTGCAGCGCATGGGATAGAGCACACCTGTGTGAGTACAGACAGCCTGGTCTGGTCCTGCATGTTCTGGACCCACATACTCAACATCAATATCCTACTATCCTCACCACCCAGACCTAGTTACAGCCAGGAGAACCAAGTAAAAATCATAATAAACGACAACAAAAACACAAAACTATCATATAAATAAATACTCAAAAACCACAAAGGACAGTTTCTGTGTACCTCCCCAGCTTGACATCAGATAGGTTTCTATAAAACTGACTAATCTAGAATGTTTTCCCAGGCTAGCATGCTAGGAAATAATGATTTGATAAACGTGTAATCAAAGTAACAGAAGGAAAACATCTCAGTTCTAGAAAGGATGTATTGCCAATGATGGTCAACATACTGTACAAGGTGTCTTTGCCACCCGTTTCTGCTGCTACCTCAACTTTCTGACTACAAATGCTAGGCCTTTGTCTTTCACTCCCACATGCACCTGTTTAAAGAGAGCACAGACACACCAGGCCACAACTTTTACAGCTATAAGCTATTAACCTACTTGTTCATATATACATCCTGTTAACATGTATTCATAACGGTATTCTATCTTTCCTATCAAATTTGGATATATATATTTTTGCTGTCAATTTTTACAAATGTCAATTTTTATCCATTTATTGAAAGCAGTAACTACCAGTAACTACCCTCTAGGACCAAGAAAATGTATTCAAAATAACTTCTGAAGTTTTATAATTGTGTGTTCGTTAATGGGGACATATGGTAATTTTTCAGAAAAGTCTCTGTTTTTGGAGATTTTCATCAGACAGTGACAATATGGTATAATCATCTTATCTTGTGGAAGGTTCAACTATGTATGATGTGTAACTGTAATAAACCATTCCTGAAACCATTTGCTAAAACACAAATGTTACTCAAAGCCATTTGGCGTCATGGGGCAGTCAGTCAGTCTTGAAAAGGCATTTGTAATAAGTTTCAGCATGAGCCATAGTTTCAATTAAGTCCTTTGAGTGGAGGAAAACGAATAAGCCACCCGCACACATGCTTTGCGGCCAAATTAGATGCCAGAGAAAATGAAAAAGAGCTGATAGCCCACTGTGCCTTTGACACACACACTGCCCTTTCTCTCTCTCCTACAGTATATCATGTAGATACCAGGGGAAGGCTGTCAAAGTGAGTCAAGGGGCTATGTGGGCCCTGGTCAAAAGCAGTGCACTATAAAGGGGATAGGGTGCCATTTGGGAGCAGGCTGAATGAATACGCTGACTGGGTTATATAGTGGTACTGCTGCGAAAGGCCTCAGAGAGAGTAGATTAAGTTCAGGTTGCTGAATTTACTGGGTTCTTATAGTAATACTAGGAAAGTCCTCAAGAGCCGATGACGACGGTTTAGGTTACTGAATTTACACAGGGTAGAAACCACAGGCATTCACATTTTTACACATCAAACTAGGATTTTAGAGAGAGAGAGAGGGACATGACAAGAAAGAGGCGAGAAACAGAGAGAGAGAGAGAGAGAGAGAGAGAGATCAGGAATGGGGGAGGCACTGACACTGAAAGATAAAAATGCACTCTGACTCAGATGAGTATAACTCCTTATTACTCCACTTAACCTATCTGACAATGTGGGAGTTGAGAAGCACGGACAGCCAGTAACAGAACTGATGTACTTTTCAATCTCCACCAGTCTCTATGCTGCCCCTTACAATACCTACTGAAGTCTGCAGTTCTTGTTATGCGTCTTTTGTGAATTACAGTTGAGTTTTTAAATCAGGTGGTCAAAGTATTAGCAGTCTACTCAGAAGCTGTATATGTGAACTAAAATAGAAATAGATTCTGTTGTAAAGGCTCATTGAGTGCTTTGATTATTACACTGATGTGGAAGGCTAGAGAACGAGGAACGTGGATATACAGTATTGGGATCGCTCTCAAAAGGGTTCGTAGAGTCAGGAAGCGTATAGAAACTCAAAACGATAGTTAAATCTCAGAGACTGTAGAAATACTCTCCAAGCCAACCGACTTAAAACGTATTTAAACACCCTGGAAGTGTTCCAAATAACACCTTATTCCCTAGTCCCAGGTCAAAATAGTGTACTATATAGGGAATATAATGCCATTTAAGGATGCAGCCACTGATTAGATTCCAAGAAATGCACTCTGTTGCTACAACATGCTGCTGGTGACATTCCAAGACTTGGGTACAGGATGTGATGTCATACCATGTGCCCGTTAGGAACATATCTGATTTTCCCATAAAGCCAATTCCGATAAGAAACAAAAAGACCCTTCCCCAACGCACTACACACACACACACACACACACACACACACACACACACACACACACACACACACACACAACATGTGCACCCATAAACACACTCACACACTCAGAGACAGACACAAGTGCACGTGTTTTATTTCCAGCATCCATCAGCAGTAGACTATAGTATATTTTTTCAGAGGGAGATACTTTTACACAGTTTTAATTCTTACACAGTGTGTTTCACAAAATAGATGACGCTGGCTGTGCACTGCCTATATCAGAATACATCCTGTATCCTGTACACATTCCCAAATAAAGACAAACGGATTTGAAAACATGTTTGTTCAATTACACAAAGACATCATAAGGCAGGGTTGATTACAGGAAAATACATGTAATAGACAGGGGATTGGTGGGGCCACTATGTCAATATGTGTAGTTCTATCCATTAAACCTGTGGTATCTCAGTTCCCATATGAACCAAGGTATTATCTCAATCCTCCAATCATTGGTCCTTGTCTCCTAGCAAAGATTCTCAGGGTCTGCAGAACACGCAAACCAGTTTAGGGAGAGCAATATTCTGCCCTGTCATGTTTTTCTAAGGGGCTTTAGTTTGGAACTACACAATCACTAGGCCCGCAGCGCTGACACTAACAGTAACTCACTCAGCGCTGAGTTAGCCAGAGGGCACAAATACAGGAAGCAAATAAAGCCTTTCATAAGGATAGTACTAGCTTTATTCATTCTGTCTGCTAGCTATGAAATATGGATTCATCAGGAACCAATATGAGCCTGTAAAATGTGGAAGCACGGGAGGCAGGATGTTGGTAGGAAGGGGAGACATGGGAGAGGACGGGGAGAAGAGGTGGGGGAGAAGAGCGGTTGACAGGGGAGGAAGGGGGGAGGAGGTGGGATATGGGGGCTGCACTGCAGTCAGTCAGGAAAGTCATAAAACTTTTCCATCAAAGTGTGAAATCTGAGATCAAAAGTCCCACAAACCTGTCCACGGTCCAGCATCACACAAACAATCCCTTATTTGATGAATCAATCGGATCTGACAAATTGTATTCGCTACTGCCAAGCTTGATTGCATGACTGAATAACTTGATCGCATGACAGAATAACATTTACATAAGGGGACAAAAACAGTAATAGGGAGAAAAATATTTAAATGAATCTTTGTGCCATCTCCAAGTGTGTTACCAGGTGTGGATACTAGTCATAAATCCTACATCTGTGTCCATAAAAAGTACAGTGACAATTGAGCTATTGACCTAGGACTGAAACCGTCACTCCAAATCAGGACCCATCTTTCTATCAAGTGATAATAAACAGACAGGCCCAGTCTAGGAATGGCTTCCTGTTTTGATTTTATACACAGGCATACCAGTTGCAGAAACAGTATGTACTGAGATGGATTCATTCAAAAGTATTCACACCCCTTGGATTTCTTCAGTTTTTTTTACAAAGTGCGATTAAAATGGTTTTAACTGTAATTTTTGGTCAACAATCTACACAAAATACTCTGTAGGGTCAAAGTGGAAGAAATACACTTTTTAAAGAAGATTTAATCAAAAATAAAATAAATAAAATATAGTTGTTGCGTAAGTATTCAGCTCCCTGAGTCAATACATGATAGAAACACATTTGGCAGCGATTACAGCTGTGAGTCTTGTTGAGTAAGTCTCTAAGAGCTTTGTACACCTGGATTATGTAATACTATTCTATTATTCTTTTAAAAATTCTTCAAGCTCTGTCAAAATGTTGAGGATCATGGCATACATCAATGTTCAAGTGTTGCCATAGCCTTGCCATAGTATTTCAAGCAGATTTAAGTCAAAACTGTAACTTGGCCACTTAGGAACATTCACGGTCTTCTTAGTAAGCAACTCCACTGTAGATTTGGCCTTGTGTTGTAGGTTATTGTCCTGCAGAAAAGTGAATTCCTCTCCCAGTGTCTGGTGTAAAGCATGTTTTGCTCTTGGATTTTGCCTGCGCTTTGCCCTATCCCGTTTCTTTTTAATCCTGAAAAACCTCTACCTCAGTACATCTACATCAGTATTTGCATACTTATACCATGATGCAGCCATCACCACGCTTGACAATAAGGAGGCAGTTACTCAGTGATGTGTTGTGTTGGATTTACCTCAATCATAGGGATTTGCATTTAGGCCAAAAAGTGTTTTCCTTTGCTATGCTTTTTTGCAGTATTACTTTAGTGCCTTGTTGCATACAAGTTTTGGAATATTTTTTATTTTGTATATTTGTGTTCTTTTTACTCTGTCCTTTAGGTTATTGTTGTGGAGTCACTACAATGTTGTTGATCCATCCTCAGTTCACTCCCATCACAGCCATTGAACTCTGTAGCTGTTTTAAAATCACCAATGGCCTCATGGTAACTGTATATTTGAGGTGTCTCTGTGGTTTAATACATCATTCACAGCATAATTATGAACTGGACCATGCTTAAAGAGATATTCAATGTCTGATTTGTTATTGTTACCCATCGAAAAACTCCCTGGTTTTTGTAGTTGAATATGTGCTTGAAATTCAACACTTCACTGAGGAACCTTACAGATGTTGCATTTATGGGGGACAGAGGAAGAGTCAGTCATTTAAAAATCATGTCAACCACTATTATTTCACACAGAGTAAGTGAACATAATTTATGTGATTTGTTAAGCCAAATTGTATTCCTGAACTAATTTAGCCTTGCCTAAACAAATGGGTTGAATACTTATGCTTATGACTATATTTGAGTTATATTTGTTTTTATTAATACAATTGTTTTAATGGTTCTTCCACTTTGACATTACACACTATTTCATGGGTATTGTTGACAAAAAAATGACAATTAAATCCATTTTAATCCCACAATAAAATGTGATGAAATCCAATGGGTCGGAAAACTTTTGCAAGGCATTGTATGGACTCATGGGTGTAGAGACTAGAAAGAGTTCTCCCAAGTCATGCTATTCTTTAGTGGAGGGTTAAGTATGTGCTAACAAAAATGACTATGATGAATTGTTTTAGAAAGAAAAATGTTTCCGTTGGCACCTTTATATAACTGGATATTCAAGAATGAGGGTGACATAAACATAAATCTAAAATATTTGTAAATGAATAAATGCCCGGCCACGTCAATGACCTTTAACCCATCACTCACAGGCGCCAAATAGACCCCAGGCCCTTTCATCCAGTCTTGTCAGCGTTCTCAGGAGCAACCACCTACCCCTGTCCTCTTAGCCTCCCACCCATCTCAGGCCTCTTTTCAGGGTCTCGGGCCCAGTGTGAGTCAGACTTAGACACACACACATAGGCCTCGCAGCCAGGGTCTCAGGTCCAGTGAAGGTCTTGAGTGCCACTTGTCCTGCTCGTTCCTGACATCATTTATTTTCTGAATGACCCACCCACCCAGCCTGCTTTCATCTTGGCCCTTTGTATTGTTCATATTAGTAATGACTTTACAACAATAGAAAGACTGAAAAGCCAGTCTAGTTAAACCACCAATGTGAAGTTTCCTCCCACCTCACTTGAAGTATTAAAGAACACTTCTTGAGACTCTAAGTCCTATACAGATCCTGTGAAGATTACATCAGTAGCTAGAGGTTGTAGACGCTGGGGACAGGAATACACTTTTAATGACATAACGACTGAAGCTAGCTGTTTATTAGTGCATTTTGGGCCGTATATCAGAAGAAAATGACTTAAAATATATAGGATTACTATATTGTATGTTCTCTGGATGCCATGGCGATAGCAGGACAGTTTTTAGGGATTATCTCCAAAACAAACACTATATATACAAAATTATGTGGACACCCTTTCAAATTAGTGAAATCGGCTATTTCAGCCACACCCGTACTATATATCACTGTGCTCAAATGTCCGGGAAATTAAAAATGCTGCCGGTTAAATGTCCGGCGCCACATTTTCCTAACAGACATGTACACACAATAAATAAATGTGGTGTGGGATATCTACTGAATAAACATACCCCTGCTTGTTTGTTCTTTACCATGAACAGCAGGAAGGGATTGAGTATCAGGGTAAACAGAGGGCAGCCCCTATACAGCTTTACGGCTTAAATATGCTGACTCATATACCATTATTGATCCAGCCACAGCACATAAATATCTAGGTCATGGTTCTACAGAAAATAATGAAACCAACTGTAATCTTCCAACGGCGATATAGCCTGAAAAATGAACAAGTGAAGTCAACAGAATAATATTTGGGGTCACTACAACATGAAAATGTGGATTTATGTTCCACGGGAGCAAAGAGGAATAAAGACTTAAAATATATAGGATTACTATATTGTATGTTCTCTGGATGCCATGGCAATAGCAGGACAGTTTTGAGGGATTATCTCCAAAACAAACACTATATATACAAAAGTATGTGGACACCCTTTCAAATTAGTGAATTCGGCTATTTCAGCCACACCCGTTGCTGACAGGTGTAGGAAATCGAGCACACAGCCATGCAATCATTGACAAACATTGGCAGTAGAATGGCCCGTACTCAAGAGCTCAGTGACTTTCAACATGGCACCGTCATAGGATGCCACCTTTCCAACAAGTCAGTTCGGAAAACGTCAACCCTGCTAGAGCTGCCCCGGTCAACTGTAAGTGCTGTTATTGTGAAGTGGAAACGTCTATAAGCAACAACGGCTCAGCCGCGAAGTGATAGGCCACACGAGCTCACAGAACAGGACCACTGAGTGCTGAAGCGCGTAGTGCGTAAAAATCAACTGTCCTCGATTGCAACACTCACTAACTAGTTCCAAACTGCCTCTGGAAGCAACTTTAGCACAAGAACTGTTCGGCGGGAGCTTCATGAAATGGGTTTCCATGGCCGAGCAGACACAAGCCTAAGATCACCATGCGCAATGCCAAGCGTCTACTAGAGTGGTGTAAAACTCGCCGCCATTGGACTCTGGAACAATGGAAACACTTTCACTATTTGGCAGCCCGACAGATGAATCTGGGTTTGGCGACTGCCAAACACTACCTGCCCCAATGCTTAGTGCCAACTGTAAAGTTTGGTGGAGGAGGAATAATGGTGTGGGGCTGTTTTGTTATGGTGTGGCTAGGCCCCTTAGGTCCAGTGAATGGAAATCTTAACGCTACTTTGTGGCAACAGTTTGGGGAAGGCCGTTTCCTGTTTTAGCATGACAATGTCCCAGCGCACAAAGTGAGGTCCATACAGATATGTTTTTTCGAGATCAGTGTGGAAGAACTTGACTGGCCTGCCCAGAGCGCCTGACCTCAACCCCATCAAACACCTTTGGGATGAATTGGAACACCGACTGTGAGCCAAGTCTAATCTCCCAACATCAGTGCATGACCTGACTAACACTCGTGGCTGAATGGAAGCAAGTCACCGCAGCAATGTTGCAACATCTAGTGGAAAGCCTTCCCAGAAGAGTGGAGGCTGTTATAGCAGCAAAGGGGGGACCAACTCCATATTAATGCCCATGATTTTGGAATGAGTAGTTCGACGAGCCGGTGTCCCCATGTAATGTATCAATCACCCTGTGGCGCAAGCCGCCTTGTTATTATGTTATATACATGTACATCATTATGACTGATGGGTTAGGAGAAGCAGCTGGTTGCCGGCGAGGCCAGTATGAATAGAGAACAAAGGCAGGTCTTTACATTTTAATGGCGCCTGAGAGGCAACTAGAGAGGGCAACTACTTTTACACACACAAACACATATATACTGTACACACACACACACACAGCTACTTTCACATAGACCCAAATGAGGAGACCACATTCCAGTGGACCTCCTCGTCTCGTGGGCCGAGAAGAATGACATAACGTCAAATGTCTTGCCGCTTTGACCCCACACGTATTAACACACGCAAATGACCCTGTGAGGGGAGGGCCCCTGGCCTTCGACAAGACGCTGGCTAGTTAATAAAGAGACCGAGCACAAAGGGGATCAAATATTCTGCTGGTGAATAAAGTCCTCTGTTTAAGGAAGACTTCAGATCAGCCTCCACTAGAACCCCATGAGAGAGGAACTACACATCTGACTAACTGCCACTAAGCAGAGCTCGCCCACCAGCTCAAGAAATGTATTGTTATTTATAGAACAATTGAAATATAGTATATTTAAATTGTTGTAATAGTTCATCAAGCAGTGTGGACAACAGGTAATTTTGTCAACTAAATGGAAGATACTATGACATGAAATTAATAAAAGTTTGGTACGCATGTATTTTAACACAAGAGTGTTTCTCCCACGTACACAAAAGAAAAGCACCTTCCAACTCACACATAACAGTGCATCACATTGTGGAGGGGAAACCCTTGTGGTAAATGTGATGAGTCCCTTAATCCTCTACACAGCAGCAATGACGCAAACCACAACCAACAACAGTACTCTCTCTCCCTTCGTTAGCCAAGTCCCAACTTCCAGAGCTGAGACCCAAGGTGAAAAAACAAGTGTGAAAATATCAATATGTGACTGTGCGTGTGATCAAAGGCAAATGATATCTGTAATTTAGTGTTCGGGCTGAGGAGGGCCTGTTACTTTGGAAGAATACTTTGCTGATATTTTCCAAAGAAACTTTCCGACGGTGGGGCTTAGCCCACGTGGCCTGTCAGCACAACTTATCTGAGGCGAATTGAGGGGGGAAAGGTGGGTTGGGACTAGGGAGAGTAGGGCGGTGAGATGAGAGACACCACCTGGAAGCCTTCAGCTAGCTAACTCACTCACAGCCCGGCTCCTACTTAAGATGAGGGAGGGAGAGGAAGGGAAGCTTATAGATTGTTAACTGCAGAGAAAGAAAGTGACACGTCATGTGTGGTGGTGATGATAATGAACCTGATAATGTACTTCAAAATAAGAGGATATCAAGTAACTCATATCCTTCCTGAAAACATGTGTGGACAGAGATCAGGGCTTTTAGCTAAATCTACAGTGAATAAAGGACTCAACTCAAACCCACTCGCTTATTAAGAAGAAGAGTGCCAAGTTCTGGCAACCTACCATGAAAGAGGCAAAAAACAGAGACATGCCCTACTACTCTGTCTACCTTCTTCCAATACCAGGACAAGAGAGAGTTAAACTCTAGTAATATTTGTTCCTTTCTCTTTCTTCAGTGAAGTCACACTCCACATAACTCCTTTACTGTTCCAGGACCTCTATACCAGGCGGTGTCAGAGGAAGGTCATAAAAATTGTCAAAGACTCCAGCCACCCTAGTCATACTCTGTTCTCTCTGCTACGGTACCGGAGTGCCAAGTCTAGGTCCAAAAGGCTTCTTAACAGATTCCACCCCCAAGCTATAAGACTCCTGAACAGCTAACCTGTCACAGCCGTCGAAAGAACTGGACCAAAGCGCAGCGTGGTGAGCGTACATATTCCTTTTTATTAGAATGACGCTGACAAAACAATAAACAATACAAAAACGACCGTGAAGCTTAAGGGCTATAGTGCCACAAACAAAGACAACTTCCCACACTGAAAGGAGGGAAAAGGGCTACCTAAGTATGGTTCCCAATCAGAGACAACGATGTCCCTGATTGAGAACTATACCCGTCCAAAACATAGAAATACAAAATCATAGAAAACAAAAACATAGAATGCCCACCCCAAATCACACCCTGACCAAACCAAATAGAGACATAAAAAGGCTCTCTAAGGTCAGGGTGTGACATAATCAAATGGCTACCCAGACTATTTGCATTGTCCCCCCCTCTTTCATGCTGCTGCTACTCATTGTTTATTATCTATGCATAGTCACTTTAACCCTACCTACATTTACATATTACCTCAATTACTTCGACTAAACTGTGCCCCTGCACATTGACTCTGCACCAGTACCCCCTGTATATAGCCACACTACTGTTATTTTACTGCTGCTCATTAATTATTTGTTATTTGTTCTTTTTATTTTTTACTTAACACTTATTTTTCTTAAAACTGCATTGTTGGTTAAGGGCTTGTAAGTAATCAATAAGGGATGATTGCTTTCACCTGGTCAGTCTATATAATTAAAAGAGCAGGTGTTCTTAATGTTTTGTAGACTCAGTGTACATCCACTGCTGTTCATCACTAATATCAATAATAAATCTACACTTCATTACAAAATAATTTTCTCAAGCTGAGAGAAAGCCTATGTCTTTCCCTCCTCCCTCCCTTATCGGCAGTGTTGTTGAGATAAAGGCTTAACCGCGGGGACGGGCCCAGGTCTGTAAGTAGAGATGCTGAAGGCAAGCAGGGCTCCCATTGCTATGTAAACATCCCTACCACTCTCTAGCCTACAGCAACACACACAGTCATATGTGCATCCCAAATGGCATGCTATTCCTTACATAGTGCATTACTTTTAACCCTATGGTCAAAAGCAGTGCACTATATAGTCATAGTCTCTGTACCGCTCTGACTGGCTGCTCCGACTGTTAGCATTAATCACACTCCAACATCTGGTTTAACATGCTGGGAGGGACCTCTCTCTCTTCGGTTTTGTTCAGTGTGTGTGTGTGTGTGTGTGTGTGTGTGTGTGTGTGTGTGTGTGTGCGTGTGTGCGCATGTGCGTGTGTGCGCGTGTGTGTGCGCGGAGTGTGTTGATTTGGACTGGACTCGTCTTCCCCCTCCTCCCCCATTCTCCCCTCAGTTTACAGCGGGTTGCACAATCCATTTTGGCAGTCCCCTCGTCATGCTGCAGGTCTTAACAGCAGCATTGTGGATATACAGTAGATGGTGATTTACAGGCCATCCTTTGTTCAACTATGGGGAAAAGAGCTAAAACTGCTTCCTGAGGTGTGTATCTGATAGCCAAGCATGGAGCTGGAAATAAAATAAAAGAGCTAAGACAGTTATATATTAAATGTGGTACACTGTGAGCACATTAAATGAAAGCAGTAGATTGGTATCAAAGTGAAGGTTATAGGACTATGAAGATTAATATCATATTTATTGCACTCGAGCCTTGTTTACATTGGCAGTTTGAAGTGACTGAAATCCTATTCTTTTGCATGTCTGATTTAAATCTGATCTTTTTTATGCAGTCTGAACAGTCAAAAAGCACATAGAATTGGATATTTCAAGCCACATCTCAAACCACCTTCGTTAGTTGCTTGAAACCAGATACATATCTGATTCCTGGCCATGCGACAGTAAAACTGATATATTTGCCCTCAAGTGGTTTTGAGACTGTTATTTGGCTTGTTGCTTGCTAGCTACTATCTTTACAGTTTGACAAGAACATGTGGTAGCTAAGTATCTTGTTAATTGCTTATAAAGAAATGAGTGAATGTGCTAGAAAGTTAAACAGCTGCCTAGCTAGTTAGTTGAATGCTGTGGCTAGCCAAAATGGACTTGTTTCGAAAAATTGATCATCCTATCCTTTGAGGCTTTAAAAGTCATCTTACACTATGATTTTGAAGATGCAAAGCAACTGGGAAACATCCATGGCAGGCATTGTTGCCACCTTAGCTTGCTACATAACTTCTGAGTGATAGGAAGCACGAGCACCACCACCAATCAGCCTACACCACTGAGCACACACCCGTTGATACTATGACAACTAGAGTAGCCATTTGGTAATTTGTAACTTTCTCTTTGGACAGTCAGTATTCCAAAACGGATTTGAAAAAAAAAACTGGTTTGAGCATTAAGGCCTGCAGTGTGAATCAGGCTTTGGAGTCATGGAATTCAGTAAATGATGACTCAGACCAGGGTGACTGACTTAGTTTGTCACGTTACCGTTGTCTTTTATAGCTGTTAAAACTTGATATGAGTGAATTCTCAGGCCCATCTACGTGTCTGTCATCATTTAAAGTCCCTACATGTACATACAGTATCACCATGCCTTCCAATTGAAACTCAGAGACTACACCCTTCTCTCGGCTATGTGTCACTCATCAGAAAGGGCCGCCTATGAGATAATAACATGTGAACGGCTCGAGGAGCCACGAGCCGTGCATTGTGCCTGCAGTATAACAAGCATCCTGCCTGAGCTGTTTTTGGCAAGTGCATCAAATTAATATCCGGCTTCACATTTATTTCACAGTGAAACCTGAGGTTGTCA
Organism: Salvelinus fontinalis; assembly: GCF_029448725.1. Classification (NCBI taxonomy): domain Eukaryota; kingdom Metazoa; phylum Chordata; class Actinopteri; order Salmoniformes; family Salmonidae; genus Salvelinus; species Salvelinus fontinalis. The sequence continues at coordinate 19,292,113 of NC_074678.1, read as the reverse complement.
CAACCAGTTCATAATATATCCTTCAGAAAATAAAGAGTTTTGTCAAGGTGAGGAGAGGCACGCGTGAAAAGAAAAGGTAGCAGGGTAAATGCACAAAAAGTATAAACAGTCCCAGGGAAAAGGGAGAGAGAATAAGAGAGAGAGGGATAGAAACAGAGAGAGAGGCAGCAGACAGAGAGAGAAGCAGAAACAGAAAGAGAGAGGCAGCAGAGAAGGACGGAGCATACAGAGAGATGGCAAGAGAGCCATCGAGGAACTTTGAGTAAAACTTCAGAGAGAATTATGGCTTGTATCCTGGATTGCATTACAATGAGAGAAGATTTATCACTGACCAATTTAAACATTACATAACTAAGAGCCCTCCTTACAAGTTTACAGGGCAGATGTGACTGTTTACTCAGACACCGTAGCTTGACTGAAAGAGAGGGAGCGAGATCGCTGGCCGTATTTGATGAGACTTCAGAAGGACTGAGAGAAGCTGGAAGATGTAACAAAAACAAAGATGCAAAGTTCCCGTTCTCCTCTTATTTACCTCTTTTGTAATGTCATATGTTATCTTTGAATCTCTATTTGTTTCATAGTCTTTTCAGTGATCTTTCAGAGTCACCTTCAAGTTTTTTTGGCACACACTTCAGCACAAGGCTTGTCACATCTTAACACCACTTAATTGGTCGAATTACTGATTAACATCTTTCATCAGTAGGATATTCACACTTACACGACTTCACAAATATTACTTATGTAACTAGGAAACACTACACCTTATGACGATGAAGACAATCTAAGACTTACTACGTATATACAATGTGCTGGTCATCTATTAGATAGTGTGGTATGTTTAAACACTAAGTCAATTTGGCAGGTGTTTGTGTGTGTGTGCGGAGAGGTGGAGGTGTATTGGGACATGCAGCAATGCTGACAGCAGAGTGCATGTGGAAGAATTGGAAATATAATGCGTGAGTTCCTTGTGTCAACGTAGGAGAGATAGCATTTCCTCCACTCACAGCAGATCCAGCCTGGACTGCTGTAGCCTGGACTGCTATTTGTAGTATAGTCAACATCAAGTCTCTAGAGAGAGTGGTAACTGCCTACAAAGAATAGTGCAAAGACTGCAGCCAAAGCTGAGGTGGTAAAGATGATCATTATCAAAACGTTCCACTTCAGGCACTCACAATGAAAGAAAAATATTTTCTATGTTGGGTCACACTTCGGGATTAAGTCATTTACAGCAGGGTTCCCCAACTTCGGAATTTGGTCCACAGGTGGATTTATTTGTCCCCCCAAGTTTTCTGAGCAAAAAAATACAGTATATATTCTATATATCCTAAAGCATGTGAACACCCCTTCAAATTAGTGGATTTGGCTATTTTAGCCACACTCGTTGCTGACAGGTGTATAAAATCGAGCACAAAGCCATGCAATCTCCATAGACAAACGATGACAGTAGAATGGCCTTACTGAAGAGCTCAGAGATGTTCAACGTGGCACCGTCATAGGATGCCACTTTCCAACAAGTCAGTTTGTCAAATTTCTGCCCTGCTAGAGATGCCCCGGTCAACTTTAAGTATTGTTATTGTAAAGTGGAAACGTCTAGGAGGAACAACAGCTCAGCCGCGAAGTGATAGGCAACACAAGCTCATAGAGTGGGGCCGCCGAGTGCTGAAGCACGTAGCGTGAACATAGTCTGTCCTCGGTTGCAACACTCATTACCGAGTTCCAAACTGCCTCTGGAAGCAACTTCAGCACAATAACTGTTCATCGGGAGCTTCACGAAATGGGTTTCCATGGCCAAGCAGCCGCACAAAAGCCTAAGATTACCATGCGCAATCCCTAACCTCAACCCCATCGAACACCTTTGGGATGAATTGGAATGCTGACTGCGGGCCAACACATTATTATGTATTTATTTTTTTAAATAGAAAAACATTTGAAGAAAAAATAAAAAAATATTTTTTTTTAATATACACATTTTAAAAATGACTGAGTAAAGGGGCTGAATAGTTTTTTTATTTGTAATAGATTTGCTCAAAATTCTAAAAACCTGTTCTTGCATTGTCATTATGGTGTATTGTATGCAGATTGATGAGGGGGAAAAACAATTTAATCCATTTTAGAATAAGGCTGTAATGTAAAAAATTGTGGGAAAAGTCATGGGGTCTGAATACTTTCCGAATGCACTGTAAATGTGGTGGCAGGTAGCCTAGGGGTTAGAGCATTGGACTAGTAACCGAAAGGTTGCAAGATCGAATCCCCAAGCTGATAAAAATCTGTTGTTCTGCCCCTGAACAAGGCAGTTAACCCACTGTTCCTAGGCCGTCATTGAAAATAAGACTTGGTTCTTAACTGACTTGCTAGTTAAATAACGGTTTAAAAAAATGCATCGCAAATCATTTATCATTATCATGCTCCATAAAGGGTGATATAAAAGGGAACTACATCCATTTGCTTATGAATGACTTCTGAAGTCAGTGGAGTGACTTTAGCAGTCAGTGGAGAGAAACCTCACAGGAGCTCCTGCTGCAAAGAACAGGAGTAGAGAGAGAGAGTGAGACAGAGAAACATGGTGGCGAACCGTTTAGGGGTTATGAAGTTTATTTAAAGTGGTACCCAATGTTGAGAAGCAGACTGAGTCTTCAACATCTGAAAGCCTGCCACATAATCGCAGGTTTTCAGTGTTTGCGTGTTGTTGTTTTCTTCTCTCCTATCTCTGCACTCTGCCTTACCAAGTAGCTGTAAATCACAGTTCTTTTGGCTTTCTCATTCCAATCAATCTGGCAGATACGTGTGGAGGCATTATGGAGGCCTTCTAGACCTGCTATGAGATCGAAGCTGTCAGCACTTTTTTTCTGCCTCAGCCCTGCCTCAGCCCTGCCTCAGCCCTGCCTCAACCCTGCCTCAACCCTGCCTCAACCCTGCCACAAACCTGCCACAAACCTGCCACAAACCTGCCACAAACCTGCCTTTGTCTCAGAGCTCCAACAACCAATCTCTGCTCTGGGGAGGTCTGCCTGCTGGGAGAAACAAGGGAAATTCCTAGAGTGTGGGGCGATTTGTGATTGCCTGAAAAAACAGGCAACACCAGGCTCGCCCTGACAAGGCCCGGAGTGCAAAGTGTGCTTCCAGTTCCAAAGAGTGATTCCACTGCTTGGCTGCCTTCCACAGTGAAGACTCAATATATAAGAGCATACATTGACTACTCACTCTACTCACATAGAAAACATCTAGCACTAAATATACAGTTTCCATTTCCATATTTTGCTACTCTATTACCAAAAGCCTTTATTCTTTGTATTAAAAAATATAGCCTATAATAATATATCATTCAAAAATCCCTATGTCTACAGATATATAAGCAGCCAAAGATGACTTACCTGCAAATGCTAAGCAGCAGAACGCCAGGAGAAACAGGGGTAAAATGGGTCTGTCTGGCATCATAATGCTGCAGTTATACTGTAGTAGAACTGGCCTACAGCTTATCCAGAAGAGGACAGGATGTATCCACTGGAAGGCCTTCCTTCCTCCTGGTTCTTTACAAGGACAACCCTTCTTCCACCACACAGTCAGTCAGTGGAGAGAAACCTCACAGGAGCTCCTGCTGCAAAGAACAGGAGTAGAGAGAGAGTGAGACAGAGAAACATGGTGGCGAACCGTTTAGCATGGCCAAAGAGTAAGACAGAGTGTAAGTCCCAAATGGCACCCTATTCCCTGCATAGTGCACTATGTTTGACCTTAGCCCTATGGGCCCTGATCAAAAGTAGTACACTATATAGGGTGCCATTTGGGACGCAACCGTGGTAAGTACCAGAAGGGGCATTAGGATCTAGTTCCCTGTGGAACTGATGAGAAGAGACAGGAGAGAGGGGAGACAGCGCCTCAGAGACCAGGAGGATTAATCTCATAGGGCTAATTAGACATCATGGGAGTTTTTAGGATCCTTGTTCTTGGTACCCATACCAGCCACCCACCTACCCCACCACAGCCCACGCACGGTCAGTCAAAGAGGGGTATCTGAGGGTTGAAGTATGGCTGGGTGGCCAGTGGGTGTGAAAACACTGTTTTCTGAACATGTTATGGGGTGGGTGGAGTAATTCACCCAGTTTAATTGAGATCGTTGGGAAAGACTGGATACTCCAGCAGGGTTCTGGTTAAGCTGCTTAGTGCGAGTGGGGTCGATTTTGCTGTTAATGAGCATGACCATAGCTGAACTTTTTAACTTGACCAGGCTATAGACCACACCCTGTTAGCCAACCTCCAAAACAGGGAATAGCACCATAAAACCCTTATGGTGTTAATTCATTCCATTCCCATTGCTTCCTCATCTTAACATAATAAAAATAATTACTCCAAAATCAATGAATGGAATCTAACAATGGATCATATAATGTACTGATAAAACATAATATCATTAATTTAAAACTTCTGTATTTTTACCATTATGTTTAATTAAATGTTTATATATTTTAGTTATTTTTCAACCTTTTACAACTCAACGCTTTGATTTGTCAAAAAGGTTATAACAACGCAACAACCCACGTCAAATTACTCTTTTAAAAAAGGCATTAGAATTTGCCTGGTGGTCAATTCTGTTTGAGCTTTAGCCAACTGCTCTCTGTGTCCGTTTGTTGGCATGCCAAAGATGTGCATGGCTTGACAACAAAAGAAAAGTTGGCTACGGCACATACACTAGGGAACCAGGAGAGATGAAAAATATGCTTTGAATGTCATTTATCCGGGACATTTTTGAACATGGTGACAGGCTTTGTTGTTATTCAGTTATATTTTGGTGAAACTGTTTGTTTTTTTCAACAGATGATGGCCAGATTTTACTTTTTAGTTTTAAAGCTGCAATATGTAACTTTTTGAGTGACCCAACCAAATTCACATAGAAATGTAAATTATAGATGTGTCATTCTTATTGAAAGCAAGCCTAAGAAGCGGTAGGTCTGTTCTATGTGCACTATTGACGATGCTGGGCTAATTGTGCACCACCCTATTGGACTCCCAATCAAAGCCAGATATGATACAGCCTGGATTTGAAGCAGGTATGATATTGACAACTCTTACACTGAGATGCAGTGCCTTAGACCGCTGAGCCGCTCAGGAACCCAAATGTATGGCCTATCAGGAGATGACATGATGTGACTGTCAACATCAGAATTTTGTTAATTTTCATGTATGTTCCCCCTCAGACGTACCTGCCAGCCCAACTCAAAGCAACATGAGTTACAGAATCTATCTTATATAATAATATCATATTTGGGCCAGTGGCCAGCATTGCTGCTCTATGATCAGCGCTCATGGACCATGGCAGCCGCCAGTTGATGACAAGACTGGTGTAAGAAGACATGCTGGTGATCTGGTGTGACTGACTGTCCAGTGATGAGCAGAGTGAGAGATGACGTCATGGTACAGAAGGAGCATCTCTATCTTTTTCCTATTGCGCACCTCTTAACCTTTCCACTGCAACAGAGAGAATGCATGGGAGGAGAAATGCATGGGAGGAGAGATGTATGGACGGAGGCCAAAGTAGGTCTAAGGAAACCTTTTATTTATTTTATTTCACCATTATTTAACCAGGTAGGCCAGTTGAGAACAAGTTCTCATTTACAACTGCGACCTGGCCAAGATAAAGCAAAGCAGTGCGACACAAACAACAACACAGAGTAACACATGGAATAAACAAACGTACAGTCAATAACACAATAGAAAAAAAGTATATATACAGTGTGTGCAAATGGAGTGAGGAGGTAGGCAATAAATAGGCCATAGTAGTGAAGTAATTACAATTTAAGAAATTAACACTGGAGTGATAGATGTGCAGATGATGATGTGCAAGTAGAAATACTGGTGTGCAAAAGAGCAAAAAAAGTAAATAAAAACAATGTTGGGATGAGGTAGGTAGATTGGATGGGCTATTTACAGATGGGCTGTGTACAGCTGCAGCGATCCGGTAGCTGCTCAGTTAGCTGATGTTTAAAGTTAGTGAGGGAGATATAAGTCTCCAACTTCAGCGATTTTTGCAATTCGTTCCAGTCATTGACAGCAGAGAACTGTAAGGAAAGGTGGCCAAAGTAGGTGTTGGCTTTGGGGATGACCAGTGAGATATACCTGCTGGAGCGCGTGCTACGGGTGGGGGTTGTTATCGTGACCAGTGAGCTGAGATAAAGCGAAGCTTTATCTAGCAAAGACTTATAGACGACCTGGAGCCAGTGGGTCTGGCGACGAATATGTAGCGAGGGCCAGCCGACGACAGCATGCAGGTCGCAGTGGTGGGTGGTATATGGGGCTTTGGTGACAAAACGGATGGCACTGTGATAGACTGCATCCAGTTTGCTGAGTAGAGTGTTGGAGGCTATTTTGTAAATGACATTGCCGAAGTCGAGAATCGGTAGGATCCTCGACCTAAGGTGCTTTGCAGTGCTCTGAAGCATGGAGTGGACAGAGGCCTAAGAGATGAAAGGAGAGCTAAGGTGCATCGACAGAGGAGGGCTAAGGTGCATCGACAGAGGGAGCCGAGGGCTGATGAGAACTGAGGAGGGCTAAGGTGCATCACTGAGCTCCACAGTGCAAACAGCTGCTGGAACAAAGGGCCTTTCAGACCCTGGCAGCTGTGTGGACTGGAAAGTCGTTTTGGATGATCAGACAAATATTACACTTCCAACTTGTGGGGCTAGTGCCATCTCTTTTTGATTTGTTGGCACCTTTCCCAACGCCCCCCTTCCCCTTTCATAAGTGGAGGTAAACTCTGTCCCTCCATTCTCCACTATAGGCTAAATTCCATATCAAAGGGAAGCTAGATGACATGATATAATTCAGAGCGTTCAGGCCAGAGCTAAACTGTGATGCGACCACACAGAGTACAGAGTGGAAACCGGTTGTGGTCTTGAGCAAGAAGAGTGAAATGAGAGAAAGTGCTGAAGTGTTTTTGTTTCCTTCCGGAGTTTAGATTGATGGTTGTGACACAGTGGGTTCAGAAGCACTTTCATTAGGCGTAATTGTTTCCAGGATACAAAAAGAACTGGCCTAGCCTATCATGAAAGAGTCAAATCAACGAGTCTAAGGGTTATTGCATGGGTCTGGACTCTGGATTCAAACCAATGACTGTATACATTATGAATGGACAAAGCCTTCGATTACGTGACACCATGAATTCCTATGTTTATTTTATTTATTTAACAAGGCAAGTCAGTTAAGAACAAATTCTTATTTACAATGGCGGCCTACCAAAAGGCAAAATGCCTCCTGCGGGGACGGGGGCTGGGGTTTAAAAAAATCTAAAATCAAATGTAAAAAATATAGGACAAAACACATCACGACAAGAGAGACAACACAACACTAAATAAAGAGAGACCTAAGACAACAACATAGCATGGCAGCAACATGACAACACAACATGGTAGCAGCACAACATGGTAGCAGCACAAAACATGGTACAAACATTATTGGGCACAGACAACAGCACAAAGGGCAAGAAGGTAGATACAGCAATACATCACGCAAAGCAGCCACAACTGTCAGTAAGAGTGTCCATGATTGAGTCTTTGAATGAAGAGATTGAGATAAAAATGTCCAGTTGAGTGTTTGTTGCAGCTCGATCCAGTTGCTAGCTTCAGCAAACTGAAAAGACGAGCGACCCAGAGATGTGTGTGCTTTGGGGACCTTTAACAGAATGTGACTGGCAGATCTGGTGTTGTATGTGGAGGATGAGGGCTGCAGTAAGTATCTCAGATAGGGGGGAGTGAGGCCTAAGAAGGTTTTATAAACAAGCATCCACCAGTGGGTCTTGCGATGAGTATACAGAGATAGATAGTAAAAGGGGAGTATAGAGTGTAGTGACGTGTCCTATAAGGAGCATTGGTGGCAAATCTGAAGGCCGAATGGTAAAGAACATCTAGCCGCTCGAGAGCATCCTTACCTGCTGATCTATAAATTACGTCTCCGTAATCTAGCATGGGTAGGATGGTCATCTGAATCAGGGTTAGTTTGGCAGCTGGGGTGAAAGAGGAGCGAATACAATAGAGGAAACCAAGTCTAGATTTAACTTTAGCCTGCAGCTTTGATATGTGCTGAGAGAAGGACAGTGTACCGTCTAGCCATAGTCCCAAGTACTTGTATGATGTGACTACCTCAAGCTCTAAACCCTCATAGGTAGTAATCACACCTGTAGGGAGAGGGGCATTCTTCTAAACCACATTACCTTTGTTTTGGAGGTGTTCCGAACAAGGTTAAGGCTATGTGAAGACTCAATAGCGCATTGAAGCCAAATTAAGTCAGTTAAGATGGCATCTCGTGGAGACAACATGCGCAGTTTGAGCTACTCCAGGAAGTGACGTTGCAGGCTAGCTAGGAGATGAGGAAAGACTGACTGCATCGCTTCTTGTTTTTATAAGAAACATTAATGTGTTGGAAATTCCACATTGTTTTCATAGTCAACTTACACAAAGCACTGACACACACACACTTACCCCACCAGACATGCCACCAGTAGGCTGGACACATTAACTTTTTTTAAACGCTTTTTCTGATAAAAACTAGTTAATTGCATCCGCCGTGGAGCCCAGTCTCATAATATTACCATCTGTCCCAACTGCTTGCCATAGTTTTGAAGTTATCGTGAAAAAAACTGGCTTTATTTTAAGGCATGTTTCACCCTGCCAGCTCATATTAGTTCTTTTGAGGTTTAGGTTTCAAAAAACAAATAACGCACTTTTGTGTGTATATACTGACATGTGTATATACAGATTTTTCAATTCACTATAATGGGGGATCCTGTTTTCTGCTAACAATGTCTACAGTACCACGGTCGGCCTTGAACTACCGCAACTTCAATGAGGGGGCAGTCGTTCTCCCCTGATTCAAACCGATGCAAGAAACTGACTGACTTTTTGTTGCCGCAACAGTAGGATCACCTTATGTGACTTCTCTTTTGACTCTAGCCATCCGTCCAAGCAGAGCTTCCATTTCACTCCAAGCTGGTCTGGAAAACCCATTAGAGACACTGCAGACCCCAGACTGAACATAATAAGTAGCTATGAGGTACTCTACACTATTGCAGCGTAGGAGGGACCGTAAATGCCACATGGTTTCCAAATCGCAGCAGCCTTATCCTGAATCCAGGAAACCAGGCAGAAGTGTTTACTTAAACAATAAGGCACGAGGGGTGTGGTATATGGCCAATATACCACGGCTAAGGAATGTTCTTAGGCACAACGCATCGCAGAGTGCCTGGACACAGCCCTTAGCCGTGGTATATTGGCCATATACCACAAACCCCCGAGGTGCCTTATTGCTATTATAAACTGGTTACCAACGATATTAGAGCAGTAAAAATAAATGTTTTGTCATACCCATGGTATACGGTCTGGTATACCATGGCTGTCAGCCAATCAGCATTCAGGGCTTAAGATAAACTGAGATGAATGAATTTAGTACTGTGGCCGTATGTAGCAAGCATCTAGGAGTAGGAGTGCTGATCTAGGATTAGTTCCCCAACCATGTAAACTTATGCATTGTGATCTAAAAAGCAAAACTGATTCTAGATCAGCACTCCTATACTGAGACACTTGATACATATGGCCCCTAGTCACATCTAATGCAAAATTATTACAATTATTAATCAACCGTGTTAAAAAGGGCTATTGATATAAGTCCCTCCTATCTAACAAAGGGAAAGGATGTCTAATGAAGGATGTCCAGTGCTGGCCGCAAACCACCCAGAGACCAGTAACTGGCATGCTCTGCCACTCTTACGCCGGCTCAAGCATAAATCACCTAATAAATGCGGCTAATGTGTCTGAATGAGCGTCTCCAACCACCTCATCTCAGTTCATTAGTCCATCTGGACAACTACCCATCCAGAATATGAGTTCTGTTTCTGCAATAGGACATTGAGAAGCTTCATAACCTAAAATGACACTCATATGGCTGCTCTCATTTCAATAGTTCACTGAATGAAGTACACTCTTAGAAAAAAAAGGTGCTATCTAGAACCTAAAACGGTTCTGCGGTTGTAATTATAAGAACACTTTTTGGTTCCAGGTATAACCCTTTTGGGTTCTATGTAAAACCCTTTCCACAGAGGGTTCTACATGGAACCAAAATGGGTTATTCTATGGGGACAGCTGAAGAACACTTTTGGAACCATTTTTTCTAAGAGTGCAGGCTGGCCTCCCGAGTAACACAGTGGTCCAGAGATCCTGGTTCGAGTCCAGGTTCTGTCACAGCCAGCCGTGACCGGGTGACCCAAGGGGTGGCGCACAATTGGTCCAGAGTTGTCCAGGTTAGGGGAGGGTTTGGCCGGCAGGGATGTCCTTGTCCCATTGCGCACTAGCGACTCGTGTGGCGGACCGGGTGCAGTGCACGCTGACACGGTCGCCAGGTGTACGGCGTTTCCTCCAAAACATTGGCACGGCTGGCTTCCGGGTTAAGTGGGCATTGTGTCAAGAAGTAGTGCGGCTTGGCTGGGCTGTGTTTCGGAGGACGCACGGCTCTCCCGAGTCAATAAGGGAGTTGCAGCAATGGGACAAGACTGTAACTACCAATTGGATACCACGAAATTGGGGAGAAAAAGGGGTAAAATAATAATAAAGAAATAATAATAATAATACATTTCTAAAAGGAGTGTAGGCTGGCTTGTTCAGTCTGAACAAAGTTATGTTTCTCAACTGCATAAGACACCGATGATGCAGAGTAACTACAGTTGTTTATAATAAACAATGTGCCTGTCCAGAAGAGACAAATCTTCCCTCCCCACATGACCAGCTACACACTCTCCCCAACCATATGTGCACTAACCCCTGAGTAAATCAATCCATATGTGCACTAACCCCTGAGTAAATCAATCCATATGTGCACTAACCCCTGAGTAAATCAATCCATATGTGCACTAACCCCTGAGTAAATCAATCCATATGCACACACAATCTCCTCAAACACACAGCCAGACTCTCTGCTCATACACTGAACGTCATCAGTATGTGTGATCTATATGAGTGAGTCAGAACAACTGAGTACATACACACAAGCATCAACATGCATATTCCCTGGTCCTGCTTTTCTTTCTCTCTGAGTCAGTTCAGTTTTTCACTGATATAGAGACTGAGGGTATGCTTAGATTTGCTTTGATATCAGGCTCAGCCTCACCTTGTGTGTTTTATTCATCTCACCTAAGGTATGAGTTACAGGTCTCTCACCCGTCTCCCTACTGACACCATGGAATAGGTACAAGCCCTTACCTTGGCTACTAAACACAGGCACAAGACCAGATATCAAATATATAGCTATTAACAATGTGCACAACACTACAGCTGCCATCAAGCTTAACATAGCCTATCATGCCCCAGACTCTGCCTACCTTGCCCTACAAGGCTGCCCAACAACAATCCTCCTAGGAAATCCCTAAACCAAGTATTTAGAAAGCAATTCAAATAGCTTTCTGACACAGAGCTCGATCTGTAATCTAAAGCTTATTTTCAGCTCATGTTTAATAACTACATTAATTATGACTTTTCCCATATCAGACATACTACTGTATACATCTGCTATTCTCTCATCACAACAAGGCAAACAGTTATATCTACTTTTACCAAGTCAATAACAGTATTATGATGCATCAAAGTTTTTTGAAAACGGCTCCTAAAATTACAGAATTGCAGAACTAAATCTGCAAAAATGACAGAGAACTCAAACTAAAGGAAGATAGGTGCATACTGCAAATGTATAAATCATTATGGTAAAAAAATTGCTTCCTTTTAGAAATTGCTGTAGACAGTTTGGTATCATTCTTTGCTTTCACATCAGTGATGCCACACTGGAACACAACTTGGAAGTTGTTTAAGGCAGGGATACAAAACAAAATCATACAGTAAAGTGATGTTCAGCACTAAGGTGTGATATCTGGTTATGGCAGGTCAGTTGTGTAATGTTAAAGTTCCTTCCCACCAGTGATCCTCTGATCATGTTGTCTACATCAAAGGTTGCCCAAATAAATAGCCTAATACTAATTTAGCCTAATACATAAGCCTGCATTACTATGTTCACTATTTACAATGTTATAATAAATTATTGAAATCAATTATCCAATGTGAATATTTATTGATTTAGTTAGTTGTAAACAGTTATAAGTCAGTTGCATATTAGAAGCAACAATGCTGACACTAATTGAGGGGTGATAGGTAGCTGTAGGTGTGCGCAAGGACCATGCAACTGGCCATGCGTGTTTGGTTTTGAGAGCTTGACAGCTTCAATATAGTCAGAATCTTACAATTGCAAATAGCTTTTGGGATAGTTGTTCAGTCAGGAAAGCATAGGACGTCATTAAAGTTGATAAGAGGGAAAACAAAATGCTGAAGTTCATCACTGTTTATCCGAAGAACTATTGTGTGTGCATTTGAGGAACATGTCAAAACAAAAGCGAATGCACGTTTTGTTTGTTCTGTCACTTGCAACAATACAGCCTATCACAGAATATCCGACATATTCTGCTGGCCGGCAGGGATGTTCATATTCTGTGCCCTATTTCGCATCCTTGCAGTGCGGGGTTGTGAGCCGGGGACACAGCAATTATTTATCCCAGAGATGTTCAGTTAAACATGCAGATGATAAACACATAAATTATTTTCAATTACTATGTAGGCCTAATGTAACTTTTCTTTCTGTACGCTAGTATAACATGTTCCACAACGTTTAACGCTTAAAGAAGAACTCTGACGTACCATGCAGAATATCCAGAAATCTCAAAGTAAACTTTGTTGTAAATTGTAGCTTGCTTGCCTTGCAGTGGTTCGAATGGATGCGATACGTATCCTTTCCTGGAAAAACCCCTCCGTGTCCTCCGCGTCCTTGGAAAACAACGTTAGATGTCAGGTTACAGAATTTGCCGAGTTTATGAATAGTGAGTCCACTACTATTGCTTAAACGTTTTAAATACCTATCTCCGTTTTCACCAGGCATTTCATTTTGAGGGTTGGTCTTGTGGTGGGAGGAGGCTGCGAAGTAAACTAGCCAGCTACATCAGTCAACAGATTGGTTTTGATTGGAGAAGAGCAGACAGTTGCTGCTGTCATTCCAGTGAAAGTATAATTAATGTTCAAACAGATTGCACATTATGACTTTAGGCAAACACAATATAGGCTAATTGAACTATGAAATTAATTAAATAGTATTGTTATTATTGGATTTAATAATGATTCATAATTAATATTAAAATGATAATGCTTGGTTCTCTTTATAAGCAGCCTTTTCCAATGTTGTTGTCGTTGTTTTATTTTTTTAACTCAACACATAATAAGTCATTAGTTGTAATTACTTCCCCCTCAGGAAGTTGAAAAGGTTTGGCATGGGCCCTCAAATCCTCAAAAAGTTATACAGCTGTGGTATGGCAACAGCACTGCCCTCGGTTGCATGGCCCTACAGAGGGTGGTGCGAACAGCCCAATCTGTAACTTTCTCACTCACATATAAGTGAACTTGTCTCAATACCTTTAGTCCCCTAAAATGGGAGACTATGAACAAAAAGTGCTGTAATTTTGAAACTTTATCACCGGATATGAATGACAATACCCACAAATTAAAGCTGACAGTCTGCACTTTAACCTCATAGTCATTGTATCATTTCCAATTCAAAGTGCTGGAGTACCGAGCCAAAACAACACCAACAAATGTCAGTGTTTCAATACTTTTGGAGCTCACTGTATATTTATTTTCCCTTTTATTTAACTAGGCAAGTCAGTTAAGAACAAATTCTTATTTTCAATGATGGCCTAGGAACAGTGGGTTAACTTAACTGCCTTGTTCAGGGGCAGAACGACAGATTGTTACCTTGGGGATTCGATCTTGCAACCTTTCGGTTACAGGTCCAAGTATATCCTGATGCCTAGTCACCTTACCCCTATACATTTCTACCTCTATAACTCCAGTATCCCTGCGCATTGTAAATATGTTATTGGAACTGACCCTGTATATGGCTTCTTACTTTCTCGTGTTCTTCTTACTTCTTGTGTGTTTTTGTTCTACTTGATGTTATTTTTAGTGCTGCATTTACAGTTGAAGTTGGAAGTTTACATACATTAGGTTGGAGTCATTAAAACTCGTTTTTCAACCACTCCACAAATTTCTTGTTAGCAAACTATAGTTTTGGCAAGTCGGTTAGGACATCTATTTTGTGCATGACACAAGTAATTTTTCCAACAATTGTTTACAGAGAGATTATTTCACTTATAACTAACTCTATCACAATTCCAGTGGGTCAGAAGTTAACATACACTAAGTTGACTGTGCCTTTAAACAGCTTGGAAATTTCCAGAAAATTATGTCATGGTTTTAGAAGCTTCTGATAGGCTAATTGACATCATTTGAGTCCATTGGAAGTGTACCTCTGGATGTATTTCAAGGCCTACCTTTAGACTCAGTGCCTCTTTGCTTGACATCAAGGGAAAATCAAAAGAATTCAGCCAAGACCTCAGAAAAACAATTGTAGACCTCCACAATTCTGGTTCATCCTTGGGAGCAATTTCCAAATGCCTGAAGGTACCACGTTCATCTGTACAAACAATAGTACGCAAGTATAAACACCATGGGACCACGCAGCCGTCATACCTCTCAGGAAGGAAACACGCTCTGTCTCCTAGAGATGAACGTACTTTAGTGCGAAAAGTGCAAATCAATCCCAGAAAAACAGCAAAGGACCTTGTAAAGATGCTGGAGGAAACAGGTACAAAAGTATCTATATTCAAAGTAAAATGAGTCCTATATTGACATAACCTGAAAGGCCGCTCAGCAAGGAAAAAGCCACTGCTCCAAAACCACCATAAAAAAGCCAGACTACGGTTTGCAACTGCACATGGGGACAAAGATCGTACTTTTTGGAGAAATGTCCTCTGGTCTGATGAAACAAAAATAGAACTGTTTAGCCATAATGACCATCGTTATGTTTGGAGGAAAAAGGGGGAGGCTTGCAAGCCGAAGAACACCATCCCAACCGTGAAGCACGGAGGTGGCAGCATCATGTTGTGGGGGTGCTTTGTTGCAGGAGGGACTGGTGCATTTCACAAAATAGATGGCATCATGGATATTTTGGCATCATGGATATTTTGAAGCAACATCTCAAGACATCAGTCAGGACGTTATAGCTTGGTCGCAAATGGGTCTTCCAAATGGACAATGACCACAAGCATACTTCCAAAGTTGTGGCAAAATGGCTTACGGACAACAAAGTCAAGGTATTGGAGTGGCCATCACAAAGCCCTGACCTCAATCCCATAGGACATGTGTGGGCAGAACTTAAAAAGCGTGTGTGAGCAAGGAGGCCTACGAACCTGACTCAGTTACACCAGCTCTGTCAGGAGTAATGTGCCACAATTCACCCAACTTATTGTGGGAAGCTTGTGGAAGGCTACCCGAAAGGTTTGACCCAAGTTAAACAATGTAAAAGCACTGCTACCAAAAACTAATTGAGTGTATGTAAACTTCTGACCCACTGGGAATGTGATGAAAGAAATAAAAGCTGAAATAAATCATTCTCTCTTCTATTATTCTGACATTTCACATTCTTAAAATAAAGTGGTGATCCTAATTGACGTAAGACCGGGAATTTTTACTAGAATTAAATGTCAGGAATTGTTACAATCTGAGTTTAAATGCATTTTGCTTAGGTGTATGTAAACTTCCGACTTCAACTGTGTATTGATTACTGCATTGTTGGGTTTAGAAAGAAAGGCATTTCACTGTACTTGTGCGCACTCTCCCTCAAGGTGTTGTTCCTTGGTTTTCTTTCTTCATGCCATTGATGAAGCCTACCAATGTCTACACGTTTATTACATGACTGTTTTATTAGCCTTGACTGGTCAACAAAAATATGAAACAATTGATTCTGTATAAGAAAAAATTCAATAAGGTGGGACTAGTCAAATGTTCCATGTGCTCCCCTCATCACAGATAGCTATCATCTAGCAAGCATTCATCACTGTGTGCATGTGTGTGTGTGTATATTGATATTATTAGCTGCATATATCTGTACCTACCTCGTCAACTCGCCTCATATCTCTGAACTAACAGATCTGTTTTGCTTTGATGTGATATCATCTCTCCATAGAGAGGGAGATGCTATATGGCAGGGTACAACACAAATGTCAGAGAGATGATTTGCCACTAATGAGCCGGTACCTGTGACAAGAGGGGAGGAAACTTTGTTTCGGAACACCTTGATGCCTTCACAACAACACTGATGTGCCGCTTCTGAGAGTTGACAAGCTAACGCTCAAAGGGCTCAAATCATTTTACGTCTCATACATATGTATGTATGATGACAGTGAAAGGCATGCTTATATTGTTGTATGTTTATTTGGTGTTCAATGTTTGGGCTGAGGGTAGGCCGACACCTCAGACAGAGAGAAAAATTAAGTGTGAATAAGAAAATAAAAATAGCATGATATCTTCTAATTCAGGGAAGTAAAAGTAGTACTATAGTTAGTAGCCTATTAGACAGCAATAAAAAACAACTACATTGAGAATTGGCTAAAAAGGGGCAGAGGGGCTGGGGTGAAGTAATGAATTCTGTACATTTTAATATAAACCTGAAGAGTAAGGAAATACATAACCCCTGACCTCTGTCTCACAAAGAGTGATTATGTATTATGTGAGTTATGTATGAGCAACATGAAAAAGGCATCAAAATTGCTCATTGGACAACAGCTCACAGTTTGAATATAGTGAAAAAGTCAAGGACTAGCCGACATAATTGCACAGCATCTTCATCTTGTGCAGGGAAAGAAAATCCCAAATAATGACAGAGACTATTGATTGTTGATAGATATATCAGAATCACTTTATTCACCAAGTACATTTTTCTGGAATTTAACTCAGTGAAGTGGTGCTGCCTGCAACAGACAAAATATGCAAACAGAATATAGACGTCCACAAGTTAACAAAAACAGTGAACACACGAGCAGTGACCAAAACACTGTGGCTGACTCACTGAGTGCCAAAATTTTGTCAAACAATTTATGGAAACTAACAGTATATTAAATGCATTGCCTTGCACGTCAGTTCTCCAGTTGGATTCGGCAGAGTAGTTTCTGCACCACACATAATGTAGGTAATACTGCCCTCCTGTGGCTGTTTCCAAATAGCACTCCTGATTCATATAAAGATGCAGGCCAATAGGCCAACAATTTTTTCCTCATCCTTCTATTGTCATTTCAGTGCTGTATTGTCAGACAAATGCTCATGTATTTTGTGGTTATTCAAAGCACTATTGGTAAGTTTGAATAAGTATTGTTAGTGTTTAAGAGGCACTTACAAAGAAACTTTGCTGAATGAACATGAATTACTTTCGATTCCCTATGAAACGCCATTGGCAAATGTTGAGAGCAGTTCCTGACGTGTCCACATAGAATAGAAAGCTCAGAGATAGATCTTTATTTGAGTGATGTTCCCATTTATTGTAGAATACAAAATACAAAATATGACCTTACAAACGTGATGAGATTCATTCCATAAGCTTTCTAGTGAGACAGTTAAAATCGTGCTCTCTCCTCTTACCTTTGCTAACAATTCCTGGTAAAAAGTATTATTATTTTTTTACACCATTATTTAACCAGGCTAGTCAATTAACACATTCATATTTACAATAACAAAAAGCCTGGCAAGAGGCAAAATGCCTACTGTGGGGACAGGGGATAACCGTTTGTGGTTTCATGTTGTGTAGGAAAGGAGTTGGATGCAGATGAATCAGTGAAGGTAACCTGTAATGGACTTTTTTTGCCCCCTTTTTTTTCTTCTGACCAGAGGAAGTGGGCGCTCTGTCACGTAACTTGGGTCAAGATCTGATTCTTGCTTTGCTCTTAGAAACAGGGCACCATTGAAAGGAGTGATTTCTGGGGTAGCGTTAAGTGTGGAGGTGGAGCATTGAAGTTGAAGATTCCTGATGTTTATGACGCCTGCCGTTTGGTGCGATGCAGACCTGGTGGTGAGCGTGGGAGTGAAACAGAGTAGTCACAAGGTCATAGTAGAATATATCAGTTATCCTGTTAGAGCTTTTGTGGTGATTCCACTGTTCTGTTTCAGGTTATATTTTGGTTTCATCTGACCATATGACATTCTCCCAATCTTCTTCTGGATCATCCAAATGCTCTCTAGCAAAGTTCAGACGGGCCTGGACATGTACTGGCTTAAGCAGGGGGACACGTCTGGCACTGCAGGATTTGAGTCCCTGGCGGCGTAGTGTGTTACTGATGGTAGGCTTTGTTACTTTGGTCCCAGCTCTCTGCAGGTCATTCACTAGGTCCCCCCGTGTGGTTCTGGGATTTTTCCTCACCGTTCTTGTGATCATTTTGACCCCATGGGGTGAGATCTTTTGTGGAGCCCCAGATCGAGGGAGATTATCAGTGGTCTTGTATTTCTTCCATTTCCCACAGTTGATTTCTTCAAACCAAGCTGCTCAACTATTGCAGATTCAGTCTTCCTAGCCTTTTGCAGGTCTACAATTTTGTTTCTGGTGTCCTTTGACAGCTCTTTGGTCTTGGCCATAGTGGAGTTTGGAGTGTGACTGTTTGAGGTTGTGGACAGGTGTCTTTTATACTGATAACAAGTTCAAACAGGTGCCATTAATACAGGTAACGAGTGGAGGACAGAGGAGCCTCTTAAAGAAGAAGTTACAGGTCTGTGAGAGCCAGAAATCTTGCTTTTTTGTAGGTGACCAAATACTTATTTTCCACCATAATTTGCAAATAAATTCATTAAATATCCTACAATGTGATTTTCTGGATTTACAGGCCTCTCTCATCTTTTTAAGTAGGAGAACTTGCACAATTGGTGGCTGACTGAATACTTTTTTGCCCCACTGTACAAGAAAATAGAGCACACATCCATGAAATCTCCATAGACAAACATTGGCAGTAGAATGGCCTGTACTGAAGAGCTCAGTGACTTTCAACGTGGCACCGTCATAGGATGCCACCTTTCCAACAAATCATTTCGTCAAATTTCTGCCCTGCTAGAGCTGCCCTGGTCAACTGCCCTTATTTTGAAGTGGAAACAGCTCAGCCATGAAAGTGGTAGGCCACACAAGCTCACAGAATGGGACCGGCGAGTGCTGAAGCGAGTAAAAATCGTATGTCCTCGGGTTGCAACACTCGCTACAGAGTTCCAAACTGCCTTTGGAAGCAACATCAGCACAATAACTGTTCATCGGGAGCTTCATGAAATGGGTTTCCATGGCCAAGCAGCTGCACAAAAGCCAATGATCACCATGTGCAATGCCAAGCGTCAGCTGGAGTGGTGTAAAACTCACCGCCATTGGACTCTGGAGCAGTGGAAACGCGTTCTCTGTCGTGATGAATCACGCTTCACCATGTGGCAGTCCGACGGATGAATCTGGGTTTGGAGGATGCCAGGAGAACGCTGCCTGCCCCAATGCATAGTGCCAACTTTAAAGTTTGGTGGAGGAGGAATAATGGTCTGGGTCTGTTTTTCATGTTTCGGGCTAGGCGCCTTAGTTCCAGTGAAAGTAAATCTTAACGCTACAGCATACAATGACATTCTTGATGATTCTGTGCTTCCAATTTAGTGGTAACAGTTTTGGGAAGGCCCTTTCCTGTTTCAGCATGACAATGCCCCCGTGCACAAAGCGAGGTATATACAGAAAGGGTTTGTCGAGAATGACGTGGAAGAACTTGACTGGCCTGCAAGGAG
Source organism: Salvelinus fontinalis (assembly GCF_029448725.1). NCBI lineage: Eukaryota > Metazoa > Chordata > Actinopteri > Salmoniformes > Salmonidae > Salvelinus > Salvelinus fontinalis. Next base: position 19,272,425 of record NC_074678.1, on the reverse strand, counting down.
CCCTGACCTCAACCCCATTGAACACCATTGGGATGAATTGGAACGACGACTGCGAGCCAGGCCTAATCGCCCAACATCAGTGCCAACCTCACTAATGCTCTTGTGGCTGAATGGAAGCAAGTCCCTGCAGCAATGTTCCAACATCTAGTGGAAAGCCTTCTCAGGTATCCTGTGTGTGTAATTCTTTTCTCTCGTTCTCTCCTCACAGGTGACAATCATCATTCCCCAATCAGTCACCAATCAGTCGCTAATCAGAAGACACCTGCTCCTTTTCCCTTACCCAATCACATTCCCTCACTATTTATTTTTGCCATACCGCCTAACTTTCACTCCTACCTATAACCCAATGTGAGAGCGCCAGGAGCCCCACATAGGAACTATGGTTGTTATTGTTAGGTGTCTGATGCCAAATCCTATCCCACCATGGCAGAGATTCTCAATTGGGAAAAAGTCTGTGCTCTCCAAGACTCTTTTGTCCAGAAACTGATAAATGGTCCAGTAATCAAGGAGAGAATCAATGAGTTAGTAGGCGAATGAAGGAGTCTGCTCCCGTCCTCGATTAGCTACTTCGGCAGAGGATGGAAGTGTTTTATTCTCGGGTGGAAGTGTTTTAAAACCCACCACACTTCCAATCAGGTGAAAAAAAATATTTTGAGAGTGGAGAAGGAGTCTCATTTCATACAAGTGTATTTTGTTTCAATGTTTACTCTCTCACCTTCGCTCCTCTTCTTCTATGGTATACTGGCAATCACACATTTGAATGTGCATCCCGCCACCTACTATACGGGATGGAAACAGGATTCCCAATACACTGAACTACCAAAAAACTACAAAAGAATGTATAAATCAAATAACTTTTTTAAAATTTATTTTTAAGATCTGATCCCTACACAGGCTCAAGGGGAACCTGGGAGGGCAGGTCTTCCGGCACCAGTACCCCTTGCAAGTCTTCCGGCACCAGTACCCCTTGCAAGTCTTCCAGTGTAAAATTGAATCCCAAAAACTTTTCTACTGCAGCCACAATAAGGTCTAGTTTCTATGACTTCTTTGAGACTTGTGCTGTACAGTTTATAACTGTGGCAATGAACGCAACGAAATCCACCTTTTTAACACACAGGGTATCTTTTTTCTGGCAGCAAACATTTACTACAGGCTGTGGTGTATCCACTACCATCTCTTCACTAGGATCACGCATAGGAGATTCGATTGACCACTAACTTTTCCCACCTCAATTTCCTTCACCATTACAGGGCACTCCAGGAACTCAGGGTCATTATCACCACCACAATTGCAACACTGGCGTCCTTCTACACACCTTCAGTATATTCTGTTCTTCTGCACACACTTGAAACACGGCCAAATCCTTTAAAACTCTTACTGCAGTGGTTTGGGGTGACGAAAGCTATTAAGGCGTATCTTACATAACCAAGCTTCACATGCGTAGGTATTTGCTCTATCAAAACACAAAAGGACTAACAGACTTTCTTATTTTTCTCCATTCACCCAGAGGGTCAAACGCCGGGCACCAACCACACCAGGAATTCTCTTCAGGTATTCAACCTGAACATCCGTCGTCACCCCTGAGATGACGAGTACTACAATGGTGCTGGGGAGGGATCGCTGCCGTTTTACGGGCTCCTAACCAACTGTGATATTTTGTGTGTTTTTTCACATTGTAACTTATTTTGTACATAATGTTGCTGCTACCGTCTCGTATGACCAAAAAGAGCTTCTGGATATCAGAACAGCGATTACTCACATAGAACTGGACAAAGATGTTTCTTTAACGAGTCCAATGCGAAGGATATACTGCTTCTCCGAGACCAGGCCAAAATCTCCGTCATTCGTGAAAATATAGGGGGCGCAGATCCTGTGCCTTCTGAGAATTCGTTGGTGAGTGGATAAACCCACCTATTCCATCTGTTTTATTGGTAAATGTGCAATCACTGGAGAATAAACTGGATGATCTCCGTTCGAGACTATCCTACCAACGGGACATTAAAAACTGTAATATCTTATGTTTCAGGGATGAAAGCATTCAGGCCCCTTGACTTTTTCCACATTTTGTTAGGTTACAGCCTTATTCTAAAATGTTTGTTTTTTTAAATAATTATTCTCATCAATCTACACACAACACATACCCCATTATGACAAAGCAAAAACAGGTTTTTAGACATTTTTGTATATTTATTAAAAACCAAAAATTTGAAATATTACGATAGTTTCAAGTATTCAGACAGTTTTCTCAGTATTTTGATGAAGAAAATTTGGCAATAATTACAGCTGCGTATCTTCTTGGGTATGACACTACAAGCTTGGCACACTTGTATTTGCGGAGTTTCTCTCATTCTTCTCTGCAGATTCTCTTAAGCTCTGTCAGGTTGGATGGGGAGTGTTGCTGCACAGCTATTTTCAGGTTCAAGTCCAGGCTCTGCCTGGGCCACTCAAGGACATTCAGAGACTTGTTCCGAAGCCACTCCTGTGTTGTCTTGGCTGTGTGCTTAGGGTTGTTGTCCTGTTGGAAGGTGAACCGTCGCTGCAGTGTGAGATCCTGAGCGCTGTGGAGTAGGTTTTCATCAAGGAGCTCTTGATATACTTTGCCCTATTCATCTTTGCCTCGATCCTGACTACACTCCCAGTCCATGCCACTGAAAAACACCCCAATAGCATGATGCTGCCACCACCATGCTTCACCTTAGGGATGGTGCCAGGTTTCCTCCAGATTTGACGCTTGGCATTCAGGCCAAAGAGTTGAATCTTGGTTTCATCAGAACAGAGAATCTTGTTTCTCATGGTCTGAGATTCTTTAGGTGCCTTTTGACAAACTTCAAGTGGGCTGTCTTGTGCCTTTTACTGAGGAGTGGCTTCCATCTGGCCACGTTACCATAAAGGCCTGATTGGTAGAGTGCTGCAGAAATGGTTGTCCTTCTGGAAGGTTCTCCAATCTCCACAGAGGAACTCTGGAGCTCTGTCAGAGTGACCATCGGGTTCCTCTAGGAAGAGTCTTGGTGGTTCAAAACTTCTTCCATTTAAGAATAATGGAGTCCACTGTGTTCTTAGGGACCTTCAGTGCTGCAGACATTTTCCGGTACCCTTCCCCAGATTTGTGCCTTGACACAATCCTGTCTCGGAGGTCTTCGGACAATTCCTTTGACCTCATGGTTTTTGCGCTGCCATGGACTGTCAACTGTGGGACCTTTTATAGATATGTGTGTGCCTTTTCATGTCCAATCAATTGAATTTGCCACAGGTGGACTCCAATCAAGTTGTAGAAACATCTAAAGGATGATCAGTGGAAACAGGATGCACCTGAGCTCAATTTCAAGTCTCATAGCAAAGGGTCTGAACACTTTTGTAAATAAGGTATTTCTAAAAAACAGTTTTTTGCTTTGTCATAATGGGGTATTTTGTGTAGATTACTGAGGATTTAAAAAAATGTAATCCATTTTAGAATAACACCTTGCCCAAACCTGCTGCTCGTGTGCGCCATCGTGCGCTATCGTGCATAAATGTATTTTGCCCCCCCACACCAAACGCGATCACGACACGCAGGTTAAAATATCAAAACAAACTCTGAACCAATGACATTAATTTGGGGACAGGTTGAAAAGCATTAAACATGTATGGTATTTTAGCTAGTTAGCTTGCACTTGCTAGCTAACATTAATTTGTCCTGTTTAGCTAGCTTGCTGTTGCTAGCTAATTTGTCCTGGGATATAAACATTGAGTTGTTATTTTACCTGAAATGGACAAGGATCTCTACTCCGACAATTAATCCACATATAAAACGGCCAACCGAATCATTTCTAGTCATCTCTCCTCCTTCCAGGCTTTTTCATCGTTTAAATTATATGGTGATCGCATCTCAACTTTCATTGTATTACCACAACTACCGGCAAAACAGTTTTCGTCTTTCTATCACCCACGTGGGTATAACCAATGAGGAGATGGCATGTGGGTACCTGCTTCTATAAACCAATGAGGAGATGGCACGTGGATACCTGCTTCTATAAACCAATGAGGAGATGGGAGAGGCAGGACTTGCAGCGCGATCTGCGTCAGAAATAGGAACGACATCTATTTCAGCCCTTGGTGTCGCAGACGCTCGTTGGCGCGCGCAAGCAGTGTGGGTGCAATAATTGAATAACATGGGTTTCTTAATTTATTTTGAAACGCGACGCTCGCACACACGACGTGTCCGGTCTGGTCAGCATGTTATAGGCTGTAACATAGCAAAATGTGGAAAGTCAAGGGGTCTGAATACTTTCCGAAGGCACTGTAAATGTGTTTACAACATTTTAGATAAATAAGCTCTCGATGGTGCAGCTGTAGAACTTTTTGAGGATCTGGGGACCCATGCCAAATCTTTTCAGTCTCCTGATGGGGGAACGGCGTTGTCGTGCCCTCTTCACAACTTCCTTGGTGTGTTTGGACCATGATAGTTTGTTGGTGATGTGGACACCACGGAACTTGAAACTCTCGACCCACTCCACTACAGCACATGGGTTCCATGTGTTTGATGCCATTCCATTGACTGTTCCAGCCATTATTATGAGCTGTCCTCCAGTCTGCAGCCTCCCCTGATGGACAGTATATGAATAGAAAAGTTATGTACAGCAGTACTTATATAGGATGTGCCTTGACTAGAAAACAGTATATAGATATAAAGTGGGCAAAACAGTACGTAAACATTATTAAAGTCTCCAGTGTTCAATGTCTATTTACATAGGGCAGCAGTCTCTAAGGTGAAGGGTAGAGTACCGTGTGGTAGCCGGCTAGTAACAGTGAATTCTTCTAGTGTAAAGTAATTGATAAACAATATTTTCAGAGTAGCCTCCCCAACACTGCACCTTACCACTGGTTGGGGTTGCACCCCTGAGCTCAAATCAATTCTGTATCAGCTGAGCCAACAAGGCTAGACATGACGTCAGGTGAAGCCAAATTGCCTCAAATCAAAGGCTCTCGTTCGATATAAAGTTGTTTTTGACGAAAATTAAAACGTGTCAGTTTGTCACTTTCACGAGGTTGGAGAAATAACATAACATAACAACTATTTAAGACATTGGCACGAATATAGGTTGTGCCTTTAGATTTCGAGAAAATTTACAACTAAGGAAGAATTGTTCTTATTGACATATCAAACGGCAAACACCGGATTGGTCTGTTTGGCAAGAATTCCCGGAAGTCTCGCGATGTTGGCTTCGAAACTGTGATAGTTCTCAGCTGTACTACCTACACCGCTTGGCTGTACGCTTTCTTTGGGACAGGCACCATATCGATGAAACAGCGACTAGAAACACATTTGTGTATAATATTCGCAAGAAATGTGTTGTTTAGCGGCAATTTTCATTCTTACACATCAATGGAAGGTTCTAGAATGGTCATGTGATGTGGTTTGACCAGTTATGTTGCATTTTGAAAAATACCCTGCTTTTCCGTGTTTTTTTTTTTACGAGTGCCTTCTATAACTTTCAAACTATCTAGGTTACTACATCGAAAAAAGGACGCGGATGTCAGTGAGCTCAAGGTGAACCGATGTTTGCTATAACAATATCTAGGATATTTGTATTTAGTAAAACGAAATCCTCTCCCACGCTAGTGAGGAAATCAAGGACTGAATGTATCACGTGAACTGGTTTGACCAATCACCGCTTGAGTTCTGAACTGAAGTGTATAAATATGAGGCGGTTGCCCATAGAGACGTCCGCCATTGAAGGCTCGTTTTCAATGTACTTGATATTGGTAAAACCGTGTATTGTTTTTTAAAAATATTATTTGTTAGCAAACTAAAAACAGCAACATTTTTATCCACCGCATCATCGGCGACAGTTTCATTTGGCATCCTTCCAGCAGAACACGGTCGGCAAAGAACGTCTGTCTCAGTTCGGCAGTAAAAACAATCTTGTTGTGCCAGAGACGGAAAGGTAAATGTGAAAAGAGGTCAGGGATATATAACGTTAACACATTGCATTTAATCAGCTGGTTACTTTCTGTGTATCCCCTTATAACGTTGATATGGAAGGCTTGTGTGTGTGGTGGTGCTGTTTCAAGTTTGAGCGGTTGGCCTCCTTTTTGTGTGGGCCCTTGACACGGAAATCGTTTCCTGTCACCATTTTGTTACACAAAGCTAACTAGCATTGCTAACAAGCTATAACTAACGTTAGCCATCCAAGATTCGCTTGTCACATTCACTGCCAAATCTGAGCCATGTTCAGGATTCAATCTTTAGCGACAAGGTAGAATTGCATATTTGTTGGCTGGGCGAAGCTTTCGTTTTTAGTTACGAAAGTCACGTTGTAAATTCTCACGTGCTAGCCACCACATTTCGGTCCAACCACGTTGATTGCGTCATGCAAGGAGTTGACCAATAATGCGCAGAAACTATAACTCACTGACGTTTGTTAACTTCAACAATGTTACATTATTTGACGAACGTTAGCTAGCTAGTCAAACTTGTTGTAGCTGACTAACGTTAGCTAGCTATGTACAGCAGGGGTAAAGTTCTCCGTCACTGCGACGGATTTCCGTAATGGATTCTGAAGAGGTCATTTTTTCCGTATAGACCTGCAATAACATTATCGGGGGGGGCTGGTTTGCAGATGACTGCAATGTTATTTAGTCTGTTACGCTGTGTGCACTGAACTGGCATGCATGATTTTTGCTGACATTCCTATATTCAGATGAAGGGAATTAAATAGTATTTTAACGCGCACCAACGCAGTGCTTAACTCAAACAGCGGCGTGTAAGAGCCAATAAATGCTTGATCCGAAAATGTGGTCGGAGCACGCAGAGGCCTAACGTTAATTGTACTCCATACTGCATCGCCGTGTGCCTCAAATGGTGTAATAATACGGGGGGCTCAGTATAGCTCCGCATTGACATGATTTGGTTGATGGTAGGTAAGGGCGAGAGGTCCTGTATAAACACCAACTTCCTTCACAACAGCACTGCTGCTTTGCGAAGGGCAAGAAGTATGCTACACAGCCAGTGCAGACGACGGAATGCCCATGTAGCGCCTTGATCACACTGACAGTGTCATTGCATTCTAGGACTTCAGAAGTACATTAATTTCCAATGGTACGTTGGATTTATCGAACGTATGCATCACTGTATGGGTCGATTGCTTGACAGAAATCGCCGTGAATGTTGAACTTTTGTAGCACACATCCAGATGATGCTGCGTACCACTTAATGTAATGACGTTGTCGGTGTGATCGAGGTGTTAAACACATCTATTAAAAAAAAAAAACATTTAACTAGGCAAGTCAGTTAAGAACAAATTCTTATTTTCAATGATGGCCTAGGAACAGTGGGTTAACTGCCTTGTTCAGGGGCAGAATGGCAGATTTTGACCTCGTCAGCTCGGGGATTCAATCTTGCAACCTTCCAGTTACTAGTCCAACGCTCTAACCACTAGGCTATCTGCTGCCTAATCTCAATCGTTGTTGAGATCTGATATTCTGCGCAAAACGAGACGTGGGCCAGTATCATAGGCCTATCTTCAATCACATTTCTTAAATCCTTTTGGGATACATTTCAGCTGAACTTGGAGAACAATTGGGACTGACTACTTACAAAAAGTGTGCCTCTGACAGAGTTACAAAAGTAAATCGCCGTGTTAGACTGAAGGATATAAGGTCATTTTGTCAAATTCAAGGCTCTTCATGCTCATTAGTTGCTCATTTGGTGTATTTTCTGGTACTTCACTCTCTGTTTTTAAGTCTCCCTTCCTAACTGTTTTAAATTCCCTTCTGAGAGCTGAGACCAACCAGCAATGTATCCTTGGCCAAATATTCCCACATTTTCATAACATGCATGTTAACTCTTGTTTCTGCGTCACCAAATGTTGCATGAGGCAAGAGTAGGCTAGGTGCGTTTCAATTAGCTTGTTTGGTTACGCAGGAGTTGTACTGCTGTAGTGCACCTGCCTCTTCTCACAATGGTTCTCCTGTAGTAAAGTACGATCAAAGCTGAATCAATATCTTGGAAGATCACGTAATGCACGTAATGTAGGCTACACTGACCTGCAAAATCGTCCTGCATTTGGGTATTTTAAATCCGCAACAAAGTTCTTAAATTAGCAATGGCATCTTAAAAGTGCAATGACAAAAATAATACTTTTTAGAGTGCATAATGAATGATAGCATGGTCCAAATCATTTTATTGGTCATATATTTAGCAGATGTTATTGCCGCTGTCTGAAATGCTTGTGTTCCTAGCTCCAGCAGTATAGTAGTCTAACAATAAACACATGTAAAATAATGTAATTAAGAAATATATATATACACTGCTCAAAAAAATAAAGGGAACACTTAAACAACACAATGTAACTCCAAGTCAATCACACTTCTGTGAAATCAAACTGTCCACTTAGGAAGCAACACTGATTGACAATAAATTGCACATGCTGTTGTGCAAATGGAATAGACAAAAGGTGGAAATTATAGGCAATTAGCAAGACACCCCCCAAAACAGAAGTGATTCTGCAGGTGGTGACCACAGACCACTTCTCAGTTCCTATGCTTCCTGGCTGATGTTTTGGTCACTTGAATGCTGGCGGTGCTCTCACTCTAGTGGTAGCATGAGACGGAGTCTACAACCCACACAAGTGGCTCAGGTAGTGCAGTTCATCCAGGATGGCACATCAATGCGAGCTGTGGCAAAAAGGTTTGATGTGTCTGTCGGTGTAGTGTCCAGAGCATGGAGGCGCTACCAGGAGACAGGCCAGTACATCAGGAGACGTGGAGGAGGCCATAGGAGGGCAACAACCCAGCAGCAGAACCGCTATCTCCGCCTTTGTGCGAGGAGGTGCACTGCGAGCGCCCTGCAAAATGACCTCCAGCAGGCCACAAGTGTGCATGTGTCTGCTCAAATGGTCAGAAACAGACTCTATGAGGGCCGATGTCCACAGGTGGGGGTTGTGCTTACAGCCCAACACCGTGCAGGACGTTTGGCATTTGCCAGAGAACACCAAGATTGGCAAATTCGCCACTGGTGCCCTGTGCTCTTCCCAGATGAAAGCAGGTTCACACTGAGCACATGTGAGAGTCTGGAGACGCCGTGGAGAACGTTCTGCTGCCTGCAACATCCTCCAGCATGACCGGTTTGGCGATGCGTCAGTCATGGTGTGGGGTGGCATTTCTTTGTGGGGCCGCACAGCCCTCCATGTGCTCGCCAGAGGTAGCCTGACTACCATTAGGTACCGAGATGAGATCCTCAGACCCCTTGTGAGACCATGCTGACACATGCACATTTGTGGCCTGCTGGAGGTCATTTTGCAGGGCTCTGGCAGTGCTCCTCCTTGCACAAAGGCGGAGGTAGCGGTCCTGCTGCTGGGTTGTTGCCCTCATACGGCCTCCTCCACATCTCCTGATGTACTGGCCTGTCTCCTGGTAGCGCCTCCATGCTCTGGACACTACGCTGACAGACACAGCAAACCTTCTTGCCACAGCTCGCATTGATGTGCCATCCTGGACGAGCTGCACTACCTGAGCCACTTGTGTGGGTTGTAGACTCCGTCTCATGCTGCCACTAGAGTTGTAGTCTCATGCTGCCACTAGAGTTGTAGACTCCGTCTCATGCTGCCACTAGAGTTTTTTTGTAGGTATGTTTTGCGCTCAGCATTCAAAAGTGACCAAAACATCAGCCAGGAAGCATAGGAACTGAGAAGTGGTCTGTGGTCACCACCTGCAGAATCACCCCTTTTTTGGGGGTGTCTTGCTAATTGCCTATAATTTCCACCTTTTGTCTATTCCATTTGCACAACAGCATGTGAAATGTATTGTCAATCAGTGTTGCTTCCTAAGTGGACAGTTTGATTTCACAGAGGTGTGAATGACTTGGAGTTACATTGTGTTGTTTAAGTGTTCCCTTTATTTTTTTGAGCAGTGTATATTAACACTTTTCACTTTTATTGGGCCTGTTTCTGGAGGTGGAAATCATTATTCATTCAATTAGGAGGAAGGTCACCAGAACTGAGCTTTTTAGACATCCCAAGGATTCCGATAGCACGGACCCTGGCCTGTTGCCAACTAGTTACTTCCATGTCTATCAGTAGTGTGCAGTCAGAAATTACACAGTGATGCATTGTTTCTCGTGGCTGTGGTAACTAGTGACAACCTTGGTCAGAGTAAACAACCGCATGTTTAAATAATAAAATGCACCTATACATCCATCACTTCTCACATGTAATGCACACATTAATCTGTAACGTTACGTTCTCCTAGTAAATAAAAATGCATGATATTGTTTTTCTTTCTATTCAGGCCAATGCTTACGTTTTTTTTTCATAACATACTACTTAATTATATAACATTAGGTAATGTTAATTGTAAACAAATTTAGTCTTGTTATGAATTGTATTTTCTAATGTTCATTTTCTAATGTTTTGTATGTCCTTGGGAGTGAAAATTATAGTTTCTCTGTAAAAATACAATGTATTTATTGAAAGAAAATAAACTGCATAGAAATATCAACATAACTTGTAATGTAAATTCTTTGATTGGGTATGGGCAAAAGTGTAATCTCATTGAATGTGTACCTTTTTTGGACGATTGCAATATTCTTGATGGGGTAAGTGGGTAACAAAGGCATCCATCTGTGCCAGCACAAATGTTTTTTGTGAACTGTTAGGTACCTAGTTTGATTTTTAAGGCTGTGAATGACACTAAACGTCCCCTGCCTACAAGTCTATTGGAAGTGTTTTTCAAATTTGAGTGATTGGGAATTTCCCTGAGAAATTGGGCCTATAGTTGACTGTATAATAGACAGCGTAGTTTGTTCATATGCATGTTATGTAATTCATATCTTTGGTAATGTTGAATCATTTATGGCTGAAAGTTAGGTATTTTATGACTGTTCGGAATAACAAAGGGTTAGGTTGAATAATCATAAAAATGTGATTTTCCTAGAATATTACATTGATACTGTGATGCAGAACCTTGAACTTCGTGACTATTTTATATTTTTTTGTGACGTGAATAGTGCTAATGCTTTTCATAAAGTGTTGATGCCTAGAATGTTGTTACTTATTTGATTAACTAATTGTCAAAAATGTTTGACTGGAAACGTAAGCATCTAAGTTCATCAGTTGGCATGGCGCTTTGTAGAGTCAATTGATACGCCCATACTTTTCATAAAACCATTTGGTTGGATGGTAGAGGAGAGCACTGCTTACTTTGCTGTGGTTTCCGATGGGAGAATTTGTAAATAAATAAAAAATATCTGCGGTTTTATTTGTCAAGTGATCTTTCTCTGACAGATATGAGGTAAGTAAATTTGGAGCTTTAGATGCCACATTGGACATCAGAATTGTAATGTTGCCTGTAGCCCACAATGCACAGGTCCAGTAGATGGCAGTAGAAACCAGTTCTGAATATCATAGGATTAATTGGTAGTTTTTTTGTAGGTATGTTTTGCGCTCAATTTTATTTAGAAAACCCCTTGTCAGTAAAACCTTTTTTTCCCCCTGCACAAAAACGCCCCAATCTGCCTGTGTGGCACCGTCTATGGACATACTGGTGTACGATATAGCAGTGACTGGTTTACGTATTGGGCTTTGAGTCGTCTTTGATTTTTATGCAGATGGCATTTTCATGGTTGTTTTTTTAAATTGTGGCCCAAGCCTTCCTATCTTAATAAAACAGTCAATCAAGCAACTTCATCTCCATGACAGGGTGATTCTGCTCTGGATATTGTACCAGGGGATCAAAAGGGGTTTTGTCACATTATTATTGTACAGTTATCTATAGAGAAATGCCCAGCCATGCTGAAAACCACCCCTCTCTTTCAGTAGTCTTGGAGGAAGATGTGTGATGAGAGCTGAGCTACGGAAAATAAGTGTCGCTCTCAACTGCTACCCCGTGTTCACCACGCTTTGGACTGCATCACGATGACAGACACCAAATACCCTTCGGTGTCCAGGGTGGGAGGCGTGAACCCTCCTCCGCCGAAGTTCAACAACCCAAAGAAACCTGGTCGCCAAACCAACCAGCTGCAGTACCTGGAGAAGGTGGTGGTCAAGGCCCTGTGGAGACACAACTTCTCCTGGCCTTTCAGGACGCCTGTTGACGCTGTCGGACTGCACATTCCAGTGAGTCTCACTTTTTGTTACTTGCAATGACTTTTATATATGGTTGTTTTTTCCCCCAACTAACTAAACTATACACAAATATAAAAACAATAATTTCAATGAGTTATAGTTTATACACTGCTCAAAAAAAATAAAGGGAACACTTAAACAACACAATGTAACTCCAAGTCAATCACACTTCTGTGAAATTAAACTGTCCACTTAGGAAACAACACTGATTGACAATAAATTGCACATGCTGTTGTGCAAATGGAATAGACAAAAGGTGGAAATTATAGGCAATTAGCAAGACACCCCCCAAAACAGGAGTGATTCTGCAGGTGGTGACCACAGACCACTTCTCAGTTCCTATGCTTCCTGGCTGATGTTTTGGTCACTTTTGAATGCTGGCGGTGCTCTCACTCTAGTGGTAGCATGAGACGGAGTCTACAACCCACACAAGTGGCTCAGGTAGTGCAGTTCATCCAGGATGGCACATCAATGCGAACTGTGGCAAAAAGGTTTGCTGTGTCTGTCAGCGTAGTGTCCAGAGCATGGAGGTGCTACCAGGAGACAGGCCAGTACATTAGGAGACGTGGAGGAGGCCGTAGGAGGGCAACAACCCAGCAGCAGGACCGCTACCTCCGCCTTAGTGCAAGGAGGTGCACTGCCAGCGCCCTGCAAAATGACCTCCAGCAGGACACAAATGTGCATGTGTCTGCTCAAACGGTCAGAAACAGACTCCATGAGGGTGGTATGAGGGCCCGATGTCCACAGGTGGGGGTTGTGCTTACAGCCCAACACCGTGCAGGACGTTTGGCATTTGCCAGAGAACACCAAGATTGGCAAATTCGCCACTGGCGCCCTGTGCTCTTCACAGATGAAAGCAGGTTCACACTGAGCACATGAGCACATGTGACAGACGTGACAGAGTCTGGAGACGCTGTGGAGAAAGTTCTGCTGCCTGCAACATCCTCCAGCATGACCGGTTTGGCGATGGGTCAGTCATGGTGTGGGGTGGCATTTCTTTGTGGGGCCGCACAGCCCTCCATGTGCTCGCCAGAGGTAGTCTGACTGCCATTAGGTACCGAGATGAGATCCTCAGACCCCTTGTGAGACCATATGCTGACACATGCACATTTGTGGCCTGCTGGAGGTCATTTTGCAGGGCTCTGGCAGTGCACCTCCTTGCACTAAGGCGGAGGTAGCGGTCCTGCTGCTGGGTTGTTGCCCTCCTACGGCCTCGTCCACGTCTCCTAATGTACTGGCCTGTCTCCTGGTAGCGCCTCCATGCTCTGGACACTACGCTGACTGACACAGCAAACCTTTTTGCCACAGTTCGCATTGATGTGCCATCCTGGATGAACTGCACTACCTGAGCCACTTGTGTGGGTTGTAGACTCCGTCTCATGCTACCACTAGAGTGAGAGCACCGCCAGCATTCAAAAGTGACCAAAACATCAGCCAGGAAGCATAGGAACTGAGAAGTGGTCTGTGGTCCCCAAAACAGAATCACTCCTGTTTTGGGGGGTGTCTTGCTAATTGCCTATAATTTCCACCTTTTGTCTATTCCATTTGCACAACAGCATGTTAAATTTATTGTCAATCAGTGTTGCTTCCTAAGTGGACAGTTTGATTTCACAGAAGTGTGATTGACTTGGAGTTACATTGTGTTGTTTAAGTGTTCCCTTTATTTTTTTGAGCAGTGTATAAGGAAATCGGTCAATTGCAATAAATTCATTAGGTCCTAATCTATGGATTTCACATGATTGGGCAGGGCTGAAGCCAGAGGTGGGCCTGGGATGAGTCAGACCCACCCACTGGGAGGCCAGGGCCAGGCAATCAGAATAAGTTTTTCCCCACAAAAGGGCTTTATTACAGATGGAAATACTCCTCAGTTTCATCAGCTTTCCTGGTGACTGGTCTCAGACTATCCCGTAGGTGATTAAGCCAGATGTGGAAGTCCTGGGCTGGTGTTTACACGTGGTCTACAGTTGTGAGGCCAGTTGGACGTACTGACAAAATCTTTTAAAATGACGTTGGAGGCTACTTATGGTAGAGAAATGAACATTCAATTCTATTTCAGCAGCTCTGGGGGACATTCCTGCAGTCAGTATGCCAATTGCACTCTCCCTCAAAAATATCACCTCAACTCTGGTGTTGTGTGACACAACTGCACATTTTAGAGTGGCCTTTTATTGTCCCCAGCACAAGGTGCACCTGTGGAATGATGGTGCTGTTTAATCATCTTCTTGATATGCCACACCTGTCAGGTGGATGGATTATCTTGGCAAAGGAGAAATGCTTACTAACAGGGGTGTAAACAAATTTGTGCACAATTATATAAAAAAAAATGTAAATAAGCTTTTTGTGCGTATGGAACATTTCTGGGATTTATTTCAGTTCATGAAACATGTGACCACTTTACATGTTAATTTTTATATTTTTGTTCAGTATAAGTTGAATGCACTGACTAAGTTGCTCTAGGTAAGTGTCTGCTAAATTACAAAAATTGTACTTGTTTATTTTTCATTTCCTCGATCTTCATTTTCCATTTCCTCCATCCTTCCTCCACCTTAAAAATCTTATCTTTTGTATTTAACGGTTTCCCATTATTTTTCTATTTTAGGATTACTATACAATTATCAAAACGCCAATGGACTTGAGCACCATCAAGAAGCGTCTTCAGAATAATTATTACTGCAACGCGTTGGAATGCATACAGGACTTCAACAAACTCTTCACCAACTGCTATGTATATAATCGGGTAAGGGAAAAAAGTTAACATTTCATATTGTATTAGTTTGCCACGCACCAATAGTGTGACTACATGGTCTCCTATTGAATGACAGAATGCACAATAATCGGGATGACGTTTTTCCAGCCTGGAGATGACATAGTTCTGATGGCCCAAGCCTTGGAGAAGATCTTCCTACAGAGAATGGCTGAGATGCCCCAGGAAGAGACTGAGATATCTGCCATCACAACCAAGACACCAGTGAAGGGTGGGAGGAAGTCCTCCTCTGCTAGTAGGCTACACAGCTGCTCCAGCTGCTTAATCTTGCACATAAATTGTATGCGTCCCAAATGGGTGGCACCCTATTCCCTTTATAGTGACTACTTTCAACCAGGGCCTTAGAGCTCCATACTATCTATTATATACTCCTAGGAGTACACACTGCCATCTAAATGTCCTATGTTCCTATGTTTAGGTGTGGTGAAGCTGAGGCCCCAGTCCCCTGTGTCTGAGGTGGTGTTCCAGCAGACAGTGACAGTTATCCCTCCTGAGGCCCTCCACACCGTCCCCCCTGCTGCCCAGCTCTCCTCACACATAGCAGCCAAAGTCAGTACCTCTTCACAATTACCTCAGTGGGTACTGTGTATATATTTTGACAGCAACTTTAACCTCTATACCACTTGTACATTCCACATAAACATCACTTTTGTAGTTTCCAGAATACTTTGTAACATGTATATTGTGCAACCTCTGTTTAGTCTGTAGTTTGATTGCATTTCCACCCTTCTTAGATAACACCCAGCCCTGTTGTATTCATATCGTTTCAGATCAAGAAGGGTGTGAAGAGAAAAGCAGACACCACCACGCCGACAGCCTCTGCTCCGATCACCAGCTGCGAGTCGTCCCCCATCGTTGACGGCTCGGCGGCCTGTAAGCTGTTCTCCAGGCGGGGCAGCGGTCGGCCCATCAAACCCCCCAGGAAAGACCTGCCGGACTCTCCCCAGCACCACCAGAGCAAGAAGAGGAAGCTCTCTGATCAGCTCCGCTTCTGTAACTGCATCCTGAAGGAGATGTTCACCAAGAGGCACGCGGCCTACGCCTGGCCCTTCTATAAGCCGGTGGATACAGAGGCCCTGGGTCTACGCGACTACCACGACATCATCAAGCAGCCCATGGACCTGGGCACCATACGGGTTAGATAGCCGTGTTACACTAAACTTGTTGAACAAGAGGCTAGTTGGCATCTGCCAAGGTTACTTTGGTCTAGCTGTATCTTGTTCCTTGATCTCTCTCACTATTATGAAGATGACAGTATTTGCGTGTTTTCTCACAGAAAAAAATGGACGAACGTGAGTACATGGATGCCCAGGAGTTTGCTGCTGATTTCAGACTCATGTTTTCCAACTGTTACAAATACAACCCACCCACCCACGAAGTTGTTATTATGGCAAGAAAACTACAGGTATGATTGCCCTTGGTTTCAGCCAGTCCAGTCCCTAGAAGTTGTTTAAATAAATTGCGATGGAATAACGAAAGTGCAATATGAATGAATATAGATTGTTGGTGAGAAGTTTTGACGAGATGACTTGTGGCCCCTACCCACCAGGATGTGTTTGAGGCACGCTGGCTGAAGCTTCCAGTGAGGAGTGCGGGTGATCCAGGACACTACGGTCACCACAGGGACAAGAAAGCGAGAGGAGATGGGCCTGAGCGCTCTTCCAGCACAGGCAGCAGTGACAGCGAGAGCTCCTCTGAATCGGAGTCCTCCTCTGGTACGGAGGAAGAGGAGGAGGAGGAAGAGGAGGCCAGAGTTCTACGGCTGGCTAAACTAGAGGAACAGGTATGTTGTGTCATCTTCCCTGGCCATGCTGACATTACTGTTCTGTTACCTACTGCCATGTATCTAACTGATCTAACTCTCCTCTTCTTTTTAGTTGAAAGCGGTGCACGATCAGCTGCAGAAACTCACCCAGGAGCCCCTGCTCAAACCAAAGAAGAAAGAGAAATCAAAGGAGAGAAGAAAAAGGAAGGAAACGAGTAGTAGACCGAAGCAAGAAGAAGACCTGAGGAAGACCAAACCTAAAGTACAGCAGAGGGGCATCAATAAGGGCGCGTCTGCAGTGTAAGTGGCCAATCTTTGTTGATAAATTGCTCTAATTGTTTTCTAATCCCGATCCCCAGTGTAACTCCTTTTCTTCAGCCAATACACAGGATTACTGACTATTGTTGCCAGTTGCAAATTTTACTTTGAAATTAACTTCCATTGTCCTACCAAGAGTTTGTTAATGTCTTCTCACCCCTCTGTAGGCACGGCAAGAGGAGGAAGATGGAACTCCCAATGGTGCCCTACAAGTCTGATGAGGAAGAGGTGCCAGCGGTGCCCATGTCGTACGGTGAGAAGAGGCAGCTGAGCCTGGACATCAACAAGCTTCCGGGGGACAAACTGGGCAAGGTGGTGAACATCATCCAGGCCAGGGAGGCCTCGCTCAGAAATGCCAACCCTGAGGAGATCGAGATCGACTTTGAGACCCTCAAGCCCTCCACCCTCAGGGCCCTGGAGAGCTTCGCCATGACCTGCCTCAGGAAACGGCCCAAGAAACACAACCGTGAGTAGTTGTAGTACTCACCTTTCTTTCTGAGCTTCCTTGCGGGTTGATCATTGCACTGTAGATCTCAGTACTACTTACCAAGGACATTACCAGGCTCAAATGTCATTGTTATTTTCCATCTTATTTCTACCAGTGAATAAGCTGGTGAAAACCAAAGGACCAATACAGACTGTGAAGAAGCAGGATGCAGAGAAACATCTCCAGAGTATTACTGAAGAAATGATCTCACTGGCAAAGAAGAAAAAGACAACAAGTAAGTAAAGCGTGAATCTGTGGTAGCAAGAACCAGAGCCATACAGTGTGTATATATAGAGAGTTGGGCCAATGCGGTTGAGCGTTCCGAATGCGCTGCTTTCTCCTCCATAGCCATTACTAAGTGATAACGCTTTTCGTTGTGTTTATTTCTTATATTTTTCAAAACCTATGAAGATGTCCAGTGAAAGCAGATATGCAATTTGTTGACACTACAACACAGTAAAGACTTGGATACACATTACCCTGAATGCTAATCAATAAAAACGTCAAATTCCCTGCTCTGTTTTGCTTGTTTACAGCGGGTAATTTCATAGAGAACTGTCGTCGGCGCTCTCGTTTTGTTACATCACCAGCATTTAAAGAATAAAGTTCTATATGGGCGCTAACATGGCGGCCATTCTGAAAACCGAGCCTCGTATTTATACAGTGGGGAGAACAAGTATTTGATACACTGACGATTTTTGCAGGTTTTCCTACTTACAAAGCGTGTAGAGGTCTGTCATTTTTATCATAGGTACACTTCAACTGTGAGAGACGGAATCTAAAACAAAATTCCAGAAAATCACATTGTATGATTTTTAAGTAATTCATTTGCATTGTATTGCATGACATAAGTATTTGATCACCTACCAACCAGTAAGAATTCCGGTTCTCACAGACCTGTTAGTTTTTCTTTAAGAAGCCCTCCTGTTCTCCACTCATTACCTGTATTAACTGCACCTGTTTGAACTCGTTACCTGTATAAAAGACACCTGTCCACACACTCAATCAAACAGACTCCAACCTCTCCACAATGGCCAAGACCAGAGAGCTGTGTAAGGACATCAGGGATAAAATTGTAGACCTGCACAAGGCTGGGATGGGCTACAGGACAATAGGCAAGCAGCTTGGTGAGAAGGCAACAACTGTTGGCGCAATTATTAGAAAATGGAAGATGTTCAAGATGACGGTCAATCACCCTCGGTCTGGGGCTCTATGCAAGATCTCACCTCGTGGGGCATCAATGATCATGAGGTAGGTGAGGGATCAGCCCAGAACTACACAGCAGGACCTGGTCAATGACCTGAAGAGAGCTGGGACCACAGTCTCAAAGAAAACCATTAGAAACACTACGCCGTCATGGATTAAAATCCTGCAGCGTACGCAAGGTCCCCCTGCTCAAGCCAGCGCATGTCCAGGCCCGTCTGAAGTATGCCAATGACCATCTGGATGATCCAGAGGAGGAATGGGAGAATGTCGTGTGGTCTGATGAGACAAAAATATAGCTTTTTGGTCTAAACTCCACTCGCCGTGTTTGGAGGAAGAAGAAGGATGAGTACAACACCATCCCAACCGTGAAGCATGGAGGTGGAAACATTCTTTGGGGATGCTTTTCTGCAAAGGGGACAGGACGACTGCACCGTATTGAAGGGTGGATGGATGGGGCCATGTATCGCGAGAACTTGGCCAACAACCTCCTTCCCTCAGTAAGAGCATTGAAGATTGACAACGACCCGAAACACACAGCCAGGGAAACTAAGGAGTGGCTCTGTAAGAAGCATCTCAAGGTCCCGGAGTGGCATAGCCAGTCTCCAGACCTGAACCCAATAGAAAATCTTAGGAGGGAGCTGAAAGTCCGTATTGCCCAGCGACAGCCCCGAAACCTGAAGGATCTGAAGGTCTGTATGGAGGAGTGGGCCAAAATCCCTGCTGCATTGTGTGCAAACCTGGTCAAGAACTACAGGAAACGTATGATCTCTGTAATTGCAAACAAAGTTTTCTGTACCAAATATTAAGTTCTGCTTTTCTGATGTATCAAATACTTATGTCATGCAATAAAATGCAAATTAATTACTTACTTAATTACAATGTGATTTTCTGGATTTTCGTTTTAGATTCCGTCTCTCACAGTTGACGTGTACCTATGATAAAAAATTACAGACCTCTACATGCTTTGTAAGTAGGAAAACCCGCAAAATCGGCAGTGTAGCAAATACTTGTTCTCCCCACTGTATATGGATCTGTCAAGGATCTGTGTCTGTGATCTAGGGGCCTTGTTGTCCTTAGAAGAGTCAGGGAATATGGGTTCTTCTATGTTTTCTGTCTGATGTCCAATAGTGAATAACTCAACTGTGCAGTGCTTGCCTCAGTTTTTCTCTCTGTTGTCCTATACATAACAGTTGTCCCTCTTTGTTTTTCTCCAGATGAGCTCCCCAGGGCTCCTGCTGTCCCAGACCAAACCCAGCCATCCCGTCTCCGTGAGGGCATCGGCTCTGACAGCTCCAGCAGCAGTAGTAGTGATTCTAGCAATTCTGATAGCAGTGACTCTGATTCAGGTTAGCTGTTCTCCTCCGCACTAAGCACTTTCCTCCCTACCTACCCACTCCCTTTCCCCACTCTCTACACATGGATTGAGTGAAAAAGATATGGCTTTAAAACCCACTGGGACTCTCTAGCCTCTGTAGAACTCAGTCACCTTTTCACCTGCTGGTGAAACCAAAATACATGAAGAAATATTGTTTTTTTAAAAATGGTATTATTACTTACATTTAGTCTGTCTATATAGCCAACTCTGTCCCACAAACCTCTTTCATCAGACTATTAGGGTGTTATATGTATGTTTGATAATGTTATTGTTTTGTTGTAGTTTCACTGAATTTATTTGACCTTTTGAAAACACGCTGTAGGTTAGGTTTGAAATGAGAACAGTCAGTCTTCTGTGCAAAATGTCAATTATCCAACGGGCCCCAGACTGCTGCTGCAAGTTCTTAAACTGCCCATACAGACTAGCCACTAATTATAAGCCAGAGATCTTATTTTCACTCCTACCGGTAGCTATACATCTTTCGATAAACATAGCAAAAATCAGATGGGTAGGGCTAGAGAAGTACCAGGACAGTGTTACTATACTCTTCGCCCCCCTCATCTCACCCTCCATACTCTGAACCATTGCAGAGTCAAAGCTGGTCCTCATCACTATTATACTGGTTTTGATTGTACTTTGATTTTTGTACTTTTTGTGTTGGGTTTTTGCATGATTTAGTATAGAGCAATATTAGCTTAAATCTAATACAATCTATAATGTATTTAAAGTAATCAACAGATTGTAACGTTAATGCAGACCTTGATGGAGTAGGATTTCTGCTGCACTTATACATTTTGTAGTCAGTGCTAATGTTTTCTTGTTGCAGTTTAACCTAACATAGTTAGTCTTGGTGATCAACACCTAAAGGTTCAAATAAATACATTTTCAGACAATTTGACATTTTACTGTTAAGTTGTGTTTTTCTTTAAATTTTTATCACAAATCGTTAGTCTACTAGACACATTTTCTTGCGATCACAACTTAAGCTTCAGCTGAGAATTGGTTTGAGAGTAGTGATTCCAGAGTAGGTCAGTGGAATTGTTTTGATATTACTTGAAGGTAAGTGAAGCAGATCTTTGTTTTTATTTTCCAGTTATCCTACAATGGGTAAATTTAAATTACTATTGTACCTGTCTTTCAGTGAAGAAAACCAAGAAGAAGAAAAGCCAAGGTGCTCCACACAAGGTCAAGACCAAGGTAAGTCTGTAACATAGGCCCTGCTTCCTTTTAACCTGTCTAGCCCGCGAAATTCAAAAAATATTTTTTAGAAATATTTAACTTTCACACATTAACAAGTCCAATACAGCAAATGAAAGATAAACATCTTGTGAATCCAGCCAACATGTCCAATTTTTTAAATGTTTTACAGCGAAAACACCACGTATATTTATGTTAGCTCACCACCAAATAAATAAAAGCACATACATTTCTTTCACAGCACAGGTAGCTTGCACAAAACCCCAAATAGAGATAGAATTAGTCACTAACCAAGAAACAACTTCATCAGATGACAGTCTTATAACATGTCATACAATAAATCTATGTTTTGTTTGAAAAATGTGCATATTTCAGGTATAAATCATAGTTTTACATTGCAGCTACAATCACAAATAGCACCGAAGCAGCAAGAATAACTACAGAGAGCAATGTGAAATACCTAAATACTCATCATAAAAAATTTATGAAAAATACATGGTGTACAGCAAATGAAAGATAAACATCTTGTGAATCCAGCCAATATTTCAGATTTTAAGTGTTTTACAGCGAAAACACAATATAGCATTATATTAGCGTACCACAATAGCCAACCGCATTCATTCACCGCAAAGGTAGCGATCGCAAAAAAACAGCAAAAGATATAAAATTATTCACTAACCTTGACAAACTTCATCAGATGACAGTCCTATAACATCATGTTACACAATACATATACGTTTTGTTCGAAAATGTGCATATTTAGCGGTACAAATCGTGGTTTTACAATGTGAATACGTAGCCAAACTGCACAAAATTATCCGGATATATTTCTGACACCTAATCAAAGAACTCATCATAAACTTTACTAAAAAATACATGTTGTACAGCAAATGAAAGATACACTAGTTCTTAATGCAATCGCCGTGTTAGAATTCTAAAAATAACTTTAGTACGACATACAGCTTACGTTTATAGCGAGACAGCGCCTGCAATGAGGGCGGAAAATAATACTAAACATTTTCCACAGAAATACGAAATAACATCATAAATGGTTCCTACTTTTGCTGAGCTTCCATCAGAATCTTGTACAAGGAGTCCTTTGTCCAGAATAAATCGTTGTTTGGTTTTAGAATGTTCTCTTCTCCTGTCGAATTAGCAATCAAAGCTAGCCAAGTGGCGCGAAGTTGTCCATCTTCACCAAACGCAGAGAACGGAAAACACCAAAACTCCCGATTTTTAAACGTTCAATGATCTGATAAAACTATATTGAAAAAACATACTTTACGATGATATTATCACATGTATCAAATAAAATCAAAGCCGGATATATTAGCCGTCTATACAGAAAGCTTTTCAGAAGGCAATCCAGGGTTCCTTCCCGCGCCTTGCTGAACAAAGGAAATTTGGGGTCACGTCATTCCAAGAGCTCTTGTTCGACCTCAGATCAAGCTAGACACCCCATTCCACCTCCCGCTGCCTGTTGACATTTAGTGGAAGGCGTATGAAGTGCATGTATATCCATAGATTTCAAGCAAATGAATAAGAAGGCCCTGGAACAGAGCCTCGATTTCAGATTTTTCACTTCCTAACAGGAAGTTTGCTGCAAAATGAGTTCTGTTTTACTCACAGATATAATTCAAACGGTTTTAGAAACTTGAGAGTGTTTTCTATCCAATAATAATATGTATATTGTACGATCTAGAATCGAGTACGAGGCCATTTTAAATTGGGCACGATTTTTTCCCAACGTGAAAATAGCGCCTCCTATCCCAAAGAAGTTATTAAACTAGTGGTCTAATTCACATGGTTATACGTTCACTTTTGTGAAATTTGGATGAATATACTTGAAGGTTGGAATTACAGTGCGTTTATTATAAATTGTAAGTCCTTTCCTTCTCATCTGAAGTCTAAAAATAAGAAATCTGAGAAGAAAGACTCATTGTCGGAGTCTTCTCTCCAGACCAGCCTGCCCCTGCATGCCTCTCCATCCCCAGCAGCAGTCACTAAAGGCCAGTCTACACAGCAGTACCCAGCCCAGCCTCCTCTAGATCTGCTCATCTCACCCCCAGGTAATAAACGCTTGTTGTCTTCATGTTTGTGTGTTGGCTATAAAGGAACTCAATGGACAACCATGTCAAGTTCTGTAACACTGTCCTTTAATGATTTAAAGGTGGTTGACACTGCTCTTCCAAAGTCCTTAGTGTCAGCCCTAGCTATGGAAATGCAATTTATCCTGTAAACCAGCAGGTTTTACGTCCATTGAAAGTCTCAGGCTGGACTGAGGATTGCATTGTTTGGGTTAGAGATTAAATAGCTGGAGTGCCAGGTTTCTCTGGTCAGTGTTTCTGTCTCTCGTGGGATGAAGTTTATTTGATTTTAGCTAGGAAGTCAGATTGGGATGGAAGCCTTATCTTACTGTTACTCTTGAATCTCCCCCTCCCCACTTGTCTTCAGCCTTACACAGCCGCCTGCCTCCGCAGCCTTCAAGACCTAGTTCCAAAGCAGCACCACTACCTCGCAAAAACATGGTGGCACCCCAGCAGCTCACTGACATTCAGCCCCAACAACCAGACCCCCTATCTGAGAGCCCTACTACCCCCTCCCTCACTCCCCCTTCTGCCTCCTCCTGTGATCCCTCCCTGACTCTAACTCTGCCCACAGACCCTCTCAGCACAACATCCACCCCCACACAAGAACCTCCCTCCAGCCTACGCTGTTTGCCCCAGCCCTCTCCCCTAGCACTCCTCACCTCTCCTCATTGTCAATCACCGGGCCAGACACAGGAGGTGAAAACTGGGCCAGTTTATCTCAATCTACCTGATAGGGCACAACAGGAAGGTAAGATCTCTTCAGTCAGCTAAGCATCCCCCCTAGCTTGTAGCTGTTAGCATGTCCACTCCCCTGTGTGTCGCCTGCTTCTCAGCCCATAGCTGATCATGTCTGTGTGGCGTCTGTAGATGGTGTGTTTTGTCTCTTTGTTTGCAGTGTGTTATAGATGCCATGTCACCATCGCTGTAGCCTAGGCTGCATGTCTCATCCCGCTCTGCTCCCCATCAACTGCTGCCTGCTTACATCCACAGTGTTGGTGTCTGTCTGTGGAGAATAATGCACTGCTTTGTTTTTCTCCTGTCCATCAGGTCTGTCTCCGCTGCTGTCCCCTCTGACCTCTCCTCCTGTAGGTTTATTACAGGCTGCTGGCAGCAGATATGAGGTATGCCCTCCTCTTCCTGTTGTTGATGGATGAATTGTGACGCTGGATTAAATCACTGTTTAAATGAATGTCTCTGTCCTTGGCATTTATTAATATCGAAAGAGTTGGCTGGTATATTTTGGGGGGAAGGAAATTGGGTTAATATCGATATGTCTACTGTGTTCTTTTCCTTTTTGTTGCGATTTAACTGTGTTTTTACTGGCCAAATCCTTAATGAGTGGAGACAGATTGTGTGAAATAGCATTGGCCTTAGCCCTGGGAGTGGTAATGGAGGTTTAACGCTGTACATCTCACTTTGTCCTAGCAGCTGTACCCAGTGCTGTTGTCCCCTCTACAAGACAGCCCATTACAGCCTGTGAAGGATGACAGGAGGCTCTCGGAAGCACTGGAGGAGACTCCCTACAGGAAGCTGCAGAAACAGACTAGTAAGCACAACTCTTGTGTATGTGTGTACGTACGCTCAGTGTACGCTGTGTAAATGTTTTCCTTCAGAATTTCTTCCAGAAATCTTTTAAATGGATTCTATTTACTCTGCTTCCCCAGATACCAGACACTCTGACAGTGTGTTTGATGGTAGCAACACCAGCCTATCTCATCCAGCTAATAAAACCACTGCTGACGGAAAAAATACACCTGCCAAAAAGGTACGCAAATGTGGATGGAACTTAACACTACCATTGTCAGTAATTACTTGAAATACATTGTATGCATGCCCATAGATGCATTCATATTATTTGTCTGAAAAAAGTGAAACTCCATTTGTGAAACTGTCCTTGGTAGGATATTGTCCTGAAGAACGCAGACTCCTGGGCTAGTCTGAGGAAGATGTCTCTTTCCACTCCCTCTACGGTGAGGTCATCGAAGGAGAGCTTTGATAAGTTTCGCAGGGCAGCCATAGAGAAGGAGGAGAGAGAGAAAGCTCTGATTCTAAGGAGGATGCAGATGAAGGAGATGGCTTCTGGGAAGAGCAGGTATTATTCATCCATCCAGTCATAAACATATTTTCTTAATTTATTCTTTAGTCTTATCATTTTCATGTCTTGTAGGAAATGATGCCTCACCCAAAATCCTCAAATAATGAAGTAGATCTCTCAATATGTGAGTGATACTTGATGTTCTAGCTGACATTGTTGTGACGTTTTCTTTTCAGCCTGACTATGCCAGTATCAGTGCCACCTAGAGCAGCAGAACCGGAGCCCCTGCCCTGTAGAACTCCAACCCCAGAGCCAGCAGAGATCCCCCTGCAGACAGAGGACATTGTGGAGCCTCCGCCTCCTAAAGCTCCAGAGGCCCTGAGAGAGGAACCTCCAGTGGCTGCCCCAACCCCACCTCCGCCCCTCACTACTCAGACCTCTGTGGACAGGGAGAGGGAGATGGCCCGCAGGAGAGAACAGGAGCGACGCAGACGGGAGGCTGTACGTTCCTTTTATTCCTCTTCCATGTATTGTATTATGCCAGTCATTCTTCTGTTCTTTTATACAGTTGAATCCCAGACTGTGTAATCTCATAACTTACCGCCTCTCCTTCCTTAGATGTCTGGTATCATTGACATGACCATGCAGAGTGACATCATGGCAACATTTGAGAAGAACCTGGACTAACAAAATGGCAGCAGGCAGTGCAGCTTGTGACCGACCGACTGATGTCTTCTGTTGTTGGACAATAAATAAATGAGCATGGTGTTCCAGTAGACAGCACCCTAGGCTTCTTCTCTCCCTCCAGACTGTCTGTCTGAACAGAGCGAGCTGCATCTAAATTAAGGAAACGGGTCATTGTTGCTTCCCAAATGACAATCCTACCCCCTATATAGTGCACTACTTTGGTCTGGTCAAAATGATTACATTATATAGGAAATAGGGTTCCATTTGGGACAGCCTATTACTATCCTTACCAGGGGAAGCTTGTACTGTACTATAGCAGCATCACATAACCCCAGTACATTTTAGTATTGTTGTAAACTGTAAGAAGATACTGTAAGATGTAAAATATTGATATTGCAACAAAAAAACACTCTATGGACCATATATAGATGGCATTTGACTTTCCTTTTTCTACTCATGGTGATGGTGGTTTTGTAAATATCTGCTGCACTGAAGTAATGCTTACCTCTTAGAGAAAAATACTAAGTAAAAAGTTAGCAAAATGAAGAGCTGTTGAAAAAAATAAATGATGAAAATAACTTGTTTTTCCTCCAACACGTAGAGTCCTCTGTTCCTTTTCACCTAGGTTACTTCCCAAATGGCACCCTATTGCCTTTGTAGTGTATTACTTTTGACCAGGGCCCATAGGATCTTGTAAAAAGTAGTGCACTATATAAAGAATAGGGTGCCATTTGGGACACTACTTGGTGAGTCGTCCTCCTATGACTGCAGTACACATCAACCGGTTCACACACTTCTTAACATTCCAACTCTGACTTGGCTGAAATGCATAACCTGACCTTTGTGTTTGCTACACTCCCAAATACTAATACTATGTATATCCATGTACTGCACTGTATAGTTTCTCCAGTTATAGTTCTTATCTTCATACTTCATTCATAGTTACAATTCTGCACCTTGTTGTGGAAAAATCTTCAATATGATGCGCTGTGTTTTACAATGCATGTCCTATTTGATTGACTTAAGTAAAAAATGCCTTTCTGTTTATCTGTATGAAATCATACTTAGTATTTTGTTACATGGAGGCTGAAGGTGTGTTGATCTTTGCCAAAATGTCTATTTCAAATGTGGGACTTATTTAAAACTATACACTTGTTTTGAGTTTCTGCTTGAAAAAGTTTAAGTGCCATGTATAGTGGTGTGCCTAAAGCAAACTTTAGGCATTGTTGATGCCTACATTGTTGGCTTTTTCTAATCAAGATCCAATCCTGACTAAATGTTTTGGGAGACATGTAAGACTTTGTTAATGTTTTTTTGATCCTATGGTTCTAGCTATTCTGCAGGGTTTTTTTCTCTCTTTGACATAATGAACAGTAGCACTTTATTCTGTATCTTGTGGTATGCGTGAATGTCATACCATTTATAGAGAAAGAACTAATATACTTTTGAGAAGATCACACTCTAAAAGCTAAATCATAAAAAGATTTATTAAAGCAGTGTTTTCTGTATTTGTTTATTGTTGTTTTCTACATCGCCTCTGACGCTCGTTGGCTGTGGCAGGGTTTGAAAACTATTATGGACTACAAAGTGAAACCCAGCCACGAGCTAAATGCCTTTTATGCTCGCTTCGAGGCAAGCAACACTGAAGCATGCATGGGAGAAACAGCTGTTCTGGATGACTGCTTACGATTTCGGTAGCCGATGTGAGCAAGACCTTTAAACAGGTCAACATTCATAAAGCTGTGGGGCCAGACGGATTGCCAGGATGTGTACTCAAACCATGCGCAGACCAACTGGCAAGTGTCTTCACTGACATTTTCAACCTCTCTCTGACCGAGTCTGTAATACCTACATGTTTCAAACAGACCACCATAGTCCCTGTGTCCAAGGAAACTAAGGTAACCTGCCTAAATGATTACTCCCCGTGGTACTCACGTCAGTAGCCAAGAATTGCTGGTCATGGCTCACATCAACAGCATCCTCCCGGACACCCTAGACCCCCCCCCCCCCCCACACACAATTTGCATACCGCCCCAATAGATCAACAGATGTCTCAATCGCATTCCACACTGCTCTTTCCCACCTGGACAAAAGGAACACCTATGTGTGAATGCTGTTCATTGACTACAGCTCAGCGTTCAACACCATAGTGCCCACAAAGCTCATCAATAAGCTAAGGACCCTTGGACTAAACACCTCCCTCTGCAACTGAACTTCCTGATGGGTCACCCCCAGGTGGTAAGGGTAGGCAACAACATGTCTGCTACGCTGATCCTCAACGCTGGGTGCGCCTCAGGCGTGTGTGCTTAGTCCCCTCCTGTACTCCCTGTTCACCCATGACTGCGTGGCCAAACACGACTCCAACAGCATCAAGTTTGCTGACAACACGACAGGGCTGTAGTGGAGCAGGTCGAGAGTTAAGTTCCTTGGTGTCCACATCACCAACGAACTGTCATGGTCCAAACACACCAAGACAGTCATGAAGAGGGTACGACAACACCTTTACCCCCTCAGGAGACTGAAAATATTTGTCATGGGTCCCCAGATCCTCAAAATGTTCTACAGCTGCACCACCACCTGGTATAGTAGCTGCTCGGCATCTGACCGTAAGGCCCTACAGAGGGAAGTGCATAGGGCCCAGTACATCACTGGGGCCAAGCTTCCTGCCGTCCAGGACCTATATACTAGGTGGTGTCAGAGGAAAGCCCAAAAAATTGTCAAAGACTCCAGTCACCCAAGTCATTGACTTTTCTCTGCTACCGCACAGTAAGCGGTACGGTCTAGCTTCTACCCCCAAGCCATAAGACTGCTGAACAATTAATCAAATGGCCACCGGATTATTTACATTGACACACCCCACCCCTGCATTTGTTTTTTTACTCTGCTGCTACTCGATGTTTATAATCTGCATATTCACACCACCCCTACCTACATGTACAAATTACCTCGACTAACCGGTACCCCCTGTATATAGCCTAGTTATTGTTATTCTAGTGTTACTTTTTAAATAATTTTTACTTTAGTTTATTTGGTAAATATTTTCCTAACTCTTTCTTGAACTGCACTGTTGGTTAAGGGCTTGTAAGTAAGCAATTCACGGTAAGGTCTACACATGTCAGTACATGTGACAGTTTGATTTGATTAATGGATGATGACGATGATTTATAGAAGTGCTTGACTTGGACTGAAATAGGTTCCGGTACTAATTTTGGGTGTCGGTACTGTTTATATTTAAGTGCAGGAACTTCACAATAATTTTAAGCTAATATTTTATAAGATGTGTAGGAACTCAAGCAATATAACATTTTAGGTGCCGGTACTTGTATTTGTATATATTAGAGATCCCCATTAGCTGCTGTTCCGGTGAGCTCCTGCCCAAGTCAAGCACTAATGATCAGCCAGTCCAAGGAGGATATCCAGAAAGTCTTCATTACAATAAAAAGATGGCACAATACTTGAAAACAGAGTGCACATTCAGATCTACACACTTGCATTTGTTCAGTGACTGAGATTTGACAAGACAAGCTGGATGCACAATGCCTCAATTTAGTATTATTCTTAGCAATTTTCCAACTGCATGCCAGTATACTGCAATAATAGCTATACACTCACTGAGAGTCAGTCCTGAACATTAACTTTTTTACATTCATACTTCTCATATCACCATCCATCACCCTTTGATTGAGCAGTGGATTACAGCCCTAGGAGTCAGATCACCATTTTCTTCCCTTGAGGCATTAACTGTCATTCACCTTTAATCCCAGAGAGCTCGAGGTCTCTCAATCATGGCTCTAGATCAGTCTGGGTCAGGCACTTGCTCATTCACCACTCTTATTTTACAGTCTAAACACGTGGAAAGGGTTTCAGAAACGAATCTGTTTTGGAGGTGACGTGGCGTCTCATATTTTTCTTTGATTAATTTCTAGGCTTTTAGATTAAAAGAATAGAAGCGTTAAACACCCACCTCAAACTAAACATCCTATCTGCTGTCATCACACGCACGCGTGAGTTCTGACGTACTGCTCCCCTCTTGAACATTTAATTCAGGGATCCTCCCTAGTACAGCGGCAGACCGACAGGACAAGCAGATGCGCTGTTAGCGGAGCTACCGGATAACGATGAGTGATATTTCAAGATAATTAACAAAATAATATATCAATAGGTAGGTGACGTGATCTGCGTTGTTTTACCTGAGTAATGTAAAGATGGCGAGAGTGCTCAACAACTTGCTTCTATTTACAATCAGACTCACGCTGAAGATCCGAGTTTTAGGGTATTGGTCGTTGATATACGGTTATTGTGCCCTCTGCACTGCCGTAGCGCTGCTGAAACTTTGGTGGAGCATCATTTTAAGGCCGTCAGCCACCTTTCAGTGGGGAATTCGCGAAACTCCCCCTGCTTGCTTGAATGACACGTCCTTGGGAACCCACTGTTACGTTAGAATAAAGGTATGGTACACTTTACATTGCACGTGAGAGTGAGCCTATTTGAGATTGGGAAATAGCCTTTTGTGTGCGTGAGAGGTCTGTTTAGGTCATTCCGTATGTGCCTAGTTTGCTTGTAGAATTGAAATTAATTCGAAAAGGCCTGCAGGGTACGTGCAAATCGTGGGGCATCTGTTTTATTTTTGGGGAATTTCAGCGAAACGCCATATGCAGATATATTTGCAGTGTAGGCTTCTGTTATTATTCCAAGCTACTGTCTCTGTATATGCGCTCACCCCTCAGAGGTAGGTAGTGCTGAACGGACAGTCCCCTATAGCAGCAGCAATAGCAATTCGTGACCAATGTCACGATTTCATTCGAGTACCAAGATTAAAGGTACTATAAACTGTAGATTAACATTTCATTTGTATTTTTCGTTTAAATGTTTATTTAGCAACACATTATTCCTTATAGGATTCACTTAGCATGAACGCATGCTCGCAATAACAATGTGGCAGTTCAGTTGTAAGAATAATCCCCTATATTATTTGACATCCTAAGTAACCTGTGCGATTTAACTTTGTGCCAGTAAGTAGCTACATTTGGCCAGAAAACGCTTGAACTAGACAATGTTATTAAATCAGAAATTAGATAAAGTAGGTAGTCCATGCATATTATCCACACTTTACTCAACAGGTAGACCATAAGAACAACCTATTCTACATCCCATTGCAACATGAATTCACAATAATTTGAATAGAATTGGCTACAAATGTTAGTGACAGATTGATTTCATAATATAAAGAATGCATCATACTGGAATGACCAGACAGAAGGCAGGCCAGGGCTGAGTTTATGGGATGGCCCTGTTCTATCCCTGCTTTACAGCGCCATAAAGCACACAGCAATGTTGGAGGATGAGAGTTGCATGTCACAGAGAGCACTACGTCCCAAATGGCATCCTATTCCCTATGTAGTGCACTACTTTCGACCAGAGCCCATATTAGTGCACTATATAGGGAATAGAGTGTCATTTGGGACACAGCCAGAGACCAGCAGACAGTAAGAGCCCACGTGATAGTGATCAGGGAAGTGTTGACATATAACAGTGTGTCCCTGGTGACTGACTGATCTGTCTTCCGTCTCCGTCTTTATTCTCAGGAGTCTGGTCTGAGGTTTCACTATGTTGCTGCTGGAGAGAGAGGGAAACCGCTCATGCTGTTTTTGCATGGCTTCCCAGAGTTCTGGTAAGACATCTAGACTACACAGTGCATCTGCACATTATACACACACAAAGGGCTGGTGTTTCAACCCGGACACAGATTAAGCCTAGTTCTGGACTGAAAGGCACTTCAATTGAAATTCTCAATTTATCTTGCTTTTTAGTCAAGGACTAGGCTTAATCTGTGTCCAGGAAACAGGCCCATAGAGACTCAACTAATGTATTGGTATTGCCTGGCCAGGTCATTTTTTGTTTGTTCTTGTGTTTTTATGCTGAGAAAGCATTTTGGAAAGGTGCTCCTTTGCAAACTAACTAACCAGGACCCCCATGAAACACTGACCCCGGGGCCTCCCGAGTGGCGCAGCAGTTTAAGGCACTGCATCGCAGTGCTAGAGGCGTCACTACAGATCCGGGTTCGATCCCGGGCTGTGTCGCAGATGACTGCGACTGGGAGACCCATGTCCCAGCGGGTGCACAATTGGCACAGCGTCGTCCAGGTTAGGGGAGGGTTTGGCCGGCTGGGATGTCCTTGTCCCATTGGGCTCTAGCGCATCCTAGTGGCAGCCAGGCGCATGCATGCTGACTTCGGTCGCCAGCTGTACTGTGTTTCGTGTACTGTGTCAAGAATCAGTGTGACTTGGTGGGGTCGTGTTTCGTAGGACGCACGGCTCTCGACCTTCGCCTCTCCTGAGTCCTTACTGGAGTTGCAGCGATGGGACAAGACTGTAACTACCAATTGGATATCACGAAAAAGGGGTAATAATAATACCAACAACAAGAAAAAACACCAATCCCATAACTACTGTATCGATCCCACACAACAGTACTGTCATGTAACCAACGCTCTGCTCTACATTACTTCTGCATCAAAAGACCATATCTCAGTTGGGGTCTTCATACTATGTGATTCTTCAATTACAACATTCCGATTAGACTTTATTGCTTATTAGGATAGCTAAGGCTCTAAAGTTCCTTGTTCCTCTTTCCACCATGTTTCATAAAAAAATTATATGGAGTCTAGTAGTGAGGTCGACCTCTGGATGGGGCTAAATTAAGAGGTTGTCAAGTGCTGTAAGCTAGTCCATATCTCAGGGAACTCACAGAGCAGCAGAAAGGACAGGACCGGCCTTAATTAACGGGTCTTTTTGGGTCTATTCCGCCTCACTGCCCATCTACTGCACAGGAATCCATGATGAACTCTGAATGTGTCCCAAATGGCACCCAATTCTGTATATAGTGCACTACTTTTGACCAGAGCCATATGGATCCTGGTCAAAAGCAGTGCATTTATAGGATTAGTGTGCCATTTGGGACGTAGCGTCTCTCTCTGCCGTGCTAGCTGGACAGACAGATTCTTCTCCCACTTAATTCAGTGTTTAAAAAGTGCTAAACCCAAGTTTCCCTTGTCACTCAGAATAGAGAGAGGCTTGGTGTGTGGGTGATTGGGGGGCTGTGAAGGAACTGGAAGTGCCTGTGTTACTTTAAACCTCATCTATATTCTAAGATGTTGGGTTTCTCTGCTCCAGACCTGTTTCCCAAATGGCACCGTATTCCCTGTAGTGCACTACTTTTGACCAGGGCCCATCTCTTATTCTGACTCAACAGAACCCCAGTCAGACCTTGTGCTCCTCCTCTGTGGGGCTTTGAGCTCTGAGGAGCCTCAGCCTCCAGTCGACAGAAGATAGATCCACAGCAGACACGATCTTCAATTAGAGAGCTTTTGCTCTCCACTATGATGATTGAGCGGATTAGAATTGGGGAAAAGAACATCTCATATATTAAAAACTCAGCAAGAAAAGAAACGTCCCTTTTTCAGGACCATGTCTTTCAAAGATAATTTGTAAAAATCCATATAACTTCACAGATCTTCATTATAAAGGGTTTAAACACTGTTCCCCATGCTTGTTCAATGAACCATAAACAATTAATGAACATGCACCTGTGGACCGGTCATTAAGAGACTAACAGCTTACAGATGGTAGGCAATTAAGGTCACAGTTCTGAAAACTTAGGATGCTGAAGAGGCCTATCTACTGACTCTGGAAAAACACCAAAAGAAAGATGCCCAGGGTCCCTGCTCATCTGTGTGAACGTGCCTTAGGTATGCTGCAAGGATTCATAAGGACTGCAGATGTGGTCAGGGCAATAAATTGCATTGTCCTTACTGCAAGATGCCTAAGACCGCGCTACAGGGAGAAAGGATGGACAGTAGATTGTCCTTGCAGTGGCAGACCACATGTAACAACACCTGCACAGGATCGGTACATCTGAACATCACACCTGCGGGACTGGTATAGGATGGCAACAACACCTGCCCGAGTTACACCAGGAACGCGCAATCCCTCCATCAGTGCTCAGACTGTCCGCAATAGGCTGAGAGAGGCTGGACTGAGGGCTTTTAGGCCTGTTGTAAGGCAGGTCCTCACCAGACATCACCGGCAACAACGTCACCTATGGACACAAACCCACCGTCGCTGGACCAGACAGGACTGGCAAAAGTGCTCTTCACTGACGAGTAGCGGTTTTGTCTAACCAGGGGTGATTGTCAGATTCGCGTTTATCGTCGGAGGAATGAGCGTTACACCGAGGCCTGTACTCTGGAGCGGGATCAATTTGGAGGTGGAGGGTCTGTCTTGGTCTGCGGCGGTGTGTCACAGCATCATCGGACTGAGCTTGTTGTCATTGCAGGTAATCTCAACGCTGTGCGTTACAGGGAAGACATCCTCCTCTCTCATGTGGTACCCTTCCTGCAGGCTCATCCTGACATGACCCTCCAGCATGACAATGGCACCAGCCATACTACTCGTTCTGTGGGTGATTTCCTGCAAGATGGGAATGTCAGTCTTCTGCCAAGGCCAGCGAAGAGCCCGGATCCCATTGAGCACGTCTGGGACCTGTTGGATTGGAGGGTGAGGGCTAGGGCCATTCCCCCCAGAAATGCCCAGGAACTTGCAGGTGCCTTGGTGGAAGAGTGGGGTAACATCTCACAGCAAGAACTGGCAAATCTGGTGCAGTCCATGAGGAGGAGATGCACTGCGGTACTTAATGCAGCTGGTGGCCACACCAGATACTGACTGTTACTTTTGATTTTGACCCATCCCCCCCTTGTTCAGGGACACATTATTCAATTTCTACTAGTCACATGTCGGTGGAACTTGTTCCGTTTGTCTCAGTTGTTTAATCTTGTCATGTTCATACAAATTTTTATGCAGTTGACAGTGAGAGGATGTTTATTTTTTTGCTGAGTTTACAAAGGTGACCTTCACTCCGTTTGGAAGGGAAGAAGGGAAGCCGAGTGCCAGTAGAAATAATGCAGTTTAAGATACAGCAACTTTGTAGGTACATTCAAGAGAAACACACAGTTTTTATAGAAGAATATATGCCTAGGTAGAAGTTTGTGGTTTTTCAGCAGTGTGCACTATGCTGAATGTCCTCTACTGATTGCCGTAGTGGAGATGGGGTTTAATAATGAAGTACTGTCTTGTGTGATTTTCTCCTCTCACCAAGACTAAGATGGTTCTTGTGTCTCTCTGTCTCGGTCCGTCTCTCGCCCTCCCTCTCTCTTTCTCTCTCTGTCCACCTGCCCCCAGGTTTTCCTGGCGCCACCAGCTGCGTGAGTTTAAGAGTGAGTTCCGTGTGGTGGCCATTGACATGCGAGGCTACGGGGAGTCCGACTTGCCGTCATCCACAGAGAGCTACCGCTTTGATTACCTGGTCGCAGACGTCAAGGACATTGTGGAATACCTAGGTAAGCGTGTACAACCATGTCTTTTTTCTGTGTTTTACATCCATGTTTATGCAGAAATACACACTGAGACAGATGTATATATGATGGAAGATGAAACAAAACATGCCCACTCTGATTCAGGGATAGACACTTTAGGGACCATGACTACCCATATTATGAAACATCACTCCATGGGAACAAAGAGAAAGGGTGACACAGCCTGGTGTCCTGAGCTGAGTCAAAGTTAAACTTGTTTCTCGTTGTAATACTGTGTGGACTGGACAGCCTGTGAACACCCTGTGGGCCTACAACACAGCAGGACATGACAGGCTTTATCTGACTCACGGTGACTGACCATGGGTTGTCGTGCTGATACACACTAACTACAGAGCCCCCAGCCTGGCAGCAGGCTGGCAGCAGGCAGCACGGAGCATGCTCTCTATCACTCAGTGAAACAGGAAGCATCCACTCAGACCTGGGGTCCTCTGTGTCTGTGTAACACCAGTATCCCTCACCTTGTGTCAGACTGATATTTCAAATAGCAGTAGAACTGACAAATATTTTCTTTGCAGGCAAAATATTGACCTTTTTTAAACAAACAAGATGAGCTGTGGTCATATTATATTCATCATGCCAGACTCCTGCCCAAAACATCCTCTGTCGCACTTGTACACCAGACTGGCTCAGTTGTTCCCTATAAGCTGACTAAGAAGATGACTAATAAGCTAAATAATCAGGCATCACATTGTTCACATTGCACACTGTAAGAAGATTGTTCTACTTCACGAGGTACTGTATCTTGGCAAGGAGACTCAACTCCAAGAAGGTGAATGAATGGTGCTGGACAAATACACACACGCACACTCATACTTTACTCCATCTCTCCTCAGGTTACAACAGATGTCACCTGGTCGGCCATGATTGGGGAGGAACCATCGCCTGGCTGTTCGCCATCCACTACCCCGAGATGGTCACCAAACTCATCGTCCTAAACTGCCCCCATCCATCTGTCTTCAGTGGTATGTCCTAAATGGCCCCCATCCATCTGTCTTCAGTGGTATGTCCTAATGTACTAAACTGCCCCCATCCATCTGTCTTCAGTGGTATGTCCTAAACTGCCCCCATCCATCTGTCTTCAGTGGTATGTCCTAAACTGCCCCCATCCATCTGTCTTCAGTGGTATGTCCTAAACTGTCCCCATCTCTCTTCAGTGGTATGTCCTAAACTGCCACCACTCCTCTGTCTTTACTGGCACATCCTAACTTCCCTCTGCTTTCAAGTTTCAGTTTTGCAAAGTAAATTAGTTTAGCATAAAATGACAGGGACTACATTGGTGAATACACTGTGGACTGAATACACCAATCGACTAGTCCCTGGAACGTCATTGTCCTGAACTGCCCCCATCCCTCTGTGTTAACTGGTACGTCATCACCATCACCATCCTTAGATGAACAACAGATGAAACAGCCTACTGTATGTCACAAATATACAATTATTAAATCAATCGGATGTGAGAGAAACCTCCTCTTCCTCCTTGTGCTAATTAGAGATTACCATCTTTAATTGTGAGGTATGTATTATTACCCCCATGCAGTGTTTTCTGCATCCATCTGGTAGTTCCTCAGTCTCCTTCATTGAGGGGAAGATGGAGGAGGTAATTATACAGTAGTGCTTTAATATGGAGCTGGAGCAGCTGGCTAGACTGGGCTGGAGGAGCGGAAATTAGAGGAGAGGATAGAGGGGAGGTCACTGGCAGACATCCACAGCCTCTCTCTCCCTAGCAACTGCACTACGCTGGATTCGTCTCTTGCTAAACATCCATACTTGCATGCCACTTAGAATACATGCCCAAAACATTGCTTCATTCTAAGTGGTATGCAAGTGTTTATTTTGGAACTTTTTCTCATCCTCTCTTTTTTGTCTTATTTTCCTCTTTTCCCTCACACCCGCTCCTCTTTCTTCTCCTCTCATGTCCCTCCCTCCTCTCTCCCTCTCCTCTTTTCTTTCCTCTGTTCTCTCCTCTCTCCTGTCCTCTTTTCTCTCCTGTCCTCTTTTCTCTCCTCTCCTCTTTTCTCTCCTCTCCCTACCTCCCTCTCCTCCCCTTCTCTCCCTCTTCTCTTTTCTCTCCTGTTCTCCCCTGTCCTTTTCTTCCCTCTCCTGCCCTCCTCTCTCCCTCTGTCTTCTCTCCTCTTTCCTCCATGTTTCTAGATTATGCCCTGCGTCATCCCAGTCAGCTGCTCAAGTCCAGCTACTTCTTCTTCTTCCAGCTGTCTCGCTTCCCAGAGCTCATGCTCTCCATCAATGATTTCAAGGTGAAGCATGTCGCATGTGTTTGAGTGACCTCAAGGTGAAAAATACAGAACTGTTCCAGGCAACAGGAAGTTGCCTTTGTGTGTGTGTCGAAGGGGAGGGGATTCTTGTTGTGCCTCAAAGAGTCTGTGTATGGCGACAATTTATAGAGTGTAGTAGTTGCAGGCAATCTATCATTGAATGGTAAATGGAGCAAAAATATGTTGGCTTTTTTGTTATTGACAGGAAGGCATGTTATTTATTTTTTAGCTATCATGAATATCAATGAATAATGAGTAACTATGTTACAAGAAGGCAATCAAATTGATCATGTCTCAAAAAAGCAATGCATTCCCATATGCATTTTTGTTCCAATATATACTGTAGTGGAGAGAGACGGTTGTCATCCATGATGTTATGCCTACGTCCAGTTGAGTGTAGGTCCTCTCACAGTAGTCAACACAACCACCATGGCATTTATAGAGCCTCATACAACCTGTATTACTGTGACAGTGACATAAACGACCTTGTCTGTGTGTGCAATCCAGTTCAAATCACACCTTGAGCACATCCGGAAACACACATACACTCACCCAGTGTGTCCTTCTGTCCCCTCTGTACTGTAGGCACTGAAGGGTCTGTTCACCAGCCGTAGTACAGGGATTGGGAGGAAGGGTCGATGGCTCACTGCAGAGGACATGGAGGCCTATCTCTACGCCTTCTCCCAGCCAGGGGCCCTCACCGGGGCCCTCAACTACTACAGGAATGTCTTCAGGTTAAGATTATGAACCAATGAAATTCTTTAATTAGTGAGCTCTGTATTTGGTCTCCTGTGGGCATCCCTACTTATGTATGACATGCCCATTGAACATGTCGTAGCTGACCACCATTGTGTACCCTCATTTGAGATACGGTATTACTTCAAGCGCCTTATGATAATGTGAATCATTAGCGCCCTCTTGTGTTGTAAATGCTGTTTTGATGAAAGTGCACTACTACAGTACATTAAAAATAAGTTCCTCTTATGAAAACTCAGTGGTTGTGTAATAAGTACAGAGGTCTTGGAATCAGACTACATGATGAGAAATAATTGGGCTTTAGAATAATGTATTCTGTTAGTTTTTTTGTATTGTTTGTCTTTGACAAGTTGACTCCTATAATGAATAAGAGAAAGCCTGGATGATTCCGGGTTGATACAATGTAATCTCTGGCACTCTGTCATTCTCTGTGTCTCTCTCTCTCTCTCTCTCTTGTTCTCTCTCTCACACACACTCACACACACACACAGCATCAGAGAGTACATGTGTTTTTGACATGTGAACTGTACATGCATGACTGACTTCACCATCTGCTCTTCTTCCTTAAGCAGCCAGCCAGTGTCTGTCAGAACAAAACAGCATATTTTATTCTGCTCGGAATTATATAATATGAATGTCACTGACACATTATCAATTAGCGTGAGAAACATGTTCTATAAATCTATTATTCAATTAGCCTCTCCACAAGTTTACAACACAGGTAACATACATGGATACCACGTGAATACTGGACATCAAGTCTGCATTAAACCAGTTTTCTGGTTCTCAGATGTGTTGCTTTTTAATGTGGAAAATTAGAATTTTCAGTTTACTTCCATAATTGACTGAGTAGAAATGGAATTGACACCAAACCATTTCAGATCTGATCATGCTTTCTCCACAGGTAACATGGATGGCACATAAAAATATTAAACTTGTCTACATCATGATGGAACGCGAGTGTTTACTGTAACCAGTTTCATATAAGCAACCCATCTCAGATCTGTATAGCACATCATATGATTGGTTTTAAGCAACTCATCTCAGGTCTGTTATTAATATTCTCTCCACAGTTCCCTCCCACTCAGCCAGAATGATGTCATGTCCCCGGTGTTGTTGTTGTGGAGTGAGAGAGATGCCTTCCTGGAGCAGGAGATGGCTGAGGCGTGCCGTGTCTACATCAGGAATCACTTCCGACTCAACATCATCTCCGGGGCCAGCCACTGGCTACAGCAGGACCAGCCTGACATCGTCAACACACTCATATGGACCTTCCTCAAAGAGGGAGAGGGCCGCAAAACCTACAGGAACTGAATCTAGCTAGGTCTACATCCCAAATGGCACAATTTCTTCCTATACAGTGACTTACTTCTGACCAGAGCCCTACGGGTCCTGGTCAAAAGCAGTGCACTATATAGAGAATAGGGTGCCATTTGGATACTCTAAAACAGGGCCTCCTCCCTCCCTCCCTCCCCACCAGCCACCCCTACCATAGAACGGGGCCTCTTCCCTCCTTCACTCCCTCCCTCTGTCCCCACCAGCCACCTCTACCACTAGAAGCCTGGAATATTCCTGTGAAAAAACAACCAATATAATGACAATGCAATCATTCTTTAAATCTTTGCACATTTCAGATATTTTTTTTACTGTCAAAAGAAAGTGAAAGAGAAAAAAAGCACATTTTATTGAGAGGACACTGAGTAGTACAGTAGTATGTTTGACACATATTCAGTACTCTTTTGCACATGACATCTGCCTTAAAGTTTGTAGGTTACAACATTACAAATGTGTGGCAAAATCTTGTGAGTTTGTATTGTGTGGTGCCTTTAAATGTAATGTTGTATAATGTTTTGCGGCGTTGTAAAATTGTGCCATGTCTTCTGAGGTTGAGCTGTGGCTTTTGTCTGCTATGTGTCACTGGATTGCTCCTCACTATTTTGGACACAATTCTTTGAGATCCCTCTTTTCCCACACCCTTGGTTTTGTCCCAAATGGCACCTTGTTCCCTATTTAGTGCACTGCTGTTGACCAGGGCCCATAGGGCTCTCTTCAAAAGTAGTGCACTTTACAGGGAATAGGAGGTCATTTGGGACGTAAACGCAGACCCTCTATCAGGTAGCGTTGTCTTACAGAAAATATTGTTATTTTTGTATTTTTTTGATTATTTACTCAGATATTTGAGAATGTTATTATGAGATTCCTGTATATAACAACAGTGATGGTTCAATATTGTACATTTTTTTGAATCTCTTCCTACACACTGCATTTTGAAATCCACTGAGCCAGGTCTGCACCATTTTGATTTTTTAAGCAAATAAACTATAATGTGAAGCCTGGGGAGTCATTGTCAATCTTTTTAACTGACCTACTGAATAGACTGTTGACTGTATGGATGACAGACACAACCTGACAATTTGCATGCCTGCTGTGTCACAGAACCAGCCATGTCATTATATCAGAACATGATTAAAATTAGATTGGGCTGGTTTAGAGATGGCAATCCCTCTAGTTCAAAATAGTTTACTGTGTTTTATTTATCTGTTTGGAGAAATCGAATGCAATATGAGTATTTACTACACAGTACGACATTTAATACACATTTATATTCACGCCTATTCATGCATTTATGGGAAAAGTAAATTTTCCCTTTGTCACCTGGCACAGCAATCGTGTTACTTGTAAAGAAATTCAATTGAAATGGTATTAAAATGTTTCTTGTTCAACATTGCAGCCGACAGTGTAGGCAACTGCTGACTGACTGATTGATCTATTTATCCATGATACATTACAGATTTGAATCTCTAGAAAACAGCCATTTGACACGTTAGAGCGGATCATTTTTTTCAAATTCCAAAGGGTGTTGCGTTATGGGAATGCAATTGTCCGACTTGCGACTGCATGAACTTAACAAATGTCATGAAGTTTTGACTGCACTTGACTGCAAGTTTATGCAGTTGCTCTTTAACAATTTCATCCTGCAGCCATCGCCTGCATTGTGGGAGGCTCAATTGTCACCCAATCATAAGGGTGTTTTTATTTGACCCACGTGAACGTGACCAAAGACATGACTGAAACGAACTAACTTTGCACAATTCATGTATACAGTAGACAAATTAATGGGCACGTTTGAGTGGCAATGCGAAAGTAGTCGACTGTAGACGGAAGTCCACAAGTAAATTCGGGGGAGTACATATGCACCGATAGCAAGTCAGACAACTTCTGCTGTTTCAAGGAAACGCGACTAAGGCAGACATGGCATTTGCCTTTGTTATTGCCGATTAAGTGGACGCTATCGAAATTCCACTTCACATACACGAAGCTCAACATGATCAACATGGTCCAAGGAATGAATATCCTGATGATAAGGACATTAGATACCAGCCCAAGTTCTTTCTAACACAAGACTTGTTTTGTATTTTTGTTTGGTTATCTCAAATCATAACCAGGTAGTGAGTGAATAGAATGAGACATAGAATGAGAAATATAGGTGTTTTTGCAGCATATTGAAAAGCTATGTTTTCCATTACTTCATGCCCTTGTACTTTCCTCATTGTTATGTTATTGTGCAACATGGAATTGTAACAGATGTGATTAAATGGAGTCCACAAAGATTCTTACTGTATGGTAATTGATTGCATGTCAGCATCATTACAGCCTGTAGTGTAGGTTTATCTCTTTAATTCTCAACCTTTATGTTGCTTTTGTCAGTAAGCATGTGAAGAACATAACTTAATTAATCAGATGAAGGACAAAACACTCACTGTACAGAAAATAATTAAGCTATACAGTGGCAAGAAAAAGTATGTGAACCCTTTGGAATGATTTGGATTACTGCATGAATTGGTCATAAAATTTGATCTGATCATCGTCTAAGATACAACAATAGACATACAGTGTGCTTAAACAATTTTTTCTTGTCTATATTGAATACATAATTTAAACATTCACAGTGTAGTTTGGAAAAAAAGTATGTGAACCCCTAGGCTAATGACTTCTCCAAAAGCTAATTGGAGTCAGGAGTCAGCTAACCTGGATGGAGTCCAATCAATGAAACGAGATTGGAGATCAAATGAAATGTATTTATAAAGCCCTTCTTACATCAGCTGATATCTCAAAGTGCTGTACAGAAACTGTATTGTGGTGTACAGATGTTGGTTAGAGCTGGCCTGCCCTATAAAAAACACTCACAAAATTTGAGTTTGCTATTCACAAGATACATTGCCTGACGTGAACCATGCCTCGAACAAAATAGATCTCAGAAGACCTAAGATTAAGAATTGTTGACTTGCAAAAAGCTGGAAAGGGTTACAGAAGTATCTCTAAAAGCCTTGATGTCAATCAATCCACGGTAAGACAAATAGTCTATAAATGGAGAAAGTTCAGCACTGTTGCTACTCTCCCTAGGTGTGGCCGTTCTGCAAAGATGACTGCAAGAGCACAGCGCAGAATGCTCAATGAGGTTAAGAAGAATCCTACAATGTCAGCTAAAGACCTACAGAAATATGGAATATGCTAACATCTCTGTTGACGAGTCTACGATACGTAAAACACTAAATAGGAATAGTGTTCATGGGAGGACACCACGGAAGAAGCCACTGCTGTCCAAAAAAACATTCATAGGACACAACATTACAGTAACATCTAAATTAATACATTAGCTATGCTGTCACAAGTAGAATATTTTATTTATCTATGTTATACATTTGGATCAAATGTAGGCCTATGTAATTACATTGTAAGGATACAGTATTTAAGCTCTAAATAATCATCTACCCAGAAAAGTCAACATGCATTGATAATAACCAATGGTGACATCAACAATTTGTGAGCATGTAGTGCCTTTTGCTTCCAAAAAAACAGAAGGTAGTCTCCCACAATGCTTTGGTTCCAACTTCAAGTTGCAATTGGTGAGGAGCAACTGCAGACATTTGTATACCCATAATGCAACACACTTTGAAGGGCGATGACCGACGTTTATCAACATCTTGACAAAAGTAATCTGCTCGAATGCACCCAATGTGATATTTGAAGCTTCCTCTAACTAACTGATAGTGCAATGTACAATCGTGAAATATACAGTACCAGTAAAACGTTTGAAAACACCTACTCATTCAAGGGTTTTTCTTTATTTTTAATTTTCTACGCTGTAGAATAATAGTGAAGACATCAAAACTATGAAATAACACATATGGAATCATGTAGTAACCAAAAAAGTCTTAAACAAATCTAAATATATTTTTAATTTGAGATTCTTCAAAGTAGCCACCCTTTGCCTTGATGCAGCTTTGCACACTCTTGGCATTCTCTCAACCAGCTTCACCCGGAATACTTTTCCAACAATCTTGAAGGAGTTCACACATATGCTGAGCACTTGTTGGCTGCTTTTCCTTCACTCTGCGGTCCAACTCATCCAAAACCATCTCAATTGGAATGTCAGTGGAAATGCTTTTATGCGCAAAAGTGGAAAATGTTGCCGGCGGATAGGGCTTCCGTGCTTTTAGTTCTTAGGAAACTTTGCAGTATTTTGTTATTTTATGTGTTATTTCTTACATTATTAGCCCAGGAATTATTTGGTGTAATTACATACAGCCGGGAAGAACTTTTGGATGTCAGAGAGGCAGTAACTTACCAGCTGTCACGTTCCTGACCTGTTTTCTGTTGTTTTTGTATGTGTTTAGTTGGTCAGGGCGTGAGTTGGGGTGGGCATTCTATGTTATGTGTTTCTATGTTGGGTTAAGTGTGTTGCCTGATATGGTTC
The DNA here is from genome assembly GCF_029448725.1 of Salvelinus fontinalis. Classification (NCBI taxonomy): domain Eukaryota; kingdom Metazoa; phylum Chordata; class Actinopteri; order Salmoniformes; family Salmonidae; genus Salvelinus; species Salvelinus fontinalis. The sequence continues at coordinate 19,228,183 of NC_074678.1, read as the reverse complement.
TCAATTAGAGGCAGGTGTTTGACGTTTCCTCTGATTGAGAACCATATTAAGGTAGGCTGTTCTCACTGTTTGTTTGTGGGTGATTGTTCCTGTGTCTGTGTCCGTTGCACCACACGGGACTGTTTCGTTTGTTCATTCGTTTGGTTAGTCTGTTCGTGCGTTCTTCATGTTATTGTAAGTTCTCATGTTCAGGTCTGTCTACGTCGTTTTGTTGTTTTGTAGTTATTCAAGTGTATTTCGTGTCAGTGTTCGTCTTGTTTAATAAATTCATTCATGGAATTAGACGAACGTTACAGAATCACCCACCAACAAAGGATCAAGCAGCGGGGTAACGGGCAGCAGCGACAGCAGCAGCGGTACAAGGAGGAATGGACATGGGAGGAAATCCTAGACGGAGAAGGACCCTGGGCAGAGCCAGAGGAGTGTCGCCGCCCCAAAGCGGAGCTGGAGGCAGCGAAAGCGGAGAGGTGGCATTATGAGGCGCTAGCAAGGTAGAGCGGCTGGAAGCCCGAGAGGCTCACCCAAAAATTTCTTGGGGGGGGGGGGGGGGGGGGGCTAAAAGGGAGTGTAGCTGGTTCAAGTAGGAGACTTGAGCCAACTCCTCCTGCTTACCATAAGGAGCCAAGGTTGGAACCAGAGCCGGTGAGGGCGGTATTGGAGGTGAGAGAAGTAGAGACTGTAAAGGATCTAATGGGGAAATTGGAGGAGAGAGAAATTAGGGATTTGCTGGTTTGGTGCATGAGGCACGGCATCCGCCCGAGGGAGTGTGTCAGGGATTTGATGTCGCCTGAGTCAGCTCTCCCTACTCGTCCTGAGGTGCGTGCTAGACGTCTGGTGAAGACTGTGCCAGCACCACGCACCAGGCCTCCTGTGCGCCTCCCTAGCTATACACGTCCTGTGCTAGCTCAGCGCACCAGCTCTCCTGTGGCAGCCCCATGCACCAGCTCTCCGGTGGCAGCCCCATGCACCAGCTCTCTGGTGCCGGCGCCACGTACCAGGCTTCCATTTCCTTCTCCCCACACTAGCCTTGAGGTGCGTGTCTCCAGCCCATTATCACCAGTGCCTACACCACGCACCAGGCTTCCTGTGCGTCTCCAGAGCCCTGTACGCACTGTTCCTTCTCCCCGCACTCGCCCTGAGGTGCGTGCCCTCAGTCCGGTAACACCAGTTCCAGCACCACGCACCAGGCCTACTGTGCGCCTCAGCAGGTCAGAGTCGGCCGTCTGCCCAACGCCGCCTGCACTGCTCGTCTGCTCAACGCCGCCTGCACTGCTCATCTGCCCAGCGCCGTCTGAGCTGCCTGCACTGCTCGTCTTCCCAGCGCCGTCTGAGCTGCCTGCCTGCCCAGCACCATCTGAGCCATCCGTCTGCCCAGCACCGTCTGAGCCATCCGTCTGCCCAGCGCCGTCTGAGTCATCCGTCTGCCCAGCGCCATCTGAGCCATCCGTCTGCCCAGCGCCATCTGAGCCATCCGTCTGTCCAGCGCCATCTGAGCCTTCCGTCTGCCCCGAGCCGTTAGAGCCGCCCGTCTGTCCCGAGCCGTCAGAGCCGTTCGTCAGTCAGGAGCCGCTAGAGCCGTCCGTCAGTCAGGAGCTGCCAGAGCCGCCAGCCAGTCAGGATCTGCCAGAGCCGCCAGCCAGTCAGGAGCTGCCAGAGCCGCCAACCAGTCAGGAGCTGCCAGAGCCGCCAGCCAGTCAGGAGCTGCCAGAGCCGCCAGCCAGTCAGGAGCTGCCAGAGCCGCCAGCCAGTCATGAGCTGCCAGAGCCGCCAACCAGTCATGAGCGGCCCTCCAGTCATGAGCGGCCCGCCAGTCATGAGCGGCCTTCCAGTCATGAGCTTCCTTCCAGTCATGAGCTGCCCTCCAGTCATGAGCTGCCCTCCAGTCATGAGCTGCCCTCCAGTCATGAGCTGCCCTCCAGTCATGAGCTGCCATATAGTCCGGAGCTGCATCTAGTCCTGAGCAACCATTCAGTCCAGAGCTGCCTCTCTGTCCTGAGCTGCCCTTCTGTCCTGAGCTATCCCTCTGTCCTGAGCTACCTCTCTGTCCTGAGCTACCTCTCTGTCCTGAGCTACCTCTCTGTCCTGGGCTACCTCTCTGTCCTGAGTTGTCTCCGCTATTTAGGAGGGGCCTTGGTGAAGGTTCCTGGACCAGGGTCGGGGGCGAGAGTCGCCACTCAAGGGACGCTAAGGAGGGGGACAAAGACTATGGTGGAGTGGTGTCCTCGTCCTGCGCCGGAGCCGCCACCGCAGACAGATGCCCACCCAGACCCTCCCCTTGAGTTTTAGGGGTGCGCCCGGAGTTCGCACCTTGAGGGGGGGGTTCTGTCACGTTCCTGACCTGTTTTCTGTTGTTTTTGTATGTGTTTAGTTGGTCAGGGCGTGAGTTGGGGTGGGCATTCTATGTTATGTGTTTCTATGTTGGGTTAAGTGTGTTGCCTGATATGGTTCTCAATTAGAGGCAGGTGTTTGACGTTTCCTCTGATTGAGAACCATATTAAGGTAGGCTGTTCTCACTGTTTGTTTGTGGGTGATTGTTCCTGTGTCTGTGTCCGTTGCACCACACGGGACTGTTTCGTTTGTTCATTCGTTTGGTTAGTCTGTTCGTGCGTTCTTCGTGTTATTGTAAGTTCTCATGTTCAGGTCTGTCTACGTCGTTTTGTTGTTTTGTAGTTATTCAAGTGTATTTCGTGTCAGTGTTCGTCTTGTTTAATAAATTCATTCATGTCTTCATACCTCGCTGCGTGTTGGTCCGATCCATGCTCTTCCTCATCTGAGGAGGAGGAATTAGACGAACGTTACACCAGCATTACCAGCATTATGACCAGCAATATGACTTTCCCGAATCAGATCCTTAGCTCGTACCCCCCAGGGCAATTGAACTGATTCCAGAGGCTGTTCCAAAACACCGCCGACGGAAAAGAGGTACTCAGAGTGGACTTTTAGTCCGACTCAGGAGGCGCGCACACCACCCACCGCTTCTGAGTATATTACTCGCTAATGTTCAGTCTCTGTATAATAAAGTTGACGAGCTCAGGGAGAGGATTTCCTTCCAGAGAGACATCATGGGTTGTAACATGCTCTGTTTCACAGAAACATGGCTCTCTCAGGATATACTGTCTGAGTCCTTACAGCCAGTTGGGTTCTCAGTTCATCGCGCAGACAGGAATAAATATCCCTCCGGGAAGTAGAAGGGAGGGTGTGTATGTTTCATGATTAACTACTCATGGTACACAGTAATTGTGACAACATACAGGAAGTCTTTTTTTCAACCGACCTAGAATACCTCACAATCAAATGCCGACCGTATTATCTCCCAAAATAATTCTCTAAGGTTATAGTCACAGCCGTATACAGTGCCTTGCAAAAGTATTCACCCCCCTTGGCATTTTTCATATTTTGTTGCATGACAACCTGTCATTTAAATGTATTTTTATTTGGATATTATGTAATGGACATACACAAAATAGTCCAAATTGGTGAAGTGAAATATAAAAAATTACTAGTTTTCAATACATTTTACAAAACATTTAAACTGAAAAGTGGTGCGTGCATATGTATTCACCCCCTTTTCTATGAAGCCCCTAAATAAGATCTGGTGCAACCAATTACCTTCAGAAGTCACATAATTAGTTAAATAAAGTCCACCTGTGTGCAATCTAAGTGTCACATGATCTGCCACATGATCTCAGTATATATACACATATTCTGAAAGGCCCCAGAGTCTGCAACACCACTAAGCAAGGGACACCACCAAGCAAGCGGCACCATGAAGACCAAGGAGCTCTCCAAACAGGTCAGGGACAAAATTGTGGAGAAGTACAGATCAGGGTTGGGTTCTAAAACAATATCAGAAACTTTGAACATCTCACGGAGCACCATTAAATCCATTATAATTTTTTTTTAAGAATATGGCACCACAACAAACCTGCCAAGAGAGGGCCACCCACCAAAACTCACAGACCAGGCAAGGAGGGCATTAATCAGAGAGGCAATAAAGAGACCAAAAATAACCCTGAAGGAGCTGCAAAGATCCACAGCGGAGATTGGAGTATCTGTCCATAGGGCCACTTTAAGCCATACACTACACAGAGCGGGCTATACGGAAGTAGGAAAACATTATCTTTGGTGCAGACTTTGCAGACCTTCCATCACCCCGAGAACACCATCCCCAAAGTGAAGCATGGTGGTGGCAACATCATGCTGTGGGGATGTTTGTCAGTGGCAGGGACTGGGAAACTGGTCAGAATTGAAGGAATGATGGATGGTGCTAAACACAGGGAATTCTTGAGGGAAACCTGTTTCAGTCTTCAAGAGATTTGAGACTGGGACGGAGGTTCACCTTCCAGCAGGACAATGACCCTAAGCATACTGCTAAAGCAACACTCAAGTGGTTTAAGGGGAAACATGTAAATGTCTTGGAATGGCCTAGTCAAAGCCCAGACCTCAATCCAATTGAGAATCTGTAGTATGACTTAAAGATTGCTGTAAACCAGCGGAACCCATCCAACTTGAAGGAGCTGGAGCAGTTTTTCCTTGAAGAATGGCTAGATGTGCCAAGCTTATAGAGACATACCCCAAGAGACGTGCAGCTGTAATTGCTGCAAAAGGTGGCTCTACAAAGTATTGACTGGGGGGGTGAATAATTATGCACGCTCAAGTTCTGTTTTTTTGTCTTATTTATTGTTTCACATTTAAAAAATATTTTGCATCTTCTAAGTGGTAGGCATGTTGTGTAAATTAAATGATACAACCCCCCCCAAAATCTATTTTAATTCCAGGTTGTAAGGCAACAATATAGGAAAAATGCCAAGAGGGGTGAATACTTTCGCAAGCCACTGTTTTTTCCCCCCTCAAGCCGATACCACGACAGCCCTCAAAGAACTTCACTGGACTTTATGCAAACTATAAACCACATAGCCTGAGGCCATATTTAATGTAGCTGAGGATTTTAAAGTTAACAAAGTAAATTTGAGAAAAATGTTACTGAAGTTCTATCAACCAATTGACTGTAGTACTCGTGCTGCTAAAACACTCGACCACTACTACTCTTCCGGGATGCTTACAAGGCCCTCCCCCGCCCTCCCTTCTGCAAAATCTGATCACAATTTTTCCATATTGCTCCTCCCTTCCTATAGGCAGAAACTCAAACAGGAGGTACCTGTGCTAAGGACTGGTCTGACCAATCGTAATACACACTTCAAGATTGTTTTGATCACGCGTACTGGGATATGTTCCGGGCAGCGTCCGAGAACAACATAGACCAATACACTGATATGGTGGCTGAGTTCATCAGGAAGTGTATAGGAGATTTTGTTCCCTCTGTGACTATTAAAACCTACCCTAACCAGAACCCGTGGATAGATTACAGCATTCGTGCTAAACTGAAAGTGCGAACCACTGCATTTAACCATGGCAAGGTGACTGGGAATATGGCCGAATACAAATAATGTAGTTATTCCCTCCGTAAGGCAATCAAATAGGCAAAACGTCAGTAAAGAGACAAAGTGGAGTCACAATTCAACGGCTCAGACATGAGATGTATGTGGCAGGGTCTAAAGGCAATCACGGACTACAAAGGAAAAACCAGCCACGCCCCGGACACCTGACGTCTTGCTTCCAGGTAAACATCTTCTTCGCCTGCTTTGAGGATAATACAGATGTGGCCCGCTATTTTGTGGTCTCTCCTTCTCCATGGCTGATGTGAGTAAGGCATTTAAGCGTGTTAAACCTCGCAAGGCTGCCGGCCCAGACGGCATACCTAGCTACGTCCTCAGAGCATGCGCTGACCAGCTGGCTGGAGTGTTTATGGACATATTCAATATCTCCCTATCCAAGTCTGTTGTCCCCACATACTTCAAGATGTTCACCATTGTTCCTGTACCCAAGGAAGCAAAGGTAACTAAACTAAATGACTATCGGCCCGCAGGACTCACTTCTGGCATCAGGAAGTGCTTTAAGAGACTAGTCAAGGATCATATCACCTCCACCTTACCTGACACCCTAGACCCACTTCAATTTGCTTATTGCCCCAATAGATCCACAGACAATGCAAACGCCATCGCAATGCACACTGCCCTATCCCATCTGGACAAGAGGAATACCCATGTAAGAATGCTGTTAATTGACTATAGCTCAGCATTCAACCCCATAATACCCTCCAAGCTCATCATTAAGTTTGAGGCCCTGGGTTTCAAGCCCACCCTGTGCAACTGGGTCCTGGGCTTTCTGACGGGCCACCCCCAGGTGGTGAAGATAGAAAGCAACATCTCCACCGCTGATCCTCAACACTGGGGCCCCACAAGGATGCGTGCTCAGCCCCATCCTGTATTCCCTGTTCACCCATGACTGTGTGGCCAAGCACGCCTCCAACTCAATCATCAAGTTTGCAGATGACACAACAGTAGTAGGCATGATTACCAACAATGATGAGACAACCTACAGGGAGGAGGTCAGTGCCCTGGGAGTGTGGTGCCAGGAAAATAATCTCTCACCCAACATCAACAAAACAAAGGAAACAGCAGAGGGAGCACCCCCTATCCACATCGACGGGGCCGCAGTGGAGAAGTTGGAAAGCTTCAAGTTACTCGGTGTACACATCACTGACAAACTGAAATGGTCCACCCACACAGACAGTATGGTGGAGAAGGCGCAACAGCGCCTTTTCAACCTCAGGAGGCTGAAGAATTTTGTCCTGGCACCTAGAACCCTCAGAAACCTTTACAGATGCACAATTGAGAGCATCCTGCCGGGCTGTATCACCACCTGGTATGGTAACTGCACTGCCCGCAACCGCAGGGCTCTCCAGAGGGTGGTGCGGTCTGCCCAACACATCACCGGGGGCAAACTACCTGCCCTTCAGGACCCCAACAGCACCCGATGTCACTGGAAGGCCAAAAATATAATCAAGGACAACAACCACCTGAGCCACTGCCTGTTCACCCTGCTATCATCCAGAAGGTGATGTCAGTACAGGTGCATCAAAGCTGGGACCGAGAGATTGAAAAACAGCTTCTATCTCAAGGCCATCAGACTGCTAAACAGCCATCACTAACTCAGAGAGGTTGTTGCTGCTGCCTACATGGAGACCCAATCACTGGTCACTTTAACAAATGGATCACTAGCCACTTTAAATAATGCCACTTTAATAATTAATGTTTACATATCTTACATTACTCATATCATATGTATATACTGTATTTTATACCATCTACTGCACCTTGCCTATGCCACTCGGCCATCGCTCATCCATATATTTTTTGTACATATTCTCAATTACCCCTTTTAGATTTGTGTGTATTAGGTAGTTGATGGAAATTGTTAGATTACTTGTTAGATATTACTGCACTGTCGGAACCAGAAGCACAAGCATTTCGCAACACTCGCATTAACATCTGCTAACCATGTGTGTGACAAATACAATTTTATTTTATTTTGATTTGATACTGTCCAATCTTCCTTTGTGGCAAGCTGTGTATCACTCAAACATGTATACCTCAAAAAAAAAATTTTTTACTTTTTTAATTTTTTAAAGGCTAAATAAATAAATGGCACTACAGACACATCAAATGTTGCTTAACCCAAGTCATTTATGTTTCACTGTGGATTATCTGACTGTCACGATCGTGTTGACGTGAATGAGAGGACCAAAACGCAGCATTTGGAAAATAAGCCATCTTCTTTTATTTTTAGAAGAAGGCAAAACGAAAACAAAACACTTACGAACTTAACCAAAACAATAAACGACCGTGAAGCTAATAAAACGTAGTGCACACACAGGCTACAAACGTATAACATAGACAATTACCCACATCAAACGAAAGCCTATGGCTACCCTAAATATGGCTCCCAATCAGAGACAACAGAAATCAGCTGTCTCTAATTGGGAACCCATTCAGGCAACCATAGACTCTCCTAGACAACTACACCAACATAGACACAGCTAGACACATACACTCAACACCAACCCATACACTACACCCAACACCCCCTTTACCATATAACCACCCAAAACCGATAAAACACAAACATTCCCCATGTCACACCCTGACCTAACTAAAATAATAAAGAAAACAAAGAATACTAAGGCCAGGGCGTGACATAACCCCCCCCCTTAAGGTGCGAACTCCGGGCGCACCAGCACACAGTCTAGGGGAGGGTCTGGGTGGGCTTCCTTCCACGGTGGCGGCTCCGGCACTGGTCGTGGTCCCCACCCCACCACAGTCACTAACCGCCTCCTTAGCTTCCTCCAAATGACCCCCCTCCACATTAACCCCGCTGCATTAAGGGGCAGTTCCGGACTAAGGGGCAGCTCCGGACTAAGGGGCAGTACCAGGGTAAGGGGCAGCACCAGGATAAGGGGCAGCACCAGGATAAGGGGCAGCTCCGGACTGAAGAACGGCAGCTCCGGACTGAGGGACTGCAGCTCCGGACTGAGGGACTGCAGCTCCGGACTGAGGGACGGCAGCTCCGGACTGAGGGACGGCAGCTCCGGACTGAGGGACGGCCCATGGCTGGCTGACGGATCTGGCTGCTCATGGCTGGCTGACGGATCTGGCTGCTCATGGCTGGCTGACGGATCTGGCTGCTCATGGCTGGCTGACGGATCTGGCTGCTCATGGCTGGCTGACGGATCTGGCTGCTCATGGCTGGCTGACGGATCTGGCTGCTCATGGCTGGCTGACGGATCTGGCTGCTCATGGCTGGCTGACGGATCTGGCTGCTCATGGCTGGCTGACGGCTCTGGCAGATCCTGTCTGGTTGGCGGCTCTGGCAGATCCTGTCTGGTTGGCGGCTCTGGCAGATCCTGTCTGGTTGGCGGCTCTGGCAGATCCTGTCTGGTTGGCGGCTCTGGCAGATCCTGTCTGGTTGGCGGCTCTGGCAGATCCTGTCTGGTTGGCGGCTCTGGCAGATCCTGTCTGACGAATGGCTCTAGCGGCTCCTGACTGACGAACGGCTCTGACGGCTCGGGACAGACGGGCGGCTCAGATGGCTCGGGGCAGACGGATGGCTCAGATGGCGCTGGGTAGACGGATGGCTCAGATGGCGCTGGGTAGACGGATGGCTCAGATGGCGCTGGGTAGACGGATGGCTCAGATGGCGCTGGGTAGACGGATGGCTCAGATGGCGCTTGGCAGACGGGCAGTTCAGGCATCGCTGTGCAGACGGCAGACTCTTGCCGGCTGAGGCGCACTGTAGGCCTGTTGCGTGGTGCCGGAACTGGTGGTACCGGGCTGGGGACACGCATCTCAGGGCTAGTGCGGGGAGCAGCAACAGGACGCACAGGACTCTGGGGACACACAGGAGGCTTGGTGCGTGGTTTAGGCACTGGTGGTAAAGGGCTGGAGACACGCACCATAGGGCTAGTGCGTGGAGGAGGCACTGGTGGTACTGGGTAGGGGCGGGGAGGTGGCGCCGGAAATACCGGACCGTGCATGCGTACTGGCTCCCTTGAGCACTGAGCCTGCCCAACCTTCCCTGGTTTTATGCTCCCCGTCGCCTGACCAGTGCGGGGAGGTGGAATAACCCGCACCGGGCTATGTAGGCGAACAGGGGACACCATGCGTAAGGCTGGTGCCATGTACGCCCGCCCGAGGAGACGCACTGGTGACCAGATGCGTTGGGCCTGCTTCATGACATACGGCTCAACGCTCAATCTAGCCCGGCCGATACGTGGAGCTGGAATGTACCGAACCCGGGCTATGCACGCGTACAGGAGACACCGTGCGCTCTACTGCGTAACACGGTGTCTGCCCGTACTCTCGCTCTCCACGGTAAGTACAGGGAGTAGGCGCAGGTTTCCTACCTGACTTCGCCACACTCCCTTTAAGGCCTTCCCCCAAGAAATTTTTGGGTTGTACTCACGGGCTTCCAGCCTTGTTTCCGTGCTGCCTCCTCATATCACCTCCTCTCGGCTTTAGCTGCCTCCAGCTCTTCACGAGGAAGGCGATATTCTCCCGGTTGTGCCCAAGGCCCCTTACCATCCAGTATCTCCTCCCATGTCCAAGAATCCTGTGTAGGTGGGTCCTGTTGCCGCTTTACATGCCGCTTGGTCCTGTATTGGTGGGTAATTCTGTCACGATCGTGTTGACGTGAATGAGAGGACCAAAACGCAGCATTTGGAAAATAAGCCATCTTCTTTTATTTTTAGAAGAAGGCAAAACGAAAACAAAACACTTACGAACTTAACCAAAACAATAAACGACCGTGAAGCTAATAAAACGTAGTGCACACACAGGCTACAAACGTATAACATAGACAATTACCCACATCAAACGAAAGCCTATGGCTACCCTAAATATGGCTCCCAATCAGAGACAACAGAAATCAGCTGTCTCTAATTGGGAACCCATTCAGGCAACCATAGACTCTCCTAGACAACTACACCAACATAGACACAGCTAGACACATACACTCAACACCAACCCATACACTACACCCAACACCCCCTTTACCATATAACCACCCAAAACCGATAAAACACAAACATTCCCCATGTCACACCCTGACCTAACTAAAATAATAAAGAAAACAAAGAATACTAAGGCCAGGGCGTGACACTGACTCTCTATAGATCCATCATCATGACTGTTAAACCGGTGCATGGATTGTAGTTGGAGTACTGTTAAATCTCTGACAGATGGAGCCAAACTCATGTTCTTTCTGGATATTACAGTATTTTGTCATGCAGGTTTTCAATAGAACAGCGTAATCTGGTTATGAACAACAAAGGAATTATGAGATTATGTGATCATGTTAGTGCTTATTCAATCCATGTATAATATCAATATCAGGGTGGTATGACTCAGAACCAGTGGTACTCTCCATCAGGAATACTGTAGACGAGAGCTAGATCTAACACCACCACCAGCAGCAGTATCAAACCAAATCAAATGTTATTTGTCACATGCGCCAAATACAACCTTACCGTGAAATGCTTACTTACAAGCCCTTGACCAACAATGCAGTTTTAAGAAAATAGAGTTTACTAAATAAACTAAAGTAAAATCAATGCAAATAGTCCGCGGGCCATTTGGTTACTATGGTCTATTGAGAGAGTACTAGAATGCTATTTGGCCCTGAACAGAGAGTACACAGTGGCAGAATACCTGACCACTGTGACTGACCCAAACTTAAAGAAAGCTTTGACTATGTACAGACTCAGTGAGCATAGCCTTGCTATTGAGAATGGCCGCTGTAGGAAGACCTGGCTCTCAAGAGAAGACAGGCTATGTGCACACTGCCCACAAAATGAGGTGGAAACTGAGCTTCACTTCCTAACCTCCTGCCCAATGTATGACCATATTAGAGACACATATTTCCCCCCAGATTACACAGATCCACAAAGAACTTGAAAACAAACCCGATTTGGATAAACTCCCATATCTACTGGGTGAAATACCACAGTGTGCCATCACAGCAGCTATATTTGTGACCTGTTGCCACAAGAAAAGGTCAACCAGTGAAGAACAAACACCATTGTAAATACAACCCATATTTTTGCTTATTTATTTTCCATTTTGTACTTTAACCATTTGTACATCGTTACAACACTGTATATCAAATCAAATCAAATCAAATTTTATTTGTCACGTACACATGGTTAGCAGATGTTAATGCGAGTGTAGCGAAATGCTTGTGCTTCTAGTTCCGACCATGCAGTAATATCTAACAAGTAATCTAACCTAACAATTTCACAACTACCTTATACACATTTTTTCATTATTAAAGTGGCTAGAGTTGAGTCAGTATGCTGGCAGCAGCCAGTCAATGTTAGTGATGGCTGTTTAACAGTTCGATGGCCTTGAAATAGAAACTGTTTTTCAGTCTCTCGGTCCCAGCTTTGATGCACCTGTACTGACCTCGCCTTCTGGATGATAGCGGGGTGAACAGGCAGTGGCTCGGGTGGTTGTTGTCCTTGATTATCTTTTTGGCCTTCCTGTGACATCGGGTGGTGTAGGTGTCCTGGAGGCCAGGTAGATTGCCCCCGGTAATGCGTTGTGCAGACCTCACTACCCTCTGGAGAGCCTTACGGTTGTGGGCGGAGCAGTTGCCGTACCAGGCGGTGATAAGGCCCGATAGGATGCTCTCGATTGTGCATCTGTAAAAGTTTGTGAGTTTTTGGTGACAAGCCAAATTTCTTCAGCCTCCTGAGGTTGAAGAGGTGCTGCTGCGCCTTCTTCACAACGCTGTCTGTGTGGGTGGACCATTTCAGTTTGTCCGTGATGTGTACGCCGAGGAACTTAAAACTTTCCACCTTCTCCACTACTGTCCCGTCGATGTGGATAGGGGGCTGCTCCCTCTGCTGTTTCCTGAAGTCCACGATCATCTCTTTTGTTTTGTTGACATTGAGTGTGAGGTTGTTTTCCTGACACCACACTCCAAGGGCCCTCCCCTCCCTGTAGGCCGTCTCGTTGTTGTTGGTGATCAAGCCTACCACTGTAGTGTCGTCTACAAACTTGATGATTGAGTTGGAGGCTTGCATGGCCACGCAGTCATGGGTGAACAGGGAGTACAGGAGAGGGCTGAGAACGCACCCTTGTGGGGCCACAGTGTTGAGGATCAGCGGGGTGGAGATGTTGTTACCTACCCTCACCAGCTGGGGGTGGCCTGTCAAGAAGTCCAGGACCCAGCTGCACAGGGCGGGGTAGAGACCCAGGGTCTAGAGCTTAATGACGAGTTTGGGGGGGGGGGGGGGTACTATGGTGTTAAATGTTGAGCTGTAGTCGATGAACAGCATTCTTACATAGGTATTCTTCTTGTCCAGACGGGTTAGGGCAGTGTGCAGTGTGATTGCGATTGTGTCGTCTGTGGACCTATTGGGACGGTAAGCAAATTGGAGTGGGTCTAGGGTGTCAGGTAGGGTGGTGATATGGTCCTTGACTAGTCTCTCAAAGCACTGAGTGCTACAAGTGAGTGCTACAGGGCGATAGTCATTTAGCTCAGTTACCTTCGCTTTCTTGGGAACAGGAACAATGGTGGCCCTCTTGAAGCATGTGGGAACAGCAGACTGGGATAAGGATTGATTGAATATGTCCGTAAACACACCAGCCAGCTGGTCTGTGCATGCTCTGAGGACGCGGCTGGGGATGCCGTCTGGGTCGTTTAAATGTTTTACTCATGTTGGCTGCAGTGAAGGAGACCCTGCAGGTTTTGGTAGCGGGCCGTGTCAGTGGCACTGTGTTGTCCTCAAAGCGAGCAAAGAAGTTGTTTAGTTTTTCTGGGAGCAAGACATCGTGGTCCGCAACGGGGCTGGTTTTCTTTTGTAGTCCGTGATTGACTGTAGACCCTGCCACATACCTCTCGTGTCCGAGCCGTTGAATTGCGACTACTTTGTCTCTATACTGACGAATGGCTTGTTTGATTGCCTTGCACTGTTTGTATTCGGTCATGTTTCCGGTCACCTTGCCCTGATTAAAAGCAGTGGTTTGCGATTTCATTTCTGCACGAATGCTGCCATCAATCCAAGGTTTCTGGTTGGGGAATGTTTTTTTATATTTTTTATTTAAAAAATGTATTTACATTTTCTTTCCTCCCCAATTTCGTGGTATCCAATTGGTAGTAGTTACAGTATGGAATCGGGAGAGGTGAAGGTCGAGAGCCATGCGTCCCTGAAAACACAACCCAACCAAGCTGCACTGCTTCTTGATACAATGCACATCCAACCCGGAAGCCAGCCTCACCAATGTGTCAGATGAAACACCGTACACCTGGCGACCTGGTCAGCGTGCACTGCGCCCGGCCCGCCACAGGAGTATCTAGTGCGCGATGAGACAAGGATATCCCTGCCGGCCAAACCCTCCCTAACCCGGACAACGCTGGGCCAATTGTGCGTCGCCCCATGGACCTCCCGGTCGCGGCCGGCTGCGACAGAGCCTGGGCTCGAACCCAGAGTCTCTGGTGGCACAGCTAGCACTGCGATGCAGTGCCTTAGACCACTGCCACACCCGGGAGGCCGGTTGGGGAATGTTTTAATAGACGCTGTGGGAACAACATCACCGATGCACTTGCTAATAAACTCACTCACGTGCTCAGGTCTGTTCAACGCAGCGTATTCACGCAGCGTATTCATCAATGTTATTGTCCGACGCTATGCGGAACATATCCCAGTCCACGTGATCGAAGCAATCTTGAAGCGTGAAATCCGATTGGTCAGACCAGCGTTGAACAGACCTGAGCACGGGTGTTTCCTGTTTTAGTTTCTGTCTATAGGCTGGGAGCAACAAAATGGAGTCGTGGTCAGATTTTCCGAAAGGAGGGCGGGGGAGGGCTTTATATGCATCGCAGAAGTTAGAATAACAATGATCCAGGGTTTTGCCAGCCGGGGTCGCACATCTCATATTCTGATAAAATTTAGGGAGCCTTGTTATCAGATTAGCCTTGTTAAAATCCCCACCTACAATAAATGCAGCCTCAGGATATGTGTTTTCCAGTTTACATAGTCAAATTAAGTTATTTCAGGGCCATCGATGTGTCTGCTTGGGGTGGGATATACACGACTGTGATTATGATCGAAGAGAATTCTCTTGGTAGATAATGCAGTCGGCATTTGATTGTAAGGAACTCTATGTCAGGTGAACAAAAGGACTTGAGTTCCTGTATGTTGTTATGATCACACCACGTCTCGTTAATCATAAGGCATACAGCCCCGCCCTTCTTCTTACCAGAGAGATGTTTGTTTCTGTCGGCGCGATGCGTGAAGAAGCCAGGTGGCTGTACCGACTCTGATGACGTATCCCGAGTGAGCCATGTTTCCATGAAACAAAGAACGTTACAATCTCTGATGTCTCTTTGGAAGGCAACCCTTGCTCGGGTTTCGTCTACCTTGTTGTCAAGAGACTGGACATTGGCGAGTAGTATGCTCGGTGTGCCCGTCTACGGAGCCTGACCAGAAGACCGCTCCGTCTGCCCCTTCTGCGGCGCCGTTTTTTGGGTCACCAGCTGGGATCCGATCCATTGTCCTGGGTGGTGGACCAAACAGAGGATCCGCTTTGGGAAAGTCATATATCTGGTCGTAATGTTGGTGATTTGCCGTTGCTCTTCTATCCAATAGTTCCTCCCGACTGTATGTAATTAAACCTAATATTTCTTGGGGTAACAATGTAAGTATAACACATAAAATAACAAAATACTGCAGAGTTTCCTAGGAACGAGAAGCGAGGCGGCCATCTCTGTCGGCGCCGGAAGTCGGAAGACATATACATAATATGACATTTGTAATGTCTTTATTATTTCGGAACACTTGTGAGTGTAATGTTCACAGTTCATTTTTATTGTATATTTCACTTAACATATGTTTCCCATGCCAATAAAGCCCCTTGAATTGAATCAATAAGTGCATGTATGATGTCGTCCCCACAGTGACCGTACGTACAAACCCCAACCAGAAGCCATGGATTACAGGCAACATCCGCACTGAGGTAAAGGCTAGAGCTGCCACTTTCAAGGAGCGGGACTCTAACCCGGAAGCTTATAACAAATCCCGCTATGCCCTCCGACGAACCATCAAACAGGCAACGCTTCAATACAGGACTAAGATCGAATCGTACTACACCGGCTCTGATGCTTGTCAGATGTGACAGGGCTTGCAAAACATTACAGACTACAAAGGGAAGCACAGCCGAGAGCTGCCCAGTGACACGAGCCTACCAGACGAGCTAAACTACGTCTATGCTCGCTTCGATGCAAATAACCCTGAAACATGCATGAGAGCACCAGCGGTTCTGGAAGAATGTGTGATCACGGTCTCTGCAGCCGATGAGAGTAAGACCTTTAAACAGGTCAACATTCACAAGGCCGCAGGGCCAAATGGATTACCAGCATGTATACTGTGAGTATGCGCTGACCAGCTAGCAAGTGTCTTTACTGACAGTTTTAACCTTTCCATGTCCAAGTCTGTAATACCAACATGTTTTAAGCAGACCACCATAGTGCATGTGCCCAAGAACACTAAGGTAACCTGCCTAAATGACTACCGACCCGTAGCACTCATGTCTTTAGCCATGAAGTGCTTCGAAAGGCTGATCATGACTCACATCAACACCATTATCCCAGAAACCCTAGACCCACTCCAATTTGCATACCACCCAACAGATCCACAAATGATGCAATCTCTATTGCACTCCACACTGCCCTTTCCCACCTGGACAAAAGGAACACCTATGTGAGAATGCTGTTCATTGACTACAGCTCAGCGTTCAACACCATAGTGCCCTAAAAACTCATCGATAAGCTAAGGACCCTGGGACTAAACACCTCCCTCTGCAACTGGATCCTGGACTTCCTGACGGGCCGCCCCCAGGTGGTAAGGGTAGATAACAACACATCCGCCACGCTGATCTTCAACACAGGGGCCCCTCAAGGGTGTGTGCTCAGTCCCCTCCTGTTCTCCCTGTTCAATCATGACTGCACGATCAGGCACGACTCCAACATCATCATTAAGTTTGCCGATGACACAACAGTGGTAGGCCTGATCACCGACAATGACGAGACAGCCTATACGGAGGAAGTCAGAGACCTGGCCCTGTGGTGCCAGGACAACAACCTCTCCCTCAATGTGATCAAGACAAAGGAGATGATTGTGGACTACAGGAAAAAGAGGACCGAGCACGCCCCCATTCTCATCGACGGGCCTGCAGTGGAGCAGGTTGAGAGCTTCACATTCCTTGGTGTCCACATCACCAACAAAATAACATGGTCCAAGCACACCAAGACAGTTGTGAAGAGGGCACGACACAACCTATTCCCCCTCAGGAGACTGAATCGATTTGGCATGGATCCTCAGATCCTCAAAAGGTTCTACAGCTGCACCATCGAGAGCATCCTGACTGGTTGCATCACTGCCTGGTATGGCATCTGCTCGGCCTCCGACCGTAAGGCACTACAGAGGGTAGTGCGAACGGCCCAGTACATCACTGGGGCAAAGCTTCCTGCCATCCAGGACTTCTATACCAGGCGGTGTCAGAGGAAGGCCCTAAAAGTTGTCAAAGACTCCAGCTAGCCTAGTCATAGACCGTTCTCTCTGCTAGCGCACGGCAAGAGGTACCAGAGTGCCAAGTCTAGGTCCAGAGGCTTCTAAAAAGCTTCTACCCCCAAGCCATAAGACTCCTGAACGCCTAGTCAAATGGCTACCCAGAATATATGCATTGCCCCCCCCCCCCCCCCCCCCCCCCACACCTTATTTTACACTGCTGCTACTCTCTGTTGTTATCATCTATGCATAGTCACTTTAATAACTCTACCTACATGTACATATTACCTCAACTACCCGGTGTCCCCACACATTGGCTTTGTACCGGTACCCCCCCTGTATGTAGTCTCACTATTGTTATTTTACTGCTGCTCTTTAATTAATTGTTACTTTTATTTCTTATTCTTATCTGTATTGTTTTAACTGGATAGGGGATCGTAAGTAAGCATTTCACTGTAAGGTCTACACCTGCTGTATTCGGCACATGCGACTAATACAATTTGATTTCATTTGATTTGAGAAACAAGATTCTCTGGTCTGATTAAACCAAGATTAAACTCTTTGGCCTGAATGCTAAGCGTCACGTCTGGAGGAAACCTGGCACCATCCTTACGGTGAAGCATGGTGTTGGCAACATCATGCTGTGGGGATGTTTTTCACCGGCAGGGACTGGGAGTCAGGATCGAGGGAATGATGAACGGAGCAAAGTACAGAGAGACTCTTGAATGAATGATGGAAACCTACTCCAGAGTGCTCAGGGCCTCAGACTGGGGCGAAGGTTCACCTTCCAACAGGACAGAAATCCCAAGCACACAACCAAGACAATGCAGGAGTGGCTTCGGGACAAGTCTCCGAATTTCCTTGAGTGGCCAACTCAGAGCCCGGACTTGAACTCGATCAAACATCTCTGGAGAGACCTGAAAATAGCTGTGCAGTGATGCTCCCCATCCAACCTCACAGAGCTTAAGAGAATCTGCAGAGAAGAATGGGAGAAACTCCCCAAATACAGGTGTGCCAAGTTTGTAGCGTCATACCCAAGAATACTGAAGGTTGTATTAACTGCAGAAGGTGCTTCAACAAAGTACTGAGAAAAGGGTCTGAATACTTATGTAATTTGATATTTCATTTTTGTATTTTTTATCAATTTGCAAAAAATCCTTAACCTGTTTTTGCTCTATCATTATGAGGTATTGTGTTTAGATTGATGAGGAAAAAAACAATGTAATACATTTTAGAATAAGGCTGTAACGTAACAAAATTTAGAAAAAGTAAAGTGGTGTGAATACTTTCCCGAAAGCACTGTAGGGCTAAAGGCCGAGACAATAAGAAGACACATTGGCAGAATACATTCAACCACACGTTTGTTTGATCACATATCCGGAGAGCAGCCTCTGTCCGGTGAAGTCCACAAAGCATATTGCATGTAATAAACAATTACAGGACCTACAGCATGTTCAAGCAAGTTAATGTTTCTGACATTTTCAGGTGGAGAAGGAATCCCTGAGAGGTTAGAGCCTCCCACTATTGTCCTCAAAAGTCCCCATGCTAACTCAGCAGATCTCCACACTGACTCAGGTAAACAGATCAACTGGGTGTGTCCAAAACAGCTATTCATTTAGAACCACATATAGTTACCGCAAGTCGCAAAGAAAACAGGAGCTTCCTCCACTATTCCAGCACCATTTCAACTTCAACATTTCAACAACATCAAATCACCTCTGCTTAGTCTAATACAGTGACAACTAAAAGATACCAAAAACAATTTAGTCCAATCAACGTAAGCTAAACATGATGTGGCTGTTCATAGTTCTGTGTGTGTGTGTGTGTGTGTGTGTGTGTGTGTGTGTGTGTGTGTGTGTGTGTGTGTGTGTGTGTGTGTGTGTGTGTGTGTGTGTGTGTGTGTGTGTGTGTGTGTGTGTGTGTGTGTGTGTGTGTGTGTGTGTGTGTGTGTGTGTGTGTGTGTGTGTGTGTGCGTGTACGTTCGTGCAAGTAGAAAAAACATGTTGACTCACCCTACTTGCATAGAAATGCCAATGTAATCCTCCTATTGTGTATGTTGACGAAACGGTCTATCACTCTGTCATACACTACACTACACACTTTTATTTTTTGTTGTCCTAGGCTACCTGGCTAAAATGCTTGCTCGCTATTTTAACTTCCTTTCATGGGCAACGTTAGCTAGTTAACATTAGCCTTCTACATGTAGCTACATATTGCACTTCCATCCTCTCAGGCCAGGGGCACAACAATGTATGAATTAATGGTTGGATCAGAATCACCATTATAATCATTGGCCTGTACCAAGAATTAAGTAAAGCCACAAGTCCAAATCCCTATCTCCTCCATGGCTAATTTAGGAAAGGGACCATTTTAGCTTGCTAGCTAGCCACCGGAGGACAAGAACACAATGAGATGCAACAACTCAAGTTGTTTCTGTCAATGATGTATGCTCTCAGTGTGTTATGATAGTAGTGAGGCCAAATCCAAACTAACACTTTTTTTTGGTGTGCCAGGACCAGTCACAGTTGAGCTCACTCAGTTTAGCTCAACTCTGATTGGCTATTACTGTATACTTTTTTTATCAATGGAGGCCAAATGCTCACTGGCTGCCCTTGCATTCAATGCTACAGGCGGCACCAATGTCATACTCTTTTGGACCAGACAGCATCAGATAGATAACCTACACATACAGAAACAGAGGGGCGCTGTTTTGATCGCTCGAATTCTTTCTCCAGTGAGATGCATTCAGCCTCTTGTGAATTGAAGGAAAATGATGAAACACAGAGAGACGAAAGATGAATTATTTTATGATTTTAATTTTTTTATTTGTCAATTGTTTGGGGTAAGGCTTGCTTCCCTTGCCATCCATGATTACACGCCACTGCTGTGGTGCAGTGGGCTTGCTGACAGGCACTGAGTTGGGGTGCAGTGGGCTTGCTGACAGGCACTGGGTTGGGGTGCAGTGGGCTTGCTGACAGGCACTGGGCTGGGGTGCAGTGGGCTTGCTGACAGGCACTGGCCTGAGGTGCAGTGGGCTTGCTAACCGGCACTGGGCTGGGGTGCAGTGGGCTTGCTGACAGGCACTGGGTTGGGGTGCAGTGGGCTTGCTAACCGGCACTGGGCTGGGGTGCAGAATTGTGCTTTCTAACAGGAACTGGGACTCGGGCTGTATTCAGAATCACTGCACAACTGCACTGCACTGTCACGCACCTCTGTGTTCTGTGTTCTGGAACATTACACCTTGTGCCTCAGTGCCTCCGTGGATACACCAACTCAGAGCAACGATAATACACTGACTTAGTATTCCTCATAGAAGGTATACAAATGCTCTAACCTGGGCATTTGCTACAATTCTAATATTGGGATAAAGCAGAACATACCAATCCAATGGGCTTTTGTTAACATTGGATAATAAAGTAATCTTTACACTAATCTTAGGTGAGTGTACACATCAGACCAACGCATGGTCTTAGCTGGAGAAGGAATCCCTGAGAGGTTAGAGCCTCCCACTATTGTCCTCAAAAGTCCCCATGCTAACTCAGCAGATCTCCACACTGACTCAGGTAAACAGATCAACTGGGTGTGTCCAAAATGGCACCCTATTCAAAATGGCACCCTATTCCCTGTATAGTGCACTACTTTTGACCAAAGCCATATGGGCCCTGGTCAATAGTAGATATAGGGAATATGCTGCCATTTGTTAGGGATGTTTGTCTGAGGTAACTTAAAGCCCCCCAGATCTAGGTCCATGAGACTCTTAAGCCACTTAGTAGCTTGTTGTTGCTACTGGTAAAAACAGCCCAGTGCAGATAAGCAGTGCTTGACTTCAGATGGAAGAAGTGCAGGAGCTGTCTTTTTACAAATCGGGCCATTAGACTGTGTTCACCAAAATTCACAAATTACATTATGCTATAGAAACCTCTGATTATTTATTGTTAACGGTTTATACACATTTTCCATGACTCCTCCATTACTTTTAACCGAATTATCATGACTATTATTATTATTCCAAATAAAAAATATTGTCATTTAGAGCATTTATTTGCAGAAAATGACAACTGGTCAAATAGCAAAAAAGATGGGGTGTTGTCAGACCTCGAATAATACAAAGAAAATAAGTTCATATTCATTTTTAAACAACACAATACCCATGTTGTCACGCCCTGACCTGAGATATCTCTGTTTTCTTTATATTTTGGTTAGGTCAGGGTGTGACTAGGGTGGGTACGTTAGTTTTTGTATTGTCTAGGGTTTTTTGTATGTCTAGGGTTTTTGTAGGTTTAGGTGGTTTGTATGTCTATGGTGGCCTGATATGGTTCCCAATCAGAGGCAGCTGTTTATCATTGTCTCTGATTGGGGATCATATTTAGGTAGCCATTTTTTCCTTTTGGTGTTTGTGGGTTCTTGTTCTATGTTTAGTTGCCTGTCTGCACTATTCATATTAGCTTCACGGTTTGTTGTTTTGTTAGTTTGTTCAGTGTTCATTCTTTAATAAATATAGAATGTACGCATACAACGCTGCGCCTTGGTCCGATTCATATAACGAACGTGACACATGTTTTAACTTAGGAAGAGTTCAGAAATCAATATTTGGTGGAATAACCCTGATTTTCAATCACAGCTTTCATGCGTCTTGGCATGCTCTCCACCGTTCTTTCACATTGATGTTGGGTAACTTTATGCCACTCCTGGCGCAAAAACTCAAGCAGCTCGGCTTTGTTTGATGGCTTGTGACCATCCATCTTCCTCTTGATCACATTCCAGAGGTTTTCAATGGGGTTCAGGTCTGGAGATTGGGCTGGCCATGATAGAGTCTTGATCTGGTGGTCCTCCATCCACACCTTGATTGACCTGGCTGTGTGGCATGGAGCATTGTCCTGCTGGAGAAAACAATCCTCAGAGTTGGGGAACATTGTCAGAGCAGAAGGAAGCAAGTTTTCTTCCAGGACAACCTTGTACGTGGCTTGATTCACACGTCCTTCACAAAGACAAATCTGCCCGATTCCATCCTTACTGAAGCACCCCCAGATCATCACCGATTCTCCACCAAATTTCACAGTTGGTGCGAGACATTGTGGCTGTAGGCCTCTCCAGGTCTCGCAACCACTGTGAAATTTAGTGGAGGATCGGTGATGATCAACCTTTTTGCCAGGGTGTGTGAATCTTGGCCAGCGATGGGCTACTTTGTTTTTATAGCGGAAGCAATTCCCCAAAACTGAAAAAGTGCTGGTATGGTGTTCTGGACAGCTCCAGTCCAAGTCAAGCACTGCAGATAAGGCAACGCTGAGCTTCATTGACCTTTTGAGGTAAACACTATTGGCTGCTACTCTTTCTGCATGTTTATTCAGTTTATACACACACCAACACTTTGCATCTGGTCCAACGCATAGCATGCACAGCCCTTCCAGTCGGATCTGCCCTGGCCAAAGGACCAGGTTTTTTGTAGATACACACACCTTTTCTCTTATCTCTCTTCCTACCTCCTCTCCCCCTCAGACAATGCTGTGGTTGTGGAACCAGCCTCTGGTCTTGGAGCAGACCTGTTGGATCTACCAGAGAGGAAAAAGATCTTACGTCAGCATCCGTGGGGGAGCAGGTCTTCTCCTGTCACAGGTAATCAATCATCAATAAATCAATCAATCCAATGTATTACTGTAAGCCCTTGTTTGCATCGGCAGTGGTCATAAAGGAACAGTAACTTTGCATAGATCCCACAGAGTCAGCAGAAGAACAGTGTCCAGGAAGAACTTCCTAGAAGGAAGAAACCTAGTAACATAAGAAAGTCTAAAGGTTTCATTCATCAATATTTATGTAGGAGAATGCCTATGATTGTTTTGTTTTTATCTCCTACACAAAAGCTCTCCTGGGATGTATCAAACCTCTGTACATCTCAATTGCTCTTCTATCTGTGCGTAGTTGGATACAACTCAATAGGTCGTAGGTGTATTATGTTCAGAAAGCAGTTATAGTTCATAACATCACAGCAACATAGAACAATTCTTTTGTATTAAATAGACTTTTACTGATGCTCCTACTTGCCTTGACCGGTGGGCAGTTCCTCGTGATAGTGATATACGTGCAAGGCCCTTTGGAAGTGGAATGAGTAGAGATACTGCTATTGATCTGCTTACACTGCTGATACATATCAATGTGCTTCTTGTACATTCACAGTATGATATTAGCTATCAATGTTTTTTTATGTGAACTCAGCAAAAAAAGAAACGTCCTCTCACTGTCAACTGAGTTTATTTTCAGCAAACGTAACGTGTAAATATTTGTATGAACATAAGATTCAAGAACTGAGACAAACTAAACAAGTTCCACAGACGTGACTAACATGCATGGAATAATGTGTCCCTGAACAAAGGGGGGATCAACATCAAAAGAAACAGTCAGTATCTGGTGTGGCCACCAGTTGCATTAAGTACTGCAGTGCATCTCCTCCTCATGGACTGCACCAGATTTACCAGTTCTTGCTGTGAGATGTTACCCCACTCTTCCACCAAGGCACCTGCAAGTTCCTGGACATTTCTGGGGGGAATAGCCCAAGCCCTCACCCTCCGATCCAACAGGTCCCAGACGTGGTCCCAGACGATTGAGATCCGGGCTCTTCGCTGGCAATGGCAGAACACTGACATTCCTGTCTTGCAGGAAATCACACACAGAACGAGCAGTATGGCTGGTGGCATTGTCATGCTGGAGGGTCATGTCTGGATAAGCCGGCAGGAAGGGTACCACATGAGGGAGGAGGACGTCTTCCCTGTAACGCACAGCGTTGAGATTGCCTGCAATGACAGCAAGCTGAGTCCAATGATGCTGTGACACACCGCCCCAGACCATGACAGACCCTCCACCTCCAAATCGATCCCGCTCCAGAGTACAGGCCTCGGTGTAACGCTCATTCCTTAGACGATAAACGTGAATCCGACCATTACCCTGGTGAGACAAAACCGTGACTCGTCAGTGAAGAGCACTTTTTGCCAGTCCTGTCTGGTCCAGTGACGATGGGTTTGTGCCCATAGGCGACCTTGTTGCCGGTGATGTCTGGTGAGAACCTGTCTACCGAATAGCAGCACTGTTGGAGCGAGTGGTCGCATTTCGCTCCGCAGGTAGTATTACATTTCATTACAGTACAACGGTTTGACTTGTCTGATCTTAGCTAGCTACATAGCTGTCTTTGTATCAAAGATAATTGTGTAGTTTAGAGTAATTATTGTAATTACCGAGGTTAGCTAGTCAGCTTTTTTCGTCCTAGTCAACACTGCTAGCTAGCCAGCAGCTAGCAGCTAGCCAACATCTACCGTCTACCGAATAACAGCACTGTAGAAACTATTACATTAGTTTCTACATTACAACGGAACGACTTGATTAGTGTAGTGTTAGCTAGCTACATAGTTGTCGTTGCTGTCTTTGTATCCAAGGTAATTGTGTAGTTTAGAGTAATTATCGTAATTACCGAGGTTAGCTAGCCAGCTATTTTCGTCCTAACGTAGGCAACACTGCTAGCAAGCCAGCAGCTAGCCAACGTCTACCGTCTACCGAATTGCAGCACTGTAGAAACTATTACATTACAACGGAACGACTTGATTAGTGTAGTGTTAGCTAGCTACATAGTTGTCTTTGCTGTCTTTGTATCCAAGATAATTGTGTAGTTTAGAGTAATTGTCAAGGTTACCTAGCCAGTTACCGAGGCTACCTAGCCAGCTACACTTTCAAACTAAGTTAACAACGCAGCCACTGCTACTCCACCAGCCAGCAGCACTGTATCATTTTTAGTCAATAAGATTTTTTGCAACGTAAGCTTAACTTTCTGAACATTCGAGACGTGTAGTCCACTTTTCATTCCAATCTCCTTTGCATTAGCGTAGCCTCTTCTGTAGCCTGTCAACTATGTGTCTGTCTATCCCTCTTCTCTCCTCTCTGCACAGACCATACAAACGCTTCACTCCGCGTGGCCGCCGCCACTCTAACCTGGTGGTCCCAGCGCGCACGACCCACGTGGAGTTCCAGGTCTCCGGCAGCCTCTGGAACTGCCGATCTGCGGCCAACAAGGCAGAGTTCATCTCAGCCTATGCTTACCTCCAGTCCCTCGACTTCTTGGCACTGACGGAAACATGGATTACCACAGATAACACTGCTACTCCTACTGCTCTCTCCTCGTCTGCCCACGTGTTCTCGTACACCCCGAGAGCTTCTGGTCAGCGGGGTGGTGGCACTGGGATCCTCATCTCTCCCAAGTGGACATTCTCTCTTTCTCCCCTGACCCATCTGTCTATCGCCTCCTTTGAATTCCATGCTGTCACAGTTACCAGCCCTTTCAAGCTTAACATCCTTATCATTTATCACCCCCCAGGTTCCCTTGGAGAGTTCATCAATGAGCTTGACGCCTTGATAAGTTCCTTTCCTAAGGATGGCTCACCTCTCACAGTTCTGGGTGACTTTAACCTCCCCACGTCTACCTTTGACTCATTCCTCTCTGCCTCCTTCTTTCCACTCCTCTCCTCTTTTGACCTCACCCTCTCACCTTCCCCCCCTACTCACAAGGCAGGCAATACGCTTGACCTCATCTTTACTAGATGCTGTTCTTCCACTAATCTCATTGCAACTCCCCTCCAAGTCTCCGACCACTACCTTGTATCCTTTTCCCTCTCGCTCTCATCCAACACTTCCCACACTGCCCCTACTCGGGTGGTATCTTATACCTTCTCCAACCTATCTCCTGATTCTGCCTCCTCAACCCTCCTCTCCTCCCTTTCTGCATCCTTTAACTCTCTATGTCCCCTATCCTCCAGGCCGGCTCGGTCCTCCCCTCCTGCTCCGTGGCTTGACGACTCATTGCGAGCTCACAGAACAGGGCTCCGGGCAGCCGAGCGGAAATGGAGGAAAACTCGCATCCCTGCGGACCTGGCATCCTTTCACTCCCTCCTCTCTACATTCTCCTCTTCTGTCTCTGCTGCTAAAGCCACTTTCTACCACTCTAAATTCCAAGCATCTGCCTCTAACCCTAGGAAGCTCTTTGCCACCTTCTCCTCCCTCCTGAATCCTCCTCCCCCTCCCCCCTCCTCCTCGCTCTCTGCGGATGACTTCGTCAACCATTTTGAAAGGAAGGTCGACGACATCCGATCCTCGTTTGCTAAGTCAAACGACACCGCTGGTTCTGCTCACACTGCCCTACCCTGTGCTTTGACCTCTTTCTCCCCTCTCTCTCCAGATGAAATCTCGCGTCTTGTGACGGCCGGCCGCCCAACAACCTGCCCGCTTGACCCTATCCCCTCCTCTCTTCTCCAGACCATTTCCGGAGACCTTCTCCCTTACCTCACCTCGCTCATCAACTCATCCTTGACCGCTGGCTACGTCCCTTCCGCCTTCAAGAGAGCGAGAGTTGCACCCCTGCTGAAAAAACCTACACTCAATCCCTCCGATGTCAACAACTACAGACCAGTATCCCTTCTTTCTTTTCTCTCCAAAACTCTTGAACGTGCCGTCCTTGGCCAGCTCTCCTGCTATCTCTCTCAGAATGACCTTCTTGATCCAAATCAGTCATGTTTCAAGACTAGTCATTCAACTGAGACTGCTCTTCTCTGTGTCACGGAGGCGCTCCGCACTGCTAAAGCTAACTCTCTCCTCTGCTCTCATCCTTCTAGACCTATCGGCTGCCTTTGATACAGTGAACCATCAGATCCTCCTCTCCACCCTCTCCGAGTTGGGCATCTCCGGCGCGGCCCACGCTTGGATTGCGTCCTACCTGACAGGTCGCTCCTACCAGGTGGCGTGGCGAGAATCTGTCTCCGCACCACGTGCTCTCACCACTGGTGTCCCCCAGGGTTCTGTTCTAGGCACTCTCCTATTCTCGCTATACACCAAGTCACTTGGCTCTGTCATATCCTCACATGGTCTCTCCTATCATTGCTATGCAGACGACACACAATTAATCTTCTCCTTTCCCCCTTCTGATAACCAGGTGGCGAATCGCATCTCTGCATGTCTGGCAGACATATCAGTGTGGATGACGGTTCACCACCTCAAGCTGAACTTCGGCAAGACGGAGCTGCTCTTCCTCCCTGGGAAGGACTGCCCGTTCCATGATCTCGCCATCACGGTTGACAACTCCATTGTGTCCTCCTCCCAGAGTGCTAAGAACCTTGGCGTGATCCTGGACAACACGCTGTCGTTCTCAACTAACATCAAGGCGGTGACCCGTTCCTGTAGGTTCATGCTCTACAACATTCGCAGAGTACGACCCTGCCTCACACAGGAAGCGGCGCAGGTCCTAATCCAGGCACTTGTCATCTCCCGTCTGGACTACTGCAACTCGCTGTTGGCTGGGCTCCCTGCCTGTGCCATTAAACCCCTACAACTCATCCAGAACGCCGCAGCCCGTCTGGTGTTCAACCTTCCCAAGTTCTCTCACGTCACCCCGCTCCTCCGCTCTCTCCACTGGCTTCCAGTTGAAGCTCGCATCCGCTACAAGACCATGGTGCTTGCCTACGGAGCTGTGAGGGGAACGGCACCTCCGTACCTTCAGGCTCTGATCAGGCCCTACACCCAAACAAGGGCACTGCGTTCATCCACCTCTGGCCTGCTCGCCTCCCTACCTCTGAGGAAGTACAGCTCCCGCTCAGCCCAGTCAAAACTGTTCGCTGCTCTGGCACCCCAATGGTGGAACAAACTCCCCCACGACGCCAGGTCAGCGGAGTCAATCACCACCTTCCGGAAACACCTGAAACACCACCTCTTTAAGGAATACCTAGGATAGGATAAAGTAATCCTTCTAACCCCCCCCCCCTTAAAAGAGTTAGATGCACTATTGTAAAGTGGTTGTTCCACTGGATATCATAAGGTGAATGCACCAACTTGTAAGTCGCTCTGGATAAGAGCGTCTGCTAAATGACTTAAATGTAAATGTAACCTGCCTTACAACAGGCCTACAAGCCCTCTGTCCAGCCTCTCTCAGCCTATTGCGGACAGTCTGAGCACTGATGGCGGGATTGCGCGTTCCTGGTGTAACTCGGGCAGGTGTTGTTGCCATCCTCTACCTGTCCCACAGGTGTGATGTTCAGATGTACTAATCCTGTGCAGGTGTTGTTACACGTGGTCTGCCACTGCAAGGACGATCAGCTGTCCGTCCTGTCTTCCTGTAGCGCTGTCTTAGGCGTCTCATCTGCAGCCACATCTGCAGTCCTCATGCCTCCTTGCAGCATGCCTAAGGCACGTTCATGCATATGAGCAGGGACCCTGGGCATCTTCATTTTGGTGTTTTTCAGAGTCAGTAGACAGGCCTCTTTAGAGTCCTAAGTTTTCTTAAATAACTGTGACCTTAATTGCCTACCGTCTGTAAGCTGTTAGTGTCTTAATGACCGTTCCACAGGTGCAAGTTCGTTAATTGTTTATGGTTCATTGAACAAGCATGGGAAACAGTGTTTAAACCCTTTACAATGAAGATCTATGAAGTTACTTGGATTTTTACGAATTATCTTTGAAAGACAGTGCCCTGAAAAAGGGATGTTTCTTTTTGTCACACATGAAATCATGAGTGTTATGCATTTGCGTACAGACGTCACTTTTAAGGGAGATTTGCATAGATTGCATTCCAAAATGTTAACCTATCTAAATAGTTGGATTTCAGTGTAATCACAAATAAATGGTCATGGCTACTCATTCATTCTCCATTGACCTTTGAATCAAAAATCAACCTGAAATAGCTCCCCAGACCAGAATTTAATTAAAGCAATAAAGTGTAACACTACCTTCTGTCTCTGTGTGACAAGATCTCATACAGTATCTCCCATGTTTATGTTATCATCATTCATTGATAAAAGCTAAGCTGTACCACTCAATCCCAGTCCTCAAGGCCAGAGTGTTTCACCCAGCCATTACGCTGTGGTGAGGTCACTCAGTGGTGCAGAGGTAGGCTACATAGTAGTAGCTAGCCTATAACCATGGAAACAGGTTTCTCCCTACCTGCCTCCATGCCTGTGTTCAGGGGATATCCCCAGCCAGTCAGCCAGCCAACCAGCCAGCGAAATGCAGCACCTCTCCTTTCCTCCGTCAGATGAAAGTAGGGCAAGCCTTTTTTTGTTACTGTAGCATAGCACCATGCTGTGAGAGCCTTGACTGCAGCACAGTACTGTTGAATCTGATCAGTATGGTAGCCCAGTGGTGCCTGCCTCTTCTCTCTCACTCTCCACTTCTATCCACACCACCCTACTGGGACTGAGCTGTGTGATCTCTCACCACTCCATCATCCATCCCTCTATCCCCACCTCCCTCTGTGGGGAGAGGAGATATTCCCCTTCTCAAGGAGACTGACTGACATTCCCAATCTAGAACCTTTCACTTTCAGCAGCATTTTAAGCAGCAGAGACTCCTACAGCTCATTGTATGGAGCAGGCTGAGTCACTCTTCTATTAGACACACAGAAGGACATGTGAAATGTCTTTAGTGTCTCCCAATAAGTGTGGCCAATGTTCATAATATTATTGTCTGCCATTTAGCAGACGCTTTTATCCAAAGCGACTTAGTCATGTGTGCATACATTTTCATATGGGTGGCCCCAGCGAGATAGCAGCCAGTGTTTAAGTAATAGTGACAGTAATCACTGAGGATCACCACACTCACACACACACACACAGCTGAGGGGTTGAAATGTTAATGACGTGTCTGTGAGGAAATGACGTTTCTGTGTGTGAGTATATGTTTCCAGGGCGATCTTGTGTGCACGGTCTCAGTATTTCCGAGTCGTGCTGTGTGGGAGTTGGATGGAGATCTCCAGACAATGCATCTCTCTACAGGGGTAGGTTCTGGCCAAGGTTAGACCACAGCCCTCAGTCCTCCTTCTGTCATTTCTGCGGTAATATCTGTAATGTATACTGTGTGTCCCAAATAGCACTCTATTTGTCATATAGTGCACTACTTTTGACCAGAGCCCTATGGGTACTGGTGCAAAGTAGTGCCCTATAAAGGGAAAAGTATGCCATTTCAGACTCAGTCGACAATTCCGCTATGGTGTAACGATAAGAAGGCTCATTGTCTCCCAACAACAGTCGACTGCCTGATGCCTGTACTATACTCATTAATAATTCATACTATGGGTGCTGAAAATACATCAGGACACAGAGCTGACTCTGTATGGGGTTTCACACACACACACACACAGACACACACAAACTCACATACTGCCAAATACAGTCAGGGAGTGTAATTTCCTGATTCCACTCACTCAGATATCCACACTGTGAGCGTGGTCATTGTCATGAGAATTTTTAAATCCAATGACAATAACAATCAATAGCTTTGACCAATCCCCGAGGTTTGTAAGACCATGGGTTTAATAATAATTAGTCAAAGACTCAGCTTATGCAAAAGGTTAGTACAGTTTATTCAGAGAACATTCTCCCGTCCACAATACAAAGACATCCATTTTATAGCGGCGCACTCCCTGTCCTCTCCCAAATCTCTGTGGCCCCTAGCCAAGGTCGGCACCGAATATTGCTCAGACAGTCTGTGTTTAAGATACTATAGAGACATATTGTACAGATATATTATTTTACCCTAATTCTGACTAAAACTACACATTTATTATAATTTTACTGACTAAAACTACACACAATCAATAATAATTTTATGATTCTAATCAATTTCATACAATTATATGGTTTCAGGGTGGAATATTCTAATCATTCATTTAAACATATAAATTCCATCAACAATCCACCCTTAATGACTAAATAATACACCCTGATACCTCAAACACTATATGGAAACATGAATGGTATACAAGAATAATCCAAACCAATACATGTACGTACATTCGATATTCATCAATGACTGTTATAGGCCTATATCCAATTATTACGCTTCCTGTTAGGATTTTTATTACAATCTTCATAACAGTCTAAACAAAAAATATTCTTATCCAACATTGGCTCCTCGTAGTTAAAAGAAACAGAGCCATCTCCTAGCCCTGGAGAACTGTATTCATCATCCCACTGGCCGGAGCTCGGAATCGGTCAGTACCTCACCATCTGTTGCGTCATTGACCTCTCCAGAGTCCTGGTGATCAAACCTCTCATACACGGAATCAAACAACATCCACACAGAACCAAAACACCCATACAGGTGAAAGTTGCCCACAACACAGTGATGATGACATTTTTCCATTTCCCAAACATACTGTCAAACCAATTTGTAAGAGAATTATCCACCCCAGAGTTCTCTGCTAATTCGTGAGCTACTGTGGTTAAACCAGCCAGGGCCTTGGTCCCTGATCCTTATGGAGCTGTGTTATTAAAAAATAAATGTACAGCAATGAACCCCAATCATTCTACATACCCCGCCCTTTTCTGCCAATAACCTATCGAGAGTCAGTCTATTTTACCAGGTCATGAGGGAGGTGCGGGATAATTGGTCAGAGAAAGCCTTTACTGCATCCCCAGTAACATTCACGAATCTCTGTTGATTATAATAGATGTCATTAATCCAATCCACATTTTTATTTATTGTCAACCACCAAAAGAACGTAGTGGTAAAGTCTTCACCTATTTGATTCATTGCTTTGTATTAATCTAACTTCCCTGAGGATGCCAATAGCATCCATCTAGACATTACTCCCCTCCTGGTCAAAACTCCTCCTGTGCCTACTTTAGCCTCCTATAACTGGCCTCTGATGATTAACTCGAACTGGTTGGACCAATAACACCGGGGCGCAAGTTCCTAACCACCCTTTTGGTAGTTTCTATCGTATGCGTCCCTTGCTGGCACGAGCCCACCCTAAATCAGTTATAGGTGCTGTTAGGTTAAGAATGTTCTTATTATTTAAAGACATAGATCCTAGTAGACCAACTCTAGGGATAATATCTTGACCTAATATTTTAGCTACCATAATCGTGTCCGCCAAGTACGTTGGGAACGCTTCTACCCATTTGCTATATTTATCTATTATTAAAAAAACAAAAACAAATGTTTATTATCCAATAGGCCACAGTGTCCTAAACTATCCCCCCTATTGATACATGGCTCTGCC
Source organism: Salvelinus fontinalis (assembly GCF_029448725.1). NCBI lineage: Eukaryota > Metazoa > Chordata > Actinopteri > Salmoniformes > Salmonidae > Salvelinus > Salvelinus fontinalis. Next base: position 19,196,195 of record NC_074678.1, on the reverse strand, counting down.
CGTGTATTAATATTGCCGCATCTCTAAACAATGACAGGTAAGATTAGTAAATTATCCTTATGTCGGACATTATCTTGTAGGATCGCCCCTTTCATTTTCCAAATGTACAATTCTCCCTGGGGCGTTCGTTCATGGCTATCCTGTAACAATTATCTGTCAAGTGTCTTATCTTCTTTGGTTTTAAATGCCTATGTGCTTGTCTGTGTAAATAGTAACCTTTCTCTCCTTTCTTATTTCTCAGGCACTAGTCAATGCTACTATTTCGGCCTGTTCTGCAGAATACTTTCTAGGCAATGGTTCAGTGTCTAACACCTTAGTCCCTGAAACCAACTAAGCTTTCATTCCCCTTTTGTCTCCACCCAGTAACTGTTATCTACCCATTCTGTGTCACTTCTATCTTCTCTCCTCATGCTACTCCCCAACCATCAATGTCTCAGCAGTGCGGAGAGGGCTTCTCCGTCTGCCCTTCCTTCTAGCTGTCTGTCGCTCTTTCTTATAACAGTCAGTATCAAATATGGGTTGTTTCCAAATATTGACTAAATGTCTCACTGTCTCCCTGTCTGAACTCATGGATTTTTAGAAAAATCACCTGTCTATGGTGGCAATCTCTAAGGTTATTACATAGTTTGATTAAGGTTATCTCGATGCTCTCAATGATCCTGAATCGCCACAAATGTCATATCCCTGTCCTGTTGGCTTGGATTAGGGTCTAAATCCTTAACATAAGTGTCACGTTCCTGACCTGTTTTCTGTTATTTTGTATGTGTTTAGTTGGTCAGGGCGTGAGTTGGGGTGGCCATTCTATGTTTTGTGTTTCTATGTGTAGGTCATTTGTAATTAGCCTTATATGGTTACATGGAAATCTCCTCAAACCCAAAGGCAATCGCCAGGTTCTAAACAAACAAAACATTTCCAGGCCTTTTCAATTTGGTAGAAACATGCCTCTATCACTCGCTCCCTTCAAGATTACAGCCCCCAGAAAACATTTCCAAAGAGACAATGAAGCACTCCTTTTCCCAGAAAAAAACACTTGGTCAGCATTCATTATACTACCCCGATTCAGAAACCCAAACGTTGACCACAAACAAAACCTATTAATAATGATTATTCCATTGTACTCCCTCCAATCATTAGTTTGAAATTTCCTCAATGGTTATATATACTTAATTGAACATGCGCTGCTCTCTCTATCTGCAACTCAGAATTTAGGAATAATTTACTATTATGACTTTTGACAAATTATTAGGTCTCACACGCACAATTCTTTCCCCTGCTGATATCCTTCTTGTAACTTTCTCAATAATGTTGCCAAATCCTGTCCTCCTTTCTGTGTCCTCTGAATCCTCACTGTCATTCCCCTCATCTAGTCATGCCTGTTCTTCCTCGGACTCTTCTCGCTCTCTCATTCACCTACGTTCCCTCTTCTGTCTCTCCCTAAACTGTCTCTGTCTACAGTTCCTTGGTGGGGCCTTACAATCCTCTGCCATGGGGCCTGTTTTATTGCAGTGGTAGCACTTTCTGTCCTCGGGTTCTATCCACTTCCTACTCTCCCTGTTTCCCCCTTTTTCAAATCTTTCCTGCAATTTCCCCAAGAGTGGTGATCAAATGTTCTGCTCCTGTCTGTTCTTTCTTAGTTTTCTGTTCCTTGCCATTATGCTCATGGTGTATAGCATACCTCTTTACTTTGGCTAATGTGGCTGTTCCCCACCCTATCAGAGTCTCTTTTATGATTTGGCAAATTTCAGGCTTCATACCACTCAAGAAGGCTATTTTTAACTGTTGGTGGTAAGGTCCGTCCTCTCCCTGTCTAGGATCTACCCGTCCACTATTAGCATTGAACACGTCTCTGTCTCTATAAATACTGGCTAACAGTTTCCCCATCCCCTTGTTTACACTCATGTATCTTTGAAAAGTCCGCATGTCTATGGTAATAGTCCCTAAGATTATTACAGAGCTGTGTCAATTTGTCTGCATAATCCCCATCTCCTGCCCATGGTAAAACCGGTTCTCCTCCTTGCCCTGGAACCCAGGCTCCCCTCACTGCTGCCCAGTCTTTCCCCACTATCTGTCGGACAGCCCTTTCCAATTCTCCTGTATTTAGTTTAAAACTTTCGGTCAGTCCCTCCATATCTCTCCTAAACCCTTCTATTCCTGTTTTTGGATGTACCATTCCCTCAACTGCTCTTGCTACATCTCTCTGAGTCCAGGGTCGATACACTTGTAAGGTATCCGATTGGTCAGCTTCGCCTGCTCTAGGATTAGGAAGCTCTATGAGAGGACACTGATCCTCTTCCCAATCTGATTGAACATCCCTCAGCCCTGGCTTATTATATGGTGCTAATCGCTTTTTAAGGTTAGACTCTCTTGGTTCTGGCTCTTCTTTCCTCTCCCTGGCTATGGCTTGCTCTCTCTGTTCATATCTTTCTCTCTCTCTCTCTCTCTCTCTCTCTCTTTCCCTTGTTCTTAATTCCGGGACCTCCTTTGAGGATTTACCACCCATGTTTATTCAATCACTGTTATGCTTATTCTCACTATCTATGTGTGTACTTACTCAATTACTACATTTATTTTCTAATTTGTATTCTCACTTTCTATGGGTGTAACCTCCTTCCTCCTGTTTGGAATAATCAGACCTATTTTGCGCACCTCCGGTAGATCTCGACTACCCTCTCAAATGTATTTCGACAGGGGATTTATATTCATACAAATTATGTCCCTGACCTACTTTCTTATAATTATTATTGTTATATTTCGCCTTCTACATTACGTTTTCCGCCTAATATATTATTGACCAGTTATCATTTAGGTCTCAATATTAGCTCCAATTCTCACAATCTATGTGTGTGTTTCTATAATCTGTTATTATACTTACATCTCACTTACTCCCGTTAGTCCTAGACTAACGTAACTTACTTTACTTTATTTCGCCTTCTATATTACGTTTTCCGGCTACTGTACTTCAACCAGTTTTACTTTTAGGTCTTACTGTTAGATACTGTACTTAAACATTTCTTAATTAGATCTGTGACCCAGTGCCGCCAACACTAACATAGATACTTTTGTCTTAAACTTTCTTTACTTTAGATTATATGGACAGTACACCCGACATAAATCTCACTTACTGTTAGTTTTACAGTTAAAATCCTCCCTCAAATTTATCTTGTTAGTAAGTTTAGAATTTAACCCCAAACTACTGAATAAAGATCACTGACCTTATCTTGCAGCTGAGAATTCAATGTTGGTTGGATTTCGTCACCGTTTTCTGTCGTGTACCAGTTTGCCACCGGCCTGAAATGGAGCCTCAATTTCCAGAGGTCAGGTCTTTAACTTATGGATCTCTGATCCGTCCGTGCACGGTTTTCGGTGCTCCCATGGGACAACAGAAAATGGGTACTGAAATCCAGCTCGAAGGACCAAGCTGTCATGAGAATTTTCAATCCCAATGATAATAACAATCAATCAATAGCTTTGACCAATCCCAGAGGTTTGTACGGCCATGGGTTTAATAATAATTAGTCAGACTCAGCTTATGCAAAAGGTTAGTACAGTTTATTCAGAGAACGTTCTCCTGTCCACAATACAAAGACATCCATTTTATAGCGGCGCACATACTTCCACACAAACAGCAGGTATCATACGCACATACATACACACAAACAGCAGGTATCCTACGCACATACTGTATAAATACCCAGCCGACAAAGATTAGGGACCGTGAAAAGCACTCCCTGTCCTCTCCCAAATCTCTGTGGCCCCTAGCCAAGGTCGGCACCGAATATTGCTCAGACAGTCTGTGTTTAAGATACTATAGAGACATATTGTACAGATATATTGGTTTACCCTAATTCTGACTAAAACTACACACATCATTTATTATAATTTTACTGACTAAAACTACACACATCATCAATAATAATTTTATGATTCTAATCAATTTCATACAATTATATGGTTTCAGGGTGGAATATTCTAATCATTCAATTAAACATATAAATTCCATTTTCACCCTCTCTCCCAGTTAGAACCACAGCACTACACCAGTCCCCTTCTCCCAGTTAGAACCACAACACTAGACCTGTCCCCCTCTCCCAGTTAAAACCACAACACTAGACCTGTCCCCCTCTCCCAGTTAGAACCACAGCACTACACCAGTCCCCTTCTCCCAGTTAGAACCAAAACACTAGACCTGTCCCTCTCTCCCAGTTAGAACGACAACACTAGACCTGTCCCTCTCTCCCAGTTAGAACGACAACACTAGACCTGTCCCTCTCTCCCAGTTAGAACGACAACACTAGACCTGTCCCTCTCTCCCAGTTAGAACGACAACACTAGACCTGTCCCTCTCTCCCAGTTAGAACGACAACACTAGACCTGTCCCTCTCTCCCAGTTAGAACGACAACACTAGACCTGTCCCTCTCTCCCAGTTAGAACGACAACACTAGACCTGTCCCTCTCTCCCAGTTAGAACGACAACACTAACCCTGTCCCTCTCTCCCAGTTAGAACGACAACACTAGACCTGTCCCTCTCTCCCAGTTAGAACGACAACACTAGACCTGTCCCTCTCTCCCAGTTAGAACGACAACACTAGACCTGTCCCTCTCTCCCAGTTAGAACGACAACACTAGACCTGTCCCTCTCTCCCAGTTAGAACGACAACACTAGACCTGTCCCTCTCTCCCAGTTAGAACGACAACACTAGACCTGTCCCTCTCTCCCAGTTAGAACGACAACACTAGACCTGTCCCTCTCTCCCAGTTAGAACGACAACACTAGACCTGTCCCTCTTTTCTTTTTTTTCTTTTTTTCACATTCAATTAACCAGGTAGTCTAGTTGAGAACAAGTTCTCATTTGCCACTGCGACCTGGCCAAGATAAAGCAAAGCAGTTCGACACATACAACAACACAGAGTTACACATGGAATAAACAAACATACAATCAATAATACAGTAGAAAAATCTATATACAGCATGTGCGAATGAGGTAGGGTAAGAGAGGTAAGGCAATAAATAGGCCATGGTGGTGAAGTAATTACAATATAGCAATTAAACACTGGAATGGTAGTGTGCAGAAGATGAATGTGCAAGTAGAGATACTGGAGTGCAAAGGAGCAAGATAAATAAATAAATAAAGTATGGGGATGAGGTAGATTGGATGGGCTATTTACAGATGAGCCATGTACAGGTGCAGTGATATGTGAGCTGCTCTGACAGCTGGTGCTTAAAGCTAGTGAGGGAGGTAAGAGTCTCCAGCTTCAGAGATTTTTGCAGTTCGTTCCAGTCATTGGCAGCATAGAACTGGAAGGAGAGGCGGCCAAAGGAAGAATTGGCTTTGGGGGTGACCAGTGAGATATACCTGCTGGAGCGCGTGCTACGGGTGGGTGCTGCTATGGTGACCAGTGAGCTAAGGCGTGGCTTTACCTAGCAGAGACTTGTAGAGGACTTGGAGCCAGTGGGTTTGGCGACGAGTATGAAGTGAGGGCCAGCCAACGAGAGCATACAGGTTGCAGTGGTGGGTAGTATATGGGGCTTTTGTGACAAAACAGATGGCACTGTGATAGACTGCATCCAATTTTTTTGAGTAGAGTGTTGGAGGCTATTTTGTAAACGACATCGCTAAAGTCAAGGATCGGTAGGATGGTCAGTTTTACGAAGGTATGTTTGGCAGCATGAGTGAAGGATGCTTTGTTGCGAAATAGGAAGCCAATTATAGATTTAATTTTGGATTGGAGATGTTTAATGTGAGTCTGGAAGGAGAGTTTACAGTCTAACCACACACCTAGGTATTTGTAGTTGTCCTAATATTCTAAGTCAGAACCGTGCAGAGTAGTGATGCAGGCAGGTGCGGGCAGCGAACGGTTGAAGAGCATGCATTTAGTTTTACTTGCATTTAAGAGCAGTTGGAGGCCATGGAAGGAGAGTTGTATGGCATTGAAGCTTATCTGGAGGTTTGTTAACACAGTGTCCAAAGAAGGGCCAGAGGTGTACAGAATGGTGTCGTCTGTGGATCAAAGAACCACCAGCAGCGAGAGCGACATCATTGATGTATACGGAGAAGAGAAGCGGCCCGAGAATTGAACCCTGTGGCACCCACATAGAGACTGCCAGAGGTCCGGACAACAGGCCCTCAGATTTGACATACTGAACTCTATCGGAGAAGTAGTTGGTGAACCAAGCGAGGCAATCATTTGAGAAACCAAGGCTGTTGAGTCTGACAATAAGAAAGTTGTGATTGACAGAGTCGAAAGCCTTAGCCAGGTCGATGAATACGGCTGCACAGTAATGTCTCTTATCGATGGCGGTTACGATATTGTTTAGGACCTTGAGCGTGGCTGAGGTGCACCCATGACCAGCTCTGAAACCAGATTATATAGCGGAGAAGGTACGGTGAGATTCGAAATGGTCAGTAATCTGTTTGTTAACTTGGCTTTCAAAGACCTTAGAAAAGCAGGGTAGAATAGATATAGGTATGTAGCAGTTTGGGTCTAGAGTGTCTCCCCCTTTGGAAAGCTGCCGTGGTCATCCCCCTCTCCAATTTATGGGAATCTCAGACGATACGAAAGAGAGGTTGAACAGGCTAGTAATAGGGGTTGCAACAATTTTGGCAGATCATTTTAGAAAGAGAGGGTCCAGATTGTCTAGCCCGGCTGATTTAACAGGGGTCCAGATTTTGCAGCTCTATCAGAACATCAGCTATCTGGATTTGGGGGAAGGAGAAGTGGGGCAGGTTTGGGCGAGTTGCTGTGGGGAGCGCAGGGCTGTTGACCGGGGTAGGGGTAGCCAGGTGGAAAGCATGGTCAGCCGTAGAAAAATGCTTATTGAAATTCTCAATTATTGTGAGTTTATCGGTAGTGACAGTGTTTCCTAGCCTCAGTGCAGTGGGCAGCTGGGAGGAGGTGCTCTTATTCTCCATGGACTTTACAGTGTCCCAGAACTTTTGAGTTTGTACTACAGGATGCAAATTTCTGTTTGAAAAAGCTAGCCTTAGCTTTCCTAACTGCCTGTGTATATTGGTTCCTAACTTTCCTGAAAAGTTGCATATCACGGGGGCTATTCTATGCTAATGCAGAACGCTACGGGATGTTTTTGTGCTGGTCAGAGGCAGACAGGCCTGGAGTGAACCAAGGGCTATATCTTCCTGGTTCTACATTTTTTTGAATGGAGCATGCTTATTTAAGTTGGTGAGAAAGGCACTTTTAAAGAATAACCAGGAATCCTCTACTGACGGGATGAGGTCAATGTCATTCCAGCATACCCCAGCCAGGTCGATTAGAAAGGCCTGTACGCTGAAGTGTTTTAGGGAGCATTTTACAGTGATGACGGGTGGTAGTTTGACCGCAGTCCCATTACAGACGCAGGCAATGAGGCAGTGATTGCTGAGATCTTGGATGAAAACAGCAGAGGTGTATTTGGAGGGCGAGTTAGTTAGGATGGTGTCGTGTCTTTGGCATCATTAAAACTGAAGACTTATTTATCAAACAACTCCCTGTAATTATTATTATTACGCGATTAAACTGATTAATCATGTAACTGTAATTAACTAGGAAGTCGGAGCACCAAGGAAAATATTCAGATTACAAAGTTATAAGTTTCCTAAAATAACTTTCAGATATTTTAATATCTGATCAATTAATCTTCGAACTAATGAATTATTCTTTACCTCACGTTAGTCTCATTCCAAACGTCGTAAATTGTTGGTTATCTGCACAAACCCAGTCTTCACTATGAGTCATCCATATATCAATTGTCTTAAATGATTTATTTACTAAGTAATTAATCATAGAAATGCACACACAAACAAAGTACATATAGTTACAAGGAAATGATAGGGGAATGTGCCCTAGTGGGCTAAACCGGTATGGCGGCTTGGTGGACAAAAGACTGAGGGGCGCGAAAGATAAGACACAACAAAGTTGATAATTATAACAATTGAAATGCTAATCCTTTGCACATGAACGCTCACTCATTCGGGAATAATTGCAATCAATCAATATATTTACGCTGAGTGTGTCACGTGATCTCTGTTGGAATCGTCCTTCTTTCTGTTGGAAGTTCATCCGCCCGTCTTTCGTGGTTAGAATGGATACTTCAGAGTCCCATTCAGAAATGTTGTATGAGAATAGATGTTTCGGCGGTTGTCGGTATTCGCGTTCAATGATACCGAATTCCTAGCTGCAGGCAAGTAATTAATATCAAAGACTTGTTCTTATTCTGTCGGTATCGATAGTCTAAGAGTTTAACCACGTGGGATGGTTAAAAGATTCAGCAATCTACTTGAACCTTATTTCCCTCTGTGATAGAGGTACTGGTCTGGTCTCTAACCTTGGCCCTCTCATTTTCGAGGTAAGCTGGTCTGAAGATAAATTCCAAAGGTGGGGGTTTTATTCGGAGGAGCAGAAAGGGCCGGTACCATGACGCCTGATCATAGCTGTGCTCATGGGCCGGTCCTCTGGTTTAGTTAAACTCCAAAGGGAATTGGAGTTTCCTTCATTAAACAGTTTAAAATCACATTACATAATTTCACATAGTTTCATATTTACTCATTCATTTTATACAACAATTAGATGTAAGCCTCATAAGTGAGACTATTGTATAAACAGGGTTATGGTAATGTTCCACAAAATTGTACCAAATGGACCAGTTCGTAGCTCGTTACTTCACCGATCTTTTATACATTCTCCAGAACATGAATGTCGTTCGGTTCTCCAGTTCTGTGAGGTGGAAGAAAATCCTTTGTTCTCTCTATGAAAACTCACTGTCTTATACTCTGGCCATGAGGAGAGGATCTGGTGGACTGGGGACAGCAAGGAGTCATCATGCCCGGTAGTCCTGACGTATGGTCCTAGGGCTCAGGTCCTCCGAGAGAGAGAAAGAAAGAGAGAAGGAGAGAATTAGAGAGCCAAGATTTTCAAAATGTTCATAAATGACAAGCATGGTCAAATAATAATCAGGAATAAATGTCAGTTGGCTTTTCATAGCCGATCATTAAGAGTTGAAAACAGCAGGTCTGGGACAGGTAGGGGTTCCATAACCGCAGGCAGAACAGTTGAAACTGGAACAGCAGCAAGGCCAGGTGGACTGGGGACAGCAAGGAGTCATCATGCCCGGTAGTCCTGACGTATGGTCCTAGGGCTCAGGTTCTCCGAGAGAGAGAAAGAAAGAGAGAAGGAGAGAATTAGAGAGAGCATACTTAAATTCACACAGGACACTGGATAAGACAGGAGAAGTACTCCAGATATAACCAACTGACCCTAGCCCCCCGACACATAAACTACTGCAGCATAAATACTGGAGGCTGAGACAGGAGGGGTCAGGAGAAACTGTGGCCCCATCTGATGATACCCCCGGACAGGGCCAAACAGGAAGGATATAACCCCACCCACTTTGCCAAAGCACAGCCCCGCACCACTAGAGGGATATCTTCAAACACCAACTTACAATCCTGAGACAAGGCCGAGTATAGCCCACAAAGATCTCCACCACAGCACAAACCAAGGGGGGGCGCCAACCCAGACAGGAAGATCACGTCAGTAACTCAACCCACTCAAGTGACGCACCCCTCCTAGGGACGGCATGAAAGAGCACCAGTAAGCCAGTGACTCAGCCCCTGTAATAGGGTTAGAGGCAGAGAATCCCAGTGGAGAGAGGGGAACCGGCCAGGCAGAGACAGCAAGGGCGGTTCGTTGCTCCAGAGCCTTTCCGTTCACCTTCACACTCCTGGGCCAGACTACACTCAATCATATGACCTACTGAAGAGATAAGTCTTCAGTAAAGACTTAAAGGTTGAGACCGAGTCTGCGTCTCTCACATGGGTTGGCAGACCGTTCCATAAAAATGGAGATCGAAAGGAGAAAGCCCTGCCTCCAGCTGTTTGCTTAGAAATTCTAGAGACAATCAGGAGGCCTGCGTCTTGTGACCGTAGCGTACGTGTAGGTATGTACGGCAGGACCAACTCGGAAAGATAGAGACGCTTTATAGGTTAACAGTAAAACCTTGAAATCAGCCCTTGCCTTAATAGGAAGCCAGTGTAGGGAAGCTAGCACTGGAGTAATATGATCAAATTTCTTGGTTCTAGTCAGGATTCTAGCAGCCGTATTTAGCACTAACTGAAGTTTATTTAGTGCTTTATCCGGGTAGCCGGAAAGTAGAGCATTGCAGTAGTCTAACCTAGAAGTAACAAATGCATGGATACATTTTTCGGCATCATTTTTGGACAGAAAATTTCAGATTTTTGCAATGTTACGTAGATGGAAAAAAGCTGTCCTTGAAACAGTCTTGATATGTTCGTCAAAAGAGATATCAGGGTCAAGAGTAACGCCGAGGTCCTTCACAGTTTTATTTGAGACAACTTTACAACCATCAAGATTAATTGTCAGATTTAACAGAAGATCTCTTTGTTTCTTGGGCCCTAGAACAAGCATCTCTGTTTTGTCCGAGTTTAAAAGTAGAAAGTTTAGGAATGGTTCACCACAGGGGGTAGGACGTAGACGGCGGACGTAAAGGTAAAGTAAAGGTAATGGCGGACTGAACGAAGTTATGTAGAGCACCTCAAGATAAAACATAATATTCGAAATATCTGCTAAATAGACTAAAATATTAGCACTACATAATCTGGTGAGTGATAAACCTTCAATCTGGATAATAACACAAAACAAATCCTAAAACTAGAGACATTTATCGACAAATATTACGAACACAGACAACAACCAAACATGACGGAGAATAAGACAGGGGAACCGTTTACAAAACGCAAGCGAGATTCTTCGACAGATACTGACGATTTAATATTCTCACCACCGGGAATGGTAAAGGTCGAAACTGATCTGTTAAAATCAATAAATGACAAACTGGGTTTACTTGAATTACTTAGTAAGGATATAAAAGAGTTAAAGGCAAGCCTAGAGATGAGTGATGAAAAAGCTGCGACATTGGAGAAGGAAACACACGCGCTAAAAGGGACAGTCAATAAGATTCAAACCGAAATGAATGGAATTAAAAAAGAGAACATCGTTCTGAAGGAAGCCTTACTGGAGATTCAAACTAGATCCATGAGAGAGAATTTGGTACTTACAGGTATCCAAGAAAAAGAAGGAGAAGTTCCTGAATCTATAGTTAGAGAGTTCCTCCGTACAGCGCTTCAGATTCCATGCGAAGTTGTCGACAAAATCCAACTTGAACGTGTTCACCGCTTCGGACAGAGAGGGCAGAGGTACGAACGCCCAATCGTTGCAAAATTTGCTTCATTTAAAGATAAAATAATGGTTAAAAGCCTAGGTAAAAGACTTGCTGGGACCAAAATTGGCATGAATGATCAGTTTCCGAAAGAAATTGCAGAACGGCGCAAAGTTCTGTATCCAATTTTCAAAGAAAACAGATTAAAAGCGAAACGAGTAGCTCTCGTCGTTGATAAACTATATATTGATAACCAGTTGTTCAGAGACACAAAGACTACTCCATGGTTATTTTAAAATTTACAAAATTCTCATAGACGTGGAAAATAAACACAATTCAAGCCCGGTTACTGATTGTAACAATACAACAAAAAATATAGCTTTTTTATAAATCTTCACATATAACTAATTGAACACACAAGCACTAATTCAACATAGTGAAGATAAAAACTAAGTAAACAGAAGGCACAGTATGTGTGGATGGTATGGTTTGTGTTTATTTTATTTTTTATCTTATTTGTTATGTTTGGAAAGTTGAGTGAGTGAGTAATGAAATGGTTGCATATCCCAGAGCCAATGTATTGCTGTGAGCCGGGTATGAGAGGGCTTTCAATGTTGTTCAGATGATGGATATACTTTTATAATGAATTATACGTCTTATTTATTTATTGTCCTATCATGGAAAACTACATTTTTTTTATCTTAATAAATTATATCTAATTATTATCCTATTTTAATGGTACTGTCTATGGCCCTATACCCTAGACACCCACCTGAATGACCCAGATATTAAGGAGAAGTCCCTAACTGTTTTATGTGCTCGCTGTAAGCGGTCTATATGCAGCTAAAATGAGGTCAGAGACCAAGAGCAGCACTGCCCCCTCAAGATTCTGAGCCTGCTTGGCAGGGTTGGTCCTGCAAAGCCAAAGCCCCCTAAAGGGAGAGGAAAATATACAAGGAATTTCTCAAAGCTGCTAATGAGAACCTTGACGACCTTGTACCTAGCCGGTGGGGATTCCGGTGGGGTACCCCCACCCAGGCAGTGGCAGTGCTGGCAACACTAGCTGCAGTAACCCATGGGGAGGGGGTCACACTCGGACATTCAGAGAGGGGGTATATTATTGTGGCCCTGGTGGCACAGAATCAAGGTCGGACTGCATGGAGATGCATGGGGACATGGTCATGACTGGTGGCCGTATTGTGGGTGTTTTTTTCAGGAATAGGGTGTACATTTGACGGCCATTATCTAGGATATGACAATGGTAAATAAATTTCAATTTTTGCTTATTTTTTTGCGCGGTCTTGCAGGCCTTCTCATGCAGCTGCAACTGCAATGGCATTTGGAAATCATGACCCATCTTGAGTTGGGCTCTGGGATGGTGCAACTGTTGAGAAAGTGAGCTTATGGTTGTGTGGGGGTAAGGGCTGAGTGTGTATGTGTGTATCCCACAACTGTTGCGAAAGAAGAAGTAAAAGATGTAAGGTACAATAGAGGATGATCCACAGCTATATATAATACAAATCGAGGTGACGGCAATGGAAATGCATATGGCAATTGATTTACTTCAATTCGGTAAATGGAACTGTATGCTCTTTTCAAAGAATGGATCCCAGTCGGTTCAGGGCTATGGGATACAGGGGGTCGAGGGTGGTCTGCCGGGCATTGGGATGACAAGCCATCTCGAGATGAGGCCTTTTAGCGGGTGGAATAGTAGGGACCAATTGGAGGTTTACTTAGTAGAAATGCAAATATCATGGTACAACTATATAGACACTCAATCATTATGTTACGTTTTAATAGTACGTTTACAAAAATATATTCTGATTAAAAGAATGAAAGGTGTGTCTCATGGTAAGTGGTGAAATAAGTATAGCCAGTTACAATTGTAATGGCTTAGCAGATAATAAGAAAAGACGATCAGTATTTACCTGGCTAAAAGAGAAGGATTATAATATTTATTGTTTACAGGAAACCCATTCAACAGTTTTAGATGAAGTTTTGTGGAAAAAGAACTGGGTGGGCAAAATATATTTCTCCCATGGGCAAAGAAATTCAAAAGGGGTGATGATCTTAATTAACAATAATTTTGATCCAAATGTGCAAATTGTCCAAACAGATCCTCAAGGTAGATGGATTATTTTAAATATGTTATTGGACAATAAACAAATATGGCTTGTTAACCTATACGGTCCGAATAATGATGATCCAAGCTTCTTTGAAAATATATATAAGAACTTATCAACTCTACAAGCAACACTAGACTCTATTATTATAATGGGAGATTTTAATACGGTCTTAAATAGCTCTATAGACCGGAAAGGAAATCACACTACAAATTATCACCCTCAGGCACTTAAGGAAATCATGAATGTCATGGATATATTGGAATTAGTGGATATATGGAGACTTAAATACCCTGATTTAGTGAGATATACATGGCGGAGGCTGAATCAAGCTAGTCGTCTTGACTACTTTCTTATTCCATTCTCTCTGGCACCAAAAGTTAAAAAAGTGTTGATAGGGGATAGAATGCGGTCGGATCATCACATAATTGGCATATATATTTCTCTTACAGAATTTCCACGTGGGCGAGGATATTGGAAATTTAATCAAAGTCTACTAGATGATAAATTGTTTAGAACTAGGACAGAAGATTTTATAACTGACTTTTTCAGACATAACATAGGTACAGCAGATCCCCTTATTGTATGGGACACTTTTAAGTGTGCCTTTAGAGGCCATGCAATTCAGTACTCATCTATAAAACAAAAGCAATTTAGATCAAAAGAGTCCATATTAACAAAGGAAATTGAAGGACTAACAGTACAGTTAGATAGCAATAAAAACGGTACCATAGAGGCACAGAATAATTTAGAGGAAAAACAAAAAGAAATGGAGGAACTTATTCAAGAAAGATCCAGTGTAATATATTATAAAAATAAAGCGAACTGGATGGAATATGGGGAAAAATGCACCAAATTCTTTTTCAATCTTCAATATAGAAATGCTACCAAAAAAAATGTATTAAAACTTGTGACAAATGATGGAGTCACGCATGATTCACCAAATGATATTTTGAAAGAGGAAGTAAAGTACTTTAAGAATATGTTTTCGTTTCAGGCTCCTCCATCTCCACTAACTGAAACTAATTGTATGGATTTTTTTCCTATTAATAATGTAAAATTAACATCTGAACAGAAAGACTCATGTGAAGGCCAAATTACAGAGGAGGAACTGCTTGTTGCAATTGGGGCCTTTAAAGATGGGAAAACTCCAGGGCTGGATGGCATACCAGTGGAAGTATACAAAACGTTTTTTGATATACTCAAAGGACCTTTATTAACTTGTTTTAACCACTCCTATATAAATGGTAGATTATCAGACACACAACAAGAAGGTCTGATATCGTTATTACTGAAACAGGACCCAAGTGGTATATATAAAGATCCAGTCCAATTAAAAAATTGGAGACCTCTTACACTTCAGTGTTGTGATGCAAAAATCCTAGCAAAATGTTTGGCGCATAGAATAAAAAAAGTTTTGTCAGATATTATTCATCCTAATCAGACAGGTTTTTTACATGGACGATACATTGGAGATAATATAAGGCAAGTACTGGAAACAATAGAACACTATGAGATATCGGGGACACCAGGCCTGGTTTTCATAGCTGATTTTGAAAAGGCTTTTGATAAAGTACGACTGGAGTTTATATATAAATGCCTAGAATATTTCAATTTTGGGGAATCTCTTATAAAATGGGTTAAAATTATGTATAGTAACCCTAGGTGTAAAATAGTAAATAATGGCTACATCTCAGAAAGTTTTAAACTATCTAGAGGAGTAAAACAAGGTTGTCCACTATCGGCATATCTATTTATTATTGCCATCGAAATGTTAGCTGTTAAAATTAGATCAAACATTAATATTAAAGGATTAGAAATCCATGGCTTAAAAACTAAGGTGTCATTGTACGCTGATGATTCATGTTTTCTTTTAAAACCACAACTAGAGTCTCTCCAGGGCCTCATAGAGGATCTAGATACCTTTGCTATCCTCTCTGGATTAAAACCAAATTATGATAAATGTACCATATTACGTATTGGATCACTAAAAAATACACATTTTATATTGCCATGTAGTTTACCAATTAAATGGTCTGACGGAGATGTGGACATACTCGGTATAAAAATCCCAAAAGAAAGAAATGATCTCACTCCAATAAATTTTTATAGAAAGTTAGCAAAAATAGAGAAGATCTTGCTACCATGGAAAGGAAAATACCTGTCTATTTGTGGAAAAATCACCCTAATTAACTCTTTAGTCATATCACAGTTTACCTATTTGCTTATGGTTTTGCCTACACCTAGTGACCTGTTTTTTAAATTATATGAACAAAAAATATTCAATTTTATTTGGAACGGCAAGCCAGATAAAATTAAAAGGGCCTATTTATATAACGAATATGAATTCGGAGGGCAGAAATTATTAAATATTAAAGCATTAGACCTCTCACTAAAGGCATCGGTCATACAAAAGTTATACTTAAATCCAAACTGGTTCTCTAGTAAACTGGTACGAATGTCTCATCCTATGTTCAAGAAGGGCCTTTTTCCCTTTATTCAGATTACACCTGCTCATTTTCGGTTGTTTGAAAAGGAAATGATCTCCAAAATATCCTTATTCTTTAAACAAGCCTTAGAAAGTTGGTTGCAATTTCAGTTTAATCCACCTGAAAGGACGGAACAAATAGTACAACAAATATTGTGGTTAAATTCAAATATAATAATTGATAAAAAAACTGTATTTATCGAAGAAATGTTTAAAAAAGGTATAATTTTTGTGAATGATATCATAAATAGGACTGGTGGAGTTATGTCACACATGCAGCTAACACAGACATATGGAAAAGTCTGCTCTACCCAAAATTACAACCAATTAATTGCAGCATTACCACAAAAATGGAAGAGGCAAGTAGAAGGGGAAAAAAGTAAGGAACTTGTATGTCGGCCCTGTATTAAAGAACAAAAATGGTTAAAGAAAAGTGTGATAAATAAAAACATATACCAATTTCATTTAAGGACCAAAAAACTAACAGCTGTGCCATACAAATTGCAAAATAGTTGGGAAGAGATTTTCGATGTACCCATTCCATGGCACATGGTTTATGAATTGATACGCAAAACAACGCCGGATTCAAAACTTCGAATTTTTCAATATAAATTACTGTACAAAATTCTTGCAACTAATAGAATGTTATATATATGGGGTATACAATCTTCCCAGCTCTGCAGATTCTGTTGTGAGGAGGCAGAGTCATTAGATCATTTATTTTGGTATTGTCCATATGTAGCTCGTTTTTGGTCACAGGTCCAGGAATGGCTGAAGAATTGCAATATTTGCCTAAAACTAACGCTACAGATAGCAATACTGGGGGATTTGAAAAGCCATAGTCAATCAATCAATAATATAATAATTATTTTGGCAAAGATGTTTATTTTTAATTTACAATCTGTAGAAGCTATGAGAATAGGAAGGTTCAGGTCTTTTGTGAAGCATCACAGCACAGTTGAGAAATGTATGGCAAATAGAAATCCGAAATGGATGATGTTGGAAGATAGATGGGAGGGGTTGGGTGGAGCTGAAGGGTGGGACTAATAACAAGATAAACAATATAGGGCATACGGGATCTGTGAAATGTGTATAGGTGCGGAGCTTTTGTGAAATAGCACAGTTACAAGTGGAAATAAAATTGGATGGACAACAGAAATAGAGGAAGGACTAAGAACAAATAAGAGAGAACTATTGTAAAGTGGACTGTGTCTGTAAGATAGGTATAAGATGTAGAAATTGAAGGTAAAAGCAGAAGTGTTTATAAGTTTACTCCAATTGGGGGATTGGTGGTAGGGTCGCGGGGAATAATAATAAAGGCATATTCTTTAAAAAAGTATGTATGTCTATATAGGTATGTGTATGTATATATGTGTATATGTATGCATACGTATATGGATATATATATTTACCCAAAAAAATATGGGGGAATGGAAATGATGCAGACAATTACATTGGAAGCAACATTCTTTCCGCAATACTAAGCTGATCCACCCCCCAAAACAAAAAAAAAAAAAAAAAAAAAAAAAAAAAAAAAAAAATAGAAAGTTTTCAGCCATCCACTTCCTTATGTCTGAAACACAGGCTTCTAGCGAGGGAAATTTTGGGGCTTCACCATGTTTCATTGAAATGTACAGCTGTGTGTCATCCGCATACAGTGAAAGTTAACATTATGTTTTCGAATAACGTCCCCAAGAGGTAAAATACACTGCTCAAAAAAATAAAGGGAACACTTAAACAACACAATGTAACTCCAAGTCAATCACACTTCTGTGAAATCAAACTGTCCACTTAGGAAGCAATACTGATTGACAATAAATTTCACATGCTGTTGTGCAAATGGAATAGACAAAAGGTGGAAATTATATGCAATTAGCAAGACACCCCCCAAAACAGGAGTGATTCTGCAGGTGGTGACCACAGACCACTTCTCAGTTCCTATGCTTCCTGATGTTTTGGACACTTTTGAATGCTGGCGGTGCTCTCACTCTAGTGTTACGCTACTTAATGGGGAAAACCGGTTGAAAGTTTCTGTCGGCTGAATGAGCGACACCAGTTGAGCATTCCTACAGCATTTCCCTCCAGAAGCCATGAGAAAGTTGTCCGGCTGCGGGGACTGTGCGGGGGGATTTAAACTAACCTTACTATCTGTACTTACTGGTGGCACAGACGCTATTTCTTCCTTTCCTACACTGAAATTACCCTTGCCTTACAATTGCGTCTGAAGCTGGGCTTGCAGCACAGCTATCCTCGCCATAAGGCGATCGTTCTCCTGTATATTATGAGTACAGCGACTGCAATTAGAAGACATCATGTTAATGTTACTACTTAGCTTCGGCTGTTGAAAGTGCTGACGAACCATGTCCAGATAAAGTGTCCGGAGTGAAAAAGTTGAATGAGGGAAAAAAATTAAAAATTAACACCATGACAGCGCAATACACAATGGTTGGAACAGTGGCAAAGGTACTCACAGGACAAACAGATTAATATTAGTCTGAGGAGAGATTAAATGGCATTAATAGAACAAAAATAATTCTAAACACACCTTTAGTTTACAAAGTTAAACAGATGTATTTTTTCTTCATAATAAGCAGGAGTAATATTCTTAGATCAGAATGACAGCAGACTGTTTTCAGTGCTGTCAATGAAACCGGCTCTGTGGATATCCCAAGTGGCAAGGAGCACACTCTGATGAGTGCTGTGGCATCTGTCGGCCCCGTCTCTGTCGCCATCGATGCCAGCCACGACTCCTTCCAGTTCTACAAGTCTGGCATCTACTATGAGAAGAAGTGCAGCAGTGAGGAGCTCGGCCATGGAGTTCTGGTGGTGGGATACGGTTTTGAAGGAGAGGATGTAGATGGCAAGAAATTCTGGATTGTCTGGTATCTATGAGGGTGCCCTTGTTTATGGATTCGGGGTTGTACCTGGTAGGTTTATTGATAATTTGTGTGAGATTGAGGGCATCAAGCTTAGACTGTAGGATGGCCGGGGTGTTAAGCATGTCCCAGTTTAGGTCACCTAGCAGCACAAACTCAGAAGATAGATGGGGGGCAATCAATTCACATATGTGTCCAGGGCACAGCTGGGGGCAGAGGGTGGTCTATAGCAAGTGGCAACGGTGAGAGACTTGTTTCAGGAAAGGTGAATTTTTAGAAGTAGAAGCTCGAATTTTGGTAAATACCTGGATAGTAAGACAGAACTATGCAGGCTATCTCTGCAGTAGATTGCAACACCGCCCCCTTTGGCAGTTCTATGTTGGCGGGAAAAATTCTGGGTTTTTGGTGGTTTACCTAAGCCAGGATTCAGACACGGCTAAGACATCCGGGTTGGCAGATTGTGCTAGAGCAGTGAATAAAGCAAACTTAGTGAGTAGGCTTCTAATGTTAACATGCATGAAACCAAGGCTTTTACGGTTACAGAAGTCAACAAATGAGAGCACCTGGGGAGTAGGAGTGGAGCTAGGCACTGCAGGTCCTGGATTAACCTCTACATCACCAGAGGAACAGAGGAGAAGTAGGATAAGGGTACGGCTAAAGGCTATAAGAACTGGCCGTCTAGCACATTCGGAACAGAGAGTAAAAGGAGCAGGTTTCTGGGCACGATAGCATAGATTCAAGGCATAATGTACAAAGGTATGGTAGGAAAATAGTACATTGGAGGTAAACCTAGGCATTGAGTAATGATGAGAGAGATATTGTCTCTTGAGACGTTTAAAGCAGGTGATGTCATCGCATATGTGGGAGGTGGAACAACATGGTTGTTTAATGCATATTGAGCAGGGCTAGAGGCTCTACAGTGAAATAAGACAGTAATCACTAACCAGGACAGTAATAGACAAGGCATATTGATATTAGGGAGAGGCATGCGCAGCCAAGTGAATAGTATGGGTCCAGTGAGTGGTTGGGCCGGCTGGGGACACGGCGATTCAGACAGTTAGCAGGGCTAGCAAGCTAGCAGTTAGCAGGCTGGGAGTAGCAAGTTAGCAGAAGGGCCTTAGAGGGACGTCGCGATGGGGGAAAGTCTGTTCTTGCCTCCTCGTGCGGTGACGTCGATAGACCAGTCGTGGAATTAGTAGGGTTCCAAGTAGCAGAGGGGTCCAAGTCCAATTGGCAAAATGGGTATAGTGGTTCAAGAAATTGGCCGATGGATCAGCTAACAGTCCAATATGCTCTAGATAGCTAGCAGGCCGCGGTTAGCAGAATGGGCCTTCAGGGGACGTCACGCCTGAGGGGCCTGTTGAAATCCTCGGGCAGATTATGTCGGTACTCCAGTCGTGAAGGATCGGCAGGGTTCCGTGCCCCGTACCGGCAGTAGAAGGGGTCCGGATATTGTGGCCAAGGAGTGGGCTTCGTGAGTAGCCCAGGAGCCCTCGCCGGGAGATGGGCATAGCATGGGCTAGCTCCAAGCTAATTGGTGCTTGCTCCGGGACGGAAACGTTATCCAGGAGTAGTCAACCCGGGTTGCGGTTAGCTAGCTGCGATGGTCCAGATGAAAAGGTTCAGAGTTTGCGGTAGGAATCCGGGGATATGGAGAGAAAAATAGGTCCGGTATGCTCTGGTTTTAAACGCCTTGTACGAACTGGCGAGAGCTTTCCGAGCTAAAGGTTAGCTGATGATCGCTAGCAGTGGTTAGATGACTGATAGCTGGTAGCTTGTAGCTAGTTAGCTAGCTAGCTTCAGTTGAGGAATTCCATTTTAAGGATTTTAAGTAGAAATACTTTAGAAAAAAACAGATCCACACCACATTAGGTGAGGCGGATTGCAGGAGAGTATTTAAGTATTTAAGTATTTAATATGTACATGGGACAAGACAAAGACGTCTGACTGCTATGCCATCTTGAAACCTACTTGGAACCACAACACTAGACCTGTCCCTCTCTCCCAGTTAGAACCACAACACCCCACATGTCCCTCTCTCCCAGTTAGAACCACAACACTAGACCTGTCCCTCTCTCCCAGTTAGAACCACAACACCACACCTGTCCCTCTCTCCCAGTTAGAACCACAACACTACACCAGTCCCTCTCTCCCAGTTAGAACCACAACACTAGACCTGTCCCTCTCTCCCAGTTAGAACCACAACACCACACCTGTCTCTCTCTCCCAGTTAGAACCACAACACTAGACCAGTCCTCCTCTCCCAATTAGAACCACAACACTAGACATGTCCCTCTGTTACGTGAATTATGTTATCAATGTTCATAAACTGAATTTCAATTAAACTGCTCAGACTGCAACCCAGAATTTGTAAGATTATAGTTGAAGGAAACAGACAGAGTCCCAGCTACAATAGCCAAAAAGTTTATTCACGAGGACGTCCCCCTCCGTTGTACAAAACCATCCATTTTATACTGGCTCCTTACGCACATACCTTCACAAACAAACAGCAGGTATCCTACGCACATACTGTATCACTACCCAGCCGACAAAGATTAGGGAGACCGTGAGAAGTACTCCCTGTCCTCCCCCAAGATTAGGGACCGTGAGAAGTACTCCCTGTCCTCCCCCAAGATTAGGGGCCGTGAGAAGTACTCCCTGCCCTCTCCCAAATCTCTCATAGCAAGGTCGGCACCAAATTTTGCTCAGACAGTCTGTGTAAGATACTATAAAGATATATTGTACAGATATATTGTTTTACACTAATTCTGACTAAAACTACACACATCATTAATTATAATTTTACGGACTATAATCAATTTCATACAATTATATGGTTTCAGGGTGGAATATTCTAATCATTAATTTAAACATAAATTCCATTATTACCCTCTCTCCCAGTTAGAACCACAGCACTACACCAGTCCCCCTCTCCCAGTTAGAACCAAAACACTAGACCTGTCCCTCTCTCCCAGTTAGAACCACAACACTACACCAGTCCCTCTCTCCCAGTTAGAACCAAAATACTAGACCTGTCCCTCTCTCCCAGTTAGAACCAAAATACTAGACCTGTCCCTCTCTCCCAGTTAGAACCACAACACTACACCAGTCCCTCTCTCCCAGTTAGAACCAAAATACTAGACCTGTCCCTCTCTCCCAGTTAGAACCAAAATACTAGACCTGTTCCTCTCTCCCAGTCAGAACCACAACACCACACCTGTTCCTCTCTCCCAGTTAGAACCACAACACCACACCTGTTCCTCTCTCCCAGTCAGAACCACAACACCACACCTGTTCCTCTCTCCCAGTTAGAACCAAAATACTAGACCTGTTCCTCTCTCCCAGTCAGAACCACAACACCACACCTGTTCCTCTCTCCCAGTTAGAACCACAACACTAGACCTGTCCCTATCTCCCAGACCTCTCTCCCAGTCAGAGCCACAACCCAACCTCACCCAAGCCTTTCTCCCAGTCAGAACCACAACTCAACCTCACCCAGCCCTCTCTCCCAGTTGGAACCATAACCCAACCTCACCCAGACCTCTCTCCCAGTCAGAGCCACAACCCAACCTCACCCAAGCCTTTCTCCCAGTCAGAACCACAACTCAACCTCACCCAGGCCTCTCTCCCACACAGAACCACAACCCAACCCAACCTCACCCAGCCCTATCCAGCAGACATGTTGAGTCTGGAGGGACTGAAGGACGTGATTGAGATGGGTTTGACTAGAGACTATTGCCGCTGCTTCCCTGAAGGAAGGTTAGCTAGGTTACTGAACATGTATGTTTGGTAGCCCCCCCCCCCCACACACACACACACACGCACATACACAAACACACACACCACACACATACACAAACACACAATACATGTTTGTTTTTTTGTATTTTATATGGCTCTCTTGTGGAGTGTTTTAGGTTTCTTAACATTTCAATGCTTTTTTGATCTGTCCTAGCTTGGTCCCAGATCTGTTCGTGCTCTCTTGCCAACTTCGTAGGAATTACCTATACAGCACAAACAGATCTGGGACCAGGCTCTATCAATCCTACATCTGCAGAAAGAGATCCCTGTAGTCTCAGCTCCGTCTGTGTCAGGAGGAAAGCCATCTCCAAGAACAGATTTAGCTGCTCAAAACAAAAGATAGAACAGCCTTCTGTTTTGGTACCTTACCTGCCTGTACAGTTTTTTACCTCGCAGGCATCCCTGCACCCATTCCTGTCCCGCTGTGTTTTCAGTTCTCTGAACAGCCTCTGTTTCATCACTCCTACCTCATCATTTGCCTCTGATACAGCTGATATCTCTTATCTCTTTTCACTCCTATTACAAAACAATATTCCTGTGACCAGTGTCGGACATAATACCCATCTGTGTGTCAACTGCAAACAGTCGAACACTGTTTTTGTAACTAGTTTATTAAGGCTTTTATTGCAGATAATTGTTTTTGTAACTAGTTTATTAAGGCTTTTATTCCAGATAACTGTTTTTACAAGTAGTTTATTGAGGCTTTTATTCCAGATCACTGTTTTTGTAACTAGTTTATTGATGCTTTTTTATTGCAGATAATTGTTTATTAACCTCTCTAGGATACGTGAGACGGTAGCATCCCACCTCTTCAACAGCCAGTGAAACTGCAGGGCGCCAAATTCAAAACAGAAATCCCATACTTAAAATTCCTCAAACATACATGTATTTTACACCATTTTAAAGATACACTTGTTGTAAATCCAGCCACAGTGTCCGATTTCAAATAGGCTTTACGACGAAAGCAAACCAAACGGTTATGTTAGGTGAGTGCCTATTCACAGAATAACACAGCCATTTTTCCAGCCAAAGAGAGGATTCACAAAAAGCATAAATATAGATAAAATGAATCACTAACCTTTGATGATCTTCAGCAGATGACACTCATAGGACTTCATGTTACACAATACATGTATGTTTTGTTCGGTAAAGTTCTTATTAATATCCAAAAATCTGAGTTTACATTGGTGCCTTACGTTCAGAAGTTCCAAAACATTCTTTGATTTTGCAGAGAGCCACATCAATTTACAGGAATACTCATAATAAACATTGCTAAAAGATACAACTGTTGTGCATGGAATTTTAGATGCACTTCTCCTTAATGCAACCGCTGTGTCAGATTTCAAAAAATCTTTACGAAAAAAGCAAACCATGCAATAATCTGAGTCGGCGCTCAGAGCCCAATCAAGACACAAATATATCTGCCATATTATGCAGTCAACAGAAGTCAGAAGTAACATTATAAACATTCCCTTACCTTTGATGATCTTCATCAGAATGCACTCCCAGGAATCCCAGTTCCACAATAAATGTTGTTTTGTTCGATAATGTCAATTTTTGTCCAAATTCCTCCTTGTTGTTCTAGCGTTCAGTACACTTTCCAAACTCACAACGCGCGGGTAGGTCCAGCGGAAAGTACGTACGAAAAGTTTAAAGTTATATTACAGTCCGTAAAAACATGACAAACGAAGTATTGAATCAATCTTTAGGATGTTTTTAACATAATTCTTCAATAATGTTCCAACCGGAGTATTCCATTGTCTTCAGAAGTGCGATGGAACAGAGCTCGCTCTCACGTGAACGCGCATGGTCAGGGCATGTTCAGGTCATGATAGACCTGACTCATTCCTCTCTCCTTCGGCCCCACTTCACAGTAGACGCATCAGACAAGGAACATTACAAAGCAACATTATCAATATCCCACTGTATCTTCAATAGGAGCTGAGTTGAAAATCGACCAACCTCAATTTCCCACTTCCTGGTTGGATTCTTTCAGGTTTTTGCCGGCCATATGAGTTCAGTTATACTCACAGACATCATTCACACACTTTTAGAAACTTCAGAGTGTTTTCCATCCACATCTACTAATATTATGCATATTCTAGCTTTTATGGCTTTGTAGCAGGCCGTTTACTCTGGGCATGCTTTTCATCCGGACGTGAAAATACTGCCCCCTACCCCAAAGAAGTTTAAGGCTTTTATTCCAAATAACTGTTTTTGTAACTAGTTTATTAAGGCTTTTATTCCAGATCCTTTACTTGCAAATAAAGAAGAATCAATTTCCAATTTGAAAAGACAGCCTATCATTAAATGTCCTGTCACTCATACATGAGTATGAGTACATTTTCTCCTCTTTTTTTCTACCTGCAGCCTGTAGATGGGGTTCAGAAGATCATCCTCTAGTACCTCTCGCTCACCCTCACCCATAACCTAGGTCTCCAGAGCCTCCACAGCTTGTATATGAGGTGAGTGTGTATAAGGCAGTTTAGAATGTATTTATATTGTACATTATATTTCAGCTAGGACTGTTTGGGGTTTATTCTTAGTTTGACAGATCTTCATCATCAAGGTTGGGGTCAACTCTCTACTACCGCATGGCAAGCAGTACCGGAGTGCCAAGTCTAGGTCCAAAAGGTTCCTTAACCTGTTATGGCTGCAAGGGGCAGTATTGAGTAGCCAGTTAAATCGTGCCCATTTCAAACGGCCTCGTACTCAATTCTTGCTCGTACAATATGCATATTATTATTACTATTGGATAGAAAACACTTTCTAGTTTCTAAAACCGTTTGAATTATTTCTCTGAGTGAAACAGAACTCATTCTGCAGCACATTTCCTGACCAGGAAGTGGAATGTCAGAAATCAATGCTCTGTTCAACTTCCTGCCTATACATGGGCATGATACGTAAGAGTCTACGTACACTTCATACACCTGGTTGTCAAGAGGCGGTGAGAGAAGAAATTTCATGTTTATCTTGGTCTGAGGTGGAAAAAAAGGTATTGGACGTGACCGTCCATTTCCTGTTTCTGGAGCGCGCGAAAGGGGACATGGATTTGCCTTCTGTTTAGCTGTCGTTATGGACGACTAACATCTCCGGTTTAGATTTTATTTGATACATGTGACCATATCATCGTAAAGTATGTTTTCTCAATATAGTTTAATCAGATTATTGAAATTTTTTCGGGAGTTTTGCCGTGTTCCGTTCTCTGACTTTGTTGACGTTGGAGAGATCCGTGCCACTTGGCAAGTGCCCATGCTAAATCAAGAGGGAAATTTGCCATTCCAGATCCAAACAACGACTGTTCTGGACAAAGGACGCCTTGTCCAACATTCTGACGGAAGATCACCAAAAGTAAGAAACAATTTATGATGCTATTTCTAATATCTGTCGTGCATGTGAACTGGTCGTGGGCGCCCAAGTGTTTCTGGCTATTGTGGCTACGCTAATATAACGCTATATTGTGTTTTCGCTGTAAAACACTTGATAAATCGGAAATATTGTCTGGAATCACAAGATGCCTGTCTTTCAATTGCTGTACACTATGTATTTTTCAGAACTGTTTTATGATGAGTAATTAGGTATTTGACGTTGGTGTCTGTAAATATTATGGCTGCTTTCGGTGCAATTTCTGATTGTAGCTGAAATGTAAACTATGATTTATACCTGAAATATGCAAATTTTTCAAACAAAACATATGCTATACAATAAATATGTTATCAGACTGTCATCTGATGAAGTTGTTTCTTGGTTAGTGGCTATTTATATCTTTATTTGGTCGAATTTGTGATAGCTACTGATGGAGTAAAAAACTGATGGAGTAAGAAAAGTGGTGTCTTTTGCTAACGTGGTTAGCTAATAGATTTACATATTGTGTCTTCCCTGTAAAACATTTTAAAAATCGGACATGTTGGCTTGATTCACAAGATGTGTACCTTTCATATGCTGTATTGGACTTGTTAATGTGTGAAAGTTAAATATTTAAAAAAATATATCTTTTGAATTTCGCGCCCTGCACTTGAGCTGGATGTTGTCATAAGTGTACCGGTGTCGGGCTGCACCCCAAACAGGTTAACAGCTTCTACCCCCAAGCCATACGACTGCTGAACAATTAATCAAATGCCCACCCGGATTATTTACATTGACACCCCACCCCTTTGTTTTTACACTGCTGCTACTCGCTGTTTATTATCTATGTATAGTCACTTTACCCCTACCTACATGTACAAATGACCTTGACTGACCTTTACCCCTGCACATTGACCCGGTACCGGTACCCCCTGTATATAGCCTCGTGATTGTTATTTTATTGTTACTTTTTATTTAATTTTTTACTTTTGTTTATTTAGTAAATATTTTCTTAACTCTATTTCTTGAACTGCGTTGTTGGTTAAGGGCTTGTAAAGTAAGCATTTCACGGTAAGGTAATACCATTTGTATTCGGCGCATGTGACAAATACAATTTGATTTGATTCCATTGCAATTCAGTCATTCGGTAAACTGAAATCCCAATTTAGTGTAATTGACCCCAACCCGATTTATCACCTTCAACATTCTATATACGTCCCTGAGAATCTAACAAAAATGGTATTAATGCCCCCAAAAATAAGTCACCACCGCCATGGGCACTGTGTAACTCTAACTTCACCATCTGTGTGTGGATTTAATCTGGCAGAAACATACACACAACAAAACAACTAAAACCCCAATGGGAAGTTTACATTACAGTATAACTTTTTAATAATCCTTTAGTTTTGGTACAGTATGCTTTCAGATGGGCTGCTGTGTCAGATGTCAGACAGACAGGCCCAGGTTCATTTTGTCCATTGTTTGAAGCAGGAGTCAGTTGGAGTACTAATTGTGAGAATTATCTGAACAGATCAATAATTTACAGCTCAGCAGAGGCTTTTTCCTTGTGGGACTTCCACAGCCTCTCCATTCATTCACTACTCCTGACACTTCAGCATGGTGGTTACAAGCGTTGTTGTTGAGGACTAGGCCACCTGCGGTTATGCTTTCCTTTCCTTCCTCCTTACCACAAATTGCCTTAAGCAGAGATCTGTATATAATGATGAGATGCTCATGTCTCCACCCAAACAATTGGAGTCGTTGTCCTAAAGGCGGGAAGACAGGCGACAAGCTTAGGTTGCATATTAAGTCCATAGAAATGCATTGGGCTTACTTTGGACCGATTTTGGCGAGAGTGAAGCCTCTCACTTCGTCTTCCTCTCTGCCTTAAATCACATTTCCCTTTACCTCAGACCACCCCTACCTAGACCAACTTTCTGCCCACAAAGTAACTGTCTGGTGAGGATCGGATTGGCATTGCGGTAAACACAGAGAAATGTGGGAATGTAGATCAGAAGGATAGTATTTTTACTATGAAAGTTGTGGGTGCGTGGGCTGGGATGTGCTGCCTGCCTCCACTCCGCTGTGAGCGAAGCGTTTGAGTCACGTGTGTCTGTGTGGAGGGGCTGACATTCTCACCTCTCAGGCCTCTGGAGCTAACCAACCATCTCTGGCCACTACCCTGAAAATGGGACTAAGAATCTGAGTTCAGTTTCACTCCATTTCAGCGACCATACTGGATTTCATCACTTCTCTCAGTGCCACTGCCTTAACTAAAAGTTGTTAAACAGTCCTAGAATGCGTCTCAAATGGCACCCTGTTTCCTGTAGTGCACTACTAAGAGCCCTGGTCAAAAGTAGTCCACTATAGGGAATAGTGCCATTTGGAACTCACACAGATACACACACACACACACACACACACACACACACACACACACACACACACACACACACACACACACACACACACACACACACACACAAACACACACACTGTGTCTTGTACAGAGTGTGGCAGCTCTCTCAGATGGATGTCAGGCTGGATAAGTGGTTATGGACACAGACCTGACCATTCATCTCCTCAGACCTTAAAGAGACAGTAACGGTGCACACGGAATCTCATCACATACTAACATTACTGCTGGTGCTGCTGTTCTGGAGCACCTGGCTGCTGCCAAAATCTGTTGCTTAATTTGGTGTTCCCCCTCCATCGATAGCCAAGTAGTGGTGTAAGGAACAGTAGTAGTCTACACACACTAGATTTGATCAAAGGTGTAAATGTCTTAACACATTTTGAAGATAATAAACAGTGTTCCATTTTCCATAATGTCATTATGAAACTGAATCGTAAATTCTGAATGACAAGATGTACAGTGTTTTAGGAACTATGTGGCTGTATGCGTTGTGAGAGAAAGACGAATGGCTCACAAATAACAGGTCTCATAAGAGCTGCAATAACTGTTGTTCCACAGACTGTGATTTTGAATGATGAGATAGTTGGTGAAACACTGTATGTGTTGAGAAAGAGAAGTAGACAGAAAGAGAAAGGACTAAAATAAGAGATCATAAGATCTATAATAAATATTGTTCCTAAGTGTGTGTGTGTGTGTGAGTGTGTGTTGATGCACAGATTGATTAATAGCCCGCAGTCCCCGCAGATACCGTGGGATGGATGGGTTTATGGTCATTAAATATTGTGTGGATGAAGGGCAGGTTTAGGGTCATTAAATATTGTGTGGATGAAGGGCAGGTTTAGGGTCATTAAATATTGTGTGGATGAAGGGCAGGTTTAGGGTCATTAAATATTGTGTGGATGAAGGGCAGGTTTAGGGTCATTAAATATTGTGTGGATGAAGGGCAGGTTTAGGGTCATTAAATATTGTGTTGATGAAGGGCAGGTTTAGGGTCATTAAATATTGTGTGGATGAAGGGCAGGTTTAGGGTCATTAAATATTGTGTGGATGAAGGGCAGGTTTAGGGTCATTAAATATTGTGTGGATGAAGGGCAGGTGATTTGAATAAAGAGAAAACAAAACCTTTAGAAAATCCATAAATGTAGCCTATCATTTTTGTGCAATTTATAGTTATAGGCTGCATTGAGGTTTTGCTTTCATTCTTTTAGGCTATCTGGTATTAGTGCATAAGCCTAAACTTCACTGTACTTGTGCCAAATAGCCTACAGGCCAATTGACAAATAATGCTTTTGGGAACAGGCAGAAATAGTTAATGTCAATCCGCGTAGGCAAAAAGGATATTGTCAAAGTTTAATTCAATAAGACAAAAGCTGCAAAAGGAGAGTTGAAAAAGAGAAGGGAGGGACAGAAAAGTAATGTTTGGGAAAAATTTGCTGAAGTGGTAAAAAAGGATGATAGCAGTGCTGGCAATGTTGTGTGGGATGATTGTGAGGCGCTATACAAATTCCACAGTCACAAGATGGACTTCAAATAGGCCTATGGCACGTCAAGGGAACTGTAGCCTACTGTTTAGATGGGTTAAATAGAAACTGAAATCTGGACACTGACTGTAGGTCTATAACCTCTCACATAGACTTAATATTAATTAACTCCTGCAGAATAAAGCATTTCTTGCAGTAAAATGATAGTACAAATGATCACCAAATTTGCACTTCGGAACAGGAGCGGAGAAATATGATTTATTTATTTATGCATCTTGAGATGCTGTCAGCATCATAAAAGCGAATAGTATTTTTATTTTATTTTTATTTTTTAAATCTTTTATCCCATTTTCTCCCCAATTTTAGTGGTATCCAATCGCTAGTAATTACTACCTTGTCTCATCGCTACAACGAAGGTCGAAAGCCATGCGTCCTCCGAAGCACAACCCAACCAGCCGTACTGCTTCTTAACACAGCGCGCCTCCAACCCGGAAGCCAGCCGCACCAATGTGTCGGAGGAAACACTGTGTACCTGGCCCCCTTGGTTGGCGTGCACTGCTCCCGGCCAGCCACAGGAGTCGCTGGAGCGCGATGAGACAAGGATATCCCTCCCGGCCAAACCCTCCCTACCCCGGACAATGCTATGCCAATTGTGCGTCGCCCCACGGACGACAGAGCCTGGGCGCGAACCCAGAGACTCTGGTGGCGCAGTTAGCACTGCGATGCAGTGCCCTAGACCACTGCGCCACCCGGGAGGCCCAGCGAATAGTATTTTAACTACATAAAATATGCATCGAAGCTGAACTGGAATCAGAAACATTTTGGGTCATTTTCACAGGTTTCTATTTCCTTACAACTAGTCAAACTGATTTCATTTAGACAATTTTCAAAGAATCTTTCCCGTTTTCTTTTGTTGCCGTTATTGCATTTTCTCCACAGTCCCTTAACGTCTTTGCTCCGCGAAAGAAGATGACAGAGAACTTTACAGATGTCAACTAGATTGAAGCATTCATTCTATTGATCTAAGCATTCATTCTATTGATATGCGCCACCCGGACTATCCTTGTCTCAGTATGTAAAAATGTAATAAAATGTATGCACTCTACTGTTCGCTCTGGATAAGAGCGTCTGCTAAATGACTAAAATGTAAACGTAAAAAATGTATTACATTATTTTGTAATATAATTGTCACGCCCTGGCCTTAGTTATCTTTGTTTTCTTTATTATTTTAGTTAGGTCAGGGTGTGACATGGGGGATGTATGTGTTTTTGTATTGTCTAGGGTTTTTTGTATGTTTATGGGGGCAGTGTCTAGTATAGGTGTTTGTATGTCTATGGCTGCCTAGATTGGTTCTCAATTAGAGGCAGCTGTTGTTCATTGTCTCTGATTGAGAGCCATATTTAGGCAGCCATATTCATTGGGTATTTTGTGGGTAATTGTCTATGTCTATGTTGCATGTTAGCTTCACGTTCGTCGGTTTGTTGTTTTGTTAGTTTGTATAAGTATTTGTTTCGTCTTCATTTTATTAAAGAAGATGTATTTATATCACGCTGCGCCTTGGTCCACTCTTTCACGTAACGATGATGATGACAGAATTACCCACCATACCAGGACCAAGCAGCGTGATAAGCAGCAGCAGGAGCAGCGAACACAGGATTCATGGACTTGGGAAGAAATACTGGAAGGTAAGGGACCTTGGGCACAACCGGGAGAATATCGCCGCCCTCGTGAAGAGCTGGAGGCAGACACAACATACGACAGACACAACATACGACAGACACAACATACGACAGTCACAACATACGACATACACAGCATGCGACAGACACAGCATGCGACAGACACAACATGCGACAGACACACACACACCATACGACAGACGCACACACAACATGCGACAGACGCACACACAACATGCGACAGACGCACACACAGCATACGACAGGCGCACACACAGCATACGACAGGCGAACACACAGCATACGACAGGCGCACACACAGCATACGACAGGTGCACACACAGCATACGACAGGCGCACACACAGCATACAACAGGCGCACACACAGCATACGACAGGCGCACACACAGCATACGACAGGCGCACACACAGCATACGACAGGCGCACACACAGCATACGACAGGCGCACACACACAACATACAACAGGCGCACACACAGCATACGACAGGCGCACACACAACATACGACAGACATATACGCAAACACACACAGAGACAGAAAGAGAGAAATGACTCTCGTTCTATCAGTTGTAGACGGTCCATTGAGGCTAATGCTATGCATGAAAACTTCCCAGTAAACATCCTGCTGCATGCTGAGACAACACTATATGTTCTAGGTGCAGTCCCAGTCACAGATATTTGTATCATTGGTATCTGCATATATGATTTAAGTGTTCTATTTAATTCAGTGGGTGTCTGTCCTCATAATATGCCAACTTACTGTGTCTGACTGCCCTGATAGGAATACACATTACAATCCCTTTGCCTAGTCGCCAACCTCTAGAATCATTCCACACTGTTATCACAGTCACACTTCATGTATACAGCTGTGGTGACAATGAGTTTCCTAAAGGATTGTCCTAATCAGCCTCTGAAATTGGTCTGATTTAGTTAATGTGGGAGTCTGAGATGTGATTATAATCTAGCTGAATGCAGTGTTAACCCTAGGAGTTTTTTCCGCAGTGGTGGCAAGGGTAGTGGGGATAACGCTAGTAACGCTAGTGCGTTACTACTAGCATTGACTGATTGATAATAATTGTTGGTTATAGTTATTTTTCAAGATTTGTTATGATCTGCATGGTGTAAAAAGTGTTCTACTTAATCAATTTAATAGAAATAAGGCACCTCAGGGGTTTGTGGTATATCGCCTATATACCACGGCTCAGGGCTGTGCCTATGTACAGTCCTTAGCAGTGGTATATTGGCCATATACCACACCTCCTCGGGCCTTATTGCTTAATTATAAACTGGCTACCAACGTAATTAGAGCAGTAATAATACATGTTTTGTCATACCCGTAGTATACGCTCTGATATACCACGGCTGTCAGCCAATCAGCATTCAGGGCTCGAACCACCCAGTTTGTCACGCCCTGACCTGAGATATCTCTGTTTTCTTTATATTTTGGTTAGGTCAGGGTGTGACTAGGGTGGATACGCTAGTTTTTGTATTGTCTAGGGGTTTTGTATGGTCTAGGGGTTTTGTATTGTCTAGTGGTTTTGTATGTTTATGGTGGCCTGATATGGTTCCCAATCAGAGGCAGCTGTTTATCGTTGTCTCTGATTGGGGATCATATTTAGGTAGCCATTTCCCTTTGGTGTTTGTGGGTTCTTGTCTATGTGTAGTTGCCTGTCAGCATTTATTTGTATAGCTTCACGTGTTGTTTTGTTATTTTGGTTAGTGTCACGATCGTCTTCTTGTGAGAAAGTGGACCAAGGCGCAGCGTATGCAAAATACATCTCTTTATTTTGTAAGAGAGGGAAAAACACGAAACAAACACTATACACAAACTAACCAAAACAACAAACGACCGTGAAGCTACAAACGCAAGTGCACACACAAACTACTTACGTTCAACATAGACAATTCCCCACAAACAGCTAAAGCCTATGGTTGCCTTAAATATGGCTCCCAATCAGAGACAACAAGAACCAGCTGTCTCTAATTGAGACCCAATTCAGGCAACCATAGACTTTCCTAGATACCTACACTCAACCATAGACACAGCTAGACTTCTATACTAAACATAAACCCAACTACTCTAATAAACCCCCTAAACTTTACAACCACCCTAGACACTACAAAAAACACATACATTCCCCATGCCACACCCTGACCTAACTAAAATAATTAAGAAAACAAAGAATACTAAGGCCAGGGCGTGACAGTTAGTTTGTTCATTTTTATTATAATAATGAATGTACGCATACCACGCTGCGCCTTGGTCCGATTCATACGATGAATGTGACAGTTTATAATGTGTAATAATTGTTGTTTGTAGCTGGGAGTTTCTCTGCCTCTGGCCAGTATTCACAAAGAGTCTCGGAGTATGAATACTGATATAGGATAAGTTTTGCCTTAGAGATCATAATGAAAAATTATATATGGAAAGGGAACCTTATCCTAGATCAGTTATCTTTTGAATACAGGTGTAAGGCCATGATCACTAAAAAAAACATTGTCCTCTTTCATCTTAAACGGCACCGACCCCCATTGACTGCTATGCTCTCTTCCAAATCTCACACATACATTGGGTAAAAGGGAGGTGATTCTTACGCTATATATACAAACGTATGTGAACACCCCTTCAAATTAGTGGATTCGGCTATTTCAGCCACCCGTTACTGACAGGTGTATAAAATCGGGCACAAAGCCATGCAATCTACATAGACAAACATTGGCAGTAGAATGACCTTACTGAAGAGCTCAGTGATTTTCAACGTGGCACCGTCATAGGATGCCACCTTTCCAAGTCAGTTTGTAAAATTTCTGCCCTACCAGAGCTGCCCCCAGTCAGTAAGTGCTGTTATTGTGAAGTGGAAACATCTAGGAGCAACAACGGCTCAGCTGTTAAGCGGTAGGCCACACAAGCTCACAGAACGAGACCCCCGAGTGCTGAAGCCGGTAGCATGTAAAAAATCGTCTGTCCTCAGTTGCAACCCTCACTTCCGAGTTCCAAACTGCATCTGGAAGCAACGTCAGCACAAGAACTGTTCGTCGGGAGCTTCATGAAATGGGTTTCGATGGCCGAGCAGCTGCACACATGCCTAAGATCCCCATGCGCAATGCCAAGCGTCGGCTGGAGTGGTGTAAAGCTTGCCGCCATTGAATTCTGGAGCAGTGGAAACTCGTTCTCTAGAGTGATGACTCATGCTTCACTGTCTGGCAGTCTGACGGACAAATCTGGGTTTGGCGGATGCCAGGAGAACGCTTCCTGCCCGAATGCATTGTGCCAACTGTAAAGTTTGGTGGAGGACGAATAACAGTCTGGGGCTGTTTTTCATGGTTCGGGCTAGGCCCCTTCCAGCAAAGGGAAATCATAACGGTACAGCATACAATAACATTCTAGATGATTCTGTGCTTCCAACTTTGTGGCAACAGTTTGGGGAAGGCCCTTTCCAGTTTCAGCATGACAATGCCCCTGTGCACAAAGAGAGGGCCATACAAAAATGGTTTGTTGAGATTGGTGTGGAATAACTTGACTGGCCTTCACAGAGCCCTGACCTCAACCACATCGAACACCTTTGGAATGAATTAGAACGCCAACTGCGAGCCAGGTCTAATCGCCCAACATCGGTGCCCGACCTCACTAATGCTCTTGTGGCTAAATGGAAACAAGTCCCTGCAGCAATGTTCCAACATCTAGTGGAAAGCCTTCCCAGAAGAGTGGAGGCTGTTATAGCAGCAAAGGGAGGACCAACTCCATATTAATGGCCATGATTTTGGAATGAGATGTTCGGCGAGCAGGTGTCCAAATACTTTTGGTCATGTAGTGTAGTTCCAGAGCCCCGTTATGCCTATGTAATTACTCCCAGGGGAGTGTGACACCGCTAAAGGCTGCAGACTGTAGACAGCATGGCTTGGTTAGAGCTGTATAGGCTGCAGGCAGGGTTAGGCAGTCTGGGTTAAATCATACATCCCTACAGGGAATATGGCAGGATGGATTAGAGAGAGAGACAGACAGAGAGAGAAAGCATGATGAGGCATGGGAGTGGCCTTCTCTAATCTGTCTCTGTGTTACTTGTGGCCAGTAGTCAGAGGGGATGAGAGCCAGAGAGTGGGAGAGGAAGGGAGAGAGTGAGTGAGCGTAATGTTTACTGTTACTTTTGTTTATTTCACTTTTGTATATTATCTACTTCACTTGCGTTGGCAATGTTAACTTATGTTTCCCATGCCAATAAAGCGCCTTGAATTGAATTGAGTGAGGACGGGAGGGAGGATTTGTGTATGAAAAAGAGCTTCTCCCTACCCTCCAGCTCTGTTTTTTTATAAACATTGAGGCGATGTGGAGGTAGGAGTAGCCTCAGCTGATGACATCATCCATTTAGCTCAAGGGAGCTCAAGTGGATTCTGCAAGAGAGAGGGAGAGTGATAGGGGAAGGATGGGTGGTTACCATGGTGATGGGTCCTTTTAAGCAGCTGCTGATTTGCTCGAGCTCTCTCCCTCTCTTCCCCCTCCCTCCCTCCCTCTCCTCCTCCTCTCTCTCCTCTCCTCTCTCAACCAGCCATTTAGGCGAGAGATTGGTACTCTGCGCGCTAGGCTGTGGACCTTCCTGCTCCAGTCATTCTACTCTGTCTGCCACATGCGGGGATGGGAGACCCTGCCCTCCAAGCACAGAGAGAGGATACTGGCAGGTAAGAGAAGGGAGGACATCTTTATTCTACGGGGCTTTAGCTGTAGTTGGGAGGTGATCTGATCTGTCTCTCACTGCAGAAGACAGCCAGAGCTCTGTTTCTCTAAGCTCAGATGGGATATTACAGATATGTTCAATGTGTTTGATCTTGCTTGGCATGACAATGACCATAGGAAATGGCAAGAGACAGCACAAACAGATCTGGGACCGGGCTACAGTGATGAAGCACAGGCTCTGTCTCTGCATGATTCGAGAGGAAGGAACCAAAGCCCATGAAGCATATGTTACTGCTGCTGCCTCTGGGTAACATCAGACATTAAATGGCTGCTTTCAGCACAGCTGCAGAACAAAACAGAGCACAAACAGACACGACCTGAGGTCCATCTGTTTGGGCGAGGAAGAGGTTCAGTCAGTCACTCACCCCATTTTCAGCCAATTTGTAGCTAGCAACTAGGCTAAAACTGCACCATGTTCTCTTCTGTATTGTAATAAAGGGCTGGGGTGGAGGGTTGAATTTGTGGATTTTACACATAATTATATACATTTGCTGAGAAACAAATAATGCACTGCTTTGTTTTGACTCTATAGCTTTGATCCATTGAAATGCACAGCATGAATTATTTATTGAACTTGGTTTTAAAATTCCACTGACATTCCAAACTGAAATCTCTCCCTGTCACTAACATAGCTCACACGTACGCATGCACATACTCACGACAAGGCACATAGAATGAATATGCATAGTTGCATAAGGTAATGTAGTCACACATACACATCCAACACAGTCACACACACACTCAACTACATTCCGGTGCATCGGTTTGGTCTTTATTTGGAGTATCTCTGGGGAAATGGAAGGATGTGCTGTGAAGTCTTTTCTTGGTCAGAAGTCAGTTGACTGATGTTTCATTGATTTAAATGAAAGCCTCTCCACGTTGTTTCACCTTCTGTATCTCATTTAAATCAAAATCAGGAAGCCTTAGGTGGAATAGCCTCGTTGCAGTATCGTCTCTTCAATGGACATGTCATGGATTTGATATCTCAGGGACATGTTGGTACAATTCACATGGAAAATACCCATCAAATTGAATGCTCCTTGTGTTGAGAATGCAAGACAGAACCAGGTCAATGTGTCTTGAAAGATGTTTGTGGAGACCTGTTTTTTGGATGAGGACTGTGCTTTGAAGGTTTTTGAATGTGATTATAATTTAACCAAATTGTGTTAATTTAATTATGCCTCTCCCATAGCTGCTCTTGATAAAAGAGACAGTAGAAGACTTGGGGGAAAAGCCTGTATTCACCAGCTCACAGGTAATGTATGATAAAAGCTTATTTATTATTTAATTTACTAGCTATTGTTTTATTACTCTCTTGTATTGTTAAAACTTGTGTGACATGTTCCCATCTATAACAGATACACCTATGTAATGATTATGATATGTGGTTATGATGCCTATTTAGTTGCATGCACTGATTATACTTTACTCTGGATGAGAGCATCTAAGTGCTCAATGACTCAAATGTAAATGTAACGGTGTGATTATGATCTAGGATGGTGACTTTTAAAAGCTTGTAATTACTGCACACTGACACAGAAATGTGAATGGTCGAAACACTGGAGTGGGCCTCACGCACACGCACATGCACACGCACACAGACACACACACACTGATTCTGCTGCTGATGACTGTAGTTTCATCCTTGACACAGAAAGCAATTACCTTTCAGCCCCTCAGAGTGATAAACACACAGACCTTGTGCTGTATCAGACTTACGAACAGTAACACAAGGCAGACAGAACCTAGAAAGATGTGATGAGGGTTGCTTTTGTTTTACAAGCCTGGGTGTACAGTACAGCTCAGTCACATGCAGGCATCATCACCAGTATTATTCAATCCTATTGAATTAACATTTGCTTTTGGGAATTTAGAAGATGCTCTTATTGCAATTAACTTACAATTAGTGCATTGATTCAACTAATGTATGTAAACCAACATCATGAAAAACCTTTTTAGCCGCTATCTGCAAAATCAGTGCATCACTTTCTCTCACAGGTTAATTATAGGTAATTACAGGTTAGATCGAACTTGCTTCATCCCAGTCTTTCGTTGTTGAATCAAGTATGTAGGCTACTACTAAATGATGTTGTGTGATCTGATCTTTCCATTCAAACCTCTCCCCTCTCTCTCTCTCTAGCAGCCGAGGGGTGTAAGATGCCCTTGAGTTCCTGCAGCTCCTTGTGAGAGACCTCTTGTCCACAGGACCATTTGGGTCATCAGGAACACAGGGAAAGGAAGTTGCACTGCAGTTACATCATCAGCCATTATGAAGTCAGACGGTCTGGGGACGCCAGGCCTCCCATCCACCGCAGGGAGAGGGACTGGTGCTACCAAGCCTGGAGACACTGGCCCATTCAGGGCAAAGAACGTCAAGACCAAGCAGCCAGGCGACCACCAGAGCACCACGGCTAAAGCCAAGACTACAACCTCCGCATCAGCCAAACCAGTGCTCAACAGTACGGCTGGCCCAGGGGGGGCTAGGAAGGAGGTAGCCACCCCTAACGGACCCAGGGGGTCCCCAACAGGGGGGAAGGGGACTAAGGACCAGGACAGGAGGCCTAACCCAAACCCTGGAGCCAGGCCCAAGACCTCTCCCCCAGGCACCACCTCCACAGCTCAGGCCAGGCCAGGGAAACTGCAGAAGAATACAGCAGGGAAGGGTGACTCTCTTCAGGGGGCAGACAGCAGTACGGCCCACCCAGCCACTACCACCCCCTCCACATCAGGCAGTGCCTCTCCTGACAACAGTTCCGGAAGCCCACGCAACTGCCCCACCATGCCAGGTCTGGTCTAACATCCAACATAATTAACTTGCTCCCCAGTGGGCAAAACTGGTTGAAAATACATTATAATGACTTTGTAATGATTTTCAACTCATTTTGCCAGCTGGGAAACTGAATTTCCCTTGTCTAACATCCAATGTTATTAAGGTGCCTCCCAGTAGGGAAAAAACTGTTGAAAAGACATAATGATGTTGTAATTACATTGTAATGACGTTGTGATAATGACGCTGTAATGACGTCATTCTCAACAGTTTTGACGCTGGGTTAATTCACTCATTGTTATGATGACATTAATTTGATTTTATGGCAGAAAGTTAGTGTCTGAAAAAAATGCTTGATTCAGAAAAGAATGGTAGCAGGTTTTATGAAGAATAAGTAGCAGAGTGATTTACATGAGTTATGCTTTATCCCAGAGGGGCGGCAGGTAGCCTAGTGGTTAGAGCATTGGACTAGTAACCGAAAGGTTGCAAGATCAAATCCCTGAGCTGACAAGGTAAAAATCTGTTGATCTGCCCCTGAACAAGGCAGTCAACCCACTGTTCCTAGGCCGTCATTGAAAATAAGAATTTGTTCTTAACTGACTTGCCTAGTTAAATAAAGGTAAAATAAATAAAATAGGGAGACGGGAGAGAATACATTGAAGTAGAAACGCATTGCAGTAGTGGTGTGTATAAAGATGAATCAGAAAGCACTCCTTTCTTTCATACGTATTAATCAGTTCAATGGTAGCACCACGGAAATGAACATCCATATAGGTAGCACAGCCTGTGTGGCAACAGACACCCAAAAAAGCCTCACACACAGGGGTGTGACCAATTTTTTCTCCACCGCAAGTCTGGTCCTAGCTCCTGCAGTGACGGTGTATGCTAGTTTGTAGACAAATCTAAGTTTATTGGTTGCATACACAGTTACACAGATGTTATATCAGGTGCAGAGAAAGTCAAAATATTTTTTTTTAATCTAGAAAAATCAGAAACAAATCCAAATTACAATCCAAATAACACTATAACAATAATCCCAAAAACTATCTGTGCGTATGTGCATGGGATTAATGTACACAAAGATATACTATGATTGATATGTACAACAATATATATATTAGTGCGCTATGTCAAGTATACAATATATACATACACAGTGGGTCTAAACAGTAGAGAAATGGGAAGCATGGATTGTTCAATGTGTACATGCATGGGACAGCAGCGTAGTGTGTGTGTGTGTGGGTGTACAGTGCCTTGGGAAAGTAATCAGACAACTTGACTTTTTCCATATTCTGTTACGTTACAGGCTTATTTTAATATGTATTAAATAAAACTTTTCCCTCAATCTATACACAATTACCCGTCAATTACAAAGCGAAAACAGATTTTTAAAGATTTTTTTGTAACGTATTAAAAATAAAAAACAGAAATACCTTATTTACATGAATATTCAGACCCTTTGCTATTAGCATCAAAATTGAGCTCAGGTACATCCTGTTTAAATGTACCATCCTTTAGATGGTTCTACAACTTGATTGGAGTCCACCTGTGGTAAATTCAATTGATTGGACATGATTTGGAAAGGCACACACCTGTCTGTATAAGGTCCCACAGTTGACAGTGCATGTCAGAGCAAAAACCAAGCCATGAGGTCGAAGGAATTGTCCGTAGAGCTCCGAGACAGGATTGTGTCAAGGAACAGATCTGGGGAAGGGTACCAAAACATTTCTGCAGCATTGAAGCTCCCCAGGTACACAGAGTCCTCCATCATTCTTTATTGGAAGAAGTTTGGAACCCCCAAGACTCTTCCTAGAGCTAACCACCCGGCCAAACTGAGCAATCGGGGGACAAGGGCCTTGGTCAGGGAGGTGACCAAGAACCCGATGGTCACTCTGAAATACCTCCAGAGTCCCTACATGGAGATGGGACAACTTTCCAGAAGGACAACCATCTCTGCAGCACTCCACCAATCAGGCCTTTATGGTAGAGTGGCCAGATGGGAGCCACTCCTCAGTAAAAGGCACATGACATCCCGCTTGGAGTTTGCCAAAAGGCACCTGAAGACTCTCACACCATGAGAAACCAGATTCTCTGGTCTGATGAAACCAAAATTGATCTCTTTGGCCTGAATGCCAAGTGTCACAATTGGAGGAAACCTGGCACCATCCCTACGATGAAACATGGTGGTGGCAGCATCACCGGACTTGAACCCGTTCTAACATTTCGGGAGAGACCTGAAAATAGCTGTGCAGCGATGCTCCCCATCCAACCTGACAGAGCTTTACAGAATCTGCAGAGTAAAATAGGAGAAACTCCCCAAATACAGGTGTGCCAAGCTTGTAGTGTTATACCCAAGAAGACTTGAGGCTGCAATCGCTTCCAAAGGTGCTTCAACAGTACTGAGTACTGAGTAAAGGGTCAGAATATTTATTTTTAATACATTTGCAAACATTTCTAAAAACACGTTTTTGCTTTGTCATTATGGGGTATTTATTGTGTGTAGATTGATGAGGGAAGAAAACTATTTAACCCATTTTAGAATAAGGCTGTAACGTAACAAAATGTATAAAAACTTTCCGAATGCACTGTATGTGTGCGAAAAGGACTCAAGGTGCAGATCAGAGTACAGGGCCTCAGCCGGTCTGTCCCTCCTTTTCATGCAACAGAGAAAGGGAAAGACTCAGAGTGCCATATTCTCTCCCTCTCTCCCTCTCTCTAACCAGCCCAGTCATCCCATCTATCTACTCCAGCTCTATGTTATTGGCTCTGATTGTGCAATATTTTGGCTTTGGTGTGCAGTACTATTATCAGTTCCTAGCCTCTAGCTCTCACATCCTTGATAGCTCTCCTTATAATGGAATCATCTCTGTACTTTGAGGATTTCATGAATTCAATTAGTATTTCTCCCCTCAAAACTGTCTGTTTATTGTTGCTCTATTTGTCCCCAGTAAGCTATATAAATTCATTCTGACCCTTAATCCCTCATTCTAAGTGAGCAGTTTCCAACAATAAATATCAGTGTTTGGTTAAACACACTATAACGATCCTCTGTGTTTTAGATCTTAAGACAAAAACCCAGGCTAAAGTTCTGACCAAATCTCCACTGACGAAACCCCCCCAGGAAACAGACACCACAAAGACCAACAGGTAAGCAGCACTGCACCCGAAATCAGAACATCCAATTTAGGTAGACCATCCCTGAGAAATGGGAGAAATAACTCTGCTGCCCCCCACTGTTATACAGTGGTAATTGCTAGTCCATGCAGAGATGGGTGAAACGCTACATTGCAGTACTTGTTAATGCCATGGTCTTTTGAGGTTTGTGCGCTTTCATCCCTTAGTGTTATCAGACCCTGTGATTTTGTATCCATTATTGAATGATTGTTGTTATTGTCCTAAATTAAACATATTTTTAAGCAATTCTTTTCCAAGACGGCGTAGCAGTGTAGACGTTTTTGTCCTGTCGTGTCCCGTGTCCCTTGTATATATCTTTTTACATCTTTTTCTTCGCATATCTTTTAAAAATACTTTCTTAAACCTCAACTTCTAAATACTCTCCTGCAACCCGCCTCACCCAATGTGGCGTGGATCTGCTTTTTTCTAAAGTATTTCTATTTACTTCTGATCTGGAATCCATCTACTGAAGATAGCCAGCTAACTGCCTACCAGCTATCAGTTAGCAAACCATTGCTAGCGGTCATCAGCTAACCTTTAGCTCGGAAAGCTCTCGCTAGTTCGAACAACGTGACTAAAACCAGAGCATAACGGACCTATTTCTCTCCATATCCCCGGATTCCTACCGCAAACTCTGAACATTTTCATCTGGATCTTCGCAACTAGCTAACCACAATCCCGGGTGACCACTCCTGGCTAGCGTTTCCATCCCGGAGCAGGCACCGGAGCAGGCACCAATTAGCCTGAAGCTAATTGGCTAGGGCTCCTGTGCTACCACTGAAGCCCACTCCTGGGCTACAAGACCCGGACCCATTTACTGCCGGTACGGAGCACGGAACCCCGCCTATCCTCTACGACTGGAATACCGACATAATCTGCCCGGGGACTCCAACAGGCCCCTCAGGCGTGACGCCCGCTG
Organism: Salvelinus fontinalis; assembly: GCF_029448725.1. Classification (NCBI taxonomy): domain Eukaryota; kingdom Metazoa; phylum Chordata; class Actinopteri; order Salmoniformes; family Salmonidae; genus Salvelinus; species Salvelinus fontinalis. The sequence goes on along the minus strand of NC_074678.1, from coordinate 19,153,203 downwards.
AAGGCCCATTCTGCTAACCTACTAGGCCTGTTAGCTACCTAGAGCTACCTGGAACCCTACTAATTCCACGACTGGTCTATCGACGTCACCGCACGAAGAGGCAAAAACAGACTTCCCCCCCATCGCGACGTCCCCCAAAGGCTAACTTGCCTGCCCCGGTCTGCTAACTGCTAGCTTATCTTGCAGCTAGCGCAGCTAGGAAGCTAGCACCAGTTAGCAAACACAATTCTACAATTCACAACCTCTCTTTCGCCATCGCTATCCGGCTTGGATTCTCTGTCGACACGACCACGTCTGGTTTGCAGACGTGCCCTCAACCGGTGCCCTCAACCGGCCTCCGTCTGAGCAGACCCCCTCCGTCTGAGCAGACCACCCCCCCGGGCTACTAACTTTAAACGCGTGCTAGCTTAGTGGAGGCCTCACTACTCCATCTACGGCTGCCCCCTGGACACTATGATCACTTGGCTACATAGCTGATGCCTGCTTGACTGTCCATTAATTCACGGTACTCCATTCTGTTTATTTGTGTTTTATCTGTCGGCTCTGTGCCTTAACTCAGGATCTGTGTGTAGTTAATCCGACCCTCTCTGCCCAGTCGTCTCCATTTTTACCTTCTGTTGCTGTGTTAGCTGACTAGCTGCTGTTATTTCACCTGCTGTTTTAGCTAGCTCTCCCAATCATGACCTGCAATCACTTTATGCCTTATTGTATGTCTCTCTCTAATATCAATATGCCTTACATACTGTTGTTCAGGCTAGTTATCATTGTTTTGGTTTGCAATGGACCCCGTAGTTCCACTCTCCGTACCTCTGATACCTCCTTTGTCCCACCCCCCACACATGCGGTGACCTCACCCATTGAGACCAGCATGTCCAGAGATACAACCTCTCTTATCATCACCCAGTGCCTGGGCTTGCCTCCGCTGTACCCGTGCCCCACCATACCCTGGTCTGCACATTATGCCCAGAATCTATTCTACCACGCCCATAAATCTGCTCCTTTTATTCCTTGTCCCCAACGCTCTAGGCGACCAGTTTTGATAGCCTTTAGCCGCACCCTCATTCTACTACTCCTCTGTTCCTCGGGTGATGTGGAGGTAAACCCAGGCCCTGCATGTCCCCTGTCACCCTCATTTGTTGACTTCTGTGATCGAAAAAGCCTTGGCCTCATGCATGTCAACATCAGAAGCCTCCTCCCCAAGTTTGCCTTACTCACCGCTTTAGCACACTCTGCCAACCCTGATGTCCTTGCCGTGTCTGAATCCTGGCTTAGGAAGGCCACCAAAAACTCAGAGATTTCCATACCCAACTATAACACTTTCCGTCAAGATAGAACTGCCAAAGGGGGAGGAGTTGCAATCTACTGCAGAGATAGCCTGCAAAGTTCTGTCATACTTTCCAAGTCTATGCCCAAACAGTTCGAACTTCTAATTTTAAAAATTAATCTCTCCAGAAATAAGTCTCTCACTGTTGCCGCCTGCTACCGACCCCCCTCAGCTCCCAGCTGTGCCCTGGACACCATCTGTGAATTGATCGCTCCCCATCTAGCTTCAGAGTTTGTTCTGTTAGGTGACCTAAACTGGGATATGCTTAACACCCCGGCAGTCCTACAATCTAAGCTAGATGCCCTCAATCTCACACAAATCATCAAGGAACCCACCAGGTACAACCCTAAATCCGTAAACATGGGCACCCTAATAGACATTATCCTGACCAACTCGCCCTCCAAATACACCTCTGCTGTCTTCAATCAAGATCTCAGCGATCACTGCCTCATTGCCTGTATCCGCCACGGGTCCACGGTCAAACGACCACCCCTCATCACTGTCAAACGCTCCCTGAAACACTTCTGCGAGCAGGCCTTTCTAATCGACCTGGCCCGGGTACCCTGGAAGGATATTGACCTCATCCCGTCAGTTGAGGATGCCTGGTCATTCTTTAAAAGTTACTTCCTCACAATATTAGACAAGGATGCTCCGTTCAAAAAATGCAGAACCAAGAACAGATATAGCCCTTGGTTCACTCCAGACCTGACTGCCCTCGACCAGCACAAAAACATCCTGTGGCGAACTGCAATAGCATCGAAGAGCCCCCGTGATATGCAACTGTTCAGGGAAGTCAGGAACCAATACACGCAGTCAGTCAGGAAAGCAAAGGCCAGCTTTTTCAAGCAGAAATTTGCATCCTGTAGCTCTAACTCCAAAAAGTTCTGGGATACTGTAAAGTCCATGGAAAACAAGAGCACCTCCTCCCAGCTGCCCACTGCACTGAGGCTAGATAACACGGTCACCACTGATAAGTCTGTGATAATCGAAAACTTCAACAAACATTTCTCAATGGCTGGCCATGCCTTCCACCTGGCGACTCCAACCTTGGCCAACAGCCCCGCCCCCCCCGCTGCTACTCGCCCAAGCCTCCCCAGCTTCTCCTTTACCCATATCCAGATAGCAGATGTTCTGAAAGAGCTGGAAAACCTGGACCCATACAAATCAGCTGGGCTTGACAATCTGGGCCCCCTATTTCTGAAACTGTCCGCTGCCATTGTCGCACCCCCTATTACCAGCCTGTTCAACCTCTCCTTCGTATCATCTGAGATCCCCAAGGATTGGAAAGCTGCCGCTGTCATCCCCCTCTTCAAAGGGGGAGACACCCTGGACCCAAACTGTTACAGACCTATATCCATCCTGCCCTGCCTAGCTAAGGTCTTCGAAAGCCAAGTCAACAAACAGATCACTGACCATCTCGAATCCCACCGTACCTTCTCCGCTGTGCAATCCGGTTTCCGAGCCGGTCACGGGTGCACCTCAGCCACGCTCAAGGTACTAAACGATATCATAACCGCCATCGATAAAAGACATTACTGTGCAGCCGTCTTCATCGACCTGGCCAAGGCTTTCGACTCTGTCAATCACCATATTCTTATCGGCAGACTCAATAGCCTCGGTTTTTCTAATGACTGCCTTGCCTGGTTCACCAACTACTTTGCAGACAGAGTTCAGTGTGTCAAATCGGAGGGCATGTTGTCCGGTCCTCTGGCAGTCTCTATGGGGGTACCACAGGGTTCAATTCTCGGGCCGACTCTTTTCTCTGTATACATCAATGATGTTGCTCTTGCTGCGGGCGATTCCCTGATCCACCTCTACGCAGACGACACCATTCTGTATACTTCCGGCCCTTCCCTGGACACTGTGCTATCTAACCTCCAAACGAGCTTCAATGCCATACAACACTCCTTCCGTGGCCTCCAACTGCTCTTAAACGCTAGTAAAACCAAATGCATGCTTTTCAACCGTTCGATGCCTGCACCCGCACGCCCGACTAGCATCACCACCCTGGACGGTTCCGACCTAGAATATGTGGACATCTATAAGTACCTAGGTGTCTGGCTAGACTGCAAACTCTCCTTCCAGACTCATATCAAACATCTCCAATCCAAAATCAAATCTAGAGTCGGCTTTCTATTCCGGAACAAAGCCTCCTTCACTCACGCCGCCAAACTTACCCTAGTAAAACTGACTATCCTACCGATCCTCGACTTCGGCGATGTCATCTACAAAATAGCCTCCAATACTCTACTCAGCAAAGTGGATGCAGTTTATCACAGTGCCATCCGTTTTGTTACTAAAGCACCTTATACGACCCACCACTGCGACCTGTATGCCCTAGTCGGCTGGCCCTCGCTACATGTTCGTCGTCAGACCCACTGGCTCCAGGTCATCTACAAGGCTATGCTAGGCAAAGGGCCGCATTATCTCAGTTCACTGGTCACGATGGCTACACCCACCCGTAGCACGCGCTCCAGCAGGTGTATCTCACTGATCATCCCTAAAGCCAAAACCTCATTTGGACGCCTTTCCTTCCAGTTCTCTGCTGCCTGCGACTGGAACAAATTGCAAAAATCTCTGAAGTTGGAGACTTTTATCTCCCTCAACAACTTTAAAAATCCGCTATCCGAGCAGCTAACCGATCGCTGCAGCTGTACATAGTCCATCTGTAAACTACCCACCCAATTTACCTACCTCACCCCCATACTGCTTTTATTTATTTTACTTTTCTGCACTTTTGCACACCAGTATCTCTTCTTGCACATGATCATCTGATGATTTATCACTCCAGTGTTAATCTGCTAAATTGTAATTATTCGATTTATTGCCTACCTCATGCCTTTTGCACACATTGTATATAGATTCTCTTTTTTCTACCATGTTATTGACTTGTCTATTGTTTACTCCATGTGTAACTCTGTGTTGTTGTCTGTTCACACTGCTATGCTTTATCTTGGCCAGGTCGCAGTTGCAAATGAGAACTTGTTCTCAACTAGCCTACCTGGTTAAATAAAGGTGAAATTAAAAAAAATTAAAATGGCTTTCATTTTGTGAGTGTCAGGATTCATTTTCTGTTCTCCGGTGCTGTTCTTTTGATTTGATGTTTTTTTCATCTCCCTGATCAGCCCTACCAATAAGCCCAGCACCAGAGAGGCCAATAAAGCCAAGCTCCCCACTACAGGAAGAACAACAACTGTAGGAACAGGAGCCAGAGCAGACACAAAGGGGATGAGCACACCAACAGGCTCAGCTGAGAACCATGGTGAGAGGCAGAACCGTGTGTGTGCAGGTGCGTGTGTGTGGACATGTGTGTTTCTTCCAATACAAATCCTAACATCTCACTATGGGCCAAAGTATTGAAATATGTTTCTCCTCTCATGCAGTCTCTAGATCTGGGTCATCCCTGAGTGCCAGAAAGCCTGCGTCTCCCAGGAAAGAGGAGGATAAGGATGGCTCCAAAGTCTCAGCAGACAAAGCAGCCAGGAAGACCACAAAAACCACCCCAGCTACCGCAGCCACGGCCAAATCTACTTCTAAACCAGTCAAAGCCATCTCCAGCTCCTCTCCTTCCAAACAGCCTCCACTAGCAACGGCCAAACCTGGACCAAAGCAGAATGCTACCTCTGAATATCCTACAGAGAAAGACTCACCCAAGTCAGCGGGGCCAGTTAAAAACGTATCCTCTGTCGTTTCATCCAAAAAGCCTGCAGCTAAAGAGAAAGAGGGATCTAATGGTAAAACCTCTGCAGAGACCCAGCAGGCTAATGACACTGGTTCTGGAGCAGAGAGGGTCTCCTCACATTCAGATCCCAGAGAGGCCTCAGAGCCAGTAGCAACATCCACAGAGCAGAGTCCAGCTCATAACATCCCACTACCACCAGGCCCCCAGGGCCACAGTGGAGGAGGGGACTCCCTCTCCTTACCCCTGAACGCCAGCCCTACGCTAAGTCCTCAGAAGTCTGCCAAACAACCAGGTAAACCTAACTGCACAAGAGGAGTCAGGGCTCCGTCCAGTCAGCCACCAGCAATCAACCACATATTTAATGGGAATGACCTCGTAAATGGAGAGCCTGCTAAGCACACAGAGGGGACACACACATGTAAACACACTCCTGGCTCAGCCACAGACCTTCCGCTGGACACCCCAACCCCAGGCAGCCCTCTGGAGGACTCGTGGAGCAGCCTGCACCACCAGGTCAGCCCCGAGTCAGAATCCGGCAGTGCCACCACCTCATCAGACGACATCAAGCCTCGCTCTGAGGACTACGACGCCGGGGGCTCCCAGGACGATGTGGATGACTGCTGTTCCAACGACCGCGGCGAATCCAAGGGGGGCGGCACCATGCGTTGCCATGACTTCCTGGGACGCAGTAGTAGTGACACGAGTACGCCTGAGGAGCTGAAGATGCTGGATGGTGGGCTGCGGGTCGAGGTGAGGCTGAAGGGGTGCGAGGTAGAGACCACCAGCGAGGAGGAAGGGGTGAAGCAACGGCCGCGCTCCTGGCTGAGTAGGGACAGAGACGAGGTCCCTGTTGAGGAGGAGGTGCAGGCCAATATTACGGTGAAGCAGGTCCCCGACAGCCAGCTCTTCTCCTCTGAAGAGTCCGAGGAGTCTGAGGAAGAGAATGAGAGGTCAGAGGTGGAGGTTCTTCCTGTTCACCAGGCCCCTCTGCCTCCTGCCGACCCCTCTTCTCAGTTCCAGGGCATTGTGAACATGGCCTTCGAGGATGGAGGTGACCCTGGTCAAGACAACAAACAGCAGCAGCAACTGGACTACCAATCAGCCTCTAACTTCCGCCGCTCTGTTCTGATCTCTGTTGACGAGTGTGAGGAGCTGGGATCAGAGGAGTGCGGGGTGCAGACTCCGCCCCAGCAACAGCCTGATGACCCCCTCATGCCCTGCGACGTCTTCGGGAGCGACCCTTCTCCGGCCCCTCAGTCAGTCCCCAACTTTGTCTCTCACTCTGGGGGGCACCTGGCATCGGACTTTCCCAAAAGCACACCTCAGCAGCAGCAGGAACAAGGCAAAGAGCACGAGTCCAAAAACAACAAACCCAACAAACCCATTGTTTTCCTCACTGAGATCCAGGATCCTCTGGTAGATGACCATAACCCCACCAAAGTGGAGGAAGTAGAGCCCAGCCCTGGTTGCCCTTCTCTGGACCATGACCCCACTGTCCTGCCTCCCCAGGAGCGAGAGAGACCCTGCCACCTAGACCTTCGGCCTGCTGAACAGTACAGCAATGGAGGATCACCACGCAAGAACCCCTCAACCAAGCCTAGCCAAGCATCTGTACCTGTGCATGTAGACAACAAGAGATCAGACTTACATACATACTTAAATGACCCTCAGCAGAAAGGGGGCTCTCCTGTACATGCAGCTATCCCACAATCCCCAGCAGGTAATGTATAATGATCTACATCTAGGAACCCACTTAATTTAAACACTGTAGGCAAACCCCTCACCAATTCTCCCTCCCCACCCAGCCAAACTCCATTAGTCAAGGCATAGATAGTTAATTAGTTCTCCCTTTGTATCTTGCAATCTCCTCTGTCTGATATAACATGATGCTCAGACTATTCATTTGCATTATGACACGTACACTTATCCCCTTCCTCTCAAAATGAATATAATACAGATTACTTAACTAGTTCAAATTCAAATTGGTTAAGGGGGTCGTTTTTTGATATGCCCATATGCTGTAGCCGAAAGCTTGTTATAAATACACAAAACATCTGTGTACCAGTCCCTTGATTTTAATTGGTAACACCAATATCCGTTTAAAAAATGGAGATTGGTCAATCAAGAAACGTGCAGAAATAGCTTAGCTATAATCCTCTTATAACAACTCAACTACCTTTTTTCAGAGGCATTCTGACCTTGACTACTTAGATTACTTATGGAGAAAAAAAAAAGCAATGTTGATTTCAATGAGAACTGATTCTAAAATATTAAGTGTGAGTCCTAAATGGCACCCTATTCCCTTTTATAAGGCACTACTTTTGACCACGGCCAATCGGGTCAAAAGTAGTGCACTGTAAGGAATAGGGTTCCATTTGGAATGCAAACTTAGTGTAAAGTAGTGTGTCATGTGTTGGTTAGAAACCCCCTGCCTTCTGACAAGGTGTGGCGGACTGATGTAGGCCTAGTTGTATGAATGCACTTTGATGTACATAAAAATGCAAATATTCAATGATTTTTCATTGTTTCTTTTAGTGAATGCAACAAAATCCAACACGAAATCCAACAGCTCCTGGCCATTTTTAAGCCACAGCTGATGATATTATTTATTAGATTGATGTTTCCATAATTTGTATTTCATGCAGAAGATATGAGAAAGATATGATTTTTTAAAATCAAATGACACAATAATATGCAAAGTGGCCAGTTGATTTGGAGGGTAAATCCACAAATACTAAGCTGTCATTACGACCAGATTGCTTTTGAGAAAGATGTCAATCTTTGTTTTACTTACCTACAGGGACTCTTGCCTACCCAGGATCGGCTTGTTTTTGTTATTTATTGTCAGACCCTTCTAACCTGTATCTTCTCATCAGTCTGCTTATCTATAAAGACTGCATGATAGTAGTACATGCCATTTGTTGTGTATTTTTATTTATTCCACCCAATATGTTTGTTTTTACTTCATTATTTTTTTACCTTGTTTTGGTTTGGTTCAATAGACACCTGGTAGTTTTCTGTGTGTGGTGTGTCTAGAACAATCTTTATATTCCATGTCTCTCTTTTTTCACTCATGTGATACAGCAAAGCTATTACTTAGTTAGGGGTCATGTCTGAAATGGCACCCTATTCCTCATATAGTGCACTATACAGGGGATATGGTGGCATTTGGGATGCATCCTAGTTAGGGTCTATCCCAGTGCAAAACATGTCAATCTTGTTTTTGCTGTCAACAGCAATAAGTGGTCAATTGTATTATCCATTGCCAGCATGGATCTGTTATTTACAGTGATATGGAAGCAGTGTTAATAACAAAGAAACTGTACATAAAACCAGATGGGAAATGTTAGATTAACCTATGTACTTCCCTTTGTGCTGCAAAGTAAATCATTTCTGCCTGAATTTAGGTTTTTGTGACAGTATTATAATCATATCTGTACAATACAATAGTTATATTCATTAGTTAAAGATACCTGCACGGTTTTATTTCCTCAAACATATCACTGGTGCCTGAGCAAACTGAGTTATGCAGAGTTAACTAACCAGCGCTGGCAATGCAATGGAATGAATGGCTTCCTGTGTTTTTTACTGCTGGATAAAAGAGACACATCCAGACAACTACATCCCTCTGTGCTTGACCTTTAAGGCAGCTGTCCATCCTATCTGTCACCCACAGTCCAGGTCAGTGACTACTCATGACTTATGCATATGATAGAATTCTACATTATATCAACAATTTCATATTGTAATCCATTGGTCTGTAACTATGTACCAACAATGGTGAAATGAGGGCCTCCCGCCTCTCTCCTAGTGGAATAGAGGACAGGTTTTTGACTCATATTCCATTAATAATCAAATGACAGGATAAGAGGACACAGTTGCATTAAGGGTGAAAATGTAGTAATCTAAATGTTGGGATAATAACGGAAAGAAGTGACCTGCAGGATACCTTTGTAATGACTATGGACTTATGGAAAGATGAATCGTTATGTCATTGTCAACTGTTTTTAGGGGACATTGAAGGACAATGAGACAGACTGGATCAAACAACAACCCCAACCTGTACACATGACTTGACGCCCTTCCAAAGCCCTCTCTACCAACTACGAACTGAACGTGAGACAAGCTTTTGAGCACCTCAGCTCCTCTGACAACAGGAGCAGGAGGAGCACAGTGGGGCAGGAGGAGGAGAACGACAAAGACGAAGATTACAATGAAGAGAGTGGTAAGTTTGCGGAGCATGCTGAAGAAACTCCTCTCGGACCAGGAGTCCAGTCTTGGCGTCATAAACCCAGTCCCTGAGGACCTAAACCTAGCCCAGTATCTCATCAAGTAGACCCTGTCCGTCTCCCGGGACTGCCTGGACACCCAGCAAACCTTCCTGCTCCACTAGAAGGAGACATTTAAACGCTGGGCAGAGCTCATATCACCCCTGGAGGACTCCACAACCAGCATCACTGTGACCAGCTTCTCGTCCGAGGATGCTGCCTCTCCGCAGGTGTAGTGGACCATTGTGGAGCTAGAAACGTATCACTGACAAAGCCTATACAGAATTAAGGACTTAATGAATCATCTTGGAGTTAGAAACACATCACTTGATTGACAGTGTCTCGTTAGTCCTTAAACCTATGTTAACTTCTTTCTAGATTAATCAACCTTCTATCTGGATTCATTAACTAAACAACACTTCTTCTGAGACAGACACTACAACAGTACTATCTATCAGCAGGACCTGTTACACTTTCTCTCTGGACTTCTGCAACATGTCTTCAGTTTACTGACATCTACAGTACCACAATTATTCTGTCTTTTAAAAAAAAAAAATTTTTATTTTATTTTATCAATTATTCTGTCTTGATGTTTGAGTCATCCTCTATTTATTGGTTGACTGTCTCATGCTTTTTATGCTGCTTTTTATGAGTTTTTTTCGGGCTCTCAAACTGAGCTTGTTTGTTTGCATTCAGTCCCCTTCACAGTGCTTGACTTGGACTGAAATAGGTTCCAGTACTAATTTTGGGTGCCGGTACTGTTTATTTTTAGGTAAAGGAGCTCCACAATACCTTTCGATAAGAGGAACAGGAGCTCAAGCCGTAGAACATTTTAGGTGCCAGAACTCAGCTCCAGTGAGCACCTGCCCAGTCAAGCACTGCCACTTCATCATCTTCAGTTATATCCTTAATACTTAATGGACTGAGAGTTTAAACACAAATAAGCTGTTGTGCATGCGGATATTTGTGTATGTTTAACTGTTTACTTGGTGTTTGCAACCTTTTAGAAAGAAGAAAATAAAAATAAAATGTCTTTCTCATGGTTCTCTACTCATGATGATGGTTAAACAGTGGAGTTTCACAGAAACTAGAGAACATGTTGGTATGTTGGCTTTATATTCATTGTGTATATGAAAATTAAAATGTTTGGTTCTAAATACAATGGTTTAATATTTTGGGGGGTTTGGTGATAGTGAATACAATAGTAGATAATTTTTTTTAAATAAACAGAATTTGTGAAATGATATAGATTTTTATTGTACATGTCAGGTTAAAATGAGGGATACACTTGGGCGTTTGTTGCTGTACGTGAAATGACCTAAATGGCGTCACCTTTTAAGGGTCTCGTGACGTCATTGCTCACACCTCCTTCGCGTGCCACCTTGATCTCGTTAGATTCCATTCAACTCAGCACCGCTCATTCGGGCAAACAGACTTGTTTTGTTATCCAACTTCGCACCCTATCTTATTTTGGGTGAATACAGTTAGCTACATACCATCACCTATAATGACTACCAACGGTAATGACAGGACAACTCAATGGAAAACAACAATTATAGTCAGCACATCACTTCAGGTAACACCACAAATGGCTAGCCAAAGAAGTTGCTAGCGAGCTAGCTTGGGCAGAAATTGACACTTTCTGTTGTATAATTGAGTTCTTCCCGATATTGATATGAAGTCACAATATTGACAATTTGATTATGAGGAACTTATTAGATTTCATCAAGAAATTAACGTTACCCATCTAAAACAATACCATACTAAAACACACAGAATCATGACACATCCAGGATGCTTCTTGCACAGCACCATCGGATCCGATTCTCAGACGCTGTCAAGTCGGGATCCATTGTTTTCCCGCAGTCAGGTAATCATCAATTTGACATTACGTTATTTGATTCACGCTTCAAAGGTACAGTATGTATGCCTATACTAGAGATCCGCAGTTGGTTTCTTTAGGCTATCACATTGCTGATGCCAAGAAGACCATGTCACATTGCCATCTACCACTTGTTGTAAGGGGGTTCCCGCCATACACACTGTCCCCTGGGCCTGTCATGACATCAGATACCTTTCAGCTAATGTGGTCGTAACTTCAAAAACTGCAGGATTTTGCTCCAATTAAAAGGCTGCAGAAGACTTCTGTAGGGTATTACCTAGATATTTTGTGATAGCCCATTGACTCCCTCAGAATCTAGCAAATAAAGCACATAAGCCCAAGGCCAGTCTGCAAAACCAAAGTTGTGTTATAAATTTATGTATATGTGGGTTGTCCAGGTATTGCATTCCTCATAATAAACCCACAAGAACTACCAGAGAACCTTGAGGAAGCAGGACTGTTTGACAAGATCAAGAAGTTTGTGACGGTTCACCGCAATAGTTTCCTTCTCCTGCAAGCCCCTTTTTATGGGAAGAAGGAACTGAACATCATGTCAGTGATACAGCACAGGTATAGTTCTTTTATTATACTTTATAGCAGACCATTTTATTCCTGTCTGGAACAATTCTAACATGTGCAAATGTTATACATTATAGGCCAATGTGGACTAGTGTAGTTTCACAGTAATGATCACTCCTCTAAACGATTATCCTACTGTACTGACCCAAATACATTCAAATGACCAGTAGTTTTGAATGATGCAACAATATTTCCGGTCACATGGATATGTTAGTGCTGTGCTTTCATTGTAACTGAGGGATCCTGTGGTCTATTGCAGATTCCTTGGCAGCAATCTCAGAGTTCTACCTGTACGTAACAACACAGAGATAGTCAAGGGGATGCTGACTATAGCCAAAGTAAGGATGAAAGAAGACAGACATCCCTAAGTCCTCACACATTATATTGACATGGATATTAAGTAATAATAATACTGAAAAACAAAAATTAAGATACTTGGCATTAGTTGATAAAAAATCAAATCAAAATCAAATGTTATTTTGTAACATGCGCCGAATACAACAGGTGTACCTTACCGTGAAATGCTTACTTACAGGCCCTTAACCAACAATGCAGTTCAAGAAATTAAAAATATTTACTAAATAAAATAAAGTAAAAAATAAAATAAAAAGTAACACAATAAAATAACAATACCAAGGCTATATACAGGGGAAACTGGTACCAAGTCAATGTGCGGGGGTAAAGGTCAGTCAAGGTCATTTGTACATGTAGGTAGGGGTAAAGTGACTATGCATAGATAAGATAGTCAATACAAATATTGTTTAAAACGATAAAGTTGATACAAAGTTAGGCTACTTTACTTTGCTAGGTTCATCAGGGACAATGCACATTAATAAACATTTCTGTCAATGTGCCAGGTTTTTGCCAGCCGGCTAAAGTTGAGAGTTCATCAAGTTTTCCCCCTGTGATAATGAAAGTGATCTCATCTTCCAGGCCACCAGTAAGCCCCATGTTGACAGCGTGCGGGATCGGATGTCTCTGGCCAGGGCCCACATTATAGAGAGCAGCTCTGTCTGGGAGATGCTCAGGGACATTAAGCTGGGGTGAGCAGCTGGTGCAGAGTGGGGATGCCAGGTCCCCTCAAACCTACCTGTTCATGATAGGTTAGTGACTCTAATGATTGATTTATGCTAGGTCTGGCATCCGCTTTGTTTACGGTCACAAGCACAGAATGGCTTTAACCCAACTGGCATGTGTTTAGTGTGCTTGATATACTGAATGCATCCAATCCTGTATCCAGCAGAATACTATTACTCTATAGATTCAGTAGAAAGTCAATAGAAAATCCAGCATTGCAAATAAGTGAAATGAGGCTTAAAGAAAGAAAAAGAAAAATGTAGATTGTGTATTTATTATTTATTATTAGCCTGAAACAATCATTTTTAAAAGCATAAGACTGAGCCATCTCTGTTGTTAGACAGCAGTCCCAGTTCTCACTTTCTCCTCTGATATCTCCTCAATATGGATCACTAGACTCTCCATCAGGTCAAAGGTCACCAGAGCACACTGCAGTACCTGTGAAGTCCAAATAACTCAGTGCCAATTCAAATTATTAAATTCAATGTGACAAGCAAGCAAAAACAGCAGGGGTAACGTGGCTGTAGTTACCTGATACTGCATCTCTGGGGTCATATCTGATACCATCTTGTTCTTCACAGTCATAGTCTGAACTAATGCACCTCTAGCCTCTCTGGCTTCTGTTAGTGGATGAGAGTCACAATAATACATTGATTTGTGTACACAGTATATCACATGTTGTACATTGTTCCCAGAATAATACACAGTATTTACATATAATACATTTTAATAGATGGAGTACTGTAGTGTAGAGAGATCTGCTTTCTTACCCTGTGCTTGAATCTTCTTGTCCTCTCTCATGTTCTTAACCTGCCCTGTGTAGTAGGCTCTAGAGAGGGCCAGACACACCCTCAGCATCTTCAGGTAGTCCTCTTTGATCTTGAACAGCTCCGGCCATATACTTGACTGAAAACATCAGCGTTAGACCATCACCATGCTGTCTTGTCTTAACCACGTCAACTGACTAGTAGCGAGGTTTAATCTTCTGAGTTATATGAATGTGTCAAAAACACTCACTGTCTGCTGCCAGTCCATGTCCCGCATATGCAGGTATCGTAACAGATTGAGAGACTCCATTACTCTAAGGTAGAGATGGACAAAGAATACTATATTGAACAAAAATATAAACGCAACATACAACAATTTCAAAGATTTTACTGCATTACAGTTCATATAAGGAAATCAGTGAATTTAAATAAATTCATTAGGCTCTAATATATGGATTTCACATGACTGGGAAAACAGAAATGCATCTGTTGGTCACAGATACCTTCTCGTCACAGATCTCGTCACGGTATCTCTGTGTATTCAAATTACCATCGATAACATGCAGTTGTGTTCGTTGTCCTTAGTTTATGCCTGCCCATACCATAACCCTTCCGCCACCATGGGGCGCTCTGTTCACAACGATGACATCAGCAAACCGCTCGCCCACACAACGCCATACACATGGTATGAGGTTGTGAGGCCGTGGTCTGAGGTTGTGAGTTGTTTGAACGTACTGCCAAATTCTCTAAAACGACGTTGGAGGCAGCTTATGGTAGATAAATTTACATAAAATTCTCTGGCAACAGCTCTGGTGGACATTCCTGCCGGCAGCATGCCAATTGCACACTGCCTCAAAACTTGACACATCTGTGGCATTGTGTTGTGTGACAAAACTGAGCATTTTAGAGTGGCCTTTTATTGTCCCTGGCACAAGGTGCACCTGTGGAATGATCGTGCTGTTTAATCAGCTTCTTGATATGCCACAACTTTCAGGTGGATGGATTATCTTGGCAAAGGATAAATGCTCACTAACAGGGATTAAACAAATTTGTGCACAACATTTTTTATAAATAAGCTTTTTGTGCGTATGGTACATTTCTGGGGTCTTTTTATTTCAGCTCATGAAACATGGGACCAACATTAAATAAATAAAAATGTTACATGTTGCGTTTATATTTTTGTTCAGTGTATATTATATTGTCTGTGTTTCAATCAGGCATTACAAGTTGACAACAGTCAGCTGATGTTGACCTGTTTACTACTGTCTATGTTTTAAACTGGATGGAGAGTTGATTAATCAATTATATCTTGTTAGCTAAGAATGCTATCTCCATTGTTAGAAAGAAAGGGATTCTAGGAATGAAACCTGAACTTCATTAGAGAATAGATCTGTGCCGTAGTCCATGTTCCATCTGCCTTATGCTGGGCACCAGATATAGGTGCTCTCTACTGCAGTATTAATGACTAGATAAGGGAACAGTCACAGCTTGTAGAGGGGCAAGGCAGGCTCACCAGTCCAGGGTTTGTATTTTAGACTACAGAGAGGTATCAGGATTGCTTAGACAGATCCTATGGGCCAGTTTCCCAGACACAGATTAAGCCTAGTCCTAGAAAAAGTATGCACACTGCTCTCCATTGACAGTGTTTTTTATTCTAGGACTAGGTTTAATCTGTATCCAGGTAACCGGCCATAAATTTAGGGAGAGGACAAACGGTACTAACCTGTCCATACTGTTCAGCAGGTCTGTTTCTGGGCCCCGTGGGAAACAGAGAACCAGTCTCAGTAGGGGCAGAACCTGGGTTCCCATAAACCATTCATTCTCATGACCTGGCTAGAGATAACAAGGAGAATAACACAATTATAGGTTGCACTGTATACACCTTTTCTAATGCAATGAAATGGAGCTACTGTCCTGTTTATCAAAATGTCTCCTACTACGGTGCATTCAAAAAGTATTCAGACCCCTTGACTTTTTCCACATTTTATTACATTACAGACTTATTCTAAAATGGATTCAATTGTTTTTTCCCCCCTCATCAATCTACACACAATACCTCATAATGACAAAGCAAAAACAGGTTTTTAGAAATAAAAAAAACTGAAATATTATATTTACCTAAGTATTCAGAGCCTTTACTCAGTACTTTGTTGAAGCACCTTTTGCAGTGATTACAGCCTTGAGACTTCTTGGGTATGACGCTACAAGCTTGGCACACCTGTATTTGGGGAGTTTCTCCCATTCTTCTCTGCAGATCCTCTCAAACTTTGTCAGGATAGATGGGGAGCGTTGCTGCACAGATATTTTCAGGTCTCCAGAGATGTTCGATCGGGTTTAAGTCCGGGTTCTGGCTGGGCCACTCAAGGACATTCAGAAACTTGTCCTAAATGCTCCAGAGCATTTTCCATCAAGGATCTCTCTGTACTTTGATCCATTCATCTTTCCCTCGATCCTGACTAGTCTTCCAGTACCTGCCGCTGAAAAACATCCCCACAGCATGATGCTGCCACCACCATGCTTCACCGTAGGGATGGTGCCAGGTTTCCTCCAGACGTGATGCTCTGCATTCAATCTTGGTTTCATCAGACCAGAGAATCTTGTTTCTCATGGTCTGAGAGTCTTTAGGTGCCTTTTGGCGAACTCCAAGCGGGATGTCATGTGCCTTTTACTGAGGAGTGGCTTCCGTCTGGCCACTCTACCATAAAGGCCTGATTGGTGGAGTGCTGCAGAGATGGTTGTCCTTCTGGAAGGTTCTTCCGTCTCCACAGAGGAACTTTGGATCTCTGTCAGCATGACCATCGGGTTCTTGGTCACCTCCCTGACCAAGGCCCTTCTCCCCCGATTGCTCAGTTTTTGCCTTGCGGCCAGCTTTAGGAAGAGTCTTTGTGGTTTCAAACTTCTTCCATTTAAGAATGTTGGAAGCCACTGTGTTCCTGGGGACCTTCAATGCTGCAGAAATGTTTTGGTACCCTTCCCCAGATCTGTGCCTCGACACAATCCTGTCTCGGAGTTCTACGGATAATTCCTTCAACCTCATGGCTTGGTTTTTGCTCTGACATGCACTGTCAAATCAAATCCAATTGTAATTGTCACGTGCGCCGAATACAACAGGTGTAGACCTTACAGTGAAATGCTTACTTACAAGCCCTTACCAACAATGCTTTGAGAAGTTAAGAAAAAAAGGTATTTCGTAAAAAATTTGAAAATAAGTAACAAATAATTCAACAGCAGTAGTAAAATAACAAGCGAGGCTATATACAGGGGGTACCGGTACAGAGTCAATATGCCGGGACACCGGTTAGTTGAGGTAATATAGGTAATATGTACATGTAGGTAGAGTTAATGTGACTATGCATAGATTATAACAGAGAGTAGCAGCAGTGTAAAAGAGGGGTCTGGATAGACCTTTGATTAGCTGTTCAGGAGTATTATGGCTTGGGGGTAGAAGCTGTTAAGAAACCTTTTGGACCTCGACTTGGCCCTCCGGGACCGCTTGCCGTGCGGTAGCAGAAAGAACACTATGACTAGGTCCTCTTCCTAGGTTTTGGCCTTTCTAGGGAGTTTTTCCTAGCCACCGTGCTTCTACACCTGCATTGCTTGCTGTTTGGGGTTTTAGGCTGGGTGTCTGTACAGCACTTTGAGATATCAGCTGATGTAAGAAGGGCTATATACAGTGGGGCAAAAAAGTATTTAGTCAGCCACCAATTGTGCAAGTTCTCCCACTTAAAAAGATGAGCGAGGCCTGTAATTTTCATCATAGGTACACTTAAACTATGACAGACAAAATGAGGGGGAAAAATCCAGAAAATCACATTGTAGGATTTTTTATGAATTTATTTGCAAATTATGGTGGAAAATAAGTATTTGGTCACCTACAAACAAGCAAGATTTCTGGCTCTCACAGACCTGTAACTTCTTCTTTAAGAGGCTCCTCTGTCCTCCACTCGTTACCTGTATTAATGGCACCTGTTTGAACTTGTTATCAGTATAAAAGACACCTGTCCACAACCTCAAACAGTCACACTCCAAACTCCACTATGGCCAAGACCAAAGAGCTGTCAAAGGACACCAGAAACAAAATTGTAGACCTGCAACAGGCTGGGAAGACTGAATCTGCAATAGGTAAGCAGCTTGGTTTGAAGAAATCAACTGTGGGAGCAATTATTAGGAAATGGAAGACATACAAGACCACTGATAATCTCCCTCGATCTGGGGCACCACGCTAGATCTCACCCCGTGGGGTCAAAATGATCACAAGAACGTCACAAAAATCCCAGAACCACACGGGGGGACCTAGTGAATGACCTGCAGAGAGCTGGGACCAAAGTAACAAAGCCTACCATCAGTAACACAGTACGCCGCCAGGGACTCAAATCCTGCAGTGCCAGACGTGTCCCCCTGCTTAAGCCAGTACATGTCCAGGCCCGTCTGAAGTTTGCTAGAGAGCATTTGGATGATCCAGAAGAAGATTGGGAGAATGTCATATGGTCAGATGAAACCAAAATATAACTTTTTGGTAAAAACTCAACTCGTCGTGTTTGGAGGACAAAGAATGCTGAGTTGCATCCAAAGAACACCATACCTACTGTGAAGCATGGGGGTGGAAACATCATGCTTTGGGGCTGTTTTTCTGCAAAGGGACCAGGACGACTGATCCGTGTGAAGGAAAGAATGAATGGGGCCATGTATCGTGAGATTTTGAGTGAAAACCTCCTTCCATCAGCAAAGGCATTGAAGATGAAACGTGGCTGGGTCTTTCAGCATGACAATGATCCCAAACACACCGCCCGGGCAACAAAGGAGTGGCTTCGTAAGAAGCATTTCAAGGTCCTGGAGTGGCCTAGCCAGTCTCCAGATCTCAACCCCATAGAAAATCTTTGTAGGGAGTTGAAAGTCCGTGTTGCCCAGCAACAGCCCCAAAACATCACTGCTCTAGAGGAGATCTGCATGGAGGAATGGGCCAAAATACCAGCAACAGTGTGTGAAAACCTTGTGAAGACTTAGAGAAAACGTTTGACCTCTGTCATTGCCAACAAAGGGTATATAACAAAGTATTGAGATAAACTTTTGTTATTGACCAAATACTTATTTTCCACCATAATTTGCAAATAAATTCATTGAAAATCCTACAATGTGATTTTCTGGATTTTCTTTTCTAATTTTGTCTGTCATAGTTGAAGTGTACCTGTGATGAAAATTACAGGCCTCTCTCATCTTTTTAAGTGGGAGAACTTGCACAATTGGTGGCTGACTAAATACTTTTTTGCCCCACTGTAAATACATTTGATTTGATTTGGCTGGAGTCTTTGACAATTTTTAGGGCCTTCCTCTGACACTGCCTGATATAGAGGTCCTGGATGGCAGTAAGCTTGGCCCCAGTGATGTACTGAGCCGTACGCACTACCCTCTGTCGTGCCTTGCGGTCGGAGGCCGAGCAGTTGTCATACCAGGCAGTGATGCAACCAGTCAGGATGCTCTCGATGGTGCAGCTGTAGAACCTTTTGAGGATCTGAGGACCCATGACAAATCATTTCAGTCTCCTGAGGGGGAATAGGCTTTGTCGTGCCCTCTTCACGACTGTCTTAGTGTGTTTGGACCATGATAGTTTGTTGGTGATGTGGACACCAAGGAACTTGAAGCTCTCAACCTGTTCCACTACAGCCCCGTCGATGAGAATGGGGGCGTGCTCGGTCCTCCTTTTCCTGTAGTCCACAATCATCTCCTTTGTCTTGATCATGTTGAGGGAGTGGGACCTCTTCAACTGTGGGACCTTATATAGAGATGTGTGTGCCTTTCCAAATCACATCCAATCAATTGAATTTACCACATGTGGACTCCAATCAAGTTGTAGAAACATCTCAAGGATGATCAATGGAAACAGGATGCACCTGAACTCAATTTAGAGTCTCATTGCAAAGGGTCTGAATACGTATGTAAATAAGGTATTTCAGTTTTTTATTTTTTAATAAATTAGCAAAAAACTCTAAACCTGTTTTCACTTTGTCATTATTGGGTATTGTGTGTAGATTGAGGAATAGTTCTTAATTAATCCATTTTAGAATAAGGCTGCAACGTAACAAAATGTGGAAAAATGGAAGGGGTCTGAATACTTTCCGAATGCACTGTATATCTTACCTTTAAGGAGAGCTCAATCTGATTTTTGATGTTCTTTATAATGTAACCCTCTACTCCGGCATGGCAACTGGTTTTTATCATACACCTATGATAAGAAATCAGGATATTCAAGTTGTTTGTAATACCATGTGGTCCTGAGGCCCTCCCTGGGTGCACGTTTTGGTTTTTGCCCTAGCACTACACAGCTGATTCAAATAAACAAAGCTTGATGATGAGTTGGTTAATTAAATCAGCTGTGTAGTGCTAGGGCAAAAACCAAACATGCACGGGGGGTACTGCTATAGAGTACTACAGATTAATCCATTGCGGACCACATATAGGCTATACAGTATTCTCACCTGAAGAATTTGTGCTTAGCCTCAGGTCCCAATTTATCTATGAAGAGCTGTAACACTTTAAACCCTCGTTCTCTCTGGTAATGGGAGAAAGGAGTTATTAGGCTAGCAGGTACATAGACCCAAAATTATTTCAATTGGTTTTATTTATTCAGGAGTTTTATTCAATTACCAAACGCTGAATTGGACACACAGTCAGGATCTGCACCAAATGCTGCATTTCCACACAACAACAAAAACACAAATCACAAATTATTATTATTACGTTTGTTACATATGCATCTGTTTAGCTGTTTCTGGTATGTAGTTAGACTCACCTGTGGAACACTGTAAAATGACTTTAGGTCCTGCAGTTCAACTGGGAGGCTGTTATCCTCCACTCTCTCCAAGCTTTTTGTATATAATTCCTGAGTGATAGAGCATGGAGAAGAATACTTAGCAATACTTACAACTCAGAGATTTCACTCAATATAGTATTGGGAAGATTTGAAATCAATTTATGCTTACCAGGCCTTTGAGTAGGAACGATTCTTCCTTTCTATTTTAGGAAAGAAAACATCTTGTTTAGAGGAACACACTATATCTTAAACCAATGTTTTATTATCATGTAAGAACAGTATAGCTCTGAAAACATACCTACTCAGGAGGAGGTCAATATATTCCATATTACACTGCAGGACAAACACAGGACTGAGAGATCAACAAAATAATATTAATACTATTATATGTTTCAAACATAGTTATCACCCCATATCTTCAATGATACGGTTATTCAGAACCTTTCTACTGTGTTTCACCTGAAAACTGCTGGAAAGCTCTCGATGGTGATGAGCTGGACAAAGAGCAGGTATGCCAGACAGGCCCGTGACTCCTGGGCTTCAGTACTGTCTGTCAGGAGGCCAGACTCCTCCCTCTTCTTCAGAGCCTTGTAGAACAGGAGGCCTGGGAGAGGCTCCTGGATTGCTGGTAGGGTGGCCTAGGATCAAAAACACAATGTAGTCATGTTTTAGCTAGGTTCTTATTAAACTTGTCTCTATGAGGTTGATTGTCTTGTTTGGTAGTCTCGCTGGACTTACTGGAAGATGCAGTAGAAAAAGAGCTAACCCTTAGTGTAGTGTGCAGAGCCATTTCAAAAGGCCATCCCTCAACCAAGTAGGCCCGGATTACTTACCAGTATGTCTGTAGCAAAGTGCCATAGGGGAGACTGTTTATGGATGTCTATAGCCTGGTCAAGCTGTGCCTGAAGGAGTGGCTCCCTCAAGCTCCCCATGCAACTGTAGAGAGAAGAATAATATGCATTAGAGATCAACAAGCCGGTGTCAGTATCTTCTACTCTCCTGATTATAACCTGGCCAATAACTACATCTCATTGATACATGTTGGTGCTCCTTTTAGCAACATTAATATCCAACAAAGCACACAGTCAGGCAGACAGACACCTACAACTTGAGAAGCTCAGTCTTTAGCTGATTGTCTGAAGCAGTGCCACCATCCTCGCTGTTGTCCCTCCTCTTCACTTCCTCCACGAATGGCTCCATGAACCTGGCCAGGGCTGAGCAGCAACGACACAGACCATACGCATCCTCCACTTCTTGCTCCTTGGTGTAAGGCACTGGCAGCCTGGACAACTGCTTCTGTAGGGCAGCCAGAGCCAGGCCTACCCAGGGAGCCTTCTCCTCACCCAGACGCAGCAGCACTAGGAGATAGACGGAGACATTCAAAAGTCACCAACATGAATAGCACTAGGAGAGGCAAGGATACATTATTAAAAAGTAATTGAAGGAATGCATTATGTATAGGTTGTTTTACTGCATTGTGATTTGCTTTGAGGTAATGTATTAATAAATATTTGGAAAGGATTGTATTATAATGGCACTCTACTGTCATTCAATCAATTACAAGAAAAATGTGGGTTATCTAAGACTACTTAGGAAATCTTATTCAATCGCTTCAACAGAATCTGGATTAACCTAAAGCATCTAACAGTAGCATAGAACAAATACTGAAAGAAGCTGCAACGCCAAAGAAGTTGATTGCCAAGTTATATCGAGGGTTGACTGAATTTTTACCTGATGGTTCAGAAACTAAGGTAAAAATGGGAAACAGATCTCAAAGAAGAAATTGATGAGAACTATTGGTCACAGATACAGTTGAAGTTGGAAGTTTACATACACCTTAGCCAAATACATTTAAACTCAGTTTTTTAATTCTTGACATTTAATCCTAGTAAAAGTTCCCTGTCTTAGGTCAGTTAGGATGACCACTTTATTTTAAGAATGTGAAATGTCAGAATAATAGTAGAGAGAATGATTTATTTCAGCTTTTTTTCTTTCATCACATTCCCAGTGGGTCAGAAGTTTACATACACTCAATTAGTATTTGGTAGCATTGCCTTAAACAATTTAAACTTGGGTCAAACGTTTCGGGTAGCCTTCCACAAGCTTCCCACAATAAGTTGGGTGAATTTTAGGCCCATTCCTCCTGACAGAGCTGGTGTAACTGAGTCAGGTTTGTAGGCCTCCTTGCTCGCACACGCTTTTTCAGTTCTGCCCACACATTTTCTATAGGAATGAGGTCAGGGCTTTGTGATGGCCACTCCAATACCTTGACTTTGTTGTCCTTAAGCCATTTTGCCACAACTTTGGAAGTATGCTTGGGGTCATTGTCCATTTGGAAGACCCATTTGTGACCAAGCTTTAACTTCCTGACTGATGTCTTGAGATGTTGCTTCAATATATCCAAATAATTTTCCTACATCATGATGCCATCTATTTTGTGACGTGCACCAGTCCCTCCTGCAGCAAAGCACCCCCACAACATAATGCTGCCACCCCCGTGCTTCACGGTTGGGATGGTGTTCTTCGTCTTGCAAGCGTCCCCCTTTTTCCTCCAAACATAACGATGGTTATTATGGCCAAACAGTTCTATTTTTGTTTCATCAGACCAGAGGACATTTCTCCGAAAAGTACGATCTTTGTCCCCATGTGCAGTTGCAAACCGTAGTCTGGCTTTTTTATGGCGGTTTTGGAGCAGTGGCTTCTTCCTTGCTGAGCGGCCTTTCAGGTTATGTCGATATAGGACTCATTTTACTGTGGATATAGATACTTTTGTACCTGTTTCCTCCAGCATCTACACAAGGTCCTTTGCTGTTGTTCTGGGATTGATTTGCAATTTTCGCACCAAAGTATGTTCATCTCTAGGAGACAGAACACTTCTTCTTCCAGAGCGGTATGGCGGCTGCGTGGTCCCATGGTGTTTATACTTGCGTACTATTGTTTGTACAGATGAACGTGGTACCTTCAGGTGTTTGGAAATTGCTCCCAAGGATGAACCAGACTTGTGGAGGTCTACAATAATTTTTCTGAAGTCTTGGCTGATTTCTTTTGATTTTCCCATGATGTCAAGCAAAGAGGCACTGAGTTTGAAGGTAGGCCTTGAAATACATCCACAGGTACACCTCCAATTGACTTAGATTATGTCAATTAGCCTATCAGAAGCTTCTAAAGCCATGACATAATTTTCTGGAATATTCCAAGCTGTTTAAAGGCACAGTCAACTTAGCGTATGTAAACTTCTGACCCACTGGAATTGTGATACAGTGAGTTATAAGTGAAATAATCTCTCTGTAAACAATTGTTGGAAAAATTACTTGTGTCATGCACAAAGTATATGTCATAACCGACTTGCCAAAACTATAGTTTGTTAACAAGAAATTTGTGGAGTGGTTGAAAAACAAGTTTTAATGACTCCAACCTAAGTGTATGTGATTTGATTTGATGTAAACTTCCGACTTCAACGGTATGTGAAAATGTTCATATTTGCTCCTACAATCTTAGCCATAAATTATTGCAATTGAAGATAATCCATAGGATTTACTACACTCCTGCTAGAATGCATGTAATGTACCCAGAAATGTCATATCACTGTTGGAGATGCAAAAAACTAAAATGAACCCTATTACATATGCTGTTGTCCTGTGAGAAATGGACACCATTTTGGGATAATGTCTGTGCCATCATATCATTGTGTCAAGGATTTTACATCCATCCATCTCCATGATTATGTCTGTTGCGGAATGTAAATATTCTTGACCGATATCACAGAAGGTTTTGTAATTTAGATCTAATTGCTGCAAAAATATGTGTAGCTATCAATTGGAAAGCATCATACACACGCATCGTCAATAACGAACTGAAGGTAGTTACATTCCATTAGATTGTGTTTTATGAAATTAAGCAAAAAAAAGACATGTTTGATATAATCTGGAAACCTCACATTGGCAATCTTGAGGAGTGTAAGATTTCCCAACATACATAACTGTGTTTGAATTTGATGTATATGTGTATTGAAATGGAAGGCTACTGTGTTTTTGTACGTTTATGGACAGGTCTGGGAATGTTGTGGTGGTTGTGTTGTTTTTGTGCTCTGTTTGCATTTATAAATAAATAAAATATTGGGAGAAAAAAATGAAGGGGAACGTCATCAAGATTAAGTTACAGTAAGTGTCCAGTAGAGGGAAGCAAACAACATCTGCAGGAGATAGCCTTCGCAATACCACTGCTAAGTATTACCTGTTTGAAGATGCGGGACCATAAGTTCGATGGTGTCAGCGATGAGGTCCGGATGAAGGTCATCCACTTGGCCGAGAAAAATCAGCATGAGTTCCATCGGGCTGCATGTCTGAGAGACAAGATTTATACATTACTGTTAACTATGATGCCATGTCATGTGAATCTACCTGCTGTTTAGCCTCCTGCCATCCAATTCTGTCAAGGGTAATTCATAATGCTTATAGTTTACCTCGGCCAGGTGTGTGATAACGGCCTGACAGGTAGAGGTACTCTTCTTCTTCTTCAGTACCTCGGCCACCAGGGACGCAAGGAGGCCACAGCCCATAGACTCCACTATTCCCTGGGTCAGATAAAATAACCAAAAACTTCTGTGTCATGTCTACTTTTTACATTTAGAAAGAAAGCAGCAACTGATGATAAAAAACAGTTGTGCAAGTTTATGGGAGGTATACAAATTGTTGGTTGCATGTGGGCTATCTTGCAAATGACCACCTTGACTACCACCTCACGTCGGTCAAAAAAGCTAAGTTGATATCCTAGCGTGGTAGCTATAGACCTGGTTATGACTCCATGATATCCTAGCGAGGTTGCTATAGACCCTGTTATGACTCCATGACATCCTAGTGAGGTAGCTATAGACCCTGTTATGACTCCATGATGTCCTAGCGAGGTTGCTATAGACCCTGTTATGACTCCATGATGTCCTAGCGAGGTTGCTATAGACCCTGTTATGACTCCATGATATCCTAGCGAGGTAGCTATAGACCCTGTTATGACTCCATGACATCCTAGCGAGGTAGCTATAGACCCTGTTATGACTCCATGACATCCCAGCGTGGTAGCTATAGACCCTGTTATGACTCCATGATATCCTAGCGAGGTTGCTATAGACCCTGTTATGACTCCATGACATCCCAGCGTGGTAGCTATAGACCCTGTTATGACTCCATGATATCCTAGCGAGGTTGCTATAGACCCTGTTATGACTCCATGACATCCTAGCGAGGTAGCTATAGACCCTGTTATGACTCCATGATGTCCTAGCGAGGTTGCTATAGACCCTGTTATGACTCCATGATGTTCTAGTGAGGTAGCTATAGACCCTGTTATGACTCCATGACATCCTAGCGAGGTAGCTATAGACCCTTGTATGACTCCATGACATCCTAGCGAGGTAGCTATAGACCGTGTTATGACTCCATGATGTCCTAGCGAGGTAGCTATAGACCCTGTTATGATTCCATGACGTCCTACCGAGGTAGATATAGACCCTGTTATGACATCCTAGCGAGGTAGCTGTAGACCCTTGTATGTCTCCATGATGTCCTAGCGATGTAGCTACAGACCCTGTTATGACTCCATGACATCCTAGCGATGTAGCTACAGACCCTTGTCTGACTCCATGAAGTCCTAGCGAGGTACCTATAGACCCTTGTATGACTCCATGATGTCCTAGTGAGGTAAGTATAGACCCTGTTATGACTCCATGATGTCCTAGCGAGGTAGCTATAAACCCTGTTATGACTCCATGATATCCTAGCGAGGTAGCTATAGACCCTGTTATGACTCCATGATATCCTAGCGAGGTAGCTATAAACACTTATATGACTCCGTGATGTCCTAGTGAGGTAGCTATAGACCCTAGTATGACTCCATGATATTCTAGTGAGGTAGCTATAAACACTTATATGACTCCATGACATCCTAGCGAGGTAGCTGTAGACCCTGTTATGACTCCATGACATCCTAGCGAGGTAGCTATAGACCCTGTTATGACTCCATGACATCCTAGCGAGGTAGCTGTAGACCCTGTTATGACTCCATGACATCCTAGCGAGGTAGCTATAGACCCTGTTATGACTCCATGACATCCTAGCGAGGTAGCTGTAGACCCTGTTATGACTCCATGACATCCTAGCGAGGTAGCTGTAGACCCTGTTATGACTCCATGACATCCTAGCGAGGTAGCTATAGACCCTGTTATGACTCCATGACATCCTAGCGAGGTAGCTGTAGACCCTGTTATGACTCCATGACATCCTAGCGAGGTAGCTATAGACCCTGTTATGACTCCATGACATCCTAGCGAGGTAGCTGTAGACCCTGTTATGACTCCATGACATCCTAGCGAGGTAGCTATAGACCCTGTTATGACTCCATGACATCCTAGCGAGGTAGCTGTATACCCTGTTATGACTCCATGACATCCTAGCGAGGTAGCTGTAGACCCTGTTATGACTCCATGACATCCTAGCGAGGTAGCTATAGACCCTGTTATGACTCCATGACATCCTAGCGAGGTAGATGTAGACCCTGTTATGACTCCATGACATCCTAGCGAGGTAGCTATAGACCCTGTTATGACTCCATGACATCCTAGCGAGGTAGCTGTAGACCCTGTTATGACTCCATGACATCCTAGCGAGGTAGCTATAGACCCTGTTATGACTCCATGACATCCTAGCGAGGTAGCTGTATACCCTGTTATTACTCCATGATGTCCTAGCGAGGTAGCTATAGACCCTTGTCTGACTCCATGATGTCCTAGTGAGGTAGCTATAGACCCTGTTATGACTCCATGACATCCTAGCGAGGTAGCTATAGACCCTGTTATGACTCCATGACATCCTAGTGAGGTAGCTGTAGACCCTATTATGACTCCATGATGTCCTAGCAAGGTAGCTATAGAGCCTTGTCTGACTCCATGATGTCCTAGTGAGGTAGCTATAGACCCTGTTATGACTCCATGACATCCTAGCGAGGTAGCTATAGACCCTGTTATGACTCCATGATGTCCTAGCGAGGTAGCTATAGACCCTGTTATGACTCCATGACATCCTAGCGAGGTAGCTATAGACCCTGTTATTACTCCATGATGTCCTAGCGAGGTAGCTATAGACCCTGTTATGACTCCATGACAGCGAGGTAGCTATAGACCCTGTTATTACTCCATGATGTCCTAGCGAGGTAGCTATAGACCCTGTTATGACTCCATGACAGCGAGGTAGCTATAGACCCTGTTATGACTCCATGACATCCTAGCGAGGTAGCTATAGACCCTTGTATGACTCCATGATGTCCTAGTGAGATAGCTATATACCCTGTTTTGACTCCATATGTCCTAGCAAGGTAGCTATAGACCCTTGATTCACTCCATGACGTCCTAGCAAGGTAGCTATAGACTGTTGTATGTCTCCATGATGTGCTAGAAAGGTAGCTATGGACCCTGTTATTACTCCATGATTTTCTAAAGATCTAGCTATGGATCCTTTTATGACTCCATGACATCCTAGCGAGGTAGCTATAGACCCTGTTATTACTCCATGATGTCCTAGCGAGGTAGCCATAGACCCTGTTATGACTCCATGATGTCCTAGCGAGGTAGCTATATACCCTTGTATGACTCCATGACATCCTAGCGAGGTAGCTATAGACCCTGTTATTACTCCATGATGTCCTAGCGAGGTAGCCATAGACCCTGTTATGACTCCATGATGTCCTAGCGAGGTAGCTATATACCCTGTTATGACTCCAGGATATCCTAGCGAGGTAGTTATAGACCCTGTTATGACTCCATGACATCCTAGCGAGGTAGCTATAGACCCTTGTATGACTCCATGATGTCCTAGTGAGGTAGCTATATACCCTGTTTTAACTCCATATGTCCTAGCGAGGTAGCTATAGACCCTTGAATCACTCCATGACGTCCTAGCGAGGTAGCTATGGACCCTGTTATGACATCATAGCGAGGTAGCTATAGACCCTTGTTTGACTCCATGATGTCCTAGTGAGGTAGCTATAGACACTTGTATGACTCCATGATATCCTAGTGAGGTAGCTATAGACCCTGTTATGATTCCATGATGTCTTACCGAGGTAGCACTGGACCCTGTTATGACTCCATATGACCTAGCGAGGTAGCTATAGATCCTAGTATCACTCCATGACGTCCTAGCGAGGTAGCTATAGACCCTTGTATGACTCCATGATATCCTAGCGAGGTAGCTATGGACCCTGTTATTACTCCATAATGTCCTAGCAAGGTAGCTATGGACCCTTGTATGACTCCATGACATCCTAGCGAGGTAGCTATAGACCCTGTTATGACTCCATGATATCCTAGCGAGGTTGCTATAGACCCTGTTATGACTCCATGATGTCCTAGCGAGGTTGCTATAGACCCTGTTATGACTCCATGATGTCCTAGCGAGGTAGTTATAGACCCTGTTATGACTCCATGACATCCTAGCGAGGTAGCTATAGACCCTTGTATGACTCCATGACATCCTAGCGAGGTAGCTATAGACCGTGTTATGACTCCATGATGTCCTAGCGAGGTAGCTATAGACCCTGTTATGACTCCATGACATCCTAGCGAGGTAGCTATAGACCGTTTTATGTCTCCATGATGTCCTAGCGAGGTAGCTATAGACCCTGTTATGACTCCATGACATCCTAGCGAGGTAGCTATAGACCCTTGTATGACTCCATGACATCCTAGCGAGGTAGCTATAGACCGTGTTATGACTCCATGATGTCCTAGCGAGGTAGGTATAGACCCTGTTATGATTCCATGACGTCCTACCGAGGTAGATATAGACCCTGTTATGACATCCTAGCGAGGTAGCTGTAGACCCTTGTATGTCTCCATGATGTCCTAGCGATGTAGCTACAGACCCTGTTATGACTCCATGACATCCTAGCGATGTAGCTACAGACCCTTGTCTGACTCCATGAAGTCCTAGCGAGGTACCTATAGACCCTTGTATGACTCCATGATGTCCTAGTGAGGTAAGTATAGACCCTGTTATGACTCCATGATGTCCTAGCGAGGTAGCTATAAACCCTGTTATGACTCCATGATATCCTAGCGAGGTAGCTATAGACCCTGTTATGACTCCATGATATCCTAGCGAGGTAGCTATAAACACTTATATGACTCCGTGATGTCCTAGTGAGGTAGCTATAGACCCTAGTATGACTCCATGATATTCTAGTGAGGTAGCTATAAACACTTATATGACTCCATGACATCCTAGCGAGGTAGCTGTAGACCCTGTTATGACTCCATGACATCCTAGCGAGGTAGCTATAGACCCTGTTATGACTCCATGACATCCTAGCGAGGTAGCTGTAGACCCTGTTATGACTCCATGACATCCTAGCGAGGTAGCTATAGACCCTGTTATGACTCCATGACATCCTAGCGAGGTAGCTGTAGACCCTGTTATGACTCCATGACATCCTAGCGAGGTAGCTATAGACCCTGTTATGACTCCATGACATCCTAGCGAGGTAGCTGTAGACCCTGTTATGACTCCATGACATCCTAGCGAGGTAGCTATAGACCCTGTTATGACTCCATGACATCCTAGCGAGGTAGCTGTAGACCCTGTTATTACTCCATGATGTCCTAGCGAGGTAGCTATAGACCCTTGTCTGACTCCATGATGTCCTAGTGAGGTAGCTATAGACCCTGTTATGACTCCATGACATCCTAGCGAGGTAGCTATAGACCCTGTTATGACTCCATGACATCCTAGTGAGGTAGCTGTAGACCCTATTATGACTCCATGATGTCCTAGCAAGGTAGCTATAGAGCCTTGTCTGACTCCATGATGTCCTAGTGAGGTAGCTATAGACCCTGTTATGACTCCATGACATCCTAGCGAGGTAGCTATAGACCCTTGTATGACTCCATGACATCCTAGCGAGATAGCTATAGACCCTGTTATGACTCCATGACATCCTAGCGAGGTAGCTATAGACCCTGTTATTACTCCATGATGTCCTAGCGAGGTAGCTATAGACCCTGTTATGACTCCATGACATCCTAGCGAGGTAGCTATAGACCCTGTTATTACTCCATGATGTCCTAGCGAGGTAGCTATAGACCCTGTTATGACTCCATGACAGCGAGGTAGCTATAGACCCTGTTATGACTCCATGACATCCTAGCGAGGTAGCTATAGACCCTTGTATGACTCCATGATGTCCTAGTGAGGTAGCTATATACCCTGTTTTGACTCCATATGTCCTAGCAAGGTAGCTATAGACCCTTGATTCACTCCATGACGTCCTAGCGAGGTAGCTATAGACTGTTGTATGTCTCCATGATGTGCTAGATAGGTAGCTATGGACCCTGTTATTACTCCATGATTTTCTAAAGATCTAGCTATGGATCCTTTTATGACTCCATGACATCCTAGCGAGGTAGCTATAGACCCTGTTATTACTCCATGATGTCCTAGCGAGGTAGCCATAGACCCTGTTATGACTCCATGATGTCCTAGCGAGGTAGCTATATACCCTTGTATGACTCCATGACATCCTAGCGAGGTAGCTATAGACCCTGTTATTACTCCATGATGTCCTAGCGAGGTAGCCATAGACCCTGTTATGACTCCATGATGTCCTAGCGAGGTAGCTATATACCCTGTTATGACTCCATGACATCCTAGCGAGGTAGCTATAGACCCTTGTATGACTCCATGATGTCCTAGTGAGGTAGCTATATACCCTGTTTTAACTCCATATGTCCTAGCGAGGTAGCTATAGACCCTTGAATCACTCCATGACGTCCTAGCGAGGTAGCTATGGACCCTGTTATGACATCATAGCGAGGTAGCTATAGACCCTTGTTTGACTCCATGATGTCCTAGTGAGGTAGCTATAGACACTTGTATGACTCCATGATATCCTACTGAGGTAGCTATAGACCCTGTTATGATTCCATGATGTCTTACCGAGGTAGCACTGGACCCTGTTATGACTCCATATGACCTAGCGAGGTAGCTATAGATCCTAGTATCACTCCATGACGTCCTAGCGAGGTAGCTATAGACCCTTGTATGACTCCATGATATCCTAGCGAGGTAGCTATGGACCCTGTTATTACTCCATAATGTCCTAGCGAGGTAGCTATGGACCCTTGTATGACTCCATGACATCCTAGCGAGGTAGCAATAGACCCTTTTATGACTCCATGATATCCTAGCGAGGTAGCTATAAACACTTATATGACTCCGTGATGTCCTAGTGAGGTAGCTATAGACCCTAGTATGACTCCATGATATTCTAGTGAGGTAGCTATAAACACTTATATGACTCCATGACATTCTTGCGAGGTAGCTATAGACCCTAGTATGACTCCATGATATTCTAGTGAGGTAGCTATAAACACTTATATGACTCCATGACATCCTAGCAAGGTAGCTATAGACCTTGTTATGACTCCATGACCTCGTAGTGAGGTAGCTATAGACCCTGTTATGACTCCATGATGTCCTAGTGAGTTAGCTATAGACCCTTGTATGACTCCAGGTATCCTAGTGATGTAGCTATAGACCCTTGTATGACTCCATGATGTTTTAGCGAGGTAGCTATAGACCCTGTTATGACTCCATGATGTCCTAGCGAGGTAGCTATATACCCTTGTATGACTCCATGACATCCTAGCGAGGTAGCTATAGACCCTGTTATGACTCCATGATGTCCTAGCGAGGTAGCTATAAACCCTGTTATGACTCCATGATATCCTAGCGAGGTAGCTATAGACCCTGTTATGACTCCATGATATCCTAGCGAGGTAGCTATAAACACTTATATGACTCCGTGATGTCCTAGTGAGGTAGCTATAGACCCTAGTATGACTCCATGATATTCTAGTGAGGTAGCTATAAACACTTATATGACTCCATGACATCCTAGCGAGGTAGCTGTAGACCCTGTTATGACTCCATGACATCCTAGCGAGGTAGCTATAGACCCTGTTATGACTCCATGACATCCTAGCGAGGTAGCTGTAGACCCTGTTATGACTCCATGACATCCTAGCGAGGTAGCTATAGACCCTGTTATGACTCCATGACATCCTAGCGAGGTAGCTGTAGACCCTGTTATGACTCCATGACATCCTAGCGAGGTAGCTGTAGACCCTGTTATGACTCCATGACATCCTAGCGAGGTAGCTATAGACCCTGTTATGACTCCATGACATCCTAGCGAGGTAGCTGTAGACCCTGTTATGACTCCATGACATCCTAGCGAGGTAGCTATAGACCCTGTTATGACTCCATGACATCCTAGCGAGGTAGCTGTAGACCCTGTTATGACTCCATGACATCCTAGCGAGGTAGCTATAGACCCTGTTATGACTCCATGACATCCTAGCGAGGTAGCTGTATACCCTGTTATGACTCCATGACATCCTAGCGAGGTAGCTGTAGACCCTGTTATGACTCCATGACATCCTAGCGAGGTAGCTATAGACCCTGTTATGACTCCATGACATCCTAGCGAGGTAGATGTAGACCCTGTTATGACTCCATGACATCCTAGCGAGGTAGCTATAGACCCTGTTATGACTCCATGACATCCTAGCGAGGTAGCTGTAGACCCTGTTATGACTCCATGACATCCTAGCGAGGTAGCTATAGACCCTGTTATGACTCCATGACATCCTAGCGAGGTAGCTGTATACCCTGTTATTACTCCATGATGTCCTAGCGAGGTAGCTATAGACCCTTGTCTGACTCCATGATGTCCTAGTGAGGTAGCTATAGACCCTGTTATGACTCCATGACATCCTAGCGAGGTAGCTATAGACCCTGTTATGACTCCATGACATCCTAGTGAGGTAGCTGTAGACCCTTTTATGACTCCATGA
The DNA here is from genome assembly GCF_029448725.1 of Salvelinus fontinalis. NCBI lineage: Eukaryota > Metazoa > Chordata > Actinopteri > Salmoniformes > Salmonidae > Salvelinus > Salvelinus fontinalis. The sequence continues at coordinate 19,119,915 of NC_074678.1, read as the reverse complement.
TGTCCTAGCAAGGTAGCTATAGAGCCTTGTCTGACTCCATGATGTCCTAGTGAGGTAGCTATAGACCCTGTTATGACTCCATGACATCCTAGCGAGGTAGCTATAGACCCTGTTATGACTCCATGATGTCCTAGCGAGGTAGCTATAGACCCTGTTATGACTCCATGACATCCTAGCGAGGTAGCTATAGACCCTGTTATTACTCCATGATGTCCTAGCGAGGTAGCTATAGACCCTGTTATGACTCCATGACAGCGAGGTAGCTATAGACCCTGTTATTACTCCATGATGTCCTAGCGAGGTAGCTATAGACCCTGTTATGACTCCATGACAGCGAGGTAGCTATAGACCCTGTTATGACTCCATGACATCCTAGCGAGGTAGCTATAGACCCTTGTATGACTCCATGATGTCCTAGTGAGATAGCTATATACCCTGTTTTGACTCCATATGTCCTAGCAAGGTAGCTATAGACCCTTGATTCACTCCATGACGTCCTAGCAAGGTAGCTATAGACTGTTGTATGTCTCCATGATGTGCTAGAAAGGTAGCTATGGACCCTGTTATTACTCCATGATTTTCTAAAGATCTAGCTATGGATCCTTTTATGACTCCATGACATCCTAGCGAGGTAGCTATAGACCCTGTTATTACTCCATGATGTCCTAGCGAGGTAGCCATAGACCCTGTTATGACTCCATGATGTCCTAGCGAGGTAGCTATATACCCTTGTATGACTCCATGACATCCTAGCGAGGTAGCTATAGACCCTGTTATTACTCCATGATGTCCTAGCGAGGTAGCCATAGACCCTGTTATGACTCCATGATGTCCTAGCGAGGTAGCTATATACCCTGTTATGACTCCAGGATATCCTAGCGAGGTAGTTATAGACCCTGTTATGACTCCATGACATCCTAGCGAGGTAGCTATAGACCCTTGTATGACTCCATGATGTCCTAGTGAGGTAGCTATATACCCTGTTTTAACTCCATATGTCCTAGCGAGGTAGCTATAGACCCTTGAATCACTCCATGACGTCCTAGCGAGGTAGCTATGGACCCTGTTATGACATCATAGCGAGGTAGCTATAGACCCTTGTTTGACTCCATGATGTCCTAGTGAGGTAGCTATAGACACTTGTATGACTCCATGATATCCTAGTGAGGTAGCTATAGACCCTGTTATGATTCCATGATGTCTTACCGAGGTAGCACTGGACCCTGTTATGACTCCATATGACCTAGCGAGGTAGCTATAGATCCTAGTATCACTCCATGACGTCCTAGCGAGGTAGCTATAGACCCTTGTATGACTCCATGATATCCTAGCGAGGTAGCTATGGACCCTGTTATTACTCCATAATGTCCTAGCGAGGTAGCTATGGACCCTTGTATGACTCCATGACATCCTAGCGAGGTAGCTATAGACCCTGTTATGACTCCATGATATCCTAGCGAGGTTGCTATAGACCCTGTTATGACTCCATGATGTCCTAGCGAGGTTGCTATAGACCCTGTTATGACTCCATGATGTCCTAGCGAGGTAGCTATAGACCCTGTTATGACTCCATGATGTCCTAGCGAGGTAGCTATAGACCCTGTTATGACTCCATGATGTCCTAGCGAGGTTGCTATAGACCCTGTTATGACTCCATGATGTCCTAGCGAGGTAGCTATAGACCCTGTTATGACTCCATGATGTCCTACCGAGGTAGCTATATACCCTTGTATGACTCCATGACATCCTAGCGAGGTAGCTATAGACCGTTTTATGTCTCCATGATGTTCTAGTGAGGTAGCTATAGACCCTGTTATGACTCCATGACATCCTAGCGAGGTAGCTATAGACCGTTTTATGTCTCCATGATGTCCTAGCGAGGTAGCTATAGACCCTGTTATGACTCCATGACATCCTAGCGAGGTAGCTATAGACCCTTGTATGACTCCATGACATCCTAGCGAGGTAGCTATAGACCGTGTTATGACTCCATGATGTCCTAGCGAGGTAGGTATAGACCCTGTTATGATTCCATGACGTCCTACCGAGGTAGATATAGACCCTGTTATGACATCCTAGCGAGGTAGCTGTAGACCGTGTTATGACTCCATGATGTCCTAGCGATGTAGCTACAGACCCTGTTATGACTCCATGACATCCTAGCGATGTAGCTACAGACCCTTGTCTGACTCCATGAAGTCCTAGCGAGGTACCTATAGACCCTTGTATGACTCCATGATGTCCTAGTGAGGTAAGTATAGACCCTGTTATGACTCCATGATGTCCTAGCGAGGTAGCTATAAACCCTGTTATGACTCCATGATATCCTAGCGAGGTAGCTATAAACACTTATATGACTCCGTGATGTCCTAGTGAGGTAGCTATAGACCCTAGTATGACTCCATGATATTCTAGTGAGGTAGCTATAAACACTTATATGACTCCATGACATCCTAGCGAGGTAGCTGTAGACCCTGTTATGACTCCATGACATCCTAGCGAGGTAGCTATAAACCCTGTTATGACTCCATGACATCCTAGCGAGGTAGCTGTAGACCCTGTTATGACTCCATGACATCCTAGCGAGGTAGCTATAGACCCTGTTATGACTCCATGACATCCTAGCGAGGTAGCTGTAGACCCTGTTATGACTCCATGACATCCTAGCGAGGTAGCTATAGACCCTGTTATGACTCCATGACATCCTAGCGAGGTAGCTGTAGACCCTGTTATGACTCCATGACATCCTAGCGAGGTAGCTATAGACCCTGTTATGACTCCATGACATCCTAGCGAGGTAGCTGTAGACCCTGTTATTACTCCATGATGTCCTAGCGAGGTAGCTATAGACCCTTGTCTGACTCCATGATGTCCTAGTGAGGTAGCTATAGACCCTGTTATGACTCCATGACATCCTAGCGAGGTAGCTATAGACCCTGTTATGACTCCATGACATCCTAGTGAGGTAGCTGTAGACCCTATTATGACTCCATGATGTCCTAGCAAGGTAGCTATAGAGCCTTGTCTGACTCCATGATGTCCTAGTGAGGTAGCTATAGACCCTGTTATGACTCCATGACATCCTAGCGAGGTAGCTATAGACCCTTGTATGACTCCATGACATCCTAGCGAGATAGCTATAGACCCTGTTATGACTCCATGACATCCTAGCGAGGTAGCTATAGACCCTGTTATTACTCCATGATGTCCTAGCGAGGTAGCTATAGACCCTGTTATGACTCCATGACAGCGAGGTAGCTATAGACCCTGTTATTACTCCATGATGTCCTAGCGAGGTAGCTATAGACCCTGTTATGACTCCATGACAGCGAGGTAGCTATAGACCCTGTTATGACTCCATGACATCCTAGCGAGGTAGCTATAGACCCTTGTATGACTCCATGATGTCCTAGTGAGGTAGCTATATACCCTGTTTTGACTCCATATGTCCTAGCAAGGTAGCTATAGACCCTTGATTCACTCCATGACGTCCTAGCGAGGTAGCTATAGACTGTTGTATGTCTCCATGATGTGCTAGATAGGTAGCTATGGACCCTGTTATTACTCCATGATTTTCTAAAGATCTAGCTATGGATCCTTTTATGACTCCATGACATCCTAGCGAGGTAGCTATAGACCCTGTTATTACTCCATGATGTCCTAGCGAGGTAGCCATAGACCCTGTTATGACTCCATGATGTCCTAGCGAGGTAGCTATATACCCTTGTATGACTCCATGACATCCTAGCGAGGTAGCTATAGACCCTGTTATTACTCCATGATGTCCTAGCGAGGTAGCCATAGACCCTGTTATGACTCCATGACATCCTAGCGAGGTAGCTATAGACCCTTGTATGACTCCATGATGTCCTAGTGAGGTAGCTATATACCCTGTTTTAACTCCATATGTCCTAGCAAGGTAGCTATAGACCCTTGAATCACTCCATGACGTCCTAGCGAGGTAGCTATGGACCCTGTTATGACATCATAGCGAGGTAGCTATAGACCCTTGTTTGACTCCATGATGTCCTAGTGAGGTAGCTATAGACACTTGTATGACTCCATGATATCCTACTGAGGTAGCTATAGACCCTGTTATGATTCCATGATGTCTTACCGAGGTAGCACTGGACCCTGTTATGACTCCATATGACCTAGCGAGGTAGCTATAGATCCTAGTATCACTCCATGACGTCCTAGCGAGGTAGCTATAGACCCTTGTATGACTCCATGATATCCTAGCGAGGTAGCTATGGACCCTTTTATGACTCCATGATATCCTAGCGAGGTAGCTATAAACACTTATATGACTCCGTGATGTCCTAGTGAGGTAGCTATAGACCCTAGTATGACTCCATGATATTCTAGTGAGGTAGCTATAAACACTTATATGACTCCATGACATTCTTGCGAGGTAGCTATAGACCCTAGTATGACTCCATGATATTCTAGTGAGGTAGCTATAAACACTTATATGACTCCATGACATCCTAGCAAGGTAGCTATAGACCTTGTTATGACTCCATGACCTCGTAGTGAGGTAGCTATAGACCCTGTTATGACTCCATGATGTCCTAGTGAGTTAGCTATAGACCCTTGTATGACTCCAGGTATCCTAGTGATGTAGCTATAGACCCTTGTATGACTCCATGATGTTTTAGCGAGGTAGCTATAGACCCTGTTATGACTCCATGATGTCCTAGCGAGGTAGCTATATACCCTTGTATGACTCCATGACATCCTAGCGAGGTAGCTATAGACCCTGTTATTACTCCATGATGTCCTAGCGAGGTAGCCATAGACCCCGTTATGACTCCATGATGTCCTAGCGAGGTAGCTATATACCCTGTTATGACTCCAGGATATCCTAGCGAGGTAGCTATAGACCCTGTTATGACTCCATGATGTCCTAGCGAGGTAGCTATAAACCCTGTTATGACATCCTAGCATGGTAGCAATAGACCCTGTTATGACTCCTAGCGAGGTAGCTATAGACCCTTGTATGACTCCATGATGTCCTAGTGAGGTAGCTATATACCCTGTTTTGACTCCATATGTCCTAGCGAGGTAGCTATAGACCCTTGAATCACTCCATGATGTCCTAGTGAGGTAGCTATGGACCCTGTTATGACATCCTAGCGAGGTAGCTATAGACCCTTGTTTGACTCCATGATGTCCTAGTGAGGTAGCTATAGACCCTTGTATGACTCCATGATATCCTAGTGAGGTAGCTATAGACCCTGTTATGATTCCATGATGTCTTACCGAGGTAGCACTGGACCCTGTTATGACTCCATATGACCTAGCGAGGTAGCTATAGATCCTAGTATCACTCCATGACGTCCTAGCGAGGTAGTTATAGACCTTTGTCTGACTCCATGATGTCCTAGCAATGTAGCTACGGACCCTGTTATTACTCCATGATATCCTAGCGAGGTAGCTATAGACCCTGTTATGACTCCATGACATCCTATCGAGGCAGCTATAGACCCTTGTATGACTCCATGATGTCCTAGCGAGGTAGCTATGGACCCTGTTATGGCTCCATGATGTCCTAGCGAGGTAGCTATAGACCCTTGTCTGACTCCATGACGTCCTAGCGAGGTATCTATAGACCCTGTTATGACTCCATGTCATCCTAGCGAGGTATCTATAGACCCTGTTATGACTCCATCAAAATTAACTACATTTCCATTCCATGTTTTCTTTAGTGAATATCCCTTCGCTACAGTTAGATAATACTTTTTGTCCAAGTTGAGGGTTTTCTCACAGATTTTTCATTTGTGAGTCAATTCAATATCTTCAACCCATATACCTCCTGAGGCTCCTTTAGCTCCTTAAAGACTTTGAAAAACCACCCTGACACATGCTCCTGTAAGTGTAGGGTTTAGAGCAAAAGAAGGCGTGGGGAGCAGGGACAACCAAGGGCACTTAGAGAAGAGCCTTTCCAAACAGGGTCACCATCACTGGAGCGAGAAATCTGACTGAATATCGGCTGGTTCAGTCCTGACACCTTCAGGTCAACAGCCCAACAACAAGCTCTGGGTAGTGGGAGAGAAGCGATCGTTATTTTATGTATACATCGCAAATGGCACCCTATTGTCTACATAGTGCACTACTTTGGATGCACACTATAGCCCTATGGGCCCTGGTCAAAAGTTTTGCGTTATGTAGGGAATAGGGTGCCATTTGGGATGCACACTATATGTCTATGGTGGCAATGTAGCAAAGTGGCCTGTACTGTTAGCTGTAGTAGTAGACTTGCTGATGTTGTCACAGAGGAGACTGGAGTGTGCATGTGTCTGTCATCACCATTATCGGCCTCTGGGACTGGAATCTACTACACTACACTGTCAATGTGTAAAAATGTGTCAACCACAAGGTATATTTTACAACAATTTTCACAAATAGAGCAGTGTAAAACCACCCAATGTCCTCCCGGTTCACTCTGTAACAGTAAGGTGTGATTCTTCTTAGGATATCTTTGAATTTAATTACTCACTTAGCGGCGCATGAGAGGGGTTTTCATTGGAGGGCTTGCAAATGTGATGGCGATCGATGCATTTACCTGGTTCTTCTCATCCTGAATGAAGTCTAGCAGTTGTGTCGTGTCACCCTGATTAATACACGCCAATCCAGCATTCTGGAACAGCTCATGGTCCTCTGGCCTTAAACCATCTTCCACCACGGCTTTTCGCTGTACAGATACAAGATGCCAACTGACACCACTCACAGAGACAGCTAGTTCAAAGTAATAATTCTGACAATATTATGCATCCGATTAGTCATATTATTGTTGAAAATGTCTTATCAATGATATTATATTAAGCGTAGCTAGTTCTTATCATTCTTATATGAGCCACTGTTAGCATGTTAGCTTACCCATCTCTGGATGACATCCTGCAGCTGATCAGCCATCCTCAGCGTTTGTCTTGAATAACAATCGTGGAGGGGTCCAAAAAATAAGAGTGTGAATATTCAGAATATAGATGAAATAATGATAATATCAAAATTTCTGCCAAAAATAGGACACCAGATAGTTACTGTTGCGGTTTGAAATTACTTGTGGTAAAGGTGGACTGTCCAGAGACCTCAGTCAGTAAACCTCTTATCAAGCCCTATGTGCCTGAGCTATAATCGGATTAAAGCAGTGCTACATAGTCACGGCAGACAACAGAACAGTCTGGAAGGCTCTAGCTGAGTCGAGGGAGACTCACTCAATCTTAAACCGCTAGAACTAACTGCATGCTGGTGACCTGGGTTTGTTTTGTTTTGTTTTAATAAACCACAAATGTAGGCTCCAGTAGGGAAGTAAAGTTCATATCTTGTACATCAAATGCATAACAGACTCTGTTACTCTAAGAACCAGTACTGAGCACTGGCCTAAGCTGTATCAGTTTGCTGCCCCAGACAGACAGACAGAAAGGAACACACACACACGGCTGTAGCTAGTTGAGATAAATAGATAGGGCGTTTGAACGGTAGGATTTAGCCAGCGGCTGCTGGTTAGGATAGGTTTGCTCTCTGTATTGGGCCGTGATGAAAGCAAAGCCCTGAACAAAAGCCACAAAGCAAATACACGCAGAGACAGTGTGCTGTGTTGACTCTGATTTAGTCATCTTTAATTGGAGACTGATGATTGTTGTGACGGTTTCATGTAGCCTACTGTATGTCAAAGCTGCTTACAACAATATACCGTTGCAAGAAAAATTATGTGAACCCTTTGAAATTACCTAGATTTCTACATAAATTTGTCATGAAATTTGATCTGATCTTCATCTAAGTTACAACAATAGACCAACACAGTCTACTAAAAACACACAAACTATTATACGTGTTCATGTCTTTATTGAACACACCTTGTAAACACAGTGCAGGGTGGGAAAATGTGAACCCTTGGATTTAATGACTGGTAGACCCTGCTTTGGCAGCAATAACCTCAACCAAACATGTTCTGTAGTTGCGGATCAGACCTGCACAACAGTCAGGAGGAATTTTGGACCATTCCTCTTTACAAAACTGTTTCAGTTCAGCAATATTCTTGGGATGTCAGGTGTGAACCGCTCTCTTGAGGTCATGCCCCAGCATCTCAATCGGGTTGAGGTCAGTACTCTGCCTGGGCCACTCCAGAAGGCGTATTTTCTTCATTTGATTCATTGGTTCGTTGTCTTGTTGTTGTTTAGTGTTTTACATATCGTAGACTCGTCAACAGAGATGTTAGCATGTTCCAGAGATTTCTGTAAGTCTTTAGCTGACAGTGTAGGATTCTTCTTAACCTCATTGAGCATTTTGCACTGTGCTCTTGCAGTCATCTTTGCAGGACGGCCACTCCTAGAGAGAGTAGCAACAGTGCTTAACTTTCTCCATTTATAGACAATTTGTCTTACTGTGGACTGATGAACATCATGGCTTTTATAGATACTTCTGTAACCCTTTCCAGTTTTATGCAAGTCAACAATTCTTAATCTTAGGTCTTCTGAGATCTCTTTTGTTTGAGGCATGATTCACATCAGGCAATGCTTCTTGTGAATAGCAAACTCACATTTTGTGAGTGTTTTTTATAGGGCAGGGCAGCTCTAACCAACATCTCCAATCTCGTCTCATTGATTGTTCTCCAGATTAGCTTTTGGAGAAGTCATTAGCCTAGGGGTTCACATACTTTTTCCAACCTATACTGTGAATGTTTAAAATATGTATTTAATATAGACAAGAAAAATACAATAATTGTGTGTTATTTGTTTAAGCAAACTGTGTTTGTCTATCGTTGTGACTTAGATGAAGATCAGATCAAATATTACGACCAATTTATGCAGAAATCCAGGTAATTCCAAAGGGTTCTGTCACGTTCTGACCTTTATTTCCTTTGTTTTGTCTTTATTTTGTATGGTCAGGGCGTGAGTTGGGGTGAGCAGTCTATGTTTGTATTTCTATGTTTTGCTATTTCTGTGTTTGGCCTGATATGGTTCTCAATCAGAGGCAGCTGTCAATCGTTGTCCCTGATTGGGAACTATATTTAGGTAGCCTGTTTTGTGGGTGGTTGTCTTCAGTCTTTGTGTGTCTGCACCAGATAGAACTGTTTCGGTTTTCACGTTTTGTATTTTGGAAGTGTTCAGTTTATTGTCTTTTATTAAACATGATGAACACTAATCACGCTGCGCTTTGGTCCTCTCCTTCTTCCACAGAAGAAAACCGTTACAGGTTCACATACTTTTTCTTGCAACTGTATGAAAAATATCTGGAAAGGAGAGGGGAAAGAGGGAATTTGAAAATAATCAGTTGTAGAGGATAACTTTATAAAAGAAAGTAGCACTTATTTTTCAAGCACTGTACTCACTCGATATCAAAGACAACCACAATGATACATTGGGTCATTCGTTTTCACTATACATTGAGATGATGCAGACTGAGACAGCCAAATACTTATAAATGCAACATGCAACAATTTCAAAGATTGTACTGAGTTACAGGAAATCAGTCAATTGAAATAAATGAATTAGGCCCTAATCTATGGATTTCACATGACTGGGAATACAGATATTCATCTGTTGATCAGAGATACCTTTAAAAAAAGAAGTAGGGGTGATGATCAGAAAACCAGTCAGTATCTGGTGTGACCGCCTCATGCAGCGCAACACATCTCCTTCGCATAGAGTTGATTAGATGGTTCATTGTTGCTTCTGGAATATTGTCCCACTCCTCTTCAATGACTGTGCGAAGTTGCTGGATATTGGCGGGAACTGGAACAGGCTGTCGTACACGTCGATCCAGAGCATCCCAAACATGCTCAATGGGTGACATGTCTGGTTAGTATGCAGGCCATGGAAGAACTGGGAGATTTCAGCTTCCAGGAATTGTGTACAGATCCTTGGGACATGGGGCCGTGCATTATCATGCTGAAACTTGAGGTGATGGAAGCGGATGAACGGCTCGACAATGGGCCCAGGGTGTCTCTGTGTATTCAACTTTCCATCGATAAAATGCAATTGTGTTCGTTGTCCGTAGCTTATGGCTGCCCATACCATAACCCCACCGCCACAATGTGGCACTCTGTTCACAATGTTGACATCAGCAAACCACTCACCCACATGATGCCATACATGCTGTCTGCTATCTACTCGGTAAAGTTGAAACCGGGATTCATCTATGAAGAGCACACTTCTCCAGCATGCCAGTGGCCATCGAAGGTGAGCATTTTCCCAATGAATTTGTTTACGACGCCGAATTGCAGTCAGGTCAAGACCCCGGTGAGGACGACCAGTACGCAGATGAGCTTCCATGAGACGGTTTCTGACAGAAATTCTTTGGTTGTGCAAACCCACAGTTTCATAATCTGTCTGGGTTGGCTCGTCTCAGACCACAGCTGAAGAAGCTGGATATGGTGGTCCTGGGCTGGCGTGGTTGCACGTAGTCTGCAGTTATGAGGCAGGTTGGACGTGCTGCCAAATTCTCTAAAACGACGTTGGAGGCGGCTTAGATGAGAGAAATTAACATTCAAATCTTACCATTCAATTCTCTGGCAACCGCTTTGGTGGACATTACTGCAGTCCGCATGCCAATTGAACGCTCACTCAAAACTTGAGACATCTGTGGCATTGTGTTGTGTGACAAAACTGGACATTTTAGAGTGGCCTTTTATTGTCCCAAGCACAAGGTACACTTGTGTAATGATCATGCTGTTTAATCAGCTTGTTGATATTCCACACCTGTCAGGTGGATGGATTATCTTTGTAAAGAAATGCTCACTTACAGGGATGTAAACAAATGTGTGCACCAAATTTGAGAGAAATAAGCTTTTTGTGCATATGGACATTTTCTGGGATCTTTTATTTCAGCTCATGAAACATGGAAGCAAAATTTTACATGTTGCATTGAGAAGTGGAGCCAAATTATGAATTATTTGCATTGAAATGCAATGCCCAGTATATTGGTGTCTTCACACTCCTGGACACAATAAAGATTGACACTGAAGAATTGTTCTCTTTTCCAAAGGGGAAATCATCTCAACTTCACATCAATATTTTATTGTACCAAAGTAAAAAGCCAGACTCTTTTCAGCTCAATAGAAACCTATGAGTAAACTCCACCTGTAGAGGGCACTGTTTTCAAAAAATGTAAACTGGGGTTTCAAGTGGAGCTGAGGGTAAAGCCACGAGGGAGAAATATACAGTACCAATCAAAGTTTGGACACACCTACTCATTCAAGGGTTTTTCTTTATTTTTACTATTTTTTACATTGTAGAATAATAGTGAAGACATCAAAACTATGAAATAACACATGGAATCATGTAGTAACCAAAAAAGTGTCAAACAAATCAAAATATATTTTATATTTGAGATTCTTCAAAGTAGCCAGCCTTTGCCTTGATGACAGCTTTGCACACTCTTGGCATTCTCTCAACCAGCTTCATGAGGAATGCTTTTCCAACAGTCTTGAAGGAATTCCCACATATGCTGAGCACTCCGCGGTCCAACTCATCCCAAACCATCTCAATTGGGTTGAGGTCGGGTGATTGTGGAGGCCAGGTCATCTGATGCAGCACTCCATCACTCTCCTTCTTGGTCTAATAGCCCTCACACAGCCTGGAGGTGTGTTTTGGGTCATTGTCCTGTTGAAAAACAAATGATAGTCCCACTAAGCGCAAACCAGATGGGATGGCGTATCGCTGCAGAATGCTGTGGTTGCAATGCTGGTTAAGTGTGCCTTGAATTCTAAATAAATCACTGACAGTGTCACCAGCAAAGCACCCCCCATCATCTGCTTCCATGCTTCACGGTGGGAACCACACATGCGGAGATCATCCGTTCACCTACTCTGCGTCTCACAAAGACACGGCGGCTGGAACCAAAAATCTCAAATTTGGACAGATCAAAGGACAGATTTCCACCGGTCTAACGTCCATTGCTCGTGTTTCTTGGCCCAAGTCTCTTATTCTTATTGGTGTACTTTAGTAGTGGTTTCTTTGCAGCAATTCGACCATGAAGGCCTGATTCATGCAGTCTCTTCTGAACAGTTGATGTTGAGATGTGTCTGTTTCTAGAACTCTGTGAAACATTTATTTGGGCTGCAATTTCTGAGGTGCAGTTAACTCTAATGAACGTTTCCTCTGCAGCAGAGGTAACTCTGGGTCTTCCTTTTCTGTGGCGGTCCTCATGAGAGCCAGTTTCATCATAGCGCTTGATTGTTTTTGCGACTGCACTTGAAGAAACTTTCAAAGTTCTTGAGATTTTCCCGGATTGACTGACCTTCATGTCTTAAAGTAATGATGGCTTGTCGTTTCTCTATGCTTATTTGAGCTGTTCTTGCCGTAATATCGACTTGGTATTTTACCAAATAGAGCTATCTTCTGTGTACCACCCCTACGTTGTCACAACACAACTGATTGGCTCAAACGCATTAAGAAGGAAAGAAATTCCACAAATGAACTTTTGACAAGTTAATTGAAATGCATTCCAGGTGACTACCTCATGAAGATGGTTGAGAAAATGCCAAGAGTGTGCAAAGCTGTCATCAAGGCAAAGGGTGGCTACTTTGAAGAATATCAAATATATTTTGATTTGTCTAACATTTTTTTGGTTACTACATGATTCCATATGTGTTATTTCATAGTTTTGATGTCTTCACAATTATTCTACAATGTAGAAAATAGTAAAAATAAAGAAAACTCTTGAATGAGTAGGTGTGTCCAAACTTTTGACTCGTGCTGTATGTGTAAGATAAATTCAGCTCGCGATTTAAGAATATAAATCAGTTTGTACAGTGATTTGAAGAGCTTGATGAGATATGTTAAAACACATAGACAATGTGTTCGTGACCAATGATTGTTCGTCTCAAGCAATCATATAAAGGTGACACATGGAATACACTGAGACAGACATAAGCAAGATGAGCTGCTGAAAGTTCAATTGTATTTGTAGTTCTGGTAAAGTGTTGGTTATCCACTTATGTGATAAACTGTAAATATTATTCACGTTATCATTATATCAACCAACTGTGTTATTGGAAACTTTATTGTTGTGACTGTCAAATCATATCATATGGCCTAGTGAAATGCGACAAACAGATTATCTGTCTTGAAAAGTGCCCTGAAACAGTCAAAGGATGGACAAGGTTTGGTTGCCATGGCTATTGCCATGATTGCCACTGTGTAGGCCTACTGTTAGGATTCTTCCCAGATGACAATGGACCAGTAGAGGAAAGTGATCCAGGCAGGGTCTCCCTGTGTCTCTGGCAGTGCAGTGACTCTACCATTCCCCCTCTGGCATGGCCTGAAACATTAATGATCACCAGGAGAATGTGATCTGCCTGGCCACCGCAACTCACAGCTCTCCTCCCAACCACCGCCCCACCCAGCTACAGCCTTCTCTTCTCACATCACTGCTTGGAAAGGAGGCCAGTGGATAGGAAGCCTGTGGGCCAGGATGAGCTGTACTGAAAATACAGCACTTCGTGTTGATGATACTTTTATTTAGAAAACTATGAATGACATCTGATATATTTGCAAAATAGCAGGAAAGTTAATAAGCATAGTCATTTAAGTGTTTTGAAAAATAAAATGTTATTCTGTATTTTTAAGTTATATATTATAGATATAGGCATACATGCTCAAAATGCAGATTGTGATATTACTCACTAATACCTAAATGAAAGATATTTCAGAGTATGTAACTCTGCCACTCTCTCTCTCTCTCGCTCGCTCTCTGTCTGTCTGTCTGTCTGTCTGTCTGTCTGTCTGTCTGTCTGTCTGTCTGTCTGTCTGTCTGTCTGTCTGTCCTGTCCTGTCCTGTCCTGTCCTGTCTGTCACATAGAGGAGACAGGAAGGGGCTGGAAAACGTCTGTGACAGGTCTAATAGATGTTTTAACACTTGAGCGAGCACTTAAACGGATAAAGAGTTTTTTTTCTGAAAGGCTAAAAGCCTCCATCACTTCCAACAAGACAGTGGAACCCCGAACATAGAGTGTCAGCATCTCAAAACACTGGAATTGTGATCCGGCTGTCAAAATTGCTTTGACAGCCGGATCACATGTAACATCTCCAATGCTTCCACCTTGGGGACATGCCGGGGAGACGGGGCTGGTGTGCACTGTGCACACCAAAGTTGCCGTGCACACCATAGCAGAGAGAGAGGCCGGTCTTGACTGTAGCCCCTGTCTATGAATCGAGACACACAGTAGATTATTGATCACAGCCAGACAGTGTGTCAGTCTCAGAGACACAGCCGACAGACAGCCGTGTGTCTATCCCTGTCAATTAAAGTCCCCTCTCTGTCTGTATTGATTGGGGAACAACTAAAAACTGTTAGTTGTCATCAATATGCCGATTTACAAACAGGTGAGCAGAGCAGAGGCTGGTAGAGGAAGCGCAGTACAGTGACAGTGACAGTCAGTATGGATCTGTTGTTGTGTGTTGCCTCCAGCGGCCCCAGACAACAAGCCAACAGGCAGATGCTAGTGTCCAGGTAACAGTGAGGCCTGCTTCATCATCTGGGCTTCCCTGTGCCTTCGGTGCTGTCTACTCTCTACTCTGCGGGATAAAGCAGCATTAAGGCCTGTTGAAAGATGTGGGGAAAAAAGGGTCCAGACAACATGCGCACCATGGCACGGTAGCCTTCACCAAAGTACACAGAAATGCGCACAAACACACTGACACACTTAGAGCTGTTTTCTGCTCCCTCACAGCAGCACAGCCCCTCCCTTTAATTATTTGTTATGGGCCGTATGGGGGGCAAAGCTTTTACAAAATGGGCCCAGGGAAGGTCAGGGTGTTCCCTTGAGAGACCTGGAGCTCCATTAATTCAGTCCACTTGGGATTCTCTCTTTATCCCTGTCAAAACTAGTCCTGCCCTTCAAAACCCTATTCCTAAAACCTACCTTGACAGTGAAAATCACAATTCTTCCTACAGTGAGCTACAAAAGTATTGGGACAGTGACACATTTGTTGTTTTGGCTCTGCACTTTGGATTTGAAATGATACATATTGGATGAACTGTTTAGAAATTACGGCACTTTTTGTACGTATTTTGTGCCCAATAGAAATTAATGGGAGATAATGTATTGTGTCATTTGGAGTTAATTTTATTGTAAATAAGAATAGAATATGTTTCTGAACACTTCTACATTCATGTGGATGCTACCATGATTACGGATAATCCTGAATGAATCGTGAATAATGATGAGTGAGAAAGTTACAGAGGCATTAATATCATACCCGCCCAAAAATGCTTACCTCTGCTGTTATTGTGATGGTGAGAGGTTAGCATGTCTTGGGAGTATGATACACTACATGACCAAAAGTATGGGGACATATTCTTGTCGAACATCTCATTTCAAAATCATTGGCAATAATATGGAGTTGGTCCCCCCTTTGCTGTTATAACAGCCTCCACTTTTCTTTGAAAGCTTTCCACTAGATATTGTAACATCGCTGTGGTGACTTGCTTCCATTCAGCCACAAGAGCATTAGTCAGGTCGGGCAATGATGTTGGACGAATAGGCCTGGCTTGCAGTCAGCGTTCCAATTCATCCCAAAGGTGTTCGATGGGGTTGAGGTCAGGGCTCTGTCAAGTTCTTCCACACTGCTCTCAACAAACCATGTCTGTATGGACCTCTCTTTGTACACGGGGGCATTGTCATGCTGAAACAGGAAAGGCCTTCCCCAAACTGTTGCCACAAAGTTGGAAGCACTGAATCGTCTAGAATGTCATTGTATGCTGTAGCGTTAAGATTTCCCTTCGCTGGAACTAAGGGGCCTAGCCCGAACCATGAAAAACAGCCCAGACCATTATTCCTTCTCCACCAAACTTTACAGTTGGCTCTATGCATTGGGGCAGGTAGCGTTCTCCTGGCATCCGCTAAACCCAGATTCGTCCATCGGACTGCCAGATGTTGAAGCGGGATTCATCACTACAGAGAACGCGTTTCCACTGCTCCAGAGCCCAATGGCGATGAGCTTTACACTATTCCAGCCAACGCTTGGCATTACGCATGGTGATCTTAGGCTTTTATGCGGCTGCTCGGCCATGGAAACCCATTTCATGAAGCTCCCAACGAACAGTTCTTGTGTTGACGTTGCTTCCAGAGGCATTTTGGAGTGTTGCAGCCAAGGACAGACAATTTTTACGCGCTACGCTCTTCAGCACTCGGCAGTCCTGTTCTGTGAGCTTGTGTGGCCTACCAATTTGTGGCTAAGCCGTTGTTGCTCCTAGACATTTCGACTTCACAATAACAGTACTTACAGTTGACCGGGGCAGCTCTAGCAGGGCAGAAATTTGACGAACTGACTTGTTGGAGAGGTGGCATCCTATGACGGTGCCACTTTGAAAGTCACTGAGCTCTTTAGTAAGGCCATTCTACTGCCAATGTTTGTTTATGGAGATTGCATGGCTGTGTGCTTGACTTTATACCCCTGTCAGCAACGCGTGTGGCTGAAAAGCCAAATCCACTACTTTGAAGGGGTGTCTACATATTCCACGTATTATTTAAAATCCAAAGTGCTGGAGTACAGAGCGAAAACAACAAAATGTGACACTGTCCCAGGACTTTTTGAGCTCACTGTGCCTTCAGACCCCTTGACTTTTTCCACATTTTGTAACTTTACAGCCTTATTCTAAAATGGATAAAATAAAATAAAATCCTCAGCAATCTACACACAATACCCCATAATGACAAATGAAAAAAAAAAAAAAATTTGAAAATGTATTTAAAATAAAAAACAAATAGCTTTTTATATAAGCTAAGGTGTATCCTGTTTGCATTTATTATCCTTGAGATGTTATTACAACTGTTTTAAATTCAATTGATTGGATATGATTTCGAAAGGCACACACCTGTCTATATAAGGTCCCACAGTTGACAGTGCATGTCAGAGCAAAAACCAAGATATGAGGTCAAAGGAATTGTCTGTAGAATTGTCCGTAGAGCTCCGAGACAGGATTGTTTCGAGACACAGATCTGGGGAAGGATACCAAAACATTTCTGCAGCATTGAAGGTCCCCAAGAACACAGTGGCCTCCATCATTCTTAAACGGAAGAAGGTCTGAACCACCAAGACCCTTCCTAGAGGTGGCCGCCCGGCCAAACTGAGCAACCGGGGGAGAAGGCCCTAGGTCAGGGAGGTGACCAAGAACCGATGGTCACTGACAGAGCTCTAGAGTTCCTCTGTGGAGATGGAAGAACCATCCAGAAGGGCAACCATCTCTGCAGCACTCCACCAATCAGGTCTTTATGGTAGAGTGGCCAGAGTGGAAGCCACTCATCAGTAAAAGGCACATGACAGCCCGCTTGGAGTTTGCCAAAAGGCACCTAAAGACTCTCACACCATGAGAAACAAGATTCTCTGGTCTGATAAAACCAAGATTGAACTCTTTGGCCTGAATGCCAAGCGTCATGTCTGGAGGAAACCTGGTACCATCCCTACGGTGAAGCATGGTGGTGGCAGCATCATGGTGTGGGGTTGTTTTTCAGCGGCAGGGACTGGGAGACCAGAGATACTTGATGAGGCTGTAACATAACAAAATGTTGAAAAAGTCAAGGGGTCTGAATACTTTCCAAAGACACTGTATATCAGCACAATTTGGGAAGTACAAGAAGACACTTCCGCCTACACAATTCTAAATAGCTATAAACCTACTGAAGCAGGGAGATTCTTGAGAAAATGTGATCTATGGGTTCATACTTGACTATAGAGAACTTCTCTCCTTTTAGTTGTGCAATAGGAAGAGCCTGTGGTAGTCAACAAATTTCCAATTTACTCTGTGGGCAATTTCTACACATTATTTAGGTAATCAGTGCTAAAAAGGAACTACGAATTGAAGAGGAAACTGTGAGGTTCCTGCTAATTGACTCTGTGGTCAATTACTACACCTCTCCTTTAGGTTACAGTACTCTGAGATTAAATGGGAAACACCAACCAATCAAAGAAGCAAATCAAGACCAGCATATCAGAAGAATATCGGTTTGAAATCAGACACCTCATTCGGGGGGGGGGGGGGGGGGGGGTGGTTTGGGACAGGCAGGAGTGGTAGCAGAGGCAGTCTGTTAGGGGCCCCTATGAGCCTGCTCCTTCACACTGAGTTGGGCTGGGGTGGCTGGCTGGCTGGTAAATGGTCCACTGTGTGTACGTTCTCTAAGAGGTAAGTAAGGAGAAAGTAAGAAAAAGGGGGAATCTCTCCATGGAGAGATTATACTGTATATACAAATTAAATTCTGTTATAAACACCTTATAACTTCAACAATGTATTACTCATCTATATCACTGTAATTCCTTAATAAATTGCACATCCTAATAAAGAAATTGTTCTTTCAAATTTTTTAATTGTTATTTTCAGGAGAGATAAAAAATAAATCCTAGTCACACATCTTTGAGTGTAACCTTGCAGAGCCATGCTGAATCTGTTAACTGCATGGCCAGGTTACACAACTGTTTATTGTTGTTGTTTCGCCTATTAAATATACATGGCTATACGATAGCAGTGACCTGAGATATGCCTCCTGTCCTGCAACACTGCTTTTGCTCCCCACATGCCTTCAGCTTTCAGCTGCCTTCAGTCCAGCTGCCTTCAGGTTTCAGCTGCCTTCAGTTCAGCTGCCTTCAGTTCAGCTGCCTTCAGCTGCCTTCAGTCCAGCTGCCTTCAGTTCAGCTGCCTTCAGGTTTCAGCTGCCTTCAGTTCAGCTGCCTTCAGTTCAGCTGCCTTCAGCTGCCTTCAGTTCAGCTGCCTTCAGTTCAGCTGCCTTCAGCTGCCTTCAGTTCAGCTGCCTTCAGTTCAACTTCCTTCAGCTGTATCACATCCGGCCGTGATTGGGACTCCTATAGGGCGGTGCACAATTGGCCCGGGGTAGGCCGTCATTGTAAAGAATTTGTTCTTAACTGACTTGCCTCGTTAAATAAATGTTATATATATATTTTTTAAATGTCAAAGCTGGCTTGGCCTAGTCACAATGACAATATTTGGGAAGGGTTCTTTGCTATGACTGCACAACAGTGATTCAATTCAGTGTGTGTGTGTGTGTGTGTGTGTGTGTGTGTGTGTGTGTGTGTGTGTGTGTGTGTGTGTGTGTGTGTGTGTGTGTGTGTGTGTGTGTGTGTGTGTGTGTGTGTGTGTGTGTGTGTGTGTGTGTGTGTGTGTGTGTGTGTGTGTGTGTGCGCGCGCTTGTCTCCATTCACGTGGGTGACTTATAGCCAACATGGCAGTTTTTCAGGGGGGCTCTCTCCTCTCTACTGCTTTGTATGAGCCAAGGCTGAAAGGAAAGGGCCTTTGGGGCTGTGGAAGTACTTACCGGCTGTGCGTCTCCGCTCTGCTCCCCACGCGGCCTGGTCCCTGGCATTACACTGCTTTGATCCTGCCTAAGTCAGACACATGACCACACAGCCCTCTGAACGGCCATTAGAGCAGGCTTCAGCTACCCAGCCCCCTGAACGGCCATTAGAGCAGGCTTCAGTCACACAGCCCCCTGAACGGCCATTAGAGCAGGCTTCAGCTACCCCAGCACCTGAACGGCCATTAGAGCAGGCTTCAGCTACCCAGCCCCCTGAACGGCCATTAGAGCAGGCTTCAGTCACACAGCCCCCTGAATGGCCATTAGAGCAGGCTTCAGCTACCCAGCCCCTTGAACGGCCATTAGAGCAGGCTTCAGCTACCCAGCCCCCTGAACGGCCATTAGAGCAGGCTTCAGCTACCCAGCCCCCTGAACGGCCATTAGAGCAGGCTTCAGTCACACAGCCCTCTGAACGGCCATTAGAGCAGGCTTCAGCTACCCAGCCCCCTGAACGGCCATTAGAGCAGGCTTCAGTCACACAGCCCTCTGAACGGCCATTAGAGCAGGCTTCAGCTACCACAGCACCTGAACGGCCATTAGAGCAGGCTTCAGCTACCCAGCCCCCTGAACGGCCATTAGAGCAGGCTTCAGCTACCCAGCCCCCTGAACGGCCATTAGAGCAGGCTTCAGCTACCCAGCCCCTGAACAGCCATTAGAGCAGGCTTCAGCTACCCAGCCCCCTGAACGGCCATTAGAGCAGGCTTCAGCTACCCAGCCCTCTGGACGACCCTTAGAGCAGGCTTCAGCTACCCAACCCCCTGAACGGCCATTAGAGCAGGCTTCAGCTACCCAGCCCCCTGAACGGCCATTAGAGCAGGCTTCAGCTACCCAGCCCCCTGAACGGCCATTAGAGCAAGCTTCAGCTACCCAGCCCCCTGAACGGCCATTAGAGCAGGCTTCAGTCACACAGCCCCCTGAACGGCCATTAGAGCAGGCTTCAGTCACACAGCCCCCTGAACGGCCATTAGAGCAGGCTTCAGTCACACAGCCCCCTGAACGGCCATTAGAGCAAGCTTCAGCTACCCAGCCCCCTGAACGGCCATTAGAGCAGGCTTCAGTCACACAGCCCCCTGAACAGCCATTAGAGCAGGCTTCAGTCACACAGCCCCCTGAACGGCCATTAGAGCAGGCTTCAGTCACACAGCCCCCTGAACGGCCATTAGAGCAAGCTTCAGCTACCCAGCCCCCTGAACGGCCATTAGAGCAGGCTTCAGCTACCCAGCCCCCTGAACGGCCATTAGAGCAGGCTTCAGCTACCCAGCCCCCTGAACGGCCATTAGAGCAGGCTTCAGCTACCCAGCATCTGTCTCCCCACCCCACATGCACCGCCACCGCTCAAATCATTCATTAAATCAGAACACAAAAAGTTACTTTACTTGAACGCCTCTGCATTAATATTTTATCAAGAGCTGATTTTGTTCTCCTTCCTTCCTAAAGTTGTTTATCTCCCTTGTCTTATAGCTCCCCTACGTGCACACACTTGGCTTGGACGTTTGTGAAATGGATCCTATGAATTTTTCAAAAGGATTCATTGCTGCAATCAGGCCTGGTTAATTGTATCACAAAGCAACATCTTCTTTCTCTCTCTCCCTCTCCCTCTCTCTCTCCCTCGCTCTGCAAGTCACATGCTGTTTGCATAGACAGGATTTGTACAGATATGAAGAGAAAGAGGTGTATGTATGTGTGTGTGGGGGGGGGGGGGGGGGGGGGGGGGTTGAAATACCATGATGTGCTCTGTGTGTGAAGATCAGAAATGTAATGTGCTGTGTAATTAAATAAGGTTGGGATGAACCCCAGGGAGATCTCTGGTAGATTACATTGTTTCTTTTTAAAAATGTTATCTTTATTTAACTAGGCAAGTCAGGTAAGAACAAATTCTTATTTACAATGACGGCCTACCCCGGCCAAACCCTAACCCGGACGACACTGGGCCAATTGTGCACTGCCCTATGGGACTCCCAATCACAGCCGGTTGTGATACAGCCTGGAATCGAACCAGGGTCTTTAGTGACACCTCTAGCACTGAGATGCAGTGCCTTAGACCGCTGCTCCACTCGGGAGCAGTCACACCATTGTAAGTGGTGTGTGAGCACCAGTTTTACCTATGCTATGAATGGTGAGCAAGCTACTGCCCCGACTCTAACAGAAGGCGTTTCAAGGTCTTTTCCCTGACTGACACGTTGATGTGTTCTGGATTTCCTTGTTGTGTGCTATTTATCCCCTGAAGAGAAACACTTTGTTATTAAGCCAAAGTTAATCCTTTTAGCACCACAGTCAGAATTCATCTCACATTAAACAGGACTTAAAATAAAGATGAAACAAAGCCTACATGACACTGAGATAGAAATTGTGCGACTGTAGACAAGGTAAAAGGATTTGGACAAATTAAAAGCTTTTTCGCATTACACTTTAACTCGCCCATGTTATGAAGTTTGTATCTATGCTTTGTGAAATATGATGACACAGAATATAATATGAGAATGAATGTGTAAAAGGGCCTGTCTGTCAGTGTCTGCAGCAGTGAGACCTAAGGAATCTGACTAAGATATACAGTAGACTGCAAGCTGAGCAGAAGGACCAACCCCCTCTTTTCTTCAGGCTGAGTGAGTGACAGCTCACTTCCAAATAGTATAGTGATATGTAATGGTTAATCAAGCAGATGAACATGTCTTTAAATGAGCAGACGACCTTATAGTCAGGCAGATGAGTGTCACAAATAACACCCTATTCCCTTTATGGTGCACTACTTTTGACCAGGACTCATAGGGATCTGGTCAAAAGTATTGCACTATAAAGGAAATAGAGTGTTATTTGGGATTCAGACAGAGTCTGACCACCACCTTTTATAAGTCAGCCTAGTGGGGGAGGGTTGGATCTTTCCTTAAGGAGCCGTGTTGTTCAGGGCCACTCTCAGCCCCATCTCAGCCCTCCCAGCAGGGCTAATGGAAAGCTTTCAAGGCATGATGCTCCACAAAAACGTCCACTCTCATTTGGCCTCTGCTTGCCTGGCTCTGATGTGATGTCACTGGCTGCTTGCGGACGGGCATTGGCCACTGGCTCAGCCCATTCTTCTGGCTTGAAAGCCCCCAGGCTATCCCTTCTACGTGTACACGCGTGTGTGCACACACACACACATGCATGCACACACGAATGCATGCACACAAACAAACACACACACACACACACACACACACACAGGGGACTTGCCATGTTAAACAGGCCCGAAAAGAACAAGAGCTTCAGAACTAAATTCTAGATCACATCATGTGCACATTGGACATCCCAGAACCAGAGCAGGCTGACTGGAAAGTCCCCCATTCCTCTTGAGAAGGCAGGTAGGCGTCACATCAAGGGAGACCCATAGAGAGACACTGGTCCATAGCCATCTTTATTTTATAGACAATCTTGAGCATCTCTGACCTTTCTGAAGATATTGTATCGCAAATCACGTAATGGATTTAGATGTAAATCTTTCCACAATATATGACATTAAAACACAGCTGTAGACTTAAAAACACTGCTGTATAATGTTAATTGACTGCTGAATTGCGTGGAGATTTACATTTTTATTTTGAGTTTCAGAGTACATAAAGCCCACTCCAGTCTAAGCCAGTAAAGATGGAGTTTGACCCAAGCCGTGTCAGAGCAGAGAAACCTTTTTACCCTGTAGATGCCAGCTTTCCCCACACACCCTACCCTGTCTTGTTATCATTTTCTCTCTCATTCTCCTCCTTTTATCTTTCCAGAATCATTAATAATTTGTGCCTTAGACTTGCTGTTTGATGACAGCTGTGTAGTTGGCTTCAGTCTATTTTTCAGATCAGGTGAATAATGAATAACCTCTTGCAACAAAAGAAGTCAAAGTCGTTCTTCTATACGAGCCCTCCCTCCTCCATCCTACCTCCCCGTTCTCCCCCATCCAACCTCTTGTGTCAGGGGGGAGGAGGCAGGTGAAGAGAAAAGTCACCTTCTCTTACTCTCTGACATGTTGGATGATTTGCAAAGGTCTAACAATTACAACTGTGGGTAAAATGTATGTCCCTTTTGTTGTTTCGTATAATAACACTGAAACAGTCATATTATGGTATTCAAATCAAATCAAACTTTATTTGTCACATGCGCTGAATACAACAAGTGTAGACTTTACCGTGAAATGCTGACTTACAAGCCCTTATTAACCAACAGTGCAGTTCAAGAAGAAGAAAATATTTACCAAGTAGACTAAAATAAAAAGTAATAATAAATAGTAACACAATAAGAATAACAATAACGAGGCTATATACCAAGTCAGAGTGCGGGGATACAGGCTAGTTGAGGTAATCTGTACATGTACAGAAGGTGGGGGCGAAGTGACTATGCATAGGTAACAAACAGCGAGTAGCAGCAGTGTACAGGGGAGGGGGGGTCAATGTAAATTGTTCGGTGGCAATTTTATGAATTGTTCAGCAGTCTTATGGCTTGGGGGTAGAAGCTGTTGAGGAGCCTTGTGGTACTAGACTTGGCGCTCCGGTACCGATTGGCGTGCGGTAGCAGAGAGAACAGTCTATAACTTGGGTGACTGGAGTCTCTGACAATTTTACAGACTTTTCTCTGACACCATCTATTATATAGGTCTTGGATGGCAGGGAGCTTGGCCCCAGTGATGTACTATCCTCTGTAGCGCCTTACGGTCAGATGCCGAGCAGTTGCCATACCAGGCGGTGATGCAACACCAAGGAACTTAACTCTTGACCCGCTCCACTACAGCCCCGTCGATGTTAATGGGGGCCTGTTCGGCCCGCTTTTTCCTGTAGTCCACAATCAGCTCCTTAGTCTTGCTCACATTGAGGGAAAGATTGTTGTCCTGGCACCACTCTGCCAGTTCTCTGACCTCCTCCCTATAGGCCGTCTCATCATTGTCGGTGATCAGGCCTACCACTGTTGTGTCGTCAGCAAACGTAATGATGGTGTTGGAGTCGTGTTTGGCCACGCAGTCGTGGGTGAATAGGGAATACAGGTGGGGACTAAGTACACACCCCTGAGGGGCCCCAGTGTTAAGGATCAGCGTGGCAGACGTGTTGTTGCCTACTCTTACCACCTGGGGGTGGCCCATCAGGAAGCCCAGGATCCAGTTGCAGAGGGAGGTGTTTAGTCCCAGAGTCCTTAGCTTAGTGATGAGCTTTGTGGGCACTATGGTGTTGAACACTGAGCTGTAGTCAATGAACAGCATTCTCACATAGGTGTTCATTTTGTCCAGGTGAGGAAGGGCAGTGTAGAGTGCGATTGAGATTGCGTCATCTGTGGATCTGTTGGGGTGGTATGCGAATCGGAGTGGGTCTAGGGTATCCAGGAGGATGCTGTTGATGTGAGCCATGAACAGCCTTTCAAAGCACTTCATGGCTACCGACGTGAGTACCACGAGGCGGTAATCATTTAGGCAGGTTACCTTCGCTTCCTTGGGCACAAGGACTATGGTGGTCTGCTTGAAGCATGAAGGTATTACAGACTCAGTCAGGCAGAGGCTGAAAATGTCAGTGAAGAGACTTGACAGTTGGTCCATGCATGCTTTGAGTTCCCGTTCTGGTAATCCATCTGGCCCAGCGGCTTTGTGAATGTTGACCTGTTTAAAGGTTTTGTTCACATCGGCAACTGAGAGCGTTATCACACAGTCATCCAGAACAGCTGGTGCTCTTGTGCATGCTTCAGTGTTGCTTGCCTCGAAGCGAGCATAAAAGGTATTTAGCTCATCTGGTAGGCTTGCGTCACTGGGCAGCTCACGTCTGGGTTTCCCTTTGTAGTCCGTAATAGTTTTCAAGCCCTGCCACATCCGACAAGGGTCAGAGCCGGTGTAGTAGGATTCAATCTTAATCCTGTATTGACGCTTTGCCTGTTTGATGGTTCGTCTGAGGGCATAGCGGAATTTCTTATAAGCGTCTGGATTAGTCTCCCGCTCCTTGAAAGCAGCCGCTCTAGCCTTTAGCTCGATGTAGATGTTGCCTGTAATCCATGGCTTCTGGTTGGGATATGTACAGTACGTACATTCACTGTGGGGACGACAACATCGAGGCACTTATTGATGAAGCCAATGACTGAAGTGGTGTATTCCTCAATGCCATTGGATGAATCGCGGAACATATTCCAGTCTGCGCTAGCAAAACAGTCCTGTAGTGTAGCATCCGCGTCATCTGACCACTTCTGTATTGAACGAGTCCCTGGTACTTCCTGCTTTAGTTTTTGCATGTAAGCAGGAATCAGGAGGATAGAATTATGGTCAGATTTGCCAAATGGAGGACGGGGGAGAGCTTTGTATGCATCTCTGTGTGTGGAGTAAGGGTGGTCTAGGATTTTTTTCCCCCTGGTTGCATATGTGACATGCTGGTAAAAATGGTATTGTGTGGTTGTCAACAATATGTTTGCCCACACACAATATGACTATCTGTCTGTATTGTTCAGCTCTCTGTTGATATAGTACTGTCCCAGGTACCACTCTTCTGTCCATCATCGCCTTCTAGTGATTTAGGCTTGCGAAGATGTTCTTTCCAGTGTGGCTTCTGTGTCTGAGGCAGAGTACAGTTTGATAGGATTGTTGTCTATCATTCTGGCCTTCAGTCTGAGTAAGTCTTACCTCTGTTCACTGGGAGTAACATAGTGTGTGACCTTGTTAATTTTTTAGTTGAATCCTGCTTTTAAACAACTTCCTCAGTTTGTTTCTGTCAAAGTCTACTAATCAGTGCATGAGAACCAACGCAACATCATGATTATACACATTAACATTGAAATAGCCCTAGAATTATCACAATTTTTCTCTCCCTTTGTCTTCCCCCCTTCTACATGACACATTTACTATTTGATTATTGGAGCTATTTTCCATTCAGCAGAGGCTGTTGATTCCAGATGTGGCCAGAGGGTTGGGTGTGATCATCTCTACGCAGGGGCGAAAATCTGAGATCAACCTTGGAGGGGACAATTACATGAAATGTTCTCAAGAGCAATTCCTGAGGGGGACACCAAAAGTAGTGCTGTAACACATAGCATACGTTGTTAAATGTATATTGAGGAACCATAATTCCTACAACTGGATAATTGATAGGTACAGTAGTTAACTGAAGGGTTTTCCCAACTTGTTCAAATGTTTAAATCATTATAATTCTACTACTAATAATAGTTATAGCAGTGCTCCTTACCAGTCCAGTATGTATGCAGGTATTCGTACTTACAACCAGCAATATCAAGAAAGGTCAGTAGGTGACAATGGTACTGTACACTGTATGGGTGTAGTTTTCATAAATACAATGAACATGGTGTGATCACATCTAAAAGAATCTCCATTGAGAACCATCACAAAGTTGGTCTCCGTATTGAATTGACCTTTTAATTGGACTTTTTCTGATACATTTATATAGTCATTAAATATGTCCACCTGGCCTGAGTCTACAATATCTTTGCAAGAACAAAAAGTTTAAAATAAGTAGTTCTAAAAGCAAAATAACTACTTCAATGAAAAACCCAAATAAATCAAACAAAATATCCTTCAGTGTCTCAACTCAGCCAGTGTCTCAACTCAGCCAGTGTCTCAACTCAGCCAGTGTCTCAACTCAGCCAGTGTCTCAACTTAGCCAGTGTCTCAACTCAGCCAGTGTCTCAACTCAGCCAGTGTCTCAACTCAGCCAGTGTCTCAACTCAGTCAGTGTCTCAACTCAGCCAGTGTCTCAACTCAGTCAGTGTCTCAACTCAGTCAGTGTCTCAACTCAGTCAGTGTCTCAACTCAGTCAGTGTCTCAACTCAGTCAGTGTCTCAACTCTTCAAACAGCAGCTATGGACAAGTATGTCGCACAAAGTAGGCCATTTTAAATAAAATAACATGAAATAAATCATTTGTAAGTGTCCTGAAAACTACTAAACAAAAGAACAAATATCAATTACACCAGGGGTTCTCAAACAGGGATCCATGGACTAATTGCAAGGGGTCCGTGAAATAAAAAAGTGTAATGAATGTAGTCAGTACCACAAGGTTTCCAGTAAGTTTACATATAATATAGAGGGGGTGGAGGTCCCTGAGGACTGCTCAAAACCTTGCCTGCCTTGCCTCAAAATATGCAGGGGTTCCAGTACCCCAAAAAGGTTGAGAACCACTGCTATACACACTACTGAACAAAAGAACCGAGCATATGTTTGCGGGTTTCCTCAACAACACATCAGTTGGCACTTTCGCAATGCCCTCGCCTGTTGTCTCCGACACCCTGTATAGCCCAATAAACTCCTTGTGAGGGACATGGTCATGGTCAACATAACGCAGACAGACACTCTCCTGTTCAGCACCAGAGACATCTTGAGTACCATCAACAATTAATGAAAATTGTACAATCGGAAGAGACCTAATCTCAGCTGCAATGCCTCGAATGACTATTGGCCATGATGTTCAGAATTTCATTCTGTGCTTTGGGGCCTGTGTACATTGTGGTACGCTCTGTTAACCACTTCAGTAAAATGGGATCATCCTCTTCTGCCCTAAGTTTCAAAATCTGGTATAAATTCCCACTGTCATCCGTGTGGCCTCTAAAGGCTTGTCCCTGTCTTACTACATGCCGCACCGAACTAACAATTTTCATCAAGCAATGCCTTGCGTCATCCGGCTGTTTAACCCACGCGCTGGACATAACTAGACACTGATTGGATTTAGCTGGTGTGCTGTTACAATTACAAAGTGGCGGTGGGTTTGGCAATTTTGATGTGCTGTGAATTTTTCAATGCCTTTTCTCCAGTTCCTAAATCCTGCACTAATGAAGGCAGCATCAGCTCTTTGGCCAAAAGATGGCTGGCTTGAAAACCCTTGGCTACAGTGAAAACACAACACACCTTTTATTGATGGATCATAATGTAGCCAGGGGAAATCGCGAAACCATCTCTCTTGAAACGTCAACACTCTGTTGGCAAGAGTTTGCGGTTCTATAAATTGTGGGTGTGGCTGATATGGTTTTGTGCCATCACTGTGGTAACTGGACAATGCTGTGCCACTGTCCCCTATACTGGTGCTGCTGGCAACAAGGGTGACACTTGGTCCTGCCGTGGCTGTGACACTGTCCTCTGAAGTCTCTCTTCCTGGCTCTTTCCCTTTCACCCCCCTAACTGACTCAGCCGGTCTCCTAGAAAATAAATAAGGTGTTTGCCGTACTCCTAACTACCGGTACCCAAAACTACACAATTAATCACAACAGCAATACCATTGCCGTAAACAAATCTTAGTTTAGTCACCAGTTTAAGTTGAGAGTGGGGGTATCCATGGCATTTTCCAATTATGTCCTTATTTTACAAGTCAAAAAAATTGAGAACCTTTCATAATGTTGCCAAACAAAGACTCAACAAACTTACCTGAGACTCCCTGTCTCTGCCAGTCTGTCCCTGCATATCTGTCCCCAGCTCTGCTGTCTGTGTGCCATCTGTTGCCTGCTCTGCCTAATGACATCATTGTGAAACATTTCCATTAGCATTTCACTTCTTTCTTATGAACATTTTATCAACTAGTCTTTGAGATATTAGGATACTAGAGTTCTTACTATGCGTTTTGGTGTACTGACAAATACTCTGATGTCCGTCGTCTTACTTTTTTCTGCCATTTTTCTACCTGGCTGGCTGGCTGGCCTAGCTGCACACACACACATTTACACAACACATGCTGCAACCTTTTGTAATTTAAATAGTTTGTTTCATATTGGCTGGCTTCCAACAATAGCTGAATTTGTAAAGCTAGCGAGCACCAATTCCGTTTCTGTGTGTTTGCTATAATCTTTGCTACCTGGTTAAA
Organism: Salvelinus fontinalis; assembly: GCF_029448725.1. Classification (NCBI taxonomy): domain Eukaryota; kingdom Metazoa; phylum Chordata; class Actinopteri; order Salmoniformes; family Salmonidae; genus Salvelinus; species Salvelinus fontinalis. The sequence goes on along the minus strand of NC_074678.1, from coordinate 19,090,822 downwards.
TAAAGGTGAAATAAAATAGAATAAAAAAAGTTCACTAGCGACAATTTATCTTTTGCAACGAGACCATTATATGTATTTAAGACAATGGTAGAAGAGAGTGTAGTTCTGTTCTGTTCAGTTTGGACTTCAGTTTATTGCTAACCTTATCACAGGGACGTCGAAGCACTACAGCTGCATGCTGATCTTGGAATAAACTGACGATAGCAAAGATTCTATCTTTGACGACGCCACATAAATGGAATAGGTACTAGCTAGCTTGATAGTTAATGTTTGCTTTAGTTTGCGCGCTAGCTCTGCAAATTCAGCTAGTGTGTGAACCCTGCCAACATAAAAATAAATAAATAACATTGCTATGGACCTGCTATGGATTGACTGGATTAACCTCACGTCAGTTACGTACATGTCCCTTTCGGACAGTAGATACGAACCCTTTATTACCTTGCCAGCTAAAGAACTGGCAGTGGATCAAACCATTGTGAGGCAAAGGGTGGGGGGGGTCGCAATCTTTTGAAATTTAAATACGCTATTAAGTGTCTATAATCAGCACAAGTGCTTTCATTGCGTATTATTAATATTATTGAAATTACATAGTTATGTTTACAGTGATATATTGGGGGGGACAAATCATATTTTTCCCAAGATGGGGGGGTCGTGTCCCCCCGTCCCCCCTGGGATTTCCGCCTATGTCTCTACTGTAAACAGGCTCTGATGACTGTTGGTGATTTATATACTAAACAAAAAAATAAACTCAACATGCAACAATTTCAAAGATTGTACTGAGTTACAGTTCTTATAAGGAAATCGGTCAATTGAAATAAATTAATTAGGCCCTAATCTATGGACTTCACATGACTGGGCAGGGGTGCAGCCATGGGTGGGGCTGGGAGAGCATAAGCCCACCCACTTGTCAGCAAGGGAGATAGGCCCGGACTTACTGCCAAATTCTCTAAAACGACGTTGAGACGTCTGTAACATTGTGTTGTGTGACAAAACTGCACATTTTAAAGTGGCCTTTTTTTGTATGCTCCAAAAAAAATGGGAAATTATGTTTTTACTGTATGTTTTGTGTGTGCGTACAATGTAGCTCAGTATTTGAATTATTTTTGCTCGTCTTTATCAAGGTTGTCAATCATTTCGGACCTCACTGTACATGGATAAGGGAGAAACAGATCCTGGAAGGAACAGTGTTTTAACCCAAAACTGAGCTGCTATGGAGGCTGTTTCATCCTCCAACTATAAGAGATGCAAAGATTCTCATCAAAAACCAAAGCATGACTTAAAATGTCTCTTATCTGTTATCTGACATCAATAATAAAACTGCCCCAAACCACCACACTCTACTCTCTAATTGAACAACTATGTTTTATTTGTCGAGAGAGAGAGAGAGAGAGAGAGAGAGAGAGAGAGAGAGAGAGAGAGAGAGAGAGAGAGAGAGAGAGAGAGAGAGAGAGAGAGAGAGAGAGAGAGAGAGAGAGAGAGAGAGAGAGAGAGAGAGAGAGAGAGAGAGAGAGAGAGAGAGAGAGAGAGAGGAGAGAGAGAGAGAGAGAGAGAGAGAGAGAGAGAGAGAGAGAGAGAGAGAGAGAGAGAGAGAGAGAGAGAACTTCAGAGCAGGTCTCGATTTGATCCACAGAATGTGCTCTGATTTTTTTTCCCACTCGAATCAATCAGACAATTTCAGGACTTATTCTATTCATATTTGATATGCAGTGGGGTAATGCTTTAAAACTCTAGCCCAGGCATCAGCCAGAGGCCTGGAAGGAAAATCTGGGTAGACTAATGGCTCACTTGAAGGCTTTGCTTGAAAGGCCTCATCGGTCTACTTTCAGAATGAACCACACAGGACTGAAGCAACTGAGTAGTTTTTAGACCCAGTCAGCCAATCAGTTAGTCAGTCAGCCTAAAAGATGAAGGACTGCTCTCCCTTCTCATAGTAATACATCCTTTACTGTACTCAGTTATTATCAATGCTTTCTGCTGATGCAAACATATCTCACAGCATTTTGAACTCTACCAGCGCTATGAGGAGCGAAACTGCAATTCATTTCTGTCTCCCAAAGAAATGTAACGTTGTATTTAGGATATTGTGTGACTTGCATATTCATCACAGGATTGAGTGCTTAGCAAATTCAATCAAGTTCTTGGACATTTTGACTTTCACCTAAAGTCAACCCATGAAACTTTCCTCTTGACCTGGCTGACAGTAAGGTCCTTTGACTTGGGTAAACTGAGTCACTAACTAATGCCTTAGGAATCCATTTGGCTTTAGGGGCTATAGGGCATGGACTGGGTTATACTGTATAGCTAGCTGCATGATAGTGGGATGGGAGCATTTAATAGCCTGGTAGCTTCAGGCTGCCTCTGAGTGTTAAAGGCACGTATTTATAGAGTGCTAGTTAGCTGCTTACTACTGTTCATTCTGCCAGAAGTCCCCAGAGCCAGACACAGCTCAGACCAGATATAGTGTCTCAATCAGAGCAGTCAGAGTGAGACATCAGAAGGTCACCCTGGTGGAGAGGGATCCTGTCTTGACAGTTTACTTTGTATTTCTTTGCTTTGTTTTACTATGACTTTCATATGTAATAAGTTCACACTTGAATGATATTTCCCTCAATGCAGGTCCACAGTTGGTCACTTCTCTATTGGCCATTTATAAAACATAGACAAATCGGAATTATTATTATTGATATAGGTAACTAGGGAATACCTATTACATGCAGTAGCTGTCGTGATTAGTGCTGGTCTTTTTCCATAGATTTAAAAGAGGAAAGTCATGAACAAATACTCACAGGTTAATCATCATTCTTTCACAAGTAAACTCTACCTGGAAGAACGGCTGGCCAAAAGCAATGGTTATGCTTCCCTTCAGTGGCAGTTTTAGCATGGAAATCTTGGTGGGGCAAAAAAATACAAGTAAAATACATGCCAGCAAAGCCACTACACAACACAACACTAAACAATACATTCATTGTACTATAACGGTAACAAACGGTGCCCACAAACTGTTAGGGCCTACATAAAGCTGTCCCAACAGCAGTCCCAACATCTTATCACTGCTACACCTGGCTATCAGCTGAGCCTTGTTTGGCAGCAAAACAGTTAATTCAGCCTCATTTACTGCCTTTTAAAAAAACTGAGCTGATATGGCTGACTTGCTTAAACAAATTGTCTAATGACAATTGAGATGTACAAACTATGGCATAAGGGGACAACAAGCAGATAAGAGGCAATCCATAATTTCAATTAAGACATTAATGAGCGAGCTAGGATAGGCATAACGTTAGACAATATAACTATTTGTTTAGCACTTTTGAAATGTACAGCGACATAATTCAGAACATTGGCCGGTCTTACAGTGTACACCAAATCAGAACCGTAGGATAAATAAAGGGGGCATATAAGTAGACAATGAAAGATCTTACCATATTTGAGGATTACATTTCTCTAAAATAGGTTATAGGCTACAGTAGAACAGTCAAAACAGTAGACAAAATTAAGAGGGGTAAATAGACCAAATTATTAGGGTGAGGCACATGGGCTACTAACATCTTACTACACAACATACACTTAGTATTACCTTCTTAGCTACAGTATACATATCTTCCTGGCATATTACATCATTTATGAAGCAGCGTACAATAGATTTTTGGACTCACATTGTTCATGCTGTGCTCACTTGAACAGGAAGGTGGGGCGGCGGTCCTCCGAGTTAACAGTTGTTTTGAGCACGTCACAAATCATGCTTCATTGACAGAATGGCCAATGTTGAATGTTTATCATTTTAAACTTGGAAAAGAGCCTTTTAATCCCAGATTTGGGACCACACTGATTCCTTCCAAACCACTCGTTGAATTTGCGATTTCCTACTTGTTGTCTAATGTTTATGTCTAATGGCCGATGAGCACCGATACGTTTTATCTATAATTTCTCTTCATATGACAAGGATTAAAAAGGATTTGCCAGTAGATTGTTGACTTGATTCATGATGATAACTGCTAGCTAAAATTGTGAAAGTATGATATTGTCATCAGTCCAATCAAAACTACCGTGATTTGACTTCATTTTATCTCTGGCCAATGACTTTGAGCCTTCTTGGATGGGCACTTCTATGGCAGCAGCCGAAGGGCAAAAAAATTCAAGGTCTCCTCTTACGTGACAATTTTCAAAGTCCCCATGGGTGACAGAACACTGAGCCAATCACGTCGCAACGCTCCGTAATTTTTGCTGGCTTGCCCCACCACAGAAAGCATTGAGCTAGGCTGAAACACCTGCATTTTGGAGTTGCCTTACTCAAAAAAAGAGATCCTGTTTGTATGCGGCTTTATTAACTCAATGATATAGATTATTTTTTACATTGTTTGCAAACTGATATGTGACACGTATTAATGCCAAAATAACATGCAAAACAGGTAAGCCCCCCCCCCCCCCCACAAAAAATATGCATTATTATTTTTTATTTATTCATTTTGCTAAAAATGTAGGGCTCAAAACAGGTAGGGCTCTGCCCTGAATGACAGGTCGCCACTGCTTCCCTTTGGCTTTCTCCCTCGTTTGTTAAATAAGCAGACATTTTCCTGTTCTCCTCAGTCTGTTCTTCAGGGGGTTTAAAATATTCAGTATTTTTGCAGGCCTGAACGTCGTAAGACTTGAGTGAAGTGAGGCGTGTGAAATCCTTGTGAGTCAGTGATTTCAATCAATGTAAAGGAATAAGCACTTCCTGATTAAGTTCTGTATCGAGATGAAATGATGACGTTGATGTAGGCTATAGGCCTTCCCAATATATGACATTTTGTCTAATTGAATAATATACACTACCGTTCAAAAGTTTGGGGTCACTTAGAAATGTCCTTGTTTTTGAAAGATAAGCACGTTTTTTGTCCATTAAAATAACATCAAATTGATCGGAAATACAGTGTAGACATTGCTAATGTTGTAAATGACAATTGTAGCTGGAAATGGCAGATTTTCAGCAACCATCACTCCTGTTTTCCAATGGCACGTTGTGTTAGCTAATCCAAGTTTATCATTTTAAAAGGCTGATTGATCATTAGAAAACCCTTTTGCAATTATGTTAGCACAGCTGAAAACTGTCATCCTGATTAAAGAAGCAATAAAACTGTCCTTCTTTAGACTAGTTGAGTATCTGGAGCATCAGCATTTGTGGGTTCGTTTACAGGCTTAAAATGGCCAGAAATAAAGAACTTTCTTTTGAAACTCGTCAATCTATTCTTGTTCTGAGAAATGAAGGCTATTCCATGCAGGAAATTGCCAAGAAACTGAAGATCTCGTACAATGCTGTGTACTACTCCATTCACAGAACAGCACAAACTGGCTCTAACCAGAATAGAAAGAGGAGTGGAAGGCCCAGGTGGGCAACTGAGCAAGAGGACAAGTACATCAGACTGTCTAGTTTGAGAAACAGACACCTCACAAGTCCTCAACTGGCAGCTTCATTAAACACCAGTCTCAACGTCAACAGTGAAGAGTCGACTCCGGGATAGACTTGGATTAGCTAACACAACGTGCCATTGGAAAACAGGAGTGATGGTTGCTGATAATGGGCCTTTGTACGCCTATGTACATATTCCATTAAAGATCTGCAGTTTCCAGCTACAATAGTCATTTACAGCATTAACAATGTCTACACTGTATTTCTGATCAATTTTATGTTATTTTAATGGTCAAAAAATGTAATTTAAAAAAAACAAGGACATTTCCAAGTGCCCCCAAACTTTTGAAATGTAGAGTATATATACAGTATGTCAGGCCTATAGGAATATTAGCTATAAAGGAATGTAAATATGCATTGACGGTTTCTTTATAAAGTTCATGATTATGATTAACTTCTATTTTATATAACTGGGTAACTTGTATAGTTGTTTAGTTTCTTGTTGCTGTTCATTCTCTCATTTTATAGCTGGCCTATTTCTATGTTAGCAAATTGCTAATTACAAATGTTGAATAAATTAATGAGTATTGTTCTCAATGGAAGGGATAACAGTAGCCCACACATACACCTGTGTTCCCCCTTCCTGCTCTTGCGCTTACAAGCTGTGTTTCGGGCAGAGGTGGTGTACAGTAGATGCCCTCCAGCCATGCTATGTGACGCTTTTTGATAGGTCTTTAGTTCCACCTGCGTAAATCAATCCTGTCCGGTCCTGTTTCCAACTTGAGCTTTATACAGAGTGGCCAAAGTTACATACCATTTGGTTAACGTGTAATATGCTCAGGCAACGTTTGAGGTCTAAACAAATAACTCCTTACTGCCTTGGTAAAAACAAACCAAATGTTTATAGGAGCTTTAGTCTGATGAAGCGCAGCAGCATCCTGTAGTCTTGGTGGAATTGAGTTTCTATTCCCTATGTATTTTTCCACATAAAATTATATTTTATTTATTTCACCATGACAAAAAGCTAAATTTACTCGTGGATGTCATTTTAAAATTCGATATAAGTTAGCCGAATATTTTAAGCATCTAATTCTTCATTCTATGCGAAATTATTTGATAGATAGATGATTAAGCAATCAACTCTATGGCTTTAGAAAAGTGCCCTTCTGGGTGGTTCAGATAAAAACGAGAAGAAAACACAACCTGGTTTGATTAATGAATAATGGGGGAACATAAACCTACCAGTTGGAAGGCACTTGAAGACCTTCCTTGTGATACTCGACTTAATTTGTGGTCACCTCTCAGATTTCCAGTAAAATAGCCAACGGCAAGAAAGCACTTTATAGACAGACCTATTACATGGAGTGGAGAATACACCAAGCCGCTGTAGGGGCTTTTTCCTGTATGTTTTGAGAGACTTCATATCAATTTGTGCTCAGCCAAGTTTTTCGGTTAATATTATACCCCTCAATGAATACAGGAGAGACATGTTTTCTATGGAAAATCACTGAAGGTTAACCACGAGGACAATCACTATCCACACAGTGAAAATATAGTATACGGGCTCTATTCCATCCGCAGCGCGGAGGGTCATCTTTACAGCATGATTTAAATGAACGTTAATCCTTTATTACTATTATTATTATTGGGGATATATTCAATTCGTAACGCCGAAGGGTTACAGATTCAGCGATAGAAATGTAAAGTTAGAAAGTTAATTTCAATAAATGTAAACTATTAAATTCAACGAAAATGAATTGCCTCAAATTAACATTATCACAGGTCCCCCTCCAAGACGCATTTCAAGGGGGATAATTATGTCTATAAAATTTAACAATGTTAGTTGGACCAATAGTCTAGACTAGCCTGCTACAACGAATCCAGAAAATCTGAGTTAGAATAAAAAATAAATTCTGAATATTTGCGTTGGTAGTCCTTCAAAGAATTCAGATAGGCCTATGCAGGATTTTGCAGCTTGAAACATAATGCAGTAGGCTACATAGAAACGAAAGAAAAATGAACAAAAACCTCTCGAAATCTGTTGTATTACAGTTTTCATATTTTATTTAAACGATAATCTGATTAATAAATAAGGTTTGACATTATAGTAAATGACACCTGGATATACCGTAGAGTTGATATTCTTAATATAAAATACAAATGTGCTATTTGAATTCTAAGAAGAAAAAAATGAAAATAACATTGTTTTTTAAAATAAATACACAACCATTGTTTATTAAATCACATAGCCTTATTGTAGTGACTGTTGTGCCAGTATCCATGGCGTCCAACTAAAAACAAAGTGTCTGTCATTCTTTAGACAAGGTCTATTTTCCCAATTGTCCGTTGGAAATTGGTCGTCTGTTGTTTTTGTTAACGCGCTTTCTTTGGGGTTATTACCTATCTGGTTATTTTGTAGAAATATTTTGTGTTCAGATAGTGTCCCTCCCTAGTTCAACCCGGTTTTGTCTTAACCTACACTGCACAAAAGCCTCTATAACTCTCCACCAGTAAATCACAGTCTGAAATGTTTGAGGAATGGATAGCTACAGTAGCTTATGTCTGGTTTCCAAAAACAAGTGTTTTGTTTTATAGTGTTTGGTGTCCATTCTTTTATTTTATTTTAGCTTGAGGGTTTTAGTCCATGTTGTGACTCTTTGTGTCTTCTTAAGTCGACTTTTCTCTGGAATCCCTTGCTGCAGAGGTCGCATCCAAATGGTTTGAAGCCCGTGTGTTTCCGGCTGTGCGTTATGAGGTTGGAGCTCTGGCTGAACGCTTTCCCACACACTTGGCATTTGTGCGGCTTCTCACCTGCAGAACAAACATATATACATTAACCATCGTGTTACCTTCAGTAGCCAAACCATATAAGCAAGCATGCTGTTTTATTTTATTGTACAGGTCTTCAGAAAAATGCATGTCAATTACGCATGACCTCACCATTATACATTGGGTGGCCGTGTATGCAATTAACATATTTAGTGTTGTAGCGAGGTCGACTAATACACTACCATTTCTGACGGCTACTTGCCTGTGTGGATGAATGTATGTTTCTTCATGTCTGATTTCTGGTGGAACCTCTTCCCGCAATGCTGGCATGGGTAAGGCCGTGTATCAGAGTGGATGAGGAGATGCGTGGAGAGAGTCGACGACCTTTTGAAGCTTTTACCGCATATTTTGCAATCAAAGCTTCTTTCCTGTGGAAGTATACAGGCAAATATAAGTCTAAATATGATATTGATTAGCTCGTCAAAACAGTAAAGTAGCCTATTTTGCTTGTTGCCTTTGAATAATCAATGTCAAAAACTAGAATGGTCTAGATTCTAGAATAGTCACCTGAGAGTGCACAGCTTTATGTTGCTCGAGGCTGACAGCATGTCCGAATGTTTTGCCACAGATATCACAAGCGTAGGGCCTCGTGCCACTGTGTGATCTGCGAACGTGAACCTCCAACCCATGGGGAGTCGAAAACGCCTGCAGAGGGAAGTTGTTTGAAATTCGTGAGGGGAATGATGGTGGTACAAGGTCAATAAAGGGAGGGACAATTGTGTCCATAACCATACATCTTCAAGCAAATCATCGCTAACATAAAATGCTTAAATATTTACATTTGTATACATTATCTTACCTTACTGCATTTGATGCACTTGTAGGTACCATTCAGAATGAACCGTGAGCAGGGTAAGTCAGACTCAGCCTTGATTTCTGGTCTTTTCCCGTGCAGGTTCCCTTCAGAGTACAACCCAACCCCGGGTGCGACGGCTCTCTCGAACAGACCGGCAGCGGACCGGTAATCACTGTCCTTTTCTGCTACCGGACTTCTGTTAAAGAGGGTTGGTTCGATGGCCCGGTCGCTGTAGTACCCTATCGCCGGGCTTCTCTTCAAGTCCATGGGGTGGTGGTGCTGGGGATGGAGACTCTGCTGGACCAGGTGACGGATGTCCGAACCAGAGTAACTTTTCCACGCATAGGGCCGGAAGGGAACAACGGGGAAGGGTTGTGTCTCGTCCACCGGGGACAGGGATTTCTCAGAATCTACTATTGAGTTGCAAAAATAAATGTAATTCATTAGTGTAGGCCTATTGTGATTTAATTAATAGCTTAAGATGGATATAGGCCTACAATCAATCAGGATGTCCCATCATCAAATTGTGAAATTGTAATTGCAGTGCATAATTTATCATTGCCTCTGCTACAATCTCCCACTTTGGGATAGCTACATTTTAATGCACCACAGACTAGATCTCTACCTGGTGATGCTGAAGGCGATGGAGGCCGCCAGAAGTCTTCATAAACTGAAGCTGGACTGCACACACTGTCCCCACAGCTGAGTGTGGACTTGGAGGAGAAGTCAGCCGTGTCCACTAGGTGAGAGTCTGGGGAGAACCCGCGGATGGCATCGCCTCCTGTCAACGCATCCGAGTCCTCCAGAATCTTACTATTCTCTGTTTTAATTACATTTACATTACATTTAAGTCATTTAGCAGACGCTCTTATCCAGAGCGACTTACAAGTACATACATTCATACTTTTTTGTACTGGTCCCCCGTGGGAATCGAACCCACAACCCTGGCGTTGCAAGCGCCATGCTCTACCAACTGAGCCACACGGGACCCTCTAATTCCAACGAGGACAACGTGAGTAGCCTATTACAATAGCCTTAGCCTATAACAACGACAAAAATACAACTTTGCTAATGATATCCTAATAATGTAATAATTATTGTAAGAAGGAGAAACAATATAAATAACTTTAGTAATAGCCTATATGTGTCAGTACAATTAAACGTTATGAATAATAACTATACGAGCAAAATCATTCCACTGAGCTCAGTGTAGCTATCGAAATAATGTAAACATGTAAGATTTGGATACAGGATAAGCCCTTATGGGCTATATATTCTTTTGAATTAACAGCTAGGTTTTCATTATAAATCATAGGCTTGTATTTCTAATATATTACTGCTTCTTTTGAATAAAGCCGTGCCTCACAATATAGCAATCTGTAAAACTAGACAAATAAAAGTGGATATTTATAACAATATAATTAGGCTACAGAAAAACAAATGAGTTTGTTCCATTTCGATTGAAATAGTTTGCATGTATAAATGGTGCACCTCACACAACATCCAGACATTAATATGGAAATAACATCCACATACCTGCACATATATGAGCTAAGACAGTATCCAGTCTACTGTAGTCATCTTCTAAGGAGCGAGGTTTGTGGTAGCTGTGCGCCTTCTTACTCTTCACCAAGAAGGACCGAGGCATTTTCACTCTCCTTGTTCGGTCTTTGCTAATAACCAAAATCACTGGCCATCCAGATCCAATAGCAATCTGCACCTCTGTTCCTGGGATGCGGTGTTGCTGTCTTATCCCTGAAAAGATTTGAAGACTATTGGTTGACAATGTGTGGTCAACTATAAGAGATTTCTGGCTGAGGATGGAGCACGCGCACACGCCCTCTCACGTCTGCCAGGTGTTGTGGGCGGGGACAGGTGCCTAGGCTAGAGGAAACTCCTCCCCAGTTCATTGCCGCCCCTGGAGCCTATGATTGGTCCGTCTCCAGAACAAACAGCTCTCCAGACAGCTCCCTCTCACGGATCAGCCTGTATCTCTCCACGGGGAATTAAAACCCATGGCAATCAGGATAAGTGATACACTGCTTTATGTGTTACTTAATCCCTCCCTATACCTAGCTGCAGGACAGGACAGACAGAGGAGAGAGGAAACACGGAGACCAACAGCACCTGGGTGCCAGTCAGTCAGGGTTGCTGTGGGCCGGAGTGTGCTACGTGTGTCTCTAATCAACATGACTCATGAGACGTGTTATCTACATGCTTGATAATGGTACAGTATCCACATATTTCCGTCATCGATTGAGCACGAATGAAAATGCGAATTAGAGAATAGTAGGCGAAGTATGGACGTGGTTGTGCCCAAATAGTCACACGTTGAATAGCCCCTCACTGGCTTACATAGCATTTCTCAAGATGAACAAATGTTGTAAAAAGTCTAATGCATGATAATACTGCATCAGTCTGGAATTGTCTTGTGTCCTTCACAAATGTATTTTTATCCATCAATTTGGTCGGTGTCTCTTCATATATACATAAGGCTATATTTGATAACGGCAGACAGTCGCTGTCCACACGCCTGCCTGAGGGGCCACGGGAGTTTCGTATTTCCAGCAGTACTATAATATGCTCAGTGAGTAAACAGTGCTACCTCTGTTCGCTGTGCGCATAGTAAGGCCGCTGATTACCTGTTCTGGACCAATTACGCACAGAACAGCAGGCCATGCAACGAGCGCATTCAGCTCGCCTAGCACTCCAGACTGCCAGTGGGGCGGAGAATATCAGTATCAGTCACATTTAGAACGTTTCAACCAGCTGATGGCGCGTGCCAGACATTCAGAATCTGTGATAGACATAAGTTATATTGCCTTACATTATAGGTCTACTGCATTATCTTGCTACAATATTCATATTCGACAGGTGAAATGATTAACTCAAAACACCTATAAGCCTATTCTTTGAAATTATTTGGAGTATACCACAATGTAACTAAATGAGTTAGTTATGGAAGTTCAAGCTTGGCCAATCAAACTAAATAATAGCAATGTTGGCACGAATTCATATTTAAATATAAATGTAGGCCTATTCGTTTATGACCTTTGCGGAGACAATACGTTGGTGACAGGAAGAGATTTAAAACATTTTATAATAAATCATTTTGTTTTAGACTCATGACGTAGCATTCTTTTTTAGTTATTTTCTGTCATCTTATTTCTATTATTTTTTAAACGCAGAAGTATTTTGGCAGGCCAAAAACCACAAGTGACTTGCAGGAAATCAAAGCGCCATATGCCCTCTATCGATTAGAAACATCGCCGCTGCATCCGGAACTCGCATTGGGTTGGAGGAGATATGACACGCTACCGCAACACAATCTCCAAAGAAAACGCCATGGCTACCATGGCTACCGATACAAGACACACTGACGCGAGGTAGTCCTAACCATTGCCCAATTTCTGGTGCAATGATATGACTGATGTGACTTTATTTCATATAGAAGCTTAGAAAATATATTCGACTAATCAAACCACTGAATCGTAATTTGAAATGCTTTAATAGCATAATCCAAGCAAATCATTTAGGTAGAAGTTCATTTCTAGCCTATTTGAATGGAAACACTTTTAATGCAATTAATTATAGGACTATCATTTAACAAAATAGCACTCAAAGAATCAAATAATTTAGGTTATTAAATTTTGATAGGCTATACAATAAATCTGATAAGAATGCCTTTGGCACCATCAATGCATAGCCTATAAATTAGCCTATCTCATAATAATAATCATACATTATGAGGCCGTTTATCAAAATTCAGCAGGCCTATAGATTCCAACTAAATAACCAGTCATCTGATTGATTTGTTCTCCCTTTATGCATAGCTTATTAAACAACAGGTCCTTCGTGTCTTTTTCCAGATGGCTATTAGCTGTTTTATGTGCATTAGGTATGTACATTTTTTTAAAGTACAATCAACAGCCATTGCTGAAATATTTATAATTTATAGACTAACTTTGTTTAAAAAAAAATAAGAATGGTTTTCCAAACAAGTTTTTGCTTATTGAAATGTATCACGGTTTTGAAGGATTGAATAAATGGCATTGGCTACATGTAATGAACATAATAGCCTCAGCCTCTGTTGAAAGCCTGTGTCAAACTTCGTTATCCTCTCCTTTCATTTGAAAATGCGCGCTGGATCCCAACGCACAGTTCAACAAATATGAAAAAGCAGCCTGAGCCTATGCATATAACTCGTGGTTGTATATGCCTTTATATAAACCTACAGCCTTTTAGCTCATAAAGGTTTCTGACACACAACATAATTCTAAAGGTCGCCTCTCCACTGAGTCAGAAATGTACAGCTATGTTTAAGGTATTCTATTAAATTAAATTAAACCACTTTTTTGTCCACGAAAATGAAAAATGTTGAGCATCTATGCTGCATTGCGCAATTCATCCACGTGTTTAGATAAAAAGTCTCACACATGTTCTTATCAATAAAGAGCTGTACATGTTTTATGTTGTAGCCTATCAATTTAATATTATGCCCGTGTGCGTCCTCTTAACGCGGTATACTATAGCCATGCAATTGACTTAGAAAAATGAAGAGGTCGAGAGTCGTGGAGCAGGTTCAAGACATAGCCTACCGGAGTTCAAGCGTAATGAAAGCTCCTCAGACTTGTCACAACAACCCGGGTCCAGTGCCGCTGAAGGATCTTATGCGTTGTTGTCCCATTGAAAGGCGCATTGCAAGACATGCAGCTCTGAAAGTTGGCCTCTTTAAAGCAGCAGAATGATTGACTTCCTGAACGTTATTTCAGACATTTGATTCATGCAGATGTGGAGGAAGAAAGAAGAAAGGGGGGGGGGGGGTTAGAGCATCACTGACTGAGCGCTAATTCAAACTAAGCTCAACATTGAACCTTGTCAAATTGGCATAGGCTACCAATGAAATAGTGTAATAAGGACCAAAGTGTCGTATAATTATTTAATCTGTTATCCAGTGGGCGTTGTACATTTGAACTGCAAAACATTTTTACCCACCCAAATCAAATCAAGTAGGGGAGAGTGGGGTAAATTGAGCCATTTTCTAGATTCAGCATCACTCCATCAAAGCAAACATAGTATTCTTCCTAACAAAGATATCTACATATATTTCAGGATTTTGTATATCCCTAGAAATCATCAGAAGTCATGCAAATATTACAGGTTTGAAAACATAGCTTGTCCAAAGAAAGTGGTCTCCTGGCACAACTTACCCCGGGTATGAGGTAAATTGAGCTGCGGGACAGGTTAAGTTTAGCTGCATACACATTTCTGTGAATGAAATATTACCACAACCTTTCTAAAACCATATCTATCTTTATTTCCCAAAGACAATTGAACACGATCACAATCACTTTGTCTTCTAAGAATTTTAAGCATCTTTTAACACAGACTTAACACCTAACAAACACTGTACTTTTTAAATACTTAACGTAGGCCAGGCCCTGTTGTTACCTCACATCCCAGCGATAATGTCCAATGATCAAATTTGCAATGAATCTGACTTTTAGTCCATGAGAAGATTATCATTTTAAGCGTTAGCTTAACCTAGTCAAAAAAGTGAATTGTTAATAGGTTCCTCATTTAAGATATTAATGCCAAACGTAATATGGTTCATCGTGGTAATGTCATTGATGATCCTAAAAAGTTTCAAGTTGATAGGCCATTGTGAAGTGGATATTGTTTTTTATTTCAATGGACACGTAAAATCGTATTTCCTGATTTATCAACAACTCAGCTATCTCTTAACCAATCCCTTAGCTTTTCTCAAACTAAGTTAAGCAATGTACCATAGGCCTGCATGGTGTTATTTGGACTTATGGTTAATGAGAATATGTTTTTCAAAAGGTTTTCCAAAATGTCCAAGATTGAGGGAAATTTGTTCAGCATAAGGAAAACCAAATACATAAAGTTTCTATGTTAAAGGGGCCGCACATATGAGGGATTGAGGCTATTTATAATAGCGCCACCTATAGGCCAATTGGTGCCATTGTTTGTGACCAAATTACGCATGGGTTCTAGTTTGTGTGCCAAATTTGAATAAAAAAAAATTTGATCTACGCTTGAGTTATTTAACCATGTCGAGGAAAATAAATGATCTAAGAATAACAATAACAATTATATATAGGGAGGGTAATAGCCCATCAATTCATGCAACCCAAAACGATTTTAATCTTATTTAAAAAAAATCGGACACCAATGACATGATACTGCAGTAAAAGATGTGAGAATGGAATTGTATTTGCTCCACCATGGTTACTATTACAGCACATCAGTAAACACTATATATAACATCAACAGAACTGAAAACACTGAAAATGTTTATCAAATAGTGAAGTTTATTTGTGAACTCAAACACATTCATTTCACATACATGTTTTCAGAGTGTGGTAATGATTATTCCATAGCGTTATTATTCCATGTAGACTTCTCTCTTTACTGCATTATATTGTCTTTCTCTGAAAGTGCCAAAACTGTGTCATGATGCCTTTCCAAATATTCCATCTTTCGTTGTCCTCAACCAACCAAGGAATATCACATCAGTATCACAAAACTTCTTCTGAACAATGAGTCCGTGCGTTCTGGATATAAATACGTTACCGAGCCTGAGTAAGAGACTTGGCTGATAGGTTTTGGTTCTAATGTCTTAAAAGGGCCACTGCGGTAAAAACGTTTAAAAATCTAGCAAATATAAGATGTCCATTGTTGTGTGCCTCATTTCCAAGTTGCGATGTAATTTAAGCATTACGATGACCGTACCGAGTGCATCGTTATTTACGAGCCAACTTTAAGTGTTTCCCAAACAAGCACGCAAAGAGAACGTGTGCTAAATGCGTCTTAAGACCATGTGTCGATACTGATAGGATAAAAAGAAAAACAGCGCTCGGATCAGCTTTCTCCATTCAAATCTTATTTAAACATAATTATCCCACAATACTGATGACAGATCAGCTCATAGAGAGATCACCTCCTATGGCTATTGAAGGCGACACGGTTTATTATGCTTATAATAATGCACGAAATCTTATAATAATGCACGAAATCTTATAATAATGCACAAAATCACAGATTGGGTTTATCATTACACACGTTGTCACACAGAGGCAAACATTAAACTGTAGCCTAGTCGCAAACTAGAACTCAATTGTTTGAACATTAAATGTATTTCAATAAGATTAAAATAGCCTAATTAGGCTGTGTAGTCCATGTAATAATCTCTGTAATAATCTCGGTTTTCATTTGTTTCCCACAATTAGAAATACTTTGGCAACTTTGTATTTGTAGTCAACTAACGTCCTTCTCAAGTTATCGTCAGTTAGTCAGACCAATAGAACCATGATGTTTAGGATATTTTTAGCGGAGATCTGTGAATAAAGTGACGCGGAAGGGCAAAAATGCATCTAACGACGCACTTTGACTGCTCTACGAGTAGTCTGGATCACTCGTAGATGTGCAAAAGTTTTCATGAGCCACGTTACTAACGAAGGCGCAGGGAAACACCTTGGCTACTAAATATACATAGTAAGAAGGTTGTAAGGATTATCTTAATGCTACGAAGGCTCTGGGAAACAAGGCGCAGGTCATCTCAACCTAGAGAAGTTGTCTATTTTAGTGTTCTGCTAATCCTGATAATGGATCAACATCAACCTTTATGAAACCGAGTGGTGCGTATTTCTCATTGTCCCAGATCATTGTCCCAGATCTGTCATGCCAAGGCATCACAATGACCATACGAGTTATAGGCTATACAGCACAAACTGATCTGAGACCAGGCTTATACAACCCCTCCTACAGTTTGGTAACACTTGACAATACACTTTGCTTCATTCACAGAGGAAACAAACAGCCCATTTCTTATTATGCATCCCAAATGGCAAGCTATTCCCTACATAGTGCATTACTTTTGACCAAAAGCAGTGCACTACACATAGGGAATAGTTTGCCATTTGACAAACATTTAGAATTATCTTCTTAGTATTTTCAGATAAAAGTGTTGTTTCCCAAAGCATTAGATTGTTTCATTGGCTTGGACCATCATTAATTTCGTGCAAAAGTACAACATAGCAATACTTCTGTTTAACATTATTTATGTTCATACAAGATTCAGATTACAGTTCTCATACTTCTCATTATGTCCCTTAATGATTATTTATTTAAAGATCAATATGCCCACTTTAGAAATAGCAGTACTTCTAAATCTGGGCTGGTTTACTTAATAAACTAGTTACATGCTTCCATTAACCAACATGCTGAAACGTATTCTAATCTATGAAATTATGAAGTGATC
This sequence comes from Salvelinus fontinalis, assembly GCF_029448725.1. Taxonomy (NCBI): domain Eukaryota; kingdom Metazoa; phylum Chordata; class Actinopteri; order Salmoniformes; family Salmonidae; genus Salvelinus; species Salvelinus fontinalis. The sequence continues at coordinate 19,073,527 of NC_074678.1, read as the reverse complement.
CTAAATCAGTCCTTCCTCCAAAAGTAAGATCGTCCCAACAGAGAAAAGTAGGATATATGAAAACATCTACAGTACATTGAGACTGTGGCTACGTTCCCACACTCTAACCCTTTCCCGAAGAGTGCACTTGTACACTCCCCCTCATAGATATAAAAGAAATGCACTGGTGTAGGGAATATGGCAGAAACTCCCTTCAGCCATGCTTGCACCAATCCAATGCTTTTAAATGCATGAGGGGAAGTGAACAAGTGCTCACTTCTGGAGAAGGGTGGAGAATTGGAACGCAGCCCACATCTGAAAGTAATGTCTGCTAATCAGTTATCTGTGCATCTTGACAAAACTAGAGTGATATGTCCCTTTCAGCCGCATCCTACATTAAACAGATATGCATTAATTCATTAGATACATATTTTCAAGTCAAAATGGACATGAAAAACAAACAATTACATGTATACAGGACTCAAATTGACCTTTGGATAGGCCTATACCAGGCCTGATGATAGACAGGTTGTATGTCTCAAGGCCAAAAAGCCAACATTATATCAACCTAGGTCGTATTCATTAGTGCACATTGTTGCAAACGGCAAGTTTTGAAACAAAAACATGGTTCTTTTTTTTTTTAAGAGAGAGAAGTGGTACACTGTTCCTGGAGGAACTGCAAGCTCCATTTCCAACTCCTTGGTCTAAAAACCTATTTAGTATGTAGTCCCCTGATGGGGGACATATCAGCTGTTAAACTGTTAACAGGTACTACACTAGTCCCTCCCTGTTTTGGTCCCTTTTTTCTTCTTCTTTGTTTTGTGTCTAGTGAATACGACCCTAATGCTTGTTGACACTTTGTTTGATACTGGGGCTCATTGACCATGTTCAATAGAAACATTCATCACTCTTCAGTACATTATTCTCTCCTGATATAATACAGACACCCACACAAAAGGGCTCTATACATTTTTGATTGTTCACTTATAAAAGCGATAAAAAAAATAAAAACTGATTGAAAGAAGTGTCATAGTCATCATAAAGCATAAAACATTTTATTGCACAGTCTCTGTGTGTTGTGTCTGTTGTACCATGGTTGGTTGTGGGGCTGAGGGAGTGCCTGTAGTTTGGTTGTCTGGGTGGGGTCACCCTGGACAGGGTAACCCCAGTCCACTTCCCTGGTGGTCAGCCTAGCTCCGTGGAGCTCAGGGGGCTACTTGAACCTCCATGTTGTCCTTCTCTGATCTGCCTGCCTGGGGTCCAGACCAGAGCAACACACTGATATGATCCTCTTCAGGTGGGTTTTGGCAAAACAAGAGTAAAGCAGACTGACGCAACAGACAAAGAAAACAACCAACTCCACCACAGGTGTGATTCTGCTATGACTTCCCTTGTTGACAAAGCCCACACATTCCATTCCAAGCTTTCAAAGATTCCATTGAAAGGAGCTCCCTACATTGGAGTCCCACAGACAGTCAAACACGATTCTCCTGAAGAGTGGCTTGCTACCATGGACAACCCCTCTGTCCCACTGTACCAGATCAGAACTGCCCTGATCAGCCTCCAGGCGTCTAGCGATGGTGCCCATCACCCAGTCACACGGTGGTGTGTTTGTGGGTGCCAATGGGAGGCACAGAGAGAACCAGACCCTGCCCATCATCATCCCCCTCACTGTCAGTGTCCCTAAGACCCAGGGAGGGGTGCAGCCTGATGCGGCTGATGCTGCTGTGCTGATGGTCCAGGTGGGAGGGGGTCTTGCCTACACCTGTGTCTTCGTCCGAGGAGTGGTACGACTCGTCATCTGGTATGTAGTGATTGACAATGTGGATCCCATCAAAAGCGGGCTGATTGGACATGCTGCTCCCCCTCTGGCCTTTTAGGCAGCGGATCTGTGGAAAAAGACGAGAAGCGTTTAATGGAGGAGTATGTAGAGTAATGTACACTGCTCAAAAAAATAAAGGGAACACTTAAACAACACAATGTAACTCCAAGTCAATCACACTTCTGTGAAATCAAACTGTCCACTTAGGAAGCAACACTGATTGACAATAAATTTCACATGCTGTTGTGCAAATGGAATAGACAAAAGGTGGAAATTATAGGCAATTAGCAAGACACCCCCAAAAAAGGAGTGATTCTGCAGGTGGTGACCACAGACCACTTCTCAGTTCCTATGCTTCCTGGCTGATGTTTTGGTCACTTTTGAATGCTGGCGGTGCTCTCACTCTAGTGGTAGCATGAGACGGAGTCTACAACCCACACAAGTGGCTCAGGTAGTGCAGTTCATCCAGGATGGCACATCAATGCGAACTGTGGCAAAAAGGTTTGCTGTGTCTGTCAGCGTAGTGTCCAGAGCATGCAGGCGCTACCAGGAGACAGGCCAGTACATTAGGAGACGTGGAGGAGGCCGTAGGAGGGCAACAACCCAGCAGCAGGACCGCTACCTCCGCCTTAGTGCAAGGAGGTGCACTGCCAGCGCCCTGCAAAATGACCTCCAGCAGGCCACACATGTGCATGTGTCTGCTCAAACGGTCAGAAACAGACTCCATGAGGGTGGTATGAGGGCCCGACGTCCACAGGTGGGGGTTGTGCTTACAGCCCAACACCGTGCAGAGAACACCAAGATTGGCAAATTCGCCACTGGCGCCCTGTGCTCTTCACAGATGAAAGCAGGTTCACACTGAGCACATGAGCACATGCGACAGATGTGACAGAGTCTGGAGACGCCGTGGAGAACGTTCTGCTGCCTGCAACATCCTCCAGCATGACCGGTTTGGCGATGGGTCAGTCATGGTGTGGGGTGGCATTTCTTTGTGGGGCCGCACAGCCCTCCATGTGCTAGCCAGAGGTAGCCTGACTGCCATTAGGTACCGAGATGAGATCCTCAGACCCCTTGTGAGACCATATGCTGACACATGCACATTTGTGGCCTGCTGGAGGTCATTTTGCAGGGCGCTGGCAGTGCACCTTCTTGCACAAAGGCGGAGGTAGCGGTCCTGATGCTGGGTTGTTGCCCTCCTACGGCCTCCTCCACGTCTCCTGATGTACTGGCCTGTCTCCTGGTAGCGCCTGCATGCTCTGGACACTACGCTGACAGACACAGCAAACCTTTTTGCCACAGTTCGCATTGATGTGCCATCCTGGATGAACTGCACTACCTGAGCCACTTGTGTGGGTTGTAGACTCCGTCTCATGCTACCACTAGAGTGAGAGCACCGCCAGCATCCAAAAGTGACCAAAACATCAGCCAGGAAGCATAGGAACTGAGAAGTGGTGTGTGGTCACCACCTGCAGAATCACTTCTGTTTTGGGGGGTGTCTTGCTAATTGCCTATAATTTCCACCTTTTGTCTATTCCATTTGCACAACAGCATGTGAAATTTATTGTCAATCAGTGTTGCTTTCTAAGTGGACAGTTTGATTTTACAGAAGTGTGATTGACTTTGAGTTACATTCTGTTGTTTAAGTGTTCCCTTTATTTTTTTTGAGCAGTGTATAATGGGGACGTGTAAATAAACACACTGGTGAGTGGGAATTGTAAAATCAAAGATCCATACATTGCCAAGGCATACCACCCTGCATACCACTGCAGGCTTGCTTCTGAAGCTAAGCAGGGTTGGCCCTGGTCAGTCCCTGGATGGGAGACCAGATGCTGCTGGAAGTGGTGTTGGAGGGCCAGTAGGAGGCACTCTTTCCTCTGGTCTAAAAAATATCCCAATGCCCCAGGGCAGTGATTGGGGACACTGCCCTGTGTAGGGTGCCGTCTTTCGGATGGGACGTTAAACGGGTATCCTGACTCTCTGAGGTCATTAAAGATCCCATGGCACTTATCGTAAGAGTAGGGGTGTTAACCCCGGTGTCCTGGCTAAAGTCCCAATCTGGCCCTCAAACCATCATGGTCACCTAATAATCCCCAGTTTACAATTGGCTCATTCATCCCAATCCTCTCCCCTGTAACTATTCCCCAGGTCGTTGCTGCAAATGAGAACGTGTTCTCAGTCAACTTACCTGGTAAAATAACGGTAAAATAAATAAATAAATAAAAAATGAGAACATCAGGGTTGTTCATCTTTCTAGAAATCACATGCACAAACTACAACAAAGACAATGACGAAAACATCAGTTCTGAAATTTTGACACTTGGAGATGAATTTCTAAACACATGCAGCGGGCACGTTCACACTCATTTGGGTAGACATGTTCCAGAAGCGGCTGTTGGGAGGAAATATAGGAGGACGGGCTCATTGTAATGGTTGGAATTGAATAAATGGAACTGAGTCAAACATGTTGTTTCCATATGTTTGGTACCCTTTCATTTATTCCATTCCAGCCATTACAATGAGCCTGTCCTCCTATAGCTCCTCCCACCAGCCTCCTCTGACCACGCTCCCCCTTCCGCACAACACATCAGATATTAGGTATAGGCTGCAAAACCAGTGGAAGATGGGTATAGGTCAGGTCAAAAGCTTGGTCTGGACCACACCTGCCCTGCCTAGAACTCACCTGGGTCAGCCTGCCTCGCAAAGACAGACATGTAGAGAGAGAGAGACACACTTAGAAAAATTGCTAAATCTAGTTATTGTACCGGTACTTGTCACTTTTCTCAAATACCAGTGCTTTATCTGTTAAATGTAAAAAAGGACAAATGTACAACGGAGATCAGTGATTTGAAACTACTATGTTAACTTGACTGATGCAAGTGTGCAAAGACACTTCCGGGCTAAAAACCAAGAGCCGTTCATGACTTATTTTTGATCCTGAGAGAGATTAGTCAACTTTGGTTTAGCTCAACTCTCTGTGGCCGACTGGAAACCTTACTCTCTTATGAGAATGTGTGATTAAAAAGAACTGAGGCGTCACTTTTTCTTCTTGGTCCAAGTCCATCTACTCTGATCTATTGGTCTCACTACTGCTCTTCTACCATCCCCAAGAAATGCTTAAATTAGGCCTAATAATTATGCATTGACAGAAATGGAATCAACTAGCATATTCACCTCAAAGTCAGTAGTCTAGTCAGTATTTCCAGCTAACTGCAGTATCTCCAGGATTAGATCTCTTAGGTCATGAGGGTCAGGCAGGGGAGTTTGTACACCCAGATCCTGGCAATGAGGCCATTTAGAATCTTAAACCACCAACGCTTCAATCAGCATGTTTCATAGTTTCACTGCCGCCCATTCGTTTCCAACACCTCTGACCAAATGGCACCCTATTCCCTTAATTGTGCACTACGTTTGACCAGACCCTGGTCAAATTTAGTGCACTATTAACCTTTTCACGTGTGAGTTCCAAATATTTCTAACCGTCGCCCCTGTGTGAGTTTTTTCATACACGTGATGTCAGAATGCTCTCACATTTCCAAATTGTGATTGTTACGCAACAGGACAGTTACCCGCCCCGCCCTCAAACCAAGGCACGCTGACTGCTAATTATCTATAGGCTGTTTCAACTTGTCAATTTCAAAATATTTTCTAACAAGTTTTATTTTCTAACAGTTTGAATTGAGGTGTGTTCCGCCTCCTTGTTAAACGAGAGCCCAAGCACTTCCCTAGTGTTTCCCCAGATCAAGTATGAAGGCATTGCGCATCTCTACTTAGAACAGGCCTTGCACAAACATTTTCCCCCAGCACATTTTCTGGCTGGCACCCGCATTGCCTTCATGGTTGTTTTCCTTACACATTAGACATGTGTGTGTTCCTATCAAAGTAAGTGGCTTATTTTCTGTATATCGTGTTGTCGTTTATGATGTAGCACACCATATGTATGTACGGATCAATGTATTTGCTGTTTTATTCACGTTTTCAAGTACTGGTGACAAATCATGCATCGCAATTCTTGCATAGATTGTAATGGACAAATATGTGTGTAAAATACTTTTTTGAATGTTGTACTGATTATGATGAGCTAATGCTAAGATATTTACCGGCTATGTGTGGCGAAAAGTTTGTTGACAACATTCCATGCCTTCTGGTTGTCACGTAAGTGTCTGTCAGACCAAAGATGTTAAAACAAAGGATAGTTCACTCGACTGACTTCTGTAGTTTAAGACAACTGTGAACTTGGGAAAAATAGTAGATAAAATCATGACGGAAAATTATCTTCAGGTCGGAGCTCTAGAAAGTTCCAGAGTTGGATGACCATTCAAAACGATTTTTCCCAGTCGGAGCTTGTCCCATTTTATTTTCTTTGTCAAAAACAGTAAACGACTTGTCAAGTCATATGCTCTGGTTCTTGTATACACTAACAAGTACATCGACGATTTGTAATATGCTGAAAAGTGGCTAAACTAAGTTAATATTTTTCAGGCAATGAGCGCAGCCATCTTTGACTTTGTTTATTTGTGTCTTGTAGTGAATGGCATTCTGGGATTAGGGAATTTTCACCAAGTCAAACAAACAAACATGGCTGCCATCAAAGGATGTAGATGCTGTTAGCTTAGCTGACACACATTTATTTTCTAAACAACATTACATTATTCTCTTGTGCTCACCAGAGACCTGGTACATTGTTAACTAGTCTTGCTGTTAGGTCACTAACTTCCATTTTGTTTTTTGACAGCGCAACCTGTTATTTAGACTGGTTTACGGAATGAGTGTTCCGTGTGATGCTTGGATGATGAAGTTCGCATGTATCTTTTACAATAAAAGGTTAAATTGAGGAATAAAGTTTAATAGCTTTAATTTCCATCAGCACAAAAAAATATTTAGATGCTGTTTAGACGCGTTTGTTGTGTCATACGTTCTGTTTCTACTGTTCCAATCACATATTTGAGATCGTATGCTGCAGGGATCACTCAACAATGATCACAAATATGTGATCGTACGCGTCAAAGGGTTAAGGGAATAGGATGCAATTTGGGATGCATATCTGAGTCCAGCCAAGAAGAGAGGAGGCGGAGTGGTTCTGTTCTGACCGACTGGCTCTGCCTGCCTGACTAATTGCCTTGACTGTTTGCCGGCCTGCCTGACCGCCTGAACTGTCTGGATAGGAGATCCAGAGCGGCACGCTGCATGATTTAATGCTCAGCTCAGTTTATTATACACAAGACACCATCCTTTTGTTGTCCTTTTTTAGGAGGGGGTACAAATCTGACTACATCCTCCCTTATAAAGGATTGATTTGCTGGAAGAAAACAAATGGCTTTTTTCTTCTACTTTTTCTTCTGGGGGTTTTCTACCACTTCTCACAACAAGAGTGGTTTATAAATATATATCAACTGGGTGGTTCGAGACCTCAATGTTAATTGGCTGACAGCTGTGGTATATCAGATCGTATACCATGGGTATGACAAAACATATATTTTTACTGCTCCAATTATGTTGGTAACCAGTCTATAATAGCAATAAGACACCTCTGTGGTTTGTGGTATTGCAGCATACGTAAGAACAGTCCTTAGCCGTGGTATATTGGCCATACAACACACCCCATCAGGCCTTATTAAATATTTGCTTCTCTCTCTCCTCTTTTACCTCTTGGAGTCAAGTGCCATATGTCATATTACAATACATTGCACGCACATGCACCACACACAGAATAAAAGGGTGCATCAGGGCCTGCCAATATAATCCTACTAGGGATCCCTTCATTCAGGTCTGATCAGGTCTTTGTATTATTTGAAGGACACTAATCTGATCAAAGATGGCCCACTCTGCTGAAGTGATAGTGCCAAAGTCAAACCGTCAAATCTGTACGATCTGTTGCTGATCCTGTAGATTTCTGTGATGAAATTCATAACCTTTAAATCCTTAATCTAGCAATTCAGATAATAATAGCTAGCTGTGGTGTACACAGAGGAGCAAAAGCAGATTATGAGACTCTTCTATTCAATCTGGGCCCTCTCTCAGTATGTTGAGTAGTTGGTTTTAGGGTTTTCTTTTAGAAGATGAGAGTGTGAGGAGAGGGGTGTGTGCTAGTAAATCAACACCCTCAGAGCAGGAAGCTTTTGGGCGTAGTTTACACTTCTAACCTACAGTTGGCTTCAAAATAGACAAATCTGAGCAAAACACATGAAAAATACAATTAACAAAATCATCTCTGAAAACAACAGATACAAGCGTGTTTGTTATTCTCCCGGTTCAGTATTCCCCTGTTGTAACTACTCACCTCGTCTTTGAGTTCAGCTATCTGGTCCTTCAGGTCTCTGATGTACTGACTGGAGTCTGTGTTGTTCAGCTGGCCCTGGACCTTCCCTTCTTCTTTCTGTAGAAACAAACAGAAAATCACACGTCTTAAAACATAACTTTTCATTGTTCAGCTACTCATAACACTGGAGAGGAGATAAGAAGTTTGTGTCACTGCAGATGTTTTAAAAGTTGGAAACCTTGAATTGCTATAAGGGCAACTTGACAAGACCAGGTTGGGTTGCACTGTTGTAACATTCAGTAGAAAAATGTAGGAGGGAATGAGGGAGATAACTACTACCACCAGACAAGAGACACTATAGCTACACATCACTGGAAAACTTGCATCACAGAAGCATCATAAAATATACAGTATGTAGAGAGTGGCTGTTGACTAAGCCATAGATGAAGTGGGGAACCTAGCTAAGCTAACACATGGTAGCTATAGTCGTTTGTGTTGTTATCCTCTCTGGGCCCTGGGGATGAGGCTAGTAGCTACTGTATGTTTAACTGTCAAACATGACACGTGTGCTGTTTACCTTCCTCAGTGCAGACAGCTGCAGCCACAGGAGACAAACACACATAACCCATACACACCTCAAATCAATCCTGTCTAAAGCCTGGGAGAATATACAAGCAGAGAGAGAGTAAGGGGCACCGGCACAGGCTGAAGGGTTCAGGCTAACCACAACCAGCAACGCAGGAACAGGAGAGGGTAAAAAGTGGAAGAAGTTAAAAGCAGGGGTGGGGTAGGTGAGGTAGTGAGGTGAGTTAACCATCTCGGTCTGACCCAACACCTCAGAATATATACAACGCTCTCAGTTCCTGTGGTCAGGTAAGGGTTGATAGGTTGAGGATGTAGGCTTAGGCCCCTGAGAAGCTGCTGACAAGCTGACAATGTGAGATCTACAAAACAGCTATTCTTCCTGGAATCTGTTTTTCTCGAGGTTCCCTCCCTCCCTCCCTCCTGACAGAGCCAGTGATAAGGGAGAGGCAGTTAGCAAGACTTCCTCGTACTCAGTTGTGTGGATCCCCAGGTGCCAGGGGGTTAGGGGCTGTGGCCAGACACGTCAAACGTCTTTAAGTCATGTTATGCATCCCAAATGGCACCCTATTCCCTATATACTGTACTACTGATTAGAGCCTTTGGGCACCCATTGGGCTCTGGTCAAAAGTAGTGCTCTATATAGGGAATAGGGTGCCATTTGGGATGCAGATATGGCTTCCTTCGCCTGCCTGCGCCCCTCTAGTTCTACGCTACACCCACAGCAGGTTAGTGTTTTTCATAATGAATGTTGTTCTGAAGGCAGCTCTGCCGAGCGGTCACTAGCTGGCAGTGTCACAAAGCCATAAAATCAGATTTTAAACCTAACCACACTGCTAACCCTAATGCCTAATCATAGCCTTAAATGAAGACCAAAAAGCCAATTTTTGTTTTCATGAATTTTTCGACTTTGCAGCTGGCCAATTTAGAGGAAACCGTTCAGTTCTTCCTCCAGGACAAGACTCATCTCAAAAAACGCCAACCTGCCTTCCCAGACCTCCCAGAGGTTATTGTTGTACAGCTTTTGGCTAGTGACATGGTGGCTTGTTTCCCTCTGACAGATGGGCATTTCAGCATGGTTTAGATGGCCAGATCTCGTGTTCAGTTTCATGCTTGTTCTCTCTCTACAATCAATCTTGGTTTATATGGCTATGGCAGAGTAGCGTTAGATTGATTCTGTGCAATCTCGCGACATATGTCCAACACAAAAAAACAATAGTTACACTAATATAATTAGTGTTAAAAACAAACACCTATAGAAACCACAAGACAGGAAACATTACTTTTTGAAAAAAGAGATGACACTTCATTTCTTTGTAAAAGCAAACCACCATGTAAAACTGCAGACACAATTCTCAAGAGAGGAGTCCAAAAACACTGAGGAACCTCTAATAACCACTGAATTTGCAACAGCACCTTCTAAAGCCCCCTGCTAAATATACATCTAAATCTGGGGAGCATATCATGCATGCAGACGGACAAAATCATAGATAGGCCTCCAACAGTTGTCAGTTTGTCTTCGCCTCACAGTAGGAAGTGGTTTCTTGTCTTGTCTTGACAAGAAGATAGCCGAGCTGTGGTATTATCATGGGTCACACATACATTCAGCTACTTTCATACTGCAAAAACGTTGGATGTAAAAACCCTGATGTCCATTTGACTATACGTTCAGTTTTATCGACTGAGCTCTATATACAGATATATTTTCGATAGTTTAGTACTGGAGGTTCTTTGCGACCCTATAATTTGTGAAATTCTTTAACTCAAGATATAAATATAGACATCACTGGCGTGTTGTGAATACTTTCCAATAGCGGGCGGTGGTGCAGGTGGGCCATACTGATGTTTTAGTTAGAGGAAGATCAGGTAGGCAGGCCGTCACAGGGGCTTTTTCAAGCTAAGAGAACTACAATGGTAAGGGGCGGCAGGGTAGCCTAGTGGTTAGAGCGTTGGACTAGTAACCGAAAGGTTGCAAGTTCAAATCCCCGAGCTGACAAGGTAAAAATCTGTCGTTCTGCCCCTGAACAGGCAGTTAACCCACTGTTCCTAGGCCGTCATTGAAAATAAGAATTTGTTCTTAACTGACTTGCCTAGTTAAATAAAGGTAAAATAAAAAATAAATAAATAAATAAAAAACACTGCAAGGTACAGTGGGCAGAAGTGGGCGACACTCATTGGATGAGTTAACTAAAACTACACAATACATTCCTATTTGGAGAAGAAAAAAAATAAGGAATTTCTAAAGTTGTTAATTTTTGTCTATTTGTGTGTGAACCATCCTCCAACAAATTACTAAGTTTAAGGTTGAGTGAGACAGTACCCACTTTCTTCACTATTCGGAAAAAAAGTAACTTGTACTGTGGCGCGGCTCACAAAGAACAAACTTCTGTCATGTTATAGCATGCCTTCAGACACCTTTTATGAGTCTTTATTCGAGGTGTTAAATGCAGTAGACAGCAATTTATCAGTCATTGCTTTCTTGTACTCTTACCCCTGGTTCTACAACCAGAGCGACAGAGCTAAGGTAACACAGGTCATCTACCCACAACCTTAAGAGCTGCAACCAGGTACCCAAACCACAGACCAAGAGTTTGCCACTGGCACCACACAAAGTGGTTATACATAGGGAAAATACCTGTTTTGTCTGTCTGGCAGAGACTATTAGCATCCTATGCACAGCATATTCAGAGAAGGCTAGATTAAAAAGTAACTCAGTTTAGTGAAGATTGAGATTATCATCGGAGGCAAATAATGGTTTCATAGGATGACGTGAGAGTGTGAGGAGGGCGGTACTCGGTAGTGGTGAACGCTGGTGTTGATGCACTGTTGTTGTTGTTGAAGCGCCTAGTAACAAAACCTGACTACACTGTGTGTGCATGGAAGGGATGTTGGTTTGAAAGTCTATTGACACGTATTAAAATGGGTATAAAGGGTATATTAGAGGGTGTATGTGTGTGGGCCAATGGTGTGAAGAAAACTAAGTGTCAGACTGTCTGCTAACTCGTGATGGGAATGTTTCTGAAACACCAACACGTTGACTCGACGGGTTGAGACATCAAAGCTTCTGCATTAACATTTCTTCAGATTCAGAGCTGATGGAAAGAACTGAAGCAATCTGTCAGTGTCCCCTGATTATTCTCATGACAGAAAATGAGTTAGAGTGTTGTATCATGTATAGTTTCACACACATACAACCAACACCACACTAGATAAGGAACCGCAGCATGATATGCAGAGACGCACACAGAGGTTTCAATAATCTGACAAATCACTAGCACAGGAAGTGCATAGGTTATTTTCTACTGGCAGACAACCTGTTTAGCTGCTGCTAATACATTAAACACTAACCTATCTTTTCTTCTGACGGTACAAAACACTACCTTTCCATGATGTTCAGTTATTTCAGAGAAAGGTTGATCTCAATCTCCAAATACATAGTTCTGGGTCTCAGGTTTTCGTCACAGGTTATTTGGACCTATCAGCATTGGGCGAAGGCGGTGCTTAAACTGCTTGGCTTCGACGGATGATAAACACAGTTGAAAATATCTGACCAAATAACACAAGCTTTTAGTTCTGGTTTAACTGAGAGTACAAAATCAAACATGAGCAGGGTTGGTATGATATGCTAGACTATAAGATGTCACACTGTCCTTCCGGGAGATGATCATGGTTTCTTGGTTCACCTTTCACCTCTGCAGCAAACTGTCACTTTAAAAATACCCCACCTTCTTCCTCACATCAACAAAGAACACAAATAGATACAGGCTCTAAACTGTAAAACCTTCTTGGCGTGTCTGTCAAGAGTTGATGCACTCAGAGTTAGCCTGTGTGCTCATATGTTGGAGTGGGTATGGAGTGTTGAACTGTGGGTTATGGTGAAGAGAAGTCTATGGGCTGGACACAAATTAAGCCGAGTCATGGACTATGAAGTACAGTCAATATAGATTAAAAGTACTTTTTAATCCATGACTAGGCTAAATGTTCTGCACCAAGCTAGTGTGACAGTGAGTGAGGGAGGCCGGGATTAAGTACTGCACCTGTATCTCCAGTTCAGAGATGTGTTGCTGCAGCTCGGCCATGGCAGCGATGTTGTCAGCCTCTCTCAGCCTCACCGCCATCACCTCCTCCTTGTTCTGAAACAAACAAATGAACACTGTCAGGCCAGTGTCACTCAACTGAAGTCATGTTTCTAGAGTGTTACCAAAGACATGTTGACAGCCATTACACACTAGAGGTCGACCGATTATGATTTTTCAACGCCGATACCGATTATTGGAGGACCAAAAAAAGCCGATACCAATTAATAAGCCAATTTTTTAATTGTTTTATTCATTTGTAATAATGACAATTACAACAATACTGAATGAACACTTATTTTAACTTAATATAATACATCAATAACATAAATTTAGACTCAAATAAATAATGAAACATGTTTAATTTGGTTTAAATAATGCAAAAACAAAGTGTTGGAGAAGAAAGTAAAAGTGCAATATGTGCCATGTAAAAAAGCTAACGTTTAAGTTCCTTGCTCAGAACATGAGAACATATGAAAGCTGGTGGTTCCTTTTAAAACCTGTTGGGGATGGGGGCGCTGTTTAGACTATTTATGCTAATGTGGCTAATTTTTTAAACGGCTTCCCACAAAATCCTTGATCGTACAATATGCATATTATTATTATTATTGGATAGAAAACAGTCTATAGTTTCTATAGGAGTTGAAATTTTGTCTCTAAGTGGAACAGAGCCCATTCTACAGCAATTTCCCTGACATGGAGTCAGATTTGAGAAATGTTGGCCACTCTTCTGAAGTCATTTAAAAGGGCACTGTCGTTGCTATGACTATACGGACACTTCTTACGTCTTCCCCTGGATGCCTTTACGTGATGACGATTCCAACGGGGTCGATTGCGCGTTCACAGGCCCTACAAATCAAAAAACCCTGAAGCTAGTCATTCTTTGGGAGCTGCGTCATGAGCCTAGAGGACCCCGGCACGCATCTGTTCCAAGCGTTAGTTTAGCCTGTTATATTTCTCCGGTCATCTTTTCACTCGTTATAGGAGTTAAAAACATCATAAGGTAGTTAATTTAAAGCGTTTTATAGCAATTTATATCCGTTTAGTGCGATTTTGGGACATTTATTTTTGCAACGATGTGAAAAGTTGGGCACGCTTTTCAGTTCATCCCGAACGCAGTTGACATTTCCACATGGCAAGAGGACAGCTTTCCACCAAAAGACGATTTCTCCCAAGAAAGGATCCTTTGCCCAAGATACTGATGGAAGAACAGCTCAAGGTAGGACATTTTTATTATGATAAATCGTGTTTCTGTCGAAACATTTTAGTGGCTTAGGACGCCATGTTTTTTGACGTAGCTTCGCTTGGCGCAAACTGTATTGAAAAGTAAGGATAAATTAAAAAATGTAATAACGCAATTGTATTAAGAATTAAATTGTCTATCAATCCCTGTCCACCCTATATTTTTTAGTCACGTTTATGAGTATTTATGTATAAGAGTAGATCACTGTCTAAGTGGCGCAAGGACATTTTCTGACCAGCCTGTCTACATTTCACATTGTCTAACCATGATTTTGGTGGCTAAATATAAACATTTTCGATCAAACTGTATATGCATGTTGTAATGTGATGTTACAGGAGTGTCATCGGAAGAATTCTGAGAAGGTTAGTGAAAAAATTAATATCTTTTGGCGATGTTGACTTTTATCGCTCACTTTGGCTAGAATCAATGCTGGGCTGCTAATTGCTATGTGCTAAGCTAATATAACGATTTATTGTGTTTTCGCTGTAAGACACTTAGAAAATCTGAAATATTGTCTGTATTCACAGGATCTGTGTCTTTCGATTCGTGTATGCTGTGTATTTTTACGAAATGTTTGATGATTAGTAGTTAGGTAAACACGTTGCTCATTGTAATTATTCTAGTCCATTTGTGATGGTGGGTGCAATTGTAAACTATGCCATCTACCTGAAATATGCACTTTTTTCTAACAAAACCTATCCCATACCATAAATATGTTATCAGACTGTCATCTAATGAGTTTTTTTGTTGGTTAGGGGCTATAAATATCTTAGTTTAGCCGAATTGGTGATGGCTACTGGTGTTGGTGGACAAATAAAAGATTGTGGATGATGCTAATGTGTTTTTAGGTAATAGATGTACATCTTTACATATTGTGTCTTCCCTGTAAAACATTTTAAAAATCGGAAATGTTGACTGGATTCACAAGATCTGTGTCTTTCATTAGCTGTATTGGACTTTAATGTGTGAAAGTTAAATATTTAAAAAAAATATTTTTTTTGAATTTCGCGGCACTGGTTTTTCAGTGGGGGGGGGGGGGGTGTGCCGCTAGCGCCACGCTGATCCTAGACAGGTTTTAACATGAGTTTCCAATATTCCCAGGTAAGAAGTTTTAGGTTGAGGTTATTATAGGAATTATAGGACTATCTCTCTCTATACCATTTGTATTTCATATACCTTTGACTATTGGATGTTCTTATAGGCACTTTAGTATTGCCAATGTAACAGTATAGCTTCCGCCCCTCTCCTCGCCCCTACCTAGGCTCGAACCAGGAACACAGACAACAGCCACCCTCGAAGCATCGTTACCCATCGCTCCACAAAATCCGCGGCCCTTGCAGAGCAAGGGGAACAACTACTCCAAGTCTCAGAGCGAGTGATGTTTGAAACGCTATTAGCGCGCACCCCGCTAACTAGCTAGCAATCTCACATCGGTTACACCAGCCTAATCTCGGGAGTTGATAGGCTTGAAGTCATAAACAGCTCAATGCTTGAAGCATTGCGAAGAGCTGCTGGCAAATGCACGAAAGTGCTGTTTGAATGAATGCTTACGAGCCTGCTGCTGCCTACCACCGCTCAGTCAGACTGCTCTATCAAATATCAAATCATAGACTTAATTATAACATAATAACACACAGAAATACGAGCCTTAGGTCATTAATATGGTCAAATCCGGAAACTATCATTTAGAAAATAAAACATTTATTCTTTCAGTGAAATACGGACCCGTTCCGTATTTTATCTAACGGGTGGCATCCATCAGTCTAAATATTCCTGTTACATTGCACAACCTTCAATGTTATGTCATAATTACGTAAAATTCTGGCAAAATAGTTCGCAACGAGCCAGGCGGCACAAACTGTTGCATATACCCTGACTCTGCGTGCAATGAACGCAAGAGAAGTGACACAATTTCCCTAGTTTACTATTGCCTTCTAACATGAATTTCTTTTAACTAAATATGCAGGTTTAAAAATACATACTTCTGTGTATTGATTTTAAGAAAGGCATTGATGTTTATGGTTAGGTACATTCGTGCAACGATTATGCTTTTTTCGCAAATGCGCTTTTGTTAAATCATCCTCCGTTTGGCGAAGTTGGCTGTCTTTGTTAGGAAGAAATAGTCTTCACAGTTCGCAACGAGCCAGGTGGCCCAAACTGCTGCATATACCCTGACTGTTGCACAGAACGCAAGAGAAGTGACACAATTTCCCTAGTTAAAAGAAATTCATAGTAGCAGGCAATATTAACTAAATATGCAGGTTTAAAAATATATACCTGTGTATTGATTTTAAGAAAGGCGTTGATGTCTATGGTTAGGTACACATTGGTGCAACGACAGGGCTTTTTTCGCGAATGCGCTTGTTCAATCACCCGTTTGGCGAAGGAGCTGCACTCGCGGGTGCTGCACTCGCATAAAAGGTAGTCAGCCTGCCACGCAGTTTCCTCGTGGAGGGCAATGTAATCGGCCATGAACGGTGTCCAAAAATGCCGATTACCGATTGTTATGAAAACTTGAAATCGGCCCTAATTAAAATCGGCCATTCCGATTAATCGGTCGACCTCTATTACACACTGTAAGCCCCAGGGTCACAACAACGTGCATCTGAGTGCTACTCTTAACACAAACTTTGAACCTTCTGAAACAGTTGTTTAGTATGATTCCTGCAGTAATCCCAGAGAGACAAGGGGTGTTGCTGAGCTGCACAGAGGTTTCACACACACACACACACACACACACACACACACACACACACACACACACACGTTTAACATCAGCAGCACAGAGATGTTATCTGAAGATGTCAAGCAAAACTGCTTCCCTCTTCAGAACCTGGACTCTGAAGATCTGATTTTAACAAGAAGCGACAGATAAGATTAAGGATGATTTTTGACAACTCATCAAATCAGAGATTGAGAAATATTTCCAGTTTGACTGATTGTGGGGCCGATACACTCATACCCATTTCACACTATCATGCCGACCCAAACCAAACTGTGCCGGCTCAGATATTTTCTTGGCTCTAGTCATCTCAACAGCACATACTTTTTCTTACCTTGCACTCAATCTCTGCCTGTTTGCGTTTGATCTCCTGCAGCTGAACGTGTAGGCCCTTATTCTGGGCCGTCAGCACAGTCACGCGCTCCTGAAAGCCCCGCCCCTCCTGCTCCGCCCGACGCAGTTGGTTGCTATGGATCTGGTTCTGCCGGAGGGGAAGGATATGGTAGGTAAATATTGGGAGGGGGAAGTTTACTCATCACACATTTCTGTAATTCTAGAATAGTCTCTATTCACAACCCCACTGTAATATCACAAGAGGCAACCCATGTAAAGCAAGCGCTATAGCTTGAATCTGCTAAATGGCATTGTTCACCTACTACATTAGAAAGTAGTAACTGAACTCTGAATACAACACATCCTTATGGGAGCTACTGACAGTTAAGAATATGTACCTCTGCTGCCCCCCTAGTGGTTGGACAATGCAATAGAAAAGGCCATATGTTTACTCTCACACATGCATGTGAAGATACATTGGTACTCGGGCTGCATGACATGTTAAACACCGCAAAAATGTTTGATGCTGTTAATCGCATCTCCATTTGACAGAACAGAACCTTTTAAGCGCATATATTGCCATACAGACCATTTCAAGCGCAGAACATAACACGAACACAGTTATGGTCAATGCTAGTGCCTTTACATTGCTGAAGACCTTGTGCCTCTTGCCAAAATCTTGTCTAAGTTATGCCCAATATTACCAGAGCTATGTTTTTTCTTTCTGCCGCGGATTCATGAGCATGTTGCGGGCCATTTCAAACTACTTTGATAACAAACATTGTTTAGCTAGCTAGTCATGTTACCTAACTAGCTTGCTATAAACCTGAAAACTTGACCACTGACTAGGCTATGCACAAATTTGGATGATACAGGAAGAACTGAAAAGGAGTAGGCTTCTCAGAGATATTTCTAAAGGTGGGGTGTGTATGATTGTGTGTGTGTGTGTGACAGAGGATGTGTGTGAGAGCGGGAGTAAGTGGGCGAGTTCGTTTTGTATTGCCTGGTGCCCCGGGTGGGTGGAGATTTCACTTAAGGACCAATGGAATGGCCTAAAATGTGCAAACGCTGCCCACCCGGAGCACCAGGCCATACAAAACTAACTCGCCCTGCGAGAGGGCGAGAATGGAGGCCTACGTGTGTAAGGTTATCTGAACAGGACAGATGGTTACAGTGTTTTCATAACATTGTTGGACATGTTTAAAAAGGTCTTTGTTCTTTGTACCCATAGAGCCAGTTCTTTTTTTTACTATAGTCACACTCATTTAGAATGCCTGAAGATTAATTAGTACTTGAGCAAATTCAATAATGTACTCAATTATTTTAATCATTTGACAGCCATAATTGGTACACTACTAACATTTCTCCAAAGGCTGAGCTGTGTGTGTCTCTCTGACTGACCTGTGTCTCCAGCTCCATCATCCTCTGACGTGTCTCTCTGAGCTCTGCCTGGGCCTCAGCCTCCCGTAGCCTGACACTCATCAGCTCATCCTGCAGCTCAGACACAGCATTCTTCCTAGGGTTGTCCTTCCAGCGGCCCGCCGTACGCGCCAGGTGACGCTGTAGGAGCAGGGGGAGAGGGGGGAAGCACACAGTCAACCAAAGATGTTTGGACTCGACACACCTAAAATAGTAGTCCTCAACTCATACACACATGGAGATTGAGCAAGATGACAAAAATACATTTAACATTTACATCGGGTATATTCATGTTAATCCTCTCTGGGTCTGGGCCTCCCGGGTGGCGCAGTGGTCTAGGGCACTGCATCGCAGTGCTAACTGCGCCACCAGAGTCTCTGGGTTCGCGCCCAGGCTCTGTCGCAGCCGGCCGCGACCGGGAGGTCCGTGGGGCGACGCACAATTGGCATAGCGTCGTCGGGGGTAGGGAGGGTTTGGCCGGTAGGGATATCCTTGTCTCATCGCGCTCCAGCGACTCCTGTGGCGGGCCGGGCGCAGTGCGCGCCAACCAAGGGGGCCAGGTACACGGTGTTTCCTCCGACACATTGGTGCGGCTGGCTTCCGGGTTGGAGGCGCGCTGTGTTAAGAAGCAGTACGGCTGGTTGGGTTGTGCTTCGGAGGACGCATGGCTTTCGACCTTTGTCTCTCCCGAGCCCGTACGGGAGTTGTAGCGATGAGACAAGGTAGTAATTACTAGCGATTGGATACCACGAAAATTGGGGGGAAAATGGGATAAAAAATTTAAAAAATAAAAAAATAAAAAAATCCTCTCTGGGTCTCTTAGTGCTGTGTCTTGGGCAGGAGTACTCATGGTACAGCTGAGCTAGTCAAGTCAAAACACATATCAATTTTTATTTGAAGTTCATCAGTTTCAATACACTATAGACCTACAGAAGGAAAGTTTTATTGCTCATCCATATATTTATATATTCTTAATTCCATTCCTTTACTTAGATGTGTGTGTATTTGGTATATGTTGTGAAGTTGTTAGATATTACTTGTTAGATATTGCTGCACTCGGAACTAGAAGAACAAGCATTTCGCTACACTCGCAGTAACATCTGCTACACACGTGTATGTGACCAATAAAATGTTATTTGTTAATGTGTTTGATTCTTCCATGCGTGTGTATGGTATGGAGAATAGATGTTCATCCTCACCTGCCAGTGCTCCTCTAGGTCTCTGACCTGTTGTCTGAGCTGCTTCAGCCCCATCACAGCCTCAGCCTCTCTCAGCTTCACTGCTATCAGCTCCTCCTGCAACCGCACCACGTTGGTGTCATCTGGCAGAGATGTGTTCCTCTGGGGGACAGGCAACCAAAACAATGACTGAAAAGACTCAACTTCAGGATGCTTATGTCACGGGACAGTAAAATACCATGGATGCGTTCAGCAGGGTACAACATTGTGGAATTTTCAGATATAAATGTTTACATTAAAAATAAAAATAAATAGTCTCTACATGTAGAAAAGTAATCACGTCCACTCTAGTCATGACATTTATATCTGCAATATCCCACAACGTTTGCCTATTCCAGACGGAATGCCTGACAGAGGTGTGGGACTAGGTGGCACCGTGACAGTGTGTGAATTGATGATAGACAGTTTGAGCCAGGTAACACACCTTCTCTATGTCCAGAATCTTGTCTTGCATCTCCTTGAGGGCACACTGGGACTCTGCCTCCTTTAGCCTGGCCTGAACCAGCTCTCTCTCCAACTGCAGGATGGACTCCTCTGTGAAGCACGGGATGCTCTTCTACATAGGGAGGAAGCAGGAGGAAGGAGAGAGAGTAAGGAAGCTTTATATGACTCCGGGAAACCAGCCCAGTGTCCTTAAGGTTGGTCTCTGAGTAGGAATATTATGTTGAATCTTGAAATAACTGCTAATCCAAATGACCTACTTCAAATCACACTGTCTCGAAACAATACAAATGTATAACAATATACATGTTATACATTTTCACTCAGGTATATACAGTTGAAGTCGGAAGTTTACATACACTTAGGTTGGAGTTATTAAAACTTGTTTTTCAACCACTCCACAAATTTCTTGTTAATAAACTATAGTTTTGGCAAGTCGGTTAGGACATCTACTTTGTGCATGACAAGTAATTTTTCCAACAATTGTTTACAGACAGATTATTTCACTTAATCACAATTCCAGTGGGTCCGAAGTTTATATACACTAAGTTCACTGTGCCTTTAAACAGCTTGGAAAATTCCAGAAAATAGTGTCATGGCTTTAGAAGCCTCTGATAGGCTAATTGACTTAATTTGAGTCAATTGGAGGTGTAGACCTCCACAAGTCCGGTTCATCCTTGGGAGCAATTTCCAAACGCCTGAAGGTGCCACATTCATCTGTACAAACAATAGTATGCAAGTATAAACACCATGGGACCACACAGCCGTCATACCACTCAGGAAGGAGACGCATTCTGTCTCCTAGAGATTAACGTACTTGTGGGAAAAGTGCAAATCAATCCCAGAACAACAGCAAAGGACCTTGTGAAGACGCTGGAGGAAACAGGTAAAAAAGTATCTATATCCACAGTAAAACGAGTCCTATATCGAAATAACCTGAAAGGCCGCTCACTGCTTGGCCATAATGACCATCATTATGTTTGGAGAAAAAAGGGGGAAGCTTGCAAGCCGAAGAACACCATCCCAACCGTGAAGGATGGGGGTGGCATCATCATGTTGTGGGGGTGCTTTGCTGCAGGAGGGACTGGTGCACTTCACAAAATAGATGGTATCATGAGGAAGGGAAATTATGAGGATATATTGAAGCAACATCTCAAGACTTCAGTCAGTAAGTTAAAGCTTGGTCGCAAATGGGTGTTCCAAATGGACAATGACCCCAAGCATACTTCCACAGTTGTGGCAAAATGGCTTAAGGACAACAAAGTCAAGGTATTGGCAGTGGCCATTACAAAGCCCTGACCTCAAGCCTGTATAACATTTGTGGGCAGAACTGAAAAAACGTGTGCGAGCAAGGAGGCCTACAAACCTGACTCAGTTACACCAGCTCTGTCAGGAGGAATGGGCCAAAATTCACCCAACTTACTGTGGGAAGCTTGTGGAAGGCTAACCGAAACGTTTGACCCAATTAAACAATTTAAAGGCAATGCTACCAAATACTAATTGAGTGTATGTAAACTGCTGACCCAATGGGAATGTGATTTAAAAAATTAAAGCTGAAATAAATCTTTCTCTCCACTATTATTCTGACATTTCACATTCTTATAATAAAGTGGTGATCCTAACTGACCTAAGACAGGGAATTTTTACTACGATAAAATGTCAGGAATTGTGAAAAAAACTGAGTTTAAATCTATTTGGCTGTGTATGTAAACTTCCAACTTCAACTGTATGTGTGTGTATATATATATATATATATATATATATCTCAAATACACTGTAGTATTGTATAACAAAAAAACTATTTGCTAGCTACCTAGTTCAACTGCTCACTGCTAACTCCTCTAAAATAAACTAAGAAGTATGGCACTTCACTTTCAAAAACATATTCTCAATTGCACCATTGATTTCCTCTCTAGGACAACAAATGAGCCTCCCTCTTCCAAGTCATTATAAATGGTTAATGGATATAGCAGCACATTATGTAAAACACTGCTTCATTCACTGCAGTGCAGACATTATCATCTCAACATGTTTCACCTCATCAATATTAAAGGGGTCTGTTTGGCCAATGGATATACAGCACCAAGAGAGGGTCCTGCTGGCCGGGGTACCATCCATTCCACACCCATACATCAGATGCTTATAAATTCATGAAACCTTTCCTGGGAGTATGTTAATGGATGAAAAAGGTTGCTGAACTGTGTCAAACAGCATGTCCCGATTTCAAATCATGCATGAAAACAGGATCATTATGTATAGCGAGAGAGGGAGAGCGAGTGCGTTCTGCAGTGGAGAGGTAGAGAGAATCCATATCCACTGTTACCATCACTCACTGCAGATTTAGTGCTAAGCAATGTACACATTTCAATTGGCCAGACCTGGTGATCACCCCTCCCATTGAGGGCACTGTAATAACTGCCATTTACGAAGGCACTTTAATCCAAAGCAGTTTACAGTACAGTGAGTACATACATTTTTTGTATGTGAACGTGTCTCCTGCATTCCATCACCAGAGGCGGCACAGGTGCACGTGCCCCATCAGATCTGCCCTGTTTACAATTAAATACAAATATATATTTTTGTTGTTTCTCTGTAATACTACTAGCCACCTATCAACTGTATGAAGTTGTCTTTAGCTAGCCCAGATAGGTTCCCAATCTCCCAACCTCATAAGTAGCTACCAAGAAGACATTTCAGACCATCAATCAAGTTATATTAGCTAACTTGTCTAACTTAGATGGCATGCCTGATGGCAAGGTTGCTAGACTTTAGAAAAGCAAGCAATTAGTAAATGTACTGAATAAGACTCACAATCTTTTGCCCAGATTAAGGCAGAGAATCATTTTTTGTCAAAATTGTTTGTTTTCTTAATAAAAAAAACACACACCAGTTTGGAGGATACAGACAGCTCAAGAGGCATGTTTAAATATGCAGTTATATATATTTTTTTTTACATAGAATTAAGCTTATCCTCACATTGTGCCCCCTCAGATTCTGGGGGTGCACGACACCCCTGATCACCACTGTACCAACTGAGCCATACAGGACCTTCAACTTGAGCACTGCTTCTCCTTACCAATAGGGGTCTCTGCTGGAGATCCCTGATGGTGCTCTGTGCTAGCTCCAGCTGAGCTGTGGCCTCTTCGCTCTGCTGCCTGACAGTGGCCAGCTCCCGCATGACCAGGTAGGTCTCCTCTGCCTCCTGGGCACGCGTCACTTGTCCCTTTAGGACATAACCAACCGAGGGGTAGGATGAGCAGGGTGCACCACGGGGGTGGGATGGACGGAAGGGGTGGGCAAATCAAAGATTATATAAAAGTGGGATTTGGAGTTTAGAAACTCATGCTGTTTTTTTTCTCTGCAAATGTTTTGACAGTCTTATTGGTTGACTGATTGATAGCTCTAAGCATTTTGTTTTGGAATGGTTCGAGATACATGCGCATGCTGGGTGATTAGTTATTTTTCTGATTTCAATGTCCTCATTTTATATTAATTGATTAAAAAAATACTGTAATCGCAAAGACAAGTATTGTGCCATCATTTAAAGGTAACATTATGAGCATGCAAAGCTACATTGAGATACAGAGAAATCTAAGTGGTGAAAATTGCAATGTGAGATGGGGGGGATAAAGGAGGAGAAAAAAGTTTATACCTGGATCAATCTATCTGCCAATGAAGCACTTTCCTACAAAACAGAAATATCCACAAGAGAGATAAAGCAGAGAGAGACCAAATAACACAGTTATAACCTAAATATAAACAAAACACTTGATTTTGTTTTTGAAAAGGAAAATTCAATGTTCATTGTCCTTCCTCCGTCCTTTTGGCAACCAATTAAGTCTATACGTTATTTATGAACAATTCGAGAAATCTTGAATTCCACCTCAGTTGAATTTTCAGTTAGCCATGCATTGATGTCCATGAGAGAGGTTAAGATACGTCCCATAGTGTCTTAGTAATTAAGCCAGTTTGAGGTAGACAAGGAACATGGTCTTCAGGTGTGGTGGTGATAAGTCGTTGTGATAAGGTTGTGGGGGATAAAGCGGTGACAAAGTGAGAATTAGGTGGTGGTGGTGAGACAGGCAAAGCAGAAGACTAAGGCTGAATGGGGCTAAGAGGAAAAGCATCATTAGAAGTTAGCTATAAAACAGCTAAATAACAATTGTTTCGATGAAGCCATGCTTTTTAGGTTTGTGCCACACGGTTAAGTTTTAGAAGCTGCTGTGTCATTCCAGTTAATATTTTGGGTATGACGTTGCAGCCGCCGACTGTTGTTTAAAGCGATACTGTGATATGAGTGAGTGGTTATGTCTCAGACAGAGCCTGGTCATTTGGGACAGCTACTTAGGCCTCTGCATGGGGCCCTGGTACTCTGACCAGGCCTGGCAATGCCTGTATCTTTGTGCTCTGGCAAACACAGAGGAGGATTCCAACAACATGCACAACAAAGGCAGCCGTGTACTCTGGCATGCAGTGCTCCTCTGCATCATCTTAGAGTGTACAGCCATCACTCTCACAGTGAGTAAGTCAAGCGTTTTACAGCTTTAGTTAGTTAGTGTCCGGTGGAATTACATAGAGCCCCAGAATGTAGCCTTGTGGAGCTCCACAGCCAGCTACAGTTTTAGAGTCTGGCTTAACTGGTCCTGAGTGTGGATCTCAAGACTGAGACATGCATATCAATGGAAGACTTCCATTCCAAAGCCAACTAGGATCCATTTATCCAATAAGATACACACCGACAACACTCACAGCCCAGTTAGTAACAACAAGACTCCGCCATGTGTCTTTAGTGACCAACAAGAGACGCATGAACAAGCGCTTGATGGTTTAATGTAGGGGGTTATGGATTTGTTGTGTGAATAGCCACGACAAGCATTCACTGGTATAATATGGCTTCTTATTATGACTGGTGTCATGACATAGGATGGCAAGGAGAGCCACGATTCAAATTCTACTCCTCCTTTTCACTCACTTTCTCCAGTGTGTCTATCCTCTGTTTCAGCAGTCGGTTCTCTGTGCGCAACCTCTGCAAAACAAAGACACGCAACACACACACACAATAATTATTCCACACAACCGGGTTTTTAAGTACAGTGCACTCGGCTTAGGGAGAGTGCGGTTATAGTGATCAACTGCTTATAGTGATCAAATGGAGCTGTACTAATGTGATGACTATAAGAGCGCACTGTACTACCGCAAAACTAAAAACGCAGCCTACTGCGCCACCACTCACCTTAATCTCCACCTGCTCCTCCATCTCCTTAGTTTTGATTGTAGTGTATTCCTTTTCCAACCTGAAAACAGGAGTCATACAGCATCAATACAGAGCACCGACAACACCTGTACTTGCTTCAAGCATCCATCTCCAGTAACCCAGCCTAGACCCCAGAGAGCAAGCAGAAATGTACTACTCACTTCTTCATCTTCTTGGCGTTGTACTTGACATTATAAGCAGCCAGGATGACCTTGTCTGGTCCACTTTCCAGCTGGTGGGGAATGATCCTCTGAAAGTACTACAGCATTGCAGGGGAGACAATGGGTGAGGACCAGACATACATGCTCACATAAAGCAACTTAGAGTGTGTTTGTCTTTCAATCTGTATGCCATAGCCTGGTCCCAGATCAGTTTATGCGGTCTAGCCAACTCTTACGGTCATTGACACAACAGAACAAACAGATCTGGGACCAGATTATGTATTTTATGCCTGCTAGGGATTAAAAAAGTGTATTGAATTGATAATTGTGTGCATTAACTCAGACAGGGTTGTTTTCCCAATGTTTATGGCTGCTCAGTCTTACCTGTAACATTCCCTCCATATCAAGCTGTATGAGTTCTGCCTGATTCATCTGTAGGATGGCCAGCCCCACGCGGAACACTATCTCCAGACCCTAAGACAAACATTACATTATCAAAGCATTATCGTTGCATTATCATAGCATTACGTTACCTAGTACTACACGGAACACTATTTTCAGACCCTACAACAAAAAAAGCACTACGTTACTGAGGTGAAATCGAATTTTAGTCCAGAAGATTTTAATTTATGTGCTTTTGGCCAACGCCACCAGAGGGTGCCAAATGCTTGCATTTACTCACAGCCCATTGTGTTTGCTGTAATACAAACTATATTCTGGACTCACTCGGTAGACTAGAAGTAGATTGTCAAACATGAGTAAATCAGAAATAATTCTTTAAAGCTACAATCTGGGATTTGTTTATCAGCAAAATGGCAGCCCTGCCACTTGTTTTGGTATACAGTTGAGGGATTGGGATGCACCTTTAACTGGACTCACCTCTAACATGAAGATATCAAAGATCCTGGTGGCAACGGGGAGAGGGAATGAGGTGAGGAAAATGGTGAGGAACCAGGAAGAGGCATACATAGAGGTGTGGAAACTCTGGGCCTGGAAGTGGATATGGAGGTCTGGGAGAAGTTCCTGAAGGAGAGGGGGGGACGTTGGGAAAGCGAGACAGAGAGATAGATAATAGATTAAAATATATAATCATAAATAGATATGACCCATCATGACACTGACTGATTTATGATAAGAGTGCCTGCTAAATTATTAAATATAAAGTTGTTATTCATGATATGGTCTCAGTGAATCAGAGCTATAAGGATAGTCTAACAGTGCATCAATAATGCTCTGTAAAGGTTTGTCATTCAATCTTGTTCCAAACCCATGCCAGGTCTTACCTGGATCATATACTCAAACTGATACATGCAGAGACCCAGCTCAGCCATACTGGGCTTGAACAGTTCTCTCAGTCTGTAGTCTTGCATCAGCTTCACAAACACACAGAACGCCTCCTCTTCTGGCATCTAGTGACAGGGACACCCACACACCAAACAACCCTTAGAGATCATCAAGCAGATTCATTTAACCTTCAACAAAATACTTCCTCACACCATCTAGGCTAGAGGACAGACACATTTTAAGCCCAGTCCTGGACTAAAATTTACCTTCAATGGAGTTTTTTTGTCCATGCCTAGGCTTAATCTGTATCTGGGGAAACCAGCCCTTAGAGACTTAACAATTTTATGAAACCACCAACAAAACAGGTCTTCCTCATATACATAAAATACACATTTCACACATCACAATACAAAATATCTAACATAGTACAAGATAATTACATGAAAAACACAACTCTCAGTACACAGTTCTCTCAGAAAATGTTCTCTGATCTATATAAGGAGTCTGTCAATGTGTGTAGTGGCAAGTTTCATGTGACCAATGACACAGCATGTTTTTCTATGTGAGTGAGGCTATCGGGTAGACAGCGTGTGTATGCGTGTGGTAGACGGTAACATTACCTGCATGAGAAGCAGTCCGACGATGAAAGCACTTCCCTGACAGTAGCCGACCTCCCGGTCCACCAGAGAGTAGGCCTGCAACAACAGGAAGTGATCTCGGATCATGGTCAAGAGAGGAGCGCCAAGAACTTTGGGGCTGCAACTCAATTCCCAAATGGCACCCGATTCCCTACATAGTGCACTACTTTTGACCAAAGGCTATGCAATATATAGGGAATAGAGTGCCATTTGGGACTCAGCCTGGGTCTACATGACAAACTGTCCAGCTAAGGGTTTCCAGGGTCAAGGTGTAACTGTGGACTCAACACTTTCTGCGCTGTATTCATGCCCTGTATTCAGCACCAAGCAGGGCTACTGACTCCATTTTAAATCTGCACCCTGAACAACTCCCATTGTATTGAGAACTATTTTGTATATACACTACATGACCAAAAGTATGTGGACACAAGCTCGTAGAACATCTCATTCCAAAATCATGGGCATTAATATGGAGTTGGTCCCCGCTTTGCTGCTACGACAGACTCCACTCTTCTGGGAAGGCTTTCCACTAGATGTTGGAACATTGGTGCGTGGACTTGCTTTCATTCAGCCACAAGAGCATTAGTGAGGTCAGGCACTGATGTTCGGTGATTAGGCCTGGCTTACAATTCATCCCAAAGGTGTCGATGGGGTTGAGGTCAAGGCTCTGTGCAGGCCAGTCAAGTTCTTTCACAACAATCTAGACACAACAATCTAGACAAACTATTTCTGTATGGACCTCACTTTGTGAATGGGGGCATTGCCATGCTGAAACAGGAAAGGGCCTTCCCCAAACTATTGCCACAAACTTGGAAGCACAGAATCGTCTAGAATGTCATTGATTGCTGTAGCGTTAAGATTAAGATCTCTGGCCCTTCTTTGGACACTGTGTTAACAAACCTCCAGACGAGCTTCAATGCCATACAACTCTCCTTCCGTGGCCTCCAACTGCTCTTAAATGCAAGTATAACTAAATGCATACTCTTCAACCGATCGCTGCCCGCATCTGCCTGCATCTGCCTGCCCGTCCAGCATCACTACTCTGGCCGGTTCTGACTTAGAAAATGTGGACAACTACAAATACCTAGGTGTTTGGCTAGACTGTAAACTCTCCTTCCAGACTCACATTAAAACATCTCCAAACCAAAATTAAATCTAGAATCGGCTTCCTATTTCACAACAACGCATCCTTCAATCATGCTGCCAAACATACCCTCGTAAAACTGACCATCCTACCGATCCTCGACTTCGGCGATGTCATTTACAAAATAGCCTCCAACACTCTACTCAAAAAAATTGGATGCAGTCTATCACAGTGCCATCCGTTTTGTCACCAAAGCCCCATATACTACACACCACTGCGACCTGTACGCTCTCGTTGGCTGGCCCTCGCTTCATACTTGTCGCCAAACCCACTGGCTCCAGGTCATCAACAAGTCTCTGCTAGGTAAAGCCCCACCTTATCTCAGCTCACTGGTCACCATAGCAGCACCCACCTGTAGCACGCAGTCCAGAAGGTATATCTCACTGGGTCACCCCCAAAGCCAATTCTTCTTTTGGCCGCCTGTCCTTCCAGTTCTCTGCTGCCAATGACTGGAACGAACTGCAAAAATCACTAAAGCTGGAGACTCCTATCTCCCTCACTAGCTTTAAGCACCAGCTGTCAGAGCAGCTCACAGATCACTGCACCTGTACATAGCCCATCTGTAAATAGCCCATCAAACTACCTCATCCCCATACTGTTTTTATTTATTTATCTTGCTCCTTTGCACCCCAGTATCTCTACTTGCACATTCATCTTCTGCACATTTTACCATTCCAGTGTTTAATTGCTATATTGTAATTACTTCGCCACCATGGCCTAATTATTGCCTTACCTCCCTTATCCTACCTCATTTGCACATGCTGTATAGACTTTTTCTACTGTATTATTGATTGTACGTTTGTTTATTCCATGTGTAACTCTGTGTTGTTCTAGGTGTCAAACTGCTTTGCTTTATCTTGGCCAGGTTGCAGTTGCAAATGGGAACTCGTTCTCAACTAGCCTACCTTGTTAAATAAAGGTGAAATAAAAAATAAAAGTTTAAAGCACTATGCATTGGGGCAGGTAGCGTTCTCCGGGCATCCACCAAACCCAAATTTGTCCGTCGGACTGCCAGATGGTAAAGCGGGATTCATCACTCCAGAGAATATGTTCTCACTGCTCCAGAGTCCAATGGCAGTGCACTTTACACCACTCCAGCCGGCGCTTGGCATTGCGTATGGTGATCTTAGGCTTGTGTGCGACTGCTTAGCCATGGAAAACCATTTCATGAAGCTCCCGACGAACAGTTAACACTTGTGAGTGCTGCAACCGAGACCAGACGATTGTTCTGTAAGCTTGTGTAGCCCACCACTTCATGACTGAGCCGTTGTTGCTCCTAGACGCTTCCACTTCACAATAGCAGCACTTACAGTTGACTGTGGAAGCTCTAGTGGGGCACACATTTAACGAACTGACTTGTTGGAAACGTGGAATCCTACGCCGGTGCAACTTT
Organism: Salvelinus fontinalis; assembly: GCF_029448725.1. Lineage (NCBI taxonomy): Eukaryota > Metazoa > Chordata > Actinopteri > Salmoniformes > Salmonidae > Salvelinus > Salvelinus fontinalis. The sequence continues at coordinate 19,043,542 of NC_074678.1, read as the reverse complement.
GAAAGTCACTGAAAGTCACTCAGTAAGGCCATTCTACTGCCAATCTTTGTCTATGGAGATGGATGTGTGCTCGATTTTATGCAACGGGTGTGGCTGAAATAGCCGAATCCACTAATTTGAAGGGGAGTCCACATATGTATATACAGCGTATTTTCTTTCTTATTTAACTGCATCATTGGGAAAGTGCTTGTATGTAAGCATTTTACTCTCTACACCTGTTGTTCTACACCTGTTGTAATCAGCGCGTGTGAAAAATAACAAGGTTCTCCCCCCAATTTTGTGATATTCAATTACGTTCTTGTCTCATCGCTGCAACTTCCCAACGGTTTCGGGAGAAGGTCGAGTCATGCATTCTCCAAAACATGACCCGCCGAACCACACTTCTTAACACCTGCCAACTTAACCCGGAAGCCAGCCGCACCAATGTGTCGAAAGTAACACTGTTCAACTGACAACCAAAGTCAGCCTGCAGATACCCGGCCCTCCACAAGGAGTCGCTAGACCACAATGAGCGAAGTAAAGCCCCCCGGCCAAACCCTCCCCTAACCCGGACGACGCTGGGCCAATTGTGCACCGCCATATGGGACTCCAGGTCACAGCCGGTTGTGACACTGCCTGGGAATGAACCCGGGACTGTAGTGACGACTTGCAGTGCCTTAGACCTCTGCGCCACACGGGAGGCTGAAACAGCTTTTCTTGAACAATTCTGCCTCTGGCTAATGAGAAAAATAAAATTAGCAGCTCTAACGCAATATTGGGGCAGCAGGGTAGCCTAGTAGTTAGAGCGTTGGACTAGTAACTGAAAGGTTGCAAGTTCAAATCCCCGACAAGGTAAAACTCTGTTGTTCTGCCTCTGAACAAGGCAGTTAACCCACTGTTCCTAGGCTGTCATTGAAAATAAGAATGTGTTCTTAATTGACTTGCCTAGTTAAAGATTTTTTTAAAAATATATCTTTCCAATTTGTAAGTCGCTCTGGAAAAGAGCGTCTGCTAAATGACTTAAATGTAATGTAAAATGTATTGTTCTTCATCTTCTATTGACAGGACAGTAAACTGAGTGCTAGTCTGTTTGTGCTATCCCGCCAAGAGCACAAACAGATCTGTGACCAGGCTAATAGGACAGATAGTAGAAGACAGACAGGAAAGATGTGTCGAAAGATGGGACCAGGATTCATTCCAGTTAAGTGTATATCTACCCACCCACCCACCGGTAACTGCCCAAATAAAGAAAACATCATAAAGTGTCTTAATAGGGCGTTGGGCCAGTATCTGCTGTTCTGCCCTTGAGCAAGACAGTTAACCCTCACAACAACTGATCCCCTGGGCACCGATGATGTGGATGTCGATTAAGGCAGCCCCCTGCACCTCTCTGATTCAGAGGGGTTGGGTTAAATGTGAAGGACACATTTCAGTTGAATGCATTCAGTTGTGCAACTGAATGTATCCCACCTTTCCCATGAGCCAGAACAGCTTCAAGATTCTACAAGTGTCTGGATCTCTATTGGAGGGATGCGACAGCACTCTTCCACAAGAAATTCTATAATTTTGTGTGCTGATGATGGTTGTGGAAAACACTGTCTCAAACGCCACACCAGAATTTCCCATAAGTGTTCAACTGAGTTGAGATCTGGTGACAGATGGCCAAGGCATATGGTTTACATTGTTTTCATGCACATCAAACCATTCAGTGATTACTTGTGCCCTGTGGATGGGGGCATTGTCATCCTATAGGGACACAGCCACGGTAACCAAAATAATGGCGTGCCCAGCATTTTTATATATGACTCTGAGCATGTGATGTTAATTGCTTAATTAACTCAGGAATCACACCTGTGTGGAAGCACCTGCTTTCAATATACTTTGTATCCCTCATTGACTACTTATTATTATTTTGACAGTTACCTGTATGTGCTGAAAGCGCCAGCGCTAAAGAGCTAAACCAACTCCAGAGCACACAGGGTTGCACAGATTGTAAAGCAATCTGTTGCGGGTAAAGGTTTCAGACAAAGCACCAGGGTTGCAAAATTCCAGTTACTTTCCCAAAATTATTTGGCTTTTCAAAAATACCGGTTGAAGAGTTCCAGACTTGAAGATTCTCTAGTGGGAACTTTTTCGGAATTCTGCAAACCTATGAAGCATTCACCTTCATAACATTGAAGAGTACTTCCTGTCCCAAGCTGTCCTCCTTAAAGAAGTCATGCTCAGGATACGTCCGGGCGATGTCCCGGCGAATCAGCTTCTCACATGGTGATGTCATCTTCAGCAGCTCAGAGTACTGGTCTTTGATAGGCATGTTCTGGGCGTTGCATAGCAACTGCCACACTATTGCTCGGAAGTGATGGGGGATCCCTTTTCTGACCAGATCCTGTTTGGAGAGAAGAAAAATATTGGTCAATACCATCCCGAATGCTTGGGACCTTCCTACCCTAAACCATAACCCTTACCTAACCTTAGCCTTAACCATTTTACATTTCAACTTCAATGGGGTAGGGACATCAAGGTACCCGGATAGCACGGACAAAACATATAATCAGCGTTTACTTTGTTTTGAAAATGCTAATATTACAAATTGGTGTCAGTGGACAAACCGAAGTGTGGTTTGCAGTTTACCCAACCTTGTCTATAGATCGCTTTCAAGGTATATAAATAGTTTCGCTGAACTGGTCTATTCCTAATCATTAACGTAACAGCCTCTGATGGAAAATATGTAGTCCTTGTTTTCTGAGTGTGTTTATATATCAAGGAACATACTGGTATCCACATAAAATGTTTTATTCTATGTGGTGTTCAGAGCAAACACAATCATGTGTCTGTGTGCTGCTATGCTCCAGTGTGTTTTCTCCACAGCACAGCATGTACCCCAGTCAGTCATTCTAATAACATTTTCCACCACTAAATATAATCTAGTCAGCGAGGCATTGTGCAGAGTGAAATGTTCTTGTAAATTACTGCCGATGTGACTTGATTAAGACATTTCCTCTGCAGAGAGGGAACACTGACCAGTGGTGCTGGATGGAGTGTGTGTTAGTGTAGGCTATGTGTTGTTTTTGTGTGCGAGTATGTGTGCGTGCAAGCTTTCGAGAGTGTGGGGTCAGGGGATCTTTCTCTCTCTCTCTCTGAGGTCAGTCTTGAAAGTCCCAGCCTTGTAATGGAAACACACACACACACAATCCCTCCACTGGATAATACTCACACACATGCAAGAGGAAACACATGAATAACGCATACAGCTGCAATTACGCCTGTAAAATGACCTGCTCACATTACTCTGTCTGTCACTACATTACTCAGTCTATGGTTGGTGTTCACTCAGTGTTAAGTCCCAAATGGCACCATATTCCCCATCTAGGGCTCTGGTCAAAAGTAATGCAGTATGTAGGGCATAGGGTACCAGTTGGAACGCATCCAAGGACAGGCTCATTGTTAAGAGGCTTATCTTTTTTTCTGGAGCACCCTAGTGGAAAAGGGGGAATATGATGCATTGAATTCGTCGCTAGCACGTTAAATTGAGAATGTCAATTTTGCTGATACAACATAAAAGTAGTCCACGTAGTAGTATCATCCTGCCTTGCAAGTTGAAACACACTAGACTAGGTCAACAGGAGAGAGCAATGTCAAATGAGCAATCTATTTGTTGAGGAGCTCAACATGATGATTAATAACATGACTAGGATGCAGTCTTGCAACAGTCAGGTTACATGGAGGTGATGTAACTAAGGCCTCTTCTCTGGAAAAATTGTGAAATACTATTGTCATTTATAGGGCTGTGGCGGTCACAAAATTTCGTCAGCCGGTGATTGTCAAGCAAATAACTGCTGGTCTCACGGTAATTGACCGTTAATTAACAAACACATTTATAATCTCCTGGCTTCCACACACAGCCTTCAATCCACTGATGCAGACCTTTGCAACGTCTACATTTTAAAAAGTCTTATAAATCCATGTAATATAGCCTACACATTAACAATAAATCCATTATTTATTTTAGACCGGTCTAAAGAAACATGATATGAAGAAAATGTAGTCTATTTCAGAAGACTTGTTCTTAAGTCAGGTCCTGATCTAACTATGCCATATGGCTGTGGCTACACTAGTGCATTTAGCAGACAAGATTTGCTTAGAATTCCGTGGCATTATTTTTATAGTCTGAAGAATTCAATTGAACAAAGCTGAATATTTTTCTCCAACCATTGAGGGAGTGTGCACACGCGGCTTTTCTGTGTTACGCGGGTGTTCTGTGTTGAGCGGCTAACTAAGAAATAGGTACTCCTATATGCTTAATTTAGAGTTATTAATGTAACTTTAGTTGCTCTACAAACGTTGGGCTATATGTTTTGCATGCTGTGACTAATGATTATTTGAAAAAAGTCACATGAAAAGGCATGAGCTCTGCTTAGTTTTTTTGCGCAGGCTGTACACACTTCAATCTCCTATTCACAATTTGACAAGCACTTGATAATGCCTAAAATTTCACGCCGGCATCCTCTTTGTGTGGCCGTAATGCCCCCTAAAACAATCCATGCCTTTTGCAGCCAGTGGCCATTGCGCCCTTGGGCTAAATATAATAATTATAATGACCTTCTCCCTGAGTGCTCAGTACGCTGCAGCTCCTCTCACTCAAATGGCTCTCCATCACCTGATCGGGTCTTTCTCACAGGCTACAAGTGAAGACAGACGTCGGGGGCGCAACTGCGCACGTTCTTATCCAATTCCGAGGTGCATATTGAAGGTATTGGGAGAACTGTCCACATTTACTTTTCATCAGCCAACAAGATGAGTGGGCCTAACGAACAGCAAAAGCATTAGCCTATGTCGGGCTCCCAGGTGGCGCAGCGGTCTAAGGCACTGCATCTCAGCCCAAGATGTAGGACCTGGTTCGAATCCAGGTTATCACATCCAGCCGAGATTGGGAGTCCCATAGGGCGGCGCACAATTGGCCCAGTGTTGTCCGGATTTGTATGTCATTGTAAATAAAAATTTGTTCTTAACTGACTTGCTAAGTTAAATAAAGGTTAAATAAAAAATATGTTTTAAATGTCAATCTACTATCCCCCTTAGTACAAAATTTGATCTATTCTATTGGTCAACTTGTCTTTCTGTGCGAGAAAGAAATATTCCAAACATAGTGTGGAACAGTTGTGGGATGCGATAGATCTCAAATTAATATAACCACTAGCATCAAAAAACACTTTTTATGCAATGAGGCTGACGGAACAGATCAGAACATTTAGCTTAAAAATGTTGATAAACTAATAGGCTATTTTTTTACATTATAAGCGCAGCAATGTGCACACGGCAGTAGGCTATAAGCGCAAATGTTCCATTAGCGGGAAAACAGCCTGATCAAAAGTGACCACAAATGCGATTATGCATGTAATGCTTTTATTATAAAGGTGAATTTTTATGGTGAAAATGATCTTCCCCAAACTTGAAACTCACACGCTGCTTATGTATGCCAGTTAGGCTCTACACCCCTTGTAAAGCAGATTAATGAGCTTCATTTTAAGAAGTTATTTGGCAACTTTAGTTGTGATACAAACCGTATCAAAACATATAGGCGTAATGCGCTAGGCTACATGAGGTGTGCGACTATAATTAGAAAAAGTTGCACACAAAAGTCATAGTTTCTTGCCTTACACTGGCATCATTCACAAGTGATAATATATAATTTGCAAGTAATAGGCTAATATTATCACCATCAGACTATTCTTGATTTAATCTTCTTTACATATACTAAATAATATATGTGTGAATTTTGTTGTTGTTGAATGGACCATTATCATCCATGTATCTTGAAACAGGGGCAGATGAAAATTACATGTCATCTACGCACTTAAATAGCGAATGGAGGACGTTTTTCCCGTGGTTCATTTTCATGCCAGCCAGGTAGACTATATTCCTGCTGTAAAGATAAACGATGTATTTAATATTAGGTAAGTTGAGAAGTAAATATGACCTCAGCAAAAAAAAGAAACGTCCCTTTTTCAGGACCCTGTCTTTCAAAGATAATTTGTAAAAATCCAAATAACTTCACAGATCTTCATTGTAAAGGGTTTAAACACTGTTTCCCATGCTTGTTCAATGAACCATAAACAATTAATGAACATGCACCTGTGGAACAGTCATTAAGACACTAACAGCTTACAGACGGTAGGCAATTAAGGTCACAGTTATGAAAACTTAGGACAATAAAGAGGCCTTTCTACTAACTGAAAAACACCAAAAGAAAGATGCCCAGGGTCCTTGCTCATCTGCGTGAACGTGCCTTAGGCATGCTGCAAGGAGGCATGAGGACTGCAGAAATTGCAATGTCCGTACTGTGAGACGCCTAAGACAGCGCTACAGGGAGACAAGGCGGACAGTTAATCGTCCTCGCAGTGGCAGACCACGTATAACACCTGCGCAGGATCAGTACATCCGAACATCACACCTGCGGGACAGGTACAGAATGGCAACAACAACTGCCCGAGTTACACCAGGAACGCACAATTCCTCCATCAGTGCTCAGACTGTCTGCAATAAGGCTGAGAGAGGCTGGACTGAGGGCATGTAGCCCTGTTGTAAGGTAGGTCCTCACCAGAGATCACCGGCAACAACGTCGCCTATGGGCACAAACCCACCGTCGCTGGACCAGACAGCACTGGCAAAAAGTGCTCTTCACTGACGAGTCACGGTTGTGTCTCACCAGGGGTGATGGTCGGATTCGTGTTTATCGTCGAAGGAATGAGCGGTACCCTGAGGCCTGTACTCTGGAGCGGGATCGATTTGGAGGGGGAGGGTCCGTCATGGTCTGGGGCGGTGTGTCCTAGCATCATCGGACTGAGCTTGTTGTCATTGCAGGCAATCTCAACGCTGTGCGTTACAGGAAAGACATCCTCCTCCCTCATGTGGTACCCTTCCTGCAGGCTCATCCTGACATGACCCTCCAGAATGACAATGCCACCAGCCATACTGCTCGTTCTGTGCGTGATTTCCTGCAAGACAGGAATGTCAGTGTTCTGCCATGGCCAGCGAAGAGCCCGAACCTCAATCCCATTGAGCTCGTCTGGGACCTGTTGGATTGGAGGGTGAGGGCTAGGGCCATTCCCCCAGAAATGTCCGGAAACTTGCAGGTGCCTTGGAAGAGTGGGTTAACATCTCACAGCAAGAACTGGCAAATCTGGTGCAGTCCATGAGGAGGAGATGCACTGCCGTACTTAATGCAGCTGGTGGCCACACCAGATACTGTTACTTTTGATTTTGACCTCGCCTTTGTTCAGAAACACATTATTCCATTTGTTAGTCACATGTCTGTGGAACTTGTTCAGTTTGTCTCAGTTGTTGAATATTATGTTCATACAAATATTTACACGTTAGGTTTGCTGAAAATAAACGCAGTCGACAGTGAGAGGACGTTTCTTTTTTTGCTGAGTTTAGTAGGCCTAGCCTATTAAAAGCTGATGGGATGCTCCTCTATTTAGTAGAGGCCATCACTCTGTTTTCTCACGCAATTGCAAAGCCTTCAGAAATGTTGTGCAACATAAGCTCATGATCTCTCATGAAGTGTTTGATTAGATTTTTTATTACAATTGCATTGATGTCAGAGTGATTAGAGGGACAATATATTGCTGGGTACCAGGCAGTTTTAGCAAGTTTGGTAGGCTACTAATGACCATCAGCAGCATCAGAGCTTGGAGAAGCCTAATTACTGTGACAAAACGGTTATTTGGAATTGACCGTCTTCATGACTCGTGACCGCCGTTGTGGTGGTAATTCGGTCACCGTAACAGCCCTAGTCACGCAGCCGAGGTCCAGTGGAAGGTTCTCCACCACTTTAACATACAATGCAAAACTAATGCATAACAGCACCTCAGATTTACCATTAGCTTTTTTGTCTGTGACCAGGCTTACGATGAGCACACCGACAGCGTCATTGCACAAAATAGTACGCAGCCTCATCTGGATATGTATGCAATAAAAGTTAAACATTCAACTTCTGCTACCATTTCTGTTGAGCCGTCTACGCATACAGTTTGACGCATTCATTCGATAAATCCAGCGTATACATCACACCGAATGCACTGCAACGCAATGCTGCAAGGCAAACGCCGCGTTTCATTGGAAATGAATTGAAATTCTGGTGTACCAAAATGCATTGATGCTGTCGGTGTGTTGGAAGCGATACTCTTGGTCCTGGATGTTAAGTTCATGTTTTAAGTATCCCTATATTTCTGTTATTACGGGGCTATCACTCAGTCAAGAGTGCGCATGCACAGGAAGTCTAGTCGTTGATGGACCTAGCCTTGAGTGAAATGGCTACCTTGTAGTGTGTTCATATAGTAAACTTTGTTAAACTGGAACCTTGTCGTTGTGTCATTTCCAGTTGACACTGGAAACACGCCCCGATTGGCTGATTCAGATGTCATTGACATGGGCGACTAGAGAGTTGGCAGTGAGCACTAAGAAGGCTACATTTAGAACAGGGTTCACACGGTAAAATCAAGACAACAGTAGTAAGGGTCAGTGAGAGACGTAGCTGGCCTTGGGGAAATACCCCTGAACTGCGCCTGTATAGTATCAATACCAGGAAACAAAGAGACCGCTGTACTGTACAAAATGTATTCACTAACTTCATTGATTACAAATATCTGTGCAACTTATAGCTAGCTAGTAAGCGAAGATAGGAACCTTGTATTATTCACTATTCTCTGAAATATTCAGGCGAGGATGAGAGGAATCGAGCACAGATTGAGACTCACCAATAGTCTCTCACCTATAGGTTTAGGGCATAGGGGAAGGGGTAATGGTTAGGGGTAAGGGGTAATGGTTAGGGCCAAGGGTAAGGGGCAATGGTTAGGGCCAAGGGTAAGGGGTAATGGTTAGGGCCAAGGGTAAGGGGTAATGGTTAGGGCCAAGGGTAAGGGGTAATGGTTAGGGCCAAGGGGTAATGGTTAGGGCCAAGGGTAAGGGGTAATGGTTAGGGCCAAGGGGTAATGGTTAGGGCCAAGGGTAAGGGGTAATGGTTAGGGCCAAGGGTAAGGGGTAATGGTTAGGGCCAAGGGGAAGGGGTAATGGTTAGGGCCAAGGGGAAGGGGTAATGGTTAGGGCCAAGGGTAAGGGGTAATGGTTAGGGCCAAGGGTAAGGGGTAATGGTTAGGGCCAAGGGGAAGGGGTAATGGTTAGGGCCAAGGGGAAGGGGTAATGGTTAGGGCCAAGGGGAAGGGGTTATGGTTAGGGCCAAGGGGAAGGGGTTATGGTTAGGGCCAAGGGGAAGGGGTTATGGTTAGGGCCAAGGGGAAGGGGTTATGGTTAGGGGGAAGGGGGAGGAGTTTAGGGCATAGGGGAAGGGGTTAGGTCCAAGGGGTAGGGAGTGAATTGAGACGGGCTATTCCAGAGAGTTGACTCTTACAAAAGGCCAATAATTGTCTCTCCCTTTTTAAGCTTGTCCCCAGGCTATTGTGTACAGGAAGTGTCCAGTGCACGAGAGTACTCACCTTGAGCTGCTTCTCGTTCTTCTTGCGGAAGTCCTCCCACTCGTTAACTATGCGTCCCCAGAGGATCCAGGAGTCCTCCTCCAGGTGAGACAGATTGGAGGAGGCCGAGGAGCTGGACACCAGGCTGGAGACGCTGTTCCTCCTGGAGCCGTTCACAGAGCGGAGGGACTTACTGTCCGTCTCCAGCAACCTAGAGACACAAAACACAACATGCATGAGCTTCTCTTGCCACATATGACCAGCATATAACCATTATACTCAGGCATACATGATCTCCAATGAGAGACATTACGATGGGAGTTCGGACTGAATGAGAGAGCATTTCATTCTATGTTCGGAGGTGAAGGCAGCTCAAATTACGGACGACAGATATAGATTATTTAATGTAGCTTTAACTACTAATGTACCAAATCAAGAATAAACACACGTAACTGGTCAATCTGAAACGTTTCATTAGTGTCAATAGATAGATAGTCACTGTAATGGTTAGCTGTGCCACTAGAGATTTTGGGTTCAAGTCCAGGCTCTGTCGCAGCCGGCCGCGACCGGGAGACCCATGGGGTGACGCACAATTGACCCAGCATCATCCGGGTTAGGGGAGGGTTTGGCCGGCAGGGATGTCCTTGTCCCATCACGCACTAGCGACTCCTGTGGCGGGCCGGAAGCAGTGCACGCCGACACGTCGCCAGGTGTACAGTGTTTCCTCCGGCACATTGGTGCAGCTGGCTTCCGGGTTAAGTGGGCATTGTGTCAAGAAGCAGTGCGGTTTAGGTGGGTTTCGAAGAATGGACGGCTCTCGACCTTCGCCTCTCCCGAGTCCGTACGGGAGTTGCAGCAACGAGACGAGACTAACTACCAATTGGATACCACGAAATTGGGGAGAAAAAGGGTATAAATAAAAATAATTTAATAAATAGATAGTCACTGTTACAGTAGAAAGGATCAGACATGCATTGATATGGGCAGTGTGTGTTTACTTTACACTGGGTAAATGCTTGAGGCAAGTAGCCCAATAATTGATGCTGAACATTTATCCAAATCGTGCTGGCACTGGTAGACGGTGAAGCCACTAAATTCTAGCGCAGTGCTAAAAATGGAAACGCTCATTCAATGCGGAAGAATTTGCAGTGAGATATAGTACAGCTTTATGACAGAGCCATAGCCAAGGAGAGCCCACTGCAACAGCATCCCCAGTGATGATGGGAGAATAGCCAGCTGCCAGCTCTGAGCCCTGGATGTAGGGTCAATGGGGTTACAGACAGTACTAGGGACAAAGTGCATCTCTTAAAAAAGGTTGGCAGGACAACACATCCTTTCACAGCACTTCTGTTTGTTTCCTAAAAGAAATGCAATGAACATGGTGGATAGTAAAGCCTTGAACAACCATCATGGTCACTATATCAGGGTCATTACTATATCAGTCAGACTGATATTTCATGGAACATTTAACTTGCATTAATGTCCCAAGTGTCGCAAGTGACAGAAAGCAAAGTGGACTTAGACAGTTGATTAACTATTACTTCAATGACATCCTACATTTGACTTTAACCCAAAACATGACCAAAAAAAAAAAGCTATGACACGTCAACAGTAAAGTGGGTCAATACAAAGTAGCCTAAATAACTACCTGCCATCTGGTCTCATCTATTTGATTGAAAACATTCCTGAAAGTGGGTTGGTGAGAAAAAGCTGCAGGAGTATGTTTAAGTTCACAGCAGACTGACCTTGTATCACTGTATCAATTAATGTGCCAATTTGTTTGTCACTGGAGCTGTAAGACTGAAGTTAACAGACACTGGATCATGTTCATTAGGGAACGGAACAGAACACATTTTAAAACAAATTGTAACAGAAAACGCAAATTAGCATTTCTCATCAGACAAGTCCAGGCAGTCCATCCCTGTTTCAGTCAGTTGTCTTTCCGTTTAGTGCCATATGAACAGGACCCAGGGCTGTGAGAGGGAACCATGCCTCCCAACCTATGCAGTGCTGACGAGCCCATGTGTGTCCCAAATGGCAACCTATTCCCTATGTAGTTCTGGTCAAAAGTAGTGCACTTCATAGGGAATAGGGTGCCATTTGAGAAGAGGCTATGGCCTATGCTGGGACACAGAGGCTCAGAAACCTGAACTCAGAAAAAGGGCCTGGGCCTCTCGGCTCCAGGGTGACGTCACTGGGAGTGCTCCCAGACTGGGTAGGGTTACAGCCATATTTGGGTCAGGAGGAAGGGGGCCAGGGTAGGCCTGTGTTACAGGGACAGCTAGGAGATCCCCAGCAAGGGTTTTACATTTAGGACATACATTCAACATGTTGGGAAAGGTAGTAAATATTGCAGATGAATAATACTGTGTCGTGAGAATAATTTAAAAACAGTGATAGCTGCTTGCTTAATTAAAACATAGCTTTGCTTTCAAAGGCAACAGATCTAGAAAGCAGTAGGCTAGATACCAGACTATGTATCATGATAGGCCTAAAAAGTGACAAGGCTGTTGCTAAATGTAGAGCCCAATGTCATCACAACTATAATGGGATGTGAGGGAATACACTACTAAGATATAGACTAAAGGTTTAAGCCATCCTAACAGGACGCAATGTTGCAGTAGCAGCCCATGGCTTCTAGCAAACATGCAAGATAACACTGAGTGTGTTCTTAAGAGGCCGTGTGGAAGTAGGAAGGGTAGGGAATGTTGAGGTCATTGATAAGGTTAGTCACTGGCCTCAGTGGCCTGTAACGATTCACTTTCCGCTAACCTAAAAAGTCTATGAGTTGTTGGCCTAAAGCAACAAATGTAGCCTAGAACATGGAACAAACAATCCATTTCAACCATGGATGAAGAACCGTCCACATATTCTCCTCTCCCTCTCTCCTTGGTAGATTATCACACTGACATTTTCAGAAATTTTCCAAATGTTGATACACTGTTTATTCTAGGCACACACTGACAGTCAGAAAACCTGAATTTCCCATGTAGCCTAGTAACTGCTCCTCCGCTAATAATTCACCAGTCGACAAAACATTCCATGTTGGGTTCTCACAGATGGCTCAAATGGCTCAAAACAAATACATCAAACCATTGTAATTTACTGAAAAGATCCAGTACAGCACAGAGATTCGTAGGAGGAACAACAGAGGATACAAAGGAACTATTTAAACAAGTTGCTCTGTCGCCAAAATAATCCATGTCAGCTAGACTTTGTCCTCAGTTATGGCCTCTCGGTATCGAGAAGAGAGCCATGGCATCTAGAAAGAGAAGTTAGGATCCTCGTGCTGCTTACCAGGATAAACTCATGGTGCTGTCTTCATGTCTTTGATGTGTAGTTAGAAGATCCAGAGAAGCTACCAGCCTTTGCCTAGTGAACTGGCTGAACTGAGTCTGGCACTAGTCTCTCTCAAACGCAAACCTCTTATCTACTTTGCACAGTACAAAGGCCTTCCCCTTCTCAGTGTGTGTGTGTGTGTGTGTGTGTGTGTGTGTGTGTGTTGCATTACATTAGTATCTGTGATAGTGCATTGATCTCAAAGTACACAAGTCTTCCCTCGGTGGTCATAGATGTATAAAAACCTACTTTTGATGCACCTGCAGATCAGTGTCTTCCTGCTCAGTCAGAAAGTGACGGTAACTAGGCCTTTACATAAAACTAAGATAGAAAAACTGCCAGTCCATTATTTTATATATCTTGTTCTCATCCATTTTGGTATTTAAAAAGGGGAGAAACAAGGAATTTCAACATCAGTGTGACATCATACAACATTTTTTTATTATTTATTTTGTAGAAAGATTATTCCTGCAATGAATGTGTACTTCTTCAAAGACACAGTGCTGGTTCGGAAGATACAACTTATTTTCTATGGGAGTCAATTAAATTTATCAGATTGGAAAAACTTTGTAATCTCCGATAAAAATGTAACATTTCTGTAGACGAGTCATTTTCAAACCCCAGTCACGATGATCCTCAAGACTGTACCTCCTACCCTTGACACTGCAACAATAGCTCTAAATGTCGTGCTTTTTGGTCCACCAGCCACGCATATTTTTTACCAGTAATTTGCCATAATTACATAACACAAAAAAGCCATGGCCATGCTTTGTAATGATTCTAAAACAAATGTATTAGTAACAGGTAATGTGGTATATTGCTCAATTACAAAAAGTGTGACCCGAGTGTTTTAATCAAAATATAAGGGACAAAATATTCAGCTGCCCCTTTAAAGCGGGAGGTTACCATGGTAACAGGGCCACTCGAGTCCTGTCACGTGTGTCTGTGTGCATGTGTGAGATTTGGGATCTGATTAGGGAGTCTTCACTATCAGTTGAAGCAGCAGACAAACAAACGTTGAAACGCAACCCGAGCTTGTGAACAAAACAAATGTAAATAGCCAAGAAACACGAGGACAAAGTCTCACTCTGCAGACTTTCGAGTAAATTAGACCGACTTTTATGCCTGTACGCAGCACCTCCAAAAATGTATCTATCAGCACTTAATTCATTGCACACAGCTCCCCTGCCAGGCAGTATTGCTGCACGAGGTGGGATATACAGTAGGATTAGTATATCTTTGTGCAATTAGCAGCTATGAAACAAAACAGCAGAAATACTTTGAAAACAGCTACTACAGCCTTTTTCTAACCCCAACATGTACTCAAAATTGACTTTTGACTATTTTTATTTGCAAATGTAATAGAGCCCCACAGTGGAGGTGTCATAATACCCATAAAACCTTGCGGTCAAACAGGGAAATGGTTCCATTCGTTTTTCCACCATTGCTTTTTAAAAACACTTAAAATAAGGGCTGTGTTTTGTGTAGGCTTACCCTGGCGTGACATTTTGAAAACCATGTATATCTCTCTTGCATAGGGAAAAATAAATTGTGGGAAAACGATTGGAACCATTTCCTTGTTTGACTGCTATGTTTTATGGGTATTATGACACCTGTTATGACTCATAAGGTGGTACTCTATGCTTGCACTGTAGAGCCTTGCAAATTGACCACCCGCCAACGTGGCTGGTGAAATAGACATTCTTAACCGCCAACACCTAAATTGACCCCCTGGAGGGAGACTGATGCAGGAGGGAGGGGCAGCAGGGACATGTGCCAAATGAAAGAGGCCAGCTGTAGCCCTGCTTGAACTAAACACCACACCTGCTGTCCACCCTCTGTTGAGGAAGGTGCTTAGAGGTCTGTCCAGGACAATGAAAAGTTGACCTTTCCCCCCTATAATTACTTTGAACAGGAGGAGACATCGCCACGCTGTTGTCTTCAATCATGTTGTAGTGACTTCTGAATAATAAAATCAGCGAACTAAGAGGTTAAGAATCACTACTTCTGACTGCTCCTCTACTCAGTTGATGTCTTAACGGATGTTAGCCAAGCTTTATAAAGCATAAGGAAAACAGACCTATTCAAATATCATTCTCACTTCTCCTTCTCTCACACGGCAGACTGTTCAGAAGATTCAGCCAGTATTAGCTTTCATTAACTGTGTCCTACTACTACAACTCATCATCTCAGCCCCATGAGCATCGCTCTCACACTTCAGACAGATCAGTACAGCCACATCTCACAGGGCTCTGACTGCAG
Source organism: Salvelinus fontinalis (assembly GCF_029448725.1). Classification (NCBI taxonomy): domain Eukaryota; kingdom Metazoa; phylum Chordata; class Actinopteri; order Salmoniformes; family Salmonidae; genus Salvelinus; species Salvelinus fontinalis. The sequence goes on along the minus strand of NC_074678.1, from coordinate 19,028,489 downwards.
ACTTCTTCATTTGCGATTGCCATACTGAGTCGTCGTCCCAAATGGCAACCTATTCCCTTTATAGTGCACTACTTTTGATCAGGTCCCATCTCAGCAAGTCACCTGCTGCACTTCTCAGGCCTTGTTCTTTCCATGTCAACACTCAGACTGCTCATAAAAGCAGGGTGAGAGCCACAGGACGGAGAGAAAAGGGTAGAGTGGAGGGGACAGCAGTGGCTGTGTGTTGAGTCCTAATGCACTTATCTTGTTTCAGCTAATGAACACTTCAGGGACAGACAATGTGGCTGTAGGCCTACTTTTACTTAGATCATTGTTAAAATGTCTTTGTAGCCACTGTCAGTCACTGTTATTGTTAGACAATTAAGATTGATATAACCACTGCCTTTGTCACTGGTCTAATCAATGCAAATGTTGTACATGAAAAGAGGAAAGGGAACAAAAACGTATTCATATGTTGACAGAACTTGATTTAATTGATTTATTAATTCATAGTTGGCACTCACCTGTTCTGCTCCTCCAGCTTGGCGAGCAGCTCCAGTTCATCTGGGCTGAGTTTAGCGGGCGATGCCGACGTGGGAGACGGGGAGAGGGATGTTGAGGAGGCGGCTGTGGTGGTCTGCAGGGACGAGGGCACCGTTGCCATCTGGCTAGACGAGGTGGCAACCTGGCTAGCCATCTGACTAACCGTGTGTGACACAGAGTTCTTCACCCATGAGAGAGTAGAACTCAGCTTGCCTGCAACCTTGTCAGTCGCCACCTGTGGAGAGAAGCATGTGAGCTGTAGGAGGGATTTACAAGTACACTTCCTTCCTTCTGTCTGTTTTATGTATTTTGGGCTCTCTTTCCTGCAATGTTTAAGTTTATGAACACTGTCAATAGTCCTTTTTGTTCTCTGGCTGTCCAACCATCTCTAGACATATTAGAACACTGATTTGTGACTGTTACTGTGTAGTAAGGCTTTTCTTGGTGTGGATCCATGCTTCATCTAATGACTGTCTCGTTTTTTTTCTTCGTCACACTGATGCATCAAGAATTTACAATACACAGACTATTAAATTCAAAAGCCGCAGCTTGAAGGAAGAAAGACAAACTGGTCTCAGTAGGTCATTGATACAGTGCATTTAGAAAGTATTAATACCCCTGGACTTATTTCACATTGTGTTGTAGCCTGAATTCAAAATTGATTAAATAGATTTTTCCAACCATCTACGCACAATACTAAATAATGACAAAGTGAAAACATGTTTATTTTATTGAAAATGAAACACATATCGAATTTATATAAGAATTTAGACCCCTGAGTTAATACATATTAGAAACACCTTTGGCAGCAATTAAGCTATGAGTCTTTCTGGTTAAGTCTGGAAGAGCTTTGCAGACCTGGATTGTAGAATATTTGCACATTATTCTTTTTTAAATTCTTCAAGCTCTGCCAAGTTGTTTGTTAATCATTGCTAGACAGCCATTTTCAAGTCTTGCCATAGATTTTCAAGACGATGTAAGTAAAAACTGCAACTAAGCCACTCAGGAAGTCGCCTTGGTAAGCTATTTCAGGGTATATTTGGCCTTGTGTTTTAAGTTATTGTCCTAATGAAAAGTTGAATTTGCCTCCCAGTGTGTTGGAAAGCAGACAACCAGGTTTTCCTCTAGGACTTTGCCTGTGCTTAACTCAATTCCATTTATTTTTATTAAAAAAAGAACTCCCCAGTCCTTGCCAATGATAAGCATACCCATAACATGATGCAGCCACAACCATGCTTGGGAAAAAATGAAGAGTGATACTCAGTGATGTGTTGGATTTGCCCAAAACATAACACTTTGTATTCAGGACATAAGGTTAATTTCTTTGCCACATTTTTGGCAGTTTTACTTTAGTGCCTTATTGTAAACAGGATGCATGTTTGGGAATATTTTCTATTCTGTACAGGCTTCCTTCTCACTCTGTCATTTAGGTTAGTATTGTGGATTAACTACAATGTTGATCCATGCTGTTTTCTCCTATCACAGCTATAAGTCTCTGTAACTGTTTTAAAGTTACCATTGCCTCATGGTGAAATCCCTGAGTGGTATCCTCCCTCTCCGGCAACTGAGTTAGGAAGGACGCCTGTATCGTTGTAGTGACTGGATGTATTGATACACCATCCAAAGTGTAATTAATAACTTCCCCATACTCAACGAAATATTCAACAGCTGTTTCTTTGTTTTTTTTACACCCATCTACCAATAGGTGCCCTTCTTTGCAATGTATTGGAAAACCTCCCTGGCCTTTGTGGTTGAATCTGTGTTTGAAATTCACTGCTCAACTTAGGGGCCTTATAGATAAGTGTATGTGTGGGGTACAGAGATGAGGCAGTCATAAAAAATAATGTTAAACAAAAATCCATGCCACTTATTATGTGACATGTTAAGCACATTTTTACACCTGAACTTATTTAGGCTTGCCATAACAAAGGGGTTGAATACTTATTGACTTAACGCAATTATTTTTGTACATTTGTAAAATGTCTATAAACATAAATCCACTGACATTATGGGGTATTGTGTGTAGGCCAGGCTATAACACAACAAACTGTGGAAAAAGTCAAGGGGTGTGAATACAGTCTTAAGACACTGTACATATTGAATGTATTCAGTTACATCACACCACTCACTCCAATGAAACTGACACCACTAGTGAGAATGTTGTGAGATCCAAAGGTCTATACTATAGTCTACCATCATGATACAGTAGGCTATGTCTTTCCATCTGAGGAATAGGCCTACAGGAACATTGGTTAAGCAGACAATGTGCAATATACCTTTGATGCTTTAAGTAGCAATGTCCAGCTGAATTAAAAGGTGACAAACGCACCTCTAAAATGGATGAATACATGCTACACTAAACCAAGAGTTCCTTGTAAAAAAAGGGACACGAGACAATACTAAACAAGCTGTTAATAAGTCACCAGACATTTCACAACAGACAGTGGTCCCATACTGTAGGCCTTTGTGCTTGAGTTGTAGCTAATTCTGTGTAGCCTATGGCTTGACAACGACACTACAGTATGGGACCAGGCTAGACATATCAGTATCAACAAAATGAAAACAAGTTAGAAAAAACTCCCACCAGAAAAGACTGCCAGGGTAAGCAACACTCCAGTTCATCTCCTAACCTAACAGAATGACACCAAGCCTCAACTCCGTCTTTTGAACAATAGTCTCAAAAGAAGTTTGCGGTGTGTCTTCCGTTACTTTGCAGGGTCATATGCTGATCACAGTGTCAGGGCAGACAGGGTCAAAGTTCTGTTTCTCCTCCTGAGATATTCAACACAGCACAGTGCTGCCTGGCACCAACAGGAGTTGGTTAAATCTTTCCTTTCAACTGTAGTCCGCAAGATAAGAGCCTCTGGAATTCACCTGACAGCGGGTGGCTCAGAACAACGTCAGTCACCAACTCATGTCACATCAAACTTAGAGTGCACTACTAGAGACGTAAGTTTGACCTCAAGAGGAAGTCTGAGGAACCTCAGTCATCAAGCAGGTTTTTGTTGTTCTGTCAAAAATGGTGAGTCACTTGATTTCTAGATCATTGCAAATATTCCCTGATCGTCAATTTCCTTATAAATCAGCACAATAATAATCCATGTCCAAGTGAGCGGGAAATACTGCATCAGTGCTGAGGAAAAATACAATCTTATCACCCTCTCAGAATGACATTTACACAGTACAGTTTCCACAAGCTATAGGCCTAATCATAATGTCTGTTGCAAAAAAAAATACATTTAGTGTTGAGAACAACTAACTAGTCTGCATGTTGTTTTGGCTGACAAACTTAAGCCCATGGCTCTACCCAGTCCCTTGACACAAAACGTTTCGAAAGCAGCAGCTGTTGGAATGAAAACACAGACAGCTGTTTCTCTGGAGAGAAGACGCCTACGTCCCCACCTGCTACATATTTCTATCTAGTGCTGTGGTGATACAAATGTTAGAGTGACGCAAATTTGACTGTTGAGTGACTGAAATAGAGGATCATTGTATTAGACCTAGGTGGCGTATATATTCAGTCTTGGAGAGCAACACTGATTGACATAATGCTATTTCATCTCTGGGAAACGAGTCACGACTTCACACTAACCATATCCTGTCATTTAGATCTGCAGTACTAATGAGGCCTGACTGACATCTTTAGAGAGAAATCCTCAAAAGGAAACCCCTTCTTGAAAGGCTAACCTCAAGTCACTTACTCAATTTACACACAAGCCCACGGGAGCAGATGATATTGCTACCAGAGAGTCTCAGAGGCGTGTTCTGAAAAGTAACAACTCCTCAGCTCTTCTTCCTGGACCGTCTACATCATTTATACACAGAGGCAATTTGCTGCGTTGTGAGAATGCCAGAGCAGAGCTGAATCCGAGTCGACATCCACCAAAACCTCATGCATTTTGAGTTACTGTAGCTTAATGAGGAAGAATATAGAGCTGGAGCTCTGTCCCATAGTGAGCCTCAGAGAGTGTTTGATTTTTTTCCTTCTCATCTGCTGGGCCAGTTCATTAATTAAAACAACAGCATGGTCTTTAAGTGCTCCAGAGTCCTAACGTTAACCCGTTTAAAGGTCTTATTCACATCGGCTACAGAGAACGTGATCACACAGTTGTCCGGAACAGCTGGTGCTCTCATGCATGGTTCAATGTTGCTTGCCTCGAAGCAAGCATAGAAGGCATTTAGCTCATCTGGTAGGCTTGTGTTACTGGGCAGCTTGCAGCTGGGTTTCCCTTTATAACCCGTGATAGTTTGCGAGCACTGCCACATCCCGATAAGCGCCCGAGCAGGTGTAGTAGGATTTGATCTTGGCCCTGTATTGACGCTTTGCCTGTTTGATAGTTCATCGGAGGGCATAGCGGGATTTCTTATCAGTGTCCGGATTAGTGTCCCGCTCCTTGAAAGCAGCAGCTCTAGCCTATAGCTCAGTGCGGATGTTTGCCTGTCTACCTGGCTTCTGGTTGTGATATGTATGCACGGTCACTGTGGGAACAACGTCGCCGATGCATTAATGAAGCCGGTGACTGACATGGTAAACTCCATGCTATCGGATGAATCCCGGAACATGTACAGTATATCATTTCCATATTACCCACAGATACAGTGCATTCGGAAAGTATTCAGACACATCCCTTTTTAAACATTTTGTTATGTTATAGCCTTATTCTAAAATGGATTAAATAAAAACAAATCCTCAGCAATTTTCACACCACACCCCATAATGTCAAAGCGAAAACAGGTTTAGAAATGTTGGCAAATTTATAAAGAGTAAAAACAGAAATACCTAAATTACATAAGTACTTAGACCCTTTGCTATGAGACTTTCTACAACTTGATTGGAGTCCACTTGAGGTAAATTCAATTGATTGGACATGATTTGGAAATGCACACACACCTGTCTATATAAAGGTCCCACAGTTGACAGTGCATGTCAGAGCAAAAACCAAGCCATAAGGTCGAAGGAATTGTCCGTAGAGCTCCGAGACAGGATTGTGTCGAGGCACATATCTGTGGAAGAGTACCAAAAAAATTCTGCAGCATTGGGGGATGTTTTTCGGTGGCAGAGACTGGGAGACTAGTCAGGATCAAAAGGGAAAGACGAACGGAGCAAAGTACAGCGAGATCCTTGATGAAAACCTGCTCCAAAGTACTCAGTACCTCAGACTGGGGGCGAAGGTTCCACTTCCAACAAGACACTCACCCTAAGCACACAGCTAAGACAACGCAGGACTGGCTTCGGGACAAGTCTCAGAATGTCCTTGAGTGGCCCAGCCAGAGCCCAAACATCTCTGGAGAGACCTAAAAATAGCTTTGTAGCGACGTTCCCCAACCAACCTGGCAGAGCTTGAGAGGAACTGCAGAGAAGAATGGGATAAACTCCCCAAATACAGGTGTGCCAAGCTTGTAGCGTCATACCCAATACTGAATGAACACTTATTTTAACTTAATATAATACATCAATAAAATCAATTTAGCCTCAAATAAATAATGAAACATGTTCAATTTGGTTTAAATATTGCAAAAACAAAAGTGTTGGAGAAGAAAATAAAAGTGCAATATGTGCCATGTAAGAAAGCTAACGTTCAAGTTCCTTGCTCAGAACATGAGAACATATGAAGGCTGGTGGTTCCTTTTAACATGAGTCTTCAATATTCCCAGGTAAGAAGTTTTAGGTTGAGGTTATTATAGGAATTATAGGACTCTCTCTCTCTATACCATTTGTATTTCATATACCTTTGACTATTGGATGTTCTTATAGGCACTTTAGTATTGCCAGTGTAACAGTATAGCTTCCATCCCTCTCCTCGCCGCTACCTGGGCTCAAACCAGGAACACATCGACAACGGCCACCCTCGAAGCAGCGTTACCCATGCAGAGCAAGGGGGACAACTACTCCAAGTCTCAGAGCGAGTGACGTTTGAAACGCTATTAGCGCGCAACCTGCTAACTAGCTAGCCATTTCACATCGGTTACACCAGCCTACTCTCGGGAGTTGTTAGGCTTGAATTCATAAACAGCAAAGCTGCTGGCAAAACACGAAAGTGCTGTTTGAATGAATGCTTACGAGCCTGCTGGTGCCCACCATCGCTCAGTCAGACTGCTCTATCAAATCATAGACTTAATTATAACATAATAACACACAGAAATACGAGCCTTAGGTCATTAATATGGTCGAATCTGGAAACTATTATCTCGAAAACAAAACATTTATTCTTTCAGTGAAATACCGAACCGTTCTGTATTTTATCTAACGGGTGGCATCCATCAGTCTAAATATTCCTGTTACATTGCACAACCTTCAACGTTATGTCATAATTACGTAAAATTCTGGCAAAATAGTTCGCAACGAGCCAGGCGGCCCAAACTGTTGCATATACCCTGACTCTGCGTGCAATGAACGCAAGAGAAGTGACACAATTTCACCTGGTTAATATTGCCTGCTAACCTGGATTTCTTTTAGCTAAATATGCAGGTTTAAAAATACATACTTCTGTGCATTGATTTTAAGAAAAGGCATTGATGTTTATGGTTAGCTACACATTGGAGCAACGATACGCACCGCATCGATTATATGCAACGCAGGACACGCTAGATAAACTAGTAATATCATCAACCATGTGTAGTTAACTAGTGATTATGTTAAGATTGATTGTTTTTTATAAGATAAGTTTAATGCTAGCTAGCAACTTATCTTGGCTTCTACTGCATTCGCGTAACAGGCAGGCTCCTCGTGGAATGCAATGTAATCAGGTGGTTAGAGCGTTGGACTAGTTATCTGTAAGGTTGCAAGATTGAATCACCCGAGCTGACAAGGTAAAAATCTGTCGTTCTGCCCCTGAACGAGGCAGTTAACCTCTTTCAGCTAGGGGGCAGAATGTTTATGTTTGGAAAAATAACGTTCCCAAGGTAAATGGACTATTTCTCAGGTCCAGATGCTAGAATATGCATATAACTGACAGATTAGGATAGAAAACTCTAAAGTTTCCAAAACTGTTAAAATATTGTCTGTGAGTATAACAGAACTGATTTTGCAGGCGAAAACCTGAGGAAATCCAACCCGGAAGTGCCTTTTATTTGGAAAAATCCCTGTTCCGTTGCCTGCCCCTCCATTTAAAGGGGTATCAACCAGATTCCTTTTCCAATGGCTTCCTCAGGCTGTGACCAGGCTTTAGACATAGTTTCAAGCTTTTATTTTGAAAAAATGAGCGAAATTTTTCACAACGCGTCAGGTGTCCTTTGATTAGTTCCTGCGCGCGAGAGATGTAGCTCAACATTTTCTTTCTCTGTAGTATTGAATAGGTTACCGTCCGGTTGAAATATTATCGATTATGTATGCTAAAAACAACCTGAGGATTGATTATAAAAAACGTTTGACATGTTTCTACAAACATTACGGATACTTTTTGGAATTTTCGTCTGCCTTTCAGGAACAGAACGAGCCTGTGGTTTTCTGAACATAACGCGCAAACCAAATGTCGGTTTTTGGTTATAAAACTAATCTTTATCGAACAAAAATAACATTTATTGTGTAACTGGGAGTCTCGTGAGTGCAAACATCCGAAGATTAGCAAAGATAAGCAATTAATTTTATTGCTTTTCTGACTTTCGTGACCAAGCTAAATTTGCAGCTAGCTGTTCTTACTGTTTTGTCTAGTGATTGATAAACTCACAAACGCTTGGATTGCTTTCGCTGTAAAGCATATTTTCAAAATCTGACACGATAGGTGGATTAACAACAAGCTAAGCTGTGTTTTGGTATATTTCACTTTTGATTTCATGATTAAAAATATTTTTAGTATATATTTTTTTTAATTTGGCGCTCTGCAATTCAGCGGTTGTTTAGGAAAATGATCCCTGTAAAAGGATCCCTGCGGCAAGAAGTTAACCCACCGTTCCTAGGCCGTCACTGAAAATAAGAATGTGTTCTTAACTGACTTGCCTAGTTAAATAAAGGTGCAAAAAAAGTTTTTAAATAACAATCGTCCAAATCGGTGTCCAAAAATACCGATTTCAGATTGTTTGAAAACTTGAAAATCGGGACTAATTAAATCGCCCATTCCGATTAATCGGTCGCCCTTTAATCTAGGCTATGTTAAGGACCATAATAATGAACTATTTATAACCTGCAGATGATAAACACACACATATAAGTTGGGTGAATTTTGGCCCATTCCTCCTGACAGAGCTGGTGTAACTGAGTAAGGTTTGTAGGCCTCCTTGCTCACACACACCTTTTCAGTTCTGCCCACAAATGTACTATAGGATTGAGGTCAGGGCTTTGTGATGGCCACTCCAATATCTTGACTTTGTTGTCCTTAAGCCATTTTGCCACAACTTTGGAAGTATGCTTGGTGTCATTGTCCATTTGGAAGACCCATTTGCGACCAAGCTTTAAACTTCCTGACTGATGTCTAGAGATGTTGCTTCAATACATCCACATCATTTACCTACCTCATGATGCCATTTATTTTGTGAAGTGCACCAGTCCCTCCTGCAGCAAAGCACCCCCACACCATGATGCTGCCACCCCCGTGCTTCACGGTAGGGATGGTGTTCTTCGGATTGCAAGCCTCCCCCTTTTTTCCTCCAAACATAACAATGGTCATTATGGCCAAACAGTTATATTTTTGTTTCATCGGACCAGAGGACATTTCTCCGAAAAGTACAATCTTTGTCCCCATGTGCAGTTGCAAACCGTAGTCTGGCTTTTTTATGCCGGTTTTGGAGCAGTGGCTTCTTCCTTGCTGAGCGGCCTTTCAGGTTATGTCGATATAGGACTCGTTTTACTGTGGATATAGATACTTTTGTACCGGTTCCCTCCAGCATCTTCACAAGGTCCTTGTTCTGGGATTGATATGCACTTCTTGCACCAAAGTATGTTCATCTCTTGGAGACAGAACGCGTTGTCCCATGGGGTTTATACTTGCGTACTATTGTTTGTACAGATGAACGTGGTACCTTCAGGCGGTTGGAAATTGCTCCCAAGGATGAACCAGACTTGGAGGTCTGCAAAAAAAAAATCTGAGGTCTTTACTGATTTCCTCATTATGTCAAGCAAAGAGGCACTGAATTTGAAGGTCGGCCTTGAAATACATCCACAGGTACACCTCCAATTGACTCAAAATATATCAATTAGCTTATCAGAAGCTTCTAAAGCCATGACATCATTTTCTGGAATTTTCCAAGCTGTTTAAAGGCACAGTCAACTTTATGTATGTAAACTTCTGACCCACTGGAATTGAGATACAGTGAATTATAAGTTAAATAATCTGTCTGTAAACAATTGTTGGAAAAATGACTTGTGTCATGCACATAGTAGATGTCCAAACTGACTTGCCAAAAGTATAGTTTGTTAACAAGAAATTTGTGGAGTGGTTGAAAAACGAGTTTTAACGATTCCAACCTTAGTGTATGTAAACTTCCGACTTCAACTGTACACACACACCACGTTTAACTCAGCAACAAAGAAAAAAGAAACGTCCCTTTTCAGGATCCTGTCATTCAAAGATAATTTGTAAAAATCCAAATAACTTCACAGATCTTCATTGTAAAGGGTTTAAACACTGTTCCCCATGCTTGTTCAATGAACCATAAACAATTAATGAACATGCACCTGTGGAACAGTCATTAAGACACTTATAGCTTACAGACGGTAGGCAATTAAGGTCACAGTTATGAAAACTTAGGACAATAAAGAGGCCTTTCTACTAACTGAAAAACACCAAAAGAAAGATGCCCAGGGTCCTTGCTCATCTGCGCGAACGTGCCTTAGGCATGCTGCAAGGAGGCATGAGGACTGTAGATGTGGCCAGGGCAAAAAATTGCAATGTCCGTACTGTGAGACGCCTAAGACAGCGCTACAGGGAGACAGGACGGACAGTTAATCGTCCTCGCAGTGGCAGACCACGTATAACACCTGCGCAGGATCAGTACATCCGAACATCACACCTGCGGGACAGGTACAGAATTGCAACAACAACTGCCCGAGTTACACCAGGAACGCACAATTCCTCCATCAGTGCTCAGACTGTCCGCAATAGGCTGAGAGAGACTGGACTGAGGACTTGTAGGCCTGTTGTAAGGCAGGTACTCACCAGACATCACCGGCAACAACGTCGTCTATGGGCACAAACCACACAAACCGCTGGACCAGCCACGACTGGCAAAAAGTGCTCTTCACTGACGAGTCACGGTTTTGTCTCACCAGGGGTGAGGGTCGGATTCGCGTTTAGCGAATTCGGGTTTCTTGCCACTGTAGTACGTTCACCTTCAGAGAACGTACTACAGTGGCAAGAAACCCTTTGGATTTACCTCCATTTCTGCATAAATTTGTCATACAATTTGATCTGATCTTCATCTAAGCCACAAGACAAAAAAAACAGTCTGCTTAAACTAATAACACAAACAATCATACGTTTTCATGTCTTTACTGACCACCGTGTAAACATTCACAGAGCAGGGTGGGAAAAGTATGTGAACCCTTGGATTTAATAACTGGTTGACCCTCCTTTTTGCAGCAATAACCTCAAACATTTTCTGTAGTTGAGGATCAGACCTGCACAAGTCAGGAGGAATTTTTGACCATTCTATATCAGTTCGGCAATATGGGATGTACGGTATGAACCGCTCGAGGTCATGCCACCGCATCTCAATTGGGTTGAGGTCAGGACTCTGACGGGGCCACTCATAAATACGTATTTTCTTCTGTTGAAGCCATTCTGTTGTTGATTTATTTTTGTGTTTGTTGTTGTCACCTAACTTCAGTTAAGCTTCAATTGGCGGACAGATAGCCCTACATTCTCCTGCAAAATGTCTTGATAAATTTTTCTGTCGATGATAGCAAGCTGTCCAGGCCCCAAACCATGATGCTCCCGCCACCGTAATTTACAGTGGGGATGAGGTTTTGATGTTGGTGTGCTGTGCCTTTTATCTCCACACAGTGTTGTGTGTTCCTTCCAAACAACTCAACTTCGGTTTAATCTGTCCACAGAATATTTTGCCAGTAGCGCTGTGGAACATCCAGGTGCTCTTTTGCGAACCTCAGATGTGCAGTAATTATTCTTTGGACAGCAGTGGCTTCTTCCGTGGTGTCCTCCCATGAACACCCTTCTTGTTTAGTTTTTTACATATTGTAAACTCATCAACAGAAATGTTAGCATGGTCCAGAGATTTCTGTAAGTCTTTAGCTGACACTCTAGGATTCTTCTTAACCTCAGTGACCATTCTGCACTGTGCTCTTGCAGTCATCTTTACAGGACCACCACTCCAAGAGAGAGTAGCAACAGCTCTGAACTTTCTCCATTTATAGACAATTTGTCTTACCGTGGACTAATGAACATCAAGGCTTTTAGAGATACTTCTGTAACCCTTTCCAAGCTTTATGCAAGTCAACAATTCTTAATCTTAGGTCTTTTGAGATCTCTTTTGTTCAAGGCATGGTTCACATCAGGCAATGCTTCTTGTGAATAGCAAACTCACACTTTGTTTTTATAGGGCAGGGCAGCTCTAATCAACATCTCCAATCTCGTCTCATTGATTGGACTCGAGGTTAGCTGACTCCTGACTCCAATTAGCTTTTGGAGAAGTCATTAGCCTAGGGGTTCACATACTTTTTCCAAAGTATACTATGAAAGTTTAAATGATGTATTCAATATAGACAAGAAAAATACAATAATTTGTGTGTTGTTAGTTTAGGCACACTGTTTTTCAATGGTTGTGACTTAGACGAAGATCAGATCAAATTTGATGACCAATTTATGCAGAAATACAGTTAATGCCAAAGGGTTCACATACTTTTTCTTGCCACTGTACATTCCATTTGCTGTTGTCTGAGAGGGTTCTATGGGAAAGGGGGTGCTTCCAGAAAAAGCACACTCTCTCCCATGTGTGAGAATAAAGGCCTTTCAGTTCAAACAGAGGGCATCTCAGATTGGTGCAGTGTACATTCAGCATTTTCAGATGGCCTCTGAGGTTCTTTTCTCAATGTACAATGCAATAACAATGTACAATGCAATAACCGTTACACGGTAAGCTGGTATTCAATTGAAAAGCCTAGGCTAGACAATTTACACGTGGCCTACAACAGTATTGCCATGTTGATGTCTAAAGGCTGACAACTGATTTTATGACAACACATCCACACACTATGATGTTGAGAAAATTAACACTACAAAGGAATTGAATTAGCTGTAAATGTGATTTGTGAAGCCTCTTGTTTTTTCAGTTCTCTGCTAAATCACACCTTTGACTCATGTGGATTGTGCCATCCCTGTAGTTTACTCTATATGGTTTACGGTTAGACAAGAATGAAGAGGGGAGCTCTCTGTCATAGAACAAAGAACAAAGTGTCATGGTGGTGAGTACAGACAAGCCAGTCCTCCACAAGCTCAGTCTCAGTGGTGTGATTCAAATCTCAAGTCACACTCCCCACTAGGGATAAATATTTTCCATAAAATCTAACAAGTTTCAATACAGGGAATAATTCATATTTCTCCCGAGAGTCTCATGAAATACCACAAAAATCAAAGTGCCCATTTTAAGCATTTAAAAGCAAGATATGGTCACTATGCCAGGGTTTTCTTAACCTGTCTAGGATCAGCGTGGCGCTAGCGGCACACCCCCCCCCCCCCCACTGAAAAACCAGTGCCGCGAAATTCAAAAAAAATATTTTTTTAAAATATTTAACTTTCACACATTAAAGTCCAATACAGCTAATGAAAGACACAGATCTTATGAATCCAGTCAACATTTCCGATTTTTAAAATGTTTTACAGGGAAGACACAATATGTAAAGATGTACATCTATTACCTAAAAACACATTAGCATAATCCACCATCTTTTATTTGTCCACCAACACCAGTAGCCATCACCAATTCGGCTAAACTAAGATATTTATAGCCCCTAACCAACAAAAAAACTCATTAGATGACAGTCTGATAACATATTTATGGTATGGGATAGGTTTTGTTAGAAAAAAGTGCATATTTCAGGTATATGGCATAGTTTACAATTGCACCCACCATCACAAATGGACTAGAATAATTACAATGAGCAACGTGTTTACCTAACTACTAATCATCAAACATTTCGTAAAAATACACAGCATACACGAATCGAAAGACACAGATCCTGTGAATACAGACAATATTTCAGATTTTCTAAGTGTCTTACAGCGAAAACACAATAAATCGTTATATTAGCTTAGCACATAGCAATTAGCAGCCCAGCATTGATTCTAGCCAAAGTGAGCGATAAAAGTCAACATCGCCAAAAGATATTAATTTTTTCACTAACCTTCTCAGAATTCTTCCGATGACACTCCTGTAACATCACATTACAACATGCATATACAGTTTGATCGAAAATGTTTATATTTAGCCACCAAAATCATGGTTAGACAATGTGAAATGTAGACAAGCTGGTAAAGAAAACGTCCTTGCGCCACTTAGACAGTGATCTACTCTTATACATAAATACTCATAAACGTGACTAAAAAATATAGGGTGGACAGGGATTGATAGACAATTTAATTCTTAATACAATTGCGTTATTACATTTTTTAATTTATCCTTACTTTTCAATACAGTTTGCGCCAAGCGAAGCTACGTCAAAAAACATGGCGTCCTAAGCCACTAAAATGTTTCGACAGAAACACGATTTATCATAATAAAAATGTCCTACCTTGAGCTGTTCTTCCATCAGTATCTTGGGCAAAGGATCCTTTCTTGGGAGAAATCGTCTTTTGGTGGAAAGCTGTCCTCTTGCCATGTGGAAATGTCAACTGAGTTCGGGATGAACTGAAAAGCATGCCCAACTTTTCACATCGTTGCAAAAATAAATGTCCCAAAATCGCACTAAACGGATATAAATTGCTATAAAACGCTTTAAATTAACTACCTTATGATGTTTTTAACTCCTATAACGAGTGAAAAGATGACCGGAGAAATATAACAGGCTAAACTAACGCTTGGAACAGGAGAGGGTCGGTGTCTTCCACGCGCGTTACGCAGCAAGAAAAGACTTGCTAGCTAAAGGTTTTTTTCATTTGTAGGGCCTGTGAACGAGCAATCGAGCCCGTTGGAATCGTCATCACGTAAAGGCATCCAGGGGAAGACGTAAGAAGTGTCCGTATAGTCATAGCAACGACAGTGCCCTTTTAAATGACTTCAGAAAAGTGGCCAACATTTCTCAAATCTGACTCCATGTCAGGGAAATTGCTGTAGAATGGGCTCTGTTCCACTTAGAGACAAAATTTCAACTCCTATAGAAACTATAGACTGTTTTCTATCCAATAATAATAATAATATGCATATTGTACGATCAAGGATTTTGTGGGAAGCCGTTTAAAAAATTAGCCACATTAGCATAAATAGTCTAAACAGCGCCCCCATCCCCAACAGGTTAAGAGGGGTGCTGCGCCACCTTCGGCTTGGCATCTATGTAAAGATTTCACAGCAAGTGAAACTGATATTTAGTAATGAGAGTAACTTTGATCAACCAATGACATTGTGAATTGCGAAACAGGCAGTTCATAAATTCAGAGTGTTATGTTCCTCAATTAACTCAGCATCTCGACACAGAGTGCGCTCAGGACGCACCCGAGAAGGCTATAGCGTTGTCGAAATCATGCAAAGCTTGCTAGATAACCTCCAATGAATGACAGAATCTCTACTATTTGGCCAAATGGAGCTGATGATAAACCAGATAACAGATCAGCCCATGAATAACGGAGACATGGAGAGAGGAAATTGTTTTAATATCATCCTGTTTGTTGATCACACATTCTCTACTGAAGCTCTCATACCGGCAGCAAAACAGGACAGACAGAGAAGCGGAAGGAAATGTTTTAGCCGTATTTTGACATGCTTAAGGCGAGACGTGCGTTGATAATGCAACCTATGGATTACAGAATAAAGTAAGGAATTTTCATGTGAGACATGAGTCAGGATTTTGGGTTTCAAAAAAGATTGAGACGATAGGAAAATAGCCATGGCTCTATATAAAGGCTAGTACAGGAGTCAATAGACGCATAATGCACATGATTTGGCCTACATTATTGCATGCTAAATGTTCTGATCAGCTCATTTATGAGAAAACTAGAATAAAGACGATCATTAGCACTCACCTCAATTTAGCTAACCGGAGAGCCAAGACTAGGACCAAAAGGCTCCTTAACAGCTTCTAACCCCAAGCCATAAGACTGCTGAACAATTAATGAAATGGCCACCGGACTATTACATTGCCCTCACCATTCCATTTGTTTTGTACACTGCTCGCTGTTTATTATCTATGCCATCACTTCACCCCTACCTACATGTATAAATTCCCTCAACTAACCTGTACCCCCGCACACTGACTCGGTACTGGTACCCCCTGTATATAGCCTCATTATTGTTATATTATTGTGTTACTTAACTCTTTTTCTTTTTTAAGTACTGTAGTTAATTTGGTAAATATTTTCTTAACTCTTCTTGAACTGCACTGTTGGTTAATGGCTTGTAAGTAAGCATTTCACGGTAAGGTCTAAATTTTTTGTATCCACGGAGAATGAGTACCTCCTCCCAGCTGCCCACTGCACTGAGACTATGAAACACTGTCACCACTGATAAATCCACGATAATTGAGAATTTCAAGAAGCATTTCTCTACGGCTGGCCATGCTTTCCACCTGGCTACCCTAACCCCGGCCAACAGCTCTGCACCCCCGTAGCAACTGGCCCAACCCCCCCCCCCCCCCCCCCGCTTCTCCTTTACCCAAATCCAGACAGCTGACGTCCTGAAAGAGCTGCAAAATCTGGATCCCGACAAATCAGCTGGGGTACAGTCTGGACCCTCCCTTCCTAAAAGTATCTGCCACTATTGTTGCAACCCCTATTACTAGTCTGTTCAACCTTTCATATCCGCAGAGTCCTAAAGATTGGAAAGCTGCCGCAGTCATCATCCTCCTCAAAGGGGGAGACACTCTAGACCCAAACTGTTACAGACCTATATCCATCTTGCCCTGCCTTTCTAAAGTCTGTGAAAGCCAAGTTAATTAACAGAACACTGACCATTTCAAATCACACCGTACCTTCTCCACTATGGAATCTGGTTTCAGAGCTGGTCACAGGTGCACCTCGGCACGCTCAAGGTCCTAAACGATATCATAACTGCCATCGAGAAAAGACAGTACTGTGCAGCCGTCTTCATTGACCTGCCCAAGGCTTTCGACTCTGTCAGTCACCGTATTCTTATCGGCAGACTCAACAGCCTTGGTTTCTCAAATGACTGCCTCGCCTGGTTCACTAACTACTTCTCAGATAGAGTTCAATGTGTAAAATCGGTGGGCCTGTTGTCCGGACCTCTGCAGTCTCTATGTGGATGCCACAGGGTTCAATTCTCGGGCCGACTCATTTCTCTGTATATATCAATGATGTCGCTCTTGCTGGGGATGATTCTTTGATCCACCTCTACACAGACGACACCATTCTGTATACATCTGGCCCTTCTTTGGACACCTCCAAATGAGCTTCAATGCCATACAACAATCCATACGTGGCATCCAACTGCTCTTAAACGCTAGTAAACAGAAATGCATGCTCTTCAACCAATTGCTGCCCGCACCCACCCGTCCGACCAGCATCACTACTCTGGAAGGTTCTGACTTAGAATATGTGGACAACTATAAATACCTAGGTGTCTGGCTAGACTGTAAACTCTCCTTCCAGACTCACATTAAGCATCTCCAATCCAAAGTTAAATCTAGAATCAGCTTCCTATTTCGCAACAAAGCCTTCTTCAGTCATGCTGCCAAACATACCCTCGTAAAACTGACCATCCTACCGATCCTCGACTTCGGCGATGTCATTTACAAAATAGCCTCCAACACTCTACTCAACAAATTGGATGCAGTCTATTACAGTGCCATCCGTTTTGTCACCAAAGCCCCATATACTACCCAACACTGCGACCTTTATGCTCTCGCTGGCTGGTCCTCGCTACATTTGTCACCAAATTCACTGGCTCCAGGTCATCTAAGTCCTTGGTTGGTGAAGCTCCGCCTTATCTCAGCTCACTGGTCACCACAGCAACACCCAACAGTAGCACACGCTCCAGCAGGTATATTTCACTGATCATCCCCAAAGCCAACACTTCCTTTGGCCCCCTTTCCTTCCAGTTCTCTGCTGCCAATGACTGGAACGAATTGCAAAATCACTGTAGCAGGAGACTCATAGCTTCCTCACTAACTTTAAGCGTCAGCTGTCAGAGCAGCTTACCGATCGCTGCAGCTGTACACAGCCCATCTGTAAATAGCCCATCCAACCAACTGCCTACCTCATCCCCATATTTGTTTTTCTGCTCATTTGCACACCAGTATTTCTACCTGCACATATAAATCACTCCAGTGTGAATTGCTAAATTGTAATTACTTTGCCACTATTTGCCTATTTATTGCCTTACCTCCTTACTTAATTTGCACACACTGTATACCGATCTTTCTATTGTGTTATTGACTGTACGTTTGTTTATCCCATGTGTAACTCTGTGTTGTTGTTTTTGGTCGCACTGCTTTGCTTTATCTTGGCCAGGTCAGAGTTGTAAATGAGAACTTGTTCTCAACTGGCCTACCTGGTTAAATAAAGGTGAAATGTAAAAAATCTGCATACGTGACAAAAAGTTTGATTTGATATCCCCAGCCTAATTGTTACAAAATATCCAAACGGAGATTCAGTGAAAACAAAAATCTGACATTGATTGATCTAGACAAGTCCCCCACTCTTGTCTCAAAGCAGTGTGATGGCGCAGTCCCAATCAAAACGGTGCTGAAATGATCATCTAGGTGACCACATAGGACTATTGCTTTAAAATGAGTATAACGGTTGGATATGACTTTGGGAGTTTCAGTACAAACAAGAATTTGACACGCCTTCAATTGCATTAGCCTACTTTATTCCAATATTTTCATCCTTCAGTTAACTATAACTAAGGTGAGTTTTCCACTTTTTCTAGGCCCAATGACTGTTGTCTCACTCCGCAGCGCTGTTCTTAATACCAGTTTAAATAAATATAGCCTACTGTTATGTAGAAATCTTTATTTTCTTCTTTTTTTCCAGGTTCAGGCTCATTTAATTTCTGTGATCTCAGGCCAGGCCAGGCCTGGGCTCAGGCTCCAGGTCACCGGGCTTGGGTTGAACTGGGATTGAATTTTCAGTTCTGATTAGAACGCTAAACTGCATTCGGGTCTTGTGTGCAGTCCGACATTGTCAATTATGCGTGTGCATTGTGTGAAGCAAATACTCTAGTCTAAAGGCGTCCATGTAACAACCTGTTTAGATGTGCAGTATTCTTTTTTGCCAATCTGCTGCGGAGCATGTTGTGTATTTTGTGGAATTACATTAGTGCTACCTTGGTGGAAAATGTAAACTAATTTCCTGTGTCTTGTCATTTAATTTTTTTCGGGAAATATTTAGAGTTGTCCCTCTCCCGGGATCCCGGTGTTAATCTCTTCTCCCCACTACTCCTCCTAGCCAACAAACAAGCCAAGAAATCACTGAGGTTACATGGCATGAATGTCTGGCCTGGACTGTGAGACAGCAGGACAGACCAGCATGTGATTGTATTACGAAGCGCTTAACCTTAATGTCTAAAAACAGGTGTGCCTGTGAGGAGTAGTTTCCTAGTGTTATCAACTAGGCTAGGTCTAAGCTACAAAGTGGTATAATAGGGAGGGAGGTATTTTTTGTCTTTAGTCGATCAGTGATATGAAAAAGGAGGAAGAAACGTGTGTCAGCTAGCTACAGCATTACTAGCTAACACCCAGCATAGCAACAGATGACTGCATGCCTGGATCAGCAGTTAAGTGGATCATGATGAAAGGGGATCTTCAGCACCCACTGCGTCCCAAATTGCACCCTATTCTCTAAATATTCCACTACTTTAGACCATAGGTTTCTGGTCAAAGTAGTGCAACATTTAGCAAATATGGGACATACCAGAGAGCTAGGGTTGAGGAGGGTTCCTGCATAGTGAGAGTGCAGCTATGTTTACTTCCAAGGCTCAGATGGAAACAGTGGGGGTTATAGAAACATTTCAGCAAGGATTTCATCTAGCACCTATGATGAAAATTCCTTGGTGTGCTTACATTACATGAAAAGTAAACAAGCTAAAAAAAGGCGAATGGAAAATCAATGTCCTTGGCTGGCCCAACTGACACTGACTTATTTATCACTGTACACAAATAATTGGATGGCTGTACAGTAGAGGTAACAGTTGCAGTTCTATCTCTCAGCCAATTACTTAAATTACAGGAGTTTGTCATCCAGGAAACCCTCATTTGAATAATTTAAAAGACCTCACATGGAAATTGACTTTGGTGGACTAGAAACATTATCTTCAACTAGATATGCTGTCTCGAAAGTGTAAAACGATTAGCAAATAAAACATTTCAGTTCCACCATTGTGTGACTAACGTTAACGTTACTATGACAGTAAAACGTAACTAACGTACAGCAACTGAAATGTGTTTAACGGGGGTTGTTTCTAGTCATTATAAATGAGGCGTGAGTTTGTTAGCTGTCCACATTATAACTAACTTTCTGTTAAAGTTCATTGGAAGGCTACAGGATTCAGTAAACATTTTGCATGAAGTTCAACTAGCAATGATTTATGAATTCATAGCTAAACGTTGTGCATATATTCGATGAACAGCTTATGAAAGTTGCTAACGTTAGTTAGATTGCTAGCTTAGCTTGTTGTAATACCCAAACAACTACCTATTTAGCGACATAAAAAGCCTAACTGAAATAGTGCCCCCTATATATATCAACATACCAAACACATGATTAGCTCCAGGCTATTTCCAAACACTTTAACGTTAGCTAGCTAGCTAGTTAGCCAAAGCAACAGCTCCTTGCTCATAAAAAAAGTCTGAACCGCGCTTACCGTGCCTAGTCGCGTTTTCAATCCTGAGAGATAAACATCAACTGTCCATTGACCAAAGTACAACTGCACAGACTTGCGCAATTGAATTTAAACAAGTTCAATAGCCTAGTTTCGGATTTATTTTTAGGCCGAGTCTGCTAGTTAGCTAGCTGATTCCACCAGGCAACAGCTCCACGTCCAACCAACCCATCGAGCAGACTACGTGTACACAAATCGACAGCCAGCTCGTGCCAACAAAAGGGCAGCTCCAATGTTTACATCCACGGTACAGAGCATGCGTCACGTCAGTCGACCTCAAAAACCCAACTACCGAAAAATAGTACACTACTACTGCCATCTACTGTTTATTTTATTACCATACACTTAGCTATAGTAGTTTAAATAACAAACCTTCAAGTTCCTTGATCAACTCGTTGACCTCTTTATAAACTCCATCGCCTATAGCTAGGTTTTTGTCAACAGACTTTTGAAAAATGTATCAAGTTCATGTCTATTATTTCTTGTCAGCACACAACAAAATACACTATCAGAGATCATAAACTGGGTGGTTCAGCCCTGAATGCTGATTGGCTGACAGCTGTGGTATATGAGACCATATACCACGGGTATGACAAAACATTAATTTTTTCTGCTCTAATTACGTTGGTAACCAGTTTATAATAGCAATAAGGCACCTCGGGGGGTTGTGATATATGGCCAATATAAGGGCTAAGGGCTGTATTGGCCACATACTACACCTCCTCGTGCCTGATTGCTTAAATATAGACCCATTTGATAATTCTGTTTGATACTTTTCATATCATTAAAAAGAATCTAAACAATATCATATATACAATATAAATCAAATCAAATTTGCGCCGAATACAACAGGTGTAGACCTTAAAGTAAAATGCTTACTTACAAGCCCTTAACCAACAATGCAGTTTTAAGAAAATACCTAAAAAATATATTTCAAAAGTAAGAGATAATAATAACAAATAGTTCAAGAGCAGCAGTAAATAATAAATAACAATGACAATATCGGGGCGATATACACGGGGTACCGGTACAGAGTCATGTGCTGGGGCACCGGTGTCTAGGTAATTGAGGTAATATGTACATGGTGGTAGAGTTATTAAAGTGACTATGCATAGATACAGGTCCTGGATGGCAGGAAGCTTGGCCCCGGTGATGTACTGGGCCGTACGCACTACCCTCTGTAGTGCCTTGCGGTCGGACACCGAGCAGTTGCCATACCAGGCAGTGATGCAACCCGGCAGGATGCTCTCGATGGTGCAGCTGTAAAACCTTTTGAGGATCTGAAGACCCATGCCAAATCTTTTCAGTCTCCTGAGGGGGAATAGGTTTTGTCGTGCCCTCTTCACGACTGTGTTGGTGTGGTTGGTGATGTTAGTTTGTTGGTGATGTGGACACCAAGGAACTTGAAGCTCTCAACCTGCTCCACTACAGCCCCGTCTATGAGGTTGGGGGCGTGCTCGGTCCTCCTTTTCCTGTAGTCCACATTCATCTCCTTTGTCTTGATCACATTGAGGGAGAGGTTGTTGTCCATGCACCACATGGTCAGGTCTCTGACCTCCTCCCTATAGGCTGTCTCATCGTTGTCGGTGATCAGGCCTACCACTGTTGTGTCATCAGCAAATTTCAGTCATGATAACAGGGAGTCATGAGTGAACAGGGAGTACAGGAGGGGGCTGAGCACGCACTCCTGAGATGCCTCTGTGTTGAGGATCAGCGTGGCGAAAGTGTTGTTACCTACCCTTACCACCTGGGGGGCGGCCCGTCATGAAGTCCAGGAACAAGTTGCAGAGGGAGGTGTTTAGTCCCATGGTCCTTAGTTTAGTGATGAGCTTTGAGGGCACTATGGTGTTGAACGCTGAGCTGTAGTCAATGAATAGCATTCTCACATAGGTGTTCCCTTTGTTGAGGTGTAAAAGGGCAGTGTGGAGTGCGATAGAGATCGCATCATCTATGGGTCTGTTGGTTCGGTATGTAAATTGGAGTGGGTCTAGGCTTTCTGGCGTAATGGTGTTAATGTGAGCCATGACCAGCCTTTCAAAGCATGTCATGGCTACAGACATGAGTGCTACGGGTCGGTAATCATTTAGGCAGGTTACATTAGTGTTCCTGGGCACAGGGGGGACTATGGTGGTCTGCTTGAAGCATGTTGGTTGTATTTCAGCCTCAGACAGGGAGAGGATGAAAATGTCAGTGAAAGGGCCTCCCGAGTGCTGCAGTGGTCTAAGGCACAGCATCGCAGAGCTAGCTGTGCCACTAGAGATTCTGGGTTCGAGTCCAGGCTCTGTCACAGCCGGCTGTGACCGGGAGACCCATGGGGCGGCGCACAATTGGCGCCGCCCCCATGGATGTCCTTGTCCCGTGGCGCACTAGCGAATCCTGTGGCGGGCCCGGGCTAGGTGCACACTGATACGATCGCCAGGTGTACAGTGTTTCCTCTGACACATTGGTGCAGCTGGCTTCTGGGTTAAGTGTGCATTGTGTCATGAAGCAGTGCGGCTTGGTTCGGTTTCAGAGGACACACAGCTCTCAACCTTCGCCTCTCCCGAGTCCATATGGGAGTTGCGGAGATGAGACAAGACTGTAACTACCAATTGGATACGACAAAATTGAGGAGAAAAAGGGCAAAAAAAATAAATAATACAAAATAATAAAATAATAAATAAAATGTCAGTGAAGACACCTGCCAGTTGGTCAGCGCATGCTCAGAGTACATGTCCGGGTAATCCGTCTGGCCCTGCGGCCTTGTGAATGTTGACCTGTTTGAAGGTCTTACTCACATCGGCTGCGGAGAGCGTGATCACACAGTCGTCCGTGAACAGCTGGTGCTCTCATGCATGTTTCGGTGTTACTTGCCTCAAAGCGAGCATAGAAGTTATTTAGCTCATCTGGTAGGCTCGTGTCACTGGGCAGCTCTCGGCTGTGCTTCCCTTTGTAGTCTGTAATAGTTTGCAAGCCCTGCCACATCCAACGATCATCGGAGCCAGTGTAGTATGATTCGATCTTAGTCCTGTATTGACACTTTGCCTGTTTGATGGTTCGTCGGAGGGCATAGTGTGATTTCTTATAAACTTCCGGGTTAGAGTCCCGCTCCTTGAAAGCGGCAGCTCTACCCTTTAGCTCAGTGCGAATGTTGCCTGTAATCCATGGCTTCTGATTGGGGTATGTACGTACAATCACTGTGGGGACGACTTCCTTGATGCACTTATTAATAAAGCCAGTGACTGATGTGGTGTACTCCGCAATGCCATCGGAAGAACCCCAAACATATTCCAGTCTGTGCTAGCAAAGTAGTCCTGTAGTTTAGCATCTGCTTCATCTATCAACTTTTTTATAGACCGAGTCACTGGTGCTTGCTGCTTTAATTTTTGCTTGTAAGCAGGAATCAGGAGGATAGAATTATGGTCAGATTTGCCAAATGGAGGGCGAGGGAGAGCTTTGTACGCTTTGTATCTCTGTGTGTGGAGTAAAGGTGGTCTATAATTTTTTTCCCTCTGGTTGCACATTTAACATGCTGACAGAAATGAGGTAAAACTGATTTAAGTTTCCCTGCATTAAAGTCCCCGGCCACTAGGAGCACCGCCTCTGCATGAGCGTTTTCCTGTTTGCTTATGCTGGTATACAGCCCATTGAGCGAGGTTTTAGTGCCAGCATCAGTCTGTGGTGGTATGTAGACAGCTATGAAAAATACAGATGAAAACTCTCTAGGTAGATAGTGTGGTCTACAGCTAATCATGAGATACTCTACCTCAGGTGAGCAAAACCTTGAGACTTCCTTAGATATCGTGCACCAGCTGTTGTTCACATATATGCATAGGCCCCAGCCCCATGTCTTACCAGAGGTTGCTGTTCTATCCTGCCAATGGAATGTATAACCCGTCAGCTGTATGTTCTTAAATGTCATTGTTCATCCAACATATAAACCAGCGTTAATATAATAACACCTTGTGATGTTTATTTTTGCTCTGTAAAAGAATATGTTCCTATTAGCTGTAGTCTACTAAAGTCAAGAGTAACTGCAAAGAACTGGAAGCCAATCACTACAGCACAAACTCACCTGTGGCTCATTGTTGCCTCTGACAGTAGTATCAATTCCACAGGAAGTTCTGGAATGTTACTGTCTAGAGTGGATTACAGCAAACATGCCACACTCAGAGGGGGTGAAAGAGTAATCTCGGTTAACCCAGAAGTAAAATCGATGCAGAATCTGCCCACGGGAGATTAGTGACTATTCAATGTCAGACAGAAGATGTTGAAATAAAGGTTCACTATCAGCTGTCCAGCTCAGACTAAAATAAGCACTTTTGCCTTTTTTTAAACAGGTGAGAATGAGGTTAATGGCAGAGCCGACTATCGTGATCCACATAAGAACAAAAGGT
The DNA here is from genome assembly GCF_029448725.1 of Salvelinus fontinalis. Classification (NCBI taxonomy): domain Eukaryota; kingdom Metazoa; phylum Chordata; class Actinopteri; order Salmoniformes; family Salmonidae; genus Salvelinus; species Salvelinus fontinalis. Next base: position 19,003,656 of record NC_074678.1, on the reverse strand, counting down.
CATCAAAAAAACTTTTCTGGTTTAACATGGAAATTCCAGTGCTTACAAACATATCATATTTCTTATATCAGCCACACCCTCGTCTGTCCTAAAAAAAAGACTGACTTAAGTGTTATGAGAATTTCGTTATCAATGTTCATAAACTTCAATTAATCTACTCAGTCCGTAACCCAAAGTTTGTAAGGTTCTGGTTTAAATGAAACAGACAGATTTCCCAGCTTAAAATAGTCAAAACGTTTATTCACCAGAGCACTCCGAAGTCCATTATACAAAAACATCCATTTTATACCTTGCTCCTTACTTACGCACATACTTTCACACAAACAGTAGATATCCTACGCACATACATACACACGAGCAGTAGGTGAGTTGTATCCTTCTCCAGAGTTCTCACCCCTGTGTATCACTACCCAGCCGACAGTTCCATTCCCCCGAGTATAGAGAAACCTTGAGAAGTACTCCCTGTCCTATCATAAGTTTCTCAGAGTTCTAGCCAGGTCGAGTCAAACACAGTTTAATTGTTTTTCGGTATTTTCTTAGGCACACACATACAAGTTCAAATCTTAAGCTACGCCTTGCTCAGACAGTCGGTGTTTTTCCACTACACAGATACATTGTTTAATCTGCAACATGTTTCATAATTTTCTGCAAGCCTAACAGTTTCTCCCCTCCATGGGTGGAGACAGAATGTCCTGTAGGGAACACAGTTGTACAACTCGTCTGTCGATAGATCCTCTGATCATTTGTTTCCCACTTGCACCCTGCTTACATACTAAAAAGGAACAAAAGGTCCTTGTTCTAATTCGGACTAAAACTACACACATCATCAGATAAGAGTTTTATGATTCTAATAAATTTCATATGGTCTCAGGGTGGAATATTTATAGTCATTATCTTAACATTACCTTAAACATATAAATCATATGAATTTCTATCATATCAGTAAGACTCTTGCTTACACCATACTGTCTACTATGGAATGAAAATCAGACATAATTACAGAGAAACCCTCCCTTTGATGTCCCATGTGTCTTCTGTACAACATCATTTGGGTCTGTTGTTTTAATTATTAACATGTTCCTATAGCAATGTTTATTTTTATTCAGTAGATGTTCAGCATGCCACAGTCACAGTGTGATGTAATTTGTGTTGTAGGACACTTTGCAAATGCCTTCAATAAAAGTACTTTGAGGGTTTATTACAAACCCACAAAGGAAAATCCCTCAGTGATGCACATTTTTTATCATGTACTGTTGTTGGAGACATGTCCCGGTATTGTCATTGTCCACCCTATACAGTAGAGGGCAGTGTAGCATTTGTCTTACTCTAAAGCTACATCCTGCTACACGCTATTTACGCAACATGCGCAATGCAAACTTCCTTTTTCTAATGCAGCGGAGTCAAATCCCCTGTCTTTGACTCCAGGCTCCTGGTTAAGGAGACAGAAAAGACTGAAAATGGTTAGTAAAACGCCAAAATATGTTCATGCATACATATATAAGACATCAGATATGTGTTGTGTGCAATCACATGTTTTAGATGTTTTTAAAAGCCAACGATGAAGATGGATTCCGTCCAGCTACCTCTCACGGGGGTCTATCAAACGTGGCCTAATGGCCGCCTGAATCAATTCATGCTTCCTGTAGCTCTAGGGATCTTCCTAGCGATTTGTTACTTTGTCTGTAATCAAGTCCGGTGATGTGAATCGCTAATAAACATGTTTATAGTGTTGCCAAAGTCAGGATCGAAATTAAAACTAGCCCGAGGCTAGTACTTTTCACACCGGCTGGCTAGTAGAAAATGTGGTCAACTAGTTCGACAGTTGGTGAAATTGTCTTTTCACATATCGCATGGCACAGATTTTGGACCGGGATAGGAAAATGTGGTCAGTGCCCAAAATCCATCCCTGTGCTGTACACCGCAAAGTAGTGCTAACTAACTGCTAGCTAGCCCATCAGCGAAGATGGGCACAGGACTTGGTGTAACAATGTCTGACAGTTTGGCCACATAAAATACACTTTCAGTGCAGCATGTGTAACATTAGGTCTACTTTGTGTGTTGACAATTAGCTAGGTAGGTTTACCGACATGCTAATTACGTTACTGTCTTATAGGGTTTTGTGAAAGTGGTGAAAAATAAGTCCTACTTCAAGAGGTACCAGGTCAAATTCAGGAGGAGGCGAGGTAAGGGATTTCTAAATTGTAAAAATTATTTGTTTTTGGAGTTGCAAGTATGCAAATGACATGACTGTCCTGATATTTCCTTTCACACTAAAGACCCTATTCATTTCATTGATCAACCTCCATCTCACTGACTTTGGTATCCTTGTTCTGCATAGAGGGAAAGACTGACTACTTTGCCCGTAAGCGCCTGGTCATCCAAGATAAGAACAAGTACAACACACCCAAATACAGGATGATTGTCCGCTTCTCCAACCGGGATATCGTCTGCCAGGTAAAATGGGGAAAATGCTGGAATTACCAGAATGGACCATTTATTTAGCAGAAACTTATCTAAAGCAGCTTACGATTGACAGTAACACATTCATCAGTAACACACAATTGACAGTTACACATGTGGCCCATGTTATAGTCAAACCCACAACTCTGTTGCCACCTGAGCACCATGGTCTAGTCCAGTTTAATCTACTGAGAGAAGTGTGGAACTGCATTCTCAGCTCAATTCAACTAGATTGACCCCATCATTCTCACATGTCACATGACGCTTTGAGATAATCTGAGATGTCCCACGACACTCGCGCTTATGCTTTAAATGTTGTAGACTATATTGTCATTATTTCTCGTGTTATGTGATTTGCACCAGATTGCCTATGCCAAGATAGAGGGGGACATGATCGTGTGCGCTGCCTACTCCCACGAGCTGCCCAAGTACGGGATCGCTGTGGGTCTGACTAACTACGCAGCAGCCTACTGCACTGGTCTGCTGCTGGCCCGCAGGGTAAGATCAGCTCTCATACACAACCTGCTCTGACCTGATGGCTCCCTCCATAGTTTTGTTCAATTTGCAGCACTATTAGTTAATGCGTATTCTATGTTTCTACCCTGTTAATGAAAGCTGTCTTTTATCAACATTGCTCGTGCCATTTCCTTTCCTCAAACCTTGTTTAATCTTTTACACCTTGAACTAATTTCTAAGATATTGACAACTCTGGATCGCGCTCTGGATTGTTTGTTATAGAGATGCCATGATTCCCTGTATTACATGAGAAGTATGTCTGTTCTGTATTTGAATGGCCAAACAATCCTATTGAACCATGCTTTTCTTTTTGCTCATTGTGAGGAATTGGCAGTTACATGCAAAAGGCTCTACCAACCTGTCAGTTTGACTTGATCCACTTGTTTAGCAACTGACTGTAATATAATATGCCATTTAGCAGACACTTTTATCCAAAGCAACTTAGTCATGCGTGCATACATTTTCTACATTTGGGTGACCCTGGGAATGGAACCCACAATCTTGGCATTGCAAGCACGATGCTCTACTAACTGAGTCATACAGGACCTCTGCTTTAGCCACCTATGGTGTTTCTTTCTTGCTGAGCGAGAACACCCTACCAATGTTGTCAGCTTTGCTTAATATTACAACAGATTTCTCTAATCCTGTTTTTGTCTTCCCCTCCAGCTGCTGAACAAGTTCGGCCTGGACAAGGTGTACGAGGGACAGGTGGAGGTCACTGGAGATGAGTTCAACGTGGAGAGCATCGACAGTCAGCCAGGTGCGTTCACCTGCTACCTGGATGCAGGGCTCGCCAGGACCAGCACTGGCAACAAGGTTTTCGGAGCTCTGAAGGGAGCTGTGGATGGAGGCCTGTCCATCCCCCACAGGTAATTACACTTTCCCTGGCTTAAGAACAAGTTTTTGTAGCCAGGGGCTGTATGTATCAAGTGTCTTGGCGTAATAGTGCTGATTTAGGATCAGCTCCCCGTGTCCACAATCTGATTCATTGTCATCGAAAAGGAAAAACTAATCCTAGATCAGCATTCCTACTCTTGAGGCACATGATGCATACATCCCCAGGTCAAGATTTGTTTGTATATGTCCCACAGATCTGGGACTAAGCTAGTACTTCTGATGTTGCCAGGATCTATGTGTTGCTTGATGATGATACACTTGAGGCTGAGCAAATTGTAGTTGGTCCTTCATTTGCCCAGGTTGATGTAACATGTCCTGTTTCAAGACGGGGCTGAGAGCAATGTGAATCAGTAGTTAAGCAGCCAAATGTTCTGTTCTTGGTGTTCTGCAATCAATCATTTCAAATGGCCTTAGTGAAACTATTGGTCTTAGTGCACTGCCTATAATCCTAAGTCAATATGACTGGGTCAGTAGTGCCTTTCAGGTTGACATTGTCTTGTCCCCTCCCTTTCCCCCCCAGCACTAAGCGCTTCCCTGGATATGATGCGGAGAGCAAAGAGTTCAATGCAGAGGTCCACCGCAAGCACATCATGGGCCTCAATGTGTCCGAGTACATGAGCTATCTGATGGAGGAGGATGAGGACGCATACAAGAAGCAGTTCTCTCGCTTCATCAAGAATGGCGTTGCCCCTGACACGGAAAGTTCAAAGTTCACCCTGAACCCATTGTGATGTATCGGGAGGTGCCTGCCAATACATGTCTTATTAGTTAAATTAGACCACAGCTGGATGGTTACCTGTTTATCTGCACTTTTAGCCACTTGGGATTGTATCACACACCCAGTTCTACCCAGTTTTCACTGAACCAAACTAAACCTGAGCTAGCATGGGTAGCTACTACTGCTCTGTTACATTCTTAGGCCTCATGCCTGTAAGCATACTGGGGATCATATCAGCTTATGATGCAAATAAATTCTGAAGGGAAGGTTGTGTTGAATCCCAAACCAGTCCCTTCCCCTTGGCCCTGCATTTGTGTTCACGGAGCCCTATTTAAATGTGGAACATGAATTGCGTAATTCAAGTCACCCGTGTGTCCTGAAGTTAATGGTTTCATTTAATTCCCTCGTCACTTAGGAAGTCGCCCTTGGAGGTGTCAGCAACACGTGACACCAGAGTGTCCTCAAAACGTTTTGGTAGGGGTGAGGGCCTGGTTTGGGATTCTGCTTTAACTTACTGTCCATTGCTTCAATCTATTCAATGCGCTCTGATCCACAGGAGGGGATGGGGGTTGATTTGGAATTTTCCGATAAGTCTATGTAGTAACTGCTGCTTGATGATGATAGACGTGAGGCTGAGCAAATTGTAGTTGGTCCTTCATTTTCCTAAATTGATGTAATCAACGTTTCAAGACGGGGCTGAGAGCAGCACAGTTAATACATTTGTGTCATATGTACTAGTCTTAAAATACAACTGACAAATGTGACATCCAACTCATTCCTATCAACTGGATGTGTAAGTGTGTAGAGTATAAACTATATACGTACTGAATCAAGTCTGCATCCAGCAGGAGCCTCTGTACCGTTGTGTTAACATGCATTTGGTCTGTGGAATTGACTTTTATTTACCCACTACATGGTACTAATGTTTGCCACACTTGACTCGCAGGTTGAGGAGATGTACAAAAAGGCCCATGCTGGCATTCGTAACAACCCAGTCCACGAAAAGAAGCCCAAGAAAGAAGTCAAGAAGAAGAGGCAAGTTGATGAGCAATTTTGGCTATTTTCTATTGGAATGCAGTACTTACTACTGCATTGTTGGTTTTCATGCTGTTATGACTAAAACCTGATGGTAAACTTGACTAGATTATCATGGTCCGAGTTGGGGTCAATTCCATTTCCGTCTACCTCTTTGTATTTTAACACATTTCAGTTTACTTAATGAATTGTTCCCAACCCTGCCCTTGGCATTGTAGTCATGTTCCCTGACATTGTTAAAATTCATCGTAATGTAATAATTCTGACATGTTTGTCTCTCCCAGGTGGAACCGTGCCAAGCTCTCTCTGGCCCAGAGGAAAGACCGCGTTGCTCAGAAGAAGGCCAGCTTCCTCAGGGCTCAGGAACAGGAGGCTGCCGACAGCTAAACTCTGGTCCTAATGATGTAGGGACAATTCTTTGTTCTAATAAATCTACAGAAAAAGAATATAGCCTCTGTCTGTTATTGGTTTACCCCTCTATTATAGAAGCTACTGTTTAAAGTGTTACCCATACTGTGTAAGTGGTTGAGATTGTGTAGAGTTGGACATGGAACTGATTTACTTACTCTCATCTGAAGTGTTGGCTAGTCTCTTGATTCAAACCATCCACCAGGGATATTCAAATATGGACCTTCAATCCAGTTCCACTGCTGATTTTCATTCATTCTCTTTAAATCGGGAACTTATTTAGACCTGGGACACCAGGTGGGGGCAATTTACTCTGGTAGAACAAAAAGCAGCAGTATGCCGACCTAGCTCGATTTGAATACACCCGCTATAGACAGTGTTCAATGCCGATTTTAAATGTTGACAATGGAATAAAATTGGCTTTGTTTGCTAGAAATGTACAATGAGTCTAAACATTACACAAATGAAGGGGGAAATTACCCCTTCCCCCTCAATTTGTAGAGCATTTTTACCCGACGGTTTGATTGTCCCTCTATATACTGAAAAATATAAACAACGTTCAACAATTTCACTGAAGTATACATAAGAATCTGTCAATTGAAATGAATTCATTAGTCACTAATTTGGCTTTCACATGACTGAGCAGGGGTGCAGTCATAGGTTAAAAACAAAAGGTCCACCGACTAGGGAGCCAGGCCCAGCCAATCAGTTTTTCCCCACAAAAGGGCTTTAATACAGACAGCAATTCTATCTGGGTGGCTGGTCTCCGATGATCCCACAGGTGAATAAGCCAGATGTGGAGGTCCTGAGGCATGTACTACCAAATTCTCTAAGACCGAGGCAGTTTATGGTAGAGATTAACAGACAATCCTCTGGCAACAGCTCTGTTGAACATTCCTGCAGTCAGCATGCCAATTGCACGCTTCCTCATCTTGAGACATCTGTGGCGTTGTGTGATCAGTGGCCTTTTGTTCCCAGCACAAGGTGCACCTGTGTAATGATCATGCTGTTTTGTCAGGTGGCTGGATTAACGCTCAAACGGATGTAAACATTTGTACACAGAAATTGAGAAGATTTGAGTATGGAACATTTCTGGGATCTTTTATTTCAGCTCATGAAAAACAGAACTAACACTTTACATGTTGCGTTTATATTTTTGTTCATTATAGTTCCCTAAAAAGCTTAGAGGAGAGGGTGTTAGGGGGCAGCAGTAGTGTTCATCTGTGTCCTGATTCTCCACCCTTTCCCAAAGTGTGGATTTACAATGGAAGAAATGCAGTTCCAATCAATACTTTCAAATCCAGGGTCTGGATGTACCCATGTTTCCACCTGATTAGGAGTCCTTGGTGTGCGATATCTTTTTCCACAACAAACTCTTCAGGTTGTTCAGTATAAGCGAGTGTTCCATCTCCATCTGTTCTGCCGAGCCCTTCAATGCGATACATGCATACAGTTGTTTCTCCAGCTCCTCCTGAATGTCAGACGGCGCCCCGTTCAGGAGGTAATCCTTCAGTGCGCCGCACGCCTTGGCCAGGTTGGGCTGTGTCACCTCTGGCGTACACCGGTGCTTGGTGAGGTCACAGGAAGTGCGACAATCAGCACCGTACAGACAGTCCTCTTCCGTGTCGCACCGCCGCTCCCTCATGGCTTTCTGGAAGGTGGCCTCAGGGACAATGTGGTGAGTGTCCATCACCTTCAGGTCGTGGCGGTCGTTGTAACCGAAGCCGTCCGCGCTCATGTCACACATGAGGAAGGAGCCGAAGGTCCCGTGGAAGACATCCTCAACGAGCTCCAGGAGGCCGATGGAGATCTTGGCCTTGCGGGGCCAGGAGGGCGTGAACCACTGGTCCATGCTGCGTCGTACCCCCGCGGGGATCCACAGCTCCACCACCCAGGGCAGGCTGATGCCGTACAGGGGAGCATAGGGCACCTTCTCCATCATGTACAAGTTCAGAGAAAAAGGGAATAAGAGAGATGGGGGGTATTGAAAGAGGCAGAGGAGAGAGAGCTGTGATGACTTTCATCACATAAATAAGCTCATGATTTGAGTCAATGTATCATGATTACTGGATAATTGGTATTGTCTGAAGAAAATAATCCCTGTTTTTTTTCTTCATAAATGGGCATTCCTATTAGTTTACCTTCTCCATCACATACAAGTCCCCACAGAAGCCCAGGAGCCTAGGGGTGTGCTCTCTGTCCTGCAGGACTATTGCTAGCAGAAACTCATTGAGCTGGAGAAGAGCCCACGTGGAGCGGGCCTCCGGCAAGGAGATGAGGCCATCTTTGTTGTAGTCGGCCACGGAGAAAACCAGACTCACCAGGTCTGGAAGGTTGGCCTGTTCACCCACCTTGGTCTGAAGAGAAATAAGGGGTAAGAGATACCTTCGTAACAGAACTGCATTAATGAACACGCTAGCCACTAAAGTCATAACACACTAATAAAGATGGCAATAAGTTACGTGAATGTGAATAAATATCAATTAGCATTTATGAAATATTGGTGCACTGATTATAAATGCATAATGTATGGATTATGAATGTGTTATGAAGACCTTCAAATAAGTGTTGCAGCCATGAACCTATTAATAAAAGCTGGTAGTCTAATGAATCACACTGGGATGAGATGACAGTATTCTGACCTTGAGGTGGCTGAGGACCATCTCTTTGAACTTCTCCACGGAAGTTCCCTTGGTGGGCTTGTTGAAGGGAGATGCCTCCTTCCTGTGCTCCATCTCTGCTCCCAGGTTATAATGAGGAATGTCTTCCATTTGGCACTTAATCACCCCCTCTAGGTCCCCCCAGCCACCTGAGTACACCTGAGACTCACAGACCCACAACATGCTCGTGTTAATTCTCAGACACAGAAACACTGGCGCTCTAAACACTATGGGTGAATCTCAAAAGTCCTTCCTTGATTCCTCATGTCTTCTCTCCACACCACCTGCCCAATATCAGAAGGAAGTGAGATGCAGGTGGATTGGATGAGAAGATCCTTGAATCTTCTCCTCCAATGCTCTCCTTCCCTCTTACATTTTGGAAAGGAAAGACTTTTGAGATTTACCGTAGAACTAGGATCAGTCAGCTCTGACCTGGTTGTTCGGCTTGGCAGAGAGACACTTCCCCAGGTACAGCGTGTCTTTTTCACACAGGCTTCTGCATGCCGAGCCGTCGATCACTCCTTTCCTGTACTTGTCACACTTGGATAAATAGACATGGTGTTGGTTTGTATACTGTAACTAACTAATAGACAGACATGGTGTTGGTTTGTATAGTAACTCACAGGATGGTTTCAATACAATATGGAAGCTGACACTGGAATGCTGTATTTGATGGAATAGTATTTTTTTAACCAGTAGGAGGCTCCATCAATTTACTAATTTCATATAAGGAAATAGAGAACTCACTATGGAATTCTTGCACTCATGTCCACGACACAGCTCTGAGTAGGATGAGTACTCCACATACACCATCCAGCTACCCACAAATACTGCCAGCCACGAGAAGAACAGATACTTCATGTGCAGGTAGGAGAATCGGGCCTGAAATAGAGAGAGCAAGGGAGTGAGGGAGAGAGAGCGTAGATAATGAGATAGAGGGGGAGAGAGAGCTGTGATGACTTTCATTACATAATAATATGATCATGATCAGAATACATAAATGGGCATTCCTATTTGAAAAGTTCAGGTGGAACAGCCTCCTTTATGATACTTGAACAGAACTTGACCCAGTGAGACTGAAGATGTGTAAACAGCATTTAGTTAAATGTGAGTTTGATTATCCACAGGAGTAAATATCATGGAATGTAGAAAATGTATGATAGGTATGCTAAATATTGCCCCACATTTATGTTGCAATAATGATAAATCATATTACCAAGGAAGCACGAATGTGAAGTTGAGACGCACTGAGCACAACAGGGATTTCCAGTCATTTCCCTAAGCAGGCTGGTCTAGTACCAGTAGTGTAGTTATCCAATGAATGAATGGATGAATGAATAGCTCCCTCACTGGGGTGCATAATGAAATATGAAAGTTTAACAGATTCAGTATTATAACAATCATGCAGAATAGATGAGGTGAGAGATGAACAGATAACACACTGACATAATTTGCGCTAAAACAGGGTCAGGTTGTGAGATGTGAAGATTCATAGAAAGAACAAGATTCAAAACGACATTTCCTCAAAAACTAATGTCAATTTAGATTTGAGTGAGTTTCAACAGAATGCATTTGGGGGGGAAAATATTGCATTTTGCTGTGCCAGAAAATCCTACCTTTCTCCATGTTCCTTAGGAACTAACAGCAAACAGAGCCATTTTAAATCTAAATGCCACTCAATGAAATTTGGCCGGATTGCCGTAAATCCCAGACCCCTCATGGCTTGACATTATCTAATCAGACATCTTAAACCTGCTTACTGTGTTAATCTTCTCCAGAAGGGCTGGGTGATCTTGTAAAATGTATAACATGTGAAAGGAGTAATAACTATTGTTATTGAGAGGGAGAGCATGAGAGAGAGAGATGAGAGAGAGAAACAGTGTGCTTGGGGACAGGGAGTCGATACAGCCATAGGGCTCCGGTAAAATGAAGTGCACTCTATAAGGAATAGAGTGTCATTTGGGACATAGCCAGTGACAGACCAAGGAGGGAGGAGGGGTGAGGCCTTCTGTCTTGTTCCCAGTGTCTGTTGCGCCTGCATCTATGCTTGTTGTAGTCTAGCAACCATCTGTGAGAACAGACCATGTGACTCGTTCTTCCTAGACTGACTTGGCCACTGCAACAGAGAACAATAAATCACTGAACTGAGGTGAGGAGGGTCATATAATGAGGGGGGAGAGCAAGAGACATATCATCTATATATTCTGTACGAGCCAGCATTGAGTCAATCATGTCATTTCATGTGATCCCATATAGTGGCTTGCGAAAGTATTCACCCCCCTTGGCATTTTTCCTATTTTGTTGCCTTAAAACCTGGAATTAAAATAGATTTTGGTGGGGTGTGTATCATTTGATTTACACAACATGCCTACCACTTTGAAGACCACTTTGAAAAAAACTGAAAACTTGAGCGTGCATAACTATTCACCTCCCAAAGTCAATACTTTGTAGAGCCACATTTTTCAGCAATTTCAGCTGCAAGTCTCTTGGGGTATGTCTCTATAAGCTTGACTCATCTAGCCACTGGGATTTTGCCCATTCTTAAAGGCAAAACTGCTCCAGCTCCTTCAAGTTGGATGGGTTCCGCTGGTGTACAGCAATCTTTACGCCATACCACAGATTCTCAATTGGATTGAGGTCTGGGCTTTGACTCGGCCATTCCAAGACATTTAAATGTTTCCCCTTAAACCATTCGAGTGTTGCTTTAGCAGTATGCTTAGGGTCATTGTCCTGCTGGAAGGTGAACATCTGTCCCAGTCTCAAATCTCTGGAAGACTGAAACAGGTTTCCCTCAAGAACTTCCTTGTATTCAGTGCCATCCATCATTCCTTCAAATTCTGACCAGTTTCCCAGTCCCTGCTGATGAAAAACATCCCCACAGCATGATGCTGCCACTACCATACTTCACTGTGGGGGTGATGAGAGGTGTTGGGTTTGAGCCAGACATAGCGTTTTCCTTGATGGCCAAAAAGATACATTTCAGTCTCATCTGACCGGAGAACCTTCTTCCATATGTTTGGGGAGTCTCCCACATGCCTTTTGGCGAACACCAAACGTGTTTGCTTATTTTTTTCTTAAGCAATGGCTTTTTTTCTGGCCACTCTTCCGTAAAGCCCAGCTCTGTGGAGTCTACAGTTTAAAGTGGTCCTATGTACAGATACTCCAATCTCCACTGTGGAGCTTTGCAGCTCCTTCAGGGTTAACTTTGGTCTCTTTGTTGCCTCTCTGATTAATGCCCTTCTTGCCTGGTCCGTAGGTTTGTTGTGGTGCCATATTCTTTCAGTTTTTTAATAATGGACTTAATGGTGCTCTGTGGGATGTTCAAAGTTTCTGATATTTTGTTATAACCCAACCCTGATCTGTACTTCTCCACAACTCTTCATAGTGCCACTTGCTTGGTGGTGTTGCAAACTCTGGGGCCTTTCAGAACAGGTGTATATATACTGAGATCATGGGAATGGGAATCTTAGATTGCACACAGGTGGACTTTATTTAACTAATAAATGTGACTTCTGAAGGTAACTGGTTGCACTAGTTCTTATTTAGGGGCTTCATATACCGTTGAAGTCGAAAGTTTACATACACTTATGTTGGAGTCATTAAAACTCATTTTTCAAATCACTCCACAAATTTCTTGTTAACAAACTATAGTTTTGGCACATCGGTTAGGACATCTACTTTGTGGATGACAAGTAATTTTTCCAACAATTGTTTACAGACAGATTATTTCACTTAATCACAATTCCAGTGGGTCAGACACACTAAGACACACTAACATACACTAAGTTCAATGTGCCTTTAAACAGCTTGGAAAATTCCAGAAAATTATGTCATGGCTTTAGAAGCTTCTGATAGGCTAATTGACATAATTTGAGTCAATTGGAGGTGTACTTCAAGGCCTTCCTTCAAACTCAGTGGCTCTTTGCTTGACATCATGGGAAAATCTAAAGACATCAGCCAAGACCTCAGAAAATCAATTGTAGACCTCCACAAGTCTGGTTCATCCTTGGGAGCAATTTCCAAACGCCTGAAGGTACCATGTTCATCTGTACAAACAATAGTACACAAGTATAAACACCATGGGACCACGCAGCCGTCATACCACTCAGGAAGGAGACGTGTTCTGTCTCCTAGAGATGAACGTACTTTGGTGCGAAAAGTGCAAATCAATCCCAGAACAACAGCAAAGGACCTTGTGAAGATGCTGGAGGAAACAGGTATAAAAGTATCGATATCCACAGTAAAACGAGTCCTATATCGACATAACCTGAAAGGCCTCTCAGCGAGGAAGAAGCCACTGCTCCAAAACCGGCATAAAAAAAGTCAGACTACAGTTTGCAACTGCACATGGGGACGAAGATCGTACTTTTTGGAGAAATGTCCTCTGGTCTGATGAAACAAAAATATAACTGTTTGGCCATAATGACCATTGTTATGTTTGGAGGAAAAAGGGGGAGGTTTGTAAGCCCGAAGAACACCATCCCAACCGTGAAGCACGGGGGTGGCAGCGTCATGTTGTGGGGGTGCTTTGCTGCAGGATGGACTGGTGCACTTCAAAATAGATGGCATCATGAGGGAGGAAAATTATGTGGATATATTGAAGCAACATCTCAAGACATCAGTCAGGAAGTTGAAGCTTGGTCGCGAATGGTCTTCCAAATGGACAATGACCACAAGCATACTTCCAAAGTTGTGGCAAAATGGCTTTAGGACAGCAAAGTCAAGGTATTGGAGTGGCCATCACAAAGCCCTGACCTCAATCCCATAGAACATTTGTGGGCAGAACTGAAAAAGTGTGTGCGGGCAAGGAGGCCTACAAACCTGACACAGTTACACCAGCTCTGTCAGGAGGAATGGGCCAAAATTCACCCAACTTCTGTGGGAAGCTTGTGGAAGACTACCCGAAACGTTTGACCTAAGTTAAACAATTTAAAGGCAATGCTACCAAATACTAATTGAGTGTACGTAAACTTCTGACCCACTGGGAATGTGATGAAAGACATAAAAGCTGAAATAAATAATTCTCTACTATTATTCTGACATTTCACATTCTTAAAATAAAGTGGTGATCCTAACTGACCTAATACAGGGAATTTTTACTAGGATTAAATGTCAGATGTTGTGAAAAACTGAGTTTAAATGTATTTGGCTAAGGTGTATGCAAACTTCCGACTTCAACTGTATATACACGCACCACTTTCACCAATTTGGACTATTTTGTGTATGTCGATTACATGAAATCCAAATAAAAATCAATTGAAATTACAGGTTGTAATGCAACAAAATAGGAAAAACGCCAAGGGGGATGAATACTTTTGCAAGGCACTGTATCTCATCTAAGTGGAACAATCACCTACATTTTTTGCGCATCCACAGTGTGTTCTACCCTGCATAACTATATCTACAACATATTACAGTCCTTCATTAATTAAAACCTAATTCTGCTCACTGCTATAACAGCACATGTACACTATAGATGAAACTGTTAGTAATGAACTAGTTTATTCTAATTAGAGAGCAATTGATGAAGAAACAGGCCTTAAATTGGGATATACATGGGTAGTTGCCTATAGAGGGCCTTGTGGAGTACAGTAATACTTCATCATTACAATGACTATTGATTATGAGCTCTGTAATCAACAACCCAATGGTTCTCTGTGGTAACACATGGTTAGTTACAGGCAGACAGCTACTGTACAATCGTTTTCCTTTTTGACACACTCCAAATTGTTATTGCCTTTTGATAACATTTTCTTCCTGATTCATCATTCTAAATGGACTATCTTAATTTTCTCAGTAGATCAATAATGGCATTACTTCAACACAGAGTGCTGGCTGAGTGGAGGAATAACAGACATTCAGAAACCCTTTCTATTCCATCTATTAATAATGAATATGTCCAATGTTTGACAGTGATGGACTCCCCCAGCCTCTCTCCCTCTCCCTCGTTCAGTTTCAATTTGCTTTATTGACATGACTCTGTCTCTCTCTGTATCTCTTCTGTGCAATTCTCAACTTAATACAGTATTTTGAGTGCCAATCTCAATTTCTCCCTCTATTCCATGTTGTGATGCTGTGTGTGGATCTGTAACCACTTCTTACTCAATTCCCACATTTCATTACCGTCCAATGACTATGGACAGAGTGATTAACCTACATGATTGTGAGTAAAGGTGAACTCTTGCATCGTCTTTGCCCAGCACTTATAATGTGATGTCCATTGGACAATACCACTTTGAACCCTTTTACTACCCCATTTACTATGCGGAAAAGAGAGTCCCTGTTTTCTGAATTGGATTTGAGTTTTTCTCTATAAGAACTCTGTTATTAGTGATGACTGGGACTTGACAGATGTGCATTCACTCTCCCTTCATCTTCCACCCACCCTCTTTCACTAAAGATGACTTTTAAATCAAGTTAGCCCTTCAGTCTGCATCCATCTCGCTCTCTAATCTAATCCTCCTCTCTCTCTATTCAATGGACCTCTTACTGTAATGTCAGTCCATTACTCTCCTCTTTTGTATTTGTCATCTGTGTTGAGAGCTGTGGAATCTATATTTTTTATTTTACCTTTATAAGAACAAATTCTTATTTTCAATGACGGCCTAGGAACAGTGGGTTAACTGCCTTGTTCAGGGGCAGAACGACAGATTTGTTCCTTGTCAGCTCGGGGATTCGATCTTGCAACCTTTCGGTTACTAGTCCAACGCTCTAACCACTAGGCTACGCTGCTGCTCCTGACTAGTCACAAGCCACTTCTCTATTGTGACTGCAGGTCCAGATCAACTGCTTTTTAGCATAAACTTGCTTGAGTTTCCTCTCTCCCCACAGCCCAACCTCATTCTGTGGTCCTAGACATGGACGGTGGTTGAAGCAGCTAGAGGTCAAAGAGCTGTAATCTCGGTTAACCCTTTTCCTCTGTGCTTAGATTTTTCCATACTTGTGGGAAGAGTTGGTGCTTTCCAGATAAGTGTTCTCCCAGCCGTAGTGCCTTGATATTAAACCTAAAATATTCAGCATTCCACAGGACCGACAACTGCTCAGAATGTCATTTACAACAGCATGGTGTCTAGTGTAGTCCCTCTTTACATGCAGGCTGATCTCTGCCTCGGGTCTCTCAGAGAACGAGATACACTTGACTTGGGAGGTGTGCCACAAAATACGATTAGTGCCAGGCTAATAATATCATCTGTAGTTTTCCTTGTAATTTCTCTGTGGCATTCCCTGGTCAAGTAATCTGACGACCTCATACAACAAATGAACAAAACATTATGAACACCTGCTCTTTCCATGACATAGACTGACCAGGTGAAAGCTATGGTCCCTTATTGATGTAACTTGTTAAATCCACTTCAATCAGTGTAGATGAAGGGGAGGAGACAGGTTAAATAAGGATTTTTAAGCCTTGAAACAATTGAGACATGGATTGTGAATGTGTGCCATTCAGAGGGTGAATGGGCAAGATAAAGAATGTAAGTGCCTTTGAACGGGGTACGGTAGTGGGGTACGGTAGTGGGGTACGGTAGCGCATTGGTTTGAGTCAAAAACTCCAACGCTGCTGGGTTTTTCACGCTCAACAGTTTCCTGTATGTATCAAGAATGGCCTACAATCCAAAGGACATCCAGCCAACTTGACACAACTCTGGGAAGCATCGGAATCAACATGGGCCAGTATCCATGCCCCAACGAATTGAGGATGTTCTGAGGGCAAAAAGGGGGGGTGAAACTCAATATTAGGAAGGTGTTCTTAATGTTTGGTATACTCAGTGTACTGTATGTTTAGCGTGAGCATAATCTGTGTGTCCTAGTACTTTCCCAGTGTTTTTTACAAACCTAAACTGAAAGAACTCATCTCGGTTAACCCAGAACTAAAGTCTTGCGTAATTGGTCAGAGGCTCGATTAAGTTCAGGGTCCATATGTGGGAAGACAGAAAGAGTATAAGAACTGGAACAAAGAGCTCCACCCTCTCTCTTTGCAAGTTGCGGGCAAGTCTATGGCCAAATGTTCCCTCCACTTTCGAAATTCGAAAAAGATGCTAACACCTGTGAAACCAAGATTTGTCCAAAGCACCGGAACTAATGCTGCATGTTATCTCACGCATGCCATTGTACAAATCTATGGTAACATTTATGTTTACGTAGTCTGTCCATGAGAGACTAAAAGAACTGCTACAAAGCAGCATGACCACACAAACAATGCACTGTGTTCCATATTGATTCTTGCGTAGGTAGGTGCTGTAAATTGCATCCAACTGCAAAGTCATTATAGATAACACTCTGAAGGAAAATAAATATGTGGCTGTTCTTTAAAAATCAATGTTTTGAGGGCTTTCATTTGAACTCTGTGATTATGCATTTCTCACTCCTATACAGGATCCCATAGGCTACTGGTGGGGAAAGAGCAAGGTTACGTCCCAAATGGCTCCCTATATAATGCAAATAGTGCCCTATGGGCCCTGGTAGAAAGAAGTGCACTATAAAGGGGATGGAGCCCTAAAACACAGCTAATGAGGCAGCATTGATCCTGGCTGTTGTGACTGCTTGTTATTATTTACCAGCTGTAATCAGAGCTGTGGTGATGTAATGGGGTGTGTGGATGGGAAGGGTGGCAAGAGTCATTATAGTGCACTACCTTTGCCCTAAGATCTCGGGTCAAAAGTGGTGCACTATAAAGGGACACAGCCTCAGCCATTGCTTAGCCACTAAATAATCATGCATCCCACCAGGCCTTGGGTTTTATTTCCTTAGATAGAACTGCAGAAAGTGTAATTGATTATATCCTACATATTATATATGTCTGAAACATGCTGGAGATACCAACAGGTCAATCGACACACAGAGACCACTGGTGTGCTGGGACTATAGTCTAACTAACCCTAATCACAGTCCAGTCTTTTTAATTGACACTGAGCAGAGGTCCAGATATTGAGTCCATGCAACTTAAGGATGCACAACAAATACATGGACAAAGCACTTGTTATTTGTGACCTGAAACTGCTCTTTGGCATCCAAATACGCAGGGAGAGAAGATAGAAATGTTCTCTGCTCTTGATCCATTTCTATGCTGACACTTGTTTTGCAGCCCTGCTCACCACTCATCCATTATTCATGATCATAAAGCTAGTCCTCTCTAATGGGCACTCTCTCCAGCTGTGAAAAGAGAGAGAAATGGAAAGAGAGATATATGGAGAGATGGAGGAGCGAGAAAGACGGATAGAGAGATGAGGGAGGGACATATGAATAGGGAGAGGAAAGGGGGATACCTAGTCATTTGTACAACTGAATGCATTCAACTGAAATGTGTCTTCCACATTTAAGCCAACCCCTCTGAATCAGAGAGGTGCGGGGGGCTGCATTAATTGATATCCACGGTATCGGCGCCTGGGGAACAGTGGGATAACTGCCTTGCGAGGGATAGAGATGAGAGAGGAGATGAAGGAGAGAGAGGAGATGAAGCAGGGATGGATGGAGAGGGAGAATTAAAAGATTGTGTCACACAGACAAAAGCAAACCATTTTCCTCCCTAATATTCTAGATGGGGAACACTAATAGGCTTATGCACAGTGCACACACATGGGAATCGTCAAGCGTGGAAGATGTTTCCTGGTGAGAGCTAATTTTGTACCACCTGTGTAAACTTTCTGCTTGCATCTCTCTCTCTCTCATAGGAGTTACGCACCAGTAACTCATCTGTCCCAGCATCCATCTCTCTTACTCCCAGGACTCCAACTCTCTAAAGGAAGGAGGTGTCATTACTATTTGCTGTGTGCATTGTGCAGGCTCAGAGAGATATCACACTCGGTGTATCCCAAATGGCACCATATTCTCTACAAAAACACTATCTAGGGAATATGGTGCCTTTTGGGAATCACACACTCTCTATTTGTGTGCACGGTGCAGGCTCTGGGAGATGTAACACTGTCGCTGTCTGTCTGTGCTATGTGCAGGAGCTACGCACTGCCTGGTTGATCGGACTCATCCCAGTCCCAAGTCGTACAGCATACAGCAGGCAATAAGAACGACACCACCCCTCCCTCCTGGTTGCGGACACACCCTCCTGGTCGAGGCCACACCCCAATCCCCACACTGACTCAACACTGCGACAGTAACACTACATGTTAACAGCAGATTTTGGGCCAGTTGTTCACTTTTCACTTACATACTGTGTAGATACATATGCCATGTTCATTGCCTGTTGTAAGTTACAGTCTCCTCACATACAAGCATGCAAAAATACACAGCCTTGCTCTCTTTTCCTCTCTCACTCAAATATGCACACACACGTAAACAAGCACACACGCGCACAAACAATCACGCACGCCTACACACACGCACAGAATAGCAGAAGTTGCCACAACAACTTAACACATTGCTTTTTAGCTCTTCTCTTGTGTCACAGGACAAAGTGACATGTCAATAACATTTAATTCTGACTTCCTGCTCTTCTGCTCCAGATTAGTTAATCAGTTCAGCCTATCGAGCATGTCCAAAATACAAATGAAGTTTACACCTAAGGAGAGTGGGGTGGGAAGAAAATACTAACCAGCTAAATGCTGCATCTTAAGTAATATTGATTAAATTAGGCTCCCACCATGTCCTCTGGGACAAGCTTAGACCTCAGACAGTGGTTTGTGAACACATGCTGATAGAGTCATGCACTGCAGAGCATGGAGAGGAGGTGATATGGGGGAGAATGGAGAGATGAGAGCACGCATGTGTTCCCCCGAGGAGAGAGAGCTGTGGAAAGATGAGTTGACAGCTCCTCCTTAAACCTCCCCACACCTCTGAGTTTAACTGACTAAAATGTAGGTAACCAAAGCTTCCAGAAACATACAATTTATAACTTTGAATAATTTGCTCTGTTATGTGCATGTGTGTTCTAGTTAGCACTGTCAAACTGTGCCAACATCAAATAAGATGATCAGTATTGTCATCATATCCCTCTATTGCACATACTGACACAGTTCCTCATATTCAGGCTCAGGCCACAGGGGTATATCAGACCTGGTTCTCTCTCTTACTTCACAGGGACAAAACTGGTGGGTGGGCAATGGACATCGATCATTTAAACTTTTAATTGCCATACAAAAATACAGCAGTGCCTGATCACACGTTCACACTGTGGTAAATAGGTGACAAATCACAACAGACAAGTTTCTAGGCTACCCATATTAAAATGTGCAGACAGGGATAAGTGTTTGGTGATCTCAAATGCGGCTTTCACACAGGCCCATTGGGGCTCTGGTCAAAAGTAGTGCACTATATAGGGAATAGGGTGCCATTTGGGATGAGTCATTCCCAGGGTCTAACTCTGGTGGTAAAGGACTCAAGGAGCATTTGATGTCAGATCTGGATGACTGGGTAGAGTAAACTGGACCCAGCATGGCAGGATTACCCTGTCTCCTGACAGACAGACAGGATCCATGGAGCAGTTTTATCTCGGCTGGACCACTGAGCTTTGCACAGCCTGACAACCATGACCTTCCACAGTATGTAGCCTATGTGGAGATAAAATTTAGGACGACTGTGATAACTTCAGCCACACGCAGTGCAATGTCTGACACTATTACGAGGAGTAAGTCGGAAAGCAGACCCAACTGTAGACAATACGCCTTTTGATGCTAAGGATTTGTTGAATGTTTTGTGGAACGATTTGTAATCTCTCATGGCTGTTTACGCAAGATTTTTGGTCTGGTTTGACGAGATTAAATTATTTGTGACATTCTGGGAAATTCTGTAGGCTACGGGGAGTACAATGTGCTCTGCATAGATGAAACATAATCACAAGGAATCCATATCTCATTGTAAGACTGCAGGACATCTGCTTGGGGTTTATATACAGTTGAAGTCGGAAGTTTACATACACCTTAGCCAAATACATTTAAACTCAGTTTCACAACATCTGACATTTAATCCTAGTAAAAATTCCCTGTATTAGGTCAGTTAGGATCACCACTATTTTAAGAATGTGACATGTCAGAATAATAGAGAGAATTATTTATTTCAGCTTTTATTTCTTTCATCACATTCCCAGTGGGTCAGAAGTTTACGTACACTCAATTAGTATTTGGTAGCATTGCCTTTAAATTGGTTGGGTCAAACGTTTCAGGTAGCGTTCCACAAGCTTCCCACAAGAAGTTGGGTGAATTTTGGCCCATTCCTCCTGACAGAGCTGGTGTAACTGAGTCAGGTTTGTAGGCCTCCTTGCTCACACACACTTTTTCTGCCCACAAATTTTCTATAGGATTGAAGTCAGGGCTTTGTGATGGCCACTCCAATAGATTTACTTTGTTATCCTTAAGCCATTTTGCCACAACTTTGGAAGTATGTTTGGTGTCATTGTCCATTTGGAAGACCCATTTGCGACCAAGTTTCAACTTTATGACTGATGTCTTGATGTTGCTTCAATATATCCACATAATTTTCCTCCCTCATGATGCCATCTATTTTGTGAAGTGCGCCAGTCCCTCCTGTAGCAAAGCAAAAATTACTTGTGTCATGTGTAACGGATGTGAAATGGCTAGCTAGTTAGCGGGTACGCGCTAGCAGCGTTTCAATCAGTTACGTCACTTGCTCTGAAACCTAGAAGTAGTGTTGCACCTTGCTCTGCAAGGGCCACGGCTTTTGTGGAGCGATGGGTAACGACGCTTCGTGGGTGTCAGTTGTTGATGTGTGCAGAGGGTCCCTGGTTCGCGCCCGTGTCGGGGCGAGGGGACGGTTTAAAGTTATACTGTTACATTGGTGCCGTGACCCGGATCACTGGTTGCTGCGGAAAAGGAGGAGGTTGAAAGGGGGGTGAGTGTAACGGATGTGAAATGGCTAGCTAGTTAGCGGGTACGCGCTAGTAGCGTTTCAATCAGTTACGTCACTTGCTCTGAAACCTAGATGTAGTGTTGCCCCTTGCTCTGCAAGGGCCGCGGCTTTTGTGGAGCGATGGGTAACGATGCTTCGTGGGTGACTGTTGTTGATGTGTGCAGAGGGTCCCTGGTTCGCGCCCGAGGTCGGGGCTAGGGGACGTACTAAAGTTATACTGTTACATTGATGCTGTTGACCCGGATCACTGGTTGCTGCGGAAAAGGAGGAGGTTGAAAGGGGGGTGAGTGTAACGGATGTGAAATGGCTAGCTAGTTAGCGGGTACACGCTAGTAGCGTTTCAATCAGTTACGTCACTTGCTCTGAAACCTAGAAGTAGGGTTGCACCTTGCTCTGCAAGGGCCGCGGCTTTTGTGGAGCGATGGGTAACGACGCTTCGTGGGTGTCAGTTGTTGATGTGTGCAGAGGGTCCCTGGTTCGCGCCCGTGTCGGGGCGAGGGGACGGTTTAAAGTTATACTGTTACACATGCACAAAGTAGATGTCCTAACCGCCTTGCCAAAACTATAGTTTGTTAACAACAAATTTGTGGAGTGGTTGAAAAACGAGTTTTAATGACTCCAACCTAAGTGTATGTAAACTTCCGACTTCAACTGTATGTAGAATGAAATCGGCTTGTCTTATTGGAGCGACCAACCTGCGAGTGACAGTGTTCCGTCATGTTATGACCTCATTAGGAAGACGCAGAGTGGCCTAGAAAACCCTCCGTGGGACTAAGATGGCAGACACACACACACTCCCCCTTGTGACTGCTGTCACTTTTCACTTACATGGCTACTCACACAGCAGTGTGAAGGAAAAACACACACACACACACACACACATATAGGGGTGTGAAGAAAACGGGAGCAAAACAAAACGCAGCTCAGAGTGTGTCTCTTGGCTGAACAAAACAGACAGATGAGATCAGGGTTTTTGATTCAGGCTGTAAAATAAATTAAATATTTAACAGATATGTTGATCACTGGGGGAAAACATAGCTACAAACATGAACCATATCTAACTATATTAAAAGGTTGGGCTCTATAAGTTGCAGTAAAACACCACTCGCATTGTAAAGGTTGGATCTCCTACATGGTTTCGAGAACACTGTATATCTCAGCTTTCCAAGTTGATTCGGAAAGTATTTAGACCCCTTGACTTTTTCCACATTTTGTTACGTTTAGTTCCCCCCCCCCCCCCCTCAATCTACACAAAATACATAATTCTGACAAAGCAAAAACAGGTTTAGACATTTTTGCTAATGTATAAAAAAAAAAAGATGACAAGTTGTCCTTTAAAGTTCATGTGGATAATCTTGTGACAAAGCTTAAACTGATATTGTTTCGTTTTTTACGTAATAAGGCTTGCTTCCCGCTTATGGCTAGAAAGAAGATTGTTCATGCCACTTTTCTCTCTGTAATTGATTATGGTGACTTGTGTATATGCATGCAACCTCCTCTGTCTTACAGAGATTTGACTCTGTTTATCATGCATCCTTGCGCTTTATTACAAATGCCAAGTCACTCACCCACCATTGCACCAAATGGTAGGTTGGACCTCACTTTATATGTGTAGAAAGATACAAATGTATGTATTCATCTACAAAGCCCTTTTGGGTAAACTCCCTCTTTACCTCTGTAGTCTGGTCTCCTTCACCACCAGCAGTTAACATGCCCGGTCTGCTAGGTGGTTGCTACTAAAGTCCCCAGGACATTCACAGTATGAGGCAAGACTGCCTTCTCTTCTTGTACACCAGACGCATGGAATAATCTACAATCCATGCTTCATCTAGATATGTAAGTGCCACTGAATGAATTTAAAATATTGATGGGAGACTGTTACAGAGGAGTGTAAATGCTTTTTTTAGGCTGGATCATGTTGTTTTATTTATGTAATGTATTGATTGTTGCTGCCTTCTTGGCCAGGTATCCCTTGAAAAAGAGACTCTGGGTTTCAATGGGCTTTTCCTGGTTAAATAAAATAAAAATACAGGACCTATATACTAAATGATGTCAGAGGAAAGCCCCAAAAATTGTCAAAGACTCCAGTCACCCAAGTCATAGACCGTACTCTCTGCTACCTCACAGCAAGCGGTACCAGAGCACCAAGTCTAGGACCAAAAGGCTCCTTAACAGCTTCTACCCCAAGCCATAAGATTGCTGAACAATTAATCAAATGGCCACACAGACTATTTCCATTGTCCCCCCCTCCCATTGACACGGTACCGGTATCCCCTGTATATAGCCTCCACATTGACACGGTACCGGTACCACCTGTATATAGCCTCCACATTGATACGGTACAGGTACCCCTTGTATATAGCCTCCACATTGACACGGTACCGGTATCCCCTGTATATAGCCTCCACATTGACACAATACCCCCTGTATATAGCCTCCACATTGACACGGTACCCCCTGTATATAGCCTCCACATTGACACGGTACCCCCTGTATATAGCCTCCACATTGACACGGTACCCCCTGTATATAGCCTCCACATTGACACGGTATCCCCTGTATATAGCCTCCACATTGACACGGTACCCCCTGTACATAGCCTCCACATTGACACGGTACCACTACCCCCTGTATATAGCCTCGTTATTGTACTGTGTTACTTTTTTACTTTATTTTATTTGGTCTATATTTTCTTAACACTTTCTTGAATGGCACTGTTGGTTAAGGGGTTTTAAGTAAGCATTTCATGGTAAGCTACACCTGTTGTATTTGGCGCATGTGACAAAGTTTGATTTGATTTGATCAAGTTGTAGAAACATCTCAAGGATGATCAATGGAAACAGGATGCACCCGAGCTCAGTTTCAAGTATCATAGCAAAGGGTATGAATGCTTATACAAATAAGGTATTTCTCTTTTTAATTTTTTCTGAATTTGCTAAAATTCTAAACCTGTTTCACTTTGCATAATTGGGTATTGTGTGTAGATTGAGGATTTTTGAAATGTTTTATCCATTTTAGAATAAGGCTGTAATGTAACAAAATGTGGAAAAAGGGAAGGGGTCTAGATACTTTCCAAATACACTGTATACTAAGTGTACAAAACATTATGAACACCTGCTCTTTCCATGACATTGACTGACCAGGTGAAAGCTATGATCCCTTACTGATGTCACTTAATGAAGGGGAGGAGATGGGTTAAAGAAGGATTTTTAAGCCTTGATGCAATTGAAACATGGATTGTGTATGAAATTCAGAGGGTGAATGGGCAAGACAAAAGATTTAAGTGCCTTTAAACGGGGTATGGTAGTAGGTGCCAGGCGAACTGGTTTATGTCAAGAACTGCAATGCTTCTGGGTTTTTCACGTTCAACAGTTTCCCGTGTGTATCAAGAATGGTCCACCACCCAAAGGACATTCAGCCAACTTGACACAAGTGTGGCAAGCATTTGATACAACATGGGCCAGCATCCCTGTGGAATGCTTTCGACACCTTGTGAAGTCCATGCCCCAACAAATTGAGCCTATTCTGAGGGCAAAGGGGGGGGGGAAGAAATCCCAAATATCATAATAATTGTTCGTGATTCTTAACTTGCTTGTACAGTTTTAAAACCGTATACAATCCTTTTTCCAGGATTGTAAACATTTCCACCTTAATGACCAGTTATTATATGCCTTTTATACAACAGGTTACATTGTGTGTGTTTCAAATGGCACCATATTCCCTATAGTGCACTACTTTTGACCAGAGCCCATATGGTAAAACAGAGTATGATTTAATGAAAAGGTTTTGAATGGGAAGTCAATAGAATAGATAGCATAAGAAGCTCATACACAGACAATGCAAATAAGATTGCTGATTTAAATACAACATGAGAATGCAAAGAAAAACATTATCTAGCAGACCTTGGGATTGAATGCAGTGCTCTCATCCATGGAAAAAAACCTTGTGTGTCCTCCTGTCTTGTGTGAATGCTGGATGATCCCTGTTGCTACAGAAACGGTGAGTACCTACTGAATTGGGCCAATGACTACAGCTCTTGGGCATCGACAGAGCAAGTACCCTATTGGAAATGAAATAGGATCAATCCAATACTCCAAAATAAACAGTTGTATCAGAAACAACAGCCTCAATAATGGCAATGACAACCATATAAAGGCCAAAATTAGTTTACCGAATATTGCAAATGAATGTATATGAAATCGTGTCCAAAAGAGCCTTATAATGTTCAAAGTAGCCTACCATACAGGAACATGAATAATCCCAACTGTCCAATAGTGAATAGGTGATCGTCCGATCACGAGAAAGTATAGGAAAGATTTCCCACTGGGTTTACCTGTATGTAGATAGGCTTCCTCAGCCAGACCCATGAAAACAGACCTCTTGCCATGGCAAATAGAGCACATCTCACAACACTAACCTGCCAGAGGAAGAAATCACAATAAGAAGCGAAACATAGAAATCTAATCTCGTCTTCTGCACAATTATTCTGCCTTCTTGTGTAGCAATAATTAACCACAGTGTGTACAAATAATAACAGTCCATTTCACCAAATCCTTTCTCATCCTCCGTCAAATAAGCTCTTCCTTGGAAGTGCGCTTTCGGTGCTGCAAAATAGCAGCCACTTGAACGCTGCAGTACTCTGCCCACTAGACAGAGTAGGAGGGGATTGTATAGGAAAAGGGGTCCTTGATAAAGGCGTATAGATTACAATACTGTCACAAATGTTAAAGGCCCAGTGCATTCAAAAACGTGTTTTTTTTTGCGTTTTATAATATTTCCACATAATGAGGTTGGAATAATACTTACAATTTTGAAAATGATGATAATGCCCCTTTAATGTAAGAGCTGGTTGAAAAAACTGCATGAAATGTCAGCCTGCTTTGGTGGGATGGAGTTTTGGCCTGCCTGGAGACAAGCGGTAAATTAGTTAATAGACCAATAAGAAAGAGAGTTCCAAAACTCTCTGCCAAAAACAACTGTTTTTCAGTTTTCCCCTCCTTGCAAAATTCTTGCTTGAGAAATTGCTCTTTGCTAAGAAACGATTGTTGTTTGTTTTTGACCATTTTAATTGAAAACAATCACAGTAATGTACTTAATTGTTAACCAGAAATGATTTGCTATTGAGATAACGTCTGCTTTGTACCTTTAAAGAAAAGCTGTTCGGTAGACTTACTACTATGTACTACTGTATCTGTCTAAACAGCACACAGATAAAGTTGTCAAATATTTTCTATACTGTTTCTATACTGGTCTTACTAAAACGGTTACCAAGAAAAACGCACGTTCTATGATTTTACGTCAGTTAATCATGAAGCAGAGCGCAGGATTCCTATCATGTTGTAAAACAACACCACTTCCTCCAGCATGTAGAGAGAAGTGTGGAGTGAGTGGCAGGCGAGCTTGATTGTATTCACTCATCGCACCGATGTTATTCAGACTTTATTTCGAACCGCACCATGTCCACTGATTGACCAAACGGGTAAGAGCAGCACATAACGAAGTAACTGAGCAACTGCCTCCGAACAAGCCATCTACTTACTGGTGGCTAACTAACATTAGCTAGCTAGCTAACAAACTTGCTAACTAACGTTAGCTAAAATGTTAACCAACTGTAATATGTCGCTGACTTTGGTGTTATTGTTGCCTTACCTCTGAAGTTTGGTGCACATACTTCACCATTGATTTTATTGCATCCAGATTGCCACTGTACACATTCTCACCAGGATGGCTGAAGAACGCAGGGTCTGTAGCAGTGCCCCACAAGTTGAGTCAAAGGTGAGACAAGCTAACCGTAAATAGAGGCTTACAAGAGATATTATATTTTTTTATGTATGTGATTCATTTATCAAATAAACTGCTATTCAATGGAGGAATGCATTAAAAGTCATGTTTATTTTCAGCCTCCCTCTTCATCCTCTTCAATGAGGGAACTGGAATCTAAAAACTTGCATCTCAGAAGGAAGTTAAGCTCAGTGGAGGAAGAAAGTGCTTCCGTGATGCAAGAAAACAGACAACTGATCATTGAATTGGAAGCAGTGAATCTCGAACTTGCCAGCTCCAAAACCAAAGTATTCCAGCTTATGCAATTTCGTACAACCTCTGCCATTATTAATGATTATAACGCTATTCATGCAGGCCTTTACAGAGGGCCCAAATAATTGTTACTAATGTTGGGTTTGGTTCTGCAGATGCTTAGCTTGAACTAAGACAAATTTGTTCACCTACAATGTTGACAGGTCCGGGTTCTGGGTTCCACCGTAGGGTCTAAAACGTCTAGTGTGTGTCATATGAAGGAGGAGATTGAGGGTATGGAGGCTGAGGTTGAGGCCCAAGGGAATGCACTCAGGTTGGTAGGAGAATACACATACACACACAGATACACCTTTGTGAATGCAGTTGTGCTAGATGTGTTGCCATGTTCATTGTAGAGATACAGAAAAGAGGCTGGAAGAGACTGAAGAGACATTGGTTATTAAGAGCAGACTAGTGGACCAGCTACAAGAGGAGCTGATAGCTGCTAGGGCTGAGTTAGAAAACAGGACTAATCAGGGGATAAGGTAAGCAGTGATTCTATTTTCTTTAACAATCCCCACTTACTATAAACATGGAATTCTCAAAACATTAAGAATACATTCCGAATATTGAGTTGCACCCCCCCTTTTGCCTTCAGAACAGCCTCAGTTAGTCAGGGCATGGACTCTACAAGGTGTCGAAAGCGTTCCACAGGGATGCTGGCCCATGTTGACTCCAATGCTTCCCACAGTTGTCAAGTTGGCTGGATGTCCTTCGGGTGGTGTACCATTCTTGATACACACAGGAAACTGTTGAGCATGAAAAACCCAGCAGCGTTGCAGTTCTTGACACACACTGGTGCGCCTGGCACCTACTACCATACCCAGTTCAAAGGCACTTAAATCTTATGTCTTGTCCATTCACCCTCTAAATGGCACACATACACAATCCATGTCTCAAGGCTTAAAAATCCTTCTTTAACCTGTCTCCCCTTCATCTACACTGATTGAAGTGAATTTAACAGGTGACACAAGTAAGCGATCATAGCTTTCACCTGGCCAGTCTGCCATGGAAAGGACAGGTGTTCTTAATGTTTTGTACACTGTATGGAATACACATCACCTGATGTCACCTCCTTGTACTAGTGCGTGTTTGTTAACTAAGATATACAGTTGAAGTCGGAAGTTTACATGCAGCTTAGCCAAATACATTTAAAGTCAGTTTTTCACAATTCCTGACATTTAATCCTAGTAAAAATTCCCTGTTTTAGGTCAGTTAGGATCATCACTTTATTTTAAGAATGTGAAATGTCAGACTAATAGTAGAGTGATTTCTTTCATCACATTTCCAGTGGGTCAGAAGTTTACATACACTCAATTAGTATTTGGTAGTATTGCCTTTAAATTGTTTAACTTGGGTCAAACGTTTCACCTTCCACAAGCTTCCCACAATAAGTTGGGTGAATTTTGTCCCATTCCTCCTGACAGAGTCAGGTTTGTAGGCCTTCTTGCTCACACACACTTTTTCAGTTCTGCCCACAAATTTTCTACAGGATTGAGGTCATGGCTTTGTAATGGCCACTCCAATACATTTACTTTGTTGTCCTTAGGCCTTTTTGCTATAACTTTGGAAGTATGCTAGGGGTCATTGTCCATTTGGAAGACCCATTTGCGACCAAGCTTCAACTTCCTGACTGATGTCTTGAGATGTTGCTTCAATATATCCATATCATTTTCCTCCCTCATGATGCCATCTATTTTGTGAAGTGCACCAGTCCCTCTTGCAGCAAAGCACCCCCACAACATGATGCTGGCACCCCCGTGCTTCACTGTTGGGATGGTGTTCTTCGGCTTGCAAGCCTCCCCCTTTTTCCTCCAAACATAACAATGGTCATTATGGCCAAACAGTTCTATTTTTGTTTCATCAGACCAGAGGACATTTCTCCAAAAAGTACGATCTTTGTCCCCATGTGCAGTTGCAAACCGTAGTCTGGCTTTTTTATGGCGGCATTTGGAGCAGTGGCTTCTTCCTTGCTGTGCGGCCTTTCAGGTTATGTCGATGTAGGACTCGTTTTTACTGTGGATATAGATACTTTTGTACCCGTTTCCTCCAGCATCTTCACAAGGTCCTTTGCTGTTGTTCTGGGATTGATTTGAACTTTTCTCACCAAAGTACGTTCATCTCTAGCAGACCGAACGCGTCTCCTTCCTGAGCGGTATGACGGCTGCGTGGTCCCATGGTGTTTATACTTGCGTACTATTGTTTGTACAGATGAACGTGGCAACTTCAGGCGTTTGGAAATTGCTCCCAAGGATGAACCAGACTTCTGGTGGTCTGCAATTCTTTTTCTGAGGTCTTAGCTGATTTCTTTTGATTTTCCCATGATGTCAAGCAAAAAGGCGCTGAGTTTGAAGGTAGGCCTTGAAATGCATCCACAGGTACACCTCCAATTGACTCAAATTACGTCAATTAGCCTATCAGAAACTTCTAAAGCCATGCTGTCATTTTCTGGATTTTTCCAAGCTGTTTAAAGGCACAGTCAACTTAGTGTATGTAAACTTCTGACCCACTGGAATTGTGATACAGTGAGTTAAGTGAAATAATCTGTCTGTAAACAATTGTTGGAAAAATTACTTGTCATGCACAAAGTAGATGTCCTGACTTGCCAAAACTGTAGTTTGTTAACAATACATTTGTGGAGTGTTTGATACACTTAGATTGGAGTCATTAAAACACGTTTATGTAAACTTCCGAATTCAACTGTATTTTCCATTCATCCCAAAGAGTTGAGCAACAGAGAAAGGAAGCTCTTATAACTGCAGAGAGGCAGACATTGGCTCTCCGGAGTTACAAGGGAAATATGTCTGAGAAACTGAAGAAGGTATGGAATAAGATGAATGACGAGTGAAGCTATGTAAATGTATTTTAAGCCTGTTTGTTCAGAATAAGTGCTTGTCAGGACATGGTGAAATGCGCTGCTTATGTTTAGACATTGAAGTCTTTGATTGTATAGCAACGGGATGCTGTGTTGTGGTCCATAGGTGTTGGACAACGAGGCCAGACTGAAGGAGGCTCTTATCCAGTGTGATAAAGAGAGAGTGGTGTGGGAGAGGAGGTGTCTTCAGCTAGAGCAGGACAAGACCGACATGAACCAGCTGATCGGGTTGGTACTCAAGTGTCTGCTCGTCATATCTTACTTATTAGTTTCTGAATCAACCTCTGAAAATGTGTTTTCAACTCAAATGGATTCATCTCTGTGGTTACACTTCACTTGAATCATCTGTGATGAGGAGGACAGTGTAAAAAGGACAGTTTTGCTTAAAACCATGATATGTGGATATGGTTGAGATTGGTTGTAGTGAGTAAAATACTAATACCACTGTGATGGACATACCTATCGTAATAGTAGTTGGGAATCTCTCTGACCAGCCAGTTGAAGGAAGAGTCGGTCAGAGCCAAGGCGGTGAGTGTAGAGAGCGCCACGTTGCGTTCTCGTCTGGTAGAGGCCTCTGTCCAGGCTGTGGAGCTGAAGAGAAGACTGAGTGACAGGGAGATAGTTGAGAAGGACATAGAGGTGTTGAGGAAGGAGTGTGGGGACCTACGCCACCTCACTACCAGCCAGGAGCAGAGACTGGAGCACTGTCAAAGAGAAGCACAGCAGAGCCAGGCTGAACAGGCCAGCCTAGAGGCCATCCTCAGCCTGCTGCATCTTAGAGAGGTGAGCCTAGCGCCATACTCCCTACTACACTCTCAAACTATACCCTCTGTGTATTGTCTATATATGCTGTATGTGCCCCATAAAACCATAGTGCACCCTGCTTATTGCTAACTCAGCATACCCTCAACTCTGTTCCAGACAATGATGGTGGACAAAATGTACTATACTGTTATGTAAAAGTCACCTAAATATTTGTTATAGAGTGGAGGGGGATCACTCTGTGCTAAGCCTTGTCTGCCAGCTCCATTCTGTGATGTCCCCAAACTCAAGCCAGGTGATTTCCTTAGCTCACGTTTCAATACTATACATCGTATTGTAGTCTGTATACACTGAGTGTACTAAACACTATCATGCTCTTTCCATGACACGGGTGAATCCAGGTGAAAGCTATGATCCCTTATTGATGTCACTTGTTAAAGCCACTTCAATCAGTGTAGATGAAGGGGAGGAGACAGGTTAAAGAAGGATTTTTATGCCTTGAGACATGAATTGCGTATGTTTTCCATTTAGTGTGAATGGGCAAGTGCCTTTTGAACAGGGTATTGTAGTAGGTGCCAGGCGCACCGGTTTGTGTCAAGAACTGCAATGCTGCTGGGTTTTTTATACTCAAGTTTCCTGTGTGTATCAAGAATGGTCCACCACCCAAAGGACATCCAGCCAACTTGACACAACTGTGGGATGCATTGGAGTCAACATGGGTCAGCTTTCGACATTGTGTGGAGTCCATGCCCTGACGAATTGAGGCTGTTCTGAGGGGAAAAGGGGGTGCAACTCAATATTAGGAAGGTCTTCCTAATGTTTTGTACACTCAATGTATAGCACATATCTAATCTCCCATCTCTAGGCCATGTATACAGTAGAGTAGGTAAACTCTAACAATATCTCTCTTCCGTGCATGCTGTAACATTGTGGATACACATGAAAAATGCAAAGTATGCTTGTATCCTCCCCAAAAATGGTCTGTTTGTTTTTTGTGTCTACGGTGTGTCAGGGGAGCAGTACCAGCAGCTGCTGCCTGTGTTGCGTTCTGTGGAGCAGGAGAGAGTCAGGCAGGCAGCTCTAGCCCTGGACCTGCAGGAGAGACTAAGGCAGGCCCAGGAGGAGATGACTGCCCTACAGAACAACATGAACCAGAGAGACCTCCAGCTACAGAAACTACATACAGAGCTGCAGGAGAGGACAGTACAAATTAACCAGCTGGAGAGAGAGGTAAGGATGGAAACATGAATAGTGTACTGTAACACCATTTTTATTATGAGTGGTCTCAAATCAAGGAAGAAGGCTGTATCTCAAAGGAATCTGAGGAACATAATGTCACATACCAGGATAAGTGAGGGTCTCCCTCACAGAATCAGAGCAATAAGGCCTTAAACCAGTGCCTGAAACGAAAGATAACACTTGTTGTATACAGTATGTGACAGATGTCTGTCCCTAGAGGTGAAGTGTTGTATTGCAGTTAAGGAGGAAGAACGTCTGCCTGGCAACTACAGAGCAACAGTTGGAGAAGAAAGATGCAGGACTTTCACAGGCTGTAGAGAAGGCCACTGAGTTGGAGCAGAACCTGCTGGTAATGATGACGTGCTCAACACACACTGAAAATAAATTTTGTTGTCACTATACATGTTGGGTCTGTCTAAATCCACAAGGATGTCTCCCTGCCTTTTGATTGAGACATACCCAGTTCTCTCTTTTAACTCACATACACGTCCTTTCACACACACAGGCTATGTTATATTTAAGTGGGCTAGTTAGTTGATGAAGTCTCTGGTTTGAAACGTAGGAGAAGAGCAGCAGTATCCAGCACTTTAAAACCACTCTGGACTTGAAGAAGAGGGATTTCCAGCAGGAGTTGGAGGAGACTCAGAGAGTTGGCTCAGAGCAACGTAAGGAGCTACACGATCAAATCAAAATGGTGAGAGGAGACATGTATTGTATTCCTTTATTCACACTTGACTGTTCATAAAAGTCACCCAAGGTTACAATAAGCAATTCCATGAACTTTACATACTTTCCGTCTTAGAATAGTTATACATGAAAGCTGGAATCCGTATACTTGGTGAAACTGCCACGTCTGTTTGTAATGTTACTGCAAACAACGACCACTGTTTTCCTTCGCACATCATTGCCCATCGTACTTGTGATATAACTGCAGAGTATCTACTGTGAAAATATTTTGCCACGATGCTGGATGCTCCTCTACTCCGTTTCATTGACAAAACAATAACAAATGCACTGGGAGTGAAGAGTGAAGTTTCACCTTATTCTGAATTTCAGCTTTAACGTACAGTAGATGTTTTGGCACCTGCAAAGATACTTCTGTTTCCTGGCTGTTTCATGTGATTTTATGTCTGCCTGTCCTGTACAGTTGCACTCTCAGAAAGCAGAGCTGGAGAAAGGCTTCTCTTCAGCCCAGCATGAGAGAGAGGAGGCCCAGCACAGAGCAGAGAGACTTCAGACCTCCCTCAACCAGCTCACGCATGCATGTCTGCCCATACACAACACACCTCACATTACCTTTACCTAGAGTGCATTCGGGAAGTATTCAGACCCCTTGACTTTTTCCACATTTTGTTACATTACAGCCTTATTCTAAAACAGATTAAATATAATTTTTCCCTCATCAATCTAAACAATACCACGTAATGATAAAGCGAAAGCAGGTTTTTTACATAAGTATTCAGACCCTTTCAAGTGCTATGAGACTTGAAATTGAGCTCAGGTGTGTCCTGTTTCCATTGATCATCCTTGACATGTTTCTACAACTTGATTAGAGTCCACCTGTGGTAAATTCAATTGACTGCACATGATTTGGAAAGGCACACACCTGTCTAATATAAGGTTACACAGTTGACAGTGGATGTCAGAGCAAAAACCAAGCCATGAGGTCGAAGGTATTGTCCGTAGAGCTCCGAGACAGTATTGTGTCGAGGCACATATCTGGGGAAGGGTACCAAAACATTTCTGCAGCATTGAAGGTCCCCAAGAACACAGTGGCCTCATCATTCTTAAATGGAAGAAGTTTGGAACCACCAAGACTTCCTAAAGCTGATTGCCCGGCCAAACTGAGCAATTGGGGGGGAAAGGGCCTTGGTCAGGGAGGTGACCAAGAACTCAATGGTCACTCTGACAGAGTTCCAGAGTTCTTCTGTGGAGATGGAAGAAACTTCCAGAAGTGCAACCATCTCTGCAGCACTCCACCAATCAGGTCTTTATGGTAGTGTGGCCAGATGGAAGCCACTCGTCAGTAAAAGGCACATTACAGCCCGCATGGAGTTTGCCCAAAGGCACCTAAAGGACTCTCAGACCATGAGAAACAAGATTGTCTGGTCTGATGAAACCAAGATTGAACTCTTTGGCCTCAATGCCAAGTGTCACGTCTGCAGGAAACCTGGCACCATCCCTATGGTGAAGCATGGTGGTGGCAGATGTTTTTCAGCTACAGCGACTGGGAGACTAGTCAGGATTGAGGGAAAGATAAACTGAGCAAAGTACAGAGAGATCCTTGATGAAAACCTGCTACAGAGCGCTCCAGACCTCAGACTGGAGCGAAGGTTCACTTTCCAACAGGACAACGACCCTAAGCACACAGCCAAGACAACGCAGGAGTGGCTTCGGGTCAAGTCTCAGAATGTCCTTGAGTGGCCCAGCCAGAGCCAAACTTGAACCCCATTGAACATCTCTGGAGAGACCTGAAAATAGCTGGGCGGTGACTCTCCCCATCCAACCTGACAGAGCTTGAGAGGATCTGCAGAGAAGAATGGGAGAAAATACAGGTGTGCCAAGCTTGTAGCATCATACCCAAGAAGACTCAAGGCTGTAATCGCTGCCAAATGTGCTTCAACAAAGTACTAAAAAGGGTCTGAATACTTATGTAAATGTAATGTTTCAGTTTATTTTGAATACATTTGCAAATATTTCTAAAATCCTGTTTTTGTTTTGTCATTATGGGGTATTGTGTGTAGATTGATGAGGGGGAAAAACGATTTTGTCAATTTTAGAATAAGGATGTAACGTAACAAAAAGTCAAGGGGTCTGAATACTTTCCAAATGCACTGTAGATATTCACAGATTTATAAATCACACCCAAACATTGAGTTTGATACAGAACGACACAGCTGGGCATCTCAGTATTAATCTGACTAGTGCTATAATCCTGTCACTTCCTAGGATACAGAGATGAGAGCCAATCAAGACCAGGAGGCCTTGAGAGCTCTCAGAGTGCAGGCAACAGAGTATACTACCAAGGTCAGTCCTTATGAAAACACATGCTATGGCAATTTAGTTATCAACTAAATCAGACTTTTTTTCCTGTATCGGTCCTGTTGCAGGTGAGGTTTTTGGAGACAGCCCTGACAACATGCCAGGATGAGTTGAGCGACTGTATGCAACAGATAAAGGGAGTGAAGGGACGCTACGAGAGAGCGCTGGAGACGAGCGCTAAAGAAGTAGAACATGAAGACCTTGCTTTAATTTCCTGTGAAACACTTACAACATTCCAGACACATTGTGTGATATCTGTGGGTGGGATGTTGTAGTCAGGTCCCAGATCTGTTTTTGCTCTCTTGCCAACTCCTTGTCACTTCTTCTCAAGCTGAGCATGACAATGTGTGGAATGACCATTCCATAAGGAGTGGACAGGAGAGCAGACTGCCACTGAGGAATTTGGGAACAATGTGAAGGATATGAGACTCCAAAAAATCTAGGATATTGGACAAATTAAATATATTTCTAACTTGTGAAGTGTATGGATGAAGACTAGTCAAGTTCAAACAGGCAGTTCCAGTGTTCTCTGTCCCCAGGTGGAGGCTCTGCAGGCGGAGATGAGGGGTAGCTCTCTGGTGTGTCAGAGCTCCAGTGAGCAGAACTTGCAGCTGCAGCACACCGTCCAGAGACAGCAGACCATGCTGCAGGAGAGCACCTCCCGTGTGGCAGAGCTAGAGGACAGACAGGCGCTGTTACTTGAGCAGGTAGACAGATAGATAGATACTTTACTGTCCTCAGAGAGGAAAATTATTTCCACAGCCTGTAAGTTACATACAACATAATGAGCAAAGCAGCATCAGAGATTGAACATTAAATACAACACAGCAGTACATACAACATTACAGCTTTAATTGAACTCGGTGAATGAACAAATCGACTACTAGAGCGCGTGAGCTGCAGTTGTCAAATCTAATGTACGAGTTTGAGATGCAATACAAATGTCCCTATTTTGAAACATTCTACATTGCTTTAACTGGTACAGTTCTTTATGTACAAAGCCAGCTTTTGTGGGCGAGCCTGAACTTCCTCTAAGGGCCCAGCAGGGTTAATAAATTGAGCTCATATCTGTTTATAACTGACTGTGCATGCTTGCTGCTCACTGTTCATGAGTGTTTTGAAAAGCCTAATTGTTTAGACAGATTCCTGTGTTCAAACTGATTACTTTCGGCTTGCAGGGGGTGACTATAGTGCAGGCCGATTTTGTTTCTTGAGCGGATGGTCGGGGGGCCGGAACATAATAATTTGTAGACTGCAATTTGACCACAAGAACAGATATATTATTTGACTAAAACATAATCATTTCAAACGTTGCTACATTTGTATATGATCACGTGTCTCTATTATGCGTGGGAATACTTGAACAGATTTCCAAACTTAAAATCACTTGGAGCTGATTTCCTGGTGTTTTTACAGTATTTTATGTCCAACAATGATTTTAAAAAATGCTCAGAAAACTTGGGGGGGCAAAATAAAACCACCGCCAGTTGGGGAACCCTGGTATAGTGGGTAAAAAGTAACTATTTGTTAAAATTTACAGTACAGTTTAGCAGACCATTTTATTATCACGGTTTGGAGGTGAGTTGAGGGTTCAATTCCCACACTGTGGTGTGTGCGTTCCTCCAGGTGGGACGCTTGGAGAAGGACCTGGAGAAAGAGAAGGTGTTAGCCTTCAAAGAGCTGAAGAGGAGAGACCAGAGAGCCCAGGAGGCCATAGAGGGACTGCAGGAGGCTAGTCAGCAGGCAGCGAGACATGAGAGAGAAGCCCTGCAACTCTCCAACTCTGTCACGTGAGACTTTTTTTTACTCCCTCTACTAGTCTTTAGTGGTCTCGGCTCTAATCTATGCTACTTGACTCTACCCTAATCTATGTTACTGTACTCTACCAGGGTTCAAAACTGACAAACTCTTGCGTTTGAGTGTTTGACTTGGCAGTGTGACACCAATTTTTAGTTAGGCACTAGGGTACTTTTTTTTTTTTTTTGCTGGTCACATTAGTTTTTCACCTCACTCAAGATTTAACCATGATTTGGTCAAACGGTAAAGTACATTATCCACATGATTCCTGCCCTGTGGCTGTGCCTGTTTTGCTGGGGCCTACGGCTATGATGAGCTAGCCACTCCTTTCCCAGGGAACAAAATGCTCCTGGAGAAAAAAAGTGTTCCGATTTTTAAAATCCGATTGCTGGGGAAAAGCCAGCTCAGAGGTTCTCAGCTTTCTGTAGGTATAATTTTTATTTCTGAACTCTCAATTTTGACCTCAATAGCAACTATTCTTCAACCAAGATATTTGATATGGCTTTGATACAGAGTGTGTGAAATATTGCGCATTGGCTATTGCAATTGCATAGGCATAATTGAGCTGTAGGCTACAACTGCAATGTTTTTTGGACTTGACATTTACTGTTAGATTAATACATGGCTGCCAGCATTGGGTATTATGTTTAGTGTTACCGATCAAGCTAATGTGTTTTGAGATTTTGCGTACTCAGGTGGTGAATTAGCCCCAAATAAATGAGCCTAGAATATTAGTGCACATGTAAAGATGTAGGCATGATTGTCTCTATTGAACAAAATACAATTCAGAACATTCTGGAGACCTATTCTAACAGTAAAATGTAACAACAATAGCTTATTTGTCAAACCAAAATTCATGACATTCACTGGATTAGGATGCAGAATATCTTAAATCATGCATTCTTTCATGGACATGTTAGATTAAACAAGTTTATTTATTTATGTATGTATTTATTACCATCTCAGTAGTCTACACCTCTTAAAAGCACTTTGAATTACCTTTTATAAGATGATTACAACGTTTTAAATTGTGTGAACTGGGAAAAATATTTGATTCAACTAGTTACTGATTGTACCAGTCATGGGCTGGTGCCACCAACTGAAAAGTTAGTGGCACCAGGGGACCATGTTGGTCTGCTCTACTCTATACTACACTACTCTACTGCCAAGAACTGCACTTTACAACACTGCACACACACCACCGCTATTAAATGTATCATTTTGATTTACTCTACTGAGACAAGGCTGCTTGTTGTTCTTGAAAATGTTATAATACTGTAATTTTTTGTAATTTTACCGTTATTTTACCAGGTAAGTTGACTGAGAACACGTTCTCATTTGCAGCAACGACCTGGGGAATAGTTACAGGGGAGAGGAGGGGGATGATTGAGCCAATTGTAAACTGGGGATTATTAGGTGACCATGATGGTTTGAGGGCCAGATTGGGACTTTAAGCCAGGACACCGGGGTTAACACCCCTACTCTTACGATAAGTGCCATGGGATCTTTAATGACCTCAGAGAGTCAGGACACCCGTTTAACGTCCCATCCGAAAGACGGCACCCTACACAGGGCAGTGTCCCCAATCACTGCCCTGGGGCATTGGGATATTTTATTAGACCAGAGGAAAGAGTGCCTCCTACTGGCCCTCCAATACCACTTCCAGCAGCATCTGGTCTCCCATCCAGGGACTGACCAGGACCAACCCTGCTTAGCTTCAGAAGCAAGCCAGCAGTGGTATGTCATAAGGTGAATGCACCAATTTGTAAGTCGCTCTGGATAAGAGCGTCTGCTAAATGACTTAAATGTAAATGTAAATGTATGCAGGGTGGTATGCTGCTGGCTAATAACAATTATAGCTACAATTCCAAGTATAGCTTTTTACTAATGCTCAGACCCAACAGTAAAGCTTCATTCAAGAGTCGGTGGGTGGAAGTTCTATCAACATCTGACTTCCATCTCACCAAGTGATAAGTCTTGTCTTGTACTAATCAAGCTAGTTACTGATTGTACCAGTCAAATGAAGCAAAGTCTCCTGCATGCCTGCAGTTAAATGTTCTCCTTCAACATTGAGCCTAATGTCTGGTTGAGTGTATAATGTCAGTTAGCTGCAGGGCTTGTGAAGCCAGTCTTATGACTTGTCTGATTATAACGCTCGGTACTCAGTATTTGTTGTTTGGCGACTGTGCTCTCTGTTAGGGGTATATAAGCAGTCTAGATAGCCCATCCCCAAAAGATCAACCAGAGAACAAACACACTATAGACCAGTAGAAGGGAAAGCTTAGAGTTGTTCCATCCTGACCAGCTCAGTACAGGCCAGGGAACCAGGACATGCAGAATATCACTTTTATACTTCTCCAGACATCCCAAACCTTTTGTTATACTCACTTGGTTTCTGCGTTGCCAATTATCATTGTAATCAGTGCAAGCAACTTTAGGGTGACAGTTTACAGACATAGCGTGCCTAGTAGCCTTGTGCTCCTGTTGAGGGCCAGGGTTTGTCTGTGTCCTGTCCTGCAGGCAGTTGTCAGAGGACATGAATAAGGTTCAGGGAGAGCTGAGTGAGCGAGAGCAGCAGATGCTGCTTATACGGAGAGACAGCGACACCAAGGCCTTACAGCTCTCTAAGATGGAGAAGATGCTAGCCGAGACTAGAGGAAAGCTCTACAAGAAGACAGAGTCTGGTACGGAAAGTAAAGGGCGGGACAACCGAGACAATATGGGTCTGTATCAATATCCTTACTTTAATTCACTGAGCTTCTTCTCTGAAATGCATGAGAACTGCATTGTTTTGGTTATATGGATACACTATCAAAGAAGGATTCAAATGTACTCTTAGAAGAAGGTGGTACCTAGAACCGTAAAGGGTTCTTCAATTGTGTCCATAGGTTGGGAGAACCCTCTGAAAGGGATTTTTTTTTTGTTCCAAGTAGAACCTTTTCACTAATACAAGGTTCTACGTCAGGGGTGGTCAAACTTTGGATCCGGCCTGCGAGCCCATTAAAACCCCACCCAAAATTATTTTGGTATTAGCACTCCAGGCCAATCTTGGATGTCTAAAATTAAATAGAAAGTATGTAGAATTAGAATGGACCTACATGCTTTTTTTTCTGGCCCGCAAATGGCTTTTGACGAACATTTTGAGAGAAAAAATCTGTGTGGCCCTCTCCTGAATTTTGAAATCCCAATGTGGCCCTTGAGCCAAAATAATTGCCCATCCCTGTTCTACGTGGAACCCTTACACCACTAACAGGTTCTATGTACGTAGAACCTTTTTCACCATCAAAGGGTTCTACCGGGAACCAAAAAATGTTATCCTATGGGGACAAACGAAGAACCCTTTTTTCTAAGTGTAGTTATGTGACAGTGCATGTGCCCTTGATTGATTTAATTTATTGGATAATTATTGGGTAAGTATTAGGCTGCTCCAGATGCATACAACATAAAAAATCATCTAAAATAAAAAAAAATAAAGCCTGCAGGCTAATTTCCATTATGGTCCTCATGATTCTATAGTCAACTCGCTATCAAAAGTAGATACTTATATATTAATTAACTTTACGGAGTAAGTA
The DNA here is from genome assembly GCF_029448725.1 of Salvelinus fontinalis. Lineage (NCBI taxonomy): Eukaryota > Metazoa > Chordata > Actinopteri > Salmoniformes > Salmonidae > Salvelinus > Salvelinus fontinalis. The sequence goes on along the minus strand of NC_074678.1, from coordinate 18,962,790 downwards.
ACTGTGTTCAAATCAAATTTTATTAGTCACATGCGACGAATACAACAGGTGGAGACCTTACAGTGAAATGCTTACTAACAAGCCCTTAACCGACAGTGCAGTTTCAAAAAATACAGATAAGAATAAGAGATAAAAGTAACAAGTAATTAAGGAGAAGCAGTAAAAATTAACTATATATACAGGGGGGTGCCGGTACAGAGTCAATGTGCAGGGGCACTGACTAGTTGAGGTAGTATGTACATGTAGGTAGAGTTATTAAAGTGACTATGCATAGATTACAACAGAGTGGGGAGGGGGGCAGGGGCAATGTGAATAGTCTGGGTAGTCATTTGACTAGATGTTCAGTAGTCTTATGGCTTGGGGGTAGAAGCTGTTAAGAAGCATCTTGGACCTAGACTTGGCGCTCCGATACCGCTTGCCGGGTGGTAGAAGAGAGAACAGTCTATGACTAGGGTGGCTGGAGTCTTTGACAATTTTTAGGGCCTTCCTCTGACACCTGGTATAGAGGTCCTGGATGGCAGGAAGCTTGGCCCCAGTGATGTACTGGGCTGTTCGCACTACCCTCTGTAGTGCCTTGCGGTCGGAGGCAGAGCAGTTGCCATACCAGGCAGTGATGCAACCAGTCAGAATGCTCTCGATGGTGCAGCTGTACAACCTTTTGAGTATCTGAGGACCCATGGCAAATCTTTTCAGTCTCCTGAGGGGGAATAGGTTTTGTCGTGCCCGCTTCATGACTGTAATGGTTTGCTTGGACCATGTTAGTTTGTTGGTGATGTGGACACCAAGGAACTTGAAGCTCTCAACCTGCTCCACTGCAGCCCCGTCGATTAGAATGGGGGGCATGCTCGGTCCTCTTTTTCCTGTAGTCCACAATCATCTCCTTTGTCTTGATCACGTTGAGGGAGAGGTTGTTGTCCTGGCACCACACGGCCAGGTCTCTGACCTCCTCCCTTTTAGGCTGTCTCGTTGTTGTCGGTGATCAGGCCTACCACTGTTGTCATCGGCAAATTTAATGATGGTTTTGGAGTCGTACCTGGCCGTGCAGTCATGAGTGATCAGGGAGTACAGGAGGGGGCTGAGCACGCACCCCTGGGTGGCCCCTGTTGAGGATCAGTGTGGCGGATGTGTTGTTACCTACCCTTACCACCTGAGGGCGCCCCGTAGGAAGTTCAGGATCCAGTTGCAGAGGGAGGTGTTTAGTCATTTACATTTACATTTAAGTCATTTAGCAGACGCTCTTATCCGGAGCGACTTACAAATTGGTGCATTCACCTAATGACATCCGTCCCAGGGTCCTTAACTTATTGATGAGCTTGGAGGGCACTATGGTGTTGAATACTAAAGCTGTAGTCAATGAATAGCATTCTCACATAGGTGTTCCTTTTGTACAGGTGGGAAAGGGCAGTGTGGAGTGCAATAGAGACTGCATCATCTGTGGATCTGTTGGGGCGGTATGCAAATTGGAGTGGGTCTAGGGTTTTTGGGATGATGGTGTTGATGTGAGCCATGACCAGCCTTTCAAAGCATTTCATGGCTACAGATGTGAGTGCTACGGGTCAGTAGACATTTAGGCAGGTTACCTTAGTGTTCTTGGGCACAGGCACTATGGTGGTCTGCTTAAAACATGTTGGTATTACAGACTCGGACAGGGAGAGGTTGAAAATGTAAGTGAAGACACTTGCTAGTTGGTCAGAGCGTGCTCGCAGTACACGTCCTGGTAATCTGTCTGGCCTTGTGAATGTTGACCTGTCTAAGTCTTACTCACATCGGCTGCAGAGAGCGTGATCACACTCTTCAGGTACAGCTGGTGCTCTCTTGCATGTTTCAGTGTTATTTGCCTCAAAGCGAGCATAGAAGTAGTTTAGCTCATCCGGTAGGCTCGTGTCACTGGGCAGCTCTCGGCTGTGCTTACCTTTTGTAGTCTGTAATGGTTTGCAGGCCCTGCCACATCCAACAAGTGTCAGTGCCGGTGTAGTACGACTCGATCTTAATCCTGTATTGACGCTTTGCCTGTTTGATGGTTTGTCGGAGGTCATAGCGGGATTTGTTATAAGCTTCCGGGTTAGAGTCCCGCTCCTGACCTCTTCTTTATTGATCTAGTCACTGGTGTTTCCTGCTTTAATTTTTGCTTGTAAGCAGGAATTAGGAGGATAGAATTTGATTTATAACAATATCTACTTTTGATAGCAATTAACTTTACAGCGTGAGTAACTGTCTGTGTTCTGATGCTATCCCTGTGTATTATTGCAGCTTTTACATCTTCTTTGTCTGAGCGTCTGTGTCTTTCCAGGTCACAGATTAAGCAGAGTCCTTGATTTAAAATGCACGTTCAGAATCTCGTCGAGGACTAGGCTTTATCTGGTGTTATCTCTCCCTCTGAGTGACTGTTTCTAACCTTGTTGTTCTCTGGGCCTTGTCCGGTTCAGTCCAGGATCTGGAGGAGAAGGTGCGTTTCACCAGGAAGGACAGGAGGAGCTCCCTCCACCGCACCCAGCTGCTGGAGAGCCAGATGAAGACGGTGAAGGGAGAGCTGGTGGACACACTGGACCACCTGCAGGAGCTACGAGACCGGCTGAGATGCTCACAGGCCAACGCAGAGCAGCGCAAAGTTGACATGGAGAAACTGCAAGCAGGGATGAGGTGAGAGAGCCCCAAATGCAAACAGTCCTGTCCGTTGGCCTCATCTTGTGTTCCTACAGATGAGTTGGGCAGAAGCCCCTTCATCCCTCTCCCAAGTCATTTAGTTACCGAGGCTCCATTTGGTACCTGGTACTTTGGCCTCCCACTTCACTCCTTTTCAACAATGGGGCCATAACACCTCAAGCTTGAAGCTTGACGACAAAGCTGAATCCAAATACTTTTTTATTTATAAAAATAATTACTGTATCTGTCGTTAAAATTTGTACTGCTTCCAAATTATTTGAAGTACTTATCTACTTTGCTTTTGCGGGCGCCGAAGACGTGGATGTTGATTATGGCAGCCCCCCGCACCTCTGATTCAGAGTGGTTGGGTTCATTGCGGAAGACACATTTCAGTTGAATACATTCAATTGGACAACTGACTAGGTATCCCCCTTTTACTCAGTTCTTTTGTGACTTGATTTTCATTGGGGGTTGATAAACACTGAACTTATTTCAGCTCCTATTCCCAGCACTTCTTACCCTGTCTGGGTTGTGTGGGAACTTGGAGCCAAACCAGAGTGTAAATTATTACCAAAGGACTGCAATACAAGCCAATGGGAAAGAAGCAAAAATATGATGACCGTGGTTCTCTGTTTTTAACTTGTGTAAAATTAGATAAACGCTGTGTTGCTTCTGTGGTGTTCTATTGTCAAGGGTTGTCCAAGGTTATGTGCTTAAAGTAATTTTCCAGGGGACAAAGACTGAACACACCCCACACCCCCGGTTGTCATACATCACTTGGAGGCAATTGTCACCGGTTGTGGGGAATCTGTTGCTGCTGTTTTTCAAACACACTTTCTGTGACGCAGCAGCAGCCCATACAGATTGCGTAACATAGTTTAACTGATGCTACGTGTCTTTTTATAAGGTAGACTATAGGCTATCGACATTACGTCCTTGCCTGCCCTCCAGTTCCAGTTCATACATTATGAAAAGAAAACATTAATATCATGCCAGTTTTATTGGGGGATTTTCCATGTGTATCCCTAGGATCATGTCTTTCATATTGTTTCATGAAACTATCTTTCAGATGCTTTGTTTCAATTGAAAATATTTGAGTGCCAAGATGTGGCTGTGACCCCACTCTCCGAGAGTGTTTCAGGGGGAGTTGGGATATGCAAAAAAACACATTTCCAATTCACACATGTGTATTAATACACACTTGTACATGAAACGGGAGAAATATAATCATCCTAATTATTATTATTAGTGGGGCTTGCGAAGCAAGAGTCCCCACTTTTTAAAGGTGCAATATGTCAGGCTAATTTCAGTTTATGCGACAAAACAAGTAGTCATTGTGTAGAGAATCATTGTACCATCTAAATAGCTTTGAAATATATTTTTCATAACAAAAAAAAGATTGTATTTTCAGAAGTTTGAAGCTATTGTACAAAACTGAAAGTAAACGCAAAATCAAACTTAAGAATGGGAAGCATAGAAATGGCGCGCGTAGAACAGATCTACTGCTTTGTAGACTTGCTTTCAACAGAATGACAGATCTATAATGCACATTTCTATGTGCATTTGGTCGGGTCGCCCAAAAAGTTACATATTGCAGCTTTAAATCACTGACATTCTTCTGACTTTTATTATTTACAAAGCTACTCCTACACCGTTTTTAAAGCTAGGAACGCCATTCAAACTTTAAAAGATGCATATCGGTCTGGAATATTGTGCTTGATACTTTTATACTTTTTAAACTATTAAGCTACTTCTCTGCTAATCAAATCTGATGTTGGTACAAAAATATCTGCTACCAATCTAACAATACAGCTGTCTTAGTAATAACCGCATGAACTGTATTTTATCACGTTTTCATAACATTAAATGCATTATGAAATAATGACATAAAAAAAAAGCTTGTTAATGGAAATTCCAAAGCCCAAAATAGTGAACATTCAATTGCCAAAACATTTAAATATTCCATTGTCTCTGCCAGGTCCACATTGGGTAGATGTCAATAGGAAATTACTGTGAAATAATACAACATTTCAGTTGTGTATATTACTTAGTTTTTACTTGATTACTTTATCATTTTTCATTGCCTTAGTCATTTAATCTCTGTTCAGTCAGTAGCAGCCTGACAGCATTATCTCTGTAGCCTACTCCCCATACTGTTCTGTCTAGTCATCCTATTTAGCTAGGCTAGCTGCAGAGCTGTCTAGTTCTTCAAAGAGGATAAAGTATACTTTCACGAACTGTCTATCCCTCTTTCTCGCCGGTGTCTTGTGTACATTCCTCTCTCATGCGGTCTATGCAGTCTGTGTGTATCTAACCTACGTAGCAGGTGTAAAAGTGTATACATCTCTGTGGGGTTTATGACTGTGTGGCTATGGTAACTAGTCACGACCTTGCCTGAGCCCCCAAAAAACTGGCGCAGTGGATTATGGATGAATGGAATTCAAGTAATTGAACGGACGTCGATCAATTAGTTTAATAATCTGGAGAAAAATCGAGATGTTGGTTAATCGCTCAGCACTACATCTTGGTCTACTTATCTGCTGTTCAAATCTGGACTCGGAACATAATTATCTCCAATCAAAAGGTACAGATGTTTAGAGGAACTAGCTCTCATTTCATAATTGAGCAGCCCAAACGGAGCTGTTGCTATGGATACTTAACACACGCAGAAGAGCACGTGGCAGCACAGGCAAAAAGTGACGAGGGTGAAAAGGGCAAGGCAGCCAAGGCAACAGTGCATCGTCCTACTTCTCAGGATCTTGCCCCGTGCTCTAAATAACTAAACAGACTATTTTGCCTGTCTGTAAAGAGCGAAGCTGTCTGCGTTCACTAGCTTAATATTTCACCCGATCACTTCTCATTGCTCTTTCAGTTTTCACACGCAACAACTGTAGTTTAGACACTAACCACAACTACTGAAGCATGACTACTGACCAACCATAAAACTATTGACCACAACTACTGACCACAACTGCAAAATGACTGACCACAACTACTGAACCACACACCAACTTACCAAAACCACTGACCACAACTACTGAACCACGCAACTACTACCAAATCTTCTGACCACAACTACTGACCACAATGAACCACAACCACAACTACTGCCCTCAACTATTTACGACAACCACAAAACTACCCACCAACAGAACAGTAATTGTAACTCTTGAACCAATCAAGCTAGAGATACCAAATCAACTTTCACATGTCCAGGCTATCCTATCAACCAACCAATCTTTTCATCTACCCACTTTTTCAACAATATCCAGTCACCACCATTATTACGGCAGACTATACCAGTACTGTAACTTATTTCTAAACCATACATAGTGTACTTTAAAACAAGTAAGCAAGCACACCGCATTTTTCTTACAGGACATGTACTTTTCAGTGTTAGCTTAGAGTTTATTTATTCGATTGAACTACAGCTAGTTAACAGGTTAACATGCAAACCTTTTCTGTACATAGTTCTTCAATTACCACATTTTTTTAAAGAGCTGTCATCACTAGATGCACCATCATATTTATTTTCCAAAATAGCCTAAAACTTTAATCATTACATCAACTGTCAAGTTGTCTAGGTGTTATAATTATTTCAGCTCTGCCCAAACTTGAAAACGGCTTGCTCAACACGTGAAGGATGCAAAGGGACAACTCAATTCCTTTCCAGTGTTTTATTATGGTTTTGATGCCATTTGTTGAATATGTTGAAACAGTTGATTTGTTGAATAGAGTAGTTGAATGACAGAGGAATAAGGAATAGGAATAGGTTGATAACCTTAAACAGAGAATGAACATGCATTATTTTACACAATAAACAATGCATGACACAGCAACAAAGCATGGCTTTGAATAAAGTAAACGTTTAAACAATTCAATCTAGCACTTCAAGCAATTACTTCTGCAGTCAGAAAATATCCACAACAAAAGAAGTCACCACTCCAACCAGAGTTAAACATGTAAATTGTGCTAAGCACTGGATGCAACATAATAAATAATTCCAAACATTACATACCAGTTGCGTCTTTAGGGTTGAACAATGAGCTGTTTGTATGTTGAGGACCCAAGCAAAGCTAAGCCCAAACATTTTATACCCATGCTTATCTGCCAGGTGCGCATGTAAAAGTAGTCAATTTTTTTAGTTCCACCCGTGTTTTTGGGTTATCTGCCCTCTTGAGGCCTGGAGTTCTTTAAAGGAAGAGCTGCCATTGTGCTCATGTTTTGAGTGTTCTGTTTTTGATGCAACATCAACTAAACTCAAACTTAATTTACACTGAACATTTTACAAAACTAAATTATTGTGCATCTGAAGTGCATTCGGAAAGTATTCAGACCCCTTCCCTTTTTCCACATTTTGTTACTGTACAGCCTTATTCTAAAATGGATTTAAAAATATATATATATCATCAACCAAATTTACATAAGTATTCAGACCCTTTGCTATGAGACTTGAAATTGAGCTCAGGTACATCATGTTTCCATTGATTATCCTTGATGTTTCTACAACTTGATTGGAGTCCACTTGTGGTAAATTCAATTGATAAGGCCACACAGTTGACAGTGCATGTCAGAGCAATACCAAGCCATGAGGTCGAAGGAATTGTCCGTAGAGCTCCGAGACGACGTTTGTGTCGATGCACAGACCTGTGGAAGTGTAGCAAAAAAATCTGCAGCATTGATGGTCCCCAAGGACACTCCAGCATTCTAAAATGGAAGAAGTTTGGAACCACCAAGACTCTTCCTAGAGCTGGCCGCCTGGCCAAGCTGAGCAATCGAGGGAGAAGTGCCTTGGGTTCTTGGTCACTTTCCTGACCAATGGCCACTCTAACAGAACTCCAGAGTTTCTCTGTGGAGATGGGAGAACCTTCCAGAAGGACAACCATCTCTGCAGCACTCCACCAGTCATGCTTTAATGGTAGACTGGCCAGACTGAAGCCACTCCTCAGTAAAAGGCACATGACAGCCCGCTTGGAGTTTGCCAAAAGGCACCTAAAGGACTCTGAATGACTATGACAAAAAAAGATTCTCTGGTCTTATGAAATCAAGATTGAACTCTTTGGCCTTAATTCCAAGCGTCACATCTGGAGGAAACCTGGAAGCATCCCTATGGTGAAGCATGGTGGCCTATGGTGAAGCATGGTAGTGGCAGCATAGTGTTGTGAGGATGTTTTTCACTAGCAGGGGCTGGGAGACTAGTCAGGATCGAGGGCAAATATGAACGGAGCAAAGAACAGAAAGATCCTTGATGAACCTGCTCAGGATCTGACTGGAGTGAAGGTTCACCATCCAACAGGACAACGACCCTAAGCACAGAGCCAAGACAACGCAGGAGTGGCTTTGGGACAAGTCTCAGAATGTCCTTGAGTGGCCCAGCCAGAGCCTGGACTTTAACCCGATTGAACATCTCTGGAGAGACCTGAAAATAGCTGTGCAGCGATGCTCTCCATCCAACCTGACGGCTTGAGAGAATCTGCAAAGAAGAATGGGAGAAACTCCCCAAATACAGGTGTGCCAAGCTTGTAGCTTCATACCCAAGAACACTCAAGGCTGTTGAAGCACCTTTGGCAGAAATTACAAAGTACTGAGTAAATGGTCTGAATACTTATGTAAATGTGATATTTCAGTTTTTATCTTTATAAATGTCCTAATACTTTACGAATTCACTGTATTTATCTGAAACCCACAGCATGAATGATTGAGTTGCTTTGCTTTCCTAAGAGTGTTGTCCACGTGATCCTTCCTTTTATTCACATCTTCTGACAGAAGATCACTTTTTTTATGTCGTTCTGCTTTCAGTTCACGTGCAGAAACTGTAGTAAAGACATTTTTATGATCTAACTGCCCCACAATCCAGAGTAATACGGTTGATATAGTAGTCTATAAAAGTAATCACACCAATTATTTAACTTTTACTATATGTAACTGCTTTGCTTTAAATAGTAAATAAACAGTTTAAAACCTCCTTCCATTACCACGGAAATACTTTTTAAAGAGCTAATGGGCGGCAGGTAGCCTATTGGTTAGAGCGTTGGGACAGTAACCCAGATCCGACAAAGTGAAAAGTCTGATGTGCCCTTGAGCAAGTCACTTAACCCTAATTTGCTGCAGGGGCACCTTATTACTATAGCTGACCCTGTAAAACAATACTTTTCATTGCACCTCCCCAGTGTAAGGGACAATTAAAAACAAAAATATACAATTGAAGTCGGAAGTTTACATGCACTTAGGTTGGAGTTATTAAAACTCGTTTTTCAACCACTCCACAAATTTCTTGTTAACAAACTATAGTTTTGGCAAGTCGGTTAGGACATCTACTTTGTGCATGACATAAGTAATGTTTCCAACAATTGTTTACAGTCAGATTATTTCACTTAACTCACTGTATAACAATTCCAGTGGGTCAGAAGTTTACATACACTAAGTTGATTGTGCCTTTTAAACAGCTTGGAAAATTCCAGAAAATGATGTCATAGCTTTAGAAGCTTCTGATAGGCTAATTGACATAATTTCAGTCAATTGGTGGTGTACCTGTGGATGTATTTCAAGGCCTACCTTCAGTGCCACTTTCCTTGACATCATGGGAAAATCAAAAGAAATCAGCCAAGACCTCAGAAAATAATTGCAGACCACCAGAAGCCTGGTTCATCCTTGGGAGCAATTTCCAAACTCCTGAAGGTACCATGTTCATCTGTACAAACAACAGTATGCAAGTATAAACACCATGGGACCACACAGCCGTCATACCACTCAGGAAGGAGACGCGTTCTGTCTCCTAGAGATGAACGTACTTTGGTGCAAATCAATCCCAGAACAACAGCGAAAGGACCTTGTGAAGATGCTGGAGGAAACGGGTACAAAAGTATCTATATCCACAGTAAAACGAGTCCAATATCGACATATCCTGAAAGGCCGTTCAGCAAGGAAGAAGCCACAGCTCCAAAACCGGCATAAAAAAGCCAGATTACGGTTTGCAACTGCACATGGGGACTTAGATCATACTTTTTGGAGAAATGTCCTCTGGTCTGATGAATCAAAAATAGAACTGTTTGTCCATAATGACCATCCCAACCGTGAAGGATGGGGGTGGCAGCATCATGTTGTGGGGGTGCTTTGCTACAGGAGGGACTGGTGCACTTCACAAAATAGGTAGCTTCATGAGGTAGGAAAATAATGGATATATTGAAGCAACATCTCAAGACATCAGTCAGGAAGTTAAAGCTTGGTCACAAATGGGTCTTCCAAATGGACAATGAGCCCAAGCATACTTCCAAAGTTGTGGCAAAATGGCTTTAGGACAACGATGTCAAGGTATTGGAGTAGCCATCACAAAGCCATGACCTCAATCCTGTAAACAATTTGTGGGCAGAACTGAAAAAGTGTGTGCGAGCAAGGAGGCCTACAAACCTGACTGTTACCCCAGCTCTGTCAGGAGGAATGGGCCAGAATTCACCCAACTTATTGTGGGAAGCTTGTGGAAGGCTACCTGAAACGTTTGACCCAAGTAAAACAATTTAAAGGCAGTGCTACCAAATACTAATTGAGTGTATGTAAACTTCTGACCCACTGGGAATGCGATGAAAGAAATGAAAGCTGAAATAAATCATTCTCTTCTATTATTCTGACATTTCACATTCTTAACATAAAGTGGTGTTCCTGACGGACCTAATACAGGGACTTTTTACTAGGATTAAATGTCAGGAATTGTGAAACTGAGTTTAAATGTATTTGGCTAAGGTGTATGTAAACTTCCGACTTCAACTGTATATGTGTGTGTATCTATATATATATATATATATATATATATATATATATATATATATATATATATATATATATATATATCCTGTCAAGTTTTAAAACACCTACTCATTCAAGGGTTTTTCTTTATTTTTACTATTTTCTACATTGTAGAATAATAGTGAAGACATGAACTATGAAATAACACACATGGAATCATGTAGTAACCAAAAAAGTGTCAAACAAATCAAAATATATTTTATATTTGAGATTCTTCAAAATAGCCACCCTTTGCCTTGATGACAGCTTTGAACACACTTGGCATTCTCTCAACCAGCTTCACCTGGAATGCTTTTCCAATAGTCTTGAAGGAGTTCCCACATATCCTGAGCAATTGTTGGATGCTTTTCCTTCACTCTGCTGTCCGACTCATCCCAAACCATCTCAATTTGATTGAGGTCGGAATTATGGAGGCCAGGTCATCTGATGCAGCACTCCATCATTCTCCTTCTTGGTCAAATAGCCCTTACTCAGCCTCCTCCATACTTTACGGTGGGAAATACACATGCGGTGATCACCCGTTCACCCACTCCTCGTCTCACGAAGACACGGCGGTTGGAACCAAAAATCTCCCATTTGGACTCCAGACCAAAGATCAAATTTCCACCGGTCTAATGTCCATTGCTCGTGTTTCTTGGCCCAAGGAAGTCTCTTCTTATTTGTGTCGTTTTTAGTAGTGGTTTCTTTGCAGAAATTTGACCATGAAGGCCTGATTCACATAGTCTCCTCTGAACAGTTGATGTTGAGATGTCCATTACTTGAATTTATTTGGGCTGCCATTCCTGAGACTGGTAACTCTAATGAACTTGTCCTCTGCAGCAGAGGTAACCCTGGGTCTTCCATTCCTGTGGTGGTCCTCATGAGAGCCAGTTTCATCATAGCGCTTGATGGTTTTTGCGACTGCACTTGAAACTTTCAAAGTTCTTGAAATGTTCCGTATTGACTGACCTTCATGTCTTAAAGTAAGGATGGATTTTCTTTTCTCTTAGATGGCGCCGACAGAGACGGTCACCTCACTTCGAGTCCTTAAGTGTTATTACATACAGCCGGGAACTATTGGATATAAAAGTAACGTCAATTTACAAACCTTACGACCAAGAATACGACTTTCCTGAAGCACATCCTCTGTTCGGACTACCAACCTAGACATTGGATCTAATCCCAGAGGCCAACCCAAAACAAAGTCGCCGCAGAAAGGGGTAAATGGAGCGGCCTCCTGGTCAGAATTCGAAGGCGTACACACCACCCACCACTTCTGCGTATATTACTCGCCAATGTCCAGTCTCTAGACTACAAGGTGGATGAAATTAGGGCAAGTGTTGCCATCCAGAGAGACATCAGAGATTGTAATGTAACATTCTCTGTTTCATGTAAACACGGCTCTCTCGGAATATGTTGTCGGTGTCGGTACAGCCACCGGGTTTCTTCATGCGTTGCGCCAACAAAATAAACATCTCTCTGGGAAGAAGGGTGGAGGGGTGTGCTTCATGATTTAAGACTCATGGTGTAATACAAGAACTCAAGTCCTTTTTTTCACTTGGCCTAGAATTCCTTACAATCAAATTCCGCCCACATTATCTCCCAAGAAAACTCTCTTTGATTATAGTCACAGCCGTGTATATCCCCCCCAAGCAAACACCACGACGGCCCTCAAGGAACTTCACTGGGCTCTATGTAAACTGGAAACCATATATCTTGAGGCTGCATTTATTGTAGTTGGGGATTTTAACAAAGAAAATTTGAGAACAAGGCTACCTAAATTCTATCAGCACCTTGACTGTAGCACACGTGCGGTCAATACACTGGACGACTGCTACTCTAACTTCTGGGATGCATACAAGGCCCTCCCCCGCCCTCCCTTCGGCAAATCCGACCACGACTCCATTTTGCTCCTACCGTCCTACAGGCAGACACTCAAACAGGAAGTACACATGCTAAGGACTTTTCAACGCTGGTCTGACCAATCAGAATCCACACTTCAAGATTGTTTTGATCACGCGAACTGGGAAATGTTCCAGAGAAGCCTCAGAAAATAACGTTGATTTATACGCTGACTGTGAGTTAATAAGGAAGTGCGTTGGAGATGTTGTACCCACTGTGACCATTAAAACCTACCCTAACTAGAAACCGTGGATAGATGGCGGCATTCGCGCTAAACACCGCATTCAACCATGGAAAGATGACGAGGAATATGGCCGAATATTAACAGTGTAGTTATTCCCTTCGCAAGGCAATCAAACAAGCGAAATGTCGGTATAGGGACAAAGTGGAGTCGCAATTCAACGGCTCCGACACGAGATGTATGTGGCAGGGTCTACATGAAATTATTGACTACAATAAGAAAACCAGCCACGTCACGGATACCAAAATCTTGCTTCCAGACAAACTAAACACCATTGCCTGCTTTGAGGATAATACAGTGCCGCCTACCAAGGACTGCGGGCCCCCCCTCTCCTTTTCCATGGCTGATGTAAGACGTTTAAACCCGTTAGCCCTCGCAAGGCTGCCAGCCCAGATGGCATCCCTAGCCGCGTCCTCAGAGCATGCGCAGACCAGCTGGCTGGTGTGTTTACGGACATATTCAATCAATCCCTATCCCAGTCTGCTGTTCCCACATGCTTCAAAAGGGCCACCATTGTTCCTGTTCCCAAGAAAGCTAAGGTAACTGAGCTAAACGACTATCGCCCCGTAGCACTCACTTCCGTAATCATGACGTTCTTTGAGAGACTAGTCAAGGATCATATCACCTCCACCCTACCTGACACCCTAGACCCACTCCAATTTGCTTACCGCCTCAATAGGTCCACAGATGACGCAATCGCAATCACACTGCCCTAACCCATCTGGACAAGAGGAATACCTATGTAAGAATGCTGTTAATCGACTACAGCTCAGCATTTAACACCATAGTACCCTCCAAACTCGTCATTAAGCTTGAGACCCTGGGTCTCAACCCCGCCCTGTGCAACTGGGTCCTGGACTTTCTGACGGGACACCCCAGGTGGTGAGGGTAGGAAACATCTCCACCCCGCTGATCCTCAACACTGGGGCCCCACAAGGGTGCGTTCTCAGCCCTCTCTCTTGTTCACCCATGACTGCGTGGCCATGCACGCCTCCAACTCAATCATCAAGTTTGTAGAAGACACTACAGTGGTAAGCTTGATCACCAACAGCGACGAGACGGCCTACAGGGAGGAGATGAGGGCCCTCGGAGTGTGATGTCAGGAAAATAACCTCTCACTCAATGTCAATAAAACAAAGGAGATGATCGTGGACTTCAGGAAACAGCAGAGGGAGCACCCCCCTATCCACATCACCGGTACAGTAGTGGAGAAGGTGAAAAGTTTTTAAGTTCCTCGGCGTACACATCACGGACAAACTGAAATGGTCCACCCACACAGACAGTGTGGTGAAAAAGGCGCAGCAGCGCCTCTTCAACCTCAGGAGGCACATTTGTGGCCTGCTGGAGGTCATTTTGCAGGGCTCTAGCAGTGCACCTCCTTGCACAAAGGCGGAGGTAGCGGTCCTGCTGCTGGGTTGTTGCCCTCCTACGGCCTCCTCCACGTCTCCTGATGTACTGGCCTGTCTCCTGGTAGCGCCTCCATGCTCTGGACACTACGCTGACAGACACAGCAAACCTTTTTAGCCACAGCTCGCATTGATGTGCCATCCTGGATGAACTGCACTACCTGAGCCACTTGTGTGGGTTGTAGACTCCGTCTCATGCTACCACTAGAGTGAGAGCACCGCCAGCATTCAAAAGTGACCAAAACATCAGCCAGGAAGCATAGGAACTGAGAAGTGGTCTGTGATCAGCACCTGCAGAATCACTCCTTTTTTGGGGGTGTCTTGCTAATTGCCTATAATTTCCACCTTTTGTCTATTCCATTTGCACAACAGCATGTGCAATTTATTGTCAATCAGTGTTGCTTCCTAAGTGGACAGTTTGATTTCACAGAAGTATGATTGACTTGGAGTTACATTGTGTTGTTTAAGTGTTCCCTTTATTTTTTTGAGCAGTGTACATCTACTGCATCTTGCTTATGCCGTTCGGCCATCGCTCATCCATATATTTATATGTACATTCATTCATTTACACTTGTGTGTGTATAAGGTAGTTGTTGTGAATTTGTTTGATTACTTGTTAGATATTACTGCATGGTCGGAACTAAAAGCACAAGTATTTCGCTACACTCGCATTAACATCTGCTAACCATGTGTATGTGACCAATAAAATTTGATTTGAACTTCACAGATCTTCTTTGTAAAGGGTTTAAACACTGTTTCCCATGCAAAAGCAATTAATGAACACGCACCGGAGGAACGGTCGTTAAGACACTAACAGCTTACAGACGGTAGGCAATTAAGTTTACAGTTATGAAAACTTAGGGCACTAAAGAGGCCTTTCTACTGACTCTGGAAAAACACCAAAAGAAAGATTCCCAGGGTCCCTGCTCATCTGTGTGAATGTGCCTTAGGCATGCTGCAAGGAGGCATGAGGACTGCAGATGTGGCCAGGGCAATAAATTGCAATGTCTGTACTGTCAGACGCCTAAGGCAGTCCTACAGGGAAACAGGATGGACAGCTGATCGTCCTCGCAGTGGCAGACTACGTGTAACAACACTTGCACAGGATCGGTACATCCGAACATCACACCTGCGGGACAGGTACAGGATGGCAACAACAACTGCCCGAGTTACACCAGGAACGCACAATTCCTCCATCAGTGCTCAGACTGTCTGCAATAGGCTGAGAGAGGCTGGACTGAGGGCTTGTATACCTGTTGTAAGGCAGGTCCTCACCAGACATCACCGGCAACAACGTCGCCTATGGGCACAAACCCACCGTCACTGAACCAGACAGGACTGGCAAAATGTGCTTTTCACAGACGAGTCGTGGTTTTGTCTCACCAGGGGTGATGGTCGGATTTGCGTTTATCGTCGAAGGAATGAGCGTTACACCTAGGCCTGTCCTCTGTAGCGGGATCGATTTGGAGGTGGAGGGTCCATCATGGTCTGTGGCGGTGTGTTGCAGCATCATTAAACTGAGCTTGTTGTCATTGCAGGCAATCTCAATGCTGTGCATTACAGGGAAGACATCCTTCTCCCTCATGTGGTACCCTTCCTGCAGGCTCATCCTGACATGACCCTCCAGCATGACAATGCCACCAGCCATACTGCTCGTTCTGTTCGTGATTTCCTGCAAGACAGGAATGTCAGTGTTCTGCCATGGCCAGCGAAGAGCCCGGATCTCAATCCCATTGAGCACGTCTGGGACCTGTTGAATCGTAGGGTGAGGGCTAGGGCCATTCCACCCAGAAATGTCTGGGAATCTGCTTGTGCCTTGTTGGAAGAGTGGGGTAACATCTCACAGCAAGAACTTGCAAATCTGGTACAGTCCATGACAAGGTGACGCACTGCAGTACTTAATGCAGCTGGTGGCCACACCAAATACTGACTGTTACTTTTGATTTTGACCCCCCCTTTGTTCAGAGACACATTATTCCATTTATGTTAGTCACATGTCTGTGGAACTTGTTCAGTTTGTCTCAGTTGTTGAATATTATGTTCATACAAATATTTACAAAAAATCACGCAGTTGACCGTGAGAGGATGTTAATTGTTTTGCTGAGTTTATTTACATTCCTCCCAAACTGCAGGGCACCATCGTTGCTTGGATGGTTCCAGTGTCTTGAACAGCCGCAGGGGTCATTTGTCTGACTGCGTCTAAAATGGCACCCTATTCTCGATATAGAGCTGTTTGACTAAAGCCCATAGGGCTCTGGTCAAAATTAGTGCACTATTTTTCGGGAATAGATTGCGTTTTGGGATGCTGCCTCTCTATTTTCCTGGTCTTGTCCCTCAGATTAGTGTCAGCTGAGTGTCTCTGAAGCAGTGCTCCTGTTCTAACTCTTAATCCCGTGGAAAAGATGTGATCAGAGTAAATTTAGCATTGTGTTTTTCTCCCACACAGACAGCAGCATCATATGCTAGAAGGCTATCGGCTATGTTTATCATCTCCTGCTCTTGATCAAAACAGTAAACCCTAACTGTACAATAACATCAGTGATATCACAAATGTTTAACTTCAGTGAAATTAGAAAAATACCCTAGTCCTTCTGGATTTAGATTTTGTGGATATTGGGGTTTTGCGCCGAGCTTTGCTTTGTTGATACACTTTTGGGCCCTTTGTGTGTGCGCGATGTACTTTTTACTTTGTACATTGTCCCTGACACCCAAAAGTGCTTGTTACATTTTAAGTGCTTATCGGGACAGGAAAATGGTCCAATTCGCAAACTTATCAAGAGGACACCCCTGGTCATCCTTACTGCCTCTGATCTGGTGGATTCACTAAACACAAAATGCTTCGTTTGTAAATTATGTCTGAGTGTTAGAGTGGCTATCCGTAAATTTTAAAAACAAGAAAATTGTCCCGTCTGGTATGCTTCATATTAGGAATTAGAATTGATTTATACTTTTACTTTTGAGACCAAAAACTTTTACTTGAGTCATTTTCTATTAAGTTATCTTTTACTCAAGTATGACAATTGGTTACTTTTTCCACCACTGTATGTGTGTTTGTTTCCCCAGGGTGATACACAGTCAGTTGGAGGAGACATGTAGAGAGTTGGAGCAAAAGAAACAGGAGATTATAGACAAAGACACAGAAATTAAGGAAAGGCAGGAGGAACTTGAACTAAAATCCCTCCAGGTGCACCAAAGCAACCCCCCCCCCCCCTCCACACACAAACACACACACTATATGTACACAAGACTACATAACACAGACAACCATGTTTTCAAATATGTGGTTAACTTTTTTATTTAACTTTTTTTTTATCACTCACAATGGTTGCTCACGTCAACACCATGATTTGACCGATTTCTTTAATCCGTGTATGTGATTCTCTGTGTGTCAAGCTCAGAAAATTAGAGGCTGCAGTAGAGAGTCATACACAGAAGATGCAGCAGAAGCTCATCCTCCAACAGGGGACGCTGGAGATTTCCCAGAGAGAGGCAAAGGAGAGAACCAACCAGGTTTACTACATCACATCTCACTTGAGTTAACAGCACTCACTAATCCATCTGAGTAGAACAGGTTTTCTGTCAATCAGCAACTCATGCAACATGGGTCTGATAGTTGAAATAGATGTATGTTCTCCTATGCTAAACTGTTATTGCAAATGTGTTCTGAACTATTATAACGGAGCCATATGTGTTCCACAAACTCATTTTTGATGACCAGATATACAGTGCCTTCAGAAAGTATTCACACCACTTGACTTTTTTTTTGTCTTACAAAAATGGGATTAAAATTGATTTTATTATGTTTTGTCAACAATCTACACAAAATACTCTGTCAAAATGGAAGAAAATGTTTAACATTTGTAAAAATAAAAGTATAAATAATAATAAAACACGAATATGTCTTGAAGTATTCAACTTCCTGAGTCAATACAGTGATTACAGCTGTGAGTCTTTCTGGGTAAGTCTCTAAGAACTTTCCACACCTGGATTGTGCAACATTTGCCCATTTTTATTATTTTCAAAATTCTTCAAGCTGTCAAATTGATTGTTGCTCATTGCTAGACAACCATTTTCAGGTCTTGCCATAGATTTTCTAGCAGAAAAGTAAAAACTTTAACTTGGCCACTCAGGAACATTCACTGTCTTCTTGATTAGCAACTCCAGTCCAGATTTGGCCTTGTGTTTTAGGTTATTGTCCTGCTGAAAGGTGAACTCATCTCCCAGTGTCTGGTGGAAAGCCCAGCACCTAAGTTTTAAGGATGTGCATATGACCACAAACTTTTTGGGGGAAAGTAGACAGAACCAAGTTTTCCTCTACGATTTTTCCTGTGCTTTGCGCCATTCCATTTATTTTTTATCCATAAAAACTCCTCAATCCTTAACGATTAAAAGCATACCTATGTTTATTCTGTACAGGCTTCCTTGTAACTGATTTAGGAAGAACGCCTGTATCTTTTTAGTGATTGGGTGTATTGATACACCATCCAAAGTGTAATTAATAACTTCACTATGCTCAAAGGGATACTCAATGTCTTTTGTTTTTACCCTTCTACGAATAGGTGCTTTTTGCGAGGCATTGGAAAACCTCCCTGGTCTTTGTGGTTGAATCTGTCTTTGAAATTCGCTGCTTGACTGAGGGACCTTAAAATTATCTGTATGTGTGGGGGACAAAGATGAGGAAGTCATTAAAAAATATTGTTAAACACTTCTTACACACAGTCCATGAAACTTATTTAGCACATTTTTACTCTTGAACTTTAGGTTTGCCATAACAAAGGGGTTGAATACTTTTCAGCTTTTCATTCTTATTAATTTGTACACATTTTGAAAAACAGCCCCATAATGTCAAAGTGGAATTATTGTTTGTTGCTGGCTTACACACAATCTCAATTTAATCCATTTTAAATTCAGGCTGAAACACAAACAAATGTGGAAAAAGTCAAAGGGTGTGAATACTTTCTGAAGGCATTGTACAGGTGCAAATTGTGTAGTCTAGTGGTTCAGATGAGTTTGTGTGTGTCAGGTGGAGTTTCTGAGTGAGAGGCTGGAATTGATACAGAAACAACTGCAGGGAAAGGAGGACCTGGAGAAGGTAGAGTGTGTGTCTCCATGCTGGAGGGCAGTGGATGTATGGCTAATAATAATACTTGATTAGGGTTAGGTATATCAAGGTTTCCATAACTGTCCTTGGGCCCCTCGTAGGTGTACATTTTGTGTTTTGCCCAACCACTAAACAGCTGACTCAATCAAAGCTTGATCAATAAATCAAATTGATTTATTAAGCCCTTTTCACATCAGCCGATATCACAAAGTGATATACAGAAACACAGCCTAAAACCCCAAACAGCAAGCAATGCAGATGTAGAAGCACGGTGGCTAGGGAAAACTCCCTAGAAAGGCAGGAACCTAGGAAGAAACCTAGAGAGGAACCAGGCTCTGAAGGGTGTCCAGTCCTCTTCTGGCTGTGCCGGGTAGAGATTATAACAGTACATGGCCAAGATGTTCAAATGTTCATAAATGACCAGCAGGGTCAAATAATAATATTCACAGTGGTTGTCGAGGGTGCAACAGGTCAGCACCTCGGGAGTAAATGTCAGTTGTCTTTTCATAGCCGAGCATTCAGCGTTAGAGACAACAGTTGCAGTAGAGAGAGGGAGTCAAACAGTAGGTCCGGGACAAGGTAGCACGTCCGGTGAACAGGTCAGAGTTCCAGGCGGAACAGTTGAAAAGAGACCATGTTTGTATGCAGCTTTATTTTTGTACATTGTTTGCAAACTAATATGTGACATGTATTAATGCCAAAATAACATGCAAAACACGCAACAACACTATATATATATATATACATACATACATACAGTTGAAGTCGTAAGTTTACATACACTTAGGTTGGAGTCATTAAAACACGTTTTTCAACCACTCCGCACATTTCTTGTTAACAAACTATAGTTTTGGCAAGTTGGTTAGGATATCTACTTTGTGCATGACACAAGTCATTTGTCCAACAATTGTTTACAGACAGATTATTTCACTTATAACTCACTGTATCACAATTCCAGTAGGTCAGAAGTTTACATACACTAAGTTGACTGTGCCTTTAAACAGCTTGGAAAATTCCACAAAATGATGTCATGGCTTTAGAAGCTTCTGATAGGCTAATTGACATCATTTGAGTCAATTGGAGGTGTACCTGTGGATGTATTTCAAGGTCGACCTTCAAACTCAGTTCCTCTTTGCTTCACATCATAAGAAAATCAAAAGAAATCAGCCAAGACCTCAGAGAAAAAAATTGTAGACCTCCACAAGTCTGGTTCATCCTTGGGAGCAATTTCCAAACACCTGAAGGTACCACATTCATCTGTACAAACAATAGTACGCAAGTATAAACACCATGGGACCACGCAGCCATCATATCGCTCAGGAAGGAGATGCGTTTTATCTCCTATAGATGAATGTACTTTGGTGCTAAAAGTGCAAATCAATCCTAGAACAACAGCAAAGGAACTTGTGACGAGGAAACACTTACAAAAGTATCTATATCCACAGGAAAACGAGTACTATATCGACATAACCTGAAAGGCCGCTCAGCAAGGAAGAAGCCACTGCTCCAAAACCGGCATAAAAAAGCCAGACTACGGTTTGCAACTGCACATGGGGACAAAGATCATACTTTTTGGAGAAATGTCCTCTGGTCTGATGAACCAAATAGAACTGTTTGGCATAATGACCATTGTTATGTTTGGAGGAAAAAGGGGGATGCTTGCAAGCCGAAGAACACCATCCCAACCGTGAAGCACGGGGGTGGCAGCATCATGTTGAGGGGGTGCTTTGCTGCAGGAGGGACTGGTGCACTTCAGAAAATAGATGACTTCATGAGAAAGGAAAATTATGTGGATATATTAAAGCAACATCTCAAGACATCAATCAGGAAGTTAAAGCTTGGTCACAAATGGGTCTTCCAAATGGAAAATGACCCCAAGCATACTTCCAAAGTTGTGGCAAAATGTCATAAGTACAACAAAGTCAAGGTAGTGGCCATCACAAAGCCCTGACCTCAATCCTATAGACAATTTGTGGGCGGAACTGAAAAAGCATGTGCGAGCAAGGAGGCCTACAGACCTGATTCAGTTACACCGTATCTGTCAGGAGGAATGGGCCAAAATTCACCTAACTTATTGTGGGAAGCTTGTGGACGGCTACCTGAAACGTTTGACCCAAGTTAAACAATTTAAAGGCAATGCTACCAAATACTAATTGAGTGTATGTAAACTTCTGACCCACAGGGAATGTGATGAAAGAAATAAAACCTGAAATAAATCACTCTCTACTATTATTCTGACATGTCACATTCTTAAAATAAAGTGGTGTTCCTAACTGACCTAAAATAGGGAATTTTTACTTGGATTAAATGTCAGGAATTGTGAAAAACTGAGTTTAAATGTATTTGGCTAAGGTGTATGTAAACTTCCCACTTCAACTGTATATACACACACACACACAGTACCAGTCAAAAGTTTGGACACACCTACTCATTCAAGGGTTTTATTTATAAAATAGTAAAAATAAAGAAAAACCCCTTGAATTAGTCCAACTTTTGACTGGTACTGTTTGTGTGTGTGTATATGTATGTGTGTGTGATATATATTTTTTGCTAAACATGTGGGGCTCAAAGCAGAGCCCCACCTGCCCTGAATGACAGGTCGCCACTGCTTCAGTGTGTGACAGGTTTGTGATTCTGAAGGGACATTAACCGATATAACAGCGCGCTCATGTAGGAGAGTGCACTTTTTGTAAATCAAATCAAATGTATTTGTCACATACACATGCTTAGCAGACGTTAATGCGAGTGTAGCGAAATACTTGTGCTTCTTGTTCCCGACAGTGCAGTAATATCTAACAAGTAATCTAACAATTCCCCAACAACTACCTAATACACACAAATCTAAAGGGGTGAATGAGAATATGTACATGTAAGTATATGGATGAGCGATGGCCGAGTGGCATAGGCAAGGTGCAGTAGATGGTATAAAATACAGTATATACAGGTGATATGAGTAATGTAAGATATGTGAACATTATTAAAGTGGCATTATTTAAAGTGCCGTTGTTTAAAGTGACTAGTGATCCATTTATTAAAGTGGCCAGTGATTGGGTCTCAATGTAGGCAGCAGCCTCTCTGAGTTAGTAATTGCTGTTTAACAGTCTGATGGCCTTGAGATAGAAGCTGTTTTGCTGTTTTTCAGTCTCGGTCCCAGCTTTGATGCACCTGTACTGACGTCACCTTCTGGATGGTAGCGGTGTAAACAGGCAGTGGTTGATTTCCTTGATGATCTTTTTGGCCTTCCTGTGACATCTGGTGCTATAGGTGTCCTGGAGGGCAGGTAGTTTGCCCCTGGTGATGCGTTGTGTAAACCGCACCACCCTCTGGAGAGCCTTGTGGTTGAGGGTGGTGCAGTTGCTATACTAGGCGGTGATACTGCCCGACAGGATGCTCTCGATTGTGCATCTGTAAAGGTTTGTCAGGGTTTTGGGTGACAAGACAAATTTCTTTAGCCTCTTTAGCCTCACCACACTGTCTGTGTGGGTGGACCGTTTAAGTTTGTCTATGATGTGTACGCCGAGGAACTTGAAACTTTCCACCTTCTCCGGGGCTGTACCTTCGATGTGGATTGGGGGTGCTTCCTCTGCTGTTTCCTGAAGTCCACAACGTCTCCTTTGTTTTGTTGACGTTGAGTGAGGTTGTTTTCCTGACACCACACTCCGAGTGCCCTCACCTCCTCCCTGTAGGCTGTCTCGTCGTTGTTGGTAATCAAGCCTACTACTGTTGTGTCATCTGCAAACTTGATGATTGAGTTGGAGGCGTGCATGGCCATGCAGTTGTGGATGAACAGGGAGTACAGGAGGGGGCTGAGTACGCACCCTTGTGGGGCCCCAGTGTTGAGGGTCAGCGAATTGGAGATGTTGTTTCCTACCTTCGCCACCTGGGGGTGGCCCTTCAGAAAGTCCAGGACCCATTTGCACAGGGCGGGGTTGAGACCCAGGGCCTCCAGCTTGAGGATGAGCTTGGAGGGTACTATGGTGTTGAATGCTGAGCTGTTAAACACAAAGGGCCAGTGGTGTAGTGGAGTGTATACGCAGGTATAAACTGTACACCCACTTTTTTTCAGTGGGTATTGCATATACTCACTTCTTAATCCCTACTGATGCATATCAATGTAGTGTAGTGGATATATACAACATATCAATTATGTAGTAGAATAGGGAAATAATGCACAAAGTCGCCTACACATTCACACAGCACTTGAAATATATTTAGATGCGCTAAGCGCACACAGCCTAGTTTCAGCGGAATGTCATCTGCAAGTAGCAAGAGTGTGCAGCTCTCAACTGGTTTTGGCATGGAGCAGCTCACAGAAGAATGACATCGGTTGCCGATAGTGTAGGAAAGATGTTTCAACTTATGATATCTACCAGTAAATGCTAACTAAGGCAACAATGGGTATGCAAACCAGGTATGGAAAATGTTTAGTCCGAATTGTTGGTGAGTAGGCTATTTGTGATGCTCAATAGTCATCATGCCCTGTCAGGCTCACCCAATCAGATTGTTGTGGATTTAGACAATACATTTTTATATTTTTCTCTGTAACATTTTGAGAGTGAAAATCAGAAAAAACATAGGATTTTTCACACAGGGTGCCTTTCCTTCACTGGGCGGGCCGATTGGGAACTTTTGGGCAAAATTAGAGTATATCCACTTCTCCAGGCATCACTTCTCCAGGCATCACTTCTCCAGGCATCACTGCATAGGGCCGATGGAAACACAGCAGTTACACACAGCATCGTGTTAAAGGATGATAAGTACCAATTATAAGAATACAAAAACACAACCATTAAGCCTTTCCCAATCAAAACTAGTACTTCCCATTGTAAACTTTTCATGTTTAGCACACTAAGTAACTGGTGACCTAAAGTTTAAAGTGGGACTGACAGCATTTTAACTACTTTGCAGATATGAAGCAAACAGACAATCAACATATCAGTCAAAAATGTTACATTTCCAGTTCATGCTACAAAACCAACATAAGAGTTTTTAAAAGTAGGTTATATTTGACTCAACGTTCCATGACGTACATTAAGGCAGTTCAATACATGAATAATATAATTCACCAATACATTTCTTGGTAGTACCAAAAATATTGATATTAGGTTGTGAATCACAGCTGGCCTGGTACATTGTTTGCTGCCTCCATTCGGGATGTACCGTTTCAGTTTCAATGACTCAATATTCTGGAAAAAATTGACGAATGTATCTAATGCTAGAGATGTCAATACAATCAAACTTTGCAAGGGCAATGATCACAAGTCACAACGTGGCTAATAGGCTAGCGTATCTATTTATGTAGCAAGCTAAAAACACAGCCTAACAGAGCTAGCTAGCTGCTAAGAGGATGTCATGCCATCCCCTCATTGTTTTTTGGTCGCTATACACAGCTACAGATGCTGATTTCATTTGGTTAGCTAGAAGAACTTGAACGACTGTTATCCAGTGGACATATCTCTTGCATTCGCAAATTCACTCTGGATATCTACTCCGATTTCAGGGCACTCTCGTCTGAGTGTGCCAGTGGGCAGAACAATCGATTAATTGACAAACGGGCAACACCCGCTGAATATGACCGGTGTCAGTAAACGTACGCAAAAAAAGTAATTGTTATCAAGAGCGTTCTTGACTAACATGTAAACAGCCTAACCAGCTCTGCTATGGAGAGTAAAATGGTCAGAGTGAGGTGTTCTCTCATTTGTGTCTGGAAGTAGCTAGCTAGCAAGCTAGCCAACTTTAGCCAGTTAGCTTGAGTGCTTGGTTGGGACAAGCATGCATTGGCAGGCATGCTGCAGAAGGGCGAGGAGGCTACAATACCCCATCATTTATCAGTGCAATTTTGACAGCCCAAAATTTGAGAGGGTTTATCTAATCTAATCTTAGTTAGATTTTAGTGAATCTTTTAGTGAATCTTGCTCTGGCTAGCATTAGTTGTTGATCTTGTTGATGTGCATAACTGAGGGAGAGAAGCCTACCTTTTCATGGTTGTTTAATCAATAGGACAGTAAAGTTCCCAAACGCAAGAGGACTCCCGTGGTGTGTTTTTGATTTATATATATTTTTTATCCCGTTTTCTCCCCAATTTTGTGGTATCCAATTGGTAGATACAGTCGTCTATCATCGCTGCAACTCCCGTACGGACTGCTTCTTGACACAATGCCCACTTAATCCGGAAGCCAGCTGCACCAATATGTCGGAGGAAACCCCGTACACCTGGCGACCGGCCAAACCCTCCCCTAATCCGGACGACGCGGGGCCAATTGTGGGCCGCCCCATTTGTCTCCCGGTCGCAGCCGGCTGCAACAGAGCCTGGACTTGAACCCAGAATCTCTAGTGGCACAGCTAGCACTGAGATGCAGTGCCTTAGACCACTACACCACTTGGGAGGTCATACTTCTGTTGTGTTTACATATTTGCAGAAATCCATTCAAGTGTATTTTGTGGCTTTTGGCAAATGCATTCTACTGATCTAAAGTCTCGCTGTTGCAACTGCCTGTAAACACACAGTCCAGTTCAAAGGGAATGATGGCAGGCCCTTGTGGCAAATGGCTTGTTTGTATAAAGGCCTACTCTAGCTCTGATTGGCTATAGTGCACCGGTCTGTGTAGACGCCAGTCCTGGACAAGACAGATGCTTTTATTCTGTTTTATTTACTGCAGTGTCTATTAATTGTCCAAACGCATGGCCCCTTTCCCACTCTATATTGATATAGAATTTCCACAAATGCCTTAGTATACGTAATTCCCAAACATTCTAAGAATTTTTGAAAATGTGGAAATAACCATATCTAATTGGTCGCTTGTCCCCCAAAAATGTTTAAGTGTTATATTCTTCCCAGGGGTGTATATGAACAGATTTTAATAAGATATCATGTTGCTAAAATGCTATCAGTTTGACATTAAATGCAACAATGTTTCACACACAAGTTTTTTTTCAAACAGATGGCTAACAGCATTCGCGCTGCAATAAAAAACACAATCCACTCACCAGATGATGATAATTTGAAACTTAACTAGTTGAAAGTTATTCTTGAAAAGAGAGACGCTAACAAATTAGCAACAACATCCTCTTTGATGACACCTGCTGCAGCCGCTGCAAACTAGCCGATAACAAAAGCTAGCTAGCTAGACACTGGGAAAATGACTGCTCGCTCTTGCGCAGTGACCTATTGGCCTTCAAGAAGGCAGAAGTTTCCATAAATTTTTGTAATAACGATCGCAGCCATTAAGTCAAAATGTGATTGGTTGATTCCGCTGTCACTCCAAAATGTTGCCCTAATACAGTTGAATGGCAGATGCCTTTTATCTAGCTCCTAATGGTTTAGCCAATGGCTGACTTAGCTAGCTAGATTTATCTCCCCAAAGACCAGCAAAGAAAAATCGTGATTGGATATTTTTTTTGCTTCAGTGTTAACCCTTTCCAACAAAAACTGAAGAGATTAAATCAGAACATTTTTGAAAATAATAATATTATTATAATATTATTATTCTAATAGTTATTTTATAAATCCTTAGCCCTTCTCTGAAGGCGTAGAAGGCCCATTGTTCCCCACTGTGTTTGGGTTAGTAATAATTTGTAGAGTGTCTCTATTTTACCCCAGCATGCATTTTTTCAATGTTCTGAATGTCTAAAAATGTTCTGAAATATGAACACAGAAATACTGGACATTTTGAACCCTTATTATTGTGGTGATTTGACAAAATAACAATCATGGTCTTGAATTGGACTCGCATTTTTCTGATCTCGGTCTTGACTTGGTCTCTCGCTCCTTGTCCCCCTCCCTGTCAGAGTCCTTAACGAAAGGTGGGTTGGAGTCAGGCGCAGAGAGCAGAGGGTTCGAATAAATGTCTATTTATTTTCCTGGGAAAACGGTCACGCCAAAACACACGGCGCATCAACTGACCGGCCCATACACAGGACCCAAAATGTCCGGGAAAACAACATACAAAATGAACATCCACACACTAACAGAAAATAATCCCGCACAAATCGCACAAAGGCGGGCCTAACAGGCTTAAATAGACAAAAATCAGGAAACACAATAAGAAACAGGTGCAACTAATAAGACCAAACAAACAGAAAAGGGAAAAAGGATCGGTGGCGGCTAGTAGACAGGCGACGACGACCGCCGAGCACCGCCCGAACAGGCAGGGGAGCCACCTTCGGTGGGAGTCGTGACACTCCCGGTCTCGGTCTTGACTCGGACTGGATTTCCTCCGGTCTTGTTCTTGAATGTGTCTGGCTTTAGGTGGTCTCGAACACAACACTGTCTGTAGTCTCATGGTGTTCTAACCAGATTCCCCAGGGGGAGTCATTGTTTTCAACACCTGGACACTGACATTTATCCCACAATCCAAACCCATCTTTCCCATGTAACATCTTTGTCAACACGTCCACAGTGGGACAGGAGGAGGCTGTTGTCCTTGTGTGGCTCTCAGAGAGAGGGGAGTGTGAGAATGAGTTCCTCAGTTTAACGTAATGATAGGCTTATTATCTAACACTGTAGATTATAACAGCATCTCACACACAACCTGACCACAATAACACACACACTCACTCTACTGTCTACTTTCATACACCACACACTATAATAGTTTCACCACTAATTCACTGGGCTGCTACATTGGGCCCAGTTATCATCTCATACATCTTCCTTGTATTTTACATGATGAAGTCACCTCAGCTGACCTTTATCTATTTTATATCAACTGTGGCATGGAATGTTCCTTTGTTAGAGGCATAAGAAGTACTCATGCTGATATGTGTGGGGAAAGGAACACTTTTCAGAAGTATAATAAATGGCAATGCTATGGCAGTTTTGCAATTGAGTAGCCCAAAAAAGTTAATGAAACAATGGTATACGGTATCTACAGTATGTCTAGCTTGTCATTACACTACTGTTATCACTCAACAAAAACATGTTTACCAAGGGTTTCAGTTTTGACAGCTTTGTCTCAAGATGTTGCCTCAGCAGTTCGACATCAGTGTCTATTTCTGAGTACTGACATAACATCTACTCTTCTTTTGTCAATATGGGTCTCTCATTTGACTGTCTTTCTGTAAGTCTTCTGTGTTCAATATGGGTCTCTCATTTGACTGTCTTTCTGTAAGTCTTCTTTGTTCAATATGGGTCTCTCATTTGACTGTCTTTCTGTAAGTCTTCTGTGTTCAATATGGGTCTGTCATTTGACTGTCTTTCTGTAAGTCTTCTGTGTTCAATATGGGTCTGTCATTTGACTGTCTTTCTGTAAGTCTTCTGTGTTCAATATGGGTCTGTCATTTGACTGTCTTTCTGTAAGTCTTCTGTGTTCAATATGGGTCTCTCATTTGACTGTCTTTCTGTAAGTCTTCTGTGTTCAATATGGGTCTGTCATTTGACTGTCTTTCTGTAAGTCTTCTGTGTTCAATATGGGTCTGTCATTTGACTGTCTTTCTGTAAGTCTTCTGTGTTCAATATGGGTCTGTCATTTGACTGTCTTTCTGTAAGTCTTCTGTGTTCAATATGGGTCTCTCATTTGACTGTCTTTCTGTAAGTCTTCTGTGAACTGTGGCTACAGTAGTTGTGTGTGTGTGTGTGTGTTTGTTTGTGTGTTTGTGTTTGGCCATCAGGAAGCCTTAGTCCAGGGCCAGCAGCTGTTTCTGTGCAGGGAGAAGCTCCAGAGGACATCTCACAACCAGGAGATGCATAGTCGCTGTGAGAGCCTGGCAATACAGCTAGAAGAAAGTGTTCAGTTATGCCGTGAAAAGGTTTGACCCACTCACGACACCCTCTTATTGTCTCCCACATAAGCGCACATGTCCGTGGCGTGATATAATTTAATCAGCGCTTGTGTGCTGTGGTACTTACAGTAAATGCTATGTGATATAATTCCACCTTTGAGCATGCAAGAGTATCAGTGTTTGTACTAGGTGCTGTTAAACATCTACTAGATGCTGTGGGGACTGGAGTGCGGCACACAACGGTACTAATGCCTGGTCATCTGGGTGATATTGGTGATAGGAGAACCATGCCAGGCATATGGAGGAGGAGCAGGGGAGGATGGAGGAGCAGGCTGCCCAGACTGAGGCCAGACTCCAGGCCACAGTGGCCTCCCTCAGACTGGAGCTAGACACACTGAGATGGCTGCAACAGAATGAGGTAGCTAGAGCCTTCTACATTAGGTCATAATAACTGTCTGTTTAGTTAAATTCACATCAAATTTCATAGGAATGGCATTAGATAAGAAGGACAGTCTTCTAAGTCTCTTGAGAACTGACAATGAGCATGAGTCCCTCTTGTTAAACCAAGTTGGTCTCTTCTCCTCCAGCTGTCAGCTCTACAGGAGAGCCAGGCGGAGGTGCTGAAGGCATCAGAGTGTGTCTCCTCCACCCTACGCTGCTCCCAGGATCAGCTGACCTCTGAACTACAGCATTACAGACTGCAGCTGGAGGAGGCCCAGCACAACACCACCGCCCTGCTGGCAGAACTCAACACCAGAGAACAGCTGCTGCAGAGCACCAGCGAGACCCTGCTCATCAAGGTAGAGCTGTGAAGGAATATCCTCTTGTATGACTCCAAATAAACATCAGCTAATGTTTAATTGATAGTTAATTATCTTGGAGATGCCATACCCATTAATTGTGGTCCAGTCATTATTATAATTATCTTTGTTTTGGGTGGGGGGGGGGGGGATCAGGAATCCGAAATGACACGTCTAAGGACCAAGATCTCCAGCTTTGAGAGGAGCAAGGAGCTCCATAAAATAGCTGTTTGCTCTTGTCTGACCTCTATCAGGTCACAACCCTACAGCCCCCTCCCTACTCCTACCACAAAGTAAGAGAGAAGACCGATAAAGAATACCTTTGTCGACAAATATACATTTTATTTTGAATATGAAATAAATTACTTTCGGACAAATTAAATGCTTTTGTTTTTATTGTATTGTAGATTAGTCTAGTAGCATGCACAAATACTTGGTGGAGTGTAATGTGCTGATTCAGAATGCACTTTTGATTGCGCATATGACTATTTGTATTTTGTTGTTTACTATTACAGTAACATTCCACAGGTCTAAACACCAATTATAATTATTGACAACATATGCTAAACCACTGTGAAACGTGGCAGTGTTACAGCAGTCTTATGCCCTTATTTGTCTGTTCCAAGTGATCTGTGCCATTAGTATTGCTGCACGGAGAAGAGCTGCTCTCTGCAGGAAATTAAACGGAGCAACATCTGGCTATGTAGGGTTCCTTATGATCCTAGGAGATATGGAGCAAAGCAATCTGGCTGTGTCACAAATGGCACCCTATCGCCTACATAGTGCACTACTTTTGACCAGAGCCCTATGGGACCTGGTCAAAAGTAATGCACTATATAGGGAATAGGGTTCCATTTGAGAAGCATTAGTTGTCTCTGCTAGGTTTACGTTAAAGGTGAGCCATTCAAAAATCATGTAGTTGCACAGAGTGAGTCCATGCAACTTATTATGTGACTTGTTAAGCAAATGTTTACTGGTTAACTTATTTAGGGTTTCCATAACAAAGGGTTTGAATACTTCTTATTGACTCTAGAAATTTCAGCTTTTCATTTTTTATTAATTTGTTAACATTTCCAAAAAACAAATTCCACTTTGACATTATGGGTTATTGTGTGTAGATCAGTCACACACATGTTCAATTTAATACATTTTAAATTCAGGCTGTAACACAATAAATTGTGGAAAAAGTCAAGGGGTGTGAATACTTAATGAAGGCACTGTGTATCCTCAATCTCTCTCTTCAATTTGATTGTCTTTTAGGACAAGAGCAGACTAAGATATTCACAGATTGTGTCTGGATATGTTTGTCGGTGGGTTTTTATCTACGTGTGTGTGTTTGTGACAGCATGCCTGCAAGTGTGTGTGCGCGTGCCTGCGAGTGTGTGTGTGTGTGTGTGTGTGTGTGTGTGTGTGTGTGTGTGTGTGTGTGTGTGTGTGTGTGTGTGTGTGTGTGTGTGTATACAACAGACAAAAGCAGCAGAATGTGCTGAGACAGCAGTCTGTGGTAGGAGGAGTGATGGTGATGGACCCAGCCCTAACCTGAGGCGACTGCTAGCCCTCAGTTATCCCAGGGCAGAGGTAAATGCCTTCCCCCTCTGTCACACTGCCACGTGGGGAACAAAGTGGTCAAATACCCCAGCTGCTGACAGCTCAGCACCACACAATAGCAGCCAGAGACACAGGATGCGGCGCAAATGGTACCCTATTTCCTATACAGTGCACTACTTTTGACCAGAGTCATATAGGTAAAAAATAGTATATAGGGAATAGGGTGCCAGTTAGGATGCTATGCAGGCCCACGCTCACGGCAAGCTACTGAACTCAACTGCCAATGTTCAGCCACATTCTTTAGGCATCACACTTGATTTAGTCTCTTGTATGCGCCTGAACCAAAATGCATACATTTGGTTCCTGCGCTGGACGCTGCCTTTTTTATCTCTCTGTTAGACAATATTCTTCCTCTTCCTTCTAAGGGTCCCTGACACAAACTTAATTTTTCACACACTGTAACGGAAAAGTGTAATTGATACGGTAATTTTGGGCATTGTCAACAGTCAAATGCTGTGAAACATTTTACTGCAGCATACTTTAAATTATGGTACATTATGGGAAAATGTGGGAGGGGAAATAATTGCTGTATTTCTAATGGTACTGTAATTCTACCCCACAGAGTACAGTACTATGCCGTATTTTTGTAGTACCAAAAACCTTTTGACCACTAGTGGGTGCATGATATTGTTGTTTCTGACTTATTAACATATTTTGAGAGGTAGCTTGTAAGAGCCTATATTTGCTGCGATATGAAATACAATAACTTACTTGCCAATGAGCTGCCTGTAAGTTACTGTCAAATTCACTGCAATTCACAGTGCAAAGACAGCTCAATAAATTACTTTTTCGAAGAAGAAGAATCCAACAGGCTTATTCTTAATGCACTGCTTAGGGTTTTCATTCTCCAAAATTGTTCTATAATCTTTTTACCCCTCAGATTTTATCCCTTTTCATAAGAATATCTTGCATATTCAATGGTAAGCTGCGTGCAAAGGGCATTTAGAGGGATCTGTGTGGATTTCAGGGGGAATATTAAATGAAAAGCTTGTTGGGTTTCAGTTCTGGTGTCCTGCCATCTCTCTCTGCCAGTTGCCAGGCTATTTCTGCAGGTGGAATTGCACTGCTGTAACGTGGTTGATTGTTTTCACATAAATGTTCATAGATGTACACTGAGTATACAAAACATTAAGAACACCTGCTCGTTCCATGACGTAGACTGACCAGGTGAATCCAGGTTAAATCTATTATCCCTTATTGATGTCACTTATTAAATCCATTCAGTCAGTGTAGATGAAGGGGAGGAGATAGGACAAAGAAGGCTTTTTAAGCCTTGAGACAATTGAGACATGGATTGTGTACAGTGCATTCTGAAAGTATTCAGACCTCTTGACTTTTTCAACATTTTGTTACGTTACAGCCTTATTTATAAAATAGATAAAATAGTTTTTTCCCCCTCGTCAATCCACACACAATACCCCATAATGACAAAGCAAAAAGAGGTTTTTAGAAATTTTTGCAAATGTATTAATAAAAAAAAACTGATATCACATTTACCTAAGTATTCAAACCCTTTACTCAGTACTTTGTTGAAGCACCTTTGGCAGTGATTACAGCCTCGAGTTTTCTTGGATATGACGCTACAAGCTTGGAATGCATATATTTGGGGAGTTTCTCCCGTTCTTTGCAGATCCTCTCAAGCTCTGTCAGGTTGGACGGTGAGCGTCGGTGCACGGCTATTTTCAGGTCTTCGATGTTCGATCAGGTTCAAGTCCGGGCTCTGGCTGGGCCACTAAAGGACATTCAGAGACTTGTCCTGAAGCCACTCCTGAGTTGTCTTGCCTGTGTGTTTAGGGTCGCTGAAAAACATCTCCACAGCATGATGCTGCCACCACCATGCTTCACCGTAGGGATGGTGCCAGGTTTCCTCCAGACGTGATGCTTGGCATTCAGGCCAAAGAGTTAAATCTTGGTCTCATCAGACCAGAGAATCTTGTTTCTCATGGTCTGAGAGTCTTTAGGTGCCTTTTTGGAAACTCCAAGCGGGCTGTCATGTGCCTTTTACTGAGGAGTGGCTTCCGTCTGGCCACTCTACCATAAAGGCCTGATTGGTGGAGTGCTGCAGAGATGGTTGTCTTTCTGTAATGTTCCCCCCTCTCGACAGAGGAACTCTAGAGCTCTGTCAGAGTCACCATTGGGTTGTTGGTCACCTCCCTGACCAAGGCCCTTCTCCCCCGATTGCTCAGTTTGGCTGAGCTCTAGGAAGAGTCTTGGTGGTTCCAACTTTTTCCATTTAAGAATGATGGAGACCACTGTGTTCTTGGGGAGCTTCAATTCTACAGACATTTTCTTCACCCTTCCCCAGATTTGTGCCTTGACACAATACTGTCTCGGAGCTCTTCGGACAATGCCTTCAACCTAATGGCTTGGTTTTTGGTCTGACATGCACTGTCAACTGTGGGACCTTATATAGACTAGTGTGTGCCTTTCCAAATCATGTCCAATCAATTTAATTTACCACAAGTGGACTCCAATCAAGTTGTATAAAACATCTCAAGGACAATCAATGGAAACAGGATGCACCTGGGCTCAATTTTGAGTCTCATAGCAAAGGGTCTGAATACTTATGTAAATAAGGTATTTCAATATAGAATTTATTATGAATTTGCAAAAAATCTTTGTCATTAGGGGGTATTGTGTGTAGATTGTTGGGGGAAATGTTTTATTTCGTTCATTTTAGAATAAGACTGTAACATAACAAAATGTGGAAAATGGGAAGGGGTCTGAATACTTTCTGAATGTACTTTGTGTGCCATTCAGAGGGTGAATGGGCAAGACAAAATATTTAAGTGCCTTTGAACAGGGTATGGTTGTAGGTGCTAGGCGCACCGCTTTGTGTCAAGAACTGCAACGCTGCTGGGTTTTTCACACTCAACAGTTTCCTTTGTGTATCAAGAATGCTCCACACCCAAAGGACATCCAGCCAACTTGACACAACTGTAGGAAGCATTGGAGTAAACATGGGCCAGCATCCCTGTGGTACGCTTTCGACACCTTGTGGAGTCCATGGCCCGATGAACTGAGGCTGTTCTAAGGGCAAAGTTTGGGGTGCGTGCAACTCAATATTAGGAAGGTGTTCCTAATGTTTGATAATCTGTGAATATGTCAGCCATAGATGCACATGAACACATGCAGGAGAAGACACCTGTACTATCCTGATTGATGACTGTGAGAGTGGGAGAAAAAAAAACAGGAGAAAGAATGCATGATGCCTGGGGGGGGGGGGGAGTACTCTGTTTCAGCAATTTATACAGTGGGGAGAACAAGTATTTGATACACTGCCGATAGGTACACTTCCACTGTGAGAGACGAAATCTAAATCCAGAAATCACATTGTATGATTTTTAAGTAATTAATTAGCATTTTATTGCATGACAGAAGTATTTGATCACCTACCAACCAGTAAGAATTCCGGCTCTCACAGACCTGTTAGTTTTTGTTTAAGAAGCCCTCCTGTTC
Organism: Salvelinus fontinalis; assembly: GCF_029448725.1. Taxonomy (NCBI): domain Eukaryota; kingdom Metazoa; phylum Chordata; class Actinopteri; order Salmoniformes; family Salmonidae; genus Salvelinus; species Salvelinus fontinalis. The sequence goes on along the minus strand of NC_074678.1, from coordinate 18,928,131 downwards.
TCCACTCATTACCTGTATTAACTGCACCTGTTTGAACTCGTTACCTGTATAAAAGACACTTGTCCACACACTCAATCAAACAGACTCCAACCTCTCCACAATGGCCAAGACCAGAGAGCTGTGTAAGGACATCAGGGATGAAATTGTAGACCTGCACAAGGCTGGGATGGGCTACAGGACAATAGGCAAGCAGCTTGGTGAGAAGGCAACAACTGTTGGCGCAATTATTAGAAAATGGAAGAAGTTCAAGATGACGGTCAATCACCCTCGGTCTGGGGCTCCATGCAAGATCTCACCTCGTGGGGCATCAATGATCATGAGGAAGGTGAGGGATCAGCCCAGAACTACACGGCAGGACCTGGTCAATGACCTGAAGAGAGCTGGGACCACAGTCTCAAAGAAAACCATTAGTAACACACTACGCCGTCATGGATTAAAATCCTGCAGCGCACGCAAGGTCCCCCTGCTCAAGCCAGCGCATGTCCAGGCCCGTCTGAAGTTTGCCAATGACCATCTGGATGATCCAGAGGAGGAATGGGAGAAGGTCATGTGGTCTGATGAGACAAAAATAGAGCTTTTTGGTCTAAACTCCACTCGCTGTGTTTGGAGGAAGAAGAAGGATGAGTACAACCCCAAGAACACCATCCCAACCGTGAAGCATGGAGGTGGAAACATCATTCTTTGGGGATGCTTTTCTGCAAAGGGAACAGGACGACTGCACCGTATTGAGGGGAGGATGGATGGGGCCATGTATCTCGAGATCTTGGCCAACAACCTCCTTCCCTCAGTAAGAGCATTGAAGATGGGTCGTGGCTGGGTCTTCCAGCATGACAACGACCCGAAACACACAGCCAGGGCAACTAAGGAGTGGCTCCGTAAGAAGCATCTCAAGGTCCTGGAGTGTCCTAGCCAGTCTCTAGACCTGAACCCAATAGAACATCTTTGGAGGGAGCTGAAAGTCCGTATTGCCCAGCGACAGCCCCGAAACCTGAAGGATCTGGAGAAGGTCTGTATGGAGGAGTGGGCCAAAATCCCTGCTGCAGTGTGTGCAAACCTGGTCAAGAACTACAGGAAACGTATGTTTTCTGTAATTGCAAACAAAGGTTTCTGTACCAAATATTAAGTTCTGCTTTTCTGATGTATCAAATACTTATGTCATGCAATAAAATGCAAATTAATTACTTAAAAATCATACAATGTGATTTTCTGGATTTTTGTTTTAGGTTCCGTTTCTCACAGTTGAAGTGTACCTATGATAAAAATTACAGACCTCTACATGCTTTGTAAGTAGGAAAACCTGCAAAATCAGCAGTGTATCAAATACTTGTTCTCCCCACTGTAGTTGTAGAGTGGAGTTGCTGGACCCACAAGAGACTGGGAATGGTGTCTTACATGTATGTATTTTACATGTTTTCTTAGGGAAGGGTTTCCCAAACTCGGTCCTCGGGACCCCAAGGCTTGCACGTTTTGGTTTTTGCCCTAGCATTACACAGCGGATGTAAAAAATAATCAAATCATCACTCTTTGATAATTTGAAATTGGCTGTGTAGTGTTAAGGCAACAACCAAAACGTGCACCCCTTGGGGTCACAAGGACCGAGGTTTGGGAAACTCTGTTTTATGAGTTGTTTAATTGTAAAAGAAAGGAATGATTTTCACATTCTGGTAACAACCTCAGACATTGAGCAACTTAAACCAAGCATCACATTTCTCTCATCTGAGTGGTACACATGAATGTGCCTCAACATGCAGTTTCATTCAGAATAGGTTTAAAGTCTTTGAGTAGTTTAATCCGGTGCATTCCCTATTGTTATTATACCCTCAATACTATTCTGTGGTGTCTGCAGCTGGAGCACATATTTTAAGCTGAGTGAGAGACAGCACAATGGGACAAGGTGTCCTGCCAAAATAATATTGAGACTGCCGTCTGCAGCACCCTCTGTAGCACTTTGTTGTCGAGGGCGGTGCAGTTGTCTTACCAAGCGGTGATGCAGCCAGTCAAGAAGCAAAATAATGTACTTTTATTTTAACTACTCATGTCATGCATGATGTCAGGGGAAACAAAATACTCTATTTCAGCAAATAATAGTTGTTGGGTGCAGGGTTGGGGTCAATTCCATTTCAATTCCAGTCAATTCAGGAAGTGCACTGACATTCCAATTATCTTCAATGCTTTTCAATGTGGAAAATTTGGAATTGTAACTTGGTTCACTTTGTGAATTGACTGGAATTTATATGGAATTGACCCCAACCCTGGTTGGGTGTAGACTGAGGTCACTGGGCCCACAAGAGACTGGGAATGCTGTCTTACCTGTATGTATTTTACGTGTTAGGTTGTTAGAGGTTGTTTGATTGTGTTTGGCCTGAGAAGCTGCTGTTTGATTGTTAAAGAAAGGAATGAGTTCCACATTCTGGTAACAACCTCAATATGTTCCTTTGAGGATACTGAGCAACTTAAACTAAGCATCACATTTCTCTCATCTGAGGGATACATATGAATGTGCCTCAACATGCCGTTTCATTCACAATAAAATCTTCACATTTGTTTTTATCCCCTAAATGCTAGGCCTATTCCTTGGCGCCTGCAGCTGGATCACATCTTTTTTAAGCTGAGTAAGAGACAGCACAATGGAACAAAGGATCCTGACAAAATAATATTGAAACTGCTCACGTCCTGTACCAGGATGTATTTAGATGAGCTGAACACAGCATGATATCAGACTGTCTTTGCTATATTGGATCCGTGGGACCTCCCTACCCCCATTGAAGTCGAAATGTTATAAGGGTTAAGGTTATGGTTAGGTAAGGGTTAGGGTTTAGGGAATGAGTGTCCCAAGGATACCAGATAGCACAAACACATATCAGACTGTGGCAAATAAGAAAATGGCACCAATCTCATAGCAGCAGAGATGAAGTTATTCTCTGAAGAACCATTTTGTTCAACATCTTTGTTATTTATGTAGGGCGTAGTTGTTGTCATGTTTGAAATGCCACTTTGCACTTAGCAAAAAGATTCCATACTCCTACATAATCAGAATAAAAATAAAACTCAAAACATGATTTATTACACACGAATACAAGTTTATTACATGGCAATGTTATAGTCATGATCTGTGCTGCATTGGTGTGTGAATAAATGCTGACATGTATGCAATTTATCATACAGGGACAGTAGTTGTAAAGTTCCATAAATACGTATACAAATATTTTTTTGCACTCCATTCCTGCCAATCAGTGGCGGATTTAGGCATAGGCGGCATTGGGCGCCCGCACAGAACTAAACAAAAACATTCTGAATGGTGACATTTGCGCGATCAGTTTTCTATCGCTCATTTACATGTTGCGTCAATGATATCATGTCACCGTGTGGGACTGTAGGTCAATTAACCTTATCGGAGTGGGCGCCCTGTTGCTAGTTTGTGAGCTAGGCGGGCGACTGCCTGGGAAGGTCTCCCACTCAGAAGTACGAGATGGGGCGAGGTAGGTTGACCTCAGGTCTCCCCACTGGAAGCCGGAGGTAGGGCGAGCGGGGGAATCTATCAAATAGCGCACCTCTAACTTTGTACAGTACTAATGCAATTAGTAATGCAATTAGTTGTGCAATTTAGCTTGTGTTTCTTGTTTGAAGTGCAATAGTGTAATAATCAGGTTCTCTTCTTTATACGTGTGTTATTCTATTTGTGTGATATAGGATTTGTGCAATTTAGTTTTACGTGTGTTTTTTGTTAGCAATAGGGCAATAGTGTAATAATTTGATTCTCTTTTTTTTTGTATTTATATACTACAATTTGTTTCTATTTGCCTTTGTTACTTTTTGATATTTATGAGTCTTGTTTTTGTATATATTTTTATATTTATATAGTTTTAAATGTTATGATTATTTCTTTGCGTTGTTGTCTGAATAAAAATTACAGTGCAGAATGGTGCTTTTTGTTGTTGTTGGGGGGGGGGGCGCTAAAGTTGGGGTTCGCCCAGGGAGCCATACAAGCTAGAACCGCCACTGCTGCCAGTACCTTACTCAATGTAGGACTATAGTGGTATGTTTACGTGTTGTTACTTGCAAGTGGGTTGGGGCGCGTCCGGAGACGCCTCTTATTTCCCGAGCGCTGACCTCCAGCTATATAATATCCTCTCTCACATTCAATCTTTTCAGAATCTGGAATACTACACAACATCCAAATCTGACTTTGCTGCTGAGTTAATCTTCGAGAGTTTTCTACTAACAGGTAAAAAAATATAATACAACATTTTATAACTATACATCAACTTGTTCTCATACAATAAGGATACACATAGATTTGTAAAATAAGTACATAAATTGATCTGAAAGAAAAGAAAGCCTATGTTCATGGAAAATAGGAAACATACTCACTTCTTTAGCTTCTTTAGAGACGAGAACTAAACTATAAAGTTGTTTATTATCAGAATCTTAATTATTGAAGTAGATCTATTCTTTATCATATCGCAGTTGCCCTGTAAACTCATATCAGGTAGCCTAGGCTAGATGTCTTTCGCTATTTTAAGTAGATGTTAATTCACTCAAAATGTGTAGAGTGGCCAAGCGTAGTGAAAATAACTGTTTGTTTGAAAATGTAAGTAAAAAATAAATAGAACTTCAATACGCTTCTATTTCATTCATAATTTCGTGAATTTACTGCCACTGTGCCTTTAAATTGTAGTGGGTGTCGGCTGGCTAGAATCACATGAATCCAAGAGGAAAAAAACCTACTCAAAAACATTCCTTGTACTGTGAGTCATGTCATATCTTGCAGCGGAATTAAAGAGATAAAAAGACTTGTAGGCTACAGTTCTCCATTTGATTGCTTAATTGAGTTGCTGTGTCAAGAAGTTGACTAGAGAATATGGAAAGTTACAAACACTGGCATATGAGTTAGAAAAATGATAGACAAGGATTTGAACATTGAAAAATATAAATCCATCTCTGTCATGTATCTCTCTGCATGTTGATGCTTTTTTGCACAATGAGATTGTGAATTTAATATTCCAAAGACTGATAATTCATATGAATTTAATTAATGAATTAAATATATAATCTATTCTTATCATGTTTTTCTCAATCTTACAAAACATTTTTTGTAAAAGTAGGAACTTTACTGTTTTTGAGGGTCATGAATCATATAGTTTTTGTCATCTGTGTTCTGAGGTGGTTTTGTTGAGTCATCCTCGACCAGAATTAACCCAGAACTCATCCAGTAGCACCACATAGGAAACAAGCTGCTAGGGGAATACTAGAGGATAATTGGTAGAGGAACAAATGGGTCACAAATGGGCATATGTTTACAGATTCCTTCCTTGGGAGAAATGTCTCTTCTTATCCAATCTCACAATAAGCTTCAATCAAAACATGGCTGCAGGAAAAATTATATTGATATTATGTAATTCCTGCTTGTGTGGTGAAATGGACTTAAATACTGTACATTTTCAGTTGCTGGATTGTTGAGAAAAGGATCAGTCTTCCATACCGTCAATTTGGAGAGAAAGGGAGAGAGCTATTGTTCCAAGTTCTCCCATGAGTCAATCAGAGTCACTTGATTCACTCTCTTTGCACCACCACCCTAGATCAACACAGATTTTAGGGCTCTGGTCAAATGTAGTGCACTATATAGGGATTAGTGTGCCATTTGGAACAAAGCTTAGTTAGACACACAATTATCAATAAAGGAGTAATAATAGTAAAGTAACAGGTTTTATGTTAAGTCCAATATGAGATATATACTCTCATTAATACTTCCAGTAATAAAGACATGGGTTTATCAATTCAAGCACACATAACATTTTTGTTTTAATGATGTGGACTGGAAGACATCCATAGTAAAGATAGACTGTCCAAGAAAAGAATGATTGGTCTCCAACAAATATTTGTTTTGAAAACAGACACCCTGGTGTCTGCTGCCATTATGGTGAGCCATTCCACAGAACACACACCTGTCTTATGTAAATAATACTGTTCATATGGCTTTCTCTTCAGTGGGCCAACAATTACCTCTGTTTACCTGAGGAAAAACATTCACTGAGAATGGGAAGCTTTGCCCTGTGTTGTGTATTAAGAATCCTATAAGGATTTAATAGAACTATATGACATAAATGACATTACTTGTGACATACAGCAATTATCCTCATACACATATGACAGCACACCATAGCAGTAGTGTATTATGAAACCTACTTTAGTACATCAACTTCCATTATTGTAACGTAGACGCAGAGAGTCAGGAAGCAAGTGCAGTTGGTGAGTTTAATAACAAAGAACATGAAGATATAAAAAACAAGAGAAGCGTACTGGACATGAAAACAAAACTAATACTGCCTGAATACTGAGGGCTAAATAAAGGGAGAGTAATACAGGTGATGATGAAGTCCATGTATGCATAACGATGGGGTGCAGGTGTGCGTAACGATGGTTGCCAGGTGTGCATAATGTGGGTTGCCAGGACCGGTGGTTAGTAGAGCGGCAATGGGAGAATGGGTGACAATTATTAGCGCCTTAGATTAACCTTTCACACTACAGACGCTCTATGGACATACTCTGACATTGCTCATTCTGATATTTTGTACAATTTTTGATTGTGTGTATTGTTATTATATTGCTAAATATTACTACACTGTTGGAGCTAGAAGCATAAGCATTTTTCTGTACCTGCAATAACATTTTAAAATCTGTGTACGTGACCAATAAACTTTGATTTGATTTAAAGGCCTCCATAACAGGTGATAAAGAGCCATACGTTTCCATCATATCTTTGACATCACTGAGGGTTTTTTGTGTTTGTCAGTGGTAATGACAGTCACCTTGTATAGCACTCATCAAAGAGAGAATTAGATCAAGACGGAAATAGTTAGATGGCTTGTAGAGTAGTGGATCAAGATAGGGGTTGGTTACTATTACATAACATTGTTGAAGTCCTAACTACGGCAAGCTCAAGTATGAAATGTTACTTTGTTTCTCCTCCTCTCCAGAACCATGGTGTTCCATAAGGAATTTCAGACTGCAGGGAAGGAGCCTGGTCTTCAGGTGTGGCGCGTGGAGAAGATGGATCTGAAGCCGGTTCTTAAACAGCTCCACGGGAACTTCTTCACCGGAGACTGCTATGTTCTTCTCTACACCACTGCCGCCCCCTCATACTACATCCACATGTGGCTAGGTGAGAGAGAGAGAGCTGGTTACCCGACTGATATAGCTTATCACCATGGCCACTCAGGCTTAGCCTTAAACCATTATCCTATGCGTGCAGGAAATGCCCACATAGTGATAAGGGTTATAAAATGATACATGCCTGTTCACTTGTCATATCTATTTGATAATTAACTGAAAGGTGCCTCCCTTGTATTGTTGTGTATGCTCCGGGGAGAACTTACCCCTATGTACAGATCTAGGATCAGCAATCCTAACCTAAACCATTAGTAGGACAAATGCTAAACTGACCCAAGAACTGCACCTAGGTGAAACTTCACCCTAGACCGTTCTGTATGTTCATATGGACTTTCCCATTGGTCTTCTTCCTCAACTCCCCACGTCTCTATTGGCTGATACCACAGGAAGTGAGAGTTCTCAGGATGAGAAAGGTGCGGCGGCCATCTTTACCACCCAGCTGGATGATTTCCTGGGCGGAGGCCCGGTCCAGTTCAGAGAGGTGCAGAACAACGAGTCTCTCACCTTCCTGGGTTACTTCAAGTCTGGCATCAAGTACAAGGTTAGATATTTCAGAATAACATCTCAGAGAGACAGTTTGGCATATTAGCTTAGATCAGATCGCCATAGAAAAACCTCAAAAGAGTATTTCTTGGTTAAATATAGATACCCAAACACGCTAGCACGCACACTCTACACACACACATATTGTAATATTGCTGTATGGTGTTATTATACATTTTGTATTGTAGATATGTGGTGGTGTAATTACGTTCAATTATGTATTGTTTTATATTTTGTTTTATGTGTGATGTAAGTGCCTTAATGTGTTTGGACCCCAGAAAGAGTAGCTGCCAAGGCAGCAGCTAATGGGGATCCTTAATAAATACAGTACTGCACATCCTTTTAAAAATGACTGAAGGTCTCGCTGTGTCTCACATGACAACCCCAGTATAACTTTGTTTTCCCTTTCCAGCACTTAGATGCTTACTCTGTTGTTATACATTCCACTACTATACTTCTCTAAGTATGTCAGTGACATTGAACCCCAATGAATTTGAAGAGAAGGGTAATTATCAAAAATAATGTGCGTGGGTTTCTCATTATTAGGTTAAGTATTGGTAGGTAGAGTAGAGTCCCATTTCAACTTCTTGACTAATGAAACTCAATTTCACAGCTATTGATTACCAGCGTCCAGTTAAAGGATTGTAAAATGTGTATTAATCAATACTCTAGTGAGAACAACAGCAACACACCCATCAAAGTATTGAAATACTAATAAGTTATGACACATGTTGCACATATTTGAAGCTGTATGTGCACAAAGAGGGATTTGCTAAAAAGGTAACTGTGCTATTTATAGTAATGTGTGTATTTAAGTTTTAGCATCTGCAGTGGATAAAGTTTTCCATAGAGGGTTGCGATGGAGAGTTTCAAATGATGGACAGGCTAAGGGAGGACACATATGGGTCTAATTCCAGAAAGCCAAATGGCTGCATGTCTGGCAAGATTTTACATTGGCTTCTGGATTGGCAAGTAGAGGAAGCTATGGAAGTAAATGTTTACTTACTACTCTGAACAAAGTTGCTGACAATGACGTTGGAGTTTAACATGCAGTATGTAACATAAATATATATAAACTTCTTATAAGCAATGTATTATTGTTAGCTTCGTTAACCTGATACACTATTTCCATTCTCTGTCCTTCAGCAAGGTGGGGTGGCCTCTGGCTTCCAGCACGTGGTGACCAACGAGATGAACGTCAAGCGTCTGCTGCACATCAAGGGCCGCAGGGCCATCAGGGCCACGGAGGTAGACTTGTCCTGGTCCAGCTTCAACAGAGGAGACTGTTTCATCATCGACCTAGGAAAGGTGAGGCTGGGATAGCCTATCGGTGACTAAGCTAAATTATGATATGTTACTAAGTCTCCTCAACCAGACTCACGTGTTGAACTTGGTCAATGCTACATAAGGGGATTGTCACATAGGCAGAAACACAATGATCACACATGCACAATGTTTGCATTTTTGTAATGAGGGTGATTTTACAGCCCTCTCTCTCCAAAGAAGGAAAGGGCTGTAAAATACTCCAGCTGTTATTTTGTGGATCATGCATGAGCATGCATAAGTAGGGGAGGGTAGGATAAGTTGAGCCATTTTGTACATTCAGCATCACGCCGTCAAGGGAAATATAGTATTCTGTCTAACAAAGATATCTACATTTATTTTAGGATGGTCTGTATCCCTGGGAATAATCAGAATTCATGTAAACATTACCGTCTTGAAAACAATGCATGTCCAAAAAAAGTGGTCTCCTGGCACGGCTTACCCAGGGTGTGGGGTACGCTGAGCCCCGGGACAGGGTAAATTAAACCGCCTACAAATTTCTGTGCTGAATTAAATATTAGCACTACCTTTTTAAACCCACGTCTAGCTTTTTTCCCCAAACACAATTCAACACAATTGCTTTTTTGTCTTTTAATAATTTTAAGCATATTTTAACACAGGCTTAACACCTGACAAACTATTTTTTTCAACACTTTTAACATAGGCCAGGTCCTGTTGTTACCTCATATCCCAGCGATAATACCTTGCATTACCCCAGGAAAGAAAACACTTAAATTTGCGTAACTTGCCATTGGCTCAACCATTGGCTCAACTTACCCCAAGGCAAACATTTTGACTAAATTAACCCACACAGCTACAAGGATGCACTTCCATGCTAGGTTTATTTAAGCTTATAGAGGCCTCAGCTGATGTATAGAACACTCTTAAAAGTATCTACTTTGGTTTAGATACAAGCATCATGAAACCTCTAACACACAAAAAAAATGTTTTTTGGGCCTGACTTGCTTACCACTTTTTCCATGTGGTTTCTTCCTTCACAGACTCCATGAAATGATGACCTATTCCTAAATATTTTATCAAATTATACATTTTGTGTATGGTTTCCTATAAACAAGGGTGGCTTAACGTACCCATTTGGCTCAATTTAACCCACTCTCCCCTGTGCATAAAGGCAAGAGTCTCTTCCCTTAGTCTGAGTCATGGTCATTCAGACAGCTTTTGTTTCTATTCTCAGGACGTCTTCCAGTGGTGTGGCAGCGAGTGCAACAGCTTTGAGCGTCTGAAGGCATCCCAGGTGGCCATCGATGTCCGTGACAACGAGAGGAATGGCCGTGCCACGCTGCTGATGATTGAGGAGGGAGGAGAGCCACAGGCTGTAATCGACGTGAGTCACTCTCACACACACACAGACACAGACACACACACAGACACAGACACACTCACAGATAATCGCGGAGGGAAGATAGCCACCTTCACCACCACTTCCTGACCCTGTTACATTGGAAGGGTCAGAGAATATGAGGGGGATGGTTACTGGCATCTGGCATTATTATGCGCTCTGGGCACGCTAAGACATTGTGGTACGATCTTATCTCATTCAATGCATTTAAAGGGTAAGGAGTTGCATGGTGGTCACAAACTATGTACAATGTATTTTATGTAATGCTGGAACCTTTTTAGAGGAGTGCACTGTGACTTCTTAGGCAGAGTTGATTAACTTGTCTATGACTTATTTCCCCTTATTCACGACATGAAGCATTGTTGTGATTGTGTTTATTTTTAGGCTCTAGGGCCCAAACCCAACATCCCTGCAGGAAGCCCTGATGACGAGTCTGTTGATAGATCCAACCAGAAGAAGGGAGCTCTCTACATGGTAAAGATTTGCAGCCTTATGATGCTCCCAGTCTGACATGTTTGTGTTATGGCATGGCGCTGCGCACTGTGACAGCAAAAGTATCCATTTCCGTTGTCGCTGTATAATATTGATGAATAAAGATCTATTGTAGATCTCTGATGCAGCAGGCTCCATGAAGGCATCAGTGGTGGCCCAGACCAGCCCCTTCAAACAAGAAATGCTTTCCCCCAGTGAGTGTTACATTCTGGACAATGGAGTGGACAGCAAGATCTTCATCTGGAAAGGACCCAGTGCCAACACAGCTGAACGCAATGCTGCCATGAAGGCCGCAGAGCAGTTTATCAAGGAGAAGAAGTACCCCAGACACACCCAGGTAACGTTACATCAAACTTCTCCCCCGTCACTACTGCTGCCTTGAATATTCTGAACTTGTACCCATGTTTGGGAAGTTAGTCTCAAGTGGTAACACCGCCAACTCCGGAAGAACACATGTTAATCCCCCTGGTCCGGCATTTTCCATACATAACGGGAATGGCATTCGATGACAGCCACAACTCCACATCCCATCAACATCCTCTCAGATCTGTGGATTGATAAAGTCCTTTGAAGTCTACTCTATTTTATTCTACAGGTCCAGGTGTTGCCAGGGGGAGGAGAGACCACCCTGTTCAAGCAGTTCTTCTGTAATTGGAAGGATAAGGACCAGACCACGGGCCCAGGCCAGGCCTACAGCTTGGGGCGTATCGCCAGGGTGGTGCAGGTCCCCTTTGACTCCTCCGGCCTGCACACCAACAAGACCATGGCAGCCCAACACGGCATGGTGGATGACGGATCCGGGAAGGTTCAGGTACGGCTGGAAGATAGTAGTGATGACATACGATGATCTAACTCAGGACTATTTAAAACAAGTGGCACTGGCAGGGAAAGGGAAAGGGGATACCTAGTCAGTTGTACAACTGAATGCATTCAATTGAAATGTATCTTTTGCATAGGTACTGGAGGAGAGGTTAGGGAAATACTGATCTAACTCTACTACTCCTGGTGTGTTTAATGTAGAACATGACACACTGGGAGAAGTACAGTGAGTGTACAAAACATTATGAACACATTAGGTTTCATTTCTGGTGTCATGCCACCTCTTTCTGCCAGCTGCCAGGCTATTTCTGCTGGTGGGATGTGGAGCACTCTTGTAACTTGTCTCCCCACTTCTAAAACCAAAGTTGCGCCCCTATCAAGAATGGTACAACACCCAAAGGACATCCTTAACACAACTGTGGGAAGCATTGGAGTCCACATGGGCCAGCATCCCTGTGGAACGCTTTCGATACCTTGTAGAGTCCATGCTTGACGAATTGAGGCAGTTCTGAGGGCAAAAGTTGGGGTGCAACTCAATATTAGGAATGTGTTATTAATATTTTGTACACTCAGTGTATGTCGTAATGTAAAGGAGATGGATCTCCTCCTCAGGTGTGGCGTGTGGAGGATGGTGACCAGGTGCCAGTGGACTCCTCCAGCTATGGCCAGTTCTATGGAGGTGACTGCTACCTGGTACTGTACAGCTACCGCCTGGGAGGCAGGGAGCAGCACATCATATACACCTGGTGAGTATTGTTCACCATGTCGCCACAAGAGGGAGACATAATCAGGCTTAAGCTATAGGCCTAGCTCTGCAGGAGGCAGGAGCACATCCGTTCTCTGTGTTTGTCCCTATTCATATCACTGTAAGATTGGTTGATTGATGATTGCAGGCAGGGGCTGAAGTGTACTCAGGATGAGCTGGCTGCCTCTGCCTTCCTGACTGTCAGGCTGGATGACTCCATGGGAGGGTCTCCTGTCCAGGTAAAATACTAATTCAGACACTATTCATAACAGATATATTTAATCTGATTTAATCACATCACATATGTCATAAAAAGGGGTTTTCTGTATATCATTGTCTTGACTTAAATGGTTGGACTTGTGAAGGCTCCAGAGGCACTGCTCTGTGGCTGACCCTGTGCAGGTTCCAGCCTCTTGTGTGTGTGTGTGTGTGTGTGTCGATCCTATTCTGTGGTTTGAAGGATGTGCTGAAGTGTCTCCTCTCCTACTCTCTCCTCCAGGTGCGTGTGACTCAGGGCCAGGAGCCGGCCCACCTGATGAGTCTATTCAAGGGGAAGCCCATGGTGATCCACCTGGGGGGGACGTCCCGTAAGGGGGGCCAGAGCAGGGTGGGCTCCACACGCCTCTTCCACATCCGCCAAAGCTCCACCAGGGCCACACGGGCTGTAGAGGTCAGTCAGTCATACAACATATACAAATCAAATCAAAATGTATTGGTTGCATACATATACACAACATACACACACACACACACTGAAGGCCTATGTAGGTTTAGGTGATCACACAACATACACAAACTACAGTACTAACACTGATATTTTTAATGATCCTGATTACTTTAAATTAGGGCAGAAGTTATGAAGTTACATAAGGAATATGAGAAAGAAAAAATGTATATTCTGCCAGTTAATAAAGTAAGTGAGGAGGATTATAGGATATGAGTACCTCACCACTTCTCTTTCTCTCGCTATCACTCCCTCACTCCCATTCTCTCCTATCCAGGTGGAGCCCTCTGCTGCATTCCTGAACACCAATGATGTGTTTGTGCTGAAGTCCCCTAACACTGTGTTCCTGTGGAGGGGAGTGGGGGCCACTGAGGAGGAGCTGGCTGCAGCCCAATACGTCACCTCTTTCCTGGGAGGAGGAAGTGCCACTGAGGTGTCAGAGGGCAAGGAGCAAGGTGGGTGTTTTAGTCTTACACCTAATCACAGGCATAACAGATTTTAGTGATGATAGGATTCATTTACATTAGGTTTTTCTCTTTTAAATACGTTTATTGTAGCACTTCTATTAGCAAATAATACATGTGAACAGTCATTACAAAATTACTCACTTCAATTTATTCTTGTGTTTTTCTATATCTACTTTTTGTTTTTGAGGCAAATATCATTGCTGGCCGCTTTATAGTTAATTTTTCAGATTTCCCTTAATTTGCATTGAATTAAACTTGTTTTCCTTACTGGTATGATGAGTGTTTCTGATGTACCATATTGTGTTGTTCTGCATCCTTCCCCAGCTGGGTTCTGGTCTGCTCTGGGAGGGAAGAAGGAGTACCAGACCTCTAGGAGCCTGCAGAAGATGGTTAAGCCACCACGCCTGTTTGGCTGCTCTAACAAGACTGGCAGGCTCATAGTGAGTAGAGGGGGGATTTCTCTTAGTGTAGGGATGGAATATTTTCTTATGAAGGACACTCTGTATTCATCTCTCTCTCTCTCAGGCTGAGGAGGTGCCTGGAGATTTCAACCAGTCAGACTTGGCAACTGATGACGTCATGCTTCTGGACACTTGGGATCAGGTAGGGTCTTGGCCTGAGGTTGAAGACCATTATACAGTATAATCCACATGATCCCAGTGGCTCTGATACAACTGAAGTCCTGCCATGATAGTTTTTAAAGGAAGTGGTCCAATCCTCCAATCCCTCTCCACATTCTGCTTTTATTGTTTCCCTATCCCATGATCCCCTGAGGGTGCAGGGTTGAAGCCATAGAAATAGAATGACATACTTCCTGGCATGGGTACACCCAATATGGCCGCCGCTCCACCCATCAAGGAGCATTGATTTGAATGGGAATGGCCGTTCTAGTCATTCTAATTGTTATATTACTTTTACAGATCTTCCTCTGGATCGGCAACGAAGCCAATGAGGTGGAGAGGACCGGATCAGCAAAAATTGGTACGATTGATTAATAATCCATTGGCCATTGTTGATGCATACACGCTATCACTACCTCAGTGTAGTCACTAACAAAAAGTGTCAATCTATAGCAGGGTTTCCCAAACTCTGTCCTGGGCCCCCCCATTTAGTTTTTTCCCCTAGCACTACACAGCAGATTCAAAGAATCAAAGCTTGATGATGAGTTGATCATTTGAATCAGCTCTGTAGTGCTAGGCCAAGACCGAGTTTGTGAAACTGATCTATGAGGCTTAATGTAGAGCTTTCTTCTTGTCTTTCAGCCAAAGACTATGTGGATTCGGACCCTTCTGGTCGCCGGGGCATTGCCATCACTACGATCAAGCAGGGAATGGAACCACCAACCTTCACCGGCTGGTTCCAGGCCTGGGACCCCAAGTTGTGGGAAACCGACCCTCTGGAGCGTATCCGCGCCCGCTTTTAAAATGTACTGTGCTAAACCACTTCCTCCTGCTCCCTCCCCTTGCATGGCTTCTTCTCCTGCATTATCCTCTACTCCTGAAAACACAAGGCCAAGACATATGCAAGCAGTTGGACCCATAAACCCAATGAAACTGGTCTGGTCCATTATATTGGATTAGCCTGGTCTCAGATCTGTTTGTGTTCTTGCATACTCCATTGCTGGTATTGTCAAGCCAAATGTTTGACATGAAAGTGAGTGACAAGAAGTTGGAATGATAGCACAAACAGACTGGCACTCAAGCTGTGCTTGGATGACTCTCTCAGAAAATGTTGTCTTTATTTTGTTATTATCATGTATAACTGTATGGCTTCTCAATGAAACAAGTGCCAATGCTCAAACACAGGAATGATAGTTAAATACAAGAAAATGCACTTTGCTATCTTATATGCAAAAAAATAAGCATAACAAAGTCTATTTCATGCTTGTATACTGTCGTAACTTTACTCTGAATCCAATAAAAATGTACTTCTGAAGAGAAACAACCAACAACCAGGTTTTATGGGATTTGATGATTGTTGTATTAAAACATCCTGCTTTTTGAAAGGAGTTTTTTATTTTTTATTGTGTCTTGCATTATGTACACTGAACAAAAATATAAATGCAACATGTAAAGTGTTAGTCTCATGTTTCATGAACTGAAATAAAAGATCCCAGAAATGTTCCATACTCACAAAGAGCTTATTTATCTCAAATGTTGTGCAAAAATGTGTTTATATCCCTGTTAGTGAGCATTTATTCTTTGCCAAGATAATCCATCCATCTGACAGCTGTGGCATATCAAGAATCTGATTAAACAGCATGATCATTACACAGGTGCACCTTGTGCTGGGGACAATAAAAGGACACTAAAATGTGCAATTTTGTCACACAACACAATGCCACAGATGTCTCAAGTTTTTGAGGGAGTGTGCAATTGGCATGCTGACTGCAGGAATGTCCACCAGAGCTGTTAACAGAATGTAATGTTTATTTCTCTACCATAAGCCGCAACCAATGTCATTTTAGAGAATTTGGCAGTACACAGCCAGAAGAGAACTGGACACATCTCAGAGCCTGGTTACTCTCTAGTTTTCTTCCCAGCTTCCTGTCTTTCTTGGGTGTTTTATTTCTAGCAACCGTGCTATTACATCTGCATTGCTTACTGTTTGGGGTTTTAGGTTGGGTTGCTTGTGACAAATGCTGATGTAAAAAGGGCTTTATACAATACATTTGAATGATTCTGTGTGTGTATAGGTGTAGGCTATGTGTATGTGCTGGGTGGTAAACTATTTAAGACTCGATCCGTGACCGGCATTGGATAATGAGAATTGAGCTATCTGAGGGAGCTATGTGAGTAAGAGGTGCTTTGGAGCAGGCAGCCGGGAAAAATGAATTATAATTACTATATTCAGCCCAAGGGCACCACGGACACTAGCCGCAAAATGCATACATTTTTTTAGAGGCCATTACGGCCACACAAAGGGGATGCCGCTGTGAAATTCGAAGCAGTATCAATTGCTTGTCAAATAGTGAATGAGAGACTGATGAAGTGTGTGCAACCTGAGTAAAAAAACAAAGCAGAGCGCATGCCTTTTTCAAATCATCATTAGAGTCTCATCATGCAGCCTTAGAATGTATTAAACATTAAAACATGTAACCCAGTGTTTGTATCACAACTAAAGTGTCATAAATAACTCAAAATTAAACATAATACGAGGACATGCTTCTTTGTTAACCACTCAACACAGAATAGCTGTGCACGCACCTCAAATTGTTTAGAGAAAATATCCCCTCTATATTATTCAGCTACGTTCAATTATATTCTTCATACTATAAAATAACGCCATAGAATTCTAAGCAAATCTTGTCTGCTAAATTAACTAATGTAGCCCACAGCCCTATGGCATAGCCAGGTCAGGGCCTAGCATAAGGGCAACTCAGAGTATACTACTCTGTTCTTCTGTAATAGACAAAAAAAAATTATATCATGTTTCTTTGGACCTGTCTAAAATATACAATGGATTTATTGTGTTGGTGTAGCAATATCACATGGAGTTAGACTTTTTAAAATGTACATTTTCCAAAGGTCTGCATCAGTGGTGAAAGACAAGGCACTGGAGTGGCGAAACACACTTGCTGTCTCTGCCTGGCCAGCTCCCCTCTCTCCACCGGGATTATCTGCCTCTGACCTTATTAAAGGGGCTGAGTCACTGGTTTTCTCTCTCTCTCTCTCTCTCTCTCTCTCTCTCTCTCTCTCTCTCTATATATTTCAATTAAATTCAAAGGGCTTTCTTGGCATGGGAAACAAATGTTCACCCAATAGATAATTGAGTTTACCAAAATTTGATTTGTTTTGGAATCATTTCTCTCTCTGTGTCTATCTCTACCGCACCTGCTGTCTCGACCTCTGAATTCTGGGTTATGAAAAGCCAACTGACATTTATTCCTGAGGTGCTGACCTGTTGCACCCTCTATAACCACTGTGATTATTATTTGACCCTGCTGGTCATCTATGAATGTATGAACATCTTGAAGAAAGATCGGGTCTTAATGGCCATGTAGTCTTATAATCCCCACCTGGCACAGCCAGAAGAGGACTGGCCACCTCTCAGAGCCTGTTTCTTCTCTGGGTTTCTTCCTATAAAATATATAATAGATTTATTGTGATGGTATAGCTATATCACATGGGCTTATTAGACTTTTTAAAATGTAGATTTTCCAAAGGTCTGCATCAGTGGTGAACAACAAGGCACTGGAGTGGCGAATCACACTTGCTGTCTCTGCGTGGCCAGCTCCCCTCTCTCCACCGGGATTATCTGCCTCTGATCCTTATTAAAGGGGCTGAGTCACTGGTTTGCTGTCTCTCTCTCTCTATTTCAATTCAATTACATTCAAAGGGCTTTCTTGGCATGGGAAACATATGTTCACCCAATAGATAATTGAGTTTACCAAAATTTGATTTGTTTTGGAATCATTTCTCTCTCTGTGTCTATCTCTACCGCACCTGCTGTCTCGACCTCTGAATTCTGGGTTATGAAATTGCACCCTCTATAACCACTGTGATTATTATTTGACCCTGCTGGTCATCTATGAATGTTTGAACATCTTGAAGAAAGATTGGGCCTTAAAACCTCTCTGGGATATGTGGGACGGTAGTGTCCCACTTGGCCAATAGCCAGGGAAAATGTAGAGCGCCAAATTCAAAAAATTATATAAAATCAAACTTTCATTAAATCACACATGTAAGATACCAAATTAAAGCTACACTCGTTGTGAATCCAGCCACCTTGTCAGATTTCAAAAAGGCTTTTCGGCGAAAGCATAAGATGCTATTATCTGATGATAGCACAACAGTAAACAAAGAGAGTGTAGCATATTTCAACACTGCAGGCACGACACAAAACGCAGAAATAAAATATAAATCATGCCTTACCTTTGACGAGATTCTTTTGTTGGCACTCCAATATGTCCCATAAACATCCCAAATGGTCCTTTTGTTCGAATAATTCCTTCCATATATATCGAAATTGTCCATTTATTTGGCGCGTTTGATCCAGAAAAAAACAGCTTCCAATTTGCTCAACGTCACTACAAAATATCTCAAAAATGACCTCTAAACTTTGCCAAAACATTTCAAACTACTTTAGTAATACAACTTAAGGTATTTGTAAACGTTTTTTTTTTTTTTTTTTTTTTTTTTTTTTTTTTTTAGGGGAGGATCAGCTTACTATTGCGGAAAGAATGTTGCTTCCAATGTAATTGTCTGCATCATTTCCATTCCCCCATATTTTTTTGGGTAAATATATATATCCATACACGTATGCATACATATACACATATATACATACACATACCTATATAGACATACATACTTTTTTAAAGAATATGCCTTTATTATTATTCCCCGCGACCCTACCACCAATCCCCCAATTGGAGTAAACTTATAAACACTTCTGCTTTTACCTTCAATTTCTACATATTATACCTATCTTACAGACACAGTCCACTTTACAATAGTTCTCTCTTATTTGTTCTTAGTCCTTCCTCTATTTCTGTTGTCCATCCAATTTTATTTCCACTTGTAACTGTGCTATTTCACAAAAGCTCCGCACCTATACACATTTCACAGATCCCGTATGCCCTATATTGTTTATCTTGTTATTAGTCCCACCCTTCAGCTCCACCCAACCCCTCCCATCTATCTTCCAACATCATCCATTTCGGATTTCTATTTGCCATACATTTCTCAACTGTGCTGTGATGCTTCACAAAAGACCTGAACCTTCCTATTCTCATAGCTTCTACAGATTGTAAATTAAAAATAAACATCTTTGCCAAAATAATTATTATATTATTGATTGATTGACTATGGCTTTTCAAATCCCCCAGTATTGCTATCTGTAGCGTTAGTTTTAGGCAAATGTTGCAATTCTTCAGCCATTCCTGGACCTGTGACCAAAAACGAGCTACATATGGACAATACCAAAATAAATGATCTAATGACTCTGCCTCCTCACAACAGAATCTGCAGAGCTGGGAAGATTGTATACCCCATATATATAACATTCTATTAGTTGCAAGAATTTTGTACAGTAATTTATATTGAAAAATTCGAAGTTTTGAATCCGGCGTTGTTTTGCGTATCAATTCATAAACCATGTGCCATGGAATGGGTACATCGAAAATCTCTTCCCAACTATTTTGCAATTTGTATGGCACAGCTGTTAGTTTTTTGGTCCTTAAATGAAATTGGTATATGTTTTTATTTATCACACTTTTCTTTAACCATTTTTGTTCTTTAATACAGGGCCGACATACAAGTTCCTTACTTTTTTCCCCTTCTACTTGCCTCTTCCATTTTTGTGGTAATGCTGCAATTAATTGGTTGTAATTTTGGGTAGAGCAGACTTTTCCATATGTCCATATTTCCATAGGTATTTGTAAACGTTAATTATCGATCAAATTGAAGACGGGTCTATCTGTTTTCAATACAGAAGATCAACAAACTAACGCTACTTTTCAAGTCTTGCGCAACTCTCAAACAGTACACATGACCCTTACTTCTTCATTGCACAAAGGAATAACCTCAACCTATTTCCAAAGACTGGTGACTTCCAGTGGAAGCGGTAGGAACTGAAAACAGGGTGATTAGAAATCCAGTATTCCAATGAAAACTCATTGAACAGACAGTAACCTAAAAAAATTAAAATAATTAATTGTTAGTCCTCAGGGTTTTGCCTGCTACATAAGTTCTGTTATACTTACAGACATGATTCAAACATTTTTAGAAACTTCAGAGTGTTTTCTATCCAAATCCACTAATAATATGCATATCTTATATTCTGGGGATGAGTAGAAGGAAGTTGAAATTGGGCACGCTATTTATCCAAAAGTGAAAATGCTGCCCCCTATCCTAGAGAGATTAATGGCCATGTAGTCTTATAATCCCCACCTGGCACAGCCAGAAAAGGACTGGCCACCTCTCAGAGCCTGTTTCTTCTCTAGGTTTCTGCTTTTCAAATGTGTTTTTTTCCTAGCCACCATGCTTTTACATCTGCATTGCTTGCTGTTTGGGGTTTTAGGCTGGGTTTCTTGGGACAAATGCTGATGTAAAAAGGGCTTTATACAATACATTTGATTGATTGTGTATGTGTATAGGTGTAGTTTATGTGTATGGCATGCTAATGGATGCTAATCATGCTCCTGTATAAGGCTGTTTCTGCTGAGTCTGACTACAGTGGATTACTGAGCCGAAAGCAAATCACCTTTACTCCCTCTCTTTCATCTCCTCATGCTCACTCTTATTCCGTCCTTCTCTCTCATTCCCCCCTCGCTTTCAATCTTCCCTCACTTTCGCTCCCCCATTGCTTTCATTCCCTCCTCGCTTTCATTCCCTCCTGCTGTCCCTCATTACCTGATACTGGAGTTGTGAGACCAATTTATTTTTGTACCGTTCAAAACACTTTATTAGCCTTATCCAGGAATTTTTCTCAATTTAGGTTCTTAAAGACAAAGAAGTTTCTGTGAGACTAACAGCAGAGATGAACCAGAAGATTGTCCTCATCACAGGTTGCTCCTCAGGCATCGGCCTGGCCCTGGCTGTACGCATCGCCAAGGATGAAAAGAAGAGGTTCATTGGTAAGTTAATGGGTACTTTTTGGGTTGAACAGAATTTGGATATTTAATGTTATGGTAACCAAAATGTGATGTTTATTCCACCTCTGTCAATGGAAGAAATCTCAGCTATCTCTTAAAATTATTATGGAAAGCAGTGATATTGTGAGGATGGTTCCTTTACCTTCAAAATCCCCAAAAGCATTGTCAGAAACTCCTAATCCCCAGACTATACAGCTACACAATATTCATGGACAAACTTGTCTGCTTCTAAGAGACTAAGATACACCTGTGTTGTGTTCTCCAGTGTATGCCACAATGAGGAACCTGGGTAAGGCAGAGGCACTTGTGGAGGCGGCAGGCAGGACTCTGGGCAGGACCCTGGTGATTAAACAACTGGATGTTTGCAATGAAGACTCCATCAAGGCCTGTGTGGCCAGCCTACCGGATGGCAAGCTAGACATACTCAGTAAGTACGGATGCATGCATACACCCGTATCTGGTATTACATGTAGGCTAATAATCCCACGTTTATATTTATTGACACTGTCTTCCCTGATCGCGTTTGCATTACAAACCCAGTAAAGAATTAGACTGTAATTCTATTGTAAGGCTAGTTGGTTGTACAGTCAAATTAAAATGGCCTGCACTGACTTTTCCCTCACACCCCAATTCCAGTGGCCGGTTCAGTAGGATGTAACGTTACAGAACATTCAGGCAGAAATGTATCATAGAAAGATATAATTGTCTGTCATGTAGAATAGGGCATCGTTTCAGTTCTGCTAATTCTATTTGTATTTGCAAACGCAACGATCAGAAAGTTTCCACATAACTGAACAAACCTATATTTTCCCCTCTCAGTCAGCAATGCTGGGATGGGTCTGGTAGGCCCCATAGAGTGTCAGTCTATGGAGGAGATGAAGGCTGTCATGGATACCAACTTCTTTGGTCTAGTGAGACTCCTCAAAGAGATCCTGCCAGACATGAAGAAGAGGAAGAGTGGCCATATTGTTGTGATCAGCAGTGTCATGGGCATACAGGGTAAGTTGCTTCTTTTCACACAATGGCTTTTCATGAGGTTTTCTTACAGACCAGCAAGTGTATTTGTGAGTAGGCTACACATTTGTATGTGCCTAATAGCACAGACATGTATTTTAAAGGTAAACATGCATTACCAGTTGTAATGTGGCATGAACGCAACCAGGCATGATGTTTTCATCTGATTGTCAAATCACTTCAAAAAGTAGGCTACCTTAGCACATTGGTCCGCTCCAAAATAAATTCCAGCATCCAAACAGTGCACCAGCCATTGGATTGATGGAAAGAGACATCTGTTAAAAAACACCAAAACGTGCAATGTTTTCAAGATCTAAACTCTTGTAGCCTGCATTAATTGATGTATCTTGCTGACAAATTTAAAAAAATTGTAAAAAGAAAAGTCAGGACACCTGAAAAAGGGCTGAAATATGGACGTAAATACAGTCTTGTCTGTCCCGAGCTCATCGACACGGGAAACTGCGAAGGCCCAGTTAAAAACAATGTTGCAATTTTGCTAGCAGGCTGAATCCAGTCGACACAATGTTGCAAATTTGCTAGGGTATACTCAAGACAGAGAGAGAAAGACAGCCAGAGAAAATAGATTAATAGATTGAAATAACCTGAACCAGCTGTCACTGGATTAAACCATGACAGAGGTAGGGTTGTTCGTTTAATTTGGAATGCGCTTTTATTTATTTACCACTGTATCAGTACAAAATTGCATTTTAAACACATAGGAGAATAGTTCAAAGAGATCCCCAGCAAAGTTTGCAACTTTTGTTGCATTTAGGGGAGCTCATGTCTCATTTTGGGGGCTGAGCCCCTCCGAACACCATAATTCCCACACTGTTACTGGTTCAATATTAACCGTTGAATAACCCTAGGCTTAGAAATGGAAAGACTCCATCACGATCTGAACTTCATAAATTTACATTTTACAATTGACACATCCGGTCTGTATAAATTATTTGGTGGCATTCACCTATTTCACAGGTATATTGTTCAACGATATCTACGCAGCATCCAAGTTTGCTGTGGAGGGTTTCTGTGAAAGCCTGGCCGTACAAGCCATGAGGTTTAATCTGAAGTAAGTAGTCCTACCGTACCACTAGTTCTGGTCCAGGGCGTTAGTGTGGTTTGCTAAGGAATGCTCAGCATTAGCAAGTACTAACGCCTTGGACCAGAGCTTCCCTACCACATACTGCATCTGGTGTGTGTGGAGGGTACATTCACACTGCTCTGTTTGTGAGAGTTAAATTAGTCTCATGGGGCTGAGATTAGAGAAGGGAGTGAGAGGATGCATCGTGGAGCTGCCTTCCCCTCAGGGGAAATAATGCATGCTAACCAACACCTGTAGCCCACTCGTCCATGTCACCAACATCTGCACTTATACACTGCAATATCCTACCAGTGTTTCATGCCACGAGTGACAAAAAACATGCTACAGTTGGGTAAAATGTCAATAACAACCACACCCAACAAATATTATAGAGATGATTTATAAGAAGCAACAGCGTACAGACACAATCTTAGGATTTATTATAGATTTTCCTGTGGTATTAGATACAGAAAATACCAAAGGGTTTTGGTGACAGAATATAATTGAGTTTACTAGGCTAACTGAACATTCACTTAAAATAGTAATTATATGTGTGTGTGCGTGTGTGTGTTGCTATCATTGCTGTGGCAGTATAAGTTTGATTGAGCCAGGCCCTGTGGTGACGGAGTTTGAGCATAAGGTCTATGAGGAGGGCATGAAGACAGACCTCTCCAAAGCTGACAAAGTGACAGCAGATATGTTTACCAACATCTATATGAAGAACTTCAAGCAGATCTATGAAAGCCTTGGACAGACACCTGAGGACATAGCAGAGGTATATTAGCTTATTGGGCTCAAATTGACACATTATAAAGGCTTATACATATAACATCTTATAAGGCATTATACTTCGAGACTAAGTAAAGTGTCATTCTAAATCACAGGGTTAGTTTGTTTGGTGCATGTGTTCAAATTGCTGTGCTTAAATGTCTCTCCCTAGCTTGACTCACTTGACTTGTCCAAGGGCCTCAACAGTGCATCTCCAGAAAACCATGTTCTGGGCAGTTATTTTTATTTATTTCAGGTTATTCTGAATTCTTCATCTCATTTTCAATGGCCCTTCCTTCTCCGTGTCTTCCTCCCTTAGCACACACACAAGATCATCACCATGGACAACCCTCCGTTCCGGCACCAGACCAACACCTTGTACACCCCCATGACCACCCTGAAGTATGCTGATCCAAACGGAGACCTTCCCATCGACACCTTCTACAAGATGGTGTTTGAGCACGACAAGGTCTTCAATGCCAGCCTCAACTTCCTCAAGCTGCTACGCTGGAGGACCCGCAAGAGCTTCACTATAGATAAGGACAAGAGCAATTCTTAGGATGTGTCCCAAAAGGCAATTTTCTAATTAATTCACTTTTTTATTATAAATTATAAACCAACATACAATTCCAATGTTTTATCTTCTGAGTGTTGGTGTTGAAAATGTACGGATTCAAAAGTTGATGGAATAGTTACCTTTCAATTTGGGCAAAATGTTTTACTGGGGATTCTTAATGGACTTTTGTATTGACAGAGCCTACAATGAAAGGATCCATCACCATTGATAAGATGTGTGGACATCCAATTATGTAACATTATTATCTATTGGGCCACTAATCCATAGTTCACAGGTTATAGAATATTACACTACATTCAAAGCCCCAATTTTATTAAAGGATAATCCAATATTAACCATTACCTACACATTATTAGATCACCGTCACAAGACAGGAATAGGGTGACGTGATTTTTTTTAAACATGGTAAAGGTAAATTGTAATACCTGTTTTAGTCTAATTGGGAAAGGGGAAATAAGCTTGCATACTTAAGTATTATAACCATATGTAGGTCTGCTATACATTTTTATTATGGTATTATTGTTCCTTCAACACAGTAGGTGGCGACATTTTTATTTGGTCGATTTCACATGGCACCGTAGAAAAATAATATACCGGAAAGGGGTTTTGTTTGCGTGGATCGTTTCCTCAGAAATTTCAGTGCCGAACTGCCGGTGAACCGAACTTAACAGGATAAATGAATTAAAGTATTTCGTTCGGCCGATAAAGGAACAGTAGTTCTCGTTCCAGTGTATACAGGATGTTGGTTTAAACAGTGTTTTGGGGATCAACACTGCGTTACGAAATGATCCCAACGACACGCTTGCTATAGCCATGTCCTCAAAAGCCGCTGCAGGTAACTAACTAGCTAATGTTAGCTAGACTAACGCGTTGCGATAGATGGACCATAGCTTGCTAACTCGCTAGCTGGTTTTCATTTTCTCTTGTCCTCACCATCGTGTTTAACTTAGACATATTCGTTACATTCCACGTCTCTACAGTAACATTAGGATATGCTGTGTCAATAGGCTTTTGTGTAGCTAGTTTGCATAGCTAGTTTAACTTTTAAACCCAACTAGCCAACGTTAGCGTCTAGCCCACGACATTTTCAACACGTAACGTTAGCTAGTTAGCCCTCTGCGATACCCTACCATCAAATCAAGCTTTCCCCCAGTTTCGTTTTTTATTAACTTGAGAAACTAGTTCTCTGGAATACGATGGCTTCTTCGTCGGGAAACGATGACGACCTCACCATTCCCAGGGCAGCCATCAACAAAATGATCAAAGAAACTCTGCCCAACGTACGGGTTGCCAACGATGCAAGAGAGCTTGTTGTGAACTGCTGCACAGAGTTCATACATCTAATCTCATCAGAGGCGAATGAAATATGTAACAAGTCTGAAAAGAAGACCATATCACCTGAACATGTCATTAATGGTTAGTGTCTTTTGTATTTTTTTATTCTGTATCAACAGGTTTGAAAATATATTCAGTTGTAAAGAATATGTTTTCTTCCTTCCTGCCTGCCATGTATTTTGTAGTTAGTTAATGCAGGTATGCGCTTGCCTGGCCACTTATCTGTAAACCAGGTTAGTTATAGTAAACCAATCTGGAACCAAGTTAGCTAGTTATGCACTAGGAATTCCAACAATAATCAAGTGATGAGACTGTTGAATAAATGTATTTCCTTTTCCCCAACATTGTTTCCATAATTTCCCCCCCTAACCATATCCTCTTCTCCACAGCACTTGAAAGCTTGGGTTTTGCGTCGTACATCACAGAGGTGAAGGATGTCCTGCAGGAGTGTAAAACAGTAGCACTTAAAAGGAGGAAGGCCAACTCTCGCCTGGAAAACTTGGGCATCCCAGAGGAAGAGCTCCTCAGACAACAGCAGGAACTATTTGCTAAGGTAAGGATCAAATGTCATAACCTGGTTAACCAGACTGGTCGTTGCCAGGTTACAAGTGTGTTACCTGTGTTAAGGATCAAGACGGATAACCTGTTTGATTCAGACTATCTCTTGCCACATCTCTGCACTTTGATAGATCACCTTCACCAGGAATGGATAACTGCAGTGTACAAACGGATATTTCTGCAGTGTGACAAAAGCTCAAATAATGTATATTTGTTTTGGTAACATTTAGTAGATATTCTAGGTTGAGTGGCTCCCCTGCTTTGCATCTCTATCCATGTCTAATTTATTGGTGGACTGACTGTATTTACTGTGTTCCAGGCACGGCAGCAGCAGGCCGAGCTGGCCCAGCAGGAGTGGCTCCAGATGCAGCAAGCTGCCCAGCAGGCCCAGTTGGCTGCAGCATCCGCCAGCGCTGGACAGCAGGCTGGCTCCTCCCAGGATGAGGATGATGAGGATGACATGTGATGACATGTGATTATGAAGATGATCCCTGGGTCTGGGCTGCAACATTTGGAACAGATAATAAAAACAAGAATTTCTTATTGGATAACTACAGATAGTAGGCTACCACCTGTTTCTGGCTGTTTTCATCCGTTTCGTGCCTGCTGAACACGACCCAGGCCATATCCCTTGTCTTAGGACAGTGTCGGCAAGCAGCCCTCTCTTTCTCACTCCGAACACTCTCATTGGCAGTGATCTGAGCTGTGTTTGGACATAGTCCCACCAGTCCAGTATCAGGAGTTCACATTATGGACAGTTTCAAGGTACATAGATATGGGGAATTTTATTATATATATGTTTTTATTGTCATATACTAGGTAGACATTTTTTCTTTTTTGACAGAAGTACCTGAAAACACATTTGAATAAAGATACATTTTCAAGCTTTCCTCCACTTAAATGAACAATTTTTTTGCCAATTACAAATCAAATGTTACATCTGGCATGGAATTGTAATTTTCTGTGTGATTTGTAGGTTAGAGATCAATGGATGTAAGGTGGCATGGAAAATGGTGCAAAGGGTATATTGGGAGGGGGGGGGATCATGGTTTATGTTGAGAAAAGAACAGGAGGACAGGTTAGGCGTATTATCTCTCCTACAATAATTTGTATTTTTTGTGGGGGCGGTCAGGAGAACGGCTCCTCACTTGTCTTGCCAAAGGTGGGCGTTGCTTATTCCTCCTACTGGCATGTCTTTTTTGGTAAATAATTTTTACAGAACTTGTTCCTTACCCCCTCTTTGTATGTTTGTTTAACATGACGGATATGTCCCAAATAGCACCACATCCCATATAAACTGTCTGATCAATAATTTGGGATGTACCCAACATATTTCAGAAACACTTAGAATGGTTGTGAATATGTTTTGATTTGTAAAATAGGATTCAAATGCTTTTTGTTTTATTTTAGCTCGGTCACAGTGCTTTCGGAAAGTATTCAGACCCCTTGACTTTTTCCACATTTTGTTACATTAGTCTTATTTTAAAAATGATTAAATCATTTTTTCCCCCTCAATCTAAACAATGCCCCATAATGACAAAGCAAAAACTGTTTTTTAGAAGTTTTTGCTAATAAAATATTTTTTAAATTACATTTACTCAGACCCTTTAATCAGTACTTTGTTGAAGCACATTTGGCAGCGATTACAGAATCAAGTCTTCTTGGGTATGACGCTACAAGCTTGGCTCACCTGTATTTGGGGAGTTTCTCCCATTCTTCTCTGCAGATCCTCTCAAGCTCTGTCAGGTTGGATGTGGAGCTATTTTCAGGTCTCTCCTGAGATGTTAGATCGGGTTCAAGTCCAGGCTCTGGCTGGGTCACTCAAGGACATTCAGAGTCTTGTCCCGAAGCCACTTCTGCGTTGTCTTGGCTGTTTGCTTAGTGTTGTTATCCTGTTGGAAGGTGAACCTTCGCCCCAGTCTGAGGTCCTGAATGCTCTGGAGCAGGTTTTCATCAAGGATCTCTGTACTTTGGCTCTCAGTCCCTGCTGCTGAAAAACATCTCCACACCATGATGCTGCCACCACCATGCTTCACCATAGGGATGGTGCCAGGTTTCCACCAGATGTGATGTTTGGCATTCAGGTCAAAGAGTTCAATTTTGGTTTCATCAGACCAGAGAATTTTGTTTCTCATGGTCTGAGAGTCTTTAGGTGCCTTTTGGCAAATTCCAAACGGGCTGTGCTGTCATGTGGCCACTCTACCTAAAGGCTTGATTGGTGGAGTGCTACGGAGATAGTTGTACATCTGGAAGGTTCTTCCATCTCCACAGAGGAACTCTAGAGCTCTGTCAGAGTGACCATCAGGTTCTTGGTCACCTCCCTGACCAAGGCCCTTCTTCCCCGATTGCTCAGTTTCGCAGGTTGGCTAGCTTTAGGAAGAGTCTTGGTGGTTCAAAACATCTTCCATTTAAGAATGATGGACTGCACTTTGTTCTTAGCGACCTTAAATGCTGCAGACATTTTTTGGTATGGTTTTCCAGATCTGTGCCCTGACACAATCCTGTCTCGGAGCTCAATGGACAATTCCTTCGACCTCATGGCTTGGTTTTTGCTCTGATATGCACTGTCAACTGTGGAACCTTATATAGACAGGTGCGTGCCTTTTCAAATCATATCCAATCAACTGAATTTACCACAGGTGGACTCCAAAAGTTCTAGAAACATCTCAAGGATGATCAATCGAAACAGGATGCACCTGAGCTCAATTTTGAGTCTCATAGCAAAGGGTCTGAATACTTGTGAAAATAAGGTATTTCTGTTTTCTAATCAGTTTTAGAATATGGCTGTAAGGTAACAAAATGTGAAAAGTCAAGGGGTCTGAATACATTCTGAAGGCATTGTACATGGTGTAAGTAGGTTGATTCTTTTTTTTTAGGATGTTCACCTACAGTATTGCTAACTGATTAGCTACTCCTTTCAGAATATTTTTTGACTGACTCATATAACCAAAGATATAGGGTGTGTCCTAAATGGCACCCTATTCTGTATATTCTGCAATACCTTTGACCAGAAAACAATTGGTCTTGGTCAAAAGTAGAGCACTACATAGTGAATAGGGTGCAATTTGGGTCACAACCACAGGAGAGCTTAACAACCCAAGTATATGAGCCCAAAGTGTATGTTCCATGTGTAGTATAAAGAGACGTGGGTGCAGTGTGCACTCAAGTTACTGTTCTCAATGACTGATGGTAACTTTCACCTTGAAAAAATGCTTCGATTTCTTCTTGGCTTTTTATATTCTGCATCCCAAATGGCACCCTATTTCCTTTATGCCTCACTACTTTGGCTCTTGTCAATAGTAGTGCACTATTTTGGGAATGGGGTGCACATTTGTTTTTCTGTGGTGCAGTATGATAAAGTTGCATTATGAATGTGTGGTGAATTCTATAAAGATGGGTAACCTCTCATTGTGTTACCCATTCACATGCCTTTTATAAAGTTGTATTCTTTAAGCAATAAAGTTAACATCTTTTATAGTGACCTATTGTTCCTCATGTATTCTGGAGTTACTTACAGTTCTTTCCTCATTTTTAGGTGTTTTTGTACTGTGTATGTCAGCCTCAGTTTTATACATCATCATGGACAAAAGCTGATTTTTTTATTTTTTATTTTACTATGACCAACAAGTCATAAAATGCAATTATGTTTTGATGGTAAATTATTCTAAATAGGACAACTAATGTAAAGTAATTACAATGACCGACAGTGACATGGCCTGCATACTCACCAGGCATGTCACCCATTGATCATGTTTGGGATGCTCTGGATCGATGTGTACGACAGCATGTTTCAGTTTCCACCAATATCCAGCAACTTCGTACAGCCATTGAAGAGGAGTCCAACAACATTCAGGCCACAATAAACAGCCTGCTCAACTCTATGCGAAGGAGATGTGTCATGCTGCATGAGGGAAAATGGTGGTCACACCAGAAACTGACTAGTTTTTCTGATCCATGCCCCTACTGTTTTTTTTAGCTATCTGTGACCAACAGATGCATATCTGTATTCCTAGTCATGTGAAATCCATAGATTAGGGCCTAATGAATGTATTTAAATTGACTGATTTCCTTATATGAACTTTAAAAGGCTCTCCATGGTCAATCCAATGTCTAGGGTGGCCGTACAGAATTTATTGCAATGCTACAGAAGCTAGAGCAAACATACTTGCATGTTCGATCTCATCACTGACAATTTGAGCTAATTAGCATCTTTGCAACTACTTAGCATGTTAGCAAACCGTAATCCTTTAACCTAACTCCTAACCTTAAACCCTAACCCTGAGCCTAGCTAATGTTAGCATTTGCCACTTTGCTAACATTAGCGTTAGCCACCTGCCCACAACAAATTGGAATTATTGATATATCATACATTTAGCAAATTCGGAACATATTGTACGAATTGTAATTCGGAACATTTTGTACAGAATTCCAATTTGTAATATGTCATCCGAATTCCAATTTGTAATATGTCATCCGAATAGTAATTCGTAACATATATGAAAATCTTGAAGGATATCCACAAATTAATACATAGGCCTACCATACGAAACGTAACATATCATACTATTTGGAGTGTCCCGGATTGACATTTACTATGTTACATATACCCCTGAGTCAGTGTTGGAAGGACACTGAGGAACTTCTGCATCTTTATTTCGATAACTTTTGAAATGGCTGGAGCAATCATTGAAAACATGACGACAAAGAAGCCGGTATGTACTGGAATAATTTTGCTCAGTCTTCAAGTAGTGTCAGTTTTAGTCGGGGGATTGATCGGTAGGTGAAACCCAGTTTTGATTTTCTGTCAGATTAGGCTATCGGAAAGATTTCCACTTCTTTAGGATCATAAAAATGAAAAAAAAAAATATGCATTTGAAAATGGTCGCCTAATTTCATTTAGTTTATGTGACCTAACAAACAATATAGGCTATAATGAAGGCTATTGTAGAGAATCATTAGCCTACCATCTAAACCGCTTTGAAATATTTGTTAAATACCCCAAAATGTCATATTTACAGCTGTTTGACGCTGGTGACAGTGTACAAAACCAAAAGTAAAAATCAAATCAAGTTTATTTTATATAGCCCTTCGTACATCAGCTAATATCTCGAAGTGCTCTACAGAAACCCAGCCTAAAACCCCAAACAGCAAGCAATGCAGGTGTAGAAGCACGGTGGCTAGGAAAAACTCCCTAGAAAGGCCAAAATCTAGGAAGAAACCTAGAGAGGAACCAGGCTATGAGGGGTGACCAGTCCTCTTCTGGCTGTGCCGGGTGGAGATTATAACAGAACTATGCCAAGATGTTCAAAATGTTCATAATGACAAGCATGGTCAAATAATAATCATGAATAATTTTCAGTTGGCTTTTCATAGCCGATCATTAAGAGTTGAAAACAGCAGATCTGGGACAGGTGGCGGTTCCATAACCACAGGCAGAACAGTTGAAACTGGAATAGCAGCAAGGAGTCATCATGCCCGGTAGTCCTGACGTATGGTCCTAGGGCTCAGGTCCTCCGAGAGAGAGAAAGAAAGAGAGAAGGAGAGAATTAGAGAGAGCCAAGATTTAAAAAAAAAAGACCATTGAGGTACACTGTATGGCCAAAAGTATATGGACACCACTTCAAATTAGTGGAATCGGCTATTTCAGCCACAGCCATTGCTGACAGGTGTATAAAATTGAGCAAAAAGCCATTCAATCTCCATAGACAAACATTGGCAGTAGAATGGCCTTACTGAAGAGCTCAGTGACTCAAAGTGGCACCGTCATATGATGCCACCTTTCCAACAAGTAATTTCATCAAATTTCTGCCCTGCTACAGCTACCCCAGTTAACTGTGTTAGGTTCTAAATATCTGAGTAATAAATTGACGCACACTATAAAAGCTCCAACCAAGTTTATTCCCCCAAAGGATCGAACAGCTGAACAGGCAAAACATATTTCCACCAGTGATAGTATATATACCCCAATCTGGGTGGAGTCTCCTTCTTTCTAAACATTACATCTTTATTGCTCGGCAGGAAGTTA
The DNA here is from genome assembly GCF_029448725.1 of Salvelinus fontinalis. Lineage (NCBI taxonomy): Eukaryota > Metazoa > Chordata > Actinopteri > Salmoniformes > Salmonidae > Salvelinus > Salvelinus fontinalis. The sequence continues at coordinate 18,895,533 of NC_074678.1, read as the reverse complement.
AGTGATACGGGCAATAAACTGTTCCTTCTCCCTTAATGTGACCTGACCTCGACTCCCTTCCTCACTACACCACATCAATCCACCCTTGTCCGTGCCTGCCACATGTTATTGACCTTACTTTACGCAATACATTCCAAACTTAATTGCCTCCACCATATACATTCCTCCTACAGTTAAGTGATAGGGGCGGACATTAAAATGGTGCCGACAGAGAGGGCGTCCTCACTTCTAGTCCTTAGGAAACTTTGCAGTATTTAGTTTTTTATGTATTATTTATTACGTTGTTAGTCCAGAAAATCTTAAGTGTTATTACATACATCCAGGAAGAACTATTAGATATCAACTTCCAGGAATACGACTTTCCCGAAGCGGATCCTTTGTCCGAACTAGCCAGGGCATTTGAGCTGATTCCAGAGGCTGACCCAAAACAACGCCGCCAGAGAAGAGGTAGACGGATTGGTCTTCTGGTCAGACTTCGGAGGAGTGCACACTGCCCACCACTTCTGAGTATATTACTCGCTAGTGTCCAGTCTCTAGATAACAAGGTAGACAAAATTAGGGCAAGGGTTGCTTTCCAGAGAGACATTAGGGATTGTAACATACTCTGTTTCACGGAAACATGGCTCTCTTGGGAAAACATCTCTACGGGAAGAAGAAGGGTGGGGGTGTATGTTTCATGATTAACGACTCATGGTGTAATTGTAACAACACACCTGACCTAGAATTCCTCACAATCAAATGCTGACCGTATTATCTCCCAAGAGAATTCTCCTTGGTTATTGTCACAGCCATGTACAGTTGAAGTCGGACGTTTACATACACCTTAGCCAAATACATTTAAACTCAGTTTTTCACAATGCCTGACATTTAATCGTAGTAAAGATTCCCTGTCTTAGGTCAGTTAGGATCACCACTTTACTTTAAGAATGTGAAATGTCAAAATAATACTAGAGAGAATGATTTATTTCAGCTTTTATTTCTTTCATCACATTCCCAGTGGGTCAGAAGTTTACACACACTCAATTAGTGTTTCGTAGCATTGCCTTTAAATTATTTAACTTGGCTCAAACGTTTCGGGTAGCCTTCCACAGGCTTCCCACAATAAGATGGGTGAATTTTGGCCCATTCCTTCTGACAGAGCTGGTGTAACTGAGTCAGGTTTGTAGGCCTCCTTGCTCGCACACGCTTTTTCAGTTCTGCCCACAAATTTTCTATAGGATTGAGGTCAGGGCTTTGTGATGGCCACTCCAATAAATTGACTTTGCTGTCGTTACGCCATTTGGCCTCAACTTTGGAAGTATTCTTGGGGTCATTGTCCATTTGGAAGACCCATTTGCGACCAAGCTTTAACTTCCTGACTGATGTCTTGAGATGTTGCTTCAATATATCCACATAATTCTCCTCCCTCATGATGCCATCTATTTTGTGAAGTGCACCAGTCCCTTCTGCAGCAAAGCACCCCCACAGCATGATGCTGCCACCCTGTGCTTCATGGTTGCGATGGTGTTCTTTGGCTGGCAAGACTCCCCCATTTTCCTCCAAACATAACAATGTTCATTATGGCCAAACAGTTCTATTTTTGTTTCATCAGACCAGAGGACATTTCTCCAAAAAGTACGATCTTTGTCCCCATGTGCAGTTGCAAACCGTAGTCTGGCTTTTTTATGCCGGTAGTCTACTGCTGGAAAAACGTATGTGTTATGGCTTTACACCCCCTGCTATAATGTGGATAAAGGGTTACTTGTCTAACAGAACACAGAGGGTGTTCTTTAATGGAAGGCTATCAAATATAATCCAGTTAGAATCAGGAATTCCCCAGGGTAGCTGTTTAGGCCCCTTACTTTTTTAAATTTTTACTAACAACATGCCACTGACTTTGAGTAAAGCCAGAGTTTCTATGTATGCGGATGACTCAACACTATACACAGCGACTGAAATGACTGCAACAAAGAGATGCAGTTAGTTTCAGAGTGGATGGCAAGGAATAAGATAGACTAAAATATTTCTAAAACTAAAAGCATAGTATTTGGAACAAAACCCTCACTAAACCCTAAACCTCAACTAAATCTTGTAATAAATGATGTGGAAATTGAGCAAGTTGAGGTGACTAAACTGCTTGGAGTTACCCTGGATTGTAAACTGTCTTGATCAAAACATATTGATAGAACAGTAGCTAAGATGGGGAGAAGTACAGTATGTCTATGATAAGGCGCTGCGCTACCTTCTTGACAGCACTGTCAACAAGGCAGGTCCTACAGGCCTTAGTTTTGTCACACCTGGAATACTGTTCAGTTGTGTGGTCAGGTGCCACAAAAAAAGGACTTTGCAATTGCAATTGGTTCAGAACAGGGCAGTACGGCTGGCCCTTGGATGTACACAGAGAGCTAATATTAATAACATGCATGTCAATCTCTCCTGGCTCAAAGTGGAGGAGAGATTGACTTCATCACTGCTTGTATTTATGAGAGGTATTGACATGTTGAATGCACCCAGCTGTCTGTTTGAACTACTGGTGCACAGCTCGGACACCCATGCATACCCCACAAGACATGCAACAAGAGGTCTCTTCACAGTCCACAAGTCCAGAACAGACTATGAAAGGCACACAGTACTAAATAGAGTCATGACTACATGAAACTCTACTCCACATCAAGTAACTCATGCAAGCAGTAAAATTAGATTTAAAAAACAGATAAAAAAAAAACCTTATGGAACAGCAGGGACTGTGAAGGAACACAAACATAAGTGCGCACACACACACACACACACACACACACACACACACACACACACACACACACACACACACACACACACACACACACACACACACACACACACACACACACACACACACACACACACACACACAATAGCATACGCACTATACACAGACGTACACATGGATTTTGTACTGTATATATGTGGTAGTGGTGGAGTAGGGGCCTGAGGGCACACAGTCAGAATGTATTGTAATGTTTTTAAAATTGTATAAACTGCCTTAATTTTGCTGGACCCCAGGAAGAGTAGCTGCTGAATGGGGATCCATAATAAATACAAATAAAAGCCCCCCCCCCCCCCGCCCTCTTTTTGGCAAATCTGACCACGACTCCATTTTGCTCCTCCCTTCCTATAGGCAGAAACTCAAACAGGATGTACCCGTCTTAAGAACTATTCAGAACTGGTCTGACCAATCGGAATCCACGCTGTTTTGATCACGCGGACTGGGATATGTTCCAGGTAGCATCAGAGAATAATATCGATGTATATGCCGATTCGATGAGTGAGTTTATAAGGAAGTGCATAGGATATGTTGTACCCACTGTGACTATTAAAACCTACCCTAACCAGAAATCGTTGATAGATGGTGGCATTCGCACAAAACTGAAAGCGCGAACCACCGCATTTAACCACGGCAAGGCGACTGCGATTATGGCTGAATAAAAACAGTGTAGTTATTCCATCCGCAAGGCAATCAAACAAATAAAATGTCCGTATAGAGACAAAGTGGAGTCGCAATTCAACGGCTCAAACATGAGACGTATGTGGCAGGTTCTACAGACAATCACGGGCTTCAAAAGAAAACCAGCTACGTCGTCTTGCTTCCAGATAAACTTAACCCTTTCTTTGCCCACTTTGAGGATAATACAGTGCCACCGACGCGGCCTGCTACCAAGGATTGTGGGCTCCCTTCTCCGTGGTTGATGTGAGTAAGACGTTTAAACGTGTTAAACCTCGCAAGGCTAACGGCCCAGACGGCATCCCTAGCCGCGTACTTAGAGCATGCACAGACTAGTTGGCTGGTGTGTTTACGGACATATTCAATCTCTACCTATCCCAGTCTGCTGTCCCCACATGCTTCAAGATGGCCACCATTGTTCCTGTTCCCAAGATGGCAAAGGTAACTGAACTAAATGACTATCACCCTGTAGCACTCATTTCTGTCATCATGAAGTGCTTTGAAAGGCTAGTCAAGGATCATATCACCTCCACCTTACTTACCTATCACCCTATACCCACTTCAATTTGCTTACCGCCCCAATAGGTCCACAGACAATGCAATCGCAACCACACTGCACACTGCCCTATCCCATCAAGACAAGAGGAATAACTACGTAAGAATGCTGTTCATTGACTGTAGCTCAGCATTCAACACCATAGTACCCTACAAGCTCATTAAGCTTGAGGCCCTGGGTCTCAACCCCGCCCTATGCAATTGGGTACTGGACTTCCTGACGGGCCGCCCCCAGGTGGTGAAGGTAGTAAACAACATCTCCACTTCGCTGATCCTCAACACTGGGGCCCCACAAGGGTGCGTGCTCAGCCCGCTCCTGTACTACCTGTTCACCCATGACTGCACGGCCATGCACGTCTCCAACTCAATCATCAAGATTGCAGACAACACAACAGTGGTAGGCTTGATTATCAACAACAACGAGACAGCTTACAGGGAGGAGGTGAGGGCACTCGAAGTGTGGTGTCGGCAAAACAACCTCTCACTCAACGTCAACAAAACAAAGGAGATGATCGTGGACTTCAGGAAACAGCAGAGGGAGCACCCCCATATCCACATCAACAGGACAGCAGTGGAGAATGTGGAAAGTTTTAAGTTCCTCGGCGTACACATCACAGACAAACTGAAATGGTTCAGCCACACAGACAGTGTGGTGAAGAAGGCACAACAGCGCCTCTTCAACCTCAGGAGGCTGAAGAAATTTGGCTTGTCACCTTAAACCCTCACAAACCCTTACAGGTGCACAATTGAGAGCATCCTGTCGGACTGCATCACCACCTGGTACGGCAACTGCACCGCCCACAACTGCAAGGCTCTCCAGAGGGTGGTGCGGTCTGCACAACGCATCACCGGGGGCAAACTACCTGCCCTCCAGGACACCTACAGCACCCGATGTCACAGGAAGGCCAAAAAGATCATCAAGGACAACAACCACCCGAGCCACTGCCTGTTCACCCTGCTACCATCCAGAAGGCAAGGTCAGTACAGGTGCATCAAAGCTGGGACCGAGAGACTGATAAACAGCTTTTATCTCAAGGCCATCAGACTGTTAAACAGCCATCACTAACACAAAGAGATTGCTGCCTACCTACAGACTTGAAATCATTGGCCACTTTAATAAATGGATCACTAGTCACTTTAATAATGCCACTTTAATTATGTTTACATATCTTGCATTACTAATCTCATTTGTATATACTGTATTTTATGCCATCTATTGCATCATGACCATGCCGCTCTGTCATTGCTCATCCATATATTTATATGTATATATCCTTATTCCATTCCTTTAATTAGATTTGTGTGTATTAGGTAGTTGTTGTGGAATTAGATTACATGTTAGATATTGCTGCGCTGTCAGAACTAGAAGCACAAACATTTCGCTATACTCGCAATAACATCTGCTGACCATGTGTTTGTGACCAATAAAATTGTATTTTATTTTATTTGATGCAGATAACCATTAACTTCTGATGTAGACCCTAGAATATAACACTCAATATTTCAATAGGATACCTGATAATGAACAATATTCCAAGTTTAGGAGTCAGAACCCAGAGCCTAAGATCACCATACGCAATACCAAGCGTCGGCTGAAGTGGTGTAAAGCTCGGCGCCATTGACTCTGGAGCAGTGGAAATGTGTTCTCTGGAGTGACGAATCACGCTTCATCTCCTAGCAGTCTGATGGACGAATCTGGGTTTGGCGGATGCCAGGAGAACACTATCTGCCCGAATGCGTAGTGTCAACTGTAAAGTTGGGTGGAGGAGGAATAATGGTCTGGGGCTGTTTTTTCTTGGTTTGGGCTGGGACCCTTAGTTCCAGTTAAGGGAAATCTTAACGCTACAGCATGCAATTACATTCGAAATGATTCTGTACTTCCAACTTTCCAACCCCATCCAAGACCTTTGGGATGAATTGGAACACCGACTGCGAGCCAGACCTAATCACCCAACATCAGTGCCTGACCTCACTTATGCTCTTGTGGCTGAATGGAAGCAAGTCTCCTCAACAATGTTCCAATATCTAATGGAAGGTCTTCCCAGATGAGTGGATGCTGTTATTGCAACAAAGGGGGGGGGGGGGGGGGGGGGGCAGCTCCATATTAATGTCCATGATTTTGGAAATGGATGTTCAATGAGTAGGTTTCCACATACTTTTGGTCATGTAGTGTAGAACGGCTACACTGCTATCAGACTTGCTTTCAATACATTTGATCGGGTCGTGCACAAGGCTTCATACTCTCAGATTATAGGAAATATTTACCAGTCCATTGGATCATAAACATTACAGCAAATTTATTTAGACATTAAAAGTCCATAGGTTATGTCAGTGATATGGATAATTTTACGCATCTTTCCCTATTTTCGCACGAGGCAGCTTGAGGTGTCCGAACAGTTTCTTTACTACAGGATCATTCTCCACTACTAGTTAGCTGTTTTTAGTTCATTAACACACACAGGAAGAATATTGCAATACTGTACTTTCCACTGATTCAATTGAACTGCAACTTGTCATGTGCATAACCAGCCTGTAAGGTGGTTCAAACTCTTCCTCTGTTCCCTATCAGTTGCTAGCCTATAAGCCCACATACATATCTATAAATATTAACACATTTCTGTAAAATTGTGAATGTTCACGTTTGAATAATGTATTTGATATCCCTCTCTATCAGCTCCCAGTCCCACCATGGCTATCCACTATCTGGCTACTAAATGTGTGGACATCCACCAACCCCACATTCACCACAAACACATGGGGCCCGAATGGTTGATGCATTTGGGGCCCAAACAGTATCACAAGATCTGTGACTTCGACAAGTCCTTGGGGAAGACTATTGATGTCAACAACACAGTGTTTTCTCTCCATGTTCCCTTGCCCAACAAACAGATGAGCCCCTGGTTCCAGTTCCTGCGGATGGTTCCACAGTTTACATTGGCTTCAGAATAGTCAACCAGATAGGTAAGTGACATTCCATTTTACTGTAGCTTTCACCTGGATACACCTGGTTAGGCTATGTCATGAAAAGAGCAGGTGTTCCTAATTTTTTGTACACTCAGTGTATATCTGGCTGTGTACAGTACAGTGAGCATACAAAACATTTAGGACACCTGCTCTTTCCATGACAGACTGGCCAAGTGAATCCAGTTGAAAGCTATAATCTCTTATTGATGTCACTTGTTAAATCCACTTCAATCAGTGTAGATGAAGGGGAGGAGACTGGTTAAAGAAGGATTGTTAAGACTTGAGACAATTCAGACATGGATTGTGTATGTGTGCCATTCAGGGGGTAAATGGGCAAGACAAAATGCCAGGAGCACCCGGTTTTGTCAAGAACTGCTACACTGCTAAGTTTTTCATGCTCGACAGCCAACTTGATACAACTGTGGGAAGCATTGGAGTCAACATGGGCCAGCATCCCTGTGGAACGCTTTTGACACCATGGTTAGAGTCCATGGCCCAATGAATTGAGGCTATTCTGAGGGCAAAAGGGGGTGGGGGTGCAACTCAATATTAGGAAGGTGTTCCTAATGTTTGGTATACACAGTATATATCTCAATGGTTAGCATTTTGTAGGAGACAGTAAGTGGTGAGTACATGTTCTTTCAGATGATTAAATGAGAATATTTGTACTCTCCTGTGTACACTCTTCTTCAAGATGAGACTGTAAGGAATCACCTCTGCCTACTGGGAGTAGATTGGGCTAATTGTCTTTGGCTTTTCAATCCTCCTTATATTTGACCTGAGTGAGAAGTAGTATTCATCAATTCGTTTTTATTTTGGCATTAGTTGATCTGTTTCATTTTGACAAAGATAGTATTTGACTCTCAAAAGTGAATGGGATGAATCCATTCCACAACATCTGGTCATTAGACTTGGGGACAGAGATAGCAGTATTCTTCAGAAAATAACTGCATCTCTATGTCTATGATACAAACCCACTATTACATTATAATTAGAACTATAATGTTGGGAGCATTTTCCTCATTATCCTTATATTATAAAAAATGACATTGTATTCTCCTTAACCTAAACCACAGATGGCCTTCATCATTGTGGCTAGTATTTCATTGTGCCTGTACTTCCTCTTTCTGTGTGTCAGGGTTTAGCAGGTATTCTAGTACTTCAATGGGAAAATAGGCCAACTGCTGGCCATGACAGAAAATAGAAGACCATGACAGAAAACAGGGTGGGTAAAAGGCAATAATTATTCAATTTGTTTTAAAGTGGCACAGTACCACTCCATTACTTTGAGTTTGTCTCAACACTAACAAGTATAGAATCAGTTTACCCTACTCTCAATCCTAAACATAACCATAATGAGGATGAATGAATATCTGTGGTAAGGGTAAACTTCTATCTTTTCTATCATTGGGCACAGACAGTGCTTCCCAATACCCTTTAGTTGGTCTTAACACTAACATGTCTGTCATGGTGTTATCGGGGTATTATCTTCACGTTCAAGTTCCTGGTGTTGGACACTCTGGCGTATGCAGCCGTGACTGTCATCTTCTTTATCGTCAGTCAGGTGAGAGCAACAATAATATCCTGGAGTGATGGGTCACATGGGTCAATTTGTTCTGTTTTAAGAGTAGAATAACCATCCCTCTTGTGTAATTCAGATACATTATTTCCTGTTTTGGGGGACAATAAATTCCTATTTTATTGTTTTACATTCTATTGTATTCTACTCCATTCCATTCCACCAGGTTATTGAAGTCTACTGGCGCTTGGGTGACTACTCTTTCTGCTTGGGTGACTACTCTATCCAGATGCACAGTCACGGTGCCTTTCTCACAGGAACCTACAGCATGTGGAACTTTGTGTTGTCCATCCTGTTTCTCTACTCACCCTCCCACAAGACTCACATTGACAAGACAGATAACACCGGATCAACAGGTTAACACCCTCTTCAGACTCTATCAATTTGAATATGTTGTTGAGAGGACAGCATTTAACAATACATAATAATAAAATAATATCAAATAAAGAAAATACTGACTCCCCTACGGACTCGGGAGAGATGAAGGTCAAGAGCCATGCGTCCTCCGAAACACGACGCTGCCAAGCCGGACTGCTCGCTTAACCTGGAAGCCAGCCGCACCAATGTGTCGGAGGAAACACCGAAGTCAGCTTGCAGGCGCCCGGGCCGCCACAAGGAGTCGCTAGAGTGCGATGGGACAAGGAAATTCCGACCGACCAAACCCTTCCCTAACCCGGACGACGCTGGGCCAATTGTGCTCCGCCTCATGGGTCTCCCGGTCACGGCTGGCTGTGACAAAGCCTTGGATCGAACCCGGGTCTGTAGTGACACCTCAAGCACCGCTATGCAGTGCCTTAGACCGCTGCGAAACTTTGAAGGCCCTCATGGTATATTTGTCATGCCCATGTATTTCAGTTTTGTACTGACTGTTAAAGTATGTGTGTGTCAACAAACTTGGACTTAATCAGTATTTTAATAGATGGCCTACATTTAATTTAAACATAGCATATCTTAAAATGTATTTAACCTTTATTTTGACAGGGAGTCAAGGTCTCTTTAACAGATGAGCCCTGTATACACATCAATACACAATAACACATATCAATATACTCTACATGTATCAATTTACAATGCCTTCAGAAAGTATTCAGACCCCTTTGACTTTTTCCACATTTTGTTACGTTACAGTCGTATTGTAAAATTGATTAAATTAATTTTTCCCTCATCAATCTACACACAATACCTCATAATGATGAAGTCAAAACAGGTTTTTAGAAATTTTTGCAAATGTATAAAAATAGAAATAACTGATTTACATAAGTATTCAGCCCTTTGCTATGAGACCCGAAATTGAGCTCAGGTGCATTCTGTTTCTATTGATCATCCTTGAAATGTTTCTACAACTTGATTGGAGTCCACATGTGGTAAATTCAATTGATTGGACATGATTTGGAAAGGCACACACCTGTATATATAAGGTCCCACAGTTGACAGTGCATGTCAGAGCAAAAACCAAGCCATGAGGTTGAAGGAATTGTCCACAGAGCTCTGAAACAGGATTGTGTCGTGACACATATCTGGGGAAGGGTACCAGAACACTTATGTAGCATTGAAGGTCCCCAAGAACACAATGGCCTCCATCATTCTTAAATGGAAGAAATTCAGAACCACCAAGACTTGGTGGAACCAACCAAGACTTCCTAGCTGGCCACCCGGCCAAACTGAGAAATTGGGGGAGAAGAGCCTTGGTCATGGAGGTGACTAACAACCTGATGGTCACTCTGACAGAGCTCAAGAGTTCCTCTGTGGAGGTAGGAGAACCTTCCAGAAGGACAACCATCTCTGCAGCACTCCACCAATCAGGCCTTTATGTTAGAGTGGCCAGACGGAAGCCACTCCTCAGTAAAAGGCACATGACAGCCCACTTGGAGTTTGCCAAAAGGCACTTAAAACGGCACTCAGACCATGGGAAACAAGATTCTCTGGTCTGATGAAACCAAGATTGAACTCTTTGGCCTGAATGCAGAGCATCACGTCTGGAGGAAACCTGGCACCACCCTACTGTGCAGCATGGTGGTGGCAGCATCATGCTGTGGGGATGTTTTTCAGCGGCAGAGACTGGGAGACTAATCAGGATCGAGGGAAAGATGAATGGAGCAAAGTACAGAGAGATCCTTGATGAAAACCTGCTCCAGAGCGCTCAGGACCCTAAGCACACAGCCAAGACAACGCAGGAGTGGCTTCGGGACAAGTCTCTGAATATCATTGAGTGGCCCAGACAGAGCCCGGACATGAACCCGATCGAACATCTCTGGAAAGACCTGAAAATAGCCTGACAGAGCTTAAGAGGATCTGCAGAGAAGAATTGGAGAAACTCCCCAAATACAGGTGTGCCAAGCTTGTAGCGTCATACCCAAGAAGACTCAAGGCTTTAATCACTGCCAAAAGTGCTTCCACAAAGTACTGAGTAAAGGGTCTGAATAATTATGTAAATGTGATATATATATTTTTAAATAATTCTAAAAACCTGTTTTTGCTTTGTCATAATGTAATATTGTGTGTAGATTGATGAGGGGAAAAAACTATTTCATACATTTTTGAATTTGGCTGTAACATAACAAATTGTGGAAAAAGTCGAGGGGTCTGAATACTTTCCGAATAGACAGAATAGACACATCAATATTCACATCGATAAACCTAATACAGTAGCTATGAGATTGAGGAACAGTCAGGGGGCAGGCTCACAGGCAGAGGGAGCCCTGTATATAAAGAAGGAGACGTGGAGATAAATTGCACAATTCCAGTCCTCCCTCCAACCAGCGTTCCCACCATTCCATGTATTCAGACAGACCAGAGAGAAAAAAGGTCGTTCCTCCTTTCTGTCTGTCACTCAGCCGTGCAGCTCAACGGAATCGCGGTTGGCTAAAAGTCGACATAGTCGGCCATAACAGTAGGTTTATGTTAATTTAAAAATATATTAATTACTTTATACCCAAGAAAAGCACGACGACTCGATTTCAGCGGACTTCAAGATACTTTATCGATTCCAAGAGGCAATGAAAACAGATTTTTCGAAAATTGTGCAGCCCTAGAGATTAAGATTTGGTTTAAGATTTTGCGCTTGTAACAGAGGCCAGCCATAAAGCAGGTGAGTGCAGAGCTATCGGGGTTAGATTAATGAGAACAGAATATACATAATTCTAATTCTATAGGCGTTAAGAGCACATGTAACTAAACTTCTACAGATTATAGTTGGTATGGATGTGTATGATTAGGATACCTGCCTTTTTGTTACACGTCGGGTTTCTCTCACTCCTGCCTGCGTGATGCCGTTGTCTTGCCATATGGTCAGTCTCTTATCCCATGTGGGTTTAAGCAAATGTGTAGCATCACTGTTTTACTCCTGCGCCAGCATAGTATATGTTCTTGTAATATATACATGTTTTTGTAATTGCATAGTAATGGAGTTTTTGCTGTTGGGTAGAACAACTTGATGTTATCCTTTATGCTGTCTTCTACAGAGGAACTCACACATGTCTTGGGTTGAATAAAACACCAATAATAATCTTTAATAATAAATCAATGTATGGCCCACCTCTACCTTATGTTTGTGTGTGGTGCCTTGAGGGTTAGCACACACTGCGGATATCAGCCTTTTTTGAATAAATGTGATGAGTCTGAACTTGTGACCGTTGATGTGTAGTTGCAGAGACAGTGCAAGGATAAATGGACAATTCTGGAACTTGTTCTGTGTTCAATGTTTTAAGATTTTTTTCCCATCTCTGCTAAATGGTAAATCTAGATCTTTTTTCATCTCTGCTAAATGGTAAATCTAGATCTTTTTTCATCTCTGCTAAATGGTAAATCTAGATCTTTTTTCATCTCTGCTAAATGGTAAATCTAGATCTTTTTTTCATCTCTGGTAAATTATAAATCTAGATTTTTTTTTCCTTCTCTGGTAAATGGTAAATATAGATCTTCATCTTCTCAGGAAGTGATCATAACCTCTTAGAAAAAAAGGTGCTATATCTCAAACCTTAAAGGGTTCTTTGGCTCTCTCCATAGGAGAACCCTTTGAAAAACCCATTTTGGTTCCAGGTAGAACCCTTTTTGATTCCAGGTAGAAATCTTTTGGGTTCCATGTAGAACCCTTTCCATAGAGGGTTCTACGTGGAACAAAAAATGGTTCTACCTGTAACTTAAAAGGGTTATCCTATGGGGACAGCCGAAGAGCTGTTTTGGAACCCTTTTTTCTGAGAGTGTATGAATGCTGTTTCACCAGTCTGGTCTGGTTGAGCCTGTAAGGTACTGTGACCAGTTCAGACACCTGCACTGTCATGTCCAAGACTTTATAAGATGACCTGTAATGGAATTAACAAGAATAGCACATCTTCTTTAACTGTTTCTTAGTGTTGCCAAAGTTGACTTGAAAGCAGTAACCTTGGTTCAGAATGATGTCTGTCTGAAAGGCCTGATGAAGATTCACCATTATTAGTGTGTCGGTGTTCTTTGCCCATTAGACTTACAGTACATGTACCTGAAATGAATATCTTCTTTCACCTTCAAAAGGTCTGAGCCTGTTCATGCCATGCAAGATTTTTGAATGTAGAAATATAATGTAATTATATTAGAAACCACTGCTGTAGATCATTTAAGGTGAATCAAAAGGTCAGGCGAGAAGTGGAGTAATTACCCACCTGTGGCTTTGTGTCCCAAATGGCACCCTATTATGTAATGCACTTATTTTGAACAGAGCCCTAATGCACTAGCCTTTATAGGGAATAGGGATCTATTTGGGATGCAGTTTTTGAATCAGTTTGAAGTTCCTGTGATTCTGACAGGTTCTAGTTCCCCCTGCCTTAATCTGGTTTGATGATTCAGTTAACATGGCATGGATTAACAGAGATCAAACTACACATAAGGGATAACAAGGGTATGATTGTGCTAACTGTTCTTTTCCTTAATTCTCTGCCCCCATGCCCCTCTCCCACTCTTCTATTCGTCAACACCAGTTACACTGGCAAGCCACAGCTATTGGTTTAATATGAGGAGGAACATCCTTTGTTTGGTTTTGTCTGTCAACCAACCCTTGTTAGAACCTATCAGAGTCATGAACTTTGTGTGGGTGTGCAGTGATGGAAAAAGTACCCAATTGTCATACTTGAGGAAAAGTAAAGATATCTAAATAGAAAATGACTCAAGTAAAAGTGTAAGTCACCCAGTAAAACACTACTTGAGTAAAAGTCTAATAGTATTTGGTTTTAAATATACTTAAGTATCAAAAGTAAATGTAATCACTAAAATATACTGAAGTATCAAAAGTAAAAGTATAAATCATTTAAAATTCCTTATATTAAGCAAACCAGACGGCACAATTTTTTTTATTAAGCAAGCCAGGGGCACTTTCCAACACTCAGACATAATTTAAAAAACGAAGCCTTCATGTTTAGTGAGTCCGCCAGATCAGAGGCAGTAGAGATGACTAGGGGTGTTCTCTTGATAAGTGCGTGAATTGGACCATTTTCCTGCAAAGCAATCAAAATGTAATGAGTACTTTTGGGTGTCATGAAAAATGTATGGAGAAAAACATACATTGTTTTCTTTAGGAATGTAGGGAAGTAAAAGTAAAAGTAGTCAAAAATATAAATAGTAAAGTACAGATACGCCCAGAAATGACTTAAGTAGTACTTTAATGTATTTTTACTTAAGTACTTTACACCACTATGTGTGTTTCAAAGTGATGAAGTTATTCTGACGCTGTGACTCAAGGCAGCACTCTGTTCAACACCAAAAGGCTGAGCATGCAGAATGTTAGAATGATACATTTTTGAGTGGTTTCTACTTAACCAGCCTCATTATAGACAGACTCCTCACAGGTTATTGTATTTTAAAGCATGATCTACATTGATGCCTTTGCACTAGGCTACTCCAGCTCCTATGCCAAACTGCATCCCATAGGGCAGAACTGTCTGAAAGGTTCGTAAACTGGTTGTAATGATGTTATTTCAAACATCGTTGCCCTTTGGAATTGGGTTATGTTGTAAAGACTGTATATATCTGCATGCAAGTTGAGGAAAGCCTATAGGTTTGTCTGTATTCCTTTATGGGTGGCCCCAGTTGAGCATTTGAATCGCAGCCAGTCCCAGCAGGGCATCCAGATTTCAGTGGCCTTTTTGTTGTGTCTCAACAACCCAGTCAGACCCCACTGTGTCATTAGTTTGTTTGTGAACTCAACTGTTCCTTTGGCTGTGTTGTTTTTACTCTCAGTCTCTGAAAGAGTTTTGAGTTCCTCAAGCAGCCAGATAAGAGATTATGCTGTGCCCTGCCGTTGTGTGGGCCTACAGTGGTTAGAAAGTTCAGTGTATGGAACAACCAGCCAAACATACTGAACACTGACTATAACAATAACACTAAATTCTAAAGCTTATTTGAACTAATGTCCACTGAATATGTAGGTCTACCTATTGATGGGTTTTAGGGATTATTGTCGATCCAACTTGAGGAAAGGTTTAGTGATTTATGAGACGTTACAGTCAGTAATATGTGATTAAACCTGCTGAATCACAGAGGAATGACAAACAGCTTGTCATAGCAGGAAGCAACCAAAACAGGGTTAAAACGGACAATTTCACCTTTTCCCCCTGGGGCTCCGAAAGCTTAGCTCTTTTATCCAGAATGGGGCGGAATGATGACATCATAGGTAGCGTTGCCTGGACAACTGAGCAGCGTAGATGGAATTAAAAGCCTCCATGCCACTCCTCATCTGTATCATTGGGTTAGCAGGGCGTCTCCCATTCATTCACACCAACAGATACACACACACGCACGCACACAGGTACACACACAACACACACAAGAACAACACGCACGACATGTACACACGTGTGTGTGTGCGTTGTGTTGTGTGTGTGTTGTGTGTGTGTTGTGTGTGTGTGTGTGTGTGTGTGTGTGTGTGTGTGTGTGTGTGTGTGTGTGGAACGAACAGCTGACTGAAGACAGGACAGCCGGGTGTTTGTGCGGTTGAGTCCGTTTCTGCGATAACATTGACTCTTAACAACGTGATGAAACTTTGTGGCCCCTTGCTGGAACAAGCAAAGTGTTGTAGCAAAGGATGAAAATGGGCTTAGAAACTCTAACCCTGGAAATTTGACTGATTAACTCATGCGTACACTCGCAATGTCTGCCTGGTATTGTGATGCAATATTGGCCATCGTAATGTAGCATGTTCATTCAAATGATGTTATCTGATGTGGCTCATGCAATGGAGTCTATTTTTTGCAACGTCAGTTGAGTTGAATCAACAAATCACAGCACATATTGATGGGTACACTTCCTGGTTTTACTTCCTGCTTCGCTCCTATGGGTACACTCGCAATGGCCACCAGTCCACCCATTATGCCATAATGTATTTGCTATTTCAACGGTTATTATGGAGACCCCGGTCATTTGGCTGACCAATTACCATCATCCAAAATTCCATTACCGTTACATCCCTACTGTAACGTCGACGCAGGGAGTCAGGGAACAGGTGCAGTTAGTGAGTTTAATATTAACGAACATAGAACGATACAAAACAAAATAAACGTCTCACAAGAAAACATAACCAATACTCTTTGATAATAAAAGAGTGCTATATAAAGGGTAAGTAATCAGGGAGTAATGAAGTTCAGGTGTGACTGATGATGAGTCACAAATGTGCGTAAAGATGGGTTGCCAGGACCGGTGGTTAGTAGAACGGCGATGTCGAGCGCCGGGGAGCGGGAGTAGACGTGACACCTACGTTGAGCTCTCTAGTGGAACACAGGTGAAAATCGCTTTCTGTTCCCATGAATGAATGGTATTTAAAGAGACTAGTCCACTTGGAGTGGTGTGTGTGTGTGTGACTGTGTGTGTGGGGTGGGGTGGGGAGGTGGGGTGATGGAAGGAAGTTATTTTTGGAAGCTGACATCAGTGTGAAGTTGGGGGCCAATCTGGTGCTGTTGTTGGAGTGCCATTCTGTTGTGTCTGAGTCAGACAAGTGCTGAAAACAGACAAGTGCTGTTGACTGGACGCAAAGGAGTGTGTGTTGTTTGTATGTGTGTGTGTGTGTTGTTTGTGTGTGTGTGTGTGTGTGTGTGTGTGTGTGTGTGTGTGTGTGTGTGTGTGTGTGTGTGTGTGTGTGTGTGTGTGTGTGTGTGTGTGTTGTGTGTTGTGTGCAGTGCTTTTTGTAAGTACATGGAGTAGCCAGCCAAATAGAAAAAGTTGCCAGCCAGGGAGTTCCTGTCTGAGGGGGCATGCCCCCCACAATATGTGTTTTGCAGAACAAGCTCTATTTTGGTGGCCTCTGGTACATTCTAATGCCTTGATTCCAGCTGAAATACACAGCTACATTATTGAATATTTTAATGACTTTACCTCCCAGATTGGTAAAATGAGTTGTGGTATAGAAAGACATGACTTTACAATTAAAATGACTGAAAATGTATCAATTCAGTGTGCTGTTAGTTGTTTTGGATATTGGTTAGGCCTAGGCCTATATGATCAGCACTAAGTAAGGTTATTGTTAAAAAAGGCTATCTTAATTAAAGTCATATTTACAGTTGTACTGCAACATATATCAAATCAAATCAAATCAAATTTGATTTGTCACATACACATGGTTAGCAGATGTTTATGCGAGTGTAGGGAAATGCTTGTGCTTCTAGTTCTGACAATGCAGTAATAACCAACGAGTAATCTAACAAAACAATTTCACAACAACTACCTTATACATACAAGTGTAAAGGGATGAAGAATATGTACATAAAAATATATGAATGACTGATGGTACAGAACGGCATAGGCAAGATGCAGTAGATGGTATAGAGTACAGTATATACATATGAGATGAGTAATGTAGGGTATGTAAACATATAAAGTGGCATTGTTTAAAGTGGCTAGTGATACATGTATTACATAAAGATGGCAAGATGCAGTAGATGGTATAGAGTACAGTATATACATATGAGATGAGTAATGTAGGGTATGTAAACATTATATTAAGTGGCATTGTTTAAAGTGGCTAGTGATACATTTTTTACATACATCTTTCCATTATTAAAGTGACTGGAGTTGAATCGGTATGTTGGCAGCAGCCACTAAATGTTAGTGGTGGCTGTTTAACAGTCTGATGGCCTTGAGATAGAAGCTGTTTTTCAGTCTATTGGTCCCAGCTTGATGCACCTGTACTGACCTCACCTTCTGGATGATAGCGGGGTGAACAGGCAGTGGCTCGGGTGGTTGTTGTCCTTGATGATCTTTATGGCCTTCCTGTGACATCGGGTGGTGTAGGTGTCCTGGAGGGCAGGTAGTTTGCCCCCGGTGATGCGTTGTACAGACCTCACTACCCTCTGGAGAGCCTTACGGTTGTGGGCGGAGCAGTTGCCGTACCAGCTGGGGATACAGCCCGACAGGATGCTCTCGATTGTGCATCTGTAGAAGTTTGTGAGTGCTTTTGGTGACAAGCCGAATTTCTTCAGCCTCCTGAGGTTGAAGAGGCGCTGCTGCGCCTTCTTCACCACGCTGTCTGTGTGGGTGGACCAATTCAGTTTGTCCGTGATGTGTACGCCAAGGAACTTAAAACTTACTACCCTCTCCACTACTGTCCCGTCGATGTGGATAGGGGGGTGCTCCCTCTGCTGTTTCCTGAAGTCCTCAATCATCTCCTTTGTTTTGTTGACTTTGAGTGTGAGGTTCTTTTCCTGACACCGCACTCCGAGGGCCCTCACCTCCTCCCTGTAGGCCGTCTCGTCGTTGTTGGTAGTCAAGCCTACCACTGTAGTGTCGTCCGCAAACTTGATGATTGAGTTGGAGGCGTGCATGGCCACGCAGTTGTGGGTGAACAAGGAGTACAGGAGAGGGCTCAGAACGCACCCTTGTGGGGCCCCAGTGTTGAGGATCAGCGGGGTGGAGATGTTGTTACCTACCCTCACCACCTGGGGGCGGCCCGTCAGGAAGTCCAGCACCCAGTTGCACAGGGCGGGGTCGAGACCCAGGGTCTCGAGCTTGATGACGAGTTTGGAGCATACTATGGTGTTAAATGCTGAGCTGTAGTCGATGAACAGCATTCTCACATAGGTATTCCTCTTGTCCAGATGGGTTAGGGCAGTGTGCAGTGTGGTTGCGATTGCGTCGTCTGTGGACCTATTGGGGCGGTAAGCAAATTGGAGTGGGTCTAGGGTGTCAGGTAGGGTGGAGGTGATATGGTCCTTGTCTAGTCTCTCAAAGCACTTCATGATGACGGAAGTGAGTGCTACGGGGCGGTAGTCGTTTAGCTCAGTTACCTTAGCTTTCTTGGGAACAGGAACAATGGTGGCCCTATTGAAGCATGTGGGAACAGCAGCCTGGGATAAGGATTGATTGAATATGTCCGTAAACACACCAGCCAGCCGGTCTGCGCATGCTCTGAGGACGCAGCTGGGGATCCCGTCTGGGCGTGCAGCCTTGCGCGGGTTAACATGAATTGCCACAATGATGTTTTCTTGCTCTGCTGCTGTGGACACCTTTCAATCCTAGGAAAATACAACAAGATCTTTGGTTTACTTGTCCTGATGCAATACCATGGACATATCTACGTTGTATGATTTATGAATAGGAGAATAACTTTATTCAGTCAGTTTGACACCTTTTATAAACTAGTCATCACTTCCTGTTCGGTCAACAATCAAAGAACAGTAAATAGCCTATGCTCCCGACTCCGTGGCTGGCTATAGTAGGCCTATGAAACAGGCGAAAGAAAATAATTGAATGTGCCACAAAACAATAATTAAGTAGATTTCAACTCATTGTCACCACGTACACCACGTAATTCACTTACAGGAGACGATGAAGAAGCATCATGCTCTCCCTCCGTGAAAATCGGTAGAAAGCTATACAGACTTTTCTGACTAACGAATTGAAACGTTAAAATTGAATAGAAGCCTAGTTAATTAATGAAGTGGAAAAAGTACCCGGCTAACAATGAGTCTGTTATCGGCTATTTGGCCGACGGCCGGTGCTTATGGAAAACACTGTGTGTGTGTGTCCATGTGCTATGTGTTCATCTGTGGTCTGCAGACAGCAGTGGTGGAGCTGCTGAAGCAGAACAGTCCAGTTCTGCAGCCTCTGCACTTCCTTGTTGGATGTCCTTGTGTCACTCCCCTGTAGAGGCAGACATACATCCTGGTCCCTTCTAAGTGAAGGTCAGTCAGGACTACCTAGGGTGTGTTTTGAATACAGGGTCATGGGTGTGTTGTAAATGCAGACTAATGGCTGAACTATAGTACTGTACTGTAGCTGACAGTGCTCAACATTAGCTAGGTCACCTCCAGACAATACGATGTCAGACAGAGAGCCTTGTTGTGAACCACAGACAGTGTGGAAGCTGCTGTCACACAGTTGTGATGGGGTATTTATAGACTCCTGCTTTGTGTGTGCTTGCGCTAGCTCTCCCGCCTCTCCCCTAACGTCATCCAGGACCCAGCCTCCTGCCGACCAATGTATTGGGCAGACACACAGCCACATTATATAGATTCAGTCTGTTTCCTACACACAGCCACAGTTATATTATATACATTCAGTCTGTTTCCTACGTGCGTCTCTAATAAAGAACACCACAATTTACTCTTTAACTAACTCCTACTACTCCTTGCCCTATTCACTTCATCCCATGAGTCATTAGTGCTTACCTGTAGGGGCCTTGACTGACTGACTTGTAGTGAGTGCATACATTCCCCATGGGAATTGAACCTACGACCCTGGTGTTGCTAGGACCATGCTCTTACTACCCGAGCCACACAGGACCACAGGAAGAGGTTGCCCCCCCAAGCACCCCAATCCTTTTTAGTCTAGGATTAGGCTTAAATGGTGTCCGGGACACCAGCTCTTAGATATCTCGAGCTAACCTTAGAGGGGCTACACCCATGCACTACTTCTCACCTGAGAGCAGAGCAGGCCTTGGTGACATTGGAGCTGGTCAGTGGGAAAGATGAAGCTCTGGATAAATAGTATTATGCAAGCCACTTACTCTTAATAACACATCTCTAGGCCAAATGCTACTCACCCTCAGGCTGTATCTCAAATGGTACCCTATTCCGTACACAGTGCACTACGTAGATCCTTTTGGGTTCTGGTCAAAAGTTATGCACTATAGGGAATAGGGGGCCATTTGGGAAGCAGACAGTCACTACAAGAGTAGACAGACAGCTTGTTGCGTGTTTTTTACAAGTCTGTTACGTGTCAGAGCAGAGAATCCAGTGGGCACTGGCCAGTGCCGTGGATGCGTGGTGGTGGCCACAATAGCTGAGCTAAGGGTGCGTCCTAAATGGCACCTTATTTCCTGTATATTACACTACTTTTATTGCACTATAAAGGGAAAGGGTGCTATTTTGGATGCACACTAAAGACTGGAAAAGCCATAGCAGGTTGCTTAGCAACTGCCAGACACAGTGTGTAATAAAACATCTTTACATCTTACAATAAAATACATACATCGATTGAGTCTAAGAACTACAGTACTGCCACGTTCCTGACCTTATTTCCTTTGTTCAGTCTTTGTTTAGTTGGTCAGGACGTGAGCTGGGTGGGCATTCTATGTTATGTGTTTCTATGTTTGGTTTAGGGTTGTCTGATTTGCCTGATATGGTTCTCAATCAGAGGCAGGTGTTTTACATTGTCTCTGATTGGGAACCATATTTAGGTAGGCTGTTCTCACTGTTTGTTTGTGGGTGATTGTTCCTGTTCGTGCGTTCATTGTTTTTTATTTGTTCACATGTTCAGGACTGCTAGCGTCGTTGGTTTCGTTTTGTTTATTGTTTTGTTCGTCTAGAAAAGTATTCTAATAAATATGGATACATACCACGCTGCGTTTTGGTCCTCCGATCCTTCTAACTTATCCTCCTCAGACGAGGAGGATTACGACGAGCGTTACAAATACATAATATTTGTTCATGTTCTACCTCAATTTCCTCGTACCCTTGCACATCAACTTGTACTGGTACCTCTTGTATAAAGCCAAGTTATCATTACTCATTGTGTATCTATTATTACTTTATTATGTGTTTTTCTTTTCTATTATTTCTCTATTTTCTTTCTCTCTGCATTGTTGGGAAGGGCCCGTAAGCATTTCACTGTTAGTCTACGCCTGTTGTTCCTAGGTTACCATGGTTGGATTGTATTGGGTTGGCATAATGCATGTTGTTACTGGTCATTTCTATGTAAAAGGACCCATAAGAACAAAAATGTTACATTTATAGGAGCATATAACATTTGGTGTCAAATGAAAGCATCAATGTAACAGTATAAGCATCAAATGAAGCATCGTTACCCATCGCTCCACAAAGGCCGCGGCCCTTGCAGAGCAAGGGGCAACCCTACTTCAAGTCTCAGAGCAAGTGACGTAACCGATTGAAACGCTATTAGCGCGTACCCACTAACTAGCTAGCCATTTCACATCCGTTACACTCACCCCCCTTTCAACCTCCTCCTTTTCCGCAGCAACCAGTGATCCGGGTCAACAGCATCAATCTAACAGTATAACTTTATGGCGTCCCCTCGCCCCAACACGGGTGTGAACCAGGGACCCTCTGCACACATCAACAACGGTCGCCCACGAAGCATCGTTACCCATCGCTCCACAAAGGCCGTGGCCCTTGCAGAGCAAGGGGCAACCCTACTTCAAGTCTCAGAGCAAGTGACGTAACCGATTGAAACGCTATTAGCGCGTACCCGCTAACTAGCTAGCCATTTCACATCCGTTACACATACATACATTTTTCAACCATTTTCCATTCTAAAAATGGAATAAGCTACGGCTTTGATTTCTGGTCACAAGGATGGAAAAGGGGTCTTAAAAAACATCTACTAGAAAAAGTCTTAAAAGGTCTTAGAAATACATCATACATAAAAACCCAATCATGTTGAAGTAAAGGCAACTAATATCAACATTTATATTTGGTTTTGCAGAAGTGATTTGCCTTTTGTAAGTTAAAAGTGTCTTGTCATTCTGTTACCAAAAACCCACATATGTTTAAGATATTTTCTAATTTCTCTCCCTCATGAGGAAGTTCACAGAAGTAACAAGTAAAGGTAGACCTAACAATGAGTTATAGTGTTTTTACTGATAAAAATTGTGTTTATGAATTATTAAGTGATTAAAACGCATCACTCTGTTACAAAATCAGAAACAGAGTGACCGAAAAATCAGTAACAGAATGACTGCAATTGAATTGGCCACAATGGGAAATCATAGTAGTCCCAAACCGTAGTTGCAGTAGAGCACAGTACAGCACAGTTCAGTAAGGTAGATGTCTATGATTGGTACAGATATGCTTACTCTGGCGAGACGTTTTGATAACCGTGTAAATCTCTCTAGGACAAGGTGACTTTTAGCAATATATTCACCTGTATTTACCCCCCAAAAATGAAACGCTAATTAGCTGCTAATGTGGCTGTTAAAAAGAGCTACAAATGCCATGATGATCTGGATGAGATTGCTGAATCGAGGCAAAGGTATGGATATCTGGATTAACTATCTAATGTTAGCTAAATTTTGTAATTAATAAATTGGTAAAATGGCTTTTTAAATGAACAATTCTGTGAACTGTCTTGTGCAGGTTTTAAATTGACCTAATACCTGTTAGCAAAAGTGTCAGCTAGAGATGACGAGCAGGAGCTTGCAGGGATTTATTTGTAGTCTTCCATGACGTCTACTTTGACGCTAATTAGCATGTTTGAATCTGAGAGTAAATAGAGCTGAAATATATTGATAAAAGTCACCTTGTCCGAGAGAGATTTACATGGTTATCAAAACGTCACGCCAGGGTAAGTCTACACGAAACACAGCCCTTATTTTAAGTGTTTCTAAAATCCCCTATGGGAAAAATGAATGGTGCAAAAACGATTGGAACCATTTCCCTGTTTGACCGCTAGGTTTTATGGGTATTATGACACCTCCACTGTGGGGCTCTATTGCCATATGGGAACCTAAATATTTATGAATTACTGGTAGATAATGCGTCCTTCTTGGAATATTCAGAAAGAACAACACCATGACTGCATCCCAAATGGCACCCTATTATTCCCTTTATTATTCATTACTTTTTTCCCCCTTTCAAGTTGATACAAGGAATGAAAATGTAAACTTTGTCGTTATCATGAAGAGTTTATTTTAGTTTCAAGCCTTCTAGAGACACCAAAAGTGTGGCCTATCATCATATTTGAATCACTGAAGTAAAATAATAGTGTAGTATTTGAACGTTGCTAGCCATTACACTTTATGACCTGTTATTTTGTTTAAACGTTTCATCTGGAGTGGCGCTCTCTCTGGTCTCCATGACGAGTTTCCTGCCCGCTTCCTAGTGATCCAGAAACCCACAAATGGCCCCAGCCCTTTAGAGAAGTAGCTTGGTGGCATTTTACACACAAACACGCACGCACGTGCTCAAAGGCTCCTCTGACTGTAACTGTACCAGTAGGGACTAGGCTACTCTTGTCTTGTTCTCCTGTGTTTTGGGACTTTCCTTTCCATTGACCCATAAAACAAAACAATGCCTCTGATACTGAATACTTGCTTTGCTATGTCTGTTGCTCCGTTGCTGTAGCCCGCTCCAACTAACTGACCTATCTTTGACCCATTAAACAAAATACCTCCCAAAATACAAAATATTCACCTGATGCTGAATTCTTGATTTGCTCTGTCTGTTACGGTTTACTCAAAATGTTGGTAGATGTTTGCCCGAAACAAATTGTTCCATTTATGGCCATTAAGTCCTGAATATTTAAGCCATTTCAGCTCAGATGGACCCAAAGTGCTAAACACTGAATGACAGCAGGCTTACTGCACCCACACTAGGAAAAAAAGCTTATATCCAGAACCTAAAAGGGTTCTTCAGTTGTCCCCATAGGAGAAAAAAGGGGAACCCTTTTTGGTTCCAGGTCAAACTATTTTGGGTTCCATATAAAACCCTTTCCACAGAGGGTTCTACATGGAACCCAAAATAGTTCTACATGGAACCAAAAAGGGTTCCCCTATTGGGACAGCCGAATAACTCTTTTGGAACCGTGGGAGATTGCACTAAACCTATGGGAGATCAATGAGGACCAAAAATTGTCCTATGCACCCAATAACACCCAATAACTGTTCTGATTGTTTTATGGGTTTAGCTTATAGATCTTAGATGGTCCAGTTGGCCCACCAGACTCTCCCCAGCTCCTCTTGTCATCATTGACAGTTCAAAGGTGAGTGACATTGTTTCATTTGCTCAGTATGGAGAGTGCCATATATGTCCTCCACTGTAACAAGATCCTCCGGGCTATAGATAAGAGGAAAGTGTTGTGTTGATTCAGAGAGCATACACACACAGCACTACAGAGAAATCTGGGATCAGCTCTGAAACAGACGTTGGTCTGACTGGTTTCACTGGAATGTGTTGAAGAATGATAGACTGAATGACTGGCAAGTTGAAGCTGAGGATGACTCCACCCGAAATGGTGTGGTCACCAGTCATTGTTTACTGTACTTCAAACAGGATGAGACAGCTTATGCTACTCTCTTGACTCTGATGATGACATGGGTCATCATCACAAGTTACACAGGATATGAATGTAATCTATTTCTTTCTATTTCTTGCAAATTCCACAACAAAACCTAATACACACAATCTAGTCAAGGAATGGGAGGAGACTAAATAAGTATAAAATATATGGGTGAGCAGTGACAGGGCGGCTAAGATGCAATAGATTGTAAAGAATAGATAGTAAAGGATACAGAATACAGTATATATAGTCGTGGCCAAAAGTTTTGAGAATGACACAAAAATTAATTTTCACCAAGTCTGCTGCCTCAGTTTGTATAATGGCAATTTGCATATACTCCAGAATGTTATGAAGAGTGATCAGATGAAGTGCAATTAATTGCAAAGTCCCTCTTTGCCATGCAAATTAACTGAATCCCCCCAAAACATTTCCACTACATTTCAGCCCTGCCACAAAAGGACCAGATGACATCATGTCAGTGATTCTCTCGTTAACACAGGTGTGAGTGTTGACGAGGACAAGGCTGGAGATCACTCTGTCATGCTGATTGAGTTCGAATAACAGACTGGAAGCTTAAAAAGGAGGGTGGTGCTTGGAATCATTGTTCTTCCTCTGTCAACCATGGTTACCTGCAAGGAAACACGTGCCGTTATCATTGCATTGCACAAAAAGGGCTTCACAGGCAAGGATATTGCTGCCAGTAAGATTGCACCTAAATCAACCATTTATCGGATCATCAAGAACTTCAAGGAGAGCGGTTCAATTGTTGTGAAGGCTTCAGGGCGCCCAAGAAAGTGCATCTGCACGCACAGTGAGGCGAAGACTTTTAGAGGATGGCCTGGTGTCAAGAAGGGCTGCAAAGAAGCCACTTCTCTCCAGGAAAAAAATCAGGGACAGATATTCTGCAAAAGGTAAAGGGATTGGACTGCTGAGGACTGGGGTAAAGTAATTTTCTCTGATGAATCCCCTTTCCGATTGTTTGTGGCATCCGGAAAAAAGCTTGTCCGGAGAAGACAAGGTGAACGCTATACCATCAGTCCTGTGTCATGCCAACAGTAAAGCATCCTGAGACCATTCATGTGTGGGGTTGCTTCTCAGCCAAGGGAGTGGGCTCACTCACAATTTTGCCTAAGAACACAGCCATGAATAAAGAATGGTACCAACACATTTTCCGAGAGCAACTTCTCCCAACCATCCAGGAACAGTTTGGTGACGAACAATGTCTTTTCCAGCATGATGGAGCACCTTGCATTAAGGCAAAGTGATAACTAAGTGGCTCGGGGAACAAAACATCGATATTTTGGGTCCATGGCCAGGAAACTCCCCAGACCTTAAATGTGTTAACCCTCGCAAGGCTGCCGGCCCAGACGGTATCCCTAGCCGCGTCCTCAGAGCATGCACAGACCAGCTAGCTGGTGTGATTCGGTACATATTCAATCAATCTCTATCCCAGTCTGCTGTCCCCACATGCTTCACCTCCACCCTACCTGTCACCCTAGACCCACTCCAAATTGCTTACCGCCCCAATAGGTCCACAGACGATGCGATCGCCATCACACTGCACACTGCCCTATCCCATCTGGACAAGAGGAATATTTTTGTCAGACGTTACTATTGAATAGTGAAGTATAATTACAAGCATTTCATAAGTGTCAAAGGCTTTTATTGACAATTACATGAAGTTGATGCAAAGAGTCAATATTTGCATTGACCCTTCGTTTTCAAGACCTCTGCAATCTGCCCTGGCATGCTGTCAATTAACTTGTTTGTCCACCCGCCCCTTTTCTCAATAGGGGGTGCTGTTTGCACTTTGTAAAAATTGAGTTCCCAAATTAAACTGCCTCGTACTCAATTCTTGCTCGTACAATATGCATATTATTATTACTATTGGATAGAAAACACTCTCTAGTTTCTAAAACCGTTTGAATTATATCTGTGAGTAAAACAGAACTCGAGTTGGAGCAATTTTCCTATGAGGAAGTGAGAAATCTGAAATCTGCAGGCTGTTCTGAGGTCGGTTTATTAATTTGCATGTCTTCTATTGGTTAAGATGCACTGCATACGCCTTCCCCTGGATGTCAGCAAATAGTGAGAATTGAAATGGAGTTGCTAGGCAGATCTGAGGCCATATAAATGGGCTGGCAACGTGGGGTCCTCTCTTTCTTCCCTTCGCCATGACGCAAGACAGACCTCAGGATGGCGTTCTAGAAAGCTCCCGTTATAGCCCTTAGATATATCCGGCTCTGATTTTATTCGATATAGGTGTTAAAGACATCATAATGTTGTTATTTTAAACCGAGTTATATCAGTTTATATCAGTATATTGCGATTTTCGGATATTTATTTGTGCTGCGTTCTAGTGAGTTGGGCACGTCTGGGCCACATGGCTAATGTTTACTGCTAATTCCAAAGTTGAAGGCGACAATCTACAACCGAGCAACGATTCTTTTGGACAAAGGACAACTTGCCCAAGATTCTGATGGGAGCTCATCAAAAAGTAAGAACTATTTATGATGTTAATTCGTTGTTCTGTTGAAAAATGTAAAACTCATATTCCGCCATTAATTTCGGTGCGGTCTCGCTTTAACGCACGCTGTATGTCGTAGTAACGTTAATTTTAAAAATCTAACACAGCGGTTGCATTAAGAACTAATGTATCTTTCATTTGCTGTCCAACCTGTATTTTTTAGTCAAGTTTATGATTAGTTACTGATTAGATCAGGTGCCTCTCCCAAGATTTCTCCCGACATATTGTTGGCAGCTTGGCTACTATTCTCATTGTATAACCACGATTTGTGCCGCTAAATATGCACATTTTCGAAGAAACTCTATATGTATTGTGTAATATGATGTTATAGGACTGTCATCTGAAGAAGTTTGAGAAGGTTAGTGAAAAAATGTATATCTTTTGCTGGTTTATTCGTTATTGCTGTTGTTGGCTTGAATCAATGCTGTTGTGTGGTTGGCTATTATAGTAAGCTAATATAATGCTATATTGTGTTTTCGCTGTAAAACACTTAAAAAATCTGAAATATTGGCTGGATTCACAAGATCTTTGTCTTTCATTTGCTGTACACTGTGTATTTTTCATAAATGTTTTATGATGAGTATTTAGGTAATTCACGTTGGTCTCTGTAGTTATTCTCGTTGCTTTGGTGAGAGTTGTGATGGTGGCTGCAATGGTAAACTATGATTTATACCTGAAATATGCACATTTTTCTAACAAAACATATGCTATACAATAAATATGTTATCAGACTGTCATCTGATGAAGTTGTTTCTTGGTTAGTGACTATTTATATCTTTATTTGGTCGAAATTGGGATAGCTACCTATGCAGGGAAAAAATGGTGGGGAAAAAAAGTTGTGTCTTTTGCTATCGTGGTTAGCTAATAGATTTACATATTGTGTCTTCCCTGTAAAACATTTAAAAAATCAGAAATGATGGCTGGATTCACAAGATGTGTATCTTTCATCTGGTGTCTTGGACTTGTGATTTAATGATATTTAGATGCTAGTATTTACTTGTGAAGCTATGCTAGGCTATGCTAGTCAGCTTTTTTACTGATGGGGGTGCTCCCGGATCCGGGATTGTGACCAAGTAGATGGATTGACCACAAGTTCTCAATGAGATTAACCTGTTTGGGCGCATGAACCGCTAGCAGGTCACCTACGACAACATCCGGTGAATTTGCAGAGCGCGAAATTCAAAATACAAAAATCGTGATATTAACCTGTCTAGGATCAGCGTGGCGCTAGCGGCACACCCCCCCCCCCCCCACTGAAAAACCAGTGCCGCGAAATTCAAAAAAAATATTTTTTTAAAATATTTAACTTTCACACATTAAAGTCCAATACAGCTAATGAAAGACACAGATCTTATGAATCCAGTCAACATTTCCGATTTTTAAAATGTTTTACAGGGAAGACACAATATGTAAAGATGTACATCTATTACCTAAAAACACATTAGCATAATCCACCATCTTTTATTTGTCCACCAACACCAGTAGCCATCACCAATTCGGCTAAACTAAGATATTTATAGCCCCTAACCAACAAAAAAACTCATTAGATGACAGTCTGATAACATATTTATGGTATGGGATAGGTTTTGTTAGAAAAAAGTGCATATTTCAGGTATATGGCATAGTTTACAATTGCACCCACCATCACAAATGGACTAGAATAATTACAATGAGCAACGTGTTTACCTAACTACTAATCATCAAACATTTCGTAAAAATACACAGCATACACGAATCGAAAGACACAGATCCTGTGAATACAGACAATATTTCAGATTTTCTAAGTGTCTTACAGCGAAAACACAATAAATCGTTATATTAGCTTAGCACATAGCAATTAGCAGCCCAGCATTGATTCTAGCCAAAGTGAGCGATAAAAGTCAACATCGCCAAAAGATATTAATTTTTTCACTAACCTTCTCAGAATTCTTCCGATGACACTCCTGTAACATCACATTACAACATGCATATACAGTTTGATCGAAAATGTTTATATTTAGCCACCAAAATCATGGTTAGACAATGTGAAATGTAGACAAGCTGGTAAAGAAAACGTCCTTGCGCCACTTAGACAGTGATCTACTCTTATACATAAATACTCATAAACGTGACTAAAAAATATAGGGTGGACAGGGATTGATAGACAATTTAATTCTTAATACAATTGCGTTATTACATTTTTTAATTTATCCTTACTTTTCAATACAGTTTGCGCCAAGCGAAGCTACGTCAAAAAACATGGCGTCCTAAGCCACTAAAATGTTTCGACAGAAACACGATTTATCATAATAAAAATGTCCTACCTTGAGCTGTTCTTCCATCAGTATCTTGGGCAAAGGATCCTTTCTTGGGAGAAATCGTCTTTTGGTGGAAAGCTGTCCTCTTGCCATGTGGAAATGTCAACTACGTTCGGGATGAACTGAAAAGCGTTCCCAACTTTTCACATCGTTGCAAAAATAAATGTCCCAAAATCGCACTAAACGGATATAAATTGCTATAAAACGCTTTAAATTAACTACTTTGTGATGTTTGTAACTCCTATAACGAGTGAAAAGATGACCGGAGAAATATAACAGGCTAAACTAACGCTTGGAACAGGAGAGGGTCGGTGTCTTCCACGCGCGTTACGCAGCAAGAAAAGACTTGCTAGCTAAAGGTTTTTTTCATTTGTAGGGCCTGTGAACGAGCAATCGAGCCCGTTGGAATCGTCATCACGTAAAGGCATCCAGGGGAAGACGTAAGAAGTGTCCGTATAGTCATAGCAACGACAGTGCCCGTTTAAATGACTTCAGAAAAGTGGCCAACGTTTCTCAAATCTGACTCCATGTCAGGGAAATTGCTGTAGAATGGGCTCTGTTCCACTTAGAGACAAAATTTCAACTCCTATAGAAACTATAGACTGTTTTCTATCCAATAATAATAATAATATGCATATTGTACGATCAAGGATTTTGTGGGAAGCCGTTTAAAAAATTAGCCACATTAGCATAAATAGTCTAAACAGCGCCCCCATCCCCAACAGGTTAAACATTCATGAAAATACAAGTGTCATACATCATTTAAAAGCTTAACTTCTTGTTAATCCAACCGCTTTGTCAGATTTCAAAAGGCTTTACGGGGAAAGCATACCATGCGATTATCTGAGGACTGCGCCCCACATCAAAATACTTTTTCAACCAGCACAGGCATCACAAAATCACAAAAAGCGATTAAATAAATCACTTACCTTTGAAGATCTTCCTCTGTTTGCAATTCCAAGGGTCTCAGGTACACAATGAATGGTCGTTTTGTTCGATAATGTCCTTCTTTATATCCAAAAAAGTCAGTTTAGTTGGCACCAATGATCTCAGTAATCCACTCGTTCAACATGCGTACAAACAAATCAAAAAAGTTACCGGTAAAGTTTGTCCAAACAAGTCAAACGATGATTCTAATTACTCCTCAGGTACTCTAATATCTAAATAAACTATAATATTTAAGACTGAGAATATTATGTTCAATAGGGAAGATAAATAACGAAGAGCGTGCACCTCATTCACGTGCCAAAAAGACTACTTTTCTAATGAGAGACACCTTGGAAAAACTACAACTACTTGCTCATTTTTCAAAAAACAACCCTGAAACCCTTTCTAAAGACTGTTGACATCTAGTGGAAGCCATAGGAACTGCAATCTTGGTCCTATCTATTTGCATTTCCCATAGGCTAGCATTGAAATGACCTGTGACCTCAAAAAAAAAGTCATTATTTTCTTCTGACCACCTATTGTGGTTCAGGGCTTTGTAAGACCTGCTACATGCTGTAGGCTACATCATCCTTTTCAATCTAGAAACATTATTTATCCCTTTCCAGGAGAATCGTCCCTCCCATAACACGGAACCCAAACCGGCTGCGCGTGTGCGCCATCGTGCATACATTTATTTTGTCCCCCTACACCAAATGCGATCACGACACGCAGGTTAAAACAATTCATAACAATCTCTGAACCAAATACATTAATTTGGGGACAGGTCGAAAAGCATGAAACCTTTATGGCAGTTTAGCTAGCTAGCTTGCACTTGCTAGCTAATTTGTCCTATTTAGCTATCTTGCTGTTGCTAGCTAATTTGTCCTGGGATATTAACATTGAGTTGCTATTTTACCTGAAATGTACAAGGTCCTCTACTCCAACAATTAATCCACACATTAAACGGTCAACCGATTCGTTTCTAGTCATCTCTCCTCCTTCTAGGCTTTTTCTTCTCTTGACTTTATATTGCGATTGTCAAATTTCACAAATTAGGTGCATTACCACCACCGACCTCGTTCGTCTACCTGCTTCTATAAACCAATGAGGAGATGAGAGGCAGGATTTACAGCGCGATCTGTGTCAGAAATAGAACTGACACTTCTATTTTAGCCCTTGGCAGACACTCGTTGGCACGCGCGAGCAGTGTGGGTGCAATAATTTAATAATTGAATAATATAGATTTCTAAATTTATTTTGCAACGCTCATGCGGTGTAGTCAGCCTGTAAGGCACCTCTGAGGTGGCACTGCCCTCTACTGGTGGAAAACAGAATTACTGTATGTCTGTCACTATAGCTGTGCTGCAACTTGTTGTCCACATGGTGGCAGTATTGGGCTGTAGTTGAACTTCAATGTTGTGGTCCCAGTGCATAGCCCCACACTGGACAGCAAACACCTGCCAAACAAAGACATGCATTCAATACAGCATATTTTTCAGTGCATTTGAAGCCTTTTACTTAATTTCTATATTTGTGTATATCTCTTTACCATCTTGAAATGCTCAACAGTGTGAATAAAAGCATAGTAAGTACTAAGTCACCTTTATTTCTACCATCACATAAAAAGAAACTTTACTGCAGTGGGCTAAATCAGGATCAGACAGAGTGTTTCTTGGTAGTCTTAAACAAATCTACTTTGAAACAAAAGTATACACCTCACACACATGGTTATGAGCTTTAAAAAAAGACGACACCTGTACCATGTCAGATATAGAGTTTAAATGTATTTAATTTGAGTTTGCATTCCAATATTACACTTTACATACACCACGGAAGACTGAAATATAACAAAACTGTTTGACATAGAAACACCGGATTTTCAGCGGGTTTTAAAAATAATGTTTATTACTTATGAACTTATGAATAACATTCCATCCATGAGGCCATTGCAGGGTGATTTGGTCATTTGACTGCAGGAAGGG
The DNA here is from genome assembly GCF_029448725.1 of Salvelinus fontinalis. Classification (NCBI taxonomy): domain Eukaryota; kingdom Metazoa; phylum Chordata; class Actinopteri; order Salmoniformes; family Salmonidae; genus Salvelinus; species Salvelinus fontinalis. Next base: position 18,862,772 of record NC_074678.1, on the reverse strand, counting down.
GCTACCCAAAGCAAGTCTGTAAATGCCAATATCTTGGTCACTGATCGTTAGACCTAGAATATTGAATGTAAGAAGGTTGCACACTGCATGATAATGTCTGTTGAATGGTGATGGATTAGGAGAATCCATTGTGGGAACCCCTGGGATAGTGGAGTACCACAGTCTCTCATGCAGAATACATGTGGCAGCTTGGCTCGACCCTGTAGGAAAACACTTAAGGTGTGTTCTCACTCAGGTACAGCTGGCCTGGTGACTAGCCCCATGGGAGCGTGCATTGTGTGTACTGTGTCAGTGTCCCTCCCATGTAATTGCAGTGGAGGAGTGAGAGGGTAGAAGTACAGGTGTTCAACAATAGCTCTTTCTCCTACATGGAGGACTAGACAGGTGTGAGGCTGGATGGGATAGCCAGGCCTCTTTCTGCCTCTCCTCTCTGCACAGACTGAAGAGGGGACCCATGTCTTTGGCCTGAATGCTGATGGATGTTTCAAAGTCATCAGCCTTGCAATAACTGAAGCCTGTTCCAAAGCACCTTTGACTCCTTGCAGTTTTTTGAAGATGACAAGAAACAGCTGTCGTTCCTGTTAGAATTTGTTTACATTTACAACTTTTGTCTTGTTTTTTAAAGGAGTAAGGCATGTGTTGCTCATATAAAGTTAAAGTGGTTGTCTGGTTATCATACCATACATATTGTAGTAGTGGTGTCATGATCTTGAGAATCCAGCTGCAATCTACTGTTTTAGAAGCTACTGTTACCAAACCCTTGATACGATTGATTTAGTCATGTGAACCTCTCTGAACTCTCGCAATTCCATAATGCCAAGGTTCACACGAATGGGAATACATACTGTTCTGCACAGGATATCCTGGAGTAGTGTATGTGTCAGGCAGAGGAAATAGAATAGAATAGTTTATGTGAGGCTATGAGAACTTGAGCGCGCTCTCTCTATCTCTGTGTGTGTGTGTGCAGTGATGAATTTATGTATAGGATGTGGTGTATACGTTACTGTATTGTACATTATTGCATTGTTGTCCTACACACTCATGGCCTAGCCCTCCTAGGCATGTGTTTCCATCCTGTTCATTAAGCCTACGCTCATATATGGGCATCCCATCCTCCTCCTGCACTCTAGGTTCACTTCCTGCCCCCCTTCCGCCCACGCTCGCTCCCTGTTAGCCAAGGGTGAAGCAGACATACAGGCGTGGTCTCCCGAAGGAGGAAGTGATGTGGTTGACATTCTCCTTTAATCACCACTTTTGAAACATTTGTTTTGCACTGATTCCCTTGTACACTCACTAGACTTTACGCACACACTGACACATACTACACTGACACTCCAACACACATACACACACACTTACTGTACGCTCAGACACACAAACACACATGCAAATTGACACCACACACACACACACATAGACACACTTTCATACTTCCCATACACTGCTGCTACTCTATTATATATATGCTGATTGCCTAGTCACTTTTATCCCTACCCACATGTACATACTGTGTTACCTCATTTACCTCAACTGCCTTGTACCCCTGCACATTGATTCGGTACTGGTACCCCTGCACATTGATTCGGTACTGGTACCCCTGCACATTGATTCGGTACTGGTACCCCTGCACATTGATTCGGTACTGGTACCCCTCCACATTGATTCGGTACTGGTACCCCTCCACATTGATTCGGTACTGGTACCCCTGCACATTGATTCGGTACTGGTACCCCTCCACATTGATTCGGTACTGGTACCCCTCCACATTGATTCGGTACTGGTACCCCTGCACATTGATTCGGTACTGGTACCCCTGCACATTGATTCGGTACTGGTACCTCTGCACATTGATTCGGTACTGGTACCCCTGCACATTGATTCGGTACTGGTACCCCTGCACATTGATTCGGTACTGGTACCGGCCTCGAGGTCGACCCGGAGGACGAGGCGCGGGGCGATCCGGATGGAGGCGATGGAAATCCCTTAACATAGATGGATCCAAAATGTCCTCCACCGGTACCCAGCACCTCTCCTCCGGACCGTACCCCTCCCAGTCCACGAGGTACTGCAGGCCCCTCACCCGGCGTCTCGAGTCCAGAATGGCCTGTATCGTGTACGCCGGGGACCCCTCGATGTCCAGAGGGGGGGGAGGGACCTCCAGCACCTCACCGTCCTGCAGGGGACCAGCTACCACCGGCCTGAGGAGAGACACATGAAACGAGGGGTTAATACGATAATAGGAAGGGAGTTTTAATCGATAACACACCTCGTTTATTCTCCTCAGGACTTTGAAGGGCCCTACACACTGCGGCCTCAGCTTCCGGCAGGGCAAGCGGAGGGGTAGGTTTCGGGTCGAGAGCCAGACCCTTTCCCCCGGTACAAACACGGGAGCCTCACTGCGGTGGCGGTCAGCGCTCCTCTTCTGCCTCCTAGTGGCTTGTTGAAGGGACTCCTGGACGGCCCTCCAGGTCTCTTTGGAGCGCTGTACCCACTCCTCCACCGCAGGAGCCTCGGTCTGGCTCGGATGCCATGGTGCCAGGACCGGCTGGTACCCCAACACACACTGAAAGGGGGACACATTAGTAGAGGAGTGGCGTAGTGAGTTCTGGGCCATCTCGGCCCAGGGAATGTATCTCGCCCACTCCCCTGGCCGGTCCTGGCAATAGGACCGCAGAAACCTACCCACCTCCTGGTTCACTCTCTCCATCTGCCCATTTCTCTCGGGGTGAAAACCGGAAGTCAAGCTGACCGTGACCCCCAGACGCTCCATGAACGCCCTCCATACTCGGGACGTGAACTGGGGGCCCCGATCAGAAACGATGTCCTCCGGCACCCCGTAGTGCCGGAAGACGTGAGTGAATAAGGCCTCCGCAGTCTGTAGGGCAGTAGGGATACCGGGCAACGGGAGGAGACGGCAGGACTTAGAAAACCGATCCACAATTACCAGAACCGTAGTGTTTCCCTGAGAAGGGGGAAGATCAGTCAGGAAGTCCACGGACAGATGAGACCATGGCCGTTGTGGAACGGGGAGGGGTTGCAACTTCCCTCTAGGAAGGTGCCTAGGAGCCTTACTCTGAGCGCATACCGAACAGGAGGAGACATAAACCCTAACGTCACGAGCTAAGGTGGGCCACCAATACCTTCCCCGAAGGCTCCCCACTGTCCTCGTCACCCCAGGGTGACCCGAGGAGGGTAGAACATGAGCCCACCGAATCAGTCGGTCCCGAACACCAAGCGGTACGTACTTACGGCCCGCCGGGCACTGAGGAGGCGCGGGTTCCGCCCGTAACGCCCGCTCGATGTCCGAGTCCACCTCCCATACCACTGGCGCTATCAACCTCGAGGCGGGGATGATGGGAGTGGGCTCGGTGGTCCTATCCTCCGTGTCGTAAAGGCGAGACAGTGCGTCAGCCTTTACGTTTTGGGAACCGGGTCTGTAGGACAACGTGAACCTAAACCGGGTGAAAAACATGGCCCACCTTGCCTGACGCGGGTTCAATCTCCGAGCTGCCCGAATATACTCCAGATTCTGGTGGTCGGTCCAGATGAGAAAAGGGTGCTTAGCCCCCTCAAGCCAGTGTCTCCACGCCTTCAGAGCCCTGACCACCGCTAACAACTCCCGATCCCCCACATCATAGTTACGCTCCGCTGCACTGAGCTTACTAGAGAAGAAAGCGCAGGGGCGGAGTTTTGGTGGCGTACCCGAGCGCTGTGATAGCACGGCACCCACCCCAGCCTCGGACGTGTCCACCTCCACTATGAATGTTAAAGAGGGATCCGGATGCGCCAACACGGGAGCATCCGTGAACAGAGCCTTCAACCTGTTGAAAGCTCCGTCCGCCGCCGCTGACCACCGCAACCGCACCGGGCCCCCCTTTAGCAGTGAGGTAATGGGAGCCGCTACCTGACCAAAACCCCGGATAAATCTCCGGTAGTAGTTGGCAAAACCCAAAAACCGCTGCACCTCTTTCACCGTGGTTGGAGTCGGCCAATTACGCACGGCCTTTATGCGGTCACTCTCCACCACCACCCCCGAGGTGGAAATGCGATAACCCAGGAAGGAGACGGCTTGTTTGGAGAACACACACTTCTCAGCCTTGACGTATAGGTCATGCTCCAGCAGTCTGCCAAGCACTTTGCGCACCAGAGATACATGCGCGGCTTGAGTAGTTGAGTAGATCAGAATGTCATCGATATACACAACTACCCCCTGCACGTGCAGGTCCCTGAGAATGTTGTCTACAAAGGATTGGAAAACAGCTGGAGCATGCTTTAACCCATACGGCATGACGCAGTACTCATAGTGGCCCGATGTGGTACTAAATGCGGTTTTCCACTCGTCTCCTTTCCGATACGCACCAGACTGTACGCGCTCCTGAGGTCCAAAGAACTGCGCTCCGTGAAATGATTCCACCGCCGAAGCGATGAGAGGTAGTGGGTAACTAAACCCAACTGTGATGGCATTTAGACCTCTATAATCAATACACGGACGCAAACCTCCCTCCTTCTTCTTTACAAAAAAGAAACTCGAGGAGACGGGTGAGATGGAGGGCCGAATGTACCCCTGTCCCAGAGACTCCGCGACATATGTCTCCATAGCCAACGTCTCCTCTTGGGACAAAGGGTACACGTGACTCTTGGGAAGCGCAGCGTTAACCTGGAGATCTATCGCACAATCCCTACCCGGTCGATGTGGTGGTAATTTCGTCGCTTTCTTTTTACAGAAAGCGATTGCCAAATCGGCATACTCGGGGGGAATGCGCACCGTGGAACCCTGGTCTGGACTCTCCACCGACGTGGCACCAATGGAAACTCCCAGACACCTTCCAGAACACTCCTCTGACCACCCCTGGAGAACCCCCTGTCTCCACGAAATACTGGGATTGTGCCGGGCCAACCAGGGAATACCCAGCACCACTGGAAACGCAGGCGAATCAATAATAAAGAGACTGATACGTTCCCTATGATTCCCCTGCGTCACCATGTCCAGGGGAACTGTGGCCTCCCTGACCACCCCTGACCCTAATGGCCGGCTATCTAGGGAGTGCACGGGAAAGGGAGAATCTATCGGCACAAGCGGAACGCCCAACTCTCGGGCGAGTCCGCGATCCATAAAGTTCCCAGCTGCACCTGAATCGACTAGTGCCCTATGCTGGGAAGAGGGGAAAAAATCAAGGAAAAAAATTGAGACAAACATGTGACCGACAGGGGGTTCTGAGTGAGTTTGGTGCTGACTCACCTGGGGTGATCGAGAAGCGTTCCGCCTGACATCTCGACTCCCAGACAGACCCCGCCAGCACCGATCGGCCGTGTGTCCTCCCCGACCACAGCTGGTGCAGGGGAGGCCTCCTCCGATACCCCTAGGCGCGGCCCCTCCCAACTCCATCGGGATGGGAGCCGGGGCGCTGGGTGGTGGAACGCACAGGACCCTCTCCGAACGCCCGCGGGCAGTCAGCAGATTGGCCAGTCGGATGGAAATGTCGATAAGCTCATCCAAAGACAGAGCGATGTCCCGACACGCCAGCTCCCTGCGGACGTCCTCCCGGAGACTACACCGGTAGTGGTCAATAAGGGCCCTGTCGTTCCACCCTGATCCCGCGGCCAAGGTCCGGAACTCCAGCGCGAAATCCTGTGCGCTCCTCTTCTCCTGCCTGAGATGGAATAGTCTCTCACCCGCCGCTCGGCCTTCTGGGGGGTGGTCAAACACGGCACGAAAACGACGGGTAAACTCCGGGTAGTGCTCCCTCGCTGAGTCCGGGCCATTCCAGACTGCGTTGGCCCACTCCAGAGCACGACCCGTTAGGCAGGAGACGAGGACACTCACCCTCTCCGCTCCCGAGGGAGTGGGGCGAACAGTGGCCAGGTATAGCTCCAGCTGGAGTAGGAACCCCTGGCACCCTGCCGCCGCTCCATCATAATCCCTCGGGAGCGTAAGACGGAGCGCGCTGGAGCCGGGGGATGGAGAGTCCTGAGGAAGGGGAGCCGAAGGTGGAGAGAGGAGCCTACTCCTCTCCCATCGCTCCATTCTCTCCATCATCTGGTCCATGGCTGATCCGATCCGATGGAGGACGGTGGTGTGGTGGAGAACCCGTTCCTCCATCGATGGGAGAGGGTTGGCTGCTGCTCCTGCTGACTCCATTTCTTGGTGCGGGATTCTGTAACGATCTGAGTGTCGGGAGGTGCGAAGTCAGACGCAGGAACAGCAGAGCTTCAATAGGTTGAGTCTTTAATACCCAACTAACAAACGAAATGTCCAACACGGACGTACTGGGTGTCATACACAACGGTCCAATGACACGCGAAACAAACCCAGTCCACAATAATCATAAACACTCCCGAAATCCCAAAAGCTACAATGAAACAATCCCGCACAAAGAAGCGTACGGGCTGGCTGACTAATAAAGCCACACTAATTAACAATTAACTAAACACAGGTGATACAAATAAACACATAAGGAGGGGGAGGAAAAAGAGTCAGTGGCAGCTAGTAGGCCGGTGACGACGACCGCCGAGCGCCACCCGAACGAGAAGGAGAGCCTGCCTCGGTTGAAGTCGTGACACTACCTGTAACCGCATGTTCTAGGAAGGAAGAGTTCTTCCCTCTGTGTGAGATACAATGGAATTTGGATATACAGTGCGGTCTGGAATGATTGACACCCTTGATTTAAGATGAGCAAAAATAACTGTATAAAATAAATAATTCAAATACTGAGTTATATTGTATGCAAAAAAATGGAAATTATATTATTTTATACTAATAGAATTGCTCAGAGAAATAGATTTAGTTTAACAAATAATATTTTTTTCTCAAATGTAGGAGTCCAAATGATTGACACCCCTGTTTTCAATACCTCACCTTGCAAGGATAATGGCACAGATCCATGATATCCTTCATCTGCGCTTATGGACTGCCCTCTTTAACAGGTTTATAAATTGGTTTCAAGTCAGGAGACCATTTCTTTTTGGATTTTGATGTGTGCTTGGGGTTATTGTCTTGCTGGAAGATACACTTGTGGCCAAGTTTCAGTCTCCTAACAGAGGCAACCAGGTTTTTTGCTAAAATGTTCTGGTACTGAGTAAAGTTCATGATGTCATTGACCTTAACAAGGGCCCCAGGACCAGTGGAAACAAAATAGCCCCATAACATCAAAGATCCACCACCATATTTTATAGTAGGTATGGGGTTATTTTCTGCTCATGCATTCTCAATTCAACGCCAAACCCACCACTGGTGTACCTGGCCAAAGAGCTTTATTTTCATGTCATCCAACAAATGTAAACGTCTGGAGTGTGCTAAACGGCATTGGCACTTGGATTGGAACTGGTGTTTTGGTTAGATGACGACATGAAAATAGAGCTCTTTGGCCACGCACACCAAATCAAATTCAAATCAAATGTTATTTGTTTAAATGCGCCGAATACAACAGGGGTATGCTGTTATGCTGCATTAGTTTATGTGTCGGAGTGCTAGGGACAGTTTGTTATATCTGGAGTACTTCTCCTGTCTTATCCGGTGTCCTGTGTGAATTTAAGTATGCTCTCTCTAATTCTTTGTTTCTCTCTTTCTTTCTTTCTCTCTCTCGGAGGACCTGAGCCCTAGGACCATGCCTCAGGACTACCTGGCATGATGACTCCTTGCTGTCCCCAGTCCACCTGGCCGTGCTGCTGCTCCAGTTTCAACTGTTCTGCCTGCGGCTATGGAACCCTACCTGTCCCAGACCTGCTGTTTTCAACTCTCTAGAGACAGCAGGAGCGGTAGAGATACTCTTAATGATCGGCTATGAAAAGCCAACTGACATTTACTCCTGAGGTGCTGACTTGCTGCACCCTCGACAACTACTGTGATTATTATTATTTGACCATGCTGGTCATTTATGAACATTTGAACATCTTGGTCATGTTCTGTTATAATCTCCACCTGGCACAGCCAGAAGAGGACTGGCCACCCCTCATAGCCTGGGTCCTCTCTAGGTTTCTTCCTAGGTTTTGGCCTTTCTAGGGAGTTTTTCTTAGCCACCGTGCTTCTACACCTGCATTGCTTGCTGTTTGGGGTTTTAGGCTGGGTTTCTGTACAGCACTTTGAGGTATCAGCTGATGTATGAAGGGCTATATAAATACATTTGATTTGATTTGGGTAGACCTTACCGTGAAATGCTTACTTACCCGCCCTGAACCAACAATGCAGCTCAAGAAATAGTGATAAGAAAATATTTGCTATATAAACTAAAGTCATTTCTTAAATAAAAAGTACAACAATAAGATAACATAACCATAACAAGGCTATATACAGGGGGTACCGGTACCGAGTCAATGTGCGGGTGTACAGGTTAGTCGAGGTAATTTGTAGGGGTAAAGTGACTATGCATAGATAATAAACAGCGAGTAGCAGCAGTGTAAAAACAAAAGGGGGGGGTCAATGTAAATTGTCCGGGTGGCCCTTTGATTAATTGTTCAGCAATCATATGGCTTGGGGGTAGAAACTGTTAAGGAGTCTTTTAGACCTAGACTTGGCGCTCCAGTACCGCTTGCCGTGCAGTAGCAGAGAGAACAGTCTATGACTTGGGTGACTGGAGTCTTTGACAATTTTTGGGGCCTTCCTCTGACACCGCCTAGTATATAGGTCCTGGATGGCAGGAAGCTTGGCCCCAGTGATGTATTGGGCCATACGCACTACCTTCTGTAGCGCCTTACGGTCGGATGCCGAGCAGTTGCCATACCAGGCGGTGATGCAACCGGTCAGGATGCTTTCGATGGTGCAGCTGTAGGACCTTTTGAGGATATGGGGATCCATGCCAAATCTTTTCAGTCTCCTGAGGGAGAATAGGTGTTGTCGTGCCCTCTTCACGACTGTCTTGTTGTGTTTGGACCATGATAGATTGTTGATGGTGTGGACACCAAGGAACTTGAAACTCTCGACCCGCTCCACTACAGCCCCGTCGATGTTAATGGGGGCCTGTTCAGCCCTCCTTTTCCTGTAGTCCACGGTAATTTCCTTTGTCTTGCTCACATTGAGGGAGAGGTTGTTGTCCTGGCACCACACTGCCAGGTCTCTGACCTCCTCCCTATAAGCTGTCTCATCATTGTCAGGCCTACCACTGTTGTGTTGTCAGCAAACTTAATGATGGTGTTGGAGTCTTGCTTGGCCACGCATTTGTGGGTGAACAGGGAGAACAGGAGGGGACTAAGCATGCACCCCTGAGGGGCCCCGGTGTTGAGGATCAGCATGGCAGATGTGTTGTTGCCTACCCTTACTACCTGGGAGCAGCCCGTCAGGATGTCCAGGATCCAGTTGCAGAGGGAGGTGTTTAGTGTCAGGATCCTTAGCTTAGGGATGAGCTTTGTGGGCACTATTGTGAGATTGCGTCATCTGTAGATCTGTTGCGGCGGTATGCGAATTGGAGTGGGTCTAGGGTTTCCAGGATGATGGTGTTGATGTGAGCCATGACCAGCCTTTTAAAGCACTTCATGGCTACAGACGTGAGTGCTACGGAGCGGAAGTCATTTAGCCAGGTTACCTTCGCATTCTTGGGCAGAGGGACAATGGTGGTCTACTTGAAACATTTAGGTATTACAGACTCGGCCAGGGAGAGGTTGAAAATGTCAGTGAAGACACTTGCCAGTTGGTCCGCGGATGCTCTGAGTACATGCACTGGTAATCCTTCTGGCCCCGCGGCCTTGTGAATGTTGACCTGTTTAAAGGTCTTGCTCACATTGGCAACGGAAAGCGTGATCACACAGTCGTCCGGAATAGCTGTTGCTCTCATGTATGCTTCAGTGTTGCTTGCCTCGAAGCGAGCATAAAAGGCATTTAGCTTGTCCGGTAAGCTTGCATCACTGGGCAGCTCACAGCTGGGTTTCCCTTTGTAGTCCGTAATAGTTTGCAAGCCAAATAAAATAAAATAAAATACAATTTTATTTGTCACATACACATGGTTAGCAGATGTTAATGCGAGTGTAGCGAAATGCTTGTGCTTTTAGTTCCGACAATGCAGTAATAACCAACGAGTAATCTAACCTAACAATTCCACAACTACTACCTTATACACACAAGTGTAAAGGGATAAAGAATATGTACATAAAGATATATGAATGAGTGATGGTACAGAACGGCATAGGCAAGATGCAGTAGATGGTATCGAGTACAGTATATACATATGAGATGAGTAATGTAGGGTATGTAAACATAAAAGTGCATAGTTTAAAGTGGCTAGTGATACATATATTACATAAAGATGGCAAGATACAGTAGATGATATAGAGTACAGTATATACATATACATTATATTAAGTGGCATTGTTTAAAGTGGCTAGTGATATTTTTTTTGGATCAATTTCCATCAATTTCCATTATTAAAGTGAGATGGAGTTGAGTCAGTATGTTGGCAGCAGCCACTCGATGTTAGTGGTGGCTGTTTAACAGTCTGATGGCCTTGAGATAGAAGCTGTTTTTCAGTCTCTCGGTCCCTGCTTTGATGCACCTGTACTGACCTCGCCTTCTGGATGATAGCGGGGTGAACAGGCAGTGGCTCGGGTGGTTGTTGTCCTTGATGATCTTTATGGCCTTCCTGTGACATTGGGTGGTGTAGGTGTCCTGGAGGGCAGGTAGTTTGCCCCCAGTGATGCGTTGTGCAGACCTCACTACCCTCTGGAGAGCCTTACGGTTGTGGGCGGAGCAGTTGCCGTACCAGGCGGTGATACAGCCCGACAGGATGCCCTCGATTGTGCATCTGTAGAAGTTTGTGAGCGCTTTTGGTGACAAGCCGAATTTCTTCAGCCTCCTGAGGTTGAAGAGGCGCTGCTGCGCCTTCTTCCCAACGCTGTCTGTGTGGGTGGACCAATTCAGTTTGTCCGTGATGTGTACGCCGAGGAACTTAAAACTTACTACCCTCTCCACTACTGACCCGTCGATGTGGATAGGCGGGTGCTCCCACTGCTGTTTCCTGAAGTCCTCAATCATCTCCTTTGTTTTGTTGACATTGAGTGTGAGGTTATTTTCCTGACACCGCACTCCGAGGGCCTTCATCTCCTCCCTGTAGGCCGTCTCGTCGTTGTTGGTAATCAAGCCTACCACTGTAGTGTCGTCCGCAAACTTGATGATTGAGTTGGAGGCGTGCATGGCAACGCAGTCGTGGGTGAACAGGGAGTACAGGAGAGGGCTCAGAACGCACCCTTGTGGGGCCCCAGTGTTGAGGATCAGCGGGGTGGAGATGTTGTTACCTACCCTCACCACCTGGGGGCGGCCCGTCAGGTCCAGTACCCAGTTGCACAGGGCGGGGTCGAGACCCAGGGTCTCGAGCTTGATGACGAGTTTGGAGTGTACTATGGTGTTAAATGCTGAGCTGTAGTCGATGAACAGCATTCTCCCGTAGGTATTCCTCTTGTCCAGATGGGTTAGGGCAGTGTGCAGTGTGGTTGCGATTGCGTCGTCTGTGGACCTATTGGGGCGGTAAGCAAATTGGAGTGGGTCTGGGATGTCAGGTAGGGTGGAGGCGATATGGTCCTTGACTAGTCTCTCAAAGCACTTTATGATGACTGAAGTGAGTGCTACGGGGCGGTAGTGGTTTAGCTCAGTTACCTTAGCTTTCTTGGGAACAGGAACAATGGTGGCCATCTTGAAGCATTTGGGAACAGCAGACTGGGATAAAGATTGATTGAATATGTCCGTAAACACACCAGCCAGCTGGTCTGCGCATGCTCTGAGGACGTGGCTGGGGATGCCGTCTGGGCCTGCAGCCTTGCGAGGGTTAACACGTTTAAATGTTTTACTCACGTCGGCTACAGTGAAGGAGAGTCCGCAGGTTTTGGTAGCGGGCCGTATCTTTGCCACTGTATTGTCCTCAAAGCGAGCAAAGAAGTTATTTAGTCTGTCTGGGAGCAAGACATCCTGGTCCGCGACGGGGCTGGTTTTCTTTTTGTAATCCGTGATTGACTGTAGACCCTGTCACATACCTCTTGTGTCTGAGCCATTGAATTGCAACTCTACTTTGTCTCTATACTGAGACTTAGCTTGTTTGATTGCCTTGCGGAGGGAATAGCTACACTGTTTGTATTCGGTCATGTTTCCGGTCACCTTGCCCTGGTTAAAAGCAGTGGTTCGCGCTTTCAGTTTCGCCCGAATGCTGCCATCAATCCACAGTTTCTGGTTTGGGAATGTTTTAGTAGTTGCTGTGGGTACGACATCGCCTATGCACTTTCTAATGAACTCGCTCACCGAATCAGCGTATTCGTCAATGTTGTTGTTGGACGCAATGCGGAACATATCCATATCCACGTGATCGAAGCAGTCTTGAAGCGTGGAATCAGATTGGTCGGACCAGCGTTGAACAGACCTAGGCGCGGGAGCTTCTTGTTTTAGTTTCTGTCTGTAGGCTGGAAGCAACAAAATGGAGTCGTGGTCAGCTTTTCCGAAAGGAGGGCGGGGGAGGGCCTTATATGCGTTGCGGAAGTTAGAATAACAATGATCCAGGGTTTTACCAGCCCTGGTTGCGCAATCGATATGCTGATAGAATTTAGGGAGTCTTGTTTTCAGATTAGCCTTGTTAAAATACCCAGCTACAATGAATGCAGCCTCAGGACATGTGGTTTCCAGTTTACATAGAGTCAGATAAAGTTTGTTCAGGGCCATCGATGTGTCTGCTTGGGGGGGGAATATATACGGCTGTGATTATAATCGAAGAGAATTCCCTTGGTAGATAATGCGGTCGGCATTTGATTGTGAGGAATTCTAAGTAAGGTGAACAGAAGGACTTGAGTTCCCGTATGTTGTTATGATCACACCACGTCTCGTTAATCATAAGGCATACCCCCCTGCCCTGCCACATCCGACGAGCATCAGAGCCAGTGTAGTAGGATTCAATCTCAGTCCTGGATTGACGCTTTCCCTGTTTGGTGGTTCGTCTGAGGGCATAGAGGGATGATTTATAAGCGTCCAGATTAGTGTCCCACTCCTTGAAAGCAGCAGCTCTAGTCTTTAGCTCGGTGCGGATGTTGCCTGTAATCCATGGCTTCTGGTTGGGATATGACTGAGGTGGTATACTCCTCAATACCACCAGTGGTGGGTTTGGCGTCGAAATGAGAATGCGTAAGCAGAAAAGAACCCAATACCTACTGTAAAATATGATGGTGGATCTTTGATGTTATAGGTCTGTTTTGATCTCGAAAAGATTGACTGAGCAGAGCAGAAAGCCCCCTCCTCCTCTCTTCTTCTCTCCTCCCCAAACCCCTCTTCTCTTCCCCTCTCCTCCTCAAACCCCTCCTTTCTTCCCATCTCATCCCCAAACCCGTCTTCTCTTCCCCTCTCCTCCCCAAACCCCTCCTCTCTTCCCCTCTCCTCCCCAAACCCGTCTTCTCTTCCCCTCTCCTCCCCAAACCCCTCTTCTCTTCCCCTCTCCTCCCCAAACCCCTCGTCTCTTCCCCTCTCGTCCCCAAACCCATCCGCTCTCCCCCTCTCCTCCCCAAACCCCTCCTCTCTTCCCCAAACCCCTCTTCTCTAACCCTCTCCTCGCCAAACCCCTGAGGCACTGCTGCTCATTGTTCACATATCTCAGTTAGACCAACAGGAGGCTGTCCCCTCTCCCTCACTGCCAGGTGGCTCACAGAGATACAAGGCCAGTAGAGCAGTCCCCCCTTTTCAAACAGCTGACTATCTGTTCCCCTGCAGAACTACTTTCCTCAGAATTTTCTGCTCTGAAGAAATGCTCTGTGCTAAATGGGGCTTGTCAGTTATTATCCAGATTCTAGGGCCTTATTTCGAATATAAAGGCTGTGGGTGCAGTTATAGGTAGCTATTTCTATCTTAGTAAGATATCCACCTGCACCACTAACTAGGCTCTAGAGATTTTGTGTGCACACCAAATGGCACCCTGTTCCCTATATACTGTAGTGCACTACTTTTGGTCAAAATGAGTGCACTATATAGAGAATAGGTTGTCGTTTGGGATGTATACTTAGACTGTAAGTCTAGGTGTCAGATGGCTGCTCTGTAACCTTTCACACTGGGCTCTCGCTGCCCTTGACCTGTGCATGCGTTGTTTAGCACAGCTGTAATGTAGTCCACTATGGGCTTAATAGAAGTAGGACACCACAGCACAGCAACAGCTTCATAAATCTATCTTACACCACAGGTCACTCAGATGACACCCTGTACTCTACTGTACTGTGCAGCGCAACGCAGATGGTTTTCACTGTGTGGACATTGTGTACTGTATTTAACATAACTGCTGTGTTACAAAGATGAATTGCAGTGAATGAAGTTTTCCTTTCTTTATGTGATAATGCATGTTTGCAGTGGACAATGCACTTACAGTATATCATAAAAAACGTATAAATATAGCATTTATTAATAGCCCACGGTCTAGTTCTGTGTCTGTACATGGTGGGATTACACAAGTCCCTGGAGAAGTCTGCTATTGTCTCCTCTGCACAATGCCAGTTAGGGGAGGAAGTGTTCTATATGGCACCCTATTCCCTTGAAAGTGCCCTATGGGCCCTGGTCAAAAGAAGTGCACTACTTTTGACCAGCTGAGCCCTATGGGCCCTGGTCAAAGTAGTAGACTATAAAGGGAATAGAGTGCCATTTGGGATGTAGACCTGCTTCTGCATTATTAACATGGGATGTAAATGTGGCCCTGGCCCTCTGTTGTCTAGGCTGTGCCCTATATCACTCCTCAGTACATCTGGGTCACAGCAGATCAGGTTCCCAGGGCTGCCCTTTTCTCACAGAATAATGTCATGCCACTGCCTGGGTTTATGATTTAGTGACTGATACACTGTGTTTGGAGGCTGTGTTTAAAATGCCCTTGTGTTGTACAATACCTTCTTATTTTTGACAAACAAGGATTGGCAGTCAAACTGTCTAGATTTTAAAAAGTGTTTGTGAAACAAATGTCTTGCTTGACTAAGTTGGAGTGATGCTTGGCTGAATTAAACTTTTTTTTATGGCACATACTCTTTGTGCTACATGGTCTGATGTTACACACAACCTCTATCTGGCCTCTATCTGTGCACTTGCCCTGACTGTGTCCACTCCTAAAACCCAGTCCCTTCCTGTCTTGTGATCTGTGTCTGTAAGTGGATAAGAATTTTGTCCTTTCTCCAGCGTGGGACTTGTCCCGGGTCTGCCGTCCAGTCGGGCGTCACTTAGTTCCTAGCAGACGCAGGCAAGAGTTTGCCAGCCTAGCGGATCAGAGCACAGAGAGCAGTCAGGTGTTTTTCCCAAATAGTACCCTATTCCCTATGTAGTGCACTACTTATGACCAGAGTCCAATGGCACTCTATTTCCTATGGGCCCTGTTCAAAAGTAGTGCACTAAATTGGGAATAGAGTGCCATTTGGGACTTAATCAGGATCTTGATGTGGCTCTGAAGAATCTGCCCAGCCACCGACCGTCCGCATACCTTGACTTCCTGCAGGAGCTGCTTTTTCCTTTTGCCAGACCACATTTGGCAATCCATGTATAAGTTACATTTAATTCCATCCATCTCCCAGCATTGCGGAGTTGGTGGTTTGCAGCTTTGCAGTTTTTGATAAAAGTTCATTAGGGGTTGAATCTGGGAGGTGCAACAGAGTGTTGCAGAAGCAGAGACTGTGTTCAATTGGTGTTTTACTGTATATTCGTCCCAAATTGCACTCTATTGCCTATTTAGTGCACTACATTTAACCATGGTCCATAGAGTATAAAGTGCCGTAGTACTCTGGTCAAAAGTAGTGCAGTATATAGGGAATAGGGTGCTATTTGGGACGTAGCCACAGTAACTCCCAACTAACCACCAACACTAGCCCTCACATACCTTCTCCCTGAGATCTCATAACTTGAATGAATACTTCCTTGTACTCCCGGTGGAGTTTGAACCCGACACCAGGAAAACCCATCCTCCTCAGCTGCATCACTATGTGGTGAGCTTATGCACGTCAATGCTGGAGGAACATGCCAACATACAGAAAAGCACAAGAATAAAGAGTAGGTTGACTTGGGCTGCTGCTAAGGAAGAATAGCATCAGTGGTCAGTGTAATCTTGGTCGTAGAGTACTTCTTCTGCAAGGTTATTCAGAACATGTTTATAGGATCATTTGATACGTATTTGGCACAGCAGTTAGACATATAAAACAACCAACACCCACCATGTCAGACCCACACATACAGTGAAGCTGTTAGACTCTCTGCTCGTCTCTGTACCCGTTTAGAGCAGGGCCTGGTCTCTCCCTCCTCGTCTCTGTACCTGTTTAGAGCAGGGTCTGGTCTCTCCCCCCTCGTCTCTGTACCTGTTTAGAGCAGGGTCTGGTCTCTCCCCCCTCGTCTCTGTACCTGTTTAGAGCAGGGCCTGGTCTCTCCCTCCTCGTCTCTGTACCTGTTTAGAGCAGGGTCTGGTCTCTCCCCCCTCGTCTCTGTACCTGTTTAGAGCAGGGTCTGGTCTCTCCCTCCTCATCTCTGTACCTGTTTAGAGCAGGGCCTGGTCTCTCCCTCCTCGTCTCTGTACCTGTTTAGAGCAGGGCCTGGTCTCTCCCTCCTCGTCTCTGTACCTGTTTAGAGCAGGGTCTGGTCTCTCCCCCCTCGTCTCTGTACCTGTTTAGAGCAGGGTCTGGTCTCTCCCCCCTCGTCTCTGTACCTGTTTAGAGCAGGGTCTGGTCTCTCCCTCCTCGTCTCTGTACCTGTTTAGAGCAGGGTCTGGTCTCTCCCTCCTCGTCTCTGTACCTGTTTAGAGCAGGGCCTGGTCTCTCCCTCCTCGTCTCTGTACCTGTTTAGAGCAGGGTCTGGTCTCTCCCCCCTCGTCTCTGTACCTGTTTAGAGCAGGGTCTGGTCTCTCCACCCTCGTCTCTGTACCTGTTTAGAGCAGGGTCTGGTCTCTCCCCCCTCGTCTCTGTACCTGTTTAGAGCAGGGTCTGGTCTCTCCCCCCTCGTCTCTGTACCTGTTTAGAGCAGGGCCTGGTCTCTCCCTCCTCATCTCTGTACCCGTTTAGAGCAGGGCCTGGTCTCTCCCTCCTCGTCTCTGTACCCGTTTAGAGCAGGGCCTGGTCTCTCCCTCCTCATCTCTGTACCCGTTTAGAGCAGGGCCTGGTCTCTCCCTCCTCGTCTCTGTACCTGTTTAGAGCAGGGTCTGGTCTCTCCCCCCTCGTCTCTGTACCTGTTTAGAGCAGGGTCTGGTCTCTCCCCCCTCGTCTCTGTACCTGTTTAGAGCAGGGTCTGGTCTCTCCCTCCTCGTCTCTGTACCTGTTTAGAGCAGGGTCTGGTCTCTCCCTCCTCATCTCTGTACCTGTTTAGAGCAGGGCCTGGTCTCTCCCTCCTCGTCTCTGTACCTGTTTAGAGCAGGGTCTGGTCTCTCCCCCCTCGTCTCTGTACCTGTTTAGAGCAGGGTCTGGTCTCTCCTTCCTCATCTCTGTACCTGTTTAGAGCAGGGCCTGGTCTCTCCCTCCTCATCTCTGTACCTGTTTAGAGCAGGGCCTGGTCTCTCCCTCCTCGTCTCTGTACCTGTTTAGAGCAGGGCCTGGTCTCTCCCTCCTCATCTCTGTACCTGTTTAGAGCAGGGTCTGGTCTCTCCCCCCTCGTCTCTGTACCTGTTTAGAGCAGGGTCTGGTCTCTCCCTCCTCGTCTCTGTACCTGTTTAGAGCAGGGCCTGGTCTCTCCCCCCTCGTCTCTGTACCTGTTTAGAGCAGGGTCTGGTCTCTCCCCCCTCGTCTCTGTACCTGCTTAGAGCAGGGCCTGGTCTCTCCCTCCTCGTCTCTGTACCTGTTTAGAGCAGGGTCTGGTCTCTCCCCCCTCGTCTCTGTACCTGTTTAGAGCAGGGTCTGGTCTCTCCCTCCTCATCTCTGTACCTGTTTAGAGCAGGGTCTGGTCTCTCCCTCATCGTCTCTGTACCTGTTTAGAGCAGGGTCTGGTCTCTCCCCCCTCGTCTCTGTACCTGTTTAGAGCAGGGTCTGGTCTCTCCCTCCTCGTCTCTGTACCTGTTTAGAGCAGGGTCTGGTCTCTCCCCCCTCGTCTCTGTACCTGTTTAGAGCAGGGTCTGGTCTCTCCCCCCTCGTCTCTGTACCTGTTTAGAGCAGGACCTGGTCTCTCCCTCCTCGTCTCTGTACCTGTTTAGAGCAGGGTCTGGTCTCTCCCTCCTCATCTCTGTACCTGTTTAGAGCAGGGCCTGGTCTCTCCCTCCTCATCTCTGTACCTGTTTAGAGCAGGGCCTGGTCTCTCCCTCCTCATCTCTGTACCTGTTTAGAGCAGGACCTGGTCTCTCCCTCCTCATCTCTGTACCCGTTTAGAGCAGGGTCTGGTCTCTCCCTCCTCATCTCTGTACCTGTTTAGAGCAGGGTCTGGTCTCTCCCTCCTCATCTCTGTACCTGTTTAGAGCAGGACCTGGTCTCCCCCCCCTCGTCTCTGTACCTGTTTAGAGCAGGGTCTGGTCTCTCCCCCCTCGTCTCTGTACCTGTTTAGAGCAGGACCTGGTCTCTCCCCCCTCGTCTCTGTACCTGTTTAGAGCAGGACCTGGTCTCTCCCCCCTCGTCTCTGTACCTGTTTAGAGCAGGGTCTGGTCTCTCCCTCCTCGTCTCTGTACCTGTTTAGAGCAGGGCCTGGTCTCTCCCTCCTCGTCTCTGTACCCGTTTAGAGCAGGGTCTGGTCTCTCCCTCCTCGTCTCTGTACCTGTTTAGAGCAGGGTCTGGTCTCTCCCTCCTCGTCTCTGTACCCGTTTAGAGCAGGGTCTGGTCTCTCCCTCCTCGTCTCTGTACCCGTTTAGAGCAGGGTATGGTCTCTCCCTCCTCGTCTCTGTACCCGTTTAGAGCAGGGTCTGGTCTCTCCCTCCTCGTCTCTGTACCTGTTTAGAGCAGGGTCTGGTCTCTCCCTCCTCGTCTCTGTACCTGTTTAGAGCAGGGTCTGGTCTCTCCCCCCTCGTCTCTGTACCTGTTTAGAGCAGGGCCTGGTCTCTCCCTCCTCATCTCTGTACCTGTTTAGAGCAGGGTCTGGTCTCTCCCTCCTCGTCTCTGTACCTGTTTAGAGCAGGGTCTGGTCTCTCCCCCCTCGTCTCTGTACCTGTTTAGAGCAGGGTCTGGTCTCTCCCCCCTCGTCTCTGTACCTGTTTAGAGCAGGGTCTGGTCTCTCCCTCCTCATCTCTGTACCTGTTTAGAGCAGGACCTGGTCTCTCCCTCCTCATCTCTGTACCTGTTTAGAGCAGGACCTGGTCTCTCCCTCCTCATCTCTGTACCTGTTTAGAGCAGGGTCTGGTCTCTCCCTCCTCATCTCTGTACCTGTTTAGAGCAGGGTCTAGTCTCTCCCTCCTCATCTCTGTACCTGTTTAGAGCAGGACCTGGTCTCTCCCTCCTCATCTCTGTACCTGTTTAGAGCAGGGTCTGGTCTCTCCCCCCTCGTCTCTGTACCTGTTTAGAGCAGGGTCTGGTCTCTCCCCCCTCGTCTCTGTACCTGTTTAGAGCAGGGTCTGGTCTCTTCCCCCTCGTCTCTGTACCTGTTTAGAGCAGGGTCTGGTCTCTCCCTCCTCGTCTCTGTACCTGTTTAGAGCAGGGTCTGGTCTCTCCCTCCTCATCTCTGTACCTGTTTAGAGCAGGACCTGGTCTCGCTGACCGACTCAAACGTGTCCATTCTGCCTGTCCAGTGGATGATTTGGCTGGACGTTGCATGAGTTTGTGTTTGTGTGAGTTCACAGGGCTGCTGCCTGCTACAGTAGCATTGCGAAGGAGACAGACTGTTGAGGGGTTCTGCTTCCTGTCTGATAAGACCAGATCCCATGTCACGTTCCTGACCTGTTTTCTGTTGTTTTGTATGTGTTTAGTTGGTCAGGGCGTGAGTTGGGGTGGGCATTCTATGCCTTGTGTTTCTATGTTGGGGTTAATGTGTTGCCTGATATGGTTCTCAATTAGAGGCAGGTGTTTGACGTTTCCTCTGATTGAGAACCATATTAAGGTAGGCTGGTTTCACTGTTTGTTTGTGGGTGGTTGTCTTCCGTGTCTGTATGTATGTTCGTACCACACGGGACTGTAGCGTTTGTTCGTTCGTTTGTTGTAGTCTGTACCTGTTCGTGCGTTCTTCGTGTTATATGTAAGTTCTCATGTTTAGGTCAGTCTACGTTCGTTTTGTTATTTTGTAATTATTCCAAGTGTTTTTTCGTGTTCGTCTTCGGCAGTTAATAAATTCATTATGTTTTCAAAACCCGCTGCATTTTGGTCTGATCCCTACTCCTCCTCTTCAGACGAAGAGGAGGAGAACGACCGTTACAGAACCACCCACCTAACCACGACCAAGCAGCGGCAGCAGGAGAGGCTGCACTATTTGGAGAAATGGACATGGGAGGACGACCTAGAAGGCAAAGGACCCTGGGCACAGCCAGGAGAATATCGCCGCCCCAAAGAGGAGCTGGAGGCAGCTAAAGCTGAGAGGCGGCGATATGAGGAGGCAGCACGGAAACAAGGCCGGAAGCCCGTGAGTCAAAACCAAAAATGTATTTGGGGGGGGGGGCTCTCGGGGAGTGTAGTTGGGTCAGTCAGGAGACGTGAGCCAACTCCTTCTGCTTACCGTAAGGAGCCGGTGAGGGCGGAAATGGAGGTGAGTGACGCAGAGACAGTGAAGGAGTTAATGGGGAAATTGGAGGAGAGAGTTATGAGGGATGTACTGGTTTGGTGCATTAGGCACGGCATCCGGGAACAGCTCTCCATACTCGTCCTGAGGTGCGTGCTAGCTGTCTGGTTAAGACAGTGCCTACACCACGTACCAAGCCTCCTGTGCGTCTCCAGAGTATCTTGCGTCCTGTTACTGCTCCCCGCACTAGCCCTGAGATACGTGTCCCCAGCCCAGTACCACTAGTGCTGGCACCACGCACCAAGCCTCCTGTGCGTCTCCAGAGCCCTGTTCCTCCTCCATGCACTCTCCCTGTGGTGCGTGCCTCCAGCCCAGTACCTCCAGTTCCGGCACCACGCACAAAGCCTCCTGTGCGTCTCCAGAGCCCTGTTCCTTCTCCATGCACTCGCCCAGTGGTGTGTGTCTCCAGCCCATTACCACCAGTGCCGACACCACGCACCAGGCCTACAGTGGGCCTCAGCCGGCCAGAGTCTGTCGTCTGCCCAACGGCGCCTGAACTGCCCGTCTGCCCAACAGCGCCTGAACTGCCCGTCTGCCCTACGGCGCTTGAACTGCCCGTCTGCCCAACGGCGCTTGAACTGCCCGTCTGCCCAACGGCGCCTGAACTGCCCGTCTGCCCAACAGCGCCTGAACTGCCCGTCTGCCAAGCGCCGCATGAACTGCCTGTCTGTACTGAGCCTGCAAAGCCGCCCGTCTGTACTGAGCCCTCAAAGCCGCCCGTCTGTCATGAGCCTTCAGAGCCATCCGCCAGACAGGAGCCGCTAGAGCCGTCCGCCAGACAGGAGCCGCTAGAGCCTTCCGCCAGACAGGAGCAGCCAGAGCCTTCCGCCAGACAGGAGTAGCCAGAGCCTTCCACCAGACAGGAGCAGCCAGAGCCTTCCGCCAGACAGGAGCAGCCAGAGCCTTCTGCCAGACAGGAGCCGCCAGAGCCTTCCGCCAGACAGGAGCAGCCAGAGCCTTCCGCCAGCCATGAGCAGCCAGAGCCTTCCGCCAGCCATGAGCAGCCAGAGCCTTCCGCCAGACAGGAGCAGCCAGAGCCTTCTGCCAGACAGGAGCCGCCAGAGCCTTCCGCCAGACAGGAGCAGCCAGAGCCTTCCGCCAGCCATGAGCAGCCAGAGCCTTCCGCCAGCCATGAGCAGCCAGAGCCGCCAGCCAGCCATGAGCAGCCAGAGCCACCAGCCAGCCATGAGCAGCCAGAGCCGCCAGCCAGCCATGAGCAGCCAGAGCCGCCAGCCAGCCATGAGCAGCCAGAGCCGCCAGCCAGCCATGAGCAGCCAGAGCCGCCAGCCAGCCATGAGCAGCCAGAGCCGCCAGCCAGCCATGAGCAGCCAGAGCCGCCAGCCAGCCATGAGCAGCCAGAGCCGCCAGCCAGCCAGGATCCGCCAGAGCCGCCAGCCAGCCAGGATCCGCCAGAGCCACCAGCCAGCCAGGATCCGCCAGAGCCGCCAGCCAGTCATGAGCTGCCCTCCAGTCATGAGCTGCCCTCCAGTCATGAGCTGCCCTCCAGTCATGAGCTGCCCTACAGTCATGAGCTGCCCTACAGTCATGAGCTGCCCTCCAGTCATGAGCTGCCCTCCAGTCATGAGCTGCCCTCCAGTCATGAGCTGCCCTCCAGTCATGAGCTGCCACCCAGTCCGGAGCTGCCACCCAGTCCGGAGCTGCCACCCAGTCCGGAGCTGCCACCCAGTCCGGAGCTGCCACCCAGTCCGGAGCTGCCACCCAGTCCGGAGCTGCCCCTCAGCCCGGAGCTGCCAGTAGTCCAGAGTTACCTCTCTGTCTTGAGCTACCTCTCTGTCCTGAGCTACCTCTCTGTCCTGAGCTACCTCTCTGTCCTGAGCTACCTTTCTGTCCTGAGCTACCTCTCTGTCCTGAGCTACCTCTCTGTCCTGAGCTACCTCTCTGTCCTGAGCTACCTCTCTGTCCTGAGCTACCTCTCTGTCCTGAGCTACCTCTCTGTCCTGAGCTACCTCTCTGTCCTGAGCTACCTCTATGTCCTGAGTTATCTAGGGGGGACCGGTGTTAAGGTTCCTAGACCAGGGTCGGGGGCGAGGATCGCCACTCGGAGGACGCTAAGGAGGGGGACATAGACAATGGTGGAGTGGTGTCCTCGTCCGGCGCCGGAGCCACCACCGCGGACAGATGCCCACCCAGACCCTCCCCTTGAGTTTTAGGGGTGCGCCCAGAGTTCGCACCTTGAGGGGGGGTTCTGTCACGTTCCTGACCTGTTTTCTGTTGTTTTGTATGTGTTTAGTTGGTCAGGGCGTGAGTTGGGGTGGGCATTCTATGCCTTGTGTTTCTATGTTGGGGTTAATGTGTTGCCTGATATGGTTCTCAATTAGAGGCAGGTGTTTGACGTTTCCTCTGATTGAGAACCATATTAAGGTAGGCTGGTTTCACTGTTTGTTTGTGGGTGGTTGTCTTCCGTGTCTGTATGTATGTTCGTACCACACGGGACTGTAGCATTTGTTCGTTCGTTTGTTGTAGTCTGTACCTGTTCGTGCGTTCTTCGTGTTATATGTAAGTTCTCATGTTTAGGTCAGTCTACGTTCGTTTTGTAATTTTGTAATTATTCCAAGTGTTTTTTCGTGTTCGTCTTCGGCAGTTAATAAATTCATTATGTTTTCAAAACCCGCTGCATTTTGGTCTGATCCCTACTCCTCCTCTTCAGACGAAGAGGAGGAGAACGACCGTTATATCCCAGCTCAGAAAATACAGCTGGGGGGCACTGACTGACTAATGGCTTCTGGCTCTTGACAGGAGTGTGTGTGTGTGCATTCAGTTTGAATTTGAGCATTCTATACACAAACTCTTTTGAACTAAAAAAGCACTGATTGGCATGTTGTGGAGCCAGATGCCTGTCATTGGGCCATGTGACAGGTGCAGCATTCCTTGGTTATAGACAGACTCACATTCCTGTTTAAACTGAATGCCATCAGAATAAGGAAAAAAGATAGCTTCTTTGCATGAATGGCATCAGGGAAGAATGTCATATGTTCTGCAGCTGAGTCACCAGTGCAGGTTTCTGTCTGTCTGTCTGTCTGTCTGTCTGAGAGGGTAGAGTTTAGTCTGGTCCCTGGCAGCTGATCTGAGACAACCAGACCAGACCAGACAGGGCTTCAAGGCTTGTTTGTGTCACCCTCCATTATCATTGGAATGCTAATGCTAGCACCGTGCCTGTTATGTTGTCTAATCTGGAGGAGACACTACTCACACACACACACACAAATCAAATCAAAATGTACTGGTCACATGCGCCGAATACAACAGGTGTAGACCTTACAGTGAAATGCTTACTTACGAGCCCCTAGCCAACAATGCAGTTAAAAAAATATGGAAAACAATAAGAAATAAAAGTAACAAGTAGTTAAAGAGCAGCAGTAAAATAACAATAGCGAGACTATATACAGGGGGTACTGGTACAAAGTCAATGTACGGGGGCACTGGTTAGTTGAGGTAATATGTGCATGTAGGTAGAGTTATTAAAGTGACTATGCATAGATGATAATAACAGAGAGTAGCAGCGGTGTAAAATATGGGGAGGGGGAGGGGGGGCAATGCAAATATTCTGGGTAGCCATTTGATTAGATGTTCAGGAGTCTTATGGCTTCGGGGTAGAAGCTGTTTAGAAGCCTCTTGGACCTAGCCTTGGTGCTCCGGTACCGCTTGCCGTGCGGTAGCAGAGAGAACAATATTTGACTAGGGTGGCTGGAGTCTTTGACACTTTTTAGGGCCTTCCTCTGACACCGCCTGGTATAGAGGTCCTGGATGGCAGGAAGCTTGGCCCCAGTGATGTACTGGGCCGTTCTTCACGACTGTCTTGGTGTGCTTGGACCATGTTAGTTTGTGGACACCAAGGAACTTAAAGCTCTCAGTGTGCTCCACTCCAGGCCAGTTGATGAGAATAGAGGCGTGCTCAGTCCTCTTTTTCCTGTAGTCCACAATCATCTCCTTTGTCTCACATGTCACTGTGAGCCATTAAAGTCCATGTCATGTGCGATGGGTGGATGCGACATGCTGGTTCCACTGCCATGGCTGGGCCTGGAGAGTCTCTGTCAGGTCTTAGCTGGTGTGAGTGCTGTCTAGTGCCTACAGGTTCTAGACCAGGTGAAAGCTTCAGGCACTGCATTGGCTCAGGTTACGGGTTCTTTGATTGTTGGAATGTGTCTGTCTGTCATTGCCTGTTGTGTGGCTTTGTAGTGAGGTATCTCACCCTAGATTGAAAATAAAACTCTATTTTAAACTCTCTAATAGTTCAACCAAGACCGAGACAGTCGTGGCCAGGTCGCAGTTGCAAATGAGAACTTGTTCTCAACTAGCCTACCTGGTTAAATAAAGGTGAAATATATATATATATTAAAAATAAAAATAAAAAACAGTAGGCTACTTTGTTTGGGATGGATGGATTGATATCTTGGTAGGTCAGGCCATCCTCCTAGCCCACTGATGCATGCACAACTGGCACTAAAAGTAGGGCAAAGTAGGGGGAGAGGGAGGGACCTCTCAGTCTCATTCCTGTGGGGGGGCTATTCTCTGTTCTCCTCGTTCCCCTGGGGGTTGTTATCAGTATAATGCAGCCCCATCACAACCTGTTAACAACCCCCCTGTGTAATACACTCCACTAGGCACTGACTCAAAGCTAGAGCCTTCGAACCAATACTGTTCGTACTATGGGGAAAATCCTTACCCACTGGGCACAGACGTCAGGTCAACGTCTAGATTTTATTTACATTTGGTTGAGTTTTCAACTAACGTGACTTCAACATGAAATCAACCAAAAATATCAACATGTTTTGGGTAAAACGTTGGGTGAAAAAAATACGTTGATTGGATTTGAAAAAAAAATCAGTTTTCAACGTTGATTCAACGTCATCACATTGCTTTTTTTGGTTGAAATGATGTGGAAACATTATTGTTTTTGCCCAGTGGGTACTATCGAGGGCCTGGTTTCCCAAAAGCATAATGATGAACTTAGCCTTAAGATGCATTTGGGAAACCGGCTCCTGGTCAGTCATGCATTGATGTCAATGGGATACATAGTGAAAATTTGAAGTTAGGATTTTCCCCTTATGAGAGTAGCTATTGACTTGCAGTAATGCTTTAGGCAACCAACGTTGCATTGTTTATCATTGTGTTTTTCGGCCAGGCTTCTGGCCAGAGACAAATTGCTATAGCTACTTCCTGATGTGAATTGAAATCATGTGAATCAGGGAAGCATACCTGGCTCTCAGCCTGTTACACATAATGACAATGTGAGAGAGACTGACTCCTAACCCAGTCGACTGACTCCTACCCCAGGTTTGTGTTCGAGACTACCTAAAGCGAGACTGATTCAAGACCGACACCTGAGCAAAGACCAACACCGGAGCGAGAGGTACAAGACCAAGTCAAGACCGAGAACAGGAGGGGGTGAGGGTTCCGAGACCAAGTCAAAACCGAGAACAGGAGGGGGTGAGGTGTCCGAGACCAAGTCAAGATCGAGACCAGAAGGGGGTGAGGGGTCCGAGACCAAGTCAAAACCGAGAACAGGAGGGGGTGAGGTGTCCGAGACCAAGTCAAGACCGAGAACGGGAGGGGGTGAGGGGTCCGAGACCAAGACAAAACCGAGAACAGGAGGGGGTGAGGGGTCCGAGACCAAGTCAAGACCGAGAACGGGAGGGGGTGAGGGGTCCGAGACCAAGACAAAACCGAGAACAGGAGGGGGTGAGGGGTCCGAGACCAAGTCAAGACCGAGAACGGGAGGGGGTGAGGGGTCCGAGACCAAGACAAAACCGAGAACGGGAGGGGGTGAGGTGTCCGAGACCAAGTCAAGACCGAGAACAGGAGGGGGTGAGGGGTCCAAG
The DNA here is from genome assembly GCF_029448725.1 of Salvelinus fontinalis. Taxonomy (NCBI): domain Eukaryota; kingdom Metazoa; phylum Chordata; class Actinopteri; order Salmoniformes; family Salmonidae; genus Salvelinus; species Salvelinus fontinalis. The sequence goes on along the minus strand of NC_074678.1, from coordinate 18,836,363 downwards.
ACCAAGTCAAGACCGAGAACGGGAGGGGGTGAGGGGTCCGAGACCAAGACAAAACCGAGAACGGGAGGGGGTGAGGTGTCCGAGACCAAGTCAAGACCGAGAACAGGAGGGGGTGAGGGGTCCAAGACCAAGTCAAGACCGAGAACAGGAGGGGGTGAGGGGTCCGAGACCAAGTCAAGACCGAGTAGAGGAGGGGGTGAGGGGTTCGAGACCAAGTCAAGACCGAGAACAGGAGGGGGTGAGGGGTTCGAGACCAAGTCAAGACCGAGAACAGGAGGGGGTGAGGGGTCCAAGACCAAGTCAAGACCGAGAACAGGAGGGGGTGAGGGGTTCGAGACCAAGTCAAGACCGAGAACAGGAGGGGGTGAGGGGTCCAAGACCAAGTCAAGACCGAGAACAGGAGGGGGTGAGGGGTCCGAGACCAAGTCAAGACCGTTATTGTACTTGTGTCAAATTGCCACCATAATAAAAGTTCAAAATGTCCAGTATTTCTATATTCATATTTCAGAAGATGGATTCTTTAGACATTCAGAATGGTGAAAATATGTTGAGGTCAAATAGAGAGACACTCTACAAATGATCACTACCCCGAACAGGTCTATAATAGATACAAATTCAAAATATGTTCCAACTTCCCCTGGTCTCCCCTTACTAATAGTAAGTGCTCAACTTTCAAACAATTTCCACCACTCTTCCCTACCAGCGAATCAAGGAAATTCTGACCAGCACGACAAAGTAACGAAAGGACAGTAATATTACGAGTAAAGTAGGAAGTCCAGGTTTCTATAGGCGATAAGATATTACTTAGTCATGAAAGGAGTGTGGATATGGCAAACGCGGTTATATGCGCTGACTGAATGGGAGCTGATAATCCTACGTTTTTATACTCCGCTGGTCTCGGGAAGAAAGTCCTCATTGTCCAAGACCGAGTAAAATGGAGTTAATTGGATCCAACACGACACAAGACCAAGACACTCAATATGTGTTCTTGAGACCGGACTCGAGTACTACAATACTGTTCTACCGTACAAAAGAAAATGTAAATTCTTACTTCCCCGCAATCTCTATCTGTCTCCAACACGAGGCACTGCATGCTTTTTTCTCTCATATAGCCTTTCCTATGATCTTGTGCACATACAGCTGTAGGAGACTGGGTCAAATTAGGATCCTACAGCTGTAAAGGGCACTAGTTTTTGTGGGAATCGTTCTCTGTCTGTCTGTCTGTCTGTTTATCTTTCTCTCTCTCTCCCTCTACGTGTAACCTGATACTCTCCGTCTCACTGGGAGAAAAGGGATATTGGCCCACCCGGTTCAGTTTGAGGAACTGTTTTGTTTTCAGTTTGCTCGAGTCATGCGATGATTTCCAAGAAACTAAATGAAAAATGCTTGGCCATGATCCATGTGATATTGAAGTCAACGACAAGGTTCAGACTGATCTGCACAACATCCTCACTTCATCCAGTGCATTGGGAAAGTATTCAGACCACTTCACTTTTTCCACATTTTGTTATGTTACTGTTAAGGTTGTCGTAGTCGTTCTCCTCCTCAGACGAGGAGGAGCATGGATTGGACCAAGATGCGGAGTAGTAGGTATTCATGCTTTAATGAACAAACAACAAACACTACAAATTACGAAACTCTACAAACGTGACTAACCTGAAAACAGTCCTGTGTGGCCCAAACACTGACACAGGAAACAAACACCCACAAAACACCAGTGAAACCCTGGCTGCCTTAGTATGACTCTCAATCAGGGACAAACGATACACACCTGTCTCTGATTGAGAATCATACCAGGCCAAACACAAAATCCCAACATAGAAAAACAAACCTAGACCAACCCACCCAACTCACGCCCTGACCAACTAAAACAAATACATAACAAAGGAAAACAGGTCAGGAACGTGACAGAACCCCCCCCCTTAAGGTGCGAACTCCGGGCGCACCAGCACAAAGTCTAGGGGAGGGTCTAGGTGGGCGTCTGTCCACGGTGGCGGCTCTGGCGCTGGGCGAGGTCCCCACCCCACCATAGTCACTCCCCGCTTCCGTATCCCCCTCCCAATGACCACCCTCCAACTAAACCCACCTAAATGAAGGGGCAGCATCGGGATAAGGGGCAGCACCGGGATAAGGGGCAGCACCGGGATAAGGGGCGGCAGCTCCGGGCTGAGGGACTCTGGCAGGTCCTGGCCGAGGGACTCTGGCAGGTCCTGGCCGAGGGACTCTGGCAGGTCCTGGCCGAGGGACTCTGGCAGGTCCTGGCCGAGGGACTCTGGCAGGTCCTGGCCGAGGGACTCTGGCAGGTCCTGGCCGAGGGACTCTGGCAGGTCCTGGCCGAGGGACTCTGGCAGGTCCTGGCCGAGGGACTCTGGCAGGTCCTGGCCGAGGGACTCTGGCAGGTCCTGGCTGGACGGCTCTGGCTGGTCCTGGCTGGACGGCTCTGGCTGGTCCTGGCTGGACGGCTCTGGCTGGTCCTGGCTGGACGGCTCTGGCTGGTCCTGGCTGGACGGCTCTGGCTGGTCCTGGCTGGACGGCTCTGGCTGGTCCTGGCTGGACGGCTCTGGCTGGTCCTGGCTGGACGGCTCTGGCTGGTCCTGGCTGGACGGCTCTGGCTGGTCCTGGCTGGACGGCTCTGGCTGGTCCTGGCTGGACGGCTCTGGCTGGCCCTGGCTGGACGGCTCTGGCTGGCCCTGGCTGGACGGCTCTGGCTGGTCCTGGCTGGACGGCTCTGGCAGGTCCTGGCTGGACGGCTCTGGCTGGTCCTGGCTGGACGGCTCTGGCTGGTCCTGGCTGGACAGCTCTGAAGGCTCGGGACAGACGGGCAGCGCTGGGCAGGCAGACAGTTCAGACCACGCTGGGCAGGCAGGCAGTTCAGACAGCGCTGGGAAGGCAGACAGTTCAGACGGCGCTGGGCAGACGAGCAGTGCAGGCGGCGTTGGGCAGACGGCCGACTCTGACCTGCTGAGGCGCACAGTAGGCCTGGTGCGTGGTGCCGGAACTGGAGGCACTGGGCTGGAGACATGCACCACAGGGAGAGTGCGTGGAGGAGGAACAGGGCTCTGGAAACGCACTGGAAGCCTGGTGCGTGGAGTAGGCACTGGTGGTACTGAGCTGGGGTGGGAAGGTGGCGCCGGATATACCGGACCGTGAAGGAGGACACGCGCTCTTGAGCACCAAGCCTCCCCAACCTTACCAGGTTGAATGGTCCCCGTAGCCCTGCCAGTGCGGCGAGGTGGAATAACCCGCACTGGACTATGCAGGCGAACCGGGGACACCACCTGTAAGGCTGGTGCCATGTACGCCGGCCCGAGGAGACGTACTGGAGGCCAGATACGTTGGGCCGGCTTCATGACATCCGGCTCGATGCCCAACCTAGCCCTCCCAGTGCGGCAAGGTGGAATAGCCCGCACTGGGCTAAGCACGCGTACTGGGGACACCGTGCACTTTACCGCATAACACGGTGTCTGACCAGTACGACGCCCTCTCACTCCACGGTAAGCCCGGGGAGTTGGCTCAGGTATCCAACCCGGCTTCGCCACACTCCCCTTTAGCCCCCCCCCCCCCAATAAATTTTTGGGTGAGCCTCTCGGGCTTCCGTGCTAGCTGCGTACCCTCATACCTTCGGTTCCTCTCTCCGGTTGCCTCTGCTCTCCTCGCTGCCTCCAGCTGTTCCCATGGGAGGTGATCCTTTCCAGCCAGGATCTCCTCCCATGTGTAGAAACCCTTGCCGTTCAAGACGTCTTCCCATGTCCATTCCTCTGTCTGTCTCTGCTGCTGTCGCTGCCCTTCTCCACTCCGCTTGGTCCTCTTGTGGTGGGTGTTTCTGTTAAGGTTGTCGTAGTCGTTCTCCTCCTCAGACGAGGAGGAGCATGGATTGGACCAAGATGCGGAGTAGTAGGTATTCATGCTTTAATGAACAAACAACAAACACTACAAATTACGAAACTCTACAAACGTGACTAACCTGAAAACAGTCCTGTGTGGCCCAAACACTGACACAGGAAACAAACACCCACAAAACACCAGTGAAACCCTGGCTGCCTTAGTATGACTCTCAATCAGGGACAAACGATACACACCTGTCTCTGATTGAGAATCATACCAGGCCAAACACAAAATCCCAACATAGAAAAACAAACCTAGACCAACCCACCCAACTCACGCCCTGACCAACTAAAACAAATACATAACAAAGGAAAACAGGTCAGGAACGTGACAGTTACAGCTTTATTCTAAAATGGATGACGTTGTTTTCATAAATCTACACACAATACCACACAATGACAAAGCAAAAACAGGTTTTTAGAAAAAGTTGAGCAAATTTTTAAAACATTTCAAACTAAAATATCACATTTGATATCACAGGTGATCATCGGAGTTAAGTGCACACATCTATGTACATATACAGATCTTCAAATAGTCCCGAAGACCACAGAATGTTGAAAAGATGACCATCAGTAAATTAGGAACATATTTAGCAGCTTCATATGAATGGTGTCATTGAATGTACAGTATATGGAATAGGAAGGCAGGCAGTTTTCCTATACAGCTCTTTATTCTGCATGTGAGCATCTTGTCCACACTGACTCTCACATACAGTATTCCAAGTTTAGCACGTTGCACAGAAATAGCTGTATAAAATAACTGTAAATAGTCTGTATTTTTTGTCTCTTTTATTCATGACTATTTTGTTTTCCCCATGTTGCTTAACTGAATATCAGTGAGTATCATAATACACTGTGTACAAAACATTAAGAACACCTGCTCTTTCCATGACAGACTGACCAGGTGAATCCAGGTGAAATCTATGATCCCTTAAATCCACTTCAATCAGAGTAGATGAAGGGGAGGAGACATGTTAAGGAAGGATTTTTAAGCCTTGAGACAATTGAGACATGGGTTGTGTATATGTGCCATTCAGAGGGTCAACGGGCAAGACAAAAGATTGAAGTGCCTTTGAACGGGGTATGGTAGAAGGTGCCAGGCGCACTGGTGTGAGTGTGTCAAGAACTGTGTGTCAAGAGGCTGTTCTGAGGGCAAACGGTGTGCAACTCAGTATTAGGAAGGTGTTCCTAATATTTTGTAGACTCTGTGTACCGTGCATATGTTTGAGTGCATGCACTGCAGTGTATACAGCATCAAACTTAGTCCTTTGTGTGAATGTTTGTGTGAGTTGTAAGCAGGGCTAGAGGTGAGTGCAGTGAGTCATTCTGCAGGATTTCAGGGTGCAGTCAGTCAGGTGGCTTCCAAGAAGAGAGAAGTCATGCTGGCCTGTTATGAGAACAACAGTTCCTTCCTCTTACCCTCCCAACAGAGAGAGGGGGGGGGGGGGCAGAAAGAGAGAGTGGAGGGAGAGAGAAGGTAAGGAGAGAGAGAAAGAGGGGGGACAGAGAGACAGACGGAGAGAAAGAGAGAGCAAGCGTCCATCCTCTGCTCTAAAGTCCACTCTGGGGGAGGAGGATGGGTGGCATTCCAGTCAGTGAGGTCAGCCTGTTTGTTATTCTCTACCCCTCCCTCCCCTTTTTACTTCTGTCTTCTGTTAGCAGTGATATAGAATCAGTCAGGTGGTAGAATCTCTCTTTCCACAGTGACATGATAGGGAATGGTATCATGCATCCCCACCAACCCCCATCCTTTTCCCAGAGTGCTACTGATGATGCCATGATTAGACCATCCTCATTCTCATTCCAGATTTTCACATTCCCTCCAAATAAGGAAAGAATGTTCCAGTGCCAACTGTTTTAAAGTCTTAACTTGGGTCTACCACACTAATCTTTACTTCCTCACTCAGGTGTAGCCTGTAAAAGAAAAGATACTTTAGGACCAGAAAATATGTTATTCCTATGCCTGGAGTAGCTGTGTATTAGTGCATACTGTGTACTGTCTACTGTGTACTGTCTGTTGTGTTGTAGCCTGACCACCAGAGACTTTGTGAGCTGCACATTTGACCTGTGTCCCAGTGTGGAATCAGATCTGAAGTATTTTACAGTGCATTAGGAAATTATTCAGACCCCTTGACTTTTTCCACATTTTGTTACGTTACAGCTTTATTCTAAAATGTATTCAATAGTTTTTTACTTTCCATCAATCTACACACAATAGCGCATTATGACAAAGCAAAAACTGTTTTTTAGACATTTTTGCAAATGTATAAAAATAAAAAACTATCACATTTACATAAGTATTCAGACCCTTTACTCAGTACTTTGATGAAGCTCCTTTGGCAGCGATTACAGCCTTGAGTCTTCTTGGGTATGACGCTACAAGCTTGGCACACCTGTATTTGGGGTGTTTCTCAGATTCTTCTCTGCAGATCCTCTCAAGCTCTGTCAGGTTGGATGTGGAGCATCGCTTTTCAGGTCTCTCCAGAGAGATGTTCCATCTGGTTCAAGTATGGGCTCTGGCTGGGCCACTCAAGGACATTCAGAGACTTGTCTCGAAGCCTTGGCTGTGTGGTTAGAGTTGGAAGGTAAACCCTCGCCCCAGTCTGAGGTCTTGAGCACTCTGGAGCAGGTTTTCATCAAGGATCTCTCTGTACTTTGCTCCGTTCATCTTTCCCTCGATCCTGACTAGTCTCCCAGTCCCTGCCACTGACAAACATCCCCACAGCATGATGCTGCCACCACCATGCTTCACCATAGAAGATGGTGCCAGGTTTCCTCCAGAGGTGACACTTGGTATTCAGGCCAAATATTTAAATCTTGGTTTCATCAGACCAGATAATCTTGTTTCTTATGGTCTGAATCCTTTAGGTGCCTTTTGGCAAACTCCAAGCGGGCTGTCATGTGCCTTTTTACTGAGGAGTGGCTTCTGTCTGGCCTCTCTACCACAAAGGCCTGATTGGTGGAGTGCTGCAGAGATGGTTGTCCTTCTGGAAGGTTCTCTCATCTCCATAGAGGAACTCAGGAGTTTTGTCAGAGTGACCATCGGGTTCTTGTTCACCTCCCTGACCAAGGCCCTTCTCCCTCGGTTGCTCAGTTTGGCCAGCTCAAGGAAGAGTCTTGGTGGTTCCAAACTTCTTCCATTTAAGAATGATGAGGCCACTGTGTTCTTGGGGACCTTCAATGCTGCAGACATTTTTTAGTACCCTTCATCAGATCTGTGCCACAACACAATCCTGTCTCGGAGCTCTGCGGAGAATTCCTTTGACCTCATGGCTTGGTTTTTGCTCTGACATGCACTGTCAACTGTGGGACCTTATATAGATAGGTGTGTGCCTTTCCAAATAATTTGCAATCAGTTGAATTTACCACAGGTGGACTCCAATCAAGTTGTAGAAACATCTCAAGGATGATTAATGAAAACAAGTTGCACCTGTGCATTAGTGCATTCTCATCTGCCACGCTGATCCTCAATACGGGGGCGCCTCAGGGGTGCGTGCTCTGTCCCCTCCTGTACTCCCTGTTCACCCATGACTGCATGGCCAAATACTCCCAACACCATCATTAAGTTTGGTGACGACACAGCAGTGGTAGGCCTGATCACAAACAACGATGAGACAGCCTAAAAGGAGGACCAAGCACACCCCCATTCTCATCGACAGGGCTGTAGTGGAGCAGGTGAGAGCCTCAAGTTCCTTGGTGTCCACATCACCAACAAACTAACATGGTTCAAGCACACCAATACAGTCGTGAAGAGGGCACGACAAAACCCATTCCCCCTCAGGAGACTGAAAAGATTTAGCATGGGTCCTCAGATCCTCAAAAAGCTATACAGCTGCACCATCGAGAACATCCTGACTTGTTGCATCACTGCCTGGTATGGCAACTGCTCGGCCTCCGGAAGCACGGCACTACAGAGGGTAGTGCGTACGGCCAAGTACATCACTGCCATCCAGGACCTCTATACCAGGCGGTGTCAGAGGAGGGCCCTAAAAATGTCCAAAGGGTCCAGACACCCTAGTCAAAGACTGTTCTCTCTGCTGCAGCACGTGCACTTCTTAACAGCTTCTAACCTCAAGCCATAAGTCATAAGTCTCCTGAACAGCTAATCAAATGGCTACACGGATTGTGGTGCAGCCCCTCCCGTTGTCAAAGCTGGAGACCTTTATGTCTTCAAGACACCACTACTAAAACCAGTCAAACCATGGACACAGATTACACTCAAACAATGCACACACACACACACACACACACACAAATAATCCCCCAAAATCTTAATCAAAGCATTATTGCACAATGTACAACATGTGCAAAGCAATCCAAACTTATCACATGGCATTTCTGCTCAAACCGTGCACCTCCTGTACTTTGAGCTGACTGTTTTACTGCCATTAGAGGGAGTCCACCTGGAATGTTGTTTTTATGGAGCATGTTGTTGTATCTAAATTCATACCATGGCATTGTTGAATACTTGTTTATGATTGGCTTGAAGGGCATTCTAAGGCGTGTATTATTTCCCTATAACGCACAGTATATTTGCACGGTAGAATTCAATGGCTATAGTTCATTCTTACACCTTCTATGTTTGAGCTGCTTTTGAAAGCAAAGGTCGAATTGAAAACATTACTGGCATTGATAAATTAGATTTTCATACTGTCAGATTAGGACTAATGTTTGGTTAACTAAACTAGCAAGTTTGTTTGTTTATTATTAGAATTATAGCCATGGCATAAAAGGGATAATCAACTCGGGGCTCTATGGAAAAGAATACAACTCCATGGAAGTTCATTATTTTCCATAGAACGCATAGCACCTCGTTGATTGTCCCTTACATATTTTTGAACAGGTTCTTCTTGAACTTGTACTCATTATCACTTTAATGAGTTTGTGTTTTCTCTAAACTATTAATTGCATGTGCGTCATCAAATCTGCATGATTCTTGTTTGTGCACTGTGCGTCTGTTTGTTTCACTGTTTCACCCTTACAAAAGGTCCTTTAAAACATACTTTACTGTTTCACCCTTACAAAAGGTCCTTTAAAACATACTTTACTGTTTCACCCTTACAAAAGGTCCTTTAAAACATACTTTACTGTTTCAGCCTTACAAAAGGTCCTTTAAAACATACTTTACTGTTTCACTCTCTTTACAAATGTATTTTCTCTTGTGCCATATACCATCATAAAAAGTAGCATCATATAAGACAATGTTCTTGTGCTAACAATTTACAGTAACTTTACGTTTCATTTTTACAACTAAATGAGTTACGGCCCAGTTAGTACTGTATATAGTCATGTTGATCGGACTTACAGCATTTGACAGATAACAGAAAGAACACTGAGCATGCATGTTATATGATAGATAAGAGACTGAAAAAATGTGTGTGTGTGTAGTTGTCATCCTCAGAATGGCCATATTCCATTCCAAAAGGCCAAATGATGTGTCATCAACAATGGCCCCACCTCAGCCTGCTGGCAGTGGGTGTTTACCAATTGGCACCCTATTCCCTATATAGTGCACTACTCCTATTCCCTATATAGTGCACTACTTCTGTTTGCACATTTATAAAAAATGTCAAACTGAAATAGTACATTTACATAAGTAGTCAGACCCTTTACTCAGTACTTTGTTGATGCACCTTTGGCAGAGATGTTCGATTCGGGTTCAAGTCAGAGGAAAGCCCCAAAAATTGTCAGAGACTCCAGTCACCTAAGTCATAGACTGTTCTCTCTCTCTATTGTCTGTTCTCTCTGCTACCGCACGGCAAGCGGTACCGGAGCGCCAAGTCTAGGACCAAAACGCTCCTTAACAGCTTCTACCCCCAAGCCATAATACTGCTGAACAATTAATCAAATGACCACCAGACTATTTACATTGACCCCCTCCCCCCTCTCTATTTGTTTTGTACACTGCTGCTACTCGCTGTTTATTATCTATGCATAATCACTTTCAAGTTCCTTGGTGTCCACATCAGGCCTCATTAACATCGACGGGGCTGTAGTGGAGCGGGTCGAGAGTTTCAAGTTCCTTGGTGTCCACACCATCAACAATCTATCATGGTCCAAACACAACAAGACAGTCGTGAAGAGGGCACGACAACACCTATTCTCCCTCAGGAGACTGAAAAGATTTGGCATGGGTCCCCATATCTTCAAAAAGTCCTACAGCTGCACCATCGAAAGCATCCTGACCGGTTGCATCACCGCCTGGTATGGCAACTGCTCGGCATCCGACCGTAAGGCGCTACAGAGGGTAGTGCGTATGGCCCAATACATCACTGGGGCCAAGCTTCCTGCCATCCAGGACCTCTATACTAGGCGGTGTCAGAGGAAAGGCCATAAAATTGTCAAAGACTCCAGTCACCCAAGTCATAGACTGTTCTCTCTGCTACTGCACGGCAAGCGGTACTGGAGCGCCAAGTCTAGGTCTAAAAGACTCCTTAACAGTTTCTACCCCCAAGCCATATGATTGCTGAACAATTAATCAAAGGGCCACCCGGACAATTTACATTGACCCCCCCCCTTTTTGTTTTTACACTGCTGCTACTCGCTGTTTATTATCTATGCATAGTCACTTTACCCCTACCTCCATGTACAAACCTGTACCCCCGCACACTGACTCTGTACCGGTACCCCCTGTTCTTTTATTTTGTTACTTTTTATAATTTTTTTACTTTTTTGTTTATTTGGTAAATATTTTCTTAACTCTTTCTTGAACTGCACTGTTGGTTAAGGGCTTGTAAGTAAGCGTTTCATGGTAAGGTCTACCATTGTTGTATTTGGCGGATGTGACAAATAAAGTTTCATTTGATTTGAAGTCCGGGCCCTGGCTGGGCCACTCAAGGATATTCAGAAACTTGTCCCGAAGCCACTCCTGTGTTGTCTTGGCTGTGTGCTTAGGGTCGTTGTCCTGTTGGAAGGTGAACCTTTGCCCCAGTCTGAGGTCCTGAGGGACCTTTTATGGACAGGTGTGTGCCTTTCCAAATCATGTCCAATCAATTGAATTTACCACAGGTGGACTCCAACTTGTAGAAACATCTCAAGGATGATCAATGGAAACAGGATGCACTTGAGCTCAATTTCATGTCTCATAGCAAAGGGCTGAATACTTATGTAAATAAGGTATTTCTGTTTTTGTCTAAAAACCTGTTTTTGCTTTGTCATTATTGGGTAGTGTGTGTTGATTGAGGAGCATTTTTTATTGTTTATTTAATCCATTTTAGAATACGGCTGTAAAGTAACCAAATGTGGAAACAGTCAAGGGGTCTGAAGACTTTCTGAATGCACTGTATGTGCATGGCGGTCTTGTCTCAGTTAGCATCCAAACTAGTGAGAATGTCCTGTCTGCTCTGCTTTAGATATGAACTCAACAGTACTTCCTTTTACACAAGAACTGAAAGTTATATTTTGTTATAATGCTGACAGAATTGTGTAGTTCAGCAAAATAGTCCAATCAAGCTATTAAGAAATAGGTCATATTTATTGCCAGCTGTACTGCACAGCTGGGGGGTTGCATTTATGTGTAGTAGGGTAAGATATGTTCACCATTATAGCATTTATGTGTAGTAGGGTAAGATATGTTCACCATTATAGCATTTATGTGTAGTAGGGTAAGATATAGTCACCATTATAGCATTTATGTGTAGTAGGGTAAGATATGTTCACCAATTATAGCATTTAGGACTGTGAATTATGTAACTCTGGTGCAGCCAATGTGGGAGAAGCAGCACAAGGTAGTCGTATAACAATGAGGGGTTGTGGGCTAGCGGGATTCCTATCCAGTGAGCTACTACTGCAGTCGGGGCCTCTGATCTGTCTAGACACAGGCCAGTCATTGGCTGTCGGTCGTTGAGATCCAACTGCTCTAATTCTGCTCTGAAATACAGAACTGCTCCAGGCAACAGGAAGTTGCTTTTGTGTGTGTGTGCGTGTGCATGCGTGTGTGTGCGTGCACACATTTGTGTGTGTGTGTGGAGGGGGTTCCTCAGCTCATTTCGCAATCCTCTGGGGGATTTAAGCATATGCGGTCAAACTGCTGTAACTTCAAGCCAGCTCTGTGTGCCGTGCGGTCACAGGAGTTTTTCTCAGCTCGGCAGCCCAGGTGGGTTTTACAGTCACCGGTATCAGACCAGTAGTAGACTAGAGGCCTCAGTCCTTTCAACCCTCTTACTCAACAGGAAACAGTGGCCTCCGCCTTGTCTGGTCTGGCAGTGTAGCACACAGTAAGTAGTTACAGTCACTCACTGCCCTGCTAAGCATGGATTTCCTGCTTTCCACTTAATGACCCACATTAGTTATATCACTGTAGGGAAAGGAATGAAACACCACCACCCAGAAGCAGCAGAATATTAGCCTGGTCCCATATCTGTTTGTGCTTTATAGCCAACTCCTAGGGTCGTTGTATGACAGCACAAACAGCTCTGGAACCAGGCTAGCATCACCTCACTGTTTCAGTTGTCTTTCTGATTGAGATACTCACTTATCAAGTTGGAAGAGGTGATAACATCTCATCACACCTACCTCATAATAGAGATGTTACAGAGTTACAGGTTTTGTAAATAGTAAGCTGTCTGCGTGCTTATAGACATTTCGCAAAGTTACATGACTTGAGAAACAGGATACTAGTATTACCCTGGCTTTGAGAGCTTAAGAGGAGTTGGAAGATGATGAGAGCTGCACCGTGTTCTGTGTCAGTTTGGTGTCAGTTAGTGTGTCATTATTTGCAATAACTACCTGAACAAGAACAAACACAACGTTTCCTTTTGTTACTAACCACCTGAGTTCCTAGACGCTGCCACACACAAAGATGAGCTCTCATCCCTTCCTCAGCCCTCCCCTCGTCAGCCCCCACCCGTCAGCCCTGCCCTCGACAGCCATCCCCACCTCAGCCCTCCCCTCCTCAGCACTCCCCTCCCATCCTCAGCGCTCCTCAGCCACCCCCAGCTCTCCCCTCCTCAGCACTCCCCTCCCATCCTCAGCGCTCCTCAGCCCTCCCCTGTTCAGCGTTCCTCAGCCCTCCCCTCCTCAGCCCTCCCCTCCTCAGCCCTCCCCTGTTCAGCCCTCCCCTCCTCAGCCCTCCCCTGTTCAGCGTTCCTCTGCCCTCCCCACCTCAGCCCTCCCCTCCTCAGCCCTCCCCTGTTCAGCCCTCCCCCCCTCAGCCCTCCCCTCCTCAGCCCTCCCCTCCTCAGCCCTCCCCTCCTCAGCCCTCCCCTACTCAGCCCTCCTCAACACTGGCTCAACCCTCACACTTTTATCTCTCTAAAGCCGACGCCAGAACACATGATAGGGGCAGGTTAACAAAAGGATGAGAGACAGTCAAACACTTCCCTGCAAGTGGTGTCATTTGGCTGTGATGGATACAATAGATAAGGCATAGCACTGAGGCTTAGTGTTGAGATGTGCCAGAGCAGACAGGGTTGACTAAAAGTTCATGATCTGATCTGTAATGCTCAACCATGCCGAGAGGGTATCACTCGCTCTGCAAGCCAAGCAGCAGTCATACTCTCTGAGCTGAGCCTTTGTTTTCAGGTCATCCTGCATGATGACAGCTAGAATGTTTACAGGTGTTTATGAATTGTAGCTGTTCGGGAAAGTATGCCGAATGACGTTAAAGCAAGTAAGAAACATAGAGGAACACATGAAAATGAATGTCCCTCACCACCACCCTTACCAGCTTGTGAGCTTTTCCATTGCTGGGTAGCAAAGAGAGAGAGAACCTGTTTTATTTGCTTAGCTGTCCTGATTGTTCTAAAGTAAGATAAACAGCCTCTAATGGACCTGGAGAGAGTGTTGCGTGCGAGACCCTTTTCATTACGCAGCTTCAAGGTAAATGGACTGCATGCAACAGATTTAGTTTGCATGACACCCCTCCCCGTTCCTGCGCCCTTTCTCCTCCTCTGTGTGTTTGTGTTTGTGTGTGTGTGTCTGTGTCTGTGTGTTTGTGCACTGTGTATTAATATTACCAGATGGTGGAGCGTTTCATTGATGTGGCATCTGGTCATACACACTGTGCCAGACAGATTCTCCCTTTGACTATTCTCCAGACAGACACTCTCTCCTTCCCTCTCTCACATGTCACCCTGTTGCCTGCTGAAAGAATAGTGTGCATAGATGTTCTCATATTTACTGCTAGGCTACATATGACCCCAGTTTTGTGAAGACACTGATAATGATCGAATGAAAAACAAATATGTTGAATGAAGATAAAATATACAGTATGCTTCCTGAAAGGAAATTATGCACATCAATGTCAATGTGTAAACACACCTGGGATCTTGACTTTTGCTCTTTTGCTTGTCATCCATCTATTGATGGCTCACAGATGTATTATATGAAGGATAAATACACTTCAAAGCAAGACTTAATCCATGGATGTTGTTCACCTTCCCTCTCACTGCAGGGTGTACATGCGCTGGAAGCCATAGATGGACTGCTGCTGTGTCTTAGGAAATATTACATCAAAGACATCTACTCACAAAGCTTTGATCACTTTCTGACTGATTGGGAATCTGTCTGTTGTGTTGTGTGGGACAGGCCACACACAGCACGACTCTGAATGTGTGACTCTTGGTGAGATACACTACAGAAACTGAAAGACAAGAGAACCTGATTGCCTTCCCATGAAGCCCAGGTGGGAAGGAAGAGACGGAGGAAAGGGTGAGAAAAGAGTCTGTGTGAGACATTATTGTTCTGGGTTTAACTTCAGCCGACCACCTAATTCACTACCTCCCTTCACAGAGCTCTGTGGAAGAACATATATCCCCTGTATATAGCCTTGCTACTGTTATTTTATTGTTGCTCTTTAATGATTTTTTATAGATTTTTACTTCAGATTATTTTAGTAAATACTTTCTTAACACTTATTTTTCTTAAAACTGCATTGTTGGTGACTCAGTGGCTAAGAACCCTTCTATCCGGTTGAGTAGATTGTAAATAAAACACCTTGTTGTCTCCCTAATGGCACCTCACTATTCCCCATTATACAGTCTGAACAACAAATAACTGCACAGTAAATCTGTCATCATCATTATCACTTAGAATCAATATGGCACCTCTTACGGTCAATACTCAAACCTGCTTGACTGTCATTCCTGTTGCATTGCATCTACAGTTCTTCAGAATTCTGAAATGTTCTTGAAATGTCTGCAGATGTGTTCCTTTCATAGCACACAGCAAATTGGCCAGTGTTAACTAGTGTAGATCTTTCAGTTTCTAGTGTTGATTCAATAGTTAAATGAACACTAAAGAGTTCAATTAACATTCAGTGGCATAAAATAACCCCACTGTTGGTGTTGATAACCAGAGTTGAAACAAAACCACACCCATCTTTATTATATTTCCCAGCATGCTCTATGGCAGGTTGATTATTAGAATGATTTGTTTCAATATCTATGTTTTTTATTAATCTTATGTTACTCCAATATAAACATACATTTTTCTAAACTAATCCAATCTGTTAGTAGTTGGACTTGCATCCGTTACTGAAATGGTTATTCCAGTTTAAATACTTTAGTTTATATGTAGTATCATCTTAGTCTTCCCAACCCTGGCAGTCATTCTGAATCCAGGTGGCTGGTGATTTTTTTTCTTCCCAAATGTTCTCCAATATGAGTTAGACATCACTTTGTAAGCCAGCATACTGTGACTTGCAAGGCATGATGTGGCCTGTAAACCATGCATTTCAGGCCACTGTATTAGGCTAAAACTAGGCCATCAAAATAAGATCTATATGCATTGTAATATGCATTGTATTGTCTTAAAGAATTTAACTTGAATTATTAATGATATATTCACTTAGGATCTCACTTGGCAAAGGCCACAGGACTGAAAATGAATGAATGCAACCACCATGTCTGTCAGTAGCAAACACAGTCTTGGGTGGTATTGGTAACTAAAATATTTACTCGAATGGTACCCTGGGAAATATGCAAATAAGGATCAATACTTTATTTGCATAAAATAAGGTGTTGAGTGTGTGTGGTTCTTCGAAGAACCATCCCATTTAAGGTTCTTCTGAGTGTACTATGTTTGTTTTTCTATGGGTGGTGCTTTTACACTAGATCAGAGAGCCTGTGTCTTTTCCCTGCATGGCTAACTAGCTGCCTGCTCTGTCTCCCAGTCCCAGATAGCATCAGGCTGTCTGAGATTAGCACCCATGAGGGTGCAGTTCAACTTTCTTTTCTTTTTTTTTTACTCCCGGACCCTATTTTTGGTCCCTCCATTTTGCACATCACCCACTGTCAGTCCGGCAGCGTCAAGCATCTAGTCGCACTGATAACACGTCTGTATTGTTCCTGTGGGGCTCTAATGTCCCCCGAGCCTTGAGAGCTCATTGTACTATCATTGTAGTATCAGGTTTCAGACACATTTTTAGGCCCAGGCTTAAGGCCAAGCCATCTTGTTGCTAGGCAGTTTAGTAGTGCGGAGGATAGATAAAGGACCTGCTTATTCTCTCATGGCCATTGGCCTACCAGTTAGGGACTGGTTTTCCCATTGGCCTACCAGTTAGGAACTGGCGGTTAGGGACTGTGTAACGGTGGCAGGGTTAGCTTCTGATTCAGTAGTAGTGCAGAGGATAGATAGGCTGATAATAGATGATATGAGATTTGTTCTCACAGCTCAGCCAATTCTCTCTTCTTACAATTATCCCTCAATCTCTGAATATAGCTAGTGTCTATTTCACACAGTGTATTAGTAATAAAGTCATTGATAATATCTATAACAAGTAACCATATTAAAGACCATAGTTTTACCAAAGTAGGTCTTAGGTATCTCAACCGTTGATGTGGTTTATCTGTGTAGTAATGTCTAAAGAGAAGCAGGTAGTGTCATAATTATATACACACCACAGGTCAGAGCTCGTCATTCGTTTGACCTCTCAGAAACCTGCTTCTTCTGGTGTAGTGACAACCCACTTGTGTACACACCAGAGTCACACTACAGCAGCCACATTACAGCCACATGAAAGCAGTGCCTCAGTGGTCTCAGAGCAGTATATGAATAGTATCAATGATGCAGTGTGCTGTAGTAGATGGCATTACTAAAGACTCCAATCTGTGGTCCAGAGAGGTGGCTGGGTAGCAGGATGGGATGCTAGCTATGGCATTCCTACAGATAATCCCTGACCCTTGGCTGCCTTTCCTGGACAAGAGAGCAAAGCAGGGAGGTGGTCCTATTGACTGGCTATTATTTGTAAAGTGAGAATCTGTGAATCCCTAGACTTAGTCCCCCCAGCACTTCCGACAGGGGTCGCCCAACTGTGGCTATTTCCTGCCCAGGAACAGAGAGTTATTTCAGGGTACATCAGAGGCCTGGGAAGGACCTCAGTGAGTCAGGACTTATGTCCCAAATGGCACCCTATTTCCTATATACGGTGCACTTCTTTTGACCAGGCCCCATAGGGCTCTAAATAGGGAATAGGGCCCTGGTCAAAAGCAGTTTACTATATAGGGAATAGGGTGCCATAGAGCCATAGGGCTCTGGTCAAAAGTAGTGCACTAAATATGGAATAGGGTGCCGTTTGGGAAACAACCAGGCGGTTCCTAGAGGAAAGCCAATCAGCACGGTCTGATCAGGTGTGGAGGGTCTATCCGGTATAAATCCTATGAACCCCTGGTCGTGACCATCTAAAAACAGATGCACAATGAAACCCAGCTGTTTCACAGAATGACTCGAAAACTACGTTCCAAATGACACCCTAGTCCCTATTTAGTGCACTACGTTTGACCAAGGGCCATATGGTTCTGGTTAAAAGTAGTGCACTACATAGGGTATAGTGTGGCATTTTAGGCACTCACTAATACTGCACATACTAATACTCTTCTGTACTTTCTTTAAGTAGATATAAGATATGATTAGATTTGAAGCCTCTACAGTTCCTTTTAGTCTGACTTTGGTATTGCCTACAGCATTAACCTGATCCATACATCTAGCCTCCTTTACTATGACATCACTGAGAGGTCAGACAAAATAAAGGTCAAGACAAAGTAGCACCAACTGAACACACTTCATTGAGTTGACTAGACAAAAGCTAGTTGTTAGTGTTGCACACAGTGGCACTCAGCCCATTGACCCTCAAGCACCTCCTCTTTATGGTCCAAGCCCTAGCTGCTAGCGTCACGTTCAGTCTGGTGCAGACATTAGTTAGACACTGGGTTAGTAGCCCTTGTCTGACCCAGCCCTCCAATTATGGCCTTCTTCCTGTGTTCACTCTACCATCGCCTGGTCAGTGTAGTGGTCTGGCTGTGTTTTAAAACCCACTGTTGCGCAAATAACAGAGATATGCACATTAAACCACTCCTGTGTCTAGCCAAGCCAAGCACACAAAAGGCACTGAGGCAGACATGAGGTTGAAGGGCTCTTGAAGTGTCTCAGAGCATTGAAAGATTAATTAATTCAAGGAAAGCTGCGGTGTGGAAGAGGATGAAGTGTCTTTGATTATTTCAAGATCCTCACGTGAAGGAAAGAGTGTTGAGACTGTGGTTGAGACGGTTGAGAAGTGTTTTTTTTGTCAGGATACTTTGTTTCTATTCCTATACTTACTCCTTGTGGTACTAAATCTTTATGTTCCTGTCTGTTTGGGTGTCTAACCACCTCTGCAGCTCTCTCCTCTTCCGCTTTCTTCTATTTTTAAAACCGGAACATATTTAATAATTTATACTTCAGAGGGGAATTGAACTGGTTGTCTGGCTGGGGATACATCTTCCTGTGAATGAAGGAGGGAGGAAGGGAAAGGAAGGGAAGGAGGAGAGGAAAGGAGTGGGTTGGTAGGGTGATTAGAGAGATGTATGCTTCCGAGGGAGGTCTCTCCATCCAGTTTGTACTCAGCTGCGCTGTGGCTGGCTGCAGATTACTTTGTT
Source organism: Salvelinus fontinalis (assembly GCF_029448725.1). NCBI lineage: Eukaryota > Metazoa > Chordata > Actinopteri > Salmoniformes > Salmonidae > Salvelinus > Salvelinus fontinalis. The sequence continues at coordinate 18,817,627 of NC_074678.1, read as the reverse complement.
CCATTTCAGCTTCCTTCCGTGCGTCTTCCTCCTCCATAAACCTCTCAGCCATTGTAATAGAAGTGCGATCACATATTGATGACCTCAATACGAAGGTTATTGTTGATGCTTCTCAAATGACCTGCATGGTGTGTGTGCGGGCGTGCCAGAGTGTGTGTGTGCGTGCAGTCAGTCTGGATCCACATGTTCCAAGGTGAGAGGGAAACCTGGCAGACTGGTCGCTCTTCTTTAAACAGTCCCAGCACCCGGGCAGTCTCTTTCTTACTACATACTGTACAGACCCACTACAGCCCTGTCCTCTCAGGCAATTTCTTTATTGCTATGGACCAATTAGTGTTGTCACGATACCAGAATTTTTACTTTGATACCGATACCAGGTTTAGTATCATAATACTCGATACCGTCACGATACTCGATTCCAAAACGATACTACAACAAAAAAAGAAGCCATATTAGCCAAAGTCACCAAATGGCACTTGATCCAGACAGATAAACTCAGCTACTGGTCTGTTCAATCGTTGGCCATCTTTTGAGTTCAATACCATTACATTTGAACATTTGTATGTCTTTTTTTTTTAGACAACCATGGATGCATTAATGAATCAATTATACAATCATACAATCAATTAGTTTTTACCAATCTAACAACAAAACAACATAATGGTATTCATTTATTTAATAGGTAAATATATTGATAAACTGAGTAAATCAAGATGTAGCATAGGTCTTTTCACAATACAGGTGAATGCATATTATTCACTAGGAGTGTGTGCATTGAGTATTGAGCTTGTTTTATCTGATTTCATGGGGCCACAGATGACAAACAATCCCTTCCATTTAGGATCTATTTCAATGGCTACTGCTAGGAGAACATATTATTTCATTGTACTGATCAACAAAATTGATCACCGTGTGCTAACTAGCAAGCTATTACACGGTGTCGCTAACTAGCAAGCTATTACACGGTGTCGCTAACTAGCAAGCTATTACACGGTGTCGCTAACTAGCAAGCTATTACACGGTGTCGCTAACTAGCAAGCTATTACACGGTGTCGCTAACTAGCCAGCTATTACACGGTGTCGCTAACTAACAAGCTAGCTAGTTATCTAACACACGGTGTCGCTCCCCTGCCTCCCACATACCGGAGTAGCTAGCGGGAGGCGGGGAGACCGGTAGACAGTATCCTTTGCCCTTGCATGTCGGGCACTGTTTTTCTGCAGTTCTCTTAACGAATGTGAGGGCAGGTGTTCGGCAGGCAAGTGCGAAGGACACTGTCTACCGGTGTTGCCCCTGCCTCCCACTAGCTAGTAAGGAGGACTCCAGTACATAGGAGGCGGGGGCGATAATGCTTGTATTTTCCTTTTGACCCACATTCAAAAGTGTAACACAAGCATGAAGATGTCATGATCGAGGGGGGGCATTTATGCAGGAACTAATGGGATGCTCGAGGGGGGATGTTTATGAAGGAACCAATGGGATGCTCAAGGGTGTTCCTGTATGCCCACATACAGTATGCCCTGTATGCCCACATACCTGTATGCCCACATACAGGAACACCCCGAATTGCAGCCCGCAATCACACACTATTGGATTCTACTGGAAACCAGACTGGAAGCGAGGGAGTGAAGAAGTGAATGAGTTTTTGGGGGTGAGGGAGATGAAGTGAATTAACAAAGTTTTTTGTGACAATCAATCAGCTTTGAAATCAGCATATTTTGCAGTATGGTTTGCACAAACAAAGCTAGGGTAGTGAATTGATGTTGCTTCAGCTGTAAGCTAGCAAGGAACATTAGCCTACAATTAAAACCGGAAGCTACCGGTATCGTCTTGCATTGTTCTAGCCTGTATGGACATTGTTTTGTGAACAGTTTCAACACTTCTACATGCCGTGTTGCATTATTGAAGTGTGTTAATTTCTGTGCAGCATGAGTGGGGAGCTAACAATGCAGCCCAGACAGCTCTAGCAATGAATGGAGTGGAGCAGGCACTTTGCTCTTCACGCTATGAAGGGGCTGCATTTGATCCTTGATCCTCGATCCTTGATCCCACAGACTTGATCCTCTCAATCACGTGAGACACATTTGACAGAAGTATCGAATGTTATTTTTTTGTATTGAAATACTACCTAAGTTTTGGTATACCGTGCAGTGCTAAGACCAATGCAGACTTCCCATGTTGTGTGTGGGTTGTGCAACCACTTTCGTCTATGCCAGTCTGTGCGTGATTATGTGTGTTAGCTTGTTTGTAGGTTGTTGGTTGAGTAGTAAATTGCAGATTAACTTCCGACTGTCACTTTTGGAAAGTTACTCTGGAGAGGAAGGACAGTGGAGTAACAGCTTAGACAGCTTAGACAGCTTGTCAAAGTTCTGTTCCTGGCACTTAACCATCTTGGGTTATTCTCCAACACACCATCTGCTGTACAAAGATGTAAGAAGTGCCTGCTGATGTAGCTGGGATATCTTTTATGAGACTGTTATACAGGGACTGTCTGTTCTGCTGCCCTATATGGATGTACAAATTATGATTTAATGATGGTTTATTGTGCTTTTCTTTAGTTTCTCCAGATAAAGCCACACAGAAAAATTGCCACTACTCCAGAATTGTGGAAGGTATATCCAATATTCATGTATTAATTCATTCATTTATTGTCAGTCATTCTTTTCCATAGTGTTATACAGTACTGAGTCCAGTATGTGTGTTCTAACACAGGTGTGTGAAGACCATCATGTCTTCAAAGATGCAGAGTTCCAATAACATAGCCCATGCCAGGAGGACAGTCCAGCAGCTGAGAATAGAGGCCAGCATTGAGAGGATTAAGGTATGCTTCTCAAACATAACCCATAACTTGAATGACCTAAATAGACTGTACGTATATGATATTACATTTTTCATCCTGCAAGAACTGCCTTCGCTGACCTTCTCTTTAACAATTCCACAACAAATACCTAATACACACAAATCTAAGTAAAGGAATGGAATAAGAATATATAAATATATGGATGAGCAATGTCAGAGCGGCATAGGCTAAGATGCAATAGATTGTATAGAATACAGTATATACACTACCGTTCAAAAGTTTGGGGTCACTTAGAAATGTCCTTGTTTTTGGAAAAAAAAAGTCCATTAAAATAACAGAAAATGTATCAGAAATACAGTGTAGACATTGTTAATGTTGTAAATTACTATTGTAGCTGGAAACGGCAGATTTTTTAATGGAATATCTACATAGGCGTACAAAGGCCCATTATCAGCAACCATCACTCCTGTGTTCCAATGGCACGTTGTGTTAGCTAATCCAAGTTTATAATTTTAAAAGGCTACAGACAAGTCCTCAACTGGCAGCTTCATTAAAAAGTACCCGCAAAACACCAGTCTCAACATCAACAGTGAAGAGGCGACTCTGGGATGCTGGCCTTCTTTTGTCCATTAAATGTGTGCTTTGCTTTAAAAAACAAGGACATTTCTAAGTGTCCCCAAACTTTTGAACATTAGTGTACATACGAGATGAGTAATGCGAGATATGTAAACATTATTAAAACTTCTTATGGCGGAGATCCCGTTAACGGGATTGACTTGACAACAGCCAGTGAAAGTGCAGGGCGCCAAATTCAAACAACAGAAATCTCATAATTAAAATTCCTCAAACATACAAGTATTTTACACCATTTTAAAGATAAACTTGTTGTTAATCCCACCACAGTGTCCGATTTCAAAAATGTTTTATGACGAAAGCACACCATCTGATTATGTTAGATCAGTACCTAGTCACAGAAAAACACAGCCATTTTTCCAGCCAAAGAGAGGAGTCATAAAAAGCAGAAATAGAGATAAAATTAATCACTAACCTTTGATGATCTTCATCAGATGACACTCATAGGACTTCATGTTACACAATACATGAATGTTTTGTTCGATGAAGTTCACATTTATATCCAAAAATCTTAGTTTACATTGGCCCGTTATGTTCAGTAATGTTTTGCCTCCAAAACATCCGGTGATTTTGCAGAGAGGCACATCAATTTACAGAAATACTCGTAATAAACATTGATTAAAGATACAAGTATTATACATGGAACTTTAGATAAACTTTTCCTTAATGCAACCGCTGTGTCAGATTTCAAATTTTCTTTACTGAAAAAGCACACCATGCAAAAATCTGAGTACGGCGCTCAGACACAAAAACAAGCCATACAGGTACCCGCCATGTGGTGGAGTCAACAGAAGTCAGAAATAGCATTATAAATATTCACTTACCTTTGATGATCTTCATCAGAATGCACTCCCAGGAATCCCAGTTCCACAATACATTTTTGTTTTGTTCGATAACGTCCATAATTTATGTCCAAATACCTCCTTTTTGTTGGCGCGTTTAGTTCCAAAATCCAAATTGATGACGCGCAGGCCAGACGAAAAGTCAAAACATTCCATTACAGTTTGTAGAAATATGTCAAACGATGTATAGAAATATTCTTTAGGATGTTTTTAACATAAATCTTCAATAATGTTTCAACCAGAGAATTCCTTTGTCTGTAGAAATGCGATGGAACGCAGCTAACTCTCACGGGGCGCGCCTGAGTGAGCGCGTGACACTGCCAGACACCTGACTCAATCAGCTCTTATTCCCTCATCCTTCACAGTAGAGCATCAAACAAGGTTCTAAAGACTGTTGAAATCTAGTGGAAGCCTTAGGAAGTGCAATATGACCACATAGACACTGTATATTGGATAGGCAAACCTACAAACCTCAGATTTCCCACTTCCTGGTTGGATTTTTTCTCAGGTTTTTGCCTGCCATATGAGTTCTGTTATACTTACATACATCATTCAAACAGTTTTAGAAACTTCAGAGTGTTTTCTATCCAAATCTACTAATAATATGCACATCTTAGCTTCTGGGACTGAGTAGCAGGCAGTTTACTCTGGGCACCTTATTCATCCAAGCTACTCAATACTGCCCCCAGCGATAAGAAGTTAAAGTGGCTTTATTAAAGTGACTAGTGTTCCGTTTATTAAAGTGGCCAATGATTTCAATTCTGTATGTAGGCAGCAGTCTCTCTGTGCTAGTGATGGCTGTTTAACAGTCTGATGGCCTTGAGATAAAAGCTGTTTATCAGTCTCTCGGTCCCAGCTGTACTGACCTCGCCTTCTGGATGGTACCGGGGTGAACAGGCAGGGGCTCGGGTGGTTGTTGTCCTTGATGATCTTTTTGGCCTTCCTGTGACATCGGGTGCTGTAGGTGTACTGGAGGTCAGGTACTTTGCCCCCGGTGATGCATTGTGCAGACCCCACCACCCTCTTGAGAGCCCTGCGGTTGTGGGTGGTGCAGTTGCCGTACTAGGCGGTGATACAGCCTGACAGGATGCTCTCAATTGTGCATCTGTAAAAGTTTGTGAGGGTTATAGGTGGGGAGCCAAATTTCCTGGAGACCACGATCATCTCCTTTGACGTTGAGTGAGAGGTTATTTTCTTGACACCACACTCCGAGAGCCCACACCACCTCCCTGTAGGCTGTCTCGTTGTTGGTAATCAAGCCTACTACTGTTGTGTCGTCAGGTAAGGTGGAGGTGATATGATCCTTGACTAGTCTTTTAAAGCACTTCATGATGATAGAAGTGAGTGCTACGGGGCGATAGTAATTTAGTTCAGTTACCTTTGCATTCTTGGGTACAGGAACAATGGTTGCCATCTTGAAGCATGTGGGGACAGCAGACTGTGATAGGGAGAGATTGAATATGTCTGTAAACACACTAGCCAGCTGGTCTGCGCATGCTCTGAGGACGCGGCTAGAGATGCCATCTGGGCCGGCAGCCTTGCGAGGGTTAACACATTTAAATGTCTTACTCACATCAGCCACGGAGAAGGAGAGCCCACAGTCCTTGGTAGCGGGCCGCGTAGGTGGTACTGTATTATCCTCAAAGTGGGCAAAGAAAGTGTTTTGTTTATCTGGAAGCAAGATGTCGGTGTCCGTGTCCGTGACGTGGCTGGTTTTCCTTTTGTAGTCCGTGATTGTCTGTAGAACCTGCCACATACGTCTCGTGTCTGAGCCATTGAATTGCAACTCCACTTTGTCTCTATGCTGACATTTTGCTTGTTGGATTGCTTTGCGGAGGGAATGACTACTCTGTATTCTGCTATATTCCCAATCGCCTTGCCATGGTTAAATGCAGTGGTACGCACTTTCAGTTTTGTGTGAATGCTGCCCTCTATCCACGGTTTCTGGTTAGGGTAGGTTTTAATAGTCACAGTAGGTACAATATCTTCTATACACTTCCTTATAAACTCACTCACCGAATCAGCATATACGTCTATATTATTCTCTGAGGCTACCCGGAACATATCCCAGTCCGCGTGATCAAAACAATCTTGAAGCGTGGATTGGTCAGACCAGCGTTGAATAGTCCTTAGCATGGGTACTTCCTGTTTGATTTTCGGCCTATAGGAAGGGATTGAGCAAAATGGAGTTGTGGTCAGATTTAGAATACATCCCCAGTACATTGGTTCATAATAAGTAGTAAGCAAGTGTATATTTCCACTACATAAACTGTTGAGGATCGATTTAGGGTAGTCAGTCTTTACCAAGGATGTGCATCTCTCAGGGACACAAACTACATTCCTTGGTGAGCCACCTGACTGTTTCTTTGTGTTCATCTGAGGCCGATAGTAACCTGCTGTATTATTCTCTCCCGTAGGTGTCCAAGGCCTCAGCAGACCTGATGCACTATTGTGGAGAACATGCTAAATACGACCCTCTACTCATGGGCATCCCAGCCTCTGAAAACCCCTTCAAAGACAAGAAGCCGTGCACTATATTATAGTAGTGGGACAGCTGAAATCTCTTTGCATTTTATTTGTATATTATTTTATAGAGAGAAATATGACATTAATACCGGTACACTATTTGCCTTAAGGCCAGCCCAGCCCCACTCCCCCTATTTCCTTGTGCTTTCGGTTTATTCCCAAATGTTATCCTAGGGCCCATAGGGCTCTGGTAAAAAAATGGTGCACTATATAGGGAATAGGGTGCCATTTTTGGACTCTTATAAACAAGTGCCATTTTGGTAGGATCAGAATCATTGGTGTGCTCTCTCTTCATCAGATACAACTAAGACCAAATAGCACCATGAGCCAAAATGTAACAGGTCATTGGTAACCCAGAAACAATGTTTTAGTTTAGTTCAATCAGTCATGAAAGAATGAAAGCTCATTCTGAGGCTCCTCTCAACAGAGACTGGTGTTCTTTTAGATTGTTATCTCATGTTATGCAGACTAAATACTAGCTTGGTTTAAACTAGGGGTTCCCAACTCTGTAATGTTCACATCAGCCAGAGCATAAATAATGCCAATGGCCCAAAAGTATAAAGCATTGCACTTGCACCACACTCTAGTTAAACCTTTCAGCTCCTGATTACGTCATCAGTCCCCACAGTAGCTTCTTTGGGAAACAATCAGTCTAGTTTGTATATTACTGATAAGCCTGTAATAACCCCATGATGTAAATCACCCAGTCCCATGACACAGGAGGACTCTAAAACCAGTGCTGATGGGCTGGTAAGCTATGTCTGTGTCCCAAATGGCGCCATATTCCCTAATGAGTGAACCACTTTTGATCAGAGCCCTATGGGCCCTGGTTAAAATGTGTGCTCTGAAGGGAAAAAGGTGCCATTTGGGACTCAGACTGTGAATGTCCCGTCACAACAGGAGAGGGTGCCTGTCGTTTTGTAAGGGAAAGCGTATTGCTTGCAGCAATAGCCTCATGAACTGGCAGGTTTAACCAGCATTGTTTTGTTTCTGCAAAGATGTCAGAGATCGTTTCATTTTCAGGTGGGGGTAGATTCGAACTATCCCACTTCTATGTCTTTTGTTATGAAAGAATGACTCTTTAAACTTTAATACTAATATTTATCTCTTGTGAATTTGCCATGTCTTTGCCTTAGAAACCAAACTTTGTGACTTTGCATAGTTGTCTTATTTGTATGTAGTACAGTAGATAGGTAATGTAGCATCAATATGAAGTGTTGCAGATACCATGTAACCCCTTTAAATTATTTTACTATGCCTTACATTGATGTAAAAGTTGTTGTTCCATAATGATGTCTCTACTTGGCTGAAGGAGAAGAAGTTAAGATCACAATCACGTCTATCCAATGTACAGATGTAGGATCGTAATTTGATCACCCTGTTGTTACAGGACATTTCCTGCACAGCAAACTTGCAGTGTTTTTGAGGTTTTAAAAAGGTTCTAAAGTTTGTAATTTTCACTTTAAAATGTCAAATTGGATTTGCCCTAACTAAAAATGTATCAAAAATGTCCATTAACTATAATCCACATAATAATTCATATTTCCTGTTGCTGCAGGATTATTTTCCTACTGTGAAAAACTGCTAAAATTACGATCCTACATCTGTACCAGCACCAGAGGAAACTGGATGCTAATCTGTTTGTGCTATCATGCCAACTCCTTCACACATTGTAGTGGCAAACAAAGATAAAAACTGGCTTGACAAGGACATCAATGGAGTAAGCAAGAGCACAAACAGATCTGGTACCAAGCTAGAAATGTAAAGGTTTTCTGATTTGTATTTTATTGCCAGTGCTTTTAAAGTGTTTCACTGTAATAACTTTTTATGTACGACTTCTATTCTGACAGGGATTCTGTGATCCAACGTGAAATTTGTGACAACTGTTATTACGATCTCTTCTTGAGTGTGAACATTCCATGTTTACAATAGCTGCTCCATTGTCTTCTTTTCAACTCTCAGAATGGTCATGCGTTGAATAATAATTGTTATTGTGTGTTTGGGAGAATATTTTTTTTGTCTGTGCACGTGACTGTCAAAGGCAACTCGGAGACCATGGTCGTGTTCATTAGGGCGGACAATAGCAAAACCGAAAACTAAAACAATTAGACAAGTTCAGGTAGTACATACCTGGTTCGCTTTGTTTTTCCTACCTTATGAACATGACCCAGCTTAACCAGCCAGGGCCTTAGTATTAAAGTAGTCTCGTTTCTACATCTCACTACACCTTTTTAGCCACACTCCTCAAACAACACTATACTAATACTGTGAACAACTGAATCAATACATCCCCAGTGGATGCAGGGAGCACATCTTTGAAGTGCTTGTCGCTATTCATCTGTCAGTATCATTATTGGCAATACAATAAGTTGCTCTTACACCTGTGGGTTAAAGCCTATAATTACTATAGACTGCTATATATAGAGACAGACGGCAGCACCAACTGAAATGTCCCCTCATAGTAGGCTATTTGCCTCCATATTCTGTGTAATCTTGGCAACCTACAATCGAAAATCTCACGTAAAATACTATTTACGTTAAGTAGTCTGTCCACAAGAGATTATATTCTGTGTGGCTTTGAAAGCTTGCTTAAAGTTGCGTGTTCCTGTATGATGTGTTTCTGCACTTGCTTCTTCTCACTGTTATGTCACTGCATTTATATTTACAATAAAAGGCCTGTGGTATTTTGATGCATGTGCTGCATTGATTTTTGCCAACTTAATTCATGTTGCAAATGGATTTTGCAGTTTTAAAGAAAAACATGTTTATTTACCTCTGTGACACATACCGGATGCTAATTTGGTCTCTAGTACGTACTGTCTATGTGGATATATTTCCTATTTCAAGTGATTACAATTTTATTCCCAATTTTCCCTTCTTAAATTTAGTAGATCTTAATGAATTTATTTAAATACACAATTTTAATGATTTAGTAGTGATTTGTAAATGCATCTGGCACAATAAAAAGTGTGTAGAAAAAAATACTTACAATGATTATCAGATACATTTGAACAAGTGGAGAGGATAGATTGTTGAATTGTCACAACCACTAATAGACTAGCTAGTGCCACGTCAGTGAGTCACCTATCTGTAAACATTCCCATTTTGCTCTGATTTCCGCCATATTTTGTCCTGTTCTCTGCCCCAATGTCCAGGCAGGTCTGGTTGTTATGTGACGATCCCTGTGCTTCAGTGGCCTTTCTCTCTCTCTGTCTCTCTGTCTGTCAGTCTCTTTTTCTCTCTCAGGGTCTGATGTTACAGGCAAAAACCAGGTCAGGCCATATACAGTGAGGAGAACAAGTATTTGATACACTGCCGATTTTGCAGGTTTTCCTACTTACAAAGCATGTAGAGGTCTGTAATTTTTACAGACCTCTACAGACCTTTTACAGACCTCTATATGGAGGCAAATAGCCTACTATGAGGGGACACTTCAACTGTGAGAGGCGGAATCTAAAACAAACATCTAGAAAATCACATTGTATGATTTTTAAGTAATTCATTTGCATTTTATTGCATGACATAAGTATTTGAACACCTACCAACCAGTAAAATGTGTGGTTATGGCCCCCGGAAAGGTTGGGAAAGCTAAATTACAAAAATGTATCATTGAATGCTCCATTGTGTTAAGATGCCACAGGAGTACAGCTACATTTCAGGTCATCATGCTGACGTGACATTAGGTGGTTTGTGGTTAACAGCCTGCACTGCTTGTGTTGCCTTCTAATTAGTAACACTATTATTACTATCAGTGCGTCACTGTGAGTGTGATTGCATCACCTCCATTCATAGGGTCTATTTATAGCCATGATGAAATCAGTGGTCAGTAGTACCCCCACTGTGAGGGTGTGAATGGGCCTTGACTCAGTCACACACATTGTTTCATCAGCTGCTCTTTGAGGGCTTTGTCCCCCTGCTTTGCTCTGCTGCACACACACACACAATCACTTCTGGTGTCCTCTGAGTGTGCTGGTTAGTAATATCTATTTTCTTTCCTCTCTGGCTATTTTTGTCCCTGACAGGTGTTTGAACAGAGGGTGTTTCTGTGTTCGAACAGAGGGCCTCGGTGACAGCAAGGGTTGTCATGGTGATCACACAAACACCCTGATGCTGCTCATCACACAAGGAAACTATATGTATGTGGAAATTCTCCTTCTCCCTCCTGTGTGACGTTTTTATAAAACATTTTTGATGTGAATGCAGGGTGTGGAACTGTTGTTACATGGGCTTTGTGTCCTTGGATGTAAATAACCAACACTGTAGTGTTTACCATTGGTGTCAATGGAGTGATGTATTGTTGAGACATGGTGTATGTTACATAATAAATACACGCAAAACTAAGTACTAGCTTTTTGCACTCGGTTAAACAGTGCACCTTTCTTTATTCAGCTGAATATGAAAGATCACTTGAAAGTGTTGCATGCCATTCCATTCCCCTGAACTGAGGCTTGCAGTTAACACCTGCAGCTGAGAAAAAAAACACTACCTACGAGAAATGACAAAAGGTGCTGCAGCTGGAATTGTGCTGAATTATCTAGCGACCTCACTGAATTATCTAGCGACCTCGGTGAAAAGCCTCTTTGACCAAGCTTGGTGCAAACAGAATCCTTGTTCAATGCCCGTTTTCCACTGGATTGACAGAGAGGCATTATTAGTCCTGTGAGTGATGTTGCTTACAGGTTAATCAAAAACCTGCAGAATTATACCCATAACTCACTGCATTAATTCCAAACAAGCAAAACAATTAAATGTTTAGTTCAGTTCAGTTTATTTCTCCACAAAGGTAGCTGTTGATGAACATTGCAACATAAATACAATTAATTAAATTAACGCAAATATATTAATTAAAACAAAACAACAAGTTAATTGTTTAAGACAATACATTGCTTTGTCCTGACAATATCTTCCCTTTTTTTATTTAAATAATTCTCAAAACAAAAATTCTGAGATGATCAACATCATATAAATTACAGTTGAGATTTGTCCACTTTCCTTGAGGCAATATCCAACCTGTAGTCCAGACTACTCCAGTCCAGTTCAGTAAAATCCTGTCCGGTTAAATGGAGTCCGGTCCAGTCCTTGGAGTCAGTTGTCTGATCCTCCAGTAGATTCCAATCCCCTGCTGCCTAGTGTTCTCTGCTCTGCTCACCACCACCTGTGTCTAGTGTGTTCTGCTGTGTGTGCTCACATGATTCAGCTTCCTGCAATGGCTTTCTTCCCGGCAAGGAGGGCACAGTCATACCAATGACCAACCGTTGCCTTGTGATTACAGTCATTATTGTTACCATGGCAGTCTTGGAACCCAGAACGCTGAATCACTCTTCCTCAGCTGAAACCTCTGCATTAAAATCCACACCGATCCAGCAAGTTTTGTTGGAGTTGGAGATTTTGTTGTTATTTTTTGGGAGATGTCCTGGTCCTCTATCTTCCTCTGGCAGAATCAAGGTTGTTCATGAGAGGTCCAACAAAGGGGTTATTACACAGATCTAGTGCAGTGTGCAATGTTTCCATATAAAGTGCACAACATGGGTAGAGTCATCAGTCAGGTAGGTTGATAATGGGAACCCACTGGTCCAGGATTCGACTGTCTCTACAGAAGAGATTCACTTTGCTCAGAGCTGGGTCCTTCCATGTGGTCAACTGGGGGTTCTGTGAAGAGGAAGGGAAAACACAGTCAGGCTAATGCTGCTTTCTAAAAACGTATGCATTCAAATACAGACCTAATAAATGTGTAAGAACAACCCTAATCAGTTAGGCCTAAGGGGTTCTCTGCAAGTGAGTATGGTTACCATAACTGCTCACACAGTTAATCCGCACACATCTACTGCTGTGCTTTCTAAATGTATTCATCAAATATAGGGATAAAAAGTCATTTCTAACAACCATAATAAGATAAGGGTTCTCTGCAACTGGTGTGGTTACAGTGACAAGTAGAGCCAGTTTGCTACAGCAGGAAAAATATTCCTGCAGCAACAGGACATGTAAAGTATTATGTGGATTATAATTAATAGACATTTTTGTAGGGGTTGATACAAGTAGAAATGACTAAACTTGAGAAGCCTTTTTAAACCTCAAATACATTACAAGTTTTACATTTCTTGAATTGCAGGAAGGTTCTGCAACAGGGGGATCAAATTAAGATCCTATATGATCTGTATGGCCTGCTAGTGTGCTTCATAGATCAGATCACTACTAAGGAAGTGTATGAGCAGGGCATAAAAATGTCTCCATGCTGACTTCTGCATTCTAAGAATCGCTCTGCAAACATGCAATCATTCATCCTCTTTCTCTTATGAGCTCAGCTTTATTTATTTTTAGATCACTTGCAGTACTGCAGCCAGCGTAAGCTACGTCAGACCACTACGCAACCCACATCACTACAGATCAGGTGGCTGCAGTCAGCTGGATTACATTTAAAAGAGCAGAGCAATGAATGAAGACATAAAACTACTAGACCAGATGTTGTGGCCATTAAAATCGAATATTTGTACGCATCTAGGCCTTTGATTCTGTATTCAATGCTCTTGACCTGCAAATCTTTAGCATCCACAAATAATGTTTAATAACCTAGCTGGCATAATGAACTCGGTCCAGGTTAAAAGTGCCACACCTGCAGAGACCCCAGCTGAGTAACTGATATAAAGGTCTAGCACTGTTTAGTGCAGGGATATGGGGAGTATGAATAATGTAATGACACATACAGTAACTAGTACACAGTGCATGTCCATTGGCTCTCCTCCTGGCTTCACTCCTCCAAGGATCTCAGCGAGGCGCCTCATGTTGCTGACCCGCAGGATGTTGATGTCGTTCTCGCAGCAGAATGCCTGGATAAGGGTAAAGTGGATCTGGAGGGCCACGTCTTCTACCTGTTCCTCGTCCGTAGCCAGGAGGCACAACACCACATTATCCGGGTCACTGATGATTTAAATGACAACACAATTTGTTAAACAAGCAGTATATATTAATTTAGTTGCCAGAATGTTTATTAGTTTCATTGCGTAAGAATATATTGAAACATAATGTACTTCACTCCTTGCATTTAGTTATTTCAGAATGGATTTATTACTAGCTAATAACGTTATAATATTGCTGAATGTGCTTCATTTACTATCTACTTACACATTGAGTGACTTGGCTGCCTCGTATACCCCGACAGTGACGCAACCCTGAGGTAACGCGGAGCTGAGGACCTCCTCCAGTGCTTTAGCCACCGAATCCATCCTGTGGTTGCACAACAACAAATAAGCATATTGATGGTGGGTGATACATAGACCAAAACACTAAGTATCGATATTTAGTCAGCATGCAACATTATAGAAAGTATATAACTACCTACATATCTAGCTAACTAAATAGCTAACTAGGTTAGCTTAGACATGCTCAGCCAAACGCTCGTGCATACCGGGACATTGACATCACATAGCTGCTATAACTGGATCGCTTGCCAAATGAAGTAAATTTAGCTGACAACTGAAGCTTTAATTTTCAACAAGTTGCAAAAAATAATCTCAGCTAGCTACCTTTCTGTAGAGTTTTCTCCGCTGGTTTCCTCAAAAGTCATATTGCACATTAGAAAATATCCACGTTGAAGACAGGATATCCACAGATGGTCTCTCCTTACGTCCCAGTTAAGTTCGCGACCTTGTGTGTCTGCTCTTTTTCTCATATTTCCCGCAGTTCACCGTGGAAGTTGGAGTTCGAGCGCCTCATATTTGCATATCAAACCCCATTGGTCACATGCTAATTTTCACGGTGTTTCAAGGGAATGAGGAGCGCCCCTCAAGGTATCAGTACACCTATGTAACTTCCACGGTAAACTGCGACGACTGCTGGAAAAACGATGAAATTGATCAGTGGCTAACTATTTCATTGTATATTCGTGGTAAATGCAAGACTGTTGATAGTTTGCAGAATTGTGGACAATAATTTTTATTTTCACTTGTTATTATAGCCAACATATTTTATACCCGTTTGCTTTGAAGGCTAATTCAACATTGTAAACTTTCTGAAATCACGTGGAAACAACGTTGATTCAACCAATGAGTGGGGAGAAACTCAAGCAGAGCACATCAAATAGATGTTATCTCCATTTGCTGTGATTCCAACAATGATCTCATAGCGGATGTATACAAGACGCCTTGCCAAAGAGTGTACAGAAGGCCTATGGTTTTGAAACTCCTTGCCTTCGCTTGAAATAGCTCATTTAAATTTGGTCAGCACACTCTTTTAAGATATTTGATATACACTTGATATAATAACAGCTATGCAAAAGTCCATAGTGATTTGTCCACAGAAGACACCAGTAGGCCTACACATGGTTCTCCCTAGTCTCATTTCATAGCCACTCTGTTCTTTCAGGTCCTCACTTATGTGGGAGCCAGCCTCTAACTTTTTCCCTTCCCAATATGGAGGTTTTAGGATACCAATCTCCAGCTAAATGGTATGCGCTGGTGGCTTGTTTTTTTCCATTTCCACTGTCAACCGCCCGGGGTTCAACGCAACGTGGCATGTCCAGACATCCAAATAAAATAAAAAATGTAAACATGGAAATGGATACAGTTATCTTTCACAGACACAAAATATCGCAAATGATAGATATAAAGACATGATGTAAGTAATTCAAAGTAGCCTAATCTCTTCTTAAAAGTAATATCATGTTTATTACAACGGTTCTGCTGTCAAGGGTGTTTGCCAATATATGTTTACTAACAATTGTTTGAACAACGTGCATCGGGATTTTGTCGGGGCCACAGATTAGACATTTGTTTTGAAATACATTTTGATAGATGGGTACAATATTTTATATATTAATTTTCTATCAATGAAACGTTTATTTTATATATATATATATAGTTTCCCACATATATATATGTGGGAAACTATTTTACATGTGCGCAAAGGCAAGCTCTAATTGTAATGCGCAATTTGGCCCTTGTTATCCAATGAAAATACCTCGCTTACGCCATGCTTTTATTTACCGGCTCATTTGGACTGTTGGACTTTGTACCCCTGAGAACTTTATCTGTCAGGTTCGGGTCGGTTTATTTAATGTTGTGTGTTTCTTTTCCAGTGAAATTATGTGGCAGATGAACTTTGACTGCTACTGCCTGGGTGGAAGCGCTTTGAACAGATGTGAACTGTAAGTTTGAACTTTACAAATATATTTGGTATTTATTTTGTTAAGAAAATTATTAATAGAATGTTAAATGCGCTGTCAAGGAAAGACAAAGTACATGTGTATGTATGTATTGGTAGGTAGCTATAGCCTTGTTGGTTTATGTTGCAGAAATCAAGATTGAGAACCTATTTTCGAGAGAGAACTGTCAATCTCAATTTCAAGATATCTCTCGCTTTTATTTTATTATCTGTAGGCTACACATGATATTGACCAAATGTGAACGTGTTGCTATATTATGGTCTAAATTAGCCTAACCATGTAGCACTATTATTCTGCCAGGAGCACAAATGATGATGTCAAGTTTGAATGGTAATGAGCTAACCTTCAAAATAAAAGCCCGCATTTCAAAACATTGCAATGTGGATAACTCATTCAAAATACATGTAATTTTAATCAATGGACACTTTTATTTTGCCAACAAGAAAAGGCAATGAGTAATTTATTAAAACAAATAAGAAATATGGTTTAAACATATTTTTACCATTAATGAAAAAAGTACTATGTTGGCACTGGTTTGTTGAAAATATTGGTCTTTAGAGAACTTTTCTACCTGTCTCAGCTATAGTAAAGTGGAAAATACTCAGTAGGGTCTCTAATAACCAAATATGGTTAGTTTTGGAGGGGTACTGTGTCCTACATATCCAACAGCACTTTGTTCTCCACCCCTTCCATAGCCCCCAATGCAATACACTGTAATACTGTACATGGGATACATATTGGGTTGTCGAGAGATAACTTTTCTACCTGTCTCAGTTAAAGTGGGGTGGGAACTACTCAGTAGGGTCTCTACTAACCAAATATGTGTAGTTTTGGAGGGGGACTGTGTCATACATATCCAGCAACACAGCTTTAAATAATCTGGTGCTATCCATGGTCCTGACGTCAATACAGACAACAACAAAAAACACACACTAAAGCAACACTATTTTATCAAAATGAAAATCTATTTTATTTATGTGTTAAATGTAACGAATATTAACCCGGCTATTAGGAAACAGTATAATCACACTTTCTAAACAGCAATGGAGAAAATGATTTACAAGTTTTAGGTCAATATGTACTGCTTATCTATGAAGGTTATTAGGCCTATTAAATAGTTTTACAAAATTATAACAGAGACAAGATTATTTACAAGCTATATTGTAATGATTATTGATTAAGGTCAGAAAAGGCACTTTTGTAGAGTTTAAAATGCGTTACATGAGACAACAAGGCTACAAGGCTGACAGTATACAGTATAATCAAGCTTTCAGAACAACAATGGAGAACATTATTTACAAGTTATATGCCTCTATGTTTTGCATCTCTATCAATGTTACCAGTATACAGTTAAGGCCTATTAACCAAGTTTTCAAAACCATTATCAGAGACAAGATTGCATGATAATACATACAACAGATATGTGATGATTATCTATCAAGGTCAGCAAAGGCATTTTCTGTAGAGTTTAAAATGTATTACGTTGTAATTTTCTCTCTGATCAGTAATATAAAACATTCTCTCGCATGCCGTTGTGACAAAGTGTATTCACGTTTCCCTCTAAGACTGTTTATGAGAATAAGCACACATAAACACCACAACCTCTACCATCTGACTGTTTTCTAAAATAGGGGCGCCGATGAGAAAATGTCACATCTACCACAACGCCATGCATTGCCAGATACTGTAATGCCAGGTATTTCTGAAGTAGAAGTAGTGTATCCTTTAATTCTCGTTCTTTCTGGCTTACGGAATCCATCATTTTAAGATTTAATGTAATGCAATTACTGCTACTAAATACACTGATTACACAAAACATTAGGAACACCTGCTCTTTCCATGACATAGATTGACCCGGTGACTCTACTGTAGGTGAAAGCTATGATCCCTTATTGATGTCACCTGTTAATGAAGGGGAGGAGACAGGTTAAATAACGATTTTTAGGCCTTGAGACAATTGAGACATGGATTGTGTATGTGCCATTCAGAGGGTGAATGGGGAAAGACAAAAAAGTTAAATGTCTTTGAGCGCTCAACAGTTTCCCGTGTGTATCATGAATGGTCCATCACCCAAAGAACATCCAGCCAACTTGACACAACAGAGGGAAGTATTGGAGTAAACATGGGCGAGCATCCCTGTGGAACGCTTTCGTTCATGCCCCGACTAATTGATATTAGGAAGGTGTTGCATATCTATGACTATAACTGTCTAATGTGACTTTACATTCACAAGCAATATCACATGCTCAAAATGCCACCAATTTTTTACCGTTCCAGGCACAACCTCTTTGCTCTCACAAAAAAGACTCTGTAATTCCTGACTCGGAAAAGACACAGGGGACATTAACGCATATTGTTCCTTGAGATGCGACTTCAAAAGACCATTGTACCCCTCAAGTATTCGGTCATTGAACCAGTTGTAGTCATTGCTTAACCTTTTTCTGAAGTGGGTTAAATCAGGGTCACACCGAGTGTTTCTTGGTAGTCTTAAACAAATCTAATTTGAAACAAAAGTATACACCTCACACACATGGTTAGGGTCTTAAAAAAGAAGACACCTGTAGCATGTAAGATATAGATTTGAAATGTATTACATTTTGAGTTTGCATTACATAATTGCACTTTATATACATCACAGAAGTCTGAAAAATATAAAAACCATTTGACATAGAAACACCGGATTAATAACGTAATAAACCCTTGTATTTTATCTTTACAGCTGATATTCAACACAACAACAGTACATTCAGTTATTGTTTTGGGATTAATATAACATGCAGGACAAATGCATATGTCTATAACACAGTCCCCCTCCAAAACTACACATCATTCGTAAGTAGAGACTCTACTGAGTATTTCCCAACCCACTTTAGCTGAGACAGGTAGAAAACGTATCTCTCTACAAGCCAATATTTATCCCATGTGCAGTTTATTACAGTGTATTGCATTATAACTGGTTGTGTTTATGCTACACAGAAAAGGTAATACATTTTAAAAGTTAAACTACAAATATTTAGGCTATATTGAAGCATTAGGTTCTCGGTCGAGGAATAGCCTCTCTGATTGGACAGGAGGCTGACGCACTGCACTAGAGTGCTAAAGAAAATCAATATTCCCTAAATTCAGTGTGTCTTTGCAAGACTCTTATTTTGCGGAAAAACATCTGCGATTGTGATGCCAGCATAATAACCTGCTGCTAGGAGAACAGTAATCCCTTTCCTGAATATCTGGGCTTGATGGGAAAATAGGCCTATGTGTCTGCACTATATAGGACAACTTGGGAGAATGATGATTGGTAACAGGCAGCGTATCAGAAGTTAAAATACAGCCAGACTGTCCTCTACTGTTCCTTTATAGAGCTTAAAATCTGTCGAGATTACAATTTGGGTCGCTGGTGTGAAAGACAAACACCCTACGCATCATGCCAATAGGGTTAACCCACTTGCTTGGATTTGTAACGTGGCTCATAGCAAGGTTTGCAACACTGCCTCCTACTTTTTACGCAAACAAAGTGCGTTTTGAATAACACAATGTCATGACAGGCCTGATGGAAACTTGCCAAATGTCGACAAAACAAAGTACACTAGAAAAGGTGGGATCTTTTTCTGTTGGTAAAAGGAATTGTGCGTGAAATGTCGGTGGAAATGCTTTTATGTTGAAATATTGATATAATAACACTCATATCGAAGTAAGCTTGGAGTCACGGGATGACATGTAGTGTGGTCCTCCCACTACGACTCCTCTGGGAAAACATGCAGTTTATTAGGCTCCAGATTAAATAAATGATGATGAACTTCACAGGGTGGTGAAAGTGAAAGGTGATGAGCTTGATGCTCCTTTCCAATACATATTGAGGGTCTTATTCTGGTGATGTGATGATCAATGCTTGTCTGCCATTTGACAAATAAAAATCATCTTGGTCTTTTGCCCATAATAATCTCATAATGTAGTCTATACGTGCACTCTAGCCAACAGCACCCAATCTGGGCCCTGCGCGCTGTTGGCTGGCTAGAGCGCACATGCCAATACCAGAGTGAGCACACTCACTATATAACAAAAAATAATTGTGAGAAAACAATCAGTAGACTTGAAAATGCGATGGAAACACATTTGACTTTATTTTTTATTCGGTACATGGGAATTTCACCGCAAAAGTTATTTTTATGTGCACTCTGTCATCATGCACAGCCTTTTATCCGCACAAGTCAATTTGATGGAAACACGTCTCTGGTGGGAACATGTGCAAATAGTTTTTATGCGGCTTTTGGAATCTGTCACCAATTGGATGAAAACCAAGCTACTGTTTGCAATTCACAAATTATTATTTTGATTCCTATGATTCAATTCACAAATTATTATTTTGATTCCTATGATTCAATGCAGCACAATTGAACCGATCCCCCCAACTACTACAATTGCGAAGCACATCATTCAATTTGTCAAAAAGAATCGTTTAAAAAATAATATTTTCATATGAATCAAATTATTATAATATTTTTTTTACTATTTTGAGAAATGTGAAGAGGGGCATCTGCTATATAGTCAATTTAGAGATCAATAGGGGAGCTTTTTGAGCTGCATGTCTCATGTCTTGACTGATCTTTAATGTTCAATGACACACCAAAAAGGCACTACCCTCCCCAAAAGTTTGTCAACCTTCCACTATTTTGGACCAGCCCTCCACCCAAGTACATTTTGATCTGTCCTTAATTTATTGTAATGCTCCAGAGATCTTCCTCAGAGAGCTCTACCAATCCTTTTCATGTGAAAATACTGATGATCCATTATTCTTCTCAGGTACTGAAGCATTCTCCTCTCAACATAAAGAGTGGTCATCATGGACCCCAGAAGTTACCACTGGACCGAGCCAGGCCCTGGTCGTCACCCACAGAGACCCAGGGAAAGAGAGGACTACCATAGGCCTGCTCACCCTCACCAGGGGACTGGAACCAGGCACTACCCACCAGCACCAAATGTTGGGGATGCTATCACTGAGCACTACCCACCACCACCGGACCCCAGGGAGAGGGAGAGGCAGTGGTCCCACCAGGACCCTCGCTACAGGGTCTACCTCACCAGCCCTCCCCCTTCCAGACCACCTCTAGAGTTCTCACACAGCTCTTACAGCACTCCCCACTCAAGGACAGCGTACGACAGACCCCATTCCACGATGGGTTACATCAGACCAGAGCCACAACACTACAGACCCCACTCAAGGTTTGTTCACAGAAACTGACTGTTACTTATTATATTATTGTCAAATGTCAATGTCTCTATGTCTCAATTTGAAAAGTTACAAATAAAGTATTTTAAAAAAGTAAGCACTGACTGTAACTGTCCACTATTCATTGAGGAAAATGTTAAACTATTGGATCTCTCAGTATTATTTGATGTGGATTGGTGGTGACACTTGTGAAATGCCAGCTTTTTATTATGTGGACCTTAACATGCTGACCAGACCGCTCGCGCACGCGTCCGCCATCGTGCCCATGTTGATTTTGTCCCCCCACACCAGACGTGATCAGGACACGCAGGTTGAAATATCAAAACTAACTCTGAACCAACTATACTAATTTGGGGACTGGTTGAAAAGCATTAAACATATATGGCAATTTAGTTAGCTAGCTTGTCCTATTTAGCTAGCTAGCTTGTCCTATTTAGCTTGCTGTTGCTAGATCATTTGTCCAGGGATATAAACATTGGGTTGTGCATTTCTGGTAAAATAACAAGGTCCTCTACTCCGACAATTAATCCACAGATAAAAGGGTAAACCGAGTTTGTTTCTAGTAATCTCTCCTCCTTCAAGCTTCTTCTTCTTTGGACTTTAGATGGCGGTTGGCAATCAACTTTAAGGTGCATTACCACAACCAACTCGACTGGAGTGTGGACCTCAGTTCATCTTTCAATCACCCACGTGGGTATATGGTCTTAAAAACCAATGAGGAGGTGGGACTTGCAGCACATCAAGTGTCACAAATAGAACCAAGTTCTATTTTAGTGCCTGGCTACGTAGATGCTCATTTACACACGCGAGCAGTGTGGGTTGCAATGATTGAATAATATGTATGTCTAAATGTATTTTGCAACTCGAGTGGTGTGGTCAGCATGTAAGATACAGTTTTTAATAAATTATGAATCTTTATATGATCAGAAATGGATCTATGATATCTTTATATTATCTTATTGTTTACAGGCAAGCATATGACTACCCACCCCAGATTTACTGGGACCATAGTCAGGACTATGGCTACTATGACCAGGGCTATTACAAAGGACATTACCCAGGTACTGACATATTGTTATCAGTGGATTACACTGATGGATTATATTACTCAAGTATTGCACTCCTGCTTGCCAAGCAACTTAAGCTATTATCAGAGTTATAAAAAGGGTGGCATGTAGCCTAAAGGTTTAGAATGTTCGGACTGTAACCGAAAGGTTGCTGGTTTTAACCCCCGAGCTGACCAGGTGAAACATCTGTCAATGTCACCTTGAGCAAGGCACTTAACCCTAATTGCTCTTGTAAGTCACACTGGATAGGAGCATCTGCTAAATGGCAACAACACCTCCGCTACGCTGATCCTCAACATGGGGGCCCCACAAGGGTGCTTACTCAGCCCCCTCCTGTACTCCTTGTTAACCCATGACTGCGTGGCCATGCATGTCAGCAACTCAATCATCAAGTTTGCAGACGACACAGCAGTAGTAGGCCTGATTACCAACAATGATGAGACAGCCTACAGGGAGGAGGTGAGGGCCCTGGCAGAGTGGTGCCAGAAAAATACGTTAACTGAAACAAAGGAGCTGATCGTGGTCTTCAGGAGACAGCAGAGAGAGCACAGAGCTGCAGTGGAGAGGGTGAAAAGATTCAAGTTCCTTGGTGTGCACATCACTGACAACCTGAAATGGTCCTTCCACACAGAGAGTGTAGTTAAGAAGGCGCAACAATGCCTTTTCAACCTCAGAAGGCTGAAGAAATTCAGCTTGGCCCCTAGGACACTCACAAACTTCTACAGATGCACCATTGAGAGCATCCTGTTGGGCTGTATCACCGCCTGGTAAGGCAATTGCACCGTACGTAACCATAGGGCTCTCCAGAGGGTGGTGCGTTCAGCCCAACATATCACTGGGGGCACAGTGCCTGCCCTCCATGACACAGGAAGGCCAAGAAGATCATCAAGGACCTCGGCCACCTGAGCCATGGCATGTACACCCCGCTACCATCTAGAAGTCGGAGAAAGTACAGGTGCATCAAAGCTGGGACTGAGAGACTGAAAAACAGCTTCTATCTCCAGGCCGTCAGGCTGTTAAATAGTCACCGCTAGCCAGCCTCTGCCCAGTACCCTGCCCTAAACTTAGTCACTGTTACTAGCCGGCTACCACCCAGTACTCTACTCTGTACCTTGGAGACTGCTGCCCTATGTACATAGTTATTGAACACTGGTCACTTTAATAATGCTAACATACTGTTTTACCCACTTCATATGTATATACTATTTTCTAGTCATGGCTCATCGTATATAACTACTGCTGTACACACCTTTCCTATTCATATACTGTCCATACTGTCTATACACACAATCATATACATATATATTCATGTTCTGGACTCTGACATTGCTCATTCTGATATTTCTTAATTCTTGTCTTAGATTTTTGGGGATTTGTGTGTATTGTTTTGTATTGTTAGGTGAGCTATAAACATAAACATATCGCTGCACCTACGATAACATGTGTACGCGACCAATAACATTTGATTTTATTTCAACATATGCACCACAGTACAAAAGTAATTAATGTGTAAAGAAACAAAACTAAACAATAACTATGTGCAAGTAAAGCAACATGAATTATACAATTCTCTGTAATTGATCTGATCCAGATGCAGGTCAATGGCCTCCCCAGGAACAGTGGAGATCTGACCAGTATCAGGAGAGGAGATATGAGCAGGACCAGACTGGCAGTGGCTACCGAGAACAACAAAGGTTAGACAGAAAGATGTGAGATTCATGATATTCCTTTCATTGAAGGGCATGAATTCAACCCTATTTCTTCTTCTAATTATTTTTCAGGTATGACCAGCGAAGAGCGAGCTCTCAGCATGACTTCAGAGGCTCTGATGAAGATCGTTCTAAAGAGAATGGGGATGCTGGTGGAGATGTAAACATCTAAATATTATGATTAATAATTATATACATTTCTTATGATAAAGATACAGATCTGTGTTGCTGTTTGCCCACTTTGGTGAATATTTACTTTGGGAACCTGGTCATATGATGTTCTCCATCCCTGCCCATTCTCCTATCTTGAGTTGACTGATTTTGTTTTCCAGGACTGCTGTTTTGCCGAAGGGGCTCTGGCCATCTCCAAGGCCTCAGGCTTGTCCTCCAGTAGCTATGAGTTGAGCCAGTACATCAACGGTGCTGAACAGAATGACCCTGCCCCACAAACCACCTGGAGCACAGCAGACACAGGTAATCATTGAGTTACATGTAATCTCCACCCAGATACTATAGGTCTGTTTCTTAGAAACAGGGGTCACATTCTAATGTCATGCTCTTCTCTGTTGTGTTATTGTATTCCGCTAATAACAAAAGAGCACAGTGAGGCTAACTGGCCATCCTCAAGTCTAATGAACAGTCATTACAGCACAATGAATATCTCCAATGAAAGTGATAATATTATTAATGATAATAATGCATGTTCTCTCCTTAGAGTATGCAGCTATTCCCCAGGTGACTGCCCCTCTGAAACACTCTTTGCCCCATGCTCTGGTCAGCTTTGGTCCAGCCGGACAGTTGATCCGGGTCAGTCCTGGTCTGGCCATGCAGGGAGACCCAGGGAAGGTGGAACTACACAGTCTTGAGGTATAGTTCTAGGTTAAAAGAGCAGGACAGAATCAGTACGGAGAATAGTAGGATATATCTACATGACAGAAGTGCTGTGGTGAACTAGCAGGTTATAGGAAGAGGCCGCAATCATTCTTGTGAATAGAGTAATCATAAAGGAATGGCTAAATTACTGGGCTGTTAGTTTCGGTTTTGAGGAACTGTTGAGCTGTTTTTATCAGTATTGAGCTGGTGTGTGAGAAGTTTCTGTTAATGTGTTACTGAGAGGCTATCTATGTTCTGTCTGCAGATCATTCTGGGGGAAACACAGGAGCAGCAGGACATGAGAGAATTTCCTGGGCCACTGGCTAGGTATTTTACACTCTTAAACACAATATCCAAACATCCATGCTACTCTGTATTTGATGATGTATTGTCTATGCATGCAAAGTAGAAGACACTGACCAAATAACTACATAAAACTGTTCTAGAGACAATAAAAACAGGCGCACAAAATGGATTGACAACAACAAAGGTTTACTGTCATAATGGCAGCTATTAGTATTATGTGTGTATTTCTTTCAACGGGCGTTTTTTCTCCTCCTTCAAAGGGAAGACCTGCACAAAGTAGATGCCATCTCTTTTGCCCACCAGAAGGCAGAAGCCTGCATGAAAGATGAAAAACTACAAGACAAGGGCTCTGCCGCCCTCCTTTGGAATCTACTGGTACTGCTGTGCAGACAGAATGGAGTAGGTGTACTATAGACTGTATCTCCTCACACTCTTCTAGTAGGTGTACTATATATCTCCTCAAACTCTTCTAGTAGGTGTACTATATATCTCCTCACACTCTTATAGTAGGTGTACTATACATCTCCTCACACTCTTCTAGTAGGTGTACTATACATCTCCTCACACTCT
Source organism: Salvelinus fontinalis (assembly GCF_029448725.1). Lineage (NCBI taxonomy): Eukaryota > Metazoa > Chordata > Actinopteri > Salmoniformes > Salmonidae > Salvelinus > Salvelinus fontinalis. The sequence goes on along the minus strand of NC_074678.1, from coordinate 18,791,922 downwards.
TATAGTAGGTGTACTATACATCTCCTCACACTCTTATAGTAGGTGTACTATACATCTCCTCACACTCTTATAGTAGGTGTACTATATATCTCCTCACACTCTTATAGTAGGTGTACTATACATCTCCTCACACTCTTATAGTAGGTGTACTATACATCTCCTCACACTCTTATAGTAGGTGTACTATACATCTCCTCACACTCTTATAGTAGGTGTACTATATATCTCCTCACACTCTTCTAGTAGGTGTACTATATATCTCCTCACACTCTTATAGTAGGTGTACTATATATCTCCTCACACTCTTATAGTAGGTGTACTATATATCTCCTCACACTCTTCTAGTAGGTGTACTATACATCTCCTCACACTCTTATAGTAGGTGTACTATATATCTCCTCACACTCTTATAGTAGGTGTACTATACATCTCCTCACACTCTTCTAGTAGGTGTACTATACATCTCCTCACACTCTTATAGTAGGTGTACTATACATCTCCTCACACTCTTATAGTAGGTGTACTATACATCTCCTCACACTCTTATAGTAGGTGTACTATACATCTCCTCACACTCTTATAGTAGGTGTACTATACATCTCCTCACACTCTTATAGTAGGTGTACTATACATCTCCTCACACTCTTATAGTAGGTGTACTATATATCTCCTCAAACTCTTATAGTAGGTGTACTATATATCTCCTCACACTCTTATAGTAGGTGAAAACCCTTTTGTCTTAGCACTCTTGAAATCTCAAGAGTTGGCCAAGATGGTCCAAAACTAAACTAAACGCCCAGATACTCATTCTAACATTGCCTTACTTTTTTATCTCCCTGGATTCATTCAGCGTATCGTTGGTTCAGACATAGCAGAGCTGCTGATGAGGAACTCTCAGGGCCATGGTGGTTCAGGGGGAAGTGAATCAGAGGCCCCTACACTCATAGGTAAAACCTTTTTTTAAAGCGTCTGCTAAATGGCATATATAGGTAAAGGACTCTACACCACACGTACTGAGGAAGACATGTTGTTTTTTGTCTGTTGGACATGTTGCTATGAGTTAAAAAATAAATCAAACAAAGCTTGTAAATAATTGCAAATGATATCTAAGTGAGTCCTGGCCTTTTTCCCCACTTTTTATACCACCCTCATAGACCTGAGTGAGGGCCCCAGTCCTGAGACAGACCCCTTGGATGGAGCAGATCTGTTGACAGGGACAGCCACTAGTGCCTGTACGGCTGAGTCCACAGAGAAGGACATGCAGGGATACACCAAGCTTCTCCTGGCTGGACGGAAGAAGGTCAGGGTGATCTCTTGAACAACATATAATAATATATTTTAAAATGGTAAAGTAATCTCCTATTTATTCTGAAATGAATAGATAGTGTCTATGATTAACACCATGGAGACAGCATAGTGATAGCTGTCTGACTAATGTTATACCAGGGCTATCCTCTTACTCCTCCAACACTGACCCCTGAGCCTGTGTTCTTCTACAACTTCTCCATATCTCTTCCATGTTCTTTCACACTTCCTTCACCCCTGCCTATGCCTCGCCCATAACTCTCCCACTCCTCCCCCACACCTCATGTCTCCTCCAGATACTTCAGTTCTGGAACAATCTAAAGTCCATGGAGAACAAGAGCACCTCCTCCCAGCTGCCCACTGCACTGAGGCTAGGAAACACTGTCACCACCGATAAATCCACAATAATTGAGAATTTCAATAAGCATTTTTCTACGGCTGGCCATGCTTTCCACCTGGCTACCCCTACCCTGGTCAACAGCCCTGCACCCCCCACAGCAACTTGCCCAAGCCTCCCCCATTTCTCCTTCACCCAAATTCAGTTAGCTGATGTTCTGAAAGAGTTGAAAAATCTGGACCCCTACAAATCAGCTGGGCTAGACAATCTGGACCCTCTCTTTCTAAAATTATCTGCCGAAATTGTTGCAACCCCTATTACTAGCCTGTTCAACCTCTCTTTCGTATCGTCTGAGATTCCCAAAGATTGGAAAACTGCCGCGGTCATCCCCTTCTTCAAACCGATCGCTGCCCACACCTGCCCCGCCCGTCCAGCATTACTACTCTGGACGGTTCTGACTTAGAATATGTGGACAACTACAAATACCTAGGTGTCTGGTTAGACTGTAAACTCTCCTTCCAGACTCACGCAACAAAGCAACTTTCATTCATACTGCCAAACATACCCTCGTAAAACTGACCATCCTACCGATCCTCTACTTCGGTGATGTCATCTATAAAATAGCCTCCAACACTCTACTCAACAAACTGGATGCAGTCTATTACAGTGCCATCCATTTTGTCACCAAAGCCCCATATACTACCCACCACTGCGACCTGTATGCTCTCGTTGGCTGGCCCTCGCTTCATATTCGTCGCAAACCCACTGGCTCCAGGTCATCTATAAGTCTTTGCTACGTAAAGCCCCGCCTTATCTCAGCTCACTGGTCACCATAGCAGCACCCACCCGTAGCACGCGCTCCAGCAGGTATATTTCACTGGTCACCCCCAAAGCCAATTCCTCATTTGGCCACCTTTCCTTCCAGTTCTCTGCTGCCATTGACTGGAACGAATTGCAACTTTAAGCATCAGCTGCCAGAGCAGCTCACAGATCACTGCACCTGTACATAGCCCATCTGTACATAGCCCATCCAACTACCTCATCGCCATATTGTTATATATTTATTTTGCTCCTTTGCACCCCAGTATCTCTACTTGCACACTCATCTTCTGCACATCTATCACTCCAATGTTAATTGCTAAATTGTAATTATTTTGCCACTACGGCCTATTTATTGCCTTACCTCCCTAATCTTACCTCATTTGCACACACTGTATATAGATGTTTTTATATTGTGTTATTGACTTTACGTTTGTCTATTCCATGTGTAACTCTGTGTTGTTGTTTGTGTTGCACTGCTTTGCTTTATCTTGGCCAGGTCGCAGTTGTAAATGAGAACTTGTTCTCAATTGGCCTACCTGGTTAAATAAAGGTGAAATAAAAAGGCTCAGGCTTGAGTTTCACAGAGTTTTGCCTCCCTGTGCCTCCCCAACTGTTCCTTCACCCCTCCCTAAGCCTCCTCATCCCTGCCCAAACCTCCCCTATGCCTTCTCCCACGGTTCCTCCGCCCCTCACTCACATCTCATCCACACCTCCTTTATGGTTCTTTCACAGGAGGCCCTCGAGTCGGCCATGAAGAGTGGACTGTGGGGCCACGCCCTGTTCCTGGCCAGCAAGATGGACAACAGGTCCTATACCACTGTGTTGAACAGGTAAGCGCATGGGGCAACATTATCTTTGAGACAATACAGTGCTTTTAGAGATAATTCACTATTGATCCAAGGTTAGTGGGTTGGGTGTACATGGGGGGGGGGGGGGGGTAAGGAATAGGGTAAGACTGTGGGAATGAGGAGTGAAGCTTGGGGTGAGGGATAGGGACGGGGAGGATGGAGGAATGCTTGGTCTCATGGCAGATCATTGGTCTGGACCTCACGCAGTTTGTTTGCAGTTCTGTGGGAAAAATCCACATCCTCACTTACATGATCTGATGGTCGGTGTCGGGGTTGTCAACATACTCAGCACACAGCGCAGTGTTTCATATACCATTACAGATTCAGTATTTCGGTGGGCGTTTCTTTTTTGTGATATTTTACTTTACTTTTTTTCCCCAATAAACAAAAAACATGAGCTTTTCTATTTCTATTACCCTGAACAGGGTTGGATTTTTCCATGTACAGTGTAACCTTACATGTTCATATCAATTACATATTAATATCACATTACATATTCAGTATTCTGAATTTCCATTTCGGGGTGTAACGGTTTCTCTCCTCCTCTTCATCTGAAGAGGAGGAGTAGGGATCAGACCAAAATGCAGCGGGTTGTGAAGACATAATGAATATTTATTAACAGAACGAGACGAACACGAAAACTCGTTAACAAACTACAAAACAAATAAACGACGTAGACTGACCTAAAACATGAGAACTTACAAATACACGAAGAACGCACGAACAGGTACAGACTACAAACAAACGCTACAGTCCCGTGTGGTACGAACATACATACAGACACGGAAGACAATCACCCACAAACAAACAGTGAGAACAGCCTACCTTAATATGATTCTCAATCAGAGGAAACGTCAAACACCTGCCTCTAATTGAGAACCATATCAGGCAACACATTAAACCCAACATAGAAACACAACACATAGAATGCCCACCCCAACTCACGCCCTGACCAACCAAACACACACAAAAACAATGGAAAACAGGTCAGGAACGTGACAGAACCCCCCTCCTCAAGGTGCGAACTCCGGGCGCACCCCTAAAACTCAAGGGGAGGGTCTGGGTGGGCATCTGTCCGCGGGGGCGGCTCCGGCGCAGGACGAGGACACCACTCCACCATTGTCTTTGTCCCCCTCCTTAGCGTCCTCGGAGTGGCGATCCTCGCCCCCGACCCTGGTCTAGGAACCTTAACACCGGTCCCCCCTAGATAACTCAGGACAGAGAGGTAGCTCAGGACAGAGAGGTAGCTCAGGACAGAAAGGTAGCTCAGGACAGAGAGGAAGCTCAGGACAGAGAGGAAGCTCAGGACAGAGAGGTAGCTTAGGACAGAGGGGAAACTCTGGACTACTGGCAGCTCCGGGCTGAGGGGCAGCTCCGGACTGGCTGGGGAATCCTGGCTGGCTGACGGCTCTGGCGGATCCTGGCTGGCTGACGGCTCTGGCGGATCCTGGCTGGCTGGCGGCTCTGGCTGCTCATGGCTGGCTGGCGGCTCTGGCTGCTCATGGCTGGCTGGCGGCTCTGGCTGCTCATGGCTGGCTGGCGGCTCTGGCTGCTCATGGCTGGCTGGCGGCTCTGGCTGCTCATGGCTGTCTGGCGGCTCTGGCTGCTCATGGCTGGCTGGCGGCTCTGGCTGCTCATGGCTGGCTGGCGGCTCTGGCTGCTAATGGCTGGCTGGCGGCTCTGGCTGCTCATGGCTGGCTGAAGGCTCTGGCTGCTCATGGCTGGCTGAAGGCTCTGGCTGCTCCTGTCTGGCGAAAGGCTCTGGCTGCTCCTGTCTGGCGGACGGCTCTAGCGGCTCCTGTCTGGCGGACGGCTCTAGCGGCTCCTGTCTGGCGGACGGCTCTAGCGGCTCCTGTCTGGCGGACGGCTCTAGCGGCTCCTGTCTGGCGGACGGCTCTGAAGGCTCAGGACAGACGGGCGGCTTTGAAGGCTCAGTACAGACGGGCGGCATTGCAGGCTCAGTACAGACGGCGGCTTTGCAGGCTCAGTACAGACGGGCGGCTTTGAAGGCTCATGACAGACCGGCAGTTCAGGCGGCGCTTGGCAGACGGACAGCTCAGACGGCGTTGGGCAGACGGGCAGTTCAGACGGCGTTGGGCAGACGGGCAGTTCAGGCGCCGCTGGGCAGACGGCAGACTCTGGCCGGCTGAGGCGCACTGTAGGCCTGGTGCGTGGTGCCGGAACTGGAGGTACCGGGCTAAGGACACGCACCTTCAGGCTAGTGCGGGGAGCAGCAACAGGACGCACAGGACTCTGGAGGCGCACAGGAGGCTTGGTGCGTGGTGTAGGCACTGGTGGTAATGGGCTGGAGACACGCACCACAGGGCTAGTGCGTGGAGGAGGAACAGGGCTCTGGAGACGCACAGGAGGCTTGGTGCGTGGTGCCGGTACTGGTGGTAATGGGCTGGAGACACGCACCATAGGGCTAGTGCGTGGAGGAGGAACAGGGCTCTGGAGATGCACAGGAAGCCTGGTACGTGGTGTAGGCACTGGTGGGACTGGGCTGGCGCGGGGAGGTGGCACCGGATATACCAGACCATGCAGGCGTACTGGCTCCCTTGAGCACTGAGCCTGCCCAACCTTACCTGGTTGTATGCTCCCCGTAGCCCGACCAGTGCAGGGAGGTGGAATAACCCGGGCTATGTAGACGAACCGGGGACACCATGCGTAAGGTTGGTGCCATGTATGCCGGCCCGAGTAGACGCACTGGTGGCCAGATGCGTAGGGCCGGCTTCATGACATCCGGCTCAATACTCAATCTAGCCCTGCCAGTGCGGGGAGGTGGAATAACCGGCACCGGCTATGCACACGTACAGGAGACACCATGCGCTCTACGGCGTAACACGGTGTCTGCCCGTACTCTCGCTCTCCACGGTAAGCTCGGGGAGTTGGCGCAGGTCTCCTACCTGACTTCGCCACTCTCCCTTTTAACCCCCCCCCAATACATTTTTGGGCTTGACTCACAGGCTTCCGTGCTAGTCGCGTACCCTCATAACGCCGGTTCCTCTCTCCGGTTGCCTCTGCTCTCCTAATCGCCTCCAGCTGTTCCCATGGGAGGCGATCCTTTCCAGCCAGGATCTCCTCCAATGTGTAGCAACCCTTGCCGTCCAAAACATCCTCCCATGTTCATTCCTCCTTCGGGCGCTGTTGCTTTCTACCGTTACACCGCTGCTTGATCCTTTGTTGGTGGGTGATTCTGTAAAGGTCGTCTTGTGGTGAATGAGCGGACCAAGGCGCAGCGGGTTGTGAAGACATAATGAATATTTATTAACAGAACGAGACGAACACGAAAACTTGTTAACAAACTACAAAACAAATAAACGACGTAGACTGACCTAAAACATGAGAACTTACAAATACACGAAGAACGCACAAACAGGTACAGACTACAAACAAACGCTACAGTCCCGTGTGGTACGAACATACATACAGACACGGGAGACAATCACCCACAAATAAACAGTGAGAACAGCCTACCTTAATATGGTTCTCAATCAGAGGAAACGTCAAACACCTGCCTCTAATTGAGAACCATATCAGGCAACACATTAAACCCAACATAGAAACACAACACATAGAATGCCCACCCCAACTCACGCCCTGACCAACCAAACACACACAAAAACAATGGAAAACAGGTAAGGAACGTGGCAGTGGGTGGTTCTATTTGCAGCACTCAGTGACTGGAACTATGCAGGGGCGGGATTCTTTCCATGTACAATGACCTTACATATTCATATCTATTACATATAAATATTGAATATTACATATTTAATATTTCCATGACGTGGTCATCTCTATGGCAGGTTTACAGGCCAGCTAGCTCCCAACGACCCCCTACAGACCCTGTTTCAAATGCTCTCTGGAAGGATCCCTGCTGTTTCCACGGTAAAACAATGCTTAATAAATACATAAACATACCACAGTACAATAGTTGTCTATTCTATTGTGCCCTTCCTTGTGTAATTGGGGCTGGTCTTGGCACATTTACTGTAGTTGACCAGTTCATGTTTTCAGTGGCTGTTATGTTTATTGTACTGTAGTTGGTAATTATGCTACAGTACATTTACAGTATTTTGCACCAAATTGTAATATAAAAATCTGGTAATAGACTGACAGTGTGTGTGTGTCCTCAGTGCTGTGGAAGTGACAAATGGAGAGACTGGGAGCCTCACCTGGCCGTCATGCTGTCCAATGAGACGGGAGATCCAATCGGGCACCAGAAGAGCATCATTACCATGGGAGACACGCTAGGTATACATGCACGCACATACACACGCATACATACATACAGTTGAAGTCAGAAGTTTACATACACTTAGGTTGGAGTCATTAAAACTTGTTTTCAACCACTCCACAAATTTCTTGTAAACGAACTATAGTTTTGGCAAGTTGGATAGGACATATACTTTGTGCATGACACAAGTCATTTTTCCAACAATTGTTTACAGACAGATTATTTCACTTATAATTCAATGTATCACAATTCCAGTGGGTCAGAAGTTTACATACACTAAGTTGACTGTGCCTTTAAACAGCTTGGAAAATTCCAGAAAATGATGTCATGGCTTTAGAAGCTTCTGATAGACTAACTGACATCATTTGAGTCAATTGGAGGTGTATCTGTGGATGTATTTCAAGGCCTACCTTCAAACTCAGTGCCTCTTTGCTTGACATCATGGGAAACTCAAAAGAAATAAGCTAAGACCTCAGAAAAAAATTGTAGACCTCCACAAGTCTGGTTCATCCTTGGGAGCAATTTCCAAATGCCTGAAAGTACCACGTTCATCTGTACAAACAACAGTACGCAAATATAAACACCATGGGACCATGCAGCCGTCATACCGCTCAGGAAGGAGACGGGTTCTGTCTACTTTAGTTGAACGTACTTTGGTGCGAAAAGTGCAAATCAATCCCAGAACAGCAGCAAAGGACCTTGTGAAGATGCTGGAGGAAACCGGTACAAAAGTATCTATATCCACAGTAAAACGAGTCCTATATCAACATAACCTGAAAGGCCGTTCAGCAAGGAAGAAGCCTCTGCTCCAAAACCGGCATAAAAAAGCCAGACTACGGTTTGCAACTGCACATGGGGACAAAGATTGTACTTTTTGGAGAAATGTCCTCTTGTCTGATGAAACAAAGATATAACTTTTTGGCCATAATGACCATCATTATGTTTAAAGGAAAAAGGGGGAGGCTTGCAAGCCGAAGAACACCATCCTATCCGTGAAGCACAGGGGTGGCAGCATCATGTTGTGGGGGTGCACTTGTGCACTACACAAAATAGATGGCATCATGAGGGAGGAAAATTATGTGGATATATTGAAGCAACATCTCAAGATATCAGTCAGGAAGTTAAAGCTTGGTCGCAAATGGGTTTTCCAAATGGTCATTGACCCCAAGCATACTTCCAAAGTTGTGGCAAAATGGCTTAAGGACAACAAAGTCAAGGTATTGGAGTGGCCATCACAAGCCCTGACCTCAATTCTATAGAAAACGTTTGACCCAAGTTAAACAATTTAAAGGCAATGCTACCAAATACTAATTGAGTGTATGTAAACTTCTGACCCACTGGGAATGTGATGAAATAAATAAAAGCTGAAATAAATAATTCTCTCTACTAATATTCTGACATTTCACATTCTTAAAATTAAGTGGTGATCCTAACTGACACAAGACAGGGAATTTTAATTGGATTAAATGTCAGGAATTGTGAAAAACTGAGTTTAAATGTATTTGGCTAAGGTGTATGTAAACTTTCGACTTCAACTGTACATACACACACACAGACATACACACACACACACAGACACACACACACATTTCTACTTTAATATAGTGGCTGTGTTTCTATTCTCTTCAAAGGTTTTGTCTGAGTCCCAAATCGTGCCATTTTTCCTATATAGTGCACTATATTGGAAATATGGTGCCATTTGTTACATAACCTTAGTGTTGTCTCTCCCCAGCCTCCAGAGGGCTGTTACATGCTGCTCATATCTGCTATCTGACAGCTTACGCTCCTTTTGGCGTCTACACAGCCAAGACCGAGAGACTGGTGCTTCTGGGCAACTGCAACAGGTGAGCTCAGCTGTAATATGACCCATATTCTATTAACGTTCCTTTCACCTGTCATCTTTCTGGGTGGTGATCCCCTCTTTCACTCTTATGTCTTCCTAACGACTGGGAATGTCCTCTGGGACTCACTGTTGAACAGCACAGCAACAGTCATTTGAGACGCAACCAATCTCGCACCATGAATAGAAAGGAGCTGCTTGTGTTGGAAGAAGAGGACACCTATTTTTAAATTGGGTTATACAGTTATAGTTCCTGATTGCGGGTATCAGTATTTGGGTGATCCCTGTAATGTTTTCTTAACAAGGTGTCCTCTGGGACTCACAGTAGAACAGCACAGCAATGCATTTGTAACGAGTGCACTGGGAGTCAGGAAGCAAGCTCAGGGAGTGCATAATTTAATAAACAGATGAACGAAACACGAACAATGCACAGACAGGAAACTGAAACAACAACGCTTGGGGAAGGAACCAAAGGGAGTGACATATACCCCCCCCCCCTTTGACATATACCCCCTCCCCGGCGCATTCGGCTCCAGACGCAGGACGCCAACCAAAGGGACAATTCCGGGGATCCGGAGTGGACCGGTCGCCTCCGCAGAGGCGCAGAAACCTGACGAACTTGCTGAGGCGTGAGAGCCTGATGAGCCGGCTGAGACCTCCCCGGTTGCCTCGGTCGAGGCACTGGAGCCTATTGAGCCCGCTGAGGTATGGAGACCCGTCGAACCAGCTGAGGCAGGGGAAGCCGACAAACCGGCTGAGGCCTCCCAGGTAGCTCCGGTTCGGACACCCAGACCCGACATCACCTCCAACACAAAAACAAATACAGATTAAAAGCCCTCCTGATGCTTCCCTTTGGTGAGGCGTTATTCTGTAAAGAGTACACTGGGAGTCGGGAAGCAAGTTCAGGGAGTGCATAATTAAATAAACAAAGGAACGAAACACAAACAACTCACAGACAGTTAACTGAAACAGAAACAATAATGCCTGGGGAAGTAATCAGGGAAGTGACGTATATAGGGAAATTAATCAGGGAAGTGATGGAGTCCAGGTGAGTCTGATGACGCGCAGGTGCGCATAACGATGGTGACAGATGTGCGCCATAACAAGCAGCCTGGTGACCTAGAGGCCGGAAAGGGAGCACAAGTGACAGTCTTGCCATGCTGAAAGGAAACGAGCTGCTAATTTTGGAAAAGCAGAATAGGGACGTCATGCACCCAATTCTTAGTGGTATACACGATGGAGGTGTCGATGTGAGGGGGATGCCCCTATAGGCATGAAAGTAATAGCTATTGATTGTGGGAACTAATGCCACAACATAATGCTGCTATTATCGTAGCATGATTGGTATGAAAACTACTTCGTCCTACTTAAAGGCCCAGCACAGCCAAAATCTAGATTTTCCTGTTTTATACACTGCCTTCGGAAATTATTCAGACCCCTTGACTTTTTCCACATTTTATTACATTAGTGTTATTCTAAAATTGATTAAATAAAAAATAAAAACTCAGTAATCTACTCACAATACCCCATAATGACGAAGCAAAAACAGGTTTTTAGATTTGTATTAAATTTTTTTTAAAATACCTTATTTACATAGGTATTCAGATCCTTTGCTATGAGACTCTAAATTGAGCTCAGGTGCATCCTGTTTCCATTGATCATCCTTGAGATGTTTCTTGACTTGATTGGAGTCCACCTGTGGTAAATTCAATTGATTGGACATTTGGAAAGGCACACACCTGTCTATATAAGGTCCCACAGTTGACTGTCCATGTCATAACAAAAACTAACCCATGAGGTCAAAGGAATTGTGCGTAGAGTTCCGAGACAGGATTGTGTCGTGGCACAGATAAGGGGAAGGGTACCAAAACATTTCTGCAGCATTGAAGGTCCCCAAGAACACAGTGACCTCCATCATTCTTAAATGGAAGAAGATTGAAACCACCAAGACTCAATCGGGGGAGAAGGGAGTAGGTCAGTGAGGTGACCAAGAACCCGATGGTCACTCTGACAGAGCTGTAGAGTTCCTCTGTGGAGATGGGAGAACCTTCCAGAAGGACAACCATCTCTGCAGCACTCCACCAGTCAGGCTTTTATGGTAGACTGGCCAGACAGAAGCCACTCCTCAGTAAAAGGCACATGACAGCCCGCTTGGAGTTTGCCAAAAGGCACCTAAAGACTCTCAGACAAAGAGTGAAATCTTTTGCCTGAATACCAAGCGTCACGTCGGAGGAAACCTGGCACCATCTCGACGGTGAAGCATGGTGGTGGCAGCATCCTGCTGTGGGGATGTTTTTCAGCGGTAGGGACTGGGAGACTAGTCAGGATCAAGGCAAAGTTTTTATTTTTTATTTTATTTTTTTAAATAAATACATTTCACCCCCTTTTCTCCCCAATTTTCGTGGTATCCAATCGCTAGTAATTACTATCTTGTCTCATCGCTACAACTCCAGTACGGGCTCGGGAGAGACGAAGGTCGAAAGCCATGCGTCCTCCGAAGCACAACCCAACCAAGCCGCACTGTTTCTTAACACAGCGCGCATCCAACCCGGAAGCCAGCCACACCAATGTGTCGGAGGAAACACCGTGCACCTGGCCCCCTTGGTTAGCGCACACTGCGCCCGGCCCGCCACAGGAGTCGCTGGAGCGCAATGAGACAAGGATATCCCTACCGGCCAAACCCTCCCTAACCCGGACGACGCTAGGCCAATTGTGCGTCGCCCCACGGACCTCCCGGTCGCGGCTGGCTGCGACAGAGCCTGGGCGCGAACCCAGAAACTCTGGTGGCGCAGCTAGCGCTGCGATGCAGTGCCCAAGACCACTGCGCCACCCGGGAGGTCGAGGCAAAGTTTAACGGAGCAAAGTACAAAGAGATTCTTAATGAAAACCTGCTCCAGAGTGCTCAGGACCTCAGACTGGGGCGAAAGTTCACCTTCCAATAGGACAATGACCCTATGCACACTGCCAAGACAACGCAGGAGTAACAAGCCTCTGAATGTCCTTGAGTGGCCCAGCCAGAGCCCGGACTTGAACCCTATCTAACATCTCTGTAGAGACCTGAAAATAGCTGTGCAGCGACACCCATCCAACCTGACAAAGCTTGAGAGGATCTGCAGAGAAGAATGGGAGAAACTCCCCAAATACAGTTGTGCCAAGCTTGTAGCGTCATACCCAAAAAGACTTGAGGCTGTAATCGCTTCCAAAGGTGCTTCAACAAAGCTCTGAGTAAAGGGTCTGAATAGTTATGTAAATGTGGTATTTCAGTTTTTAAAAATGTATAATACTGTTTTTGCTCATTGCTCAGTATGGTGAGTAGATTAATGAGGGGGAAAAACAATTTAATAAATGTTAGAATAAGGCTGTAACATAACTAAATGTGGAAACCCTGAGTTAATAGACCAATAAGAGTTCTAAACCTTTCTGTCAACAGGGTTCAGTTTTCCCCTCCCCACTCAGACAGCTCCCAGACAGTCATATCAAAATTCTTGCTTGAGAAATTGCTCTTTGCTAATAATCAATTTATGTTCGTTTTTAGCATTTTTATTAAAAACAATCACAGTAAGGTAGTTATTTGTTACCCAGAAATCATTTGATATTGAGATTAACACGGTTTTAAAGTAACTGTCAAGTGTTTCAAGATTTCTATGAAATATTACTTATAATTAATAAAAATATGAGTGAAATAGTTTTCCTTCCAAACGTTTTTAATTAAGTATGTTAAAAAACAGCTTTTCTGTGTTGGAATGGTGTGGGCGTACCCCAACAACAGAATGGTGTGGGTGTATACAGGCTCTTAAAATGACATGTTCTATGAGGAAACGGTGTTGTTGAGACAAGTTTGAGGTGGGATATTTCAAGTGTTTTTTTTGTATGCTTTGGCCAAAAATACGAATATAGGACAAGTCAACAACATTATTTGGGTATGAGTTAACAGAATATGGACTTTTAAAAGTGAGATTTTCACTGGACAGTTACTTTAAGACTTAGTAGGGAAGCTAGTAGGTAGCAAGTAGTATTAGTCCCAATGGTAACTTTTTAATGTTTAAAACAACTTCTGTTAAGAACTGAATGTATTTCCTCCCCTACAGTCTGCCATTCAAAGAGTTTGCTCAGAATTCTGCCATTCGGTGCACAGAGTTATTCGAGTACTGCCAGAGACTTGGAGATAAATTCTTCTGTATCCCCCCCTTCCAGGTAGTTTATATACATTCTTTTGTGCTTTTCTATGACTAGTATGATTCGTCCATAATTTGCCAGATTTGGAACTCATAAGTCAGTACAGAGTTTTGATTCCATCTGTATTTTGTTATTAAGCTTTCTCTAGTCCAGGACACAGTGAAATTATGTTTAGCTTTTTCCATGTGGCTACCGTAGATTGTGCTGTTGTGTTGTTGTCTCGTTACAACCTGTTGTGTCATTCCCAGGTGTATAAGTTCCTGTATGCGTGTCGTCTGCTGGATGCTGGGCTGGCGTCCCAGGCCTTCCACTACTGTGAGGTGATAGGGATGTCTTTACTCAGACTGCAGGAGCCCAGCATGGTGCTGCTGGGGGAGCTTATCAAGGTAGAACACTTTATCATGATACTCTGACAAATACACATCATCAAATGTATTTATATAGCCATTCTTACATCAGCTGATATATCAAAGTGCTGTACAGAAACCCAGCCTAAAACCCCAAACCACAAGCAATGCAGGTGTAGAAGTACGGTGGCTATGAAAAACTCCCTAGAAAGGCCAAAACCTAGGAAGAAACCTAGAGAGGAACCAGGCTATGAGGGGTGGCCAGTCCTCTTCTGGCTGTGCCGGGTGGAGATTATAACAGCACATGGCCAAGATGTTCAAATGTTCATAAATGAACAGCATGGTCAAATAATAATAATCACAGTAGTTGTCGAGGGTGCAACAAGTCATCACCTCAGGAGTAAATGTCAGTTGGCTTTTCATAGCTAATCATTAAGAGTATCTTTACCGCTCCTGCGGTCTCTAGAGAGTTGAAAACAGCAGGTCTGGGACAGGTAGCACGTCCGGTGAACAGGTCAGGGTTCCATAGCCGCAGGCAGAACAGTTGAAACTGGAGCAGTAGCACGGCCAGGTGGACTGGGGACAGCAAGGAGTCATCATGCCAGGTAGTCCTGAGGCATGGTCCTAGGGCTCAGGTCCTCCTCCGAGAGAGAGAAAGACAGAGAGAACTAGAGAGAGCATACTTAAATTCACAGAGGATACCAGATAAGACAGGAGAAATACTCCAGATATAACAGACTGTCCCTAGCCCCCCGACACAAACTACTGCAGCATAAATACTGGAGGCTGAGACAGGAGGGGTCAGGAGACACTGTGGCCCCATCCGATGATCCCCCTCGGACAGGGCCAAACAGGCAGGAATATCTTCAACCACCAACTTACCATCCTGAGACAAGGCAGAGTAAAGCCCACAAAGATCTCCCCCATGGCACAACCCAAGGGGGGGGGCACCAACCCAGACAGGAAGACCACGTCAGCAACTCAACCCACTCAAATGACACACCCCTCCTAGGGACGGCATGGAAGAGCACCAGTAAGCGAGTGACTCAGCCCCTGTAATAGGGTTAGAGGCAGAGAATCCCAGTGGAGCGAGGGGAAACGGCCAGGCAGAGAGAGCAAGGGCGGCTCGTTGCTCCAGAGCCTTTCCGTTCACCTTCACACTCCTGGGCCAGACTACACTCAATCATATGACCCACTGAAGAGATGAGTCTTCAGTGAAGACTTAAAGTTTTAGACCGAATCTGCGTCTCTCACATGGGTTGGCAGACCATTCCATAAAAATGGAGCTCTATAGGAGAAAGCCCTGCCTCCAGCTGTTTGCTTAGAAATTCTAGGGACAATTAGGAGGCCTGTGTCTTGTGACCGTAACGTACGTGTAGGTATGTACGGCAGGACCAAATCGGAAAGATAGGTAGGAGCAAGCCCATGTAATGCTTTGTAGGTTAGCAGTAAAACCTTGAAATCAGCCCTTGCCTTAACAGGAAGCCAGTGTAGGGAGGCTAGCACTGGAGTAATTATGATCACATTTTTTGGTTCTAGTCAGGATTCTAGCAGCCGTATTTAGCACTAACTGAAGTTTATTTAGTGCTTTATCCGGGCAGCCGGAAAGTAGAGCATTGCAGTGGTCTAACCTAGAAGTAACAAAAGCATGGATACATTTTTCTGCATCATTTTTGGACAGAAAGTTTCTGATTTTTGCAATGTTACATAGATGGAAAAAAGCTGTCCTTGAAACAGTCTTGATATGTTCGTCAAAAGAGAGATCAGGGTCCAGAGTAACGCCGAGGTCCTTCACAGTTTTATTTGAGATGACCGTACAACCATCAAGATTCATTGCCAGATTCAACAGAAGATCGCTTTGTTTCTTGGGACCTAGAACAAGCATCTCTGTTTTGTCCGAGTTTAAAAGTAGAAAGTTTGCAGCCATCCACTTCCTTATGTCTGAAACACAGGCTTCTAGGGAGGGCAATTCTGGGGCTTTACCATGTTTCATTGAAATGTACAGCTGTGTGTCCTCCGCATAGCAGTGAAAGTTAACATTATGTTTTCGAATGACATCCCCAAGAGGTAAAATATATAGTGAAAACAATAGTGGTCATAAAACGGAACCTTGAGGAACACCGAAATATACAGTTGATTTGTCAGAGGA
This sequence comes from Salvelinus fontinalis, assembly GCF_029448725.1. Taxonomy (NCBI): domain Eukaryota; kingdom Metazoa; phylum Chordata; class Actinopteri; order Salmoniformes; family Salmonidae; genus Salvelinus; species Salvelinus fontinalis. The sequence continues at coordinate 18,775,861 of NC_074678.1, read as the reverse complement.
CAAACCATTCACAGAGACAAATTGATATCTTTCTGACAGATAAGACCCTAAACCAGGCCAGAACCTGTCCGTGTAGACCAATTTGGGTTTCCAATCTCTCCAAAAGAATGTGGTGATCGATGGTATCAAAAGCAGCACTAAGGTCTAGGAGCACGAGGACAGATGCAGAGCCTCGGTCCGACGCCATTAAAAGGTCATTTACCACCTTCACAAGTGCAGTCTCAGTGCTATGATGGGGTCTACAACCAGACTGAAGCATTTCGTATACATTGTTTGTCTTCAGGAAGGCAGTGAGTTGCTGCGCAACAGCCTTTTCTAAAATTTTAGAGAGGAATGGAAGATTCGATATAGGCCGATTGTTTTTTATATTTTCTGGGTCAAGGTTTGGCTTTTTCAAGAGAGGCTTTATTACTGCCACTTTTAGTGAGTTTGGTACACATCTGGTGGATAGAGAGCCATTTCTTATGTTCAACATAGGAGGGCTAAGCACAGGAAGCAGCTCTTTCAGTAGTTTAGTTGAAATAGGGTCCAGTATGCAGCTTGAAGGTTTAGAGGCCATGATTATTTTCATCATTGTGTCAAGAGATATAGTACTAAAACCCTTGAGTGTCTCCCTTGATCCTAGGTCCTGGCAGAGTTGTGCAGACTCAGGACAACTGAGCTTTGGAGGAAATTTAAAGAGGAGTCCGTAATTTGCTTTCTAATGATCATGATCTCTTCCTCAAAGAAGTTCATGAATTTATTACTGCTGAAGTGAAAGCAATCCTCTCTTGGGGAATTCTGCTTTTTAGTTAGCTTTGCAACAGTATCAAAAATACATTTCGGATTGTTCTTATTTTCCTCAATTAAGTTGGAAAAATAGGATGATCGAGCAGCAGTGAGGGCTCTTCGATACTGCACGGTACTGTCTTTCCAAGCTAGTCGGAAGAGTTCCAGTTAGGTGTGGCGCCATTTCCGTTCCAATTTTCTAGAAGCTTGCTTCAGAGCTCGGGTATTTTCTGTACACCCAGAGCTAGTTTCTTATGACAAATGTTTATAGTTTTTAGGGGTGCAACTGTAACAGTATAACTTTAAACCGTCCCCTCGCGCGAACCAGGGACCCTCTGCACACATCAACAACTGACACCCACGAAGCGTCGTTACCCATCGCTCCACAAAGGCCGCGGCCCTTGCAGAGCAAGGGGCAACACTACATCTAGGTTTCAGAGCAAGTGACGTAACTGATTGAAACGCTACTAGCGCATACCCGCTAACTAGCTAGCCATTTCACATCTGTTACACAACTGCATCTAGGGTATTGCGCAAGGTTAAATTGAGTTCTACAGTTAGGTGGTTAACTGATTTTCGTCCTCTGACGTCCTTGGGTAGGCAGAGGGAGTCTGGAAGGGCATCAAGGAATCTTTGGGTTGTCTGAGAATTTATAGCACGACTTTTGATGCTCCTTGGTTGGGGTCTGACCAGATTATTTGTTGCGATTGCAAACGTAATAAAATGGTGATCCGATAGTCGAGGGTTATGAGGAAAAACATTAAGATCCATAACATTTATTCCATGGGACAAAACTAGGTCCAGAGTATGACTGTGTCAGTGAGTAGGTCCAGAGACATGTTGGACAAAACCCACTGAGTCGATGGTGGCTCCGAAAGCCTTTTGGAGTGGGTCTGTGGACTTTTCCATGTGAATATTAAAGTCACCAAAAATTTGAATATTATCTGCTATGACTACAAGGTCCGATAGGAATTCAGGGAACTCAGTGAGGAACGCTGTATATGGCCCAGGAGGCCAGTAAAACAGTAGCTATAAAAAAAGTGATTGGGTAGGCTGCATAGATTTCATGACTAGAAGCTCAAAAGACGAAAACGTAGTTTTTTTTTTTGTAAATTGAAATTTGCTATCGTAAATGTTAGCAACACCTCCGCCTTTGCGGGATGCACCAGGGATATGGTCACTAGTGTAACCAGCAGGTGAGGCCTCATTGAACACAGTCAATTCATCAGGCTTAAGCCATGTTTCAGTCAGGCCAATCACATCAAGATTAGGATCAGTGATTAGTTCAGTAACGACCCTGGGTTTATAAGCGTGGAAATCGACTCTGCCGCACGAGCATGCTTTTGCGGCACAGTCGATAGCGTGCCGGGCCTCGGGCTAGAAGGGCGAGGGTTCGAGACCTGCTCCCTGCCTGTTTCATTACCTTGGTGTCAGAAGTGATCGGACCTTGCATCCACGACAGTGCGTGTGCTTGGCCGGTGAGCGCGTTCCTGTAAGACGTAGAGTCGCAAGTTAGCGGGAGGACGCGCTCTTTGAAAGGAGGGAGTAGTGTTACGACACTGGCATTATAAGCGCGGAAATCGACTCTGCCGCACGAGCATGCTTTTGCGGCACAGTCGATAGCGCGCCGGAACTCGGGCTAGAAGGTCGAGGGTTCGAGACCTGCTCCCTGCTGTTTCATTACAGTTCATTGATTATAACTGCCTTTGAAGTGAGGTATCTAACATTAAGTAGCCCTATTTTGAGATGTGAGGTATCACGATCTCTTTCAATAATGGCAGGAATGGAGGAGGTCTTTATTCTAGTGAGATTGCTAAGGCGAACACCGCCATGTTTAGTTTTGCCCAACCTAGGTCGAGGCACAGACTCGGTCTCAATGGGGATAGCTGAGCTGACTACACTGACTGTGCTAGTGGCAGACTCCACTAAGCTGGCAGGCTGGCTAACAGCCTGCTGCCTGGCCTGCACCCTATTTCATTGTGGAGCTAGGGGAGTTAGAGCCCTGTCTATGTTCGTAGATCAGATGAGAGCACCCCTCCAGCTAGGATGGAGTCAGTCACTCCTCAACAGGCCAGGCTTGGTCCTGTTTGTTGGTGAGTCCCAGAAAGAGGGACAATTATCTACAAATTCTATCTTTTGGGAGGGGCAGAAAACAGTTTTCAACCAGCGATTGAGCTGTGAGACTCTGATGTAGAGCTCATCACTCCCCCTAACTGGGAGGGGGCCAGAGACAATTACTCGATGCCGACACATCTTTCTAGTTGATTTACACGCTGAAGCTATGTTGCGCTTGGTGACCTCTGACTGTTTCATCCTAACATCGTTGGTGCCGACGTGGATAACAATATCTCTATACTCTCTACACTCGCCGTTTTAGCTTTAGCCAGCACCATCTTCAGATTAGCCTTAACGTCGGTAGCCCTGCCCGCTGGTAAACAGTGTATGATCGCTTGATGATTCGTTTGAAGTCTAATACTGCGGGTAATGGAGTCGCCAATGACTAGGGTTGTTAATTTGTCAGAGCTAATGGTGGGAGCCTTCGGTGTCTCAAACCCCGTAACGTGAGGAGTAGAGACCAAAAAAGGCTCGGCCTCTGATTCCGACTCGCTGCTCAATGGGGAGAACCGGTTGAAAGTTTCTGTCTGCTGAATGAGCGACACCGGTTGAGCATTCCTACAGCATTTCCCCCAGAAGCCATGAGAAAGTTGTCCGGCTGCGGGGACCGTGCGAGGGGATTTATACTAACGTTACTATCTGTACTTACTGGTGGCACAGACGCTGTTTCATCCTTTCTTACACTGAAATTACCCTTGCCTAACGATTTGCGTCTGAAGCTGGGCTTGCAGCACAGCTATCCTCGCCGTAAGGCGATCGTTCTCCTGTATATTATGAGTACAGCGACTGCAATTAGAAGGCATCATGTTAATGTTAACGTAAACTCACACCATTCCGTACAAATGTGCACAACCGCAACATTCAAACGAGGCTACAAAGAAAACTAATGGGACTGTAGCGACTGTGTTGACTTCAAAATCGGAGGTGTGAACTACATTTCTATTCAAGCGTTGATCGACATGGCTCTATAGTATTGGAGAAAAGTTGAAAAAACGGACCCTCCGTTACATCGTGACGTGTCATGTCGTAACGTACAGCACACATAAAGCAACTATTTCTGTCTTACAATCTCTCTCCACCAGGTGTAGCACTTCTCTCATCGTTTAAAAACAAGAAATGGACAGTGACGGGGGTAAGGGGGGATACCTAGTCATTTTTTGTGTCATCATTGCATGCGATTATCATTCTCAAAGCCGCTGTTTACTTCTAAGATCACTTTGGCACCACCCTAAAAACCCGATTCAAATTCGACACAAACCTTCAAATAGGTATATAATGACACATTATATAAACTCTTTATAGTGTTTTATTTACATTTTAGAGGCGATAAGGTGATCAGTTGGACAGATCGAGTGAGAAAAAGCAATTTTCCCACACAACATCTCTCCTTCTCACTATCACGCATTATTTTCGCTTCCCCAACCTTTATTTTTTTTAAAGACCGGACAGGGCTCATTGCCTTCTTGAATCATGCAGAAACGGGCAGCGTTTAGGTCATGTAATTGATTCTGTTGGAAAGGGAAGAAATTGTGCTTTACAATGGTATTGACATTACAGTTGATCTGGAAGTATTACGTTTTTGGGGCGCTAAAATAAGGTCAATTGTACGGACCAAGGCGATGTACAAAAGTGAGTGAGTTTACGTTACTACTTAGCTTCGGCTGTTGGAAGTCCTGACGAACCATTTCCAGATAAAACGTCCGGAGTGAAAAAGTTGAGTGAGGGAAAAACTAAAAATATAAACGGTAATTAAAAAGTAAAAACGGTAAAGTTGTCAGGTTGCAAAGTAAGGTTGGCAACAAAACGCGCAGCAGCACGTAAACAAGTCTGCAAGTTGTGACCGGAAATTACTAATGGCTTCTCTCCTGTGTGTAATACATCATATGTAGTACTTCGCCGGTAGGTCGCCTAGCGGTTAAGAGCGTTGGCCCAGTAACCGAACGGTAGCTGGTTAGAATCCCTGAACTTACTAGGTGAAAAATCTGTCAATGTGCCGTTGAGTAAGGCACTTAACCATAATTGCTCTGCATAAGAGCGTCTTCCTATCTATGCACTTCCATACATACACTAAACACAGTCTGCAGGGAGAGCTTATAAAAGTAGCGTACTCTGACTTGTACTGGATGTATCATACACACATTTTATGCCATATTGCATTCCTAGTAATATTACTAGGAATGCAATACTAATACTAATAGTATTGCAATAACAATACTAATATTACTACTGTATTACTAGCACTCCTAGTAGTACACTTCAGGGCCTGTATTCATAAAGCATCTCAGAGTAGGAATGCTGATCTAGGATCAGTTTTCAATTTTAGGTCATAATGAATACCATTACATGGACAGGAACAACCTGAGCTCCCGAGTGGTGCAGTGTTCTAAGGCACTGCATCCCAGTGCAAGAGGTGTCACTTCAGTCCTTGGTTTGAATCGAGGCTGAATCGCATCCGGCTGTGATTGGGAGTCCCGTAGGGCGGTGCACAATTGCCCCAGAGCTGTCTGGGTTTGGCCGGGGCAGGCCGGCCATTGTAAATAAGAATTTGTTCTTAACCGACTTGCCTAGTTAAATAAAGGTTCAATAGAAAAAATAAAAAATGACCTGTTCCAGAGGGTACCAGATTAGGCACTAATGTACAGTAGTGTCTTAAAAACACTGTGTGTGTGTGTGTTAGCTCAGCACTTTCCCTGTTTGTGTGTGTGTCCACCCCTCCCAGCTGGCAGAGCGGCTGAAGCAGTGTGAGGGAATGGGACAGCTCAGTGACACAGCTGACGACAGGCCTGGACAGGAGCCTGACTGGCTACAGCAGCTGAGATACAGACAGCAGGGCATACAGGTGACCACACCACAATGCATCACCATTGTACTCGTCATGTCTCTCCCTGTCACATTTTCACATGTTCCTCTGTTTGTGTTGGAGATGATTACCTACAGTGGGGCAAAAAAGTATTTAGTCAGCCACCAATTGTGCAAGTTCTCCCACTTAAAAAGATGAGAGAGGCCTGTAATTTTCATCATAGGTACACTTCAACTATGATAGACAAAATGAGAAAAAATAATCCAGAAAATCACATTGTAGGATTTTTAATGAATTTATTTGCAAATTATGGTGGAAAATAAGTATTTGGTCACCTACAAACAAGCAAGATTTCTGGCTCTCACAGACCTGTAACTTCTTCTTTAAGAGGCTCCTCTGTCCTCCACTCGTTACCTGTATTAATGGCACCTGTTTGAACTTGTTATCAGTATAAAAGACACCTGTCCACAACCTCAAACAGTCACACTCCAAACTCCACTATGGCCAAGACCAAAGAGCTGTCAAAGGACACCAGAAACAAAATTGTAGACCTGCACCAGGCTGGGAAGACTGAATCTGCAATAGGTAAGCAGCTTGGTTTGAAGAAATCAACTGTGGGAGCAATTATTAGGAAATGGAAGACATACAAGACCACTGATAATCTCCCTCGATCTGGGGCTCCACGCAAGATCTCACCCCGTGGGGTCAAAATGATCACAAGAACGGTGAGCAAAAATCCCAGAACCACACGGGGGGACCTAGTGAATGACCTGCAGAGAGCTGGGACCAAAGTAACAAAGCCTACCGTCAGTAACACACTACGCCGCCAGGGACTCAAATCCTGCAGTGCCAGACGTGTCCCCCTGCTTAAGCCAGTACATGTCCAGGCCCGTCTGAAGTTTGCTAGAGAGCATTTGGATGATCCAGAAGAAGATTGGGAGAATGTCATATGGTCAGATGAAACCAAAATAGAACTTTTTGGTAAAAACTCAACTCGTCGTGTTTGGAGGACAAAGAATGCTGAGTTGCATCCAAAGAACACCATACCTACTGTGAAGCATGGGGGTGGAAACATCATGCTTTGGGGCTGTTTTTCTGCAAAGGAACCAGGACGACTGATCCGTGTAAAGGAAAGAATGAATGGGGCCATGTATCGTGAGATTTTGAGTGAAAACCTCCTTCCATCAGCAAGGGCATTGAAGATGAAACGTGGCTGGGTCTTTCAGCATGACAATGATCCCAAACACACTGCCCGGGCAACGAAGGAGTGGCTTCGTAAGAAGCATTTCAAGGTCCTGGAGTGGCCTAGCCAGTCTCCAGATCTCAACCCCATAGAAAATCTTTGTAGGGAGTTGAAAGTCCGTGTTGCCCAGCAACAGCCCCAAAACATCACTGCTCTAGAGGAGATCTGCATGGAGGAATGGGCCAAAATACCAGCAACAGTGTGTGAAAACCTTGTGAAGACTTAGAGAAAACGTTTGACCTCTGTCATTGCCAACAAAGGGTATATAACAAAGTATTGAGAAACTTTTGTTATTGACCAAATACTTATTTTCCACCATAATTTGCAAATAAATTCATTGAAAATCCTACAATGTGATTTTCTGGATTATTTTTTCTCATTTTGTCTATCATAGTTGAAGTGTACCTATGATGAAAATTACAGGCCTCTCTCATCTTTTTAAGTGGGAGAACTTGCACAATTGGTGGCTGACTAAATACTTTTTTGCCCCACTGTATTTACTGGGTATAAACATCCTTGTATAGAGTTCATTGAATAATGGTAGTAAATGGGACTCACTGTAGTTGGATCTTAAGATTCACCTAAATTGGTATTAGCCTATAATCCACTGGTACTGGTAGGTTGTCAAGTGAGTGAAATTATGTCAGTTAGCACTTTTGTCAAGGTTGCTTAGGTGGTAAGTACTTACTATAGTCCAGCTGGCAAGACTAGACTCAGGTTTTTAACTTGCCTCAGTCAGCACAATGGTTGACCTTACATAGACACGGGTAACATTTGTATTACTACATTAGAATCCCTTTGTACCATTTAAATTATATATTTCAAACAATACCAGACAGTTTGAAATTCTTCAATTGGCTCATATGATCTTAATTGTGTATTTTTTGTCTCTTCCAAAACATTCTCTACACATTATGATGCTATGGTTAAAACGTATCTATTTGCTTAGATGGGGAGCAGTGGTTGTAGTGATACATACCAGTCAGGAGCAGACGGGAGTGCATGGGCCCATGAGGAGAGCAGAGTGTATTCAGGTAAACCTACAGTCCCAGATCATTATTTCAATGGACAATTAATAACAATTTATTGGACTCATATAGCACTTTTCCTGATGCTCAAAGAGGTTACATAGTAAGGGGGAACTCACTTCATCCACTTGGGTGATGTATGGCCACCATTTGTGCCACATCCAGTATTTCTCTGCTCTGTGTCTGTGTCTGTATGGTGTGGTACCCTCTTATTCCACCTGGGGGGAGTGTCTCATGTATCAGAGTTGCATGATGACTCATCAGAGGGCTCCTCCTATCAACCAGTTGCACAGTGTTTGAACCATGTCCCAGGTCGAAAGTAGTGATTTGATAGGGAATGGGGTGCTATTTGGGACGCACTCTAGTATTGTAATTTTTGTCTTCACTCCTTTGGTTTCGCTGTAGAATCAGACACCGATGACCTTTCTGCAAGGGGAGATGACCAGGGACTGGATGCTAAATTCCTCTCCCACAAAGCAGCAGAAGAGCAACAACAACAGCACGTGCAGCCACAGCAGATCAACACCCAGCCTCCGCTGCCGGTCATGGCTTCTAACACTCAGCCTGCAGTGTCACCTGTGGTGGGAGGCCAGGACCACAGTTACTACTACACAGACACTGCACAGCCTCCGCCTCAGCCTTCACCTCAGCATCCTACACTGGACTGTCCTCCTTCAGCAGGGGAAGGTGAGAACATGGATGAAGGCCCTGGTTTTGATTGATCAAACATACTAGTGATTCAACCCTGTTTCTGGTGGTTTACAATGAAACATGCTCATTTAATGTAACTCCTTTTTACTCATCTTATGAATCTTCTTACATGTTTCTGTTAACTGTGATATGAGGACCTCATGCTTTGATTTCATTGTATTGTTCTAGGGGCTGATCCTTCTGCTGGCCCAGGCATGGTGAGTGCTCAGGAGAGTTTTATTGGCTACCAAACATACATTACATGTATATACACGAACATACCCCCTATTGGGGCATACAAATGTAATCTCTGTAAAGATTTCAGTGATTTATTCCTGAGCACCTGCTGTTTCTGTCAGTGGTGCTGTATTTTATATGTAAAACATAAATAAATAAACAAATAAAAACTTTTAAAAAACTGATCAAGCATGTGAAATCGTTTGATAAATGTATTTGTGAGACTCAGATGAGGTCATGTGTCTTGTTTGTGTCCATCGAGATGTCAAATGACAGTCTGTATATCTGTCTGTCCTATGCAGATAGGGGTCCATATAAATGCTGGCTTGATGCCAGTGGCAGAGTATGGTCAGCAGTATGGTCAGCACTATGGCCAGGAGTATGATTATGGAGATCAGCAGGCATGGCAGCAGGGAGGGCACCAGGCCACCATCACGCAGGAGGGCAAGGACTCAGAGCCGGACAAAATCCAACCAAAACAGGTGGGTGGAGCCTGATGCCTGTCGTCATGTCGACAGCATCAGATAAGAACCAGAATTTGTTGTAATAAGCCTCTTTCTCTCTCTCTCTCTCTCTCTCTCTCTCTCTCTCTCTCTCTCTCTCTCTCTCTCTCTCTCTCTCGCTCTCTCTCTCTCTATCTCTCTCTCTCTCTCTCTCTCTCTCTCTCTCTCTCTCTCTCTCTCTCTCTCTGTGTCCATCTCCTCTCTCTCTCTCTCTCTCTCGCTCTCTCTCTCTGTGTATCTCTGTGTCCATCTCTCTCTCTCTCTCTCTCTCTCTCTCTCTCTCTCTCTCTCTCTCTCTCTCTCTCTCTCTCTCTCTCTCTCTCTCTCTCTCTCTCTCTCTCTCTGTGTGTCTCTCTCTCTGTGTGTCTCTCTCTCTGTCTCTCTCTGTGTCTGTGTCTGATCAGAGCATCAAGTCGGGGTGGTTTAGCGGCTGGTTCAAACACAAACCCACAGAGGAGCAAAGTGAGGCGTCTCAGGATGCAGACTCAGCTGACCCAGTTCCCACTATGGTAAGGGTCAAGCAGACCTACTGTTAACTCTTAGCTAGCTGTTAGATGGGGGACATAACAGTGTGCGCTGTCAAGTCAGTGATCTCAAGTTTAGGTTTTGTAGTTTACAGTCCAACAAATGATGTTGATGGACATAATACTATTTTGATGATGATGGGCAAGAAAATTATGAACTTAGTTGAAAACAATCTTTTAAAATGAAAAGGATTCTTCAAATTAACCACTAAGGCAGTTTTGGCTATTATTATTATTATGATATTCAGATAATTTGATCTCCTTGTACCTCTCATAAGACCCATTGGAGGTGGTGACGATGTTTAGTTTGAATGTAGACCCATTGAACCTTTTTAATGAAGGTTAGCCACTAGCTCTAAGTAGGGTATGGTATTTGCTGTCCTTTAAGCACTAGCTCTAAGTAGGGTATGGTATTTGCTGTCCTTTAAGCACTAGCTCTAAGTAGGGTATGGTATTTGCTGTCCTTTAAGCACTAGCTCTAAGTAGGGTATGGTATTTGCTGTCGTTTAAGTACTAGCTCTAAGTAGGGTATGGTATTTGCTGTCGGTCAACCAACTCTTTCCAGTTCAATGGCAATGTTTGCAACACATTCTGCATAAATACGGTAGTTTAGCTATTTTGTTGTCCATAGCATCTGAATTGTACAGCTACGATCCATAAGTTACAATGATAAAGCATAAGCTACAATGATACAATAACTATTTGTGTCATAAATGGTAGAGGTTTAACTACTACTTTCCTGAGAGCATTGTATCATGCAAGTTAGATTAAAACAGTGATTTTTAAAACTTGCTCTAAATATGCCAATAAGTCAAGTCACAAGTAATTTGAAGGATTTTATTGTTTTTTGTTATTAAGTGATAACAGTATATTAAAATGTTTGAGACTAACGGGCTGATAAATTGTTGTAAGTTAAACATAGTTTTTAACAATGCAAATATAACCTACCAATTGTCAAAGTAAAGCTTTTCAGAAACATCTTAAAAACATGATTACATAATCAGAAACAAGTAGCTTTCTTTATGTCAATGACAGTAAACTCTCAAAACTCACCATGGAGAAGCTATTGAGTCTATGTATGCCCCTTAAACTGGAGGTTCTGAGAGATAAGCAAACCTAACGTGTCCTAGTGCCGTAAAATGAATTTAGTGTAAGGTGGCTGACTTTCCGAGTGAGGACCCCTTAGTACAGCTGAAGGATCTTAATTTGATCACTCTTTTGTTGCAGATGAGCTTCGTGATTTATATAAATTAATTGAAAATCCGCACTAACACAGGATAAATCAACAGTATTGCACTTTTCATTTAGCCTACTTTTGTCCAGCTAATAGCCTAACCACCGATCAAGCAACATTATGGACTAAACGTTCAAATCCTGTTGCAACAGGATTATTTTGCTATGACAATACTGGTCAAATTAAGATCCTACATCTGCATCCTTAGTGCCCCTCGGTATGTATTCGTCGGTTAAGTCATTGTGCAATACTAGGTCAGTGGGTCTTGGGCGTTAATGTAACATCATTTATGTGTATTTCCTCAGGAGACGCCTCCCACTTCCCTATTTTCTTTCCCTTCCACTACCAACATCCCTGCAACCAATTTTCCTACCCAGCCTGCATCTACTGGTATCAACGTCTTTTCTCGGAAAGCGGGTGAATAACAGGCCGGAATGTATTGGACAACACATAGACTAAAGTTTTTATGTTTTTCTGCAACCACCCACCATACATCAGTACACATACACAAATCATTAATGATAATAAAATATTTGTGGTGACAATTGATATTGATATTTAATGGATTACTGCATGTTGGAACTGCAGAAATGCATTAATAATGTGCAGAACAGTGTCCAATACTGTCCAGAGTTGTGGACAGGAGGCTGCAAAGCTCACTTATCACTATCTAATTCTCCCGGAAGCGAATTTGGGCTGGTTTTCTATTTCTCTTTCACCTACACTTTGATGAAGGCTCTATGCTGAAACAGGTTGGGGACTTTACATTTTTTGAACTGCTCTATGCCTTGTAGATAAAGGCTTTTAAAATGTAAAACCCATCTGGAGTGCCTGGAACTTAGACTTGTCAAACAATTTTATACTCTTTAGTTGGATTTTTCCTGTTTTTCAGATTTTTAATTCCCCACTCCAGAGTGATGGTGGATGTTTTTGTGGGATACTTGTAGTGCTCCCGATATATTGTTTCCTGTCGAGCTGCTCTTGAACCAGACATATTCATGCTGAATGACAACTGTATGCTTGTCTTGGCTAACATGAAGTGAGGAATTTTGACTGGTGCTTCTTTTGTAATGAAATACCCAACATGCTCTGCCATATAGTGATAGTGCTTCCATTGATAGTGTTAGTGCTTCGAGTGTTAGTGCCATTGAGTGATTGTCTGAACTTTGGTCTGCTGTAGAATCCTTTCAGTAGTTTTTAAACAACAGAATGGGTACAACAGAGAAATACAAATGGTTTATAACAATGCTTTTTTGTGAATATTTTTTTCTCAATCAGAAAACAGTGCTCATGTACTATTTGACCTGAATACTATTGTATATGAGACATAACCTTGATTTCTATGAGTACCCCTCCCTTTTATCATTATCTAAACTATAGATGAATATGGTTAACTTGTTTAAACTATGGTTTTTAATTGTCATATTATTCACAAACAAGTTGTATACAACTTGTTGCTAAATCATTGCTGCCCTTTGAGCTTTGAATCTGGAGCAAAGTATGCATTTCAACCATTGCACTACTCTGCATAACCCTGACAAACTCTGCAACACATACTGTCAAAAAAAACTTTAACCAATCTAATAATACTTTTTAAGTACCATACATTCTGTCATTAATCTAGATAAGTTGCAGCCAAGGAAATGTTTTTCCTATGTCCAACATGAGTGTGATATTCACACACACATACGCACACACACGCCAGCACACACACTCTACACACACATACACTACCGTTCAAATGTTTGGGGTCACTTAGAAATGTCCTTGTTTTTGAAAGAAAAGCAAATTTTTTGTCCTTTAAAATAACATCAAATTGATCAGAAATACAATGTAGACATTGTTAATGTTGTAAATGACTATTGTAGCTGGAAAACGGCAGATTTTTTATGGAATATCTACATAGGCGTACAGAGGCCCATTATCAGCAACCATCACTCCTGTGTTCCAATGTCACGTTGTGTTAGCTAATCCAAGTTTATCATTTTAAAAGGCTAATTGATCATTAGAAAACCATTTTGAAATTATGTTAGCACAGCTGCAAACTGTTGTTCTGATTTAAAGAATCAATAAAATTGTCCTTCTTTAGACTAGTTGAGTATCTGGAGCATCAGCGTTTGTGGGTTCGATTACAGGCTCAAAATGGCCAGAAACAAAGCTCTTTCTTCTGAAACTCGTCAGTCTATTCATGTCCTGAGAAATTAAGGCTATTCCATGTGAGAAATTGCCAAGAAACTAAAGATCTCATACAACTCTGTGTACTACTCCCTTCACAGAACAGAGAACTGTCTCTAACCAGAATAGAAAGAGGAGTGGGAGGCCCCGGTGCACAACTGAGCAAGAGGACAAGTACATTAGAGTGTGTAGTTTGAGAAACAAACGACTCACAAGTCCTTAACTGGCAGCTTCATTAAATAGTACCCGCAAAACACCAGTCTCAACATCGACAGTGAAAAGGCGACTCCGGGATGCTGGCCTTCTAGCCAGTGTTCCTCTGTCCAGTGTCTGTGTTCTTTTGCCCATCTTAATCTTTTATTTTTATTGGCCAGTCTGAGATATGGCTTTTTCTTTGCAACTCTGCCTGGAAGGCCAGCATCCCGGAGTCGCCTCTTCACTGTTGATGTTGAGACTGGTGTTTTGCGGGTACTATTTAATGAAGCTGCCAGTTAATGACTTGTTAAGCGTCTGTTTTTCAAACTACACACTCTAATGTACTTGTCCTCTTGCTCAGTTGTGCACCGGGGCCTCCCACTCCTCTTTCTATTCTGGTTAGAGACAGTTTGCGCTGTTCTGTGAAGGGAGTAGTACACAGCATTGTACGAGATCTTCAGTTTCTTGGCAATTTCTCGCATGGAATAGCCTTCATTTCTCAGAAGAATTCAGAAGAAAGATCTTTGCCATTTTGAGCCTGTAAGTGAACCCACAAATGCTGATGCTCCAGATACTCAACTAGTCTAAAGAAGGCCAATTTTATTGCTTCTTTAATCAGAACAACAGTTTGCAGATGTGTTAACATAATTACAAAATTGTTTTCTAATGATCAATTAGCCTTTTAAAAGGATAAACTTGGATTAGCTAACACAACGTGGCATTGGAACAGGAGTGATGGTTGCTGATAATGGGCCTCTGTACGCCTATGTAGATATTCCATTAAAAAATCTGCCGTTTCCAGCTACAATAGTCATTTACAACATTAACAATGTCTACACTGTATTTCGGATCAATTTGATGTTATTTTAATGGACCAAAAAAGTGCTTTATTTTCAAAAACAATTACATTTCTAAGTGACCCCAAACTTTTGAACGCTAGTGTATACATCTCATATACAATAGAGCTCAATATCACTCAGGAATAACCCTGAACCAGAAGAGAAGCACAACAAAATCTACAGAAGGCCAGCATACTGACCCCTTAAATGTCTGAACTGGGATTGTATGAATGTATGAACACTGTGCAGGACCCCAATGCCAACCAGGCCACAACCCACATATCTATTCTCAGATGCCCTTTCAGCTGGACAGTATTTTGACATCATGTGTTGAGTTGGTAGGCTACGCAGGCAGGCAGCGGGAGTGAGTGGGCTTTTAAGGGCTCAGTGTTCACTGAGATAACGTAACAGCTGAGATCTGGTTCCCCTGAGCTGACAGATGGGGAAATGGCCAGCATCGGACGCTGCAAAGTAGTGAAAGTAGTAAAGCTTGTCAAGTAAATCTCACAAAAAATCTCAAGTCATAAGTAAAGGATCCAAGAAAAGTTATTTTTGGAGCAAGTCTCAGGTCTCATTGGTCATATTTTGCAGCTATATGCAACAATGACTCATGTTTAGATAGACCTATCTTTGTCTAATCATTGATTTCGAGTCACAAGTTAATTTCAAGTACTAAAGTCTAAGAAAAGTTATGTAGAAAAAGTCTCAAATTGTGAATTGTAAGCTCAAATCAAGGCAAGTGCAAGTCCTAACGTTTTATGCCCCAAGTCTCAAGTTCTTGGTAATTCAGTATCTTCTAGACATTTGCGTTAACTCATGTGTAGTTGCCAATGCATTTTATACATAAAATAACACTTTTACGACAAACTCCAATGCAAGCTTGTAAATCCTGCTGTGTGATAAGTCAAGCTATCAATTTCTAGCTGTATACAGTGCCTTCGGAAAGTATTCAGACCCCTTGGCTTTTTCCACACTTTGTTACGTTATTTTAACATGGATTCAATAAAAACAAATCCTCAGCAATCTACACACAATACCCCATAATGACAAAGTGAACGCAGGTTTTTAGAAATTGTTGCAAATTTTATTTCAAATAAAAAACAGAAATACCATATTTACATAAGTTTCAGACCCTTTGCTATGAGACTCGAACTTGAGCTCAGGTGCATTCTGTTTCCATTGATCATCTTTGAGATGTTTCTACAACTTGATAGGAGTCCACCTGTGGTAAATTCAATTGATTGGACATGATTGGAAAGGCACACAGTAGTCTATATAAGGTCCCACAGTTGACAGTGCATGTTAGAGCAAAAACAAAGCCACGAGGTCGAAGGAATTGTCCGTAGAGCTCTGAGACAGGATTGGGTTGAGGCACAGATCTGGGGAAGGGGACCAAAAAATGTCTGCAGCATTGAAGGTCCCCAAAACACCGTGGCCTCCATCATTCTTAAATGGAAGAAGTTTAGAACCACCAAGACTCATCCTAGAGCTGGCCGCCCAGCCAAACTGAGCAATTGGGGAGGTGACCAAGAACCCGATGGTCACTCTGACAGCGCTCTAGAGTTCCTCTGTGGAGATGAGAGAACAACCATCTCTGCAGCACTCCACCAATCAGGCCTTTATGGTAGAGTGGCCAGACGGAAGCTACTCCTCAGTAAAAGGCACATGACAGCCCGCTTGTAGTTTGCCAAAAGACACCTAAAGACTCAGACCATGAGAAACAAGATTCTCTGGTCTGATGAAACCAAGATTGAACTCTTTGGCCTGAATGCCAAGCGCCACGTCTGGAGGAAATCTGGCACCATCCCGACGGTGAAACATGGTGGTGCCAGCATCATGCTGTGGGGGTGTTTTTCAGCGGCAGGGACTGGGAGACTAGTCAGGATCGAGAGAAAGATGAACGGAGCAAAGTACCGAGAGATCCTTGATGAAAACCTGCTCCAGAGCGCTCAGGACCTCACACTGGGGCGAAGGTTCACCTTCCAACAGGACAACGACCCTAAGCACACAGCCAAGACAACGCAGGAGTGGCTTCGAGACAAGTCTCTGAATGTCCTTGAGTGGCCCAGCCAGAGCCCGAACTTGAACCTGATCGAATATCACTGGAGAGACCTGAAAGTAGCTGTGCAGCAACACTCCCCATCCAACCTGACAGAGCTTGTGAGGATCTGCAGAGAAGAATGGGAGAAACTCTCCAAACACAGGTGTGCGAAGCTTGTGTCATCCTACCCTAGAAGATTCAAGGCTGTCATCACTGCCAAAGGTATTTTGAGAAAATACTGAGTAAAGTGTCTGAATACTTATGTAAATGTGATATTTCAGTTTTTTCTTTGTTGTAAATTAGCAAAAATTTCTACAAACCTGTTTTTTCTTTGTTATTATGGGGTATTGATGTAGATTGATGAGGGAAAAAACTATTTTATACATTTTGGAAAAAGGTTAAGAAAATGTGAAAAATTCAAGTGGTCTGAATACTTTCCGAAGGCACTGTATATTTTTATTCAGTAGGACCATATTATCTTAGGTGTCGCCGGTTGCATGAATTATTCTGATATCTTGACCTTGAAAGGTCTTTATGTTGGTTATTGGCTGAAAGATTTGTCCACTGTAGTTGCTGCCTAGCTGCAAATTATAATTTGAAGTTTAATTAAAAGTAAATAGCTGATGATGCTAACACGCTATAGTATAAAAAATGTGATCAGTGTGATTCTATGATAGTTGCTGGTTGAAAATAGATCTATACAGCAACTTCTTTTCAGCAGGTTCTGTATAGGTGGATGTTTTTCCCCTAGACGTCAAGATTGAGACTGATTTTAATAGACCATGGTCTATGGTTGTTTCTCAATTGTCAAAAAAGCTGTCCTCCTTCATCTGCACTGATTACTGTATAGTATATTACATTATTAGATATACCCTATTGTCTTGTTGTTAAGATGAGTGCATTACTGTAAATCAATCTGGATGAGGGCCTGCTATATGACAAATATGTAAACGTTCACAGAAATGTACTTTTCGTACAGATAATGCAATGCGTTACATTCACAACTAAACAGGGACATGGAATAAACAGTTAAACAGACACAGGCCAACATACATAAATGGAAAAGTCTTGACAGGTGAAAGTTCATAATTAGGCAGGCTGTCTCTTTTCACCTGGTCAGTTCTTTCAGATTAGTGCAATGGAGTTGAGGAGAGGACAGAGTTTATAGTAGAAACAACGATAGTGAAAGAGTGATGTGTAATAACAGCCATCTCAGCTTTACCTCAGCATCAGTTCTGTTATTTTACATGTCTGTTGTAATCCTGGTTACAGGATAGATACCCTAGGTATTGTGTATAGGACTGAACGTTTTTATTTAGTTTGTTTATAACTCACACTAAGGCATAGGTCAGGGCCCCCCTGAGAAATGTTCTGGTTATGTCAGGAGTGGTGACGTGACGTCAGAGAAGGATTCCCTTTGGTGACATTGGATGGTGCGTAGTAGTGGGAGTAGTACAGGGTTTGGATATACTGTGCCTCAATCAGGACACCATCCAAACCCTATTGATCAACCGGAGCCTGTATAATGAGGCCAAACAGCCAGGACCACAAGGGCAAACTTTTCCTTAGGGGTATGTGCCACAGTATCAGCCAAAATATAAATCTGGCTCTGAGACAGTATGGCACATGTTAGGATTGAGGGGAAACTGTATTCTATAAAAAGCATGAGCTGACACACCTCACAATATTTGTAAAGGTGCTGACTAACGGAGAATAATCTACAGTACCAGTCAAAAGTATGGAGAATCTGAAATCTAAAATATATACTTTTGATTTGTTTAACACTTTTTTGGTTACTACATGATTCCATATGTGTTGTTTCATAGTTTTGATGTCTTCACTATTATTCTACAATGTAGAAAATAGTACAAATAAAGAAAAGCCCTGGAATAAGTAGGTGTGTTCAAACTTTGGACTGGTACTGTATATAAAAATGAAGAAAGTCACACACTATAAACTGTATTCTGTGACACAGATACACATACGCATGTGGAACAGTCTGGCCCTGACCACATGGCCTACAAAACAGGTACCGTTAACAGTATATTATTCCATAGAGGTAATCTAAACTAGCCTATCACTAGAAGGGATATGCAATATGTATGATTATTTTCATTATATTTCTCTCAGAAAACAATGCCTTGTCATTGTATTTGTAAATGTAAGGAATTTCCTTCAGGGTCTTATCAATGTTTTTTATTTAATTTAATCAGACAAGTATAGGCCCAGAAACCAATGTGCAAACATGTATTATATTTTAGGTAAGTAATTTATGGCCATAGTAATTTGTATATGGTTTGCTTAATACAGAACCTTATTCATTAAATCTCTTGGTTATGTTTTACAAGAAATATTAATTGACAAGTGTTTTAACTTTGGTTTGATATACTTAGAAGTGGTATTCAATCATGTTACTATATCTATTTATGATAGACAATTATTTACCACTGTGTTTTACAGAAATATATTGCAGTTAAGGCCCAGTGAAACTGAATCTTGTGAAAATGTTAATTTACATGGGAATAGCAAGTCCATAATTTAAATGTCATATGATGCCTTTCAAGCAGGAGTGAAGAATTTCGAATTATGCCTGGTCCCATCTCCTTTTACCATTAGTCAACACTCCTGGCTCTAGGGCTGGGAATAGTGACCCAGTGTCCAGCCAACGTGTTCAGGCCCCCACCCGTTACACTGGCAGCCTCAGGATGTGTCCAAAATGAACACTATTCCCATTTTTCTACTTCAGTGCTACTTTAGTAGTGCACTATACACTGATTGTACAAAACATTAGGAACACCTTCCTAATATTGAGTTGCACCCCCCCCTTAGAACAGCCTCACTTCATTGGGGCATGGACTCTACAAGGTGTTGAAAGCGTTCCACACGGATGCTGTCCCATGTTGACTACAATGCTTCCAACAGTTGTGTCAAACTGGCTGGATGTCCTTTGGGTGGTGGACCATTCTTGATGCACACGAGAAACTGTTGAGCGTGAAAAACCCAGCAGCGGTGCAGTTTTTAACACACTCTACCATACCCTCTTCAAAAGCACTTAAATATTTTGTCTTGCCCATTCACCCTCTGAATGGCACATTATACGCAATCCATGTCTCAATTGTCTCAATGCTTAAAAATCCGTAGCCCTTTCCTGCAGTCAAATGACCAAAACGCCCTCTAGTTCCCTCTTTGGTGGAATGTTGTTCAAATTTTTCATAATTTAAGCATCAATAAACATTATATATAAAAAACGGTTTTGCTATATTTCAGTCTTTTGTGATGTACAGTAAGTGCAAACTCAACATTGAATACATTTCAACTCTATATCTGACACGGTACAGGTGTCTTCTTTTTTTAAGCCCATAACCATGTGTGAGGTGACTTTGTTTCAAAGTAGATTTTAACTAGCCCACTGCAGTAAAGGGTTAACTTGTCTCCTCCCCTTCATCTACACTGATTGAAGTGGATTTAACAAGCGACATCAATAAGAGATCATAGCTTTCACCTGGTCAGTCTATGTCATGGAAAGAGCAGGTGTTCCTAATGTTTTGTGCACATCAAGCTGCCTCACGCTACAGAAACAGGAGACAGGGACCTGCTCCTATGACCTGTTTCGGCTGGCACAAACCAAGGTTCGTGCTAGGCTACTGAGGCTGCCAGTGTAATGGATTCCAGGACACGTTGGCTGGACACTGGGTCACTATTCTCAGCACTAGAGATAAGAAAGACAGCTGCTAGTAAGATTCCCAGCCATGTCACTGGTCTGGACCACATCTCAACAGTGAAAACTATCCCTCATTCCTGATTGTGTTGTTTCGCATCACCCTAAAGAAGGCGTGGCGAAATGTGACTTTTTAAATAGACTGATACAAAGTGGCCTACATGTGCTGGATGATGTAGTGTTGTCTCCATGTTTAAAAGGGGGGGGGGACACTGACTAAATGCAATCCTCGGATGTCACGTGGGAGTATTTCATGGATAAACAAATAAGATGGCAACGGTGCTGGTAATTATAAAGTAAGTTCCACAATGGAAAATGTATAACACACACATGAAAAAGTTACTCAGAATTTATAAAAAGGCCTATTGTTATATGATTCTTTGTTTTTTCTTTCTCTTTTCTTTGTCATCTTTATTTTCAGGATCTTGTAGGGTGAAATATATGTACAGGTAACAGCTGAAATAAACACATGCCAACAATTAAGTGTCTTAAAGGTCCAATGCAGCTGTTTTTATTTAAATATCTAATCATTTCTGGGTAACAATTAAGTACCTTACTGTGATTGTTTTCAATTAAAATAGTCAAAAAGAAACAAAAATAGGTTTTTAGCAAAGAGAAATTTCTCAAGCAATAATGTTGCTAGGACTGTCTGGGAGTGGTCTGAGTGGGAGGGGGAAACCTGAAAACTAGCTTAATGGTCTATTAACTAATTTACCACCTGGCAATGTTACTAGGCAGGCCAAAACTCCATCCCACAAAAGCAAGTTGTAATTTCAAGCAGTCTTTTCGAATAGCTCTTACACTAAAGGGGCATTATCATAATGTTCACAATTTCACAGTATTATTCCAACCTCATAATGTGGAAATATATATATACATGAAAAATGTCCGAATTTGGTGTTTTGTTGATGGTGGTAGAAATTGCTTTATCAGGTGTGGTTCCAGAATCTCCTATAAGTGTTCAATTGGGTTGAGATCTGGTGACTGGCACGCACGCAGACACCCCCCCACACCTACACATCCTCTTTGAGACCCCTCTTTCAGAGACACTGAGATCTCTTCTAGCCATGGTAGTCAAAATAATGGGCAACTGGGCATTTTTATACATGATCCTAAGCAATTAATTAACTCAGGAGCAACACCTGTGTGGAATTACCTGCTTTCAATACACTTTGCATCCCTCATTTAATCAAGTGTTTCCTTTATTTTGGCAGTTACCTGTATGTTGTGCCTGTCACCAGTTCCATCAATTCTGTAATGTCTACTGTACTGTGACTCTTGAACTGAAAATGAACGTGTGTGCATTTAAAGTATATGTGTGGTGATGGTATTTTTCTACTTCAGTGTTACTTTAGTAGTGCTCTATGTAGGGAAAAGAGTGCCATTTGTGACACAGCCTGAGACACACTAACTCAGTGGCCTTGTGGTTAGTGTCCACCCTGATATTGGAAGGTTGGGAGTTTGATCCCCAGCTGAGTCATAATGTAAAAATTAGACCAGATGTGTCTCTGCCTGGCACTCAGCATTAAACGAAAACTCCATTGTTGACATAGTCCCAAAATGTTTTGCTTGTCAGATATAAAGTCTTCAAAATACATAAATCATCCCTGTATGATGCATTTTTCATCATATGATGCGTTATGCATCATATAATGCAAAATGCATCATAAGGGGATGATTTATGTATTTTGAAAGTTACAAATCTTGAAAACTTGATTGCTGACAAGCCAAACATTTCGGGACTATGTCACCAATGGACTAATGAAACAAATACCAAAATATAGTTTTTTTGTGGAGTTTTCCTTTAATTAGATAGATTGTGGATAGACAGTGTCCTGTCCAGCGGTGTACTTGTACATCAAGCTGCCTCACGCTACAGAAACAAGAGATAGGCGCCTGTTCCTATGACTAGTTCCGGCCCGCACAAACCAAGGCTCGTGCTAGACTACTCAGGCTGCCAGTGTAATGGGTGGGGGCCAGGACACATGGCTGGACACTGGGTCACTATTCTCAGCCCTAGAGCCAGAGAGACAGGAGAGACAGCTGCTAGTAAGACTCCCAGCTAAGTCACCGGTTTGGACCACATCTCAACAGTGAAAACTATCCCTCAATCCTGATTTTGTTGTTTTGCATCACCCTAAAGAAGGCGTGACAAAACTTGGCTTTATAAATATACATATAAAGTGGCCCACAATATGCTGGATGATGTAGGAGATAGTGTACCATTTGACATTTATCCATGTGTTAAAGGGGGGATACTGAATAAATGCAATCAAATCCAATCAAATGTATTTATAAAGCCCTTTTTACATCAGCAGATGTCACAAAGTGTTATACAGAAACCCATCTTAAAACCCCAAACAGCAAGCAATGCAGATGTAGAAGCACAGTGGCTAGGAAAAACTCTCTAGAAAGGCAGGAACCTAGGAAGAAACCTACTGTAACGGTTTTCTTCCTGGGATGAAGGAGAGGACCAAAATGCAGCGCGGCTAGTGTTCAACATGATTTAATTAAGAATAATTTTGAACACTACAAACAACAAAACAAGAAATGTGAAAACCGAGACAGCCCTATCTGGTGCAGACAAAACACAGAGACAGGAAACAATCACCCACAAAATCCCAACACAAAACAAGCCTCCTATATATGATTCTCAATCAGGGACAACGATTGACAGCTGCCTCTGATTGAGAACCATATTAGGCTGGACACAGAAACAGACAAACTAGACACACAACATAGAATTCCCACCCAGCTCACGTCCTGACCAACACTAAACAAGCAAAACACATAAGAACTCTGGTCAGGACGTTACAGTACCCCCCTCCTGAGGTGCGGACTCCGAACGCACCCCTAAAACTCAAGAGGGTCTGGGTGGGTATCTGTCCGCGGTGGCGGCTCCGGCGCAGGACGAGGACACCACTCTACCACTGTCTTTTTCCCTCTCCTTAGCGTCCTTTGTGTGGCGACCCTCGCCCCCGACCTTGGTCTAGGAACCTTCACCAAGGCCCCCTCTAGATAGAGGAGATAGCTCAGGACAGAGAGGTAGCTCAAGACAGAGAGGTAGCTCAAGACAGAGAGGTAGCTCATGACTGGAGGGCAGCTCATGACTGGAGGGCAGCTCATGACTGGAAGGCAGCTCATGACTGGAAGGCAGCTCATGACTGGAGGGCAGCTCATGACTGGAAGGAAGCTCATGACTGGAGGTTAGCTCATGAATGGCTGGCAGCTCATGACTGGAAGGCAGCTCATGACTGGAGGGCAGCTCATGACTGGAGGGCAGCTCCTGACTGGCTGGCGGCTCTGGCGGCTCCTGACTGGCTGGCGGCTCCTGACTGGCTGGCGGCTCTGGCGGCTCCTGACTGGCTGGCGGCTCTGGCGGCTCCTGACTGGCTGGCGGCTCTGGCGGCTCCTGACTGGCTGGCGGCTCCTGACTGGCTGGCGGCTCTGGCGGCTCCTGACTGGCTGGCGGCTCTGGCGGCTCCTGACTGGCTGGCGGCTCCTGACTGACGGACGGCTCTAGCGGCTCCTGACAGACGGCTCGGGACAGATGGACGGCTCAGACGGCGCTGGGCAGACGGACGGCTCAGACGGCACTGGGCAGACGGATGGCTCAGACGGCACTGGGCAGACGGACGGCTCAGACGGCACTGGGCAGACGGACGGCTCAGACGGCACTGGGCAGACGGATGGCTCAGACGGCACTGGGCAGACGGGTGGCTCAGACGGCACTGGGCAGACGGATGGCTCAGACGGCGCTGGGCAGGCGGATGGCTCAGACGGCGCTGGGCAGGCAGGCAGCTCAGACGGCGCTGGTCAGACGAGCAGTGCAGGCGGCGTTGAGCAGACGAGCAGTGCATGCGGCGTGCGGCAGACGGCCTACTCTGACCTGCTGAGGCGCACAGTAGGCCTGGTGCGTGGTACCGGAACTGGAGGTACTGGGCTGGAGACACGCACCATAGGAAGAGTGCGCGGAGCAGGAACAGGGCACATTGGACTCTCAAAGCGCACTATAGGCCTGGTGCGTGGTACCGGCACTGGTGGTACCGGGTTGAGGGCACGCACCTCAGGGCGAGTGCGGGGAGAAGGAACAGAGCATACAGGGCTCTGGAGACGCACAGGAGGCTTGGTGCGTGGTGCCGGAACTGGAGGCACTGGGCTGGAGACATGCACCATAGGGAGAGTGCCTGACCAACACTAAACAAGCAAAACACATAAGAACTCTGGTCAGGACGTTACACCTACAGAGGAACCAGGCTCTGAGGGGTGGCCATTCCACTTCTGGCAATCCCTTCTTTCCAAGTCACTGAGATCTCAAACCAGGGCTCGTACAAGGCTACTGAGGCTGCCAGTGTAGGACACATTTGCTTGACACTGGGTCACTATTCTCAGCCCTAGAGCTGGAGAGACAGCCACTAGTAAGATTTGGCTTATTTCCATGTGCCAAAAGGGCGGACACTGACTAAATGCAATCCTGTGTTGTCAGGTGAGAGTATTTCCTTGGTAAACAAATAAGATGGCAATGGTGCTGATAATTCTAAAGTAAGTTCCACAATGGAAAAGGTATAACACACTTATGAACAAAATGTACATAAATAATTTATAAAAAGGCATATTGCTATATGCAATCCTGTGTTGTCATGTGAGAGTGTTTTATGGGTAAAGAAATACAATTTTTTTATTTCGATTTTTTTAATCAAATCTAATTTTATTTGTCACATGCGCCAAATACAACAAGTGTTTACCATGAAATGCTTACCTACAAGCCCTTTCCCAACAATGCTGAGTTAAAAAGTACTAAATATTTGGTACAAATAAAAAAGTAAATAGTCACACAATTAAACAAAAATAACGAGACTATATACAAGGAGTACTGTTAGATAGTCAAGGATCCCCATTAGCCCCATAGGATCCCCATTAGCCGACGCCAATGGCGACAGCTAGTCTTACTGGGGTCCAACACATAACAAACATTACAACTGACATACATGTAAAACCTTAACATGTAGTATGTGTGTGTGCATCATCAGTTCCACATACATGTCAGTACATACACAACAAGTACGTCACTTGGTGGAGAGGCATTGGGCCGTGAGGTGTTGCTTTGTTTGTTTTTTGAAACCAGGTTGCTGTTTACTTGAGCTATATGAGATGGAAAGAAGTTCCATGGCTCCGTATAATACTGTATGTTTCCTTGAATTTGTTCTGGACCTGGGGACTGTAAAAGGCCCCTGGTGGCATGTCTGGTGAGGTAAGTGTGTGTCAGTGCTGTGTGTAAGTTGACTATACAAACAATTTGGAATTTCCAACACAAAGTTTCTTAGAAAAACAAGAAGCAATGCAGCCAGTCTTTACTCAACTCTTAGCCAAGAGAGACTGGCATGAATCACCAGCATACAGCACATGGACACACAGGCTTTGTTTAATGCCAGTGGCAGGTCATTGGTAAAACATAGAAAAGTAGAGGGCCAAGAGGGCTGCCCTGCGATACACCACACTTTACATGTTTAACATTAGAGAAGCTTCCATTTAAACCCCCTAGTCTATTGACGCACCGCTGCATAAATCTAAGTAACATAATAAAAAAATCCCCATCAAAATCCATCAGTTTAAGCTAGAGATACAGTATCAGTTTTTTTGCTGCTTCTCAATCCACCACATCCGCCTATGTCGCCCTTCCACATTTGCGGTGACAAGTGGCAGAGCTACACCGCTATTTGTCAGACCAGGAGGCATTTCGAAAATCTGTCTTCTCACAAAAACATTTGTAGCATCCGAACGGCTTGTCCTTCAGACTCATCTAAAGGTAATGAATGGAAGTATGGAGGTAGTTTTGTGCCAACAAAAATAAGGGGTTAAATATGTGTAAAAAAAATGATAAAATTCCTGATCTTTCTTATATCTCCAAGATATAGGACAGACAATTCAAAACCTTATTCCTTATGATACATTTTTTGATTGTCTGTTTTGCCATTCATGAATGTGTTATTCATGGGCCAGTAGTAAAGGTCAAATTCAATATTTTATCAAATAATTGTAACGGCTTTCGTTGGTGGAAGGTGAGGAGGACCAAAATGCAGCGTGGTTCGTATCCATAATATCTTTTAATTAGAATGAATACAAAATACAAAAAGAACAAGAGAATCAAAATGAAAACCGAAACAGTCCCGAATGGTGCAAACACTGAAACGGAAAATAGGAAACAATCACCCACCCCACACAATGAAAAACAGACTACCTTAATATGGCTCCCAATCAGAGACAACGATAAACAGCTGCCTCTGATTGGGAACCACACCAGGCCAAACACATAGAAAACAAATAACCTAGAAAAAATAACATAGACCGCCCACCCCAACTCACGCCATGACCAACCTAACACAAAGACATAAAAAAGAAACTAAGGTCAGAACGTGACAGTACCCCCCCCCCCCGCACCTTTGGGCTCCGGCCGCAATACCTGAACCTATGGGGGAGGTTCTGGGTGGACGTCTGTCCGCGGTGGCGGCTCTGGCGCGGGACTTGGACCCCACTCCACCATAGTCTTTGCCCGCTTAAGTGGCGCCTTTGGAGCGGCGACCCTCGCCGCCGACCTCGGACTGGGGACCCTTGCAGCGGGCCCCGAATAGATGGGAGACTCCGGCAGCTCCGGACAGGCGGGAGACTCCGGCAGCACCGTAGTGAAGGGCGACTCCGGCAGCGGCGGAGTGACGGGCAGCTCCTGACTGACGGGCGGCTCAGGCGGCTCCTGACTGACGGACGGCTCCTGACTGACGGGCGGCTCTGGCGGCTCCTGACCTACGAGCGGCTCTGGCGGCCCAGGACAGACGGGCGAACCTGGAGGGAGGAGACGGAGAGACAGCCTGGTGCGTGGGGCTGCCACAGGACACACCAGGCTGGGGAGACCTACAGGAGGCCTGGTGCTTAGAGGAGGCACCGGATGGACCGGACCGGAGTGACGGGCAGTTCCTGACTGACGCGCGGATCTGGCGGCTCCTGACTGACGGGCGGCTCTGGCGGCTCCTGACTGACGGGCGGCTCTGGCGGCTCCTGACTGACTGGCGGCTCCTGACTGACGGACAGCTCTGGCGGCTCAGGACAGACGGACGGCTCTGGCGGCTTAGGACAGACGGGCGAACCTGGAGGGAGGAGACGGAGAGACAGCCTGGTGCGTGGGGCTGCCACAGGACCCAACAGGCTGGGGAGACCTACAGGAGGCCTGGTGCTTAGAGGAGGCACCGGATGGACCGGGCTGTGGGGGAGCACTGGAGCTCTGGTGCGCAGCCTTGGCACCACTCCGCCAGGCTGGATGTCCACTTTAGCCCGGACCCTCCAGAGTGCAGGCACAGATTGAACCGGGCTGTGGGTGAGCACTGGAGATCTGGTGCATACCACTCGCACCTCTCCCTTAGGCTCAATGCACACATTCGCCCGGCACGAGTGGAGCGCAGGCATAGGACGCACTGCACCCTCCCAGCGTCCCGGGGAGACACAGCACGCAGAGCCGGTGCAGGATACCCTGGGCCGAAACGGCGTACCGGAGACCAGACACGCTGAGCCGGCACAACACGCCCTGGCTGGATGCCCACACTCGCATGGCACTTGCGGAGGGCTGGCCTATAGCGCACCGGGCTATGAGCACGTACTGGCGACACCGTGCGCTTAACCGCATAACACGGTGCCTGACCAGTAACGCGCTGCTTACGATAAGCACAAGGAGTGGGCTCAGGTCTCCAACCTGACTCTGCCACACTCCCCGTGTCCCCCCCCCCCCCCACCCATTTGTTTTGGGGGGGGGGCTGCCTCTCGTGCCTGTCGCGCTGCCGTGCTACCTCCTCATATCACCGCCGCTCAGCTTTCGCTGCCTCCAGTTCTTCCTATGGGGCGGCGATATTCCCCACGTTACAGTCTAGTATCTCCTCCCATGTCCATGAGTCCAGAACCCTCTGCTACTGGTTCCCACGCTGCTTGGTCCTTTTTTGGTGGGTGATTCTGTAACGGCTTTCGTTGGTGGAAGGAGAGGAGGACCAAAATGCAGCGTGGTACGTATCCATAATATCTTTTAATTAGAATGAATACGAAATACAAAAAGAACAAGAGAATCAAAATGAAAACCGAAACAGTCCCGAATGGTGCAAACACTGAAACGGAAAATAGGAAACAATCACCCACCCCACACAATGAAAAACAGGCTACCTAAATATGGCTCCCAATCATAGACAACGATAAACAGCTGCCTCTGACTGGGAACCACACCAGGCCAAACACAAAGAAAACAAATAACCTAGAAAAAAGAACATAGACTGCCCACCCCAACTCATGCCCTGACCAACCTAACACAAAGACATAAAAAAGAAATTTAGGTCAGAATATGACAATAATTAACATTTTTTTACCTAAAGGGGTCCTAAAATTCCAAATCAAATAGCTAAATGATCCATGGTGTGACCTTTTTTTTAAAGGATTCAATATATGAGATTAGAACCCTTCCCCCTTCATTTTATTTTCAGGGTCTTATAGGGGGAAATGTATGTTGTGCATGTCACCAGTTCCATAGATTCTGTAATGTCTACTCTGCAGTGACTCTTGAACTGTATAAATGTATGTGTGTACATTGAAACTATGTCTGTGGTAATGGATATGTGCTAATGTAGTTTGAGAAAGGAAACCTGTCACTAACAAGGATCATCAGCAAGAGAAAAAAATAAATTAAGATTAGTTCTGATTCTGGTGGGTTGCTGGGGTTCAAATTCCCAACTCCTGTCAAACGTCTTGTCCAATATATCTTATAAGTAATACAAGCTCCATTGCCAATGTAACTGTGTGTCATAGTTGAACGAGAATTCTCAAAACCAAAAAATATTCCACTGAATCAATAACTTATCATGATTTATGCTTAGAGATTTCTGCTTGTACTGTTAATCTTGTCAATAGGGGGGGAGCTGTTAGCACTTTGTAATTATGACGTTCCCAAATTAAACTGCCTCGTACTCAATTCTTACTCGTACAATATGCATATTATTATTACTATTGGATAGAAAACACTCTCTAGTTTCTAAAACCGTTTGAATTATATCTGTGAGTGAAACAGAACTGGACTTAGAGCAATTTTCCTATGTGGATGTGAGAATGCCAAA
Source organism: Salvelinus fontinalis (assembly GCF_029448725.1). Lineage (NCBI taxonomy): Eukaryota > Metazoa > Chordata > Actinopteri > Salmoniformes > Salmonidae > Salvelinus > Salvelinus fontinalis. The sequence goes on along the minus strand of NC_074678.1, from coordinate 18,746,614 downwards.
TTTTCCAACCTGCTCTGAGACCTGTGTATAACTCTGCCTGTCTTCTATTGGTTGAGATGCACTGCATACGCCTTCCCCTGGTTGTTAGCGAATAGGGAGACTTGAAATGGAGTCTCTACGTAGATCCCAAAAGTTATAAATGACTTGGCAAAGACGTGTATCGTTCTTTTCCCCTTCGCTCTGACGCACTGAGGACCTTGGCACATTGTACTAGAAGCATTGGTTATAGATCTTAGACATTTCCGGCTGTGTTTTTATTCGATATAGGCTTTAAAGACATCATAATCTTGTTATTTTGAACCGAATTATATCAGTTTATGTCAGTATATTGCGATTTTCGGGTATTTATTTTCGTGGCGTTGTAGGAAGTTGGGTATCTCTGGCCCACATGGCTAATGTTTACTGCTAATTTCAACGTTGAAGAGGACGTTCTCCAACCTAGCAAAGATTATTTTGGAACAAAGGACACCTTTCCCAAGATTCTGATGAGAGTTCATCAAAAAGTAAGAACTATTTATGCTGATAATTCGTTGTTCTGTTGAAAAAAGTCAAATGCATAAGCCGCCATTACTTGCAGTACAGTCTTGCTTTATCGCACGCTGTATTTTGAAGTAACGTTAATTTTAAAAATGTAACCTAGCGATTGCATTAAGAACTAATTTGTCTTTCAATTGCTGTCCAACCTGTATTTTTTTTGTCAAGTTTATGAATAGTTTTCGATTAGAATAGGTGCCTCTCCAAGATGGCGCCGGACAGATTGCTTGAGGTTTTGGACACTAATCACATTGTATAAGCACGATTTGTGCCGCTAAATATGCACATTTTCGAACAAACTCTATATGCATTGTGTAATATGATGTTATAGGACTGTCGTCTGAAGAATTCTGAGAAGGTTAGTGAAAAAATGTATATATTTTGGTGGTTTATACGTTATCGCTATTTTTGCCTTGAATCAATGTGATGTTTGCTATTGTGGTAAGCTAATATAACGCGATATTGTGTTTTCGCTGTAAAACACTTAGAAAATCTGAAATATTGGCTGGATTCACAAGATCTGTGTCTTTCATCTGCTGTACGCTGTGTATTTTTAAGAAATGTTTTATGATGAATAATTAGCTAATACACGATGGTCTCTGTAGTTATTCTAGTCGCTTTGGTGAGCGTTGTGATAGTGGCTGCAATGGTAAACTATGATTTATACCTGAAATATGCAAATTTTTCTAACAAAACATATGCTATACAATAAATATGTTATCAGACTGTCATCTGATGAAGTTGTTTCTTGGTTAGTGGCTATTTATATCTTTATTTGGTCGAATCTGTGATAGCTACTGATGGAGTAAAAAAATGGTGGAGTAAAAAAGTGGTGTCTTTTGCTAACGTGGTTAGCTAATAGATTTACATATTGTGTCTTCCCTGTAAAACATTTTAAAAATCAGAAATGATGGCTAGATTCACAAGATGTGTATCTTTCATTTGGTGTCTTGGACTTGTGATTTAATGATATTTAGATGCTAGTATTTACTTGTGACGCTATACTAGCCTATGCTAGTCAGCTTTTTTACTGGTGGGGGTGCTCCCGGACCCGGGTTTGTGAGGAAGTAGAGGTTAATGAACATTTCAGCGCTTTAAAAATAAAATTTACTATAATGTTTACATTAAACATTTTCAAAAAACACAAACAATTGATTGTTATTCGCATTCTCTTTTATTTAAATTCTTGTTCTCTTTTACTCAAATCCAATTATACACATAACATCTATGTGTTACTGCAGCAGACAGCTACATAAATCAGCTTGCAGCTTGCAGCTTGTACAGTACAAATTATATATTTTTTTCATTCCCGCAATATTCGGTAGACCTTTGGTCTTCAAATAGAATATCAACTTGACACCTGAAATAAGATCCAACATTTTTCTGACATCTAGCAAATATTCACACAATATTTCTTGACACATGTAAACAAACATAAAATGTGCCACCCTGGGCAAGAGGGCAAGGATGCCTCGTGTCAAGATTTTTTCTCACTAATGTATCTACACTAGGAAGTGAACACACTAGGAAGTGAACACACTAGGAAGTGAACACACTAGGAAGTGAACACACTAGGAAGTGAACACACTAGGAAGTGAACACACTAGGAAGTGAACACACTAGGAAGTGAACACACTAGGAAGTGAACACACTAGGAAGTGAACACACTAGTGACCAGGGCCTTGTTTATACCGGGCGCTAACATGCATCCAATTATTTGATTAATATTCTTTCAAAATAATATAAATGTATTTATTTTAAAACAAAAATTTATGTCTAAAGTCAAGGGTGCCACCTGTCAATGATTTTAGAAGGTGGGATAATTTTGATTCAAATGGTGTCACTGTCTAGATATGTCTACATTTGTAAGATATCCAGACACAATGCAGGCCGTGGGAAGATGTTTGAGGGTGGGGGTGCTGCACTACAGACGGCTATATAAGTCCGTTAATATCGTACTAGTAAAGGCCCAGTGCACTACTTCCCACGGCTATGTGCCTGTCTACCTCTGGAGGTGGTCAGGAAGATCACAATCAGATCACAATGTGTCTTTTGATGGTCTACAAATGTGGGTACAATCAGGATGTGGACACAATCAGGACAAAGGGGGCTTGTTAGCACCAGGTATTAACAGTACTTTTGTAGTATCACATGAACTCCTAATGACCATTAGCCTGTCAGTCGGACAGCAGCTCTGAATGACTCCGCTCTGGTTTTCATTCAACCCAATCTCTTGATTATTGCATAGAAATAGTGAGTGAGTCTCTTACTGTATATTCTCATGTGACTGGATGGCACTGATGGTATCTGATGGTATCAAAACTGTATTATTGAGTAAGTTGTGGATTGTAGTAAGACTTAAGGTTAACTACAGAGCACAGGCAGCGAGTGGTACCTTAATTGGGGAGGACGTGCTCATAGTAATAGCTGGAAGGGAATAAATGGAATGGTATCGAACACATCAAACCATTCCATTCACTCCATTCCAGATATTATTATGAGCTGTTCTCCCGTTAGCAGCCTCCTGTGCTACAGAGGTATTGGAGGACCAATTTTCACAACGGATCACCGGGTCTTAGTAAGACAAATTACTGGACTTTCAAACTCACTTAAGGTCCCTGCTGTGAGCTGGGGGTAGAAGCTGTTAAAGTGCTTCAAAGGACGTACATTGAATTCAATCTTGCTGGTCTAGATTTTCAGAAAAGGATGGCGCTTTCTGCATTATGTTATTCTGCACTCCTTTGCAATCAAGGTGTCCATACTCTTCATCAAAGAACACCAAAAACACAGGTAAAAAATACAAAAACAAAACCTGCCAAATCCATAACAAACAAAAATGTTATAAATTACATTCCATATTGTACTTTCAAAGATTCAGATTGTTCCCATACGATTAACCTTAGAACTGCACCCTCATTACTGATCTCCACTTCATATGCTACTAGGTGTGCTTGCCAAAAGGCAACATATTTCCTATATAGTACATTATTTTTGACCAGGACCTAAAGGTGCCATTTGGGATGCACACTGCACTTAATAGGCTACTAGGTGTTCTTCTTAGAGGTGCTCATGTGTACAGTCGTGGCCAAAAGTTTTGAGAATGACACAAATATAAATTTTCACAAAGTCTGCTGCCTCAGTTTGTATGATGGCAATTTGTATATACTCCAGAATGTTGTGAAGAGTGATCAGATGAATTGCAATTAATTGCAAAGTCCCTCTTTGCCATGCAAATTAACTGAATCCCCCCCAAAACATTTCCACTGCATTTCAGCCCTGCCACAAAAGGACCAGCTGACATCATGTCAGTGATTCTCTCGTTAACACAGGTGTGAGTGTTGACAAGGACAAGGCTGGAGATCACTCTGTCATGCTGATTGCGTTCGAATAACAGACTGGAAGGTTCAAAAGGAGGGTGGTGCTTGGAATCATTGTTCTTTCTCTGTCAACCATGGTTACCTGCAAGGAAAAACGTGCCGTCATCATTGCTTTGCGCAAAAAGGGCATCACAGGAAAGGTTATTGCTGCCAGTAAGATTGCACCTAAATCAAGCATTTATCAGATCATCAAGAACTTCAAGGAGAGCAGTTCAATTGTTGTGAAGAAGGCTTCAGGGCGCCCAAGAAAGTCCAGCAAGCGCCAGGGCCGTCTCCTAAAGTTTATTCAGCTGCGGGATCGGGGCACCACCAGTACAGAGCTTGCTCAGGAATGGCAGCAGGCAGGTGTGAGTGCATCTGCACGCACAGTGAGGCGAAGACTTTTAGAGGATGGCCTGGTGTCAAGAAGGGCAGCAAAGAAGCCACTTCTCTCCAGGAAAAACATCAGGGACAGACTGATATTCTGCAAAAGGTACAGGGATTGGACTGCTGAGGACTGGGGTAAAGTCATTTTCTCTGATGAATCCCCTTTCCAATTGTTTGGTGCATCCGGAAAGCTTGTCCGGAGAAGACAAGGTGAGAGCTACCATCAGTCCTGTGTCATGCCAACAGTAAAGCATCCTGAGACCATTCATGTGTGGGGTTGCTTCTCAACCAAGGGAGTGGGCTCACTCACAATTTTGCCTAAGAACACAGCCATGAATAAAGAATGGTACCAACACATCCTCTGAGAGCAATTTCTCCCAACCATCCAGGAACAGTTTGGTGACGAACAATGCCTTTTCTAGCATGATGGAGCACCTTGCTATAAGGCAAAAGTGATAAATAAGTGGCTCGGGGAACAAAACATCGATATTTTGGGTCCATGGCCAGGAATCTCCCCAGACCTTAATCCCATTGAGAACTTGTGGTCAATCCTCAAAAGTCGGGTGGACAAACAAAAACCCACAAATTCTGACAAACTCCAAGCATTGATTATGCAAGAATGGGCAGCCATCAGACAGGATGTGGCCCAGAAGTTAATTGACAGCATGCCAGGGTGGATTGCAGAGGTCTTTAAAAAGAAGGGTCAACACTGCAAATATTGACTCTTTGCATCAACTTCATGTAATTGTCAATAAAAGCCTTTGACACTTATGAAATGCTTGTAATTATACTTCAGTATTCCATAGTAAACTCTGACAAAAATATCTAAAGACACTGAAGCAGCAAACTTTGTGGAAATTAATATTTGTGTCATTCTCAAAACTTTTGGCAACGGTTGTATAATCACTCCTCTAAAGTTTAGCCTTCACTAACCTACCATAAGCTACATGCTGTCAAACTACTAAACTGTCCAATTTTGATGCAACTGAATTGCTTTTTGGGGACAATAAAGATGAATTGTATTGTATTGTATTCTAGTCTACTCCATTCTAAGTCAAATACTGTATTGCAGAATAATAGAGATTTGAATAGAACTATGGGTCACCAGAAAGAAGGCATGCTCAAATGATAAAAACAAGAACAAACTGACATACTTAAAAAAATAAATTGATGAAAGCAAGCTGTTGCTTGTGTCAATTAACCAGAGATCTATTTTATAAGAACAGGTAAAAAACAAAAAACATTTCAAACATATTGATACCCTCAACTGTCATTCAGGGCAAAGTAATTCCTGGTAGTATATATTTTTCAGACAGTCTTTGTCAAGTTCACACAGAATAAATAAACTATGTAACCACAGTGTAGTAAAATAAATCCAATACTCTCCATCATTGAGGATGACAGATGACAGTTGATTATTGTGGGTATTTTACCACATTCCTTATATAAGAGATCACAAATATTATAGAAAGCGGCATATAATTCCTGAACATCATACATCTTCCTTAACAATTTAGCTTTTTTCAGACAAACTCATGCTTGCATTAGCAGAAGTTTTTTAATATAGATTTTAGAATATTTTCAGAGGATGCTTAAGTAACTGTCCAGTGAAAATCTCCCTTTTAAACGTTAATATTCTGTTAACTCATACCCAAATGATGTTGTTGACTCATCCTATACTCGTATTTGTGGCCAAAGCATAAAAATTAAAAAATATATTTTTTAAACTACACCTCAGACTTGTATCTCAAACAGACCATTTAAAAAATTATTGTTATTTCCTTATAGGGAATGAGTCTACTTGCATTAATATTTTTAATGACTGGTATACACCCACACCGCTCTGGTGTTGGGGTACGCCCACACCATTCTAACACAGAAAAGCTGCTTTTAAAAATTAGCATTTTTTGGAAGGAAAACCTTTTCACTCATATTGTAATTAATTACAGGTCGTATTTCATAAAAATCATTCTCCTTGACTTATTCCACATCTTGTTGTGTTACAGCCTGAATTGAAAATGTATTAAATATATTTTATTCTCACCCATCTACCTACACACAATACCCCATAACGGCAAAGTGAAAACATCTTTTTAGAATTTTTTGCAAATGTACTCATTTACATAAGTATTCACACCCCTGATTCAATACTTTGTATAAGCACCTTAGGCAGTGATTATAGCTGTGTCTTTCTGGGTAAGTCTCTAAGAGCGTTAAACAACTGGATTGTACAATATTTGCATATTATTCTTTTTAAAATTCGGTTAAGTTGTTGATCATTGCTAGACAGCCATTTTCAAGTTGCCATAGATTTTCAAGCCGATATAAGTCAAAACTGTAACTAGGCCACTCAGGAACACTCAATGTCGTCTTGGTATGCAACTCCATTGTATACAGTGGCTTGCGAAAGTATTCACCCCCCCTTGGCATTTTTCCTATTTTGTTGCCTCACAACCTAGAATTAAAATAGATTTTTTGGGGGGTTTGTATCATTTGATTTACACAACATGCCTACCACCTTGATGATGCAAAATATTTTTTCTTGTGAAACAAACAAGAAATAAGACAAAAAAACAGAAAACTTGAGTGTGCATAACTATTCACCCCCCCAAAGTCAATACTTTGTAGAACCACCTTTTGCAGCAATTACAGCTGCAAGTCTCTTGGGGTATGTCTCTATAAGCTTGGCACATCTAGTCACTGGGATTTTTGCCCATTCCTCAAGGCAAAACTGCTCCAGCTCCTTAAAGTTGGATGGGTTCCGATGGTGTACAGCAATCTCAATCCAACAGATTCTCAATTGGATTGAGGTCTGGGCTTTGACTGGGCCATTCCAAGACATTTAAATGTTTCCCCTTAAACCACTCAAGTGTTGCTTTAGCAGTATGCTTAGGGGCATTGTCCTGCTGGAAGGTGAACCTCTGTCACAGTCTCAAATCTGGAAGACTGAAACAGGTTTGCCTCAAGAATTTCCCTGTATTTAGCGCCATCCATCATTCCTTCAATTCTGACCAGTTTCCCAGTCCCTGCCAATGAAAAACATCCCCACAGCATGATGCTGCCACCACCATGCTTCACTGTGGGGATGATGTTCTCGAGGTGATGAGAGGTGTTGGGTTTGTGCCAGACATAACATCTTCCTTGATGGCCAAAAGCTCAATTTTAGTCTCATCTGACCAGAGTACCTTCTTCCATATGTTTGGGGAGTCTCCCACATGCCTTTTGGCGAACACCAAACATGTTTACTTATTTTATTCTGGCCACTCTTCCATAAAGCCCAGCTCTGTGGAGTGTACGGCTTAAAGTGGTCCTATGGACAGATACTCAAATCTCTGCCCCGAAGCTATGCAGCTCCTTCAGGGTTATCTTTGGTGTCTTTGTTGCCTCTCTGATTAATGCCCTCCTTGCCCGGTCCGTGAGTTTTGGTGGGCGGCCCTCTCTTGGCAGGTTTGTTGTGGTGCCATAGTCTTTTTCATTTTTAAATAATGAATTTAATGGCGCTCTGTGGGATGTTCAAAGTTTCTGATATTTTTTTATAACCCAACCCTGATCTGTACTTCTCCACAACTTTGTCCCTGACCTGTTTGGAGAGCTCTTTGGTCTTCATGGTGCAACTTGCTTGGTGGTGTCCCTTGCTTAGTGGTGTTGCAGACTCTGGGGCTTTTCAGAATACGTGTATATATACTGAGATCATGTGACAGATCATGTCACACTTAGATTGCACACAGGTGGACTTTATTTAACTAATTATGTGACATCTGAAGGTAATTGGTTGCACCAGATCTTATTTAGGGGCTTCATAGCAAAAGGGGTGAATACATATGCACGGACCACTTTTCTGTTTTTGAGTTTTTTGAAACAAGTTATTATTTTCATTTCACTTCACCAATTTTGACTATTTTGTGTATGTCCATTACATGAAATCCAAATAAAAACCCATTCAAATTACAGGTTGTAATGCAACAAAATACGAAAAATGCCAAGGGGGTGAATACTTTTGCAAGGCCTTGTGTTTTAGGTTATTGGCCTTGTGTTTTAGGTTTTTGTCCTGCTGAAAGGTACATTTGTCTCCCAGTGTCTGTTGGAAAGCAGACTGGACCAGGTTTTCCTGTGCTTAGCTCTATTCCATTCCCTTGTCCTTGCCGATAACAAGCATACACATAACATGATGCAGCCACCACCATGCTTGAAAATATGAAGAGTGGTACTCAGTGATGTGTTGTGTTGGATTTGCCCCAAACATAATGCTTTGTATTCAGGACAAAAAGTGAATTGCTTTGGCACATTTTTGGCAGTTTTACTTTAGTGCCTTATTGCAAACAGGATGCATGATTTGGAATATTTGTATTCTGTACAGGCTTCCTTCTTTTCAATCTGTCATTTAGGTTAGTATTGTGGAGTAACTACAATGTTCTTGATCCATCCTCAGTTTTCTCCAATCACAGCCATAAAAGGAAAGTTCCACCCCAAAACCATCTTTTGGTATTTGTTTCATTAGTCAAATTTTTTATACAGTCCCAAAATGTTTTCCATGTCAGCAATCAAGTTTTCAAGATATACAACTTCAAGATAAAATACAGAAACACAACGTGTATGATGCATTGAGCATCATATGATGCAAATCGCAACATAATTTGATGCAAAATGCATCATACCGGCTGAGGGCACTTGTGAAAAAGGAAAGGGGTGTGAATATTTTCCGAAGGCACTGTATTTTAAAGCTTAGCAGCCTAGCAGGATGTTTTCCTTCAAAAAAGATGCTATCTACCTGGAACCAAAAAGGGTTATCCTATGGGGACAGCCGAAGAACCCTTTGGGAACACTTTTTTCTGAGAGCGTAGCATGTAGAGATCAGTAAGGTTGATTAGACCAACTGTTTGTACTGTATGAGAGGGTAGCTCCCAAACAGCATAAATCAGTCTTCAGTGTTTTCAACAACAGAAGCAGCAGCAGCAGCAGTAGCAGCAGCAGTAGGGTCATTCATGGCTCACCATGTGCTCTGTGAGCTGAGAGGCACACTGGAATGCCTTGTCACACTCCACACAGACAAAGATCCTCCCGGCACACGTCTGCTCTTGGTGGCGCTTCAGAGCAGCCGTGCGGCTGAAGGACATGCTGCAGCCTGTGCAGTCGTAGGGCCTCTCTCCGGTATGGACACGTTGGTGACGGACCAGGCGGGACACCATGGCGAATGCCACCCCGCACTGAGGACACTTGTGGGGGCGGATGCCGCTGTGTACGGCCTGGTGCTCCAGCAGGTTGGAGGACTTGGTGAAGGACTTGGTGCAGACCAGGCAAGTGTAGGGTCTCACTCCGGTGTGCACCTTCTGGTGCTCTGCCATGCGGCTGGCCACGGCAAAGGCTTTCCCGCAGATGGGACAGCAGAAGGGCCGCTCGCCCAGGTGAGTGCGCTCATGGCGGAGCAGGGACAGTGGCTTGTTGAAGGTCTTGCCGCACTGCGTGCACGGGAAGGGTTTTTCATTGGTGTGCATGTTGCGCTCATGCTTCCGCAGGTCCGAGGAGCGCACAAAGTCCTTGCTGCAGGTCTCGCACACGTACGGTTTCTCTCCGGTGTGCGTGCGAATGTGCTTGCGGTAATCGGAGGACCAGATGTACGTCTTTTCACAGAAGGGGCAGTGGTACGGTCTCTCTCCAGTGTGCAGGCGCTTGTGCTGCTGCAGTGTGCCTTGGTGAGAATAGGCTTTGCCACACAGGTCACATATATGAGGCTTCAGGCCACTATGAGTATCTAGATGACTCTGCAGATTGCTGGACTTCTTAAAGGCCCAGTTGCAGTGAGTGCACTTGTAGGGCCGGTTCTCTGTGTCTCCCTCCACTCCACGTTTCTTCATGGCAGCAAACACTATAGGCACCTTATCCTCACAGGCATCAATCATGGCCATAGCCTTGTTTAGTGGAGGGGGAATGACTAGCGGTTCTCCACCCTTCCAATTCCCCTTGTTCCCACGTACATCGCGCACATCATGACGAACATCAGACAGAGCCTCCTTGGTTTTGGGCCTGATCTCTCTCACCAGATGCAGCTTCAGATCAGAAGGATCACCGCTACACACTTTCCTCTGCAGAAGTCTTTTAGTACCATTCTTGATGTTGCCTTCCTCCTGTTGTGACGAGTCTGAGTAGACCCCCTCCAGACCTGTAGAACCTCTCCTATTGGCAACATTATGTTCAATGGCTGCGGGTGAACCTGGAGGACTACAGAGGTCCTGATTGGGAGACAGTCTCCTGTCTTTTCCAGAGTTGAGCCCAGCAAACTTCTCAGCCAGAGTCCATGTAGGTGTTTGTGGGTTTAAATAAATCATCCCAGTGTAGCTACTACCTGAGAGGGAGTCAGTATCGTCATTATCAGATGGGTTAGAGTCACTTTCCACTTTGTGAGCAGTGTTGACTTTTACACTCTCTGAGGGCACGTGGGAAACGTAGTGCATTTTGTTTATTAAGTTTTTTCTGATACTTCTCTTTGAAATGTACACTTTATCAACAAACCTTTCTGAGGTCCATGAAGGCATTTCTTCAGCCATACTGGATATTATAGAGGTGGTGAACGTGGCTTGAGGCTGAAAAGGGATTTTCCCTGAACTCACCTCCTTGGCAGTGCCTGGAAGAAAAACACAAAAACAAACACAGTGTTAACTATCCACCACAGTGAGGATAAAAATTGTAATGCTACATGACCAAAGGTTTCACAATAAGTAGTAATGTTATTGAGTTCATCACACATGCAAAATATGAGTTTAGTAAGTGTTATAAAGCATCTATGAATGTTTGTAAAGCATCTATGAAGGGTTTATTAAAGTTTTAGTGCTCTGCGAAAACCACTATACAAAACGGCCTAAGAAGAGACAAGCTGTCTGTGTGCAGCTCATAACAGGCTCATATGAAGCATATGAATTCCAATAACTGGTGCTGTTTGTCGTGAAATAACCAAGTGTCAGCCGAAGAAGATGTGGATGTGGTGGTTTAAAATAGAAGAGAAATGAAATATGTAATAAAATATAGATGACTTTATGAAATCAATTAAATGTACAGAATATTGGACACACCTACTCATTCAAGGGGTTTTCTTTATTGTTACTACATTGTAGAATAATAGTGAAGACATCAAAACTATGAAATAACACATATGTAATCATGTAGTAACCAAGAAAGTGTTAAACAAATCAAAAGTAGCCACCCTTTGCCTTGATGACAGCTTTGCACACTCTTGGCATTCACTCAACCATAACAGAATATGCTATATTCATTTCAAATCAGATCAAATCAAACTTTTTTTGTCACATGTGCCAAATACAGTGTATACTTCACCGTGAAATGCTTACTTACAAGCCTTTACCCAACAGTGCCGTACAAGATGAGTTAAGAAAATATTTACCAAATCAACTAAAGTAAACAATTATAAAAAGTAACACAATAACATAACAATAATGAGGCTATATACAGGGGGTACCGGTACCGAGTCAGTGTGCGGGGGTACAGGTTAGAGGTAATTTTTACATGTAGGTAGGGGTGAAGTGACTATGCATAGATAATAAACAGCGAGGGGTTTGATTAATTGTTCAGCAGTCTTATGGCTAGGGGATAGAAGCTGTTAAGGAGCTTTTGGTCCTAGACTTGGTAGCCCGGTACCATTTGCCGTGCAGTAGCAGTGAAAACAGTCTATGACTTGGGTGACTGGAGTCTCTGACAATTTTATGGGCTTTCCTCTGACACCGCCTATTATATAGGTCCTGGATTGCAGGAAGTTTGGCCCCAGTGATGTACTGGGCCGTACGCACTACCCTCTGTAGCGCCTTATGGTCAGATGCCGAGCAGTTGCCATACCAGGTGGTGATGCAACCAGTCAGGATGCTCTCGATGGTGCAGCTGTATGACTTTTTGAGGATCTGGGGACCCATGCCAAATCTTTTCGGTCTCCTGAGGGGGAAAAGGTTTTGTCGTGCTCTGTTCACGACTGTCTTGGTGTGTTTGGACCATGATAGATTGTTGGTGATCTGGACAACAAGGAACTTGAAACTTTCGACCCTCTCCACTACAGCCCCGTCGATGTTAATGGGGGCCTGTTCGGCCCGCCTTTTCCTGTAGTCCACAATCAGCTCCTTTGTCTTGCTCACATTGAGGGAGAGATTGTTGTCCTGGCACCACACTGCCAGTTCTCTGACTTTCTCCCTATAGGCTGTCTCATCGTTGTCGGTAGTAAGGCCTACCACTGTTAATGAGGGTGTAAGAGTCGTGTTTGGCCACGCAGTCATGGGTGAACAGGGAGTACATGAGGGGACTAAGTACACACCCCTGAGGGGCCCCAGTGTTGAGGATCAGTGCGGCAGACGTGTTGTTGCCTACCCTTACCACCTGGGGGCGGCCCATCAGGAAGTCCAGGATCCAGTTGCAGAGGGAGGTGTTTAGTCCCAGGGTCCTTAACTTATTGATGAGCTTGGAGGGCACTATGGTGTTGAATACTAAAGCTGTAGTCAATGAATAGCATTCTCACATAGGTGTTCCTTCCTCCTTGAGAAAGAGCAGAGTGGAGTGCGATTGAGATTGCATCATCTGTGGATCTGTTGGGGCGGTATGCGAATTGGAGTGGGTCTAGGTTATCCGGGAGGATGCTGTTGATGTGAACCATGACCAGCCTTTCAAAGCACTTCATGACGACTGATGTGAGTGCTACGGGACGGTAATCACTTAGGCAGGTTACCTTGGCTTCTTTGGGCACAGGGACTATGGTGGTCTACTTGAAACATGAATTTTGTCCCATTCCTCCTGACAGAGCTGGTGTAACTGAGTCAGGTTTGTAGGCCTCCTTGCTCGCACACGCCTTTTCAGTTCTGCCCACAAATCTCCTATAGGATGGAGGTCAGGGCTTGTGATGGCCATTACAATACATTTACTTTGTTGTCCTTCAGCCATTTTGCCACAACTTTGGAAGTATGCTTGGGGTCATTGTCCATTTGGAAGACCCATTTGCGACCAAGCTTTAACTTCCTGACTGATGTCTTGAGATGTTGCCTCAATATATCCACCTAATTTTCCTACCTCATGACGCCATCTATTTTGTGAAGTGCACCAGTCCCTCCTGCATCAAAGCACCCCCACAACATGATGCTGCCACCCCCGTGCTTCACGGTTGGGATGGTGTTTTTCAGCTTGCAAGCATCCCCCTTTTTCCTCCAAACATAACGATGGTCATTATGGCCAAACAGTTCTATTTTTTTTTCATCAGACCAGAAGACATTTCTCCAAAAAAGTTTGATCTTTGTCCCCATGTGCAGTTGCAAACCGTAGTATGGCTTTTTTATGCCGGTTTTGGAGCAGTGGCTTCGTCCTTGCTGAGCGGCCTTTCAAGTTATGTCGATATAGGACTCGTTTTACTGTGAATATAGATACTTTTGTACCTGTTTCCTCCAGCATCTTCACAAGGTCCTTTGCTGTTGTTATGGGGTTGATTTCCACTTTTCGCACCAAAGTACGTTCATCTCTAGGAGACAGAACGCGTTGTTTGTACAAATGAACATGGTACCTTCAGGCATTTGGAAATTGCTCCAAAGGATGAACCAGACTTGTGGAGGTCTACATTTTGTTTTCTGAGGTCTTGGCTAATTTCTTCTGATTTTCCCATGATGTCAAGCAAAGAGGCACTGAGTTTGAAGGTAGGCCTTGAAATACATCCATAGGTACACCTCCAATTGACTCAAATGTTGTCAATTTGCCTATCAGAAGCTTCTAAAGCCATGACATCATTTTCTGGAATTTTCCAAGCTGTTTAAAGGCACAGTCAACTTAGTTTATGTAAACTTCTGACCTACTGGAATTGTGATACAGTGAATTATAAGTGAAATAATCTGTCTGTAAACAATTGTCAAAAAAATTACTTGTGTCATGCACAAAGTAGATGTCCTAACAGACTTGCCAAAACTATAGTTTGTTTACAAGAAATTTGTGGAATGGTTGAAAAACGAGTTTTAATGACTCCAACCTAAGTGTATGTAAACTTCCGACTTCAACTGTAGGTATTACAGACTCAGTCAGTGAGAGGTTGAAAATGTCAGTGAAGACACTTGCCAGTTGGTCCACGCATGCTTCGAGTACACGTCCTGGTAATCCATCTGGCCCCGCGGCTTTGTGAATGTTGACCTGTTTAAAGTTTGACCTTTCTGGGTTTCCCTTTGTAGTCCGTAATAGTTTTCATGCCCTGCCACAATACAAAGAGCGTCAAAGCCGGTGTAGTAGGATTCAATCTTAATCCTGTATTGACGCTTCACTTGTTTGATGGTTCGTCTGAGGGCATAGTGGGATTTCTTATAGGCGTCCGGATTAGTGTCTCGCTCCTTGAAAGCGGCAGCTCTAGCCTTTAGCTCGATGCAGATGTTGCCTGTAAAACCACCCCTACCTTGTCACAACACAACTGATTGGCTCGAACACATTAAGTGTCACAGATCCCTCAGAAACTTGAATTACGCACACCTGACCCCTATTCCCAGTGATTAGTAATTGTATAAGTGTCACGACCTCCGCCGAAGTCGGGTCCTCTCCTTGTTCGGGCAGCGCTTGGCGGTCGGCGTCACCGGTTTATAGCCATCATCAATACACTTTTCATTTTCCATGTGTTTTTTCTTGTTTTTCCTCACACCTGGTTTCAATTCCCTCAATCATTTGTTGTGTATTTAACCCTCCGTTCCCCCCATGTCTTTGTGTGGATTTGTTTATTGTAAGTGCTTGTGCACGTGTTTGGTGTGCGACGGGTTTTTGTTCCCAATTATTCTTGTTATTTTTATGCCGTGGGTTTTGCTATTAAACTGCTCCGGCTATTACCAAGTTCTGCTCTCCTGCGTCGGACTTCCCTGCCAGTGTCCTGTCGATTATTGTTGCAATGTCCGTTGGTGCGTGTGAGTACCTGTGCTGTGTGTTTTGGCTTTTGTGCCATTGTGGATTGCGCAGATGATAATGGGTCTCGTCCCGTGTTGTGCGCTAGTGTTATTTATTTGATGTACTCCTCGCACTTTTGTTTGGGTTTCACCCCTGTGTGTTGTGTACGTGTTTGTTTGGTCTTCGTTCCCGTGCCTTTACACGGCATGCCGTAATTTGGGTAAGAAATAAAAAAGCCTATTACGCATTCATGCACCTGTCTCCTGAATCATTCATACCAGCATGACAATAAGAAGGAAAGTGTAACGGCTGTTGAAGTCGTTCTCCTCCTCAGACGAGGAGGAGCATGGATCGGACCAACACGCAGCGAGGTATGTAGACATAATGAATTTAATTATAATAACGAATACGAAAATACAAGACAAACTACAAAACAACAAACGACGTCAACAGACCTGAACATGCGAACTAACATAAAACGAAGAACGCACGAACAGACTAAACAAAACGAAACAGTACCGTGTGGTGCACAAACACAGACACAGCAACAATCACCCACAAACAGTGAGAACAGCCTACCTTAATATGGTTCTCAATCAGAGGAAACGTCAAACGCCTGCCTCTAATTGAGAACCATATCAGGCAACACATTTAACCCAACATAGAAACACATAACATAGAATGCCCACCCCAACTCACGCCCTGACCAACTAAACACATACAAAAACAACAGAAAACAGGTCAGGAACGTGACAGAAAGAAATTCCGCAAATTAACTTTTAACAAGGTACAGCTGTTAATTGAAATGCATTCCAGATGACTACCTCATGAAGCTGGTTGAGAGAATGCCAAGCAGGTGCAAAGCTGTTATCAAGGCAAAGGGTGGCTACTTTGAAGAATATCAAATAGAAAATATATTTTGATTTGTTAACTTTTTTGATTACTACATGATTCCATGTGTTATTTCATAGTTTTGAAGTCTTCACTATTATTCTACAATGTAGAAAATAGTAAAAAATAAAGAAAAACTCTGGAATGAGTAGGTGTGTCCAAACATTTGACTCGTACTGTATATGAAATAAAAATAAATAAGGGGCACAATTTACCTGAACTGAAACAAAACCAATGACTTTATTACACAGTGCTTATTGACAGATTTCAAAACAATTCTGCCCTCATGTCTCTTAAGCCAAAAGCTGGCATTTTGCTCCGTATGTTTCTAAATACATAACAGTCTGTAACAGTCTAGCTACTTTAAGTATATATGCACATTAGCCTATGGCTCTAGCTGTCTCTGTGGCTCCGGAATCCGGAATCAATTAACTGTCTATTCATATATTGCACATTTCGTCACAATATAGTTTTGAACGTTAGTTTTGGGACTGATGCCCAGCTGAGCATTCTACTCAATGCCGTATCAATTGATGCTGATGAAGATTTTATCTAAAGTGCATTACTGTGGCTTGGAAACACGATGTCATTTCAAAAGGAGGCAAATAATTAGTAGGACAAGCTTTAGTCATCATTGTGATGTCTCCAGATTGATTGAAGATGCAGTATAACTTTAGCTAGCTGGCTAAGATTAAGGGGAGAGCACCGACTTTTTAGCTAGCTAACGTTAGGATTGCTAGCTATTTTTGACGAACTTTGCTAGCTCATGGCAACATAGCCGTCTCTCTAAAGTAAACTTGACCACATCATAATGATGGCAAAGTTGATTTTGACTAATTATTTGTCAACGTTATATGTCTAGTAATTATTTATCTTGAGTCAATAAGTATTCAACCCATTTGTTATGGAAGGCCTAAATAGATTCAGTAGTAAAACGTTGCATACATGTAGAACAAATTGCAATAAAAACAATTCCATATGTTAGGCTAGTATGG
This sequence comes from Salvelinus fontinalis, assembly GCF_029448725.1. Taxonomy (NCBI): domain Eukaryota; kingdom Metazoa; phylum Chordata; class Actinopteri; order Salmoniformes; family Salmonidae; genus Salvelinus; species Salvelinus fontinalis. The sequence continues at coordinate 18,729,567 of NC_074678.1, read as the reverse complement.
CATTGTCATTGCCCTCCAGCTGGTAATACACTCGTGTCCCCTGTCTACCGGTTCATACATAAAACATCCTCCATTCGGGTTGCAAATGCGTCTGTTTCCTGCTTAACTCGATTTAATGGCTCGCTGGTCAAAAAAAAAGAAAATATGCAAAATTTTCCACCACCGCTTTCGAATTTTCTGCCAGCTTCCTTATGTTGTATATCACGCTCAGACATTCAGTTGCAGCAGTCTTGTTTACCCCTGGCTGAACAAGGTGCGCAACATCAGGAAGTAGCTTTTTTTTTTTTTTTTTAAATTGAAGTTGCAATATGCAGAAATCGATTCGCCATTTCCTGGTTGCTAAAATTCTAATAGTTTGCCTGATTTCAGTTTATGGGCCAAAACAAGCAATGTATAGTGTACAGAATCATTGTATCATCTAAACCGCTGAAACATATATTTTCAATAACCCCAAATATTGTATTTTCAGCTTTTTGAATCTGGTGTACAAAACTGAAAGTAAAAGACACATAAGAGTGCACATAGAACTGATCTACCACTTCTTAGACCTGCTTTCAATGATAATGACAGATCTATAACTCATATTTCTATGTGAATTTGGAGGATCGCTCAAAAATGTACATATTGTAACTTGAAAAAAGTAGGGGAGAGTGGGATAAGAAAGTAAGGGAGAGTTGGAGAGCCAAGGGATTAGTTGAGCCACCCATTGTTCCTAGGAAACCATACAAAACATTTATAATTTGACCAAATATTCTGGAAAAGGTCATAATTTCATGGAATCTGTGATGGAAGAAACATGGAAAAAGTGGTAAGCAAGTTCGTTCCCCCAAAATGATTTGTACAAAGTCAAATGAATATATTGTGTTATAGGTTTCACGATCCTTGTATCTAAACCAAAGTAGATTGTTTTAAGATTGTTTTATACATCAGTTGGGGTCTCTATAAACTACAATATGAGGTCCTAAACCTAACATGAAAGTTCTTCCTTGTAGCTGTGTGGGCTAATATAGTCAAAATGTTTGCCTTGGGGTATATTGAGCACTTGGCCATGGGGTAAGTTGAGCCAATGGCCACCATACCCATTCAAATGATGATAAACAAAATCAGTTTTATGCATAATATGCATAGTATTTTAGCAATATGTAATTTTTATGAACTCAAGATAGTGCTTTTTTATTGTTACAGAGCAGATATCATGCCCCATAAACCAAACAAGCAGGGGAGACAGAGAGCTGGTTTCAAGTGCAGCTACCCAAGCGCCCTGTGCTTGAAACCAGCTCTCTGTCTCCCCTCGTGTTCATTACGCTCATGTTATTATTTTTCTATTATTTCTCACTGCATTGTTAGGAAGGGGCTTAACCTTAACCTTATAAGTAAAACTCCAATTAGGAAGGGTAAGTAAGCATTTCACTGTTAGTCTACACCTGTTGTTTACGAAGCATGTGACAAATACAATTTGATTTGACTTCCTTGACTGCTCTCTCAAGAACCTCAAGGGGGAACAGACCCCTGTTTTTTATTGCAAAGGACCACCGGAGGAGGCAGGTAGCTGGGTCGAGGGGCAGGCAGAAGGTCATACACATGGGGTCCAAAAGGGCAACAGTGCAGGCAAGGAAAAGGCTAGTAACGTAGTCCGGGAGATCAGGCAATAGGTAGATAACAGGAAATCCGATAGGCTAAAGTACAGGCAGGGAATAGGCAAAAGGTGTCTGTCACGTTCCTGACCTTATTTCCTTTATTTTGTCTTTGTTTAGTATGGTCAGGACGTGAGCTGGGTGGGCATTCTCTGTTATGTGTTTCTATGTTGTTGTTTTTTTTCAATTAGCCTGATATGGTTCTCAATCAGGGGCAGGTGTTTTACGTTTCCTCTGATTGAGAACCATATTTAGGTAGGCTGTTCTCACTGTTTGTTTGTGGGTGATTGTTCCTGTGTCAGTGTTTGTGCCACACGGGACTGTTTCGTTTGTGAGTTTGTTCCTGTTCGTGCGTTCTTCATTGTCTGTAAGTTCTCATGTTCAGGTCTGTTTACGTCGTTTGTTATTTTGTAGTTGTTCAAGTGTGCTTTGTGTTCGTCTTTCTTTATTAAACGGATTATGTATTCAACCCACGCTGCATTTTGGTCCGATCCTTGTTCCTCCTCAGACGAGGAGGAAAACGAACGTTACAGTGTCGTTAGTGAGGTGTAACAGTATAACTTTACGGCGTCCCCTCGCCCGGACACGGGCGCGAACCAGGGAACCTCTGCACACATCAACAACGGTTGCCCACGAAGCATCGTTACCCATCGCTCCACAAAGGCCGCGGCCCTTGCAAAGCAAGGGGCAACCCTACTTAAAGTCTCAGAGCAAGTGACGTAACTGATTGAAATGCTACTAGCGCGTACCCGCTAACTAGCTAGCCATTTCACATCCGTTACAGAGGCATGCAAAAACTATCATACACGGGAGGAGTAAATAAAGGGAAACCACAGAACTCCGAAAGTCGTGTGTCACAAAACAAACAATACCTCACAGTGATGGGGTGCAAAGAACTGAACTAAATTGTGTGTGATAATGACATACAGGTGTGTGAACAGGTGATTATAATTCAGGTAATTCATGTAATTCAGCTGCGTTCAGGGGATCGAGGTGTTTGAGAGTGTGAGCTGGAAAGTGGGCTGGAAAGTGAGCTGCGTTCAGGGGATCTACGTGTTTGAGGGTGTGAGTTGGAAGCAGACGTTACAATGAGGAATAAATACACAATGAGTGACAATAACTTGGCTATATACACGGGGTACCAGTACCGAGTCGATGTGCAGATGTACAAGATAATTGAGGTAGATATATACATATACGTATGGATAAAGTGATTAGGCAACAGGATAGATAATAAACAGTAACAGCAGCGTATCTGATGAGTGAAAAGAGTTAGTGCAAAAAGGGTCAATGCAGATAGTTTGGGTAGCTATTGGTTAACTATTTAGCAGTCTTATGGCTTGGGTGTATAAGCTGTTCAGGTTCCTGTTGGTTCCAGACTTGGTGCATCGGTAGCAGAAAGAACAGTATATGACATGGGTGGCTGGAGTATTTGACAATTTTTAGGACCTTCTTCTGACACCGCCTAGTATAGAGGTCCTGGATGGCAGGGAGCTCGGCCTCAGTGATGTTCTGGGCAGTACGCACTACCCTCTGTAGTGCCTTGTGGTCGGATGCCAAGCAGTTGCCATACCAAGCGGTGATGCAGCCAGTCAAGATGCTCTCAATGGTGCAGCTGTAGAACTTTTTGAGGATCTGAGGGCCCATCCCAGGGTACTTTGTTTAGTGATGTGTTTGGAGGGCACTATGGTGTTGAACGCTGAGCTGTAGTCAAATAACAGCATTCTCATGTAGGTGTGCCTTTTGTCCAGTTGGGAAAGGGCAGTGTGGAGTGCAATAGAGATTGCGTTATCTGTGGATCTGTTGGGGCGGTTTGCGAATTGGAGTGGATCCATGGTGTCTGGGATTATGGTGTTGATGTGAGCCATGACCAGCCTTTCAAAGCATTTCTTGGCTACAGATGTGACTTCTACGGGGCGATAGTAATTTAGACAGGTTACCTTGGCGTTCTTGGGCACATGGACTCTGGTTGTCTGCTTGAAACATGTAGGTATTACAGACTGGGTCAGGGAGAGTTTGAAAATGTCAGTGAAGACACTTGCCAGCTGGTCAGTGCAAGACACTTGCCACTCCTCAGTAAAAGGCACATAAAAGCCTGCTTGGAGTTTGCCAAACGGCACCTAAAGACTCTCAGACCATGAGAAAGCCTGATGAAACCAAGATTGAACTCTTTGGCCTGAATGCCAAGTGCCACGTCAGGAGGAAACCTGGCACCATCCCTACGGTGAAGCATTGTGGTGGCAGCATCATGCTGTGGGGATGTTTTTCAGCGGCAGGGACTGGGAGACGAGTCAGGATCGGGTTAAAGATGAACAGAGAAAAGTAAAAAGAAATCCTTGATGAAAAAATGCTTCAGAGTGCTCAGGACCTCAGACTGGAGCACAGGTTCACCTTCCAACAGGACAACGACCCTAAGCACACAGCCAAGACACCTCAGGAGTGGCTTCGGGACAAGTCTTTGAATGTCATTAATTGGCCCAGCCAGAGCCTGAACTTGAATCCAATTGAACATCTCTGGAGAGACCTGTAAAGCTACGCTCCCAATCCAGCCTGACAGAGTTTGAGAGGATCGGCAGAGAAGAATGGGAGAAACTCGCCAAATACAGGTGTGCCAAGCCTGTAGAGTCATACCCAAGAAGACTCAAGGCTGTAATCGCTGCCAAGGGTGCTTCAACAAAGTACCGAGTAAAGGGTCTGAATACTTTTGTAAATGTGATATTTCAGTATTTATGTTTAATAAATTAGCTAATATTTCAAAAAAACTGTTTTTGCTTTGTCATTATGAGGTATTGTGTGTAGAATGATGAGGGCAAAAAATATTTAATACATTTTTGAATAAGGTTGTAACATAACAAAATGTGGAAAAAGTCAAGGGGTCTGAATACTTTCCGAAGGCACTGTATATCTGAACGTAGGCATAGATTTAATATATGCAATACACCATAATGCCATTCCATTAATTAACTTTGGCCTACTAGCAGCATCACAGGACAACATTACCCACTTACCCCAAGGTGGCTCAATTTACCCTGTCCCTATGCTTAATTTACACCATACATACACCATAAGTTGTGCCAAGAGACCAATTTTTTTGGACTAGCTATGTTTTCAAAACTGTTATGTTTATATTAATTCAGATTATTTCAAGGGGTACACAACATCCTGAAATATATGTACATATATTTGTTAGAAAGAATACTATATTTCCCTTGACTTTGTGATGCTTAATGTAAAAAATGGTGCAAAATACCTCACTCTCCCCTACGCATATTTCCCCCATTTGTTTTAGTCCTGTGGGCCATTAATAAATCAAGTTAAGGAGGAAACCAACCTTTACAGCCTGAATGGAGGATGTTTTATGTACGAAATGGTCGCAGGGTTACACGAGCAGGACGTCAATGGCAATGACTAGGACGTAAGGAATAATAGCGCCATTATTCTTAACAGGGCTAGATTTTTTGACTAGGAGGTTAACAGTAACCTCATAAAGTTCCCAAAGCTTCTGTGGCACTGGCCCAAAGTCATGCAATGCATACAACGCATTTCTAACACAATGTAGACATAATGTGCATAATTAGAATTTATAACATACTTTAAGTCAAATGCAGTGCAGAAATAAATCACATTTGGACAATAAATATCTTAAATTACACTAAACCAACAGGTTGCCCAACTCTTATTTGGTGGGGACCCCATGCGATGAACTCTATATAATGCAACGTCTATGATGTTAATTTACAGGTTTCATCCGATTTTACTCTATTGTAGGCTAATATTAATTCCGTATGTAAAATTTCGCAATAAAAGGCTACTGTTTGCTTATACGCTACTTAGATATAAACGACAATAATGACAGCAGTCAACTGCGCTGATGGGGGGACAAGTTATGGGCAAGTTATGTTTACCCGCTGATGAGGGGTATCCTAGTAATGGGGTGGAGGGGATCCTAATAAATAATACATGCACTGGTGATCCTTAAAATCTATATAAGACTATAATAAATAAGAAGCTCAGCGCCTACAGGCCATTTCATAAACTGTCAGCATACATGCCATCTCTTTCTCACTACAACGTTTAGTCATCAGAGCTTGATCTGTCCATTCATTCAGTCATAGGCTGCATTCTGCCGCTTACCTCGACAACGTCCTCTTATCTCCCCGTAGGCAAACCATAAGCATCCTCCTGTCGGCGTGCGAACCATAGTCATTTAGAGATGCCCACTCGGAGTGGGCGGAGTCAAAGTGAAAGAACGTGGGGACAGCAGTGTCACTTACGCCTTTAGTAAGCAGTTTTATGCCGCGTTCAAAACAATTTGGAACTTGGAAGTCGACTTCAGAGCGTTCAAGACAACTAGGAACTCGGGAAAAAACCTTGTGAACGTTCATCCAACTCGGAATTACAATTCGGAAACTCGGAATCTTTTCAGAACTCCTCATTTCCGACGTGAAGATCACTGACGTCATTATTTGACCTCATTTCCCCCGAGTTCCCAGTTGTCCTGAAAGCACCATTAGACTCTTGCAAGCCGACGCCAACATTATGTCATGATCCTAGTTCATGATCTGTATGCCTATACCAGGGTATTTATGTGACCCACTGACCCATATTTGATGAAGACATATTGACACTGCGGTTTCTCCCGTCATTTGTCCGTATTTTTACAGTGATTGACTTTATTATAGGTTGTATTAACTTATACATACTATATATAGACTCTCTATATGTCGTATTCACAGCAATTTCGTTAATTGTTTTATTTATACATAGCCTAGAAGTGAGACAGATTAATGAATGTTGCTTGTTACACAGTTAGGCCTACATAGCCTAATCATCACAAAGTGTACTATGTAGACCTAAATAGTCAACCTTATAGTATTTTCTTTATTTAAAGTTGAAAGTTTTAATGTCATGTTCACAAGTACAGTGAAAGGCCTTTCTTACCAACTCAAAACCCAACCCAATGCAATAATCAATAACAATGTAGCCTAATACTAGAAAAACACACAATAAATTAGAAGAACACAATAAGTAAGTAACATACAGGGTCAGTTCCAATACCATATTTACATGTGCAGGGATGCTGGAGTGATGGAGGTAGATATATACAGGGGTAAGGGGACTAGGCAACAGGATACAAGATAAACAGAGTAGCAGCAACTTGTATGTGAGTGGGTGTGCATGTGTGTAGAGTCAGTATAAATGTATGTGCATATTATGTGTGAGTGAGCAGATGATGGAGTTTGTGTGTGTGTGTGTGTGTGTGTGTGTGTGTATGTGTGTGTGTGTGTGTTGAAGTGACAGTGTGTGTGTGTGTGTGTGTGTGTGTGTGTAGGGCCTTGTGAGTGTGAATAGAGACTGCAATAATAAAAAATAAGATAATAAATAAAGGTTAACTTAGATAGTCCATGTAGCTATTTTGTTAGCTATTTATTGCTTGGAGATAAAAGCTGTTCAAGAGCCTGTTGTTGTCAGACATGATGCACCGGTACGGCTTGCAGTGCAGAAGCTGTGTTCGCTTCATAGACTTCATGTGAGGGTGTGACTAATTAAATAATAATTGTGGCTCCTTCTCTCTTTCAGATAGGATTTGTGTTGTATCATATAGAGCCCCACAGTAAAGGTTTCATAATACCCATAAACCTAGCGGTCAAACGCAGAAATGGTTTCAATTGTTTTTCCACCATTCATTTATCAATATATTTGGCCGCTAGGTTTTATGGGTATTATGACACCTCTACTATGGGGCTCTATATGATACGCCACAAATCCTGTCTGACAGAGAGAAGGAGCCACAATTATTATTTAAGTAGTAAGACATTTTTCAACAAATGTTTTATCTAAATCCAAAGTCGTGCTGAAATGTTTTGTTGATTTCATGTTAATTTCACTTTATTTGACAACTCAACTCAATGTAAATCAAAAATATGAGAAGAAAAAAACTCTCAGGGGAGGTTCTCTTCTGCATTGTTCAACAAATTCAGTAAATGTAGAGGAGTTAAGATGGACTTTCCTTGTTACGTCCAAAAGCGGAAGACGTGTCACAGGCTCACAGGCTCATTTAACTAGAAGGTTGCAGTGTAATGCATATTCCTGACTGCGGTCACTGCTCCTCATGTGTTGTCGTACAACAGCTACTAATGAGGACAGGGAGACATTCAGCCAAGAAAACAACACTTGCAGCCCATCCTTAGAACAGACTGCCACCATGTGGATTTATTTCATAAAAACATTTCCGGAGAGAAAATCTGGATTACACAGCGGAATTGTTTATAATCTACATTATAAAAATACACAATTGGTCAACAGCATGTATTATAAAAGAAATAAAGGGTCAACAGTCAAACTTTTTGAGAACCCTTTGAGATATTCCAGTAATAAGTCACTTAATAAATAAATAAATTATTCACTTAAAACATAATTGCCTTAAAAACAGATTTCTGGCACACATTGCATCTTCATAGCTGATGTTCCCATGCTGGTTTTGCACTAAGATATGCAAAACTATTAGTGACAGAAATACATTTTAATTTCCCTTCTTTTTAATCACACCAAAAAGATAGGTCGCAATAGGTCGGAATGAGACCAACGCATTTCATAGCATTCAGACATTCATTTACATTATATCCACAAGGTTGCTATTCAGAGTCTCTGTTTTAAATTAACATAGGTACAGTATGTGTTTTATAAATTGAGAAACAATATTACACCACAGTATAACCAACATGAGGAAGGAGGAGGGGTGTCAGTAGACTAGAATTGTGCCATATGGAGAGAACATTCCGTACAGTTTCACCCGTTCTGAATATCCACAGTTTTCTACTTTGGTTATAGTCCAGAAGCGCTCTGGATCTTCCAACAGGCGAGGAAAACAACATGCAGTACCACTCATAACCACTAGAGGACTCACTGTTTCAATATATCTGGCTTTTATAATTTTGTTTTCTGAAGACCTAGGGACAGCTCAGAATGAATGAAAAATAGAATCTTTAACTATTCATTAATTGAACAGTTTATTCATGAAAAAGCACAATTGATTTTAGCCTGGTTCCAGATCACTTTGTGCTGTGTAGTCAACTCCTATTGTTATGCAGCATTTGTCACACCCTGATCTGTTTCACCTGTCTTTGTGATTGTCTCCACCCCCCTCCAAGTGTCGCCCATCATCCCATTATCCCCTGTGTATTTATACCTGTGTTCTCTGTTTGTCTGTTGCCAGTTTGTTTTGTTCATCAAACCTACCAGCAGTTTTCCCCTTGCGCCTGTCTTGCCCTGTTTTGACCTTTTCTGCCCGCCCTGAGCCTGCCTGCCGTCCTGTACCTTTGCCCCACTACTCTGGATTTTTGACCCCTGCCTGCCTTGACCTGTCGTTTGCCTGTCCCTGTTGCTGTAATAAACATTGTTACTTCTACACAGTCTGCATTTGGGTCTTACTTGAAACGTGATAGTGCGAACTGGCCATGACTGACCCAGCAGACCCGGGCCAGCTGCACGACGCCATCTCCTCCCAAGGAGCCACCATCGGTAGGCACAAGGAATTGCTTCGTGGCCTTATGAAGGGGGTCCAAATGTTGGCTGAACGCCATGACCGGGCGTTGGACAGTTTGCTGGAGCAATTCCATGGTTTGCCTGGGAGGCAGCCTACCACGGTGGTAACCCCACAGCCCCTCAATAACTCAGCGGCACCATCTCATCGGTCTCTCCACCTTCTCGGAAGCCCCGCTTACCTCCCCCGGAATGCTTCAATGGAGAGCCAAGCACCTGTCGGGCGTTTCCCATTATCCCCTGTGTATTTATACCTGTGTTCTCTGTTTGTCTGTTGACAGTTCTTTTTGTTCATCAAACCCACCAGCGGTTTTCCTCCTGCTCTTGTCTTGCATATTGTTTCTGTTTTTCATGGTTTGTCTGGGACCTGTCGTTTGCCTGCCACTGTTGCTGTAATAAACATTGTTACTTCGACACAGTCTGCATTTGGGTCTTACCTGAAACGTGATAGCATTTGGTGTGACAATGACCAAGCGTTGACAAGACCTCATGAACGGATCTGGAACTAGACTAACCTATTCCCTACAAGGAGCCTGTATATAAATACCCTTAAATACCCTTGCCCTTATCACATATAGGTCCTGGCCAGAAGTAATACACTAAATAGGGAATAAGGTGGCATTTAGGACACAGACAAGGAGGAGGCCCTGTTAAGTAATTTAACTTTCCGTGAGAGAGAGAGAGACAAGGCTACTCAATTACAACTCAATTAAAGCTTAAGGGAGGAGAGCAGGACTGTGTTCTTTGTCAAGCTCTTTCCAATGGATTGTATGCTTCCCAAATTGCACCCAATTCCCTATATAGTGCATTATTTTTTACCATGGCCCATGTCAAACAGGTTGATGAAAACATTTTCATCCTTTGAAGAAATGTTGTAACTTTCCCTGTTTCGCAATACTGCTACCACTTACCCAGAAACGTCCCTTCCCATGCAAGATCAGGTTGCTCAACACCTGAGGCGGGGAGAATGAAGTGCGTCTTTGTCTCCTTTGGTGATGTCATGACAATTAGGCCATTTGCCTTAATCCAATTAGACCATTAAGATTAAACTATTCTCATCACAGCATCTACTGACAATGACTTTAAGCTTAACCAACCACATTGGTTGTATCCCAAATTTACATTTACATTTACATTTAAGTCATTTAGCAGACGCTCTTATCCAGAGCGACTTACAAATTGGTGCATTCACCTTATGACATCCAGTGGAACAGCCACTTTACAATAGTGCATCTAAATCTTTTAAGGGGGGGGGGGGGGGCAGAAGGATTGCTTTATCCTATCCTAGGTATTCCTTGAAGAGGTGGGGTTTCAGGTGTCTCCGGAAGGTGGTGATTGACTCCGCTGTCCTGGCGTCGTGAGGGAGTTTGTTCCACCATTGGGGTGCCAGAGCAGCGAACAGTTTTGACTGGGCTGAGCGGGAACTGTACTTCCTCAGTGGTAGGGAGGCGAGCAGGCCAGAGGTGGATGAACGCAGTGCCCTTGTTTGGGTGTAGGGCCTGATCAGAGCCTGAAGGTACTGAGGTGCCGTTCCCCTCACAGCTCCGTAGGCAAGCACCATGGTCTTGTAGCGGATGCGAGCTTCAACTGGAAGCCAGTGGAGAGAGCGGAGGAGCGGGGTGACGTGAGAGAACTTGGGAAGGTTGAACACCAGACGGGCTGCGGCGTTCTGGATGAGTTGTAGGGGTTTAATGGCACAGGCAGGGAGCCCAGCCAACAGCAAATTGCAGTAATCCAGACGGGAGATGACAAGTGCCTGGATTAGGACCTGCGCCGCTTCCTGTGTGAGGCAGGGTCGTACTCTGCGGATGTTGTAGAGCATGAACCTACAGGAACGGGCCACCGCCTTGATGTTAGTTGAGAACGACAGGGTGTTGTCCAGGATCACGCCAAGGTTCTTAGCGCTCTGGGAGGAGGACACAATGGAGTTGTCAACCGTGATGGCGAGATCATGGAGCGGGCAGTCCTTCCCCGGGAGGAAGAGCAGCTCCGTCTTGCCGAGGTTCAGCTTGAGGTGGTGATCCGTCATCCACACTGATATGTCTGCCAGACATGCAGAGATGCGATTCGCCACCTGGTCATCAGAAGGGGGAAAGGAGAAGATTAATTGTGTGTCGTCTGCATAGCAATGATAGGAGAGACCATGTGAGGTTATGACAGAGCCAAGTGACTTGGTGTATAGCGAGAATAGGAGAGGGCCTAGAACAGAGCCCTGGGGGACACCAGTGGTGAGAGCGCGTGGTGAGGAGACAGATTCTCGCCACGCCACCTGGTAGGAGCGACCTGTCAGGTAGGACGCAATCCAAGCGTGGGCCGCGCCGGAGATGCCCAACTCGGAGAGGGTGGAGAGGAGGATCTGATGGTTCACAGTATCGAAGGCAGCCGATAGGTCTAGAAGGATGAGAGCAGAGGAGAGAGAGTTAGCTTTAGCAGTGCGGAGCGCCTCCGTGATACAGAGAAGAGCAGTCTCAGTTGAGTGACTAGTCTTGAAACCTGACTGATTTGGATCAAGAAGGTCATTCTGAGAGAGATAGCAGGAGAGCTGGCCAAGGACGGCACGTTCAAGAGTTTTGGAGAGAAAAGAAAGAAGGGATACTGGTCTGTAGTTGTTGACATCGGAGGGATCGAGTGTAGGTTTTTTCAGAAGGGGTGCAACTCTCGCTCTCTTGAGGACGGAAGGGACGTAGCCAGCGGTCAAGGATGAGTTGATGAGCGAGGTGAGGTAAGGGAGAAGGTCTCCGGAAATGGTCTGGAGAAGAGAGGAGGGGATAGGGTCAAGCGGGCAGGTTGTTGGGCGGCCGGCCGTCACAAGACGCGAGATTTCATCTGGAGAGAGAGGGGAGAAAGAGGTCAGAGCACAGGGTAGGGCAGTGTGAGCAGAACCAGCGGTGTCGTTTGACTTAGCAAACGAGGATCGGATGTCGTCGACCTTCTTTTCGAAATGGTTGACGAAGTCGTCTGCAGAGAGGGAGGAGGGGGGGGAGGGGGAGGAGGATTCAGGAGGGAGGAGAAGGTGGCAAAGAGCTTCCTAGGGTTAGAGGCAGATGCTTGGAATTTAGAGTGGTAGAAAGTGGCTTTAGCAGCAGAGACAGAAGAGGAAAATGTAGAGAGGAGGGAGTGAAAGGATGCCAGGTCCGCAGGGAGGCGAGTTTTCCTCCATTTCCGCTCGGCTGCCCGGAGCCCTGTTCTGTGAGCTCGCAATGAGTCGTCGAGCCACGGAGCGGGAGGGGAGGACCGAGCCGGCCTGGAGGATAGGGGACATAGAGAGTCAAAGGATGCAGAAAGGGAGGAGAGGAGGGTTGAGGAGGCAGAATCAGGAGATAGGTTGGAGAAGGTTTTGGCAGAGGGAAGAGATGATAGGATGGAAGAGGAGAGAGTAGCGGGGGAGAGAGAGCGAAGGTTGGGACGGCGCGATACCATCCGAGTAGGGGCAGTGTGGGAAGTGTTGGATGAGAGCGAGAGGGAAAAGGATACAAGGTAGTGGTCGGAGACTTGGAGGGGAGTTGCAATGAGGTTAGTGGAAGAACAGCATCTAGTAAAGATGAGGTCAAGCGTATTGCCTGCCTTGTGAGTAGGGGGGGAAGGTGAGAGGGTGAGGTCAAAAGAGGAGAGGAGTGGAAAGAAGGAGGCAGAGAGGAATGAGTCAAAGGTAGACGTGGGGAGGTTAAAGTCACCCAGAACTGTGAGAGGTGAGCCGTCCTCAGGAAAGGAGCTTATCAAGGCATCAAGCTCATTGATGAACTCTCCGAGGGAACCTGGAGGGCGATAAATGATAAGGATGTTAAGCTTGAAAGGGCTGGTAACTGTGACAGCATGGAATTCAAAGGAGGCGATAGACAGATGGGTAAGGGGAGAAAGAGAGAATGACCACTTGGGAGAGATGAGGATCCCGGTGCCACCACCCCGCTGACCAGAAGCTCTCGGGGTGTGCAAGAACACGTGGGCAGACGAAGAGAGAGCAGTAGGAGTAGCAGTGTTATCTGTGGTGAGCCATGTTTCCGTCAGTGCCAAGAAGTCGAGGGACTGGAGGGACGCATAGGCTGAGATGAGCTCTGCCTTGTTGGCCGCAGATCGGCAGTTCCAGAGGCTACCGGAGACCTGGAACTCCACGTGGGTCGTGGGGGCTGGGACCACCAGGTTAGGGTGGCCGCAGCCACGCGGTGTGAAGCGTTTGTATGGTCTGTGCAGAGAGGAGAGAACAGGGATAGACAGACACATAGTTGACGGGCTACAGAAGAGGCTACGCTAATGCAAAGGAGATTAGAATGACAAGTGGACTACACGTCTCGAATGTTCAGAAAGTTAAGCTTACGTTGCAAAAAAAATAAAATAAAAGATCTTATTGACTAAAATGATATAGTACTGCTGGCTGGTGAAGTAGGCTGGCTAGCAGTGGCTGCGTTGTTGAAAGTGAAGCTGGCTAGGTAACCTCGACAATTTCTCTAAATTTCTCTAAACTACACAATTATCTTGGATACAAGGACAGCAAAGACAACTAGCTAACACTACGCTAATCAAGTCGTTCCGTTGTAATGTAAGTTTCTACAGTGCTGCTATTCGGTAGAAGTTGGCTAGCTAGCAGTGTTAGCTAGCAGTGTTGGCTAGGTAGGAGGACGGCAGCGCGGCAGGCGAAAATAGCTGGCTAGCTAACCGATAATTACTCAAAGCTACACAATTATCTTAGATACAAAGATAGCAAAGACAACTATGTAGCTAGCTAACACTACACTAGTCAAGTCGTTCCGTTGTAATGTAATCGTTTCTACAGTGCTGCTAATCGGTGGCTAGCTGGCTAGCTAGCAGGGTTGACTACGTTACGTTACGTTACGTTAGGACGAGAATACCTGGCTAGCGAACCTCAGCGAACCTCAATAACTACACAATTATCTTTGATACAAAGATGGCTATGTAGCCAGCTAAGTAGCTAGCTAAGATCAAACAAATCAAAGATAGCAAAGACAACTGTGTAGCCAGCTAACACTACACTAATCAAGTCGTTCCGTTGTAATGCACTCGTTTCTACAATGCTGCTATTCGGTGGCTAGCTGGCTAGCTAGCAGTGTTGGCTACGTTGCGTTACGTTAGAACGAAAATAGCTGGCTAGCGAACCTCAATAACTACACAATTATGTTTGATACAGAGACGGCTATGTAGCTAGCTAAGATCAAACAAATCAAACCGTTGTACTGTAATGAAAATGAAAATGAAATGGTAATACTACCTGTGGAGCGAAGCGGAATGCGACTACTCCCTCCAACCCGGAACTGGCTTTTGGCACCCTATTCTCTATATTTTGCACAAGTAGTGCACTATAAAGGGAATACAGTGCCATTTGGGACAAAATCCTTGTCTGTCTGTGGTGTGCTTCACTCTGGGAGTGAATGTAAGTTCAAATATTTCACTGGTGTATATTTCACTGGTCACCCCCAATTCCTCCTTTGTCCGCCTTTCCTTCCAGTTCTCTGCTGCCAATGACTGGAACGAATTGCAAAAATCACTGAAGCTGGAGACTCATATCTCCCTCACTAACTTTAAGCATCAGCTATCAGAGCAGCTTACAGATCATTGCACCTGTACATAGCCCAATAGCCCATCCAACTACCTCATCCCCATATTGTTATTTATTTAATTTATATATATATATATTTTTGTCCTTTGCACCCAAGTATCTCTACTTGCGCATTCATCTTCTGCACATCTATCACTCCAGTGTGTATTTGCGAAATTGTAATTATTTCACCACTACGGCCTATTTATTGCCTTACTTCCCTAATCTTACTTCATTTGCAAACACTGTATATAGACTTTTCTATTGTGTTATTGACTGTACGTTTGTTTATTCCATGTGTAACTCTGTGTTTGTGTCACACTGCTTTGCTTTATCTTGGCCAGGTCACAGTTGTAAATGAGAACTTGTTTTCAACTGGCTTACCTGGTTAAATAAAGGTTAAATAAAATTTTTATAAAAAAACAGGGATAAAGAGGTAGAATATTCATTTTTCCACAATGCTGAATATGTCATTAGGAAGCTGTGTAAACAAAGCTGTCAGAAGGGGGCTGTGACTGTGGTCATTTTGGTCAGCTATAAGCACAGCTCAGAAAGATGTCCAAGCTGAACTAACAACTGGGTATGCATCCCAAATGGAAAACTATTCCCTACATACATGCTTTTGAAAAGTAGTGCACTAAAAAGGGAGTAGGGTGCCATTTGGGATGCAGTCCAGGAAAGAAAATCTCATATGTTTCATTGAGGAGGTCCCGGTTGTTTTGATAGATTCAATGGATGATTGTTAGGGTACTGAGTGTTTCTGTTTCTAGTAGATCTTAGGATCATTTTACAGCCAGCTGGGAATGTAGAGGTTGTACATGGTCCAACAGTCAAGTAAAAGTTCACCCTTAAGTGAGTTTGGTTTGATCCTAGTTGTTTTGGTTCAACTAGCTGTTTTGGTCAGGTGTGTTTGGTCCAGCTAGCTGTTTTGGTCAGGTGTGTTTGGTCCAGCTAGCTGTTTGGTCAGGCTTGTTTGGTCCAGCTATCTGTTTTGGTCAGGCTTGTTTGGTCCAGCTATCTGTTTTGGTCAGGTTTGTTTGGTCCAGCTATCTGTTTTGGTCAGGCTTGTTTGGTCCAGCTATCTGTTTTGGTCAGGCTTGTTTGGTCCAGTTATCTGTTTTGTCAGCTTGTTTGGTCCAGCTAGCTGTTTTGGTCAGGCTTGTTTGGTCCAGCTAGCTGTTTTGTCAGCTTGTTTGGTCCAGCTAGCTGTTTTGGTCATGCTTGTTTGGTCCAGCTAGCTGTTTTGGTCAGGTTTGTTTGGTCCAGCTATCTGTTTTGGTCAGGCTTGTTTGGTCCAGCTAGCTGTTTTGGTCAGGTGTGTTTGATCCAGCTAGCTGTTTTGGTCATGCTAGTTTGGTCCACCTAGCTGTTTTGGTCAGGTTTATTTGGTCTAGCTAGCTGTTTTGGTCATGCTTGTTTGGTCCAGCTAGCTGTTTTGGTCAGGTTTGTTTGGTCCAGCTAGCTGTTTTGGTCAGACTGGTTTATATGTACTGCACCTGTATGTATGCACTCACTACTGTAAGTCGCTCTGGATAAGAGTGTCTGCTAAATGACTAAAATGTTTTTTTTTTAAATGTACCTGTCTAGATTTTTGATACCAAGACTAAAGCTACGTATAGACTTGTTTTCATTGTGCATGTATTGTAACAGAATAAGGTGAGTTGAATTTCAGGTTTAGAAGCATCTTGTAATGATACAAACATTTCTTAACTTGAAGTTTATGTGAAATAGGGTTAGAAAGAGTCTAAGAAACATGAATGAGTAGCTATACTGGAATATATTGCTCACCAAAAAGTGCAAAGTCATCCTAGCTAGGGCTGGTTCTTGAATTATGCAGTCAAGGAGACTGGGCCTTAATTGAGAACATACCCTGTCCTGGAAATTGAATTTTCCACAGTTCTCCACTTCTGCAAGAGCAGTTTAGAAATTGGTGGTTACGGGTTACATTACAGAATAAATGACCAAAACATGCAGTTTTGTAAACCCTTGACCTACATCTACACACACTGTCACTTGTCTTCCTAATACTATACCATTTAAAACCAGAAATAGATTACATTAAGATATAAGTGAAATATAAAGTACTATGACCAGTTGACCACACAACTCTATACTGACAATCTCCTCCAATCTTGAAATTATGTTTTTCTCCAACAGTGTTAGCCTAATGGTTGCGCAACATGCCTGCATACTAATAAATACACACACACGCAACATTGAATTTTATATTCATCAAGACACAACATTGGCAACACACGCTTTATGTGTCGAAATCCATGCAAGTTTCACAAACTTCCACCAAAACACAATGCTGTAACTTGAATAGGTGGTTAGTATCATTGAGAGTTGATGCAAGACAAGACATTGGAATGGATAGGTTAGGCATGCTTCTATCCCCCAACTAATGTCTTGAGGATAGAGTTCTCTGTGCTTTAGACAATGAGATTGTGTCCCAAATGGCACCTTATTGACAATATAGTGCACTACATTTGACCAGAGCCCTATGGTTAGGCTATTGCAAAAAGCAGTTCACTATATTGACAATAGAGTGCCATTTAGGATGCATCCAATGAGTGTCAACATGTTGGTCAAGATGTTTTCCATCATGCTTACAATTATCATGTAGATCTAAAAGCAACACAGAGTGCTCAAAGAAATTATTTCAATGGTTTTGGACATGATAGTAAAAGGCATTCAGTGGTTATTGTACATGAGAGTGAAAGACAAAAACAAGTTGCTGTTAGTTAACTTCTCTGCGCTACGGATCCCTTTTACGGGATCATTTTCCTAAACAACTGCTGAATTGCAGGGCGCAAAATATTACTAAAAATATTTATAATCATGCAATCACAAGTGAAATATACCAAAACACAGCTTAGATTGTTGTTAATCCACCTATCGTGTCAGATTTTGAAAATATGCTTTACAGCGAAAGAAATCCAAGCTTTTGAGAGTGTATCAATCAATGCTAGAACAGCTAGCCCCAAATTAGCATGGTCACGAAAGTCAGAAAGCAATAAAATTAATCGCTTACCTTTGATAATCTTCGGATGTTTGCACTCACGAGACTCCCAATTACACAACAAATGTTCTTTTTGTTCGATAAATATTACTTTTATAACAAAAAAACGCCATTTGGGTTGCGCGTTATGTTCAGAAAACCAAAGCCTCGTTCCGTTCGACGAAAATTCCAAAAAGTATCCGTAATGGTCGTAGAAACATGTGAAATGTTTAAAATCAATCCTCAGGTTGTTTTTAACAAACATAATCAATAATATTTCAACCGGACCGTAACCTATTCAATAAGAGAGAAAAAGAAAATGGAGAGCTACCTCTCGTGCGCAGGAACTAATCAGAGGACACCTGACTTGTTTTGAAAAATCTCGCTCATTTTTCAAAATAAAAGCCTGAAACTATGTCTGAAGCCTGGTCACAGCCTGAGGAAGCAATTGGAAAATGAATCTGGTTGATACCCCTTTAAATGGAAGAAAGACGGGCCAGGAAACACAGATTTAAAAAAAAAATTCACTTCCGGGTCAGATTTTCTAAGGTTTATGCCTGCAGAATCAGTTTTGTTATACTCACAGACAATATTTTGACAGTTTTGGAAACTTTGGAGTGGTTTCTATCCTAATCTGTAAATTACATGCATGTTCTACGATCTGGACCTGAGAAATAGTCCGTTTACCTTGGGAACGTTATTTAAAAGAATACACTGCTCAAAAAAATAAAGGGAACACTTAAACAACACAATGTAACTCCAAGTCAATCACACTTCTGTGAAATCAAACTGTCCACTTAGGAAGCAACACTGATTGACAATACATTTCACATGCTGTTGTGCAAATGGAATAGACAAAAGGTGGAAATTATAGGCAATTAGCAAGACACCCCCAATAAAGGAGTGGTTCTGCAGGTGGTGACCACAGACCACTTCTCAGTTCCTATGCTTCCTGGCTGATGTTTTGGTCACTTTTGAATGCTGGCGGTGCTCTCACTCTAGTGGTAGCATGAGACGGAGTCTACAACCCACACAAGTGGCTCAGGTAGTGCAGCTCATCCAGGATGGCACATCAATGCGAGATGTGGCAAGAAGGTTTGCTGTGTCTGTCAGCGTAGTGTCCAGAGCATGGAGGCGCTACCAGGAGACAGGCCAGTACATCAGGAGACGTGGAGGAGGCCGTAGGAGGGCAACAACCCAGCAGCAGGACCGCTACCTCCGCCTTTGTGCAAGGAGGAGCACTGCCAGAGCCCTGCAAAATGACCTCCAGCAGGCCACAAATGTGCATGTGTCAGCATATGGTCTCACAAGGGGTCGGAGGATCTCATCTCGGTACCTAATGGTAGTCAGGCTACCTCTGGCGAGCACATGGAGGGCTGTGCGGCCCCACAAAGAAATGCCACCCCACACCATGACTGACCCACCGCCAAACCGGTCATGCTGGAGGATGTTAGCGCCTCCATGCTCCGGACACTACGCTGACAGACACAGCAAACCTTCTTGCCACAGCTCTCATTGATGTGCCATCCTGGATGAGCTGCACTACCTGAGCCACTTGTGTGGGTTGTAGACTCCGTCTCATGCTACCACTAGAGTGAAAGCACCGCCAGCATTCAAAAGTGACCAAAACATCAGCCAGGAAGCATAGGAAAGAGAGGCTGCTGATCATTGTGGCCTGAGGGCAGTCTAATCTTGATGTTCACAGGCGATGGCGCATGGGACAGAGACGGAGAACAAAAACGTGGCACTCTCCTGTGCCCTGGTTGTGTCCCATCTGGCACAATATTCCCTATAGTACATAGTGCACTACGCTATGGGCCCTGGTCAAAATTAATGCACTAGATAGAGAATAGGATTCCATTTTGGACGAATCCTGTGTCTTATCAGGACGCCTCTGAGGCGTGAACCATCATCAGTCTCACGTGGAGCAAGGAGGAGGATAGTTGGCAACCACAGGAGGTTGGTGGCACCTTAATTGGGGAGGACGGGCTTGTGGTAATGGCTGGAGTGGAATGTGTGGAATGATATCAAATACAACATGGTTTCCATGTGTTTGAGGGCATTCCATTTGCTCCGTTCCAGACGTTATTATGAGCCGTCCTCCCCTCAGCAGCCTCCACTGTTGGCAACGCCACAACCACAGAGTGGGAGGAATAGTTATGTAACTGGCTATGTCTACGGTTCACTGAAGCTGAAGACACTCTTTGTATCCCAAATGGTACCCTATTCCCTATGTAGTGCACTACCTTTAACCAGGCTCCATAGGGTCAAAAGTAGTGCACTATATAAGGAATAGGGTGCCATTTGAGACATAACCACTGTGTAGACTAGAAAAGGTCCTCAGCCGAGGTAAACATAGCTAGTAGAGAGCATTTGAAAATTGAGGGAGGCAAAGCGGATGTCTAGGGAGACTAAAGAGAGACAGAGGCAGGGAGAGGAGAGAGACAGGCAGAGAGAGGAGAGAGACAGGCAGAGAGAGGATGAGGAGAGAGAGAAAAGCCTGTGAGGTCAGGTCACTATGACGTCATGGGAACAAGAGAGTACGTCTTCTTAGATCTAGGATTATTCTCCTTCTCAAAAGGCTTTTAGCCCACCTTTCGTATCATCTAAGGAGACCAGACGTCATCTTTCCCAATTGACATAGGGGTGTAATCTTCTTCCTTGTCATTTCATAAATGTATATATTTATAGAAGATGTTGGGAGTCTTATTAACATACTGTAGATTATTATCATATTCGAGAAAAATTATAATTGACTTCTGCTGCAATGTAGCATATTTCTATGGAAATCTGTCACAGTGTACCTTTCTCCCATGTCTTTTCACAGGGATGCTGTAATCAAAATGAAGGTACAGTCATGGTGTGAGCATGATTATGTAAGAGTAGGGAATTGCACATCAGATTCCGTCTTCACTTGAAGCCAAGCCAGGATATCAAATTAGACACGTTTTATGTAGTTATGCAATTGGAAGGGAATTAGCCGCCAACGTAAATTATCCTTGTAATTCTTCTTTGTTGTTACAGTGTAACAAGGAACCTGGTCTCAGATAAAGACGTGCAATACTATACGTCCTCCAAGACGTGTGATAAATTACACCATCCAATTCATATGCTATTGTACGACTGGGTAAGACGAATGACATTATATGTCCTCTAATTCATATTATATTGTATGACCGCTATTCCATTCATAATGTAACCTACATTACATAAATATCATACTACATGGAGTTCACAGATTTACATACAGAATAATATGAATTTACCTGAAACCATATTGATCAGTCAGTCAGTGGTGGTCTGTACTGTTTTGTCTGTCTGTGTTCCTGATTTGATTAGCTCCATCAGGAACAGGAACTGCTGGTGGAGGCTGTCAGTCACACCAGAGTCCTGGTACACACCTGAGTTCTGTGAGCTTATGTGTTGTTTTAGCCGGTACCTGCATCACCTGCCTGCGTCATCTGTTTTCATGGGCTGTCCCAGACATGACGTTTCACTGGAAGTCTGCTGCCTATGTGCCAGCTCCTCAGGGAGAGCTGGAATTTGCCCAAGAGAGGTTTATCAGCATGTTGCCATCACGTAGAGTGTAGACCTTGGGAAAATGCTGCCACAGCAAGACTCAGCAGCAGGTTTATTAATGTGCTTGAAGGAAATACTTTCTGTATTCAAGTACGACATACGGAGTTCTTGACTTTTAGCATCCCATTGTAATTCGTTCTGCCCCTTTTATTTAACTAGGCAAGTCAGTTAAGAACAAATTCTTATTTACAATGACGGCCTATCCTGGCCAACCTGGACGATGCTGGGCCAATTGTGTGCCACCCTATGGGACTCCTAATCACGACCTGTAATCAAAATGAAGGTACAGTCATGGTGTGAGCATGGTTATGTAAGAGTAGGACTCCATATGCTGTCTTCACTTGAAGACATGCCAGGATACCAGACAACGCTGGGCCAGTTGTGCGCTGCCCTATGGGACTCCCAATCATGGCTGTTTGTGATACTCAATATGCTCAATATGCCTTAGCCAACCATGTTGTTCCACCTCCCTCATATGCGATGACATCACCTGGTTTAAACGTCTCTAGAGACTATATCTCTCTCATCATTACTCAATGCCTAGGTTTACCTCCAATGTACTCTCTTCCTACCATACCTTTGTCTGTACATTGTACCTTGAATCTATGCTATCGTGCCCAGAAACTTGCTCCCTTTACTCTCTGTTCCGAACGTGCTCTTCTAGCCTTTAGCCGTACCCTTATCCTACTTCTCCTCTGTTCCTCTGGTGATGTAGAGGTTAATCCAGGACCTGCAGTGCCTAGCTCCACTCCTAGTCCCCGGGTGCTCTCATTTGTTGACTTCTGTAACCGTAAAAGCCTTGGTTTCATGCATGTTAACATTAGAAGCCTACTCCCTAAGTTTGCTTTATTCACTGCTTTATCACATTCTGCCAACCCGGATGTCTTAGCCGTGTCTGAATCCTGGATTAGGAAAACCACCAAAACCCCTGAAATTTCCATCCATAACTATAACATTTTCCGCCAAGATAGAACTGCCAAAGGGGGCGGTGTTGCAATCTACTGCAGAGATAGCCTGCAGAGTTCTGTCTTAATATCCAGGTCTGTACCAAAACAATTCGAGCTTCTACAAAAAATTCCAGAAACAAGTCTTTCACCGTTGCCGCTTGCTATAGACTACCCTCTGCCCCCAACTGTGCCCTGAACAACATATGTGAATTGATTGCCCCCATTTATCTCTGAGCTCGTGCTGCTAGGTGACCTAAACTGGGACATGCTTAACACGCCGGCCATCCTGCAATCTAAGCTTGATGTCCTCAATCTCACACAAATTATCAATGAACCTACCAGGTACAACCCCAAATCCGTAAACACGGGCACCCTCATAGATATCTTCCTAACTAACTTGCCCTCCAAATACACCTCTGCTGTTTTCAACCAAGATCTCAGCGATCACTGCCTCATTGCCTGCATCAGTAATGGGTCTGCGGTCAAACGTCCACCCCTCATCACTGTCAAACGCTCCCTAAAATACTTCAGCGAACAGGCCTTTCTAATCGACCTGGCCAGGGTATCCTGGAATGACATTGACCTCATCCCGTCAGTAGAGGATTCCTGGTAATTCTTTAAAAGTGTCTTCCTTCCTCCATCTTAAATAAGCATGCTCCATTCAAAAAAAATGGAACTAGGAATAGATATAGCCCTTGGTTCACTCCAGACCTGTCTGCCCTTGACCAGCACAAAAACACCCTGTGGCCTTCTACATTAGCATCAAATAGCCCCTGTGATATGCAACTTTTCAGGGAAGTTAGGAACCAATATACACAGGCAGTTAGGAAAGCTAAGGCTAGCTTTTTTTTCAAACAGAAATTTGCATCCTGTAGTACAAACTCAAAAAAGTTCTGGGACACTGTAAAGTCCATGGAGAATAAGAGGACCTCCTCCCAGCTGCCCACTGCACTGAGGTTAGGAAACACTGTCACTGCCGATAAATCCACAATAATTGAGAATTTCAATAAGCATTTTTCTACGGCTGGCCATGCTTTCCACCTGGCTACCCCTACCCCGGTCAACAGCCCTGCGCTCCCCACAGCAACTCTTCCAAACCTCCCCACTTCTCCTTGTTCTAATGTTCTAAAAGAGCTGCAAAATCTGGACCCCTACAAATCAGCCGGGCTAGACAATGTGGACCCTCTCTTTCTAAAATGATCTGCCGAAATTATTGCAACCTCTATTACTAGCCTGTTCAACCTCTCTTTCGTATCATCTGAAATTCCCATAGATTGGAAAGCTGTCGCGGTCATCCCCCTCTTCAAAAGGGGAGACACTCTAGACCCAAACTGCTACAGACCTATATCTATTTTACCCTGCCTTTCTAAGGTCTTTGAAAGCCAAGTTAACAAACAGATTACAGGGGCCTCCCGGGTGGCGCAGTGGTCTAGGGCACTGCATCGCAGTGCTAACTGCGCCACCAGAGTCTCTGGGTTCGCGCCCAGGCTCTGTCGCAGCCAGCCGCGACCGGGAGGTCCGTGGGGCGACGCACAATTGGCATAGCGTCGTCCGGGGTAGGGAGGGTTTGGCCGGTAGGGATATCCTTGTCTCATCGCGCTCCAGCGACTCCTGTGGCGGGCCGGGCGCAGTGCGCGCCAACCAAGGGGGCCAGGTACACGGTGTTTCCTCCGACACATTGGTGCGGCTGGCTTCCGGGTTGGAGGCGCGCTGTGTTAAGAAGCAGTACGGCTGGTTGGGTTGTGCTTCGGAGGACGCATGGCTTTCGACCTTCGTCTCTCCCGAGCCCGTACGGGAGTTGTAGCGATGAGACAAGGTAGTAATTACTAGCGATTGGATACCACGAAAAATTGGGGAGAAAATGGGATAAAAAAAAAAGAAGAAAAAAAAAAAAAAAAGATTACCGACCATTTAGAATCTCACCGTACCTTCTCCGCTATGCAATCTGGTTTCAGAGCTGGTCATGAGTGCACCTCAGCCACGCTCAAGGTCCTAAATGATATCATAACCGCCATCGATAAGTGACTGTGCAGCCGTATTCACCAACCTGGCTAAGGCTTTCGACTCTGTCAATCACAACATTCTTATTGACAGGCTCAACAGCCTTGGTTTCTCAAATGATTGCCTCGCTTGGTTCACCAACTACTTCTCCGATAGAGTTCAGTATGTCAAATCTGAGGGCCTGTTGTCCGGACCTCTGGCAGTCTCTTTCTGGAGTGCCACAGGGTTAAATTCTCGGGCCGCCTCTCTTCTCTGTATACATCAATGACGTCGCTCTCGCTGCTGGTGATTATTTGATCCACCTCTACGCAGACGACACCATTCTGTATACCTCTGGCCCTTCGTTGGACACTGTGCTAACTGACCTCCAGATGAGCTTCAATGCCATACAACTCTCTTTCCGTGGCCTCCAACTGCTCTTAAATGCAAGTAAAACTAAATGCATGCTGATCAACCGATCGCTGCCCGCATCTGCCCGCACCTGCCCGCACCTGCCTGCCCATCCAGCATCACTACTCTGGACGGTTCTTACTTAGAAAATGTGGACAACTACAAATACCTAGGTGTCTGGTTAGACTGTAAACTCTCCTTCCAGACTCACATTAAACATCTCCAATCCAAAATTAAATCTAGAATCGGCTTTCTATTTCTCAACAAAGCATCCTTCACTTATGCTGCCAAACATACCCTCGTAAAACTGACCATCCTACCGATCTTCGACTTCGGCGATGTCATTACAAATTAGCCTCCAACACTCTACTCAACAAATTGGATGCAGTCTATCACAGTGCCATCCGTTTTGTCACCAAAGCCCCATATATTACCCACCACTGCGACCTGTATGCTCTTGTTTGCTGGCCCTCGCTTCATACTCGTCACCAAACCCACTGGCTCCAGGTCATCTACAAGTCTCTGCTAGGTAAAGCCCTGCCTTATCTCAGCCTACTGGTCACCATAGCAGCACCCCTCGTAGCACGCGCTCCAGCAGGTATATCTCACTGGTCACCCCCAAAGCCAATTCTTCCTTTGGCCACCTCTCCTTCCAGTTCTCTGCTGCCAATGACTGAAATGAACTGCAAAAATCTCTGAAGCTGGAGACTCTTACCTAACTCACTAGCTTTAAGCACCAGCTGTCAGAGCAGCTCACAGATCACTGCACCTGTACATAGCTCATCTGTAAATAGCCCATCCAATCTTCCTCATCCCCATACTATATTTATGTATTTATCTTGCTCCTTTGCACCCCAGTATCTCAACTTGCACATTCATCTTCTGCACATCCTACCATTCCAGTGTTTAATTGCTATATTGTAAATAATTTGCCACCATAGCCTATAGCCTTACCTCTCTTATCCTACCTCATTTGCACATGCTGTATATAGATTTTTCTACTGTATTATTTTTTGTATGTTTGTTTATTCCATGTGTAACTCTGTGTTGTTGTATGTGTCGAACTGCTTTGCTTTATCTTGGCCAGGTTGCAGTTGCAAATGAGAACTTGTTCTCAACTAGCCTACCTGGTTACGTTTGGGCTGCAGGGGCAGTATTGAGTAGCCAGATAAAAGGTGCCCATTTCAAACGGCCTCGTACTCAATTCTTGCTCGTACAATATGCATATTACTATTACTATTGGATAGAAAACACTCTCTAGTTTCTAAAACCGTTTGAATTATATCTGTGAGTAAAACAGAACTCATTTGGCACAAACTTCCTGACCAGGAAGTGGAAAGTCTGAAATCGAGGCTCTGTTCTAGGTCCTGCCTATAAATGGGCATGATACGTATTAGTATACATGCATGTCATACACCTCCCCCTAGATGTCAAGAGGCAGTGAGAGAAGAAATGGAGTGTTTATCTTGGTCTGAAGTGGAATAAATCCTCTTGGAATGACGTGTCACCCATTTCCTGTTTTCAGGAAGGCGCGAGAAGGAACCGGGGATTGCCTTCTGAAAAGCTGTCGTTATAGGCGACTACTATCTCCGGCTTTGATTATATTTGATACATGTGACAATATTATTGTAAAGTATGTTTTTTCAATATACAGTAATCCCTCGTTTATCGCGGGAGTTACGTTCCGAAAATGACCCGCGATAAGTGAAATCTGCGAAATAGAAAACTTTTTTTTTTTTTTACAATTAGCAACTATTACATGTATACAAATACAGTGACTCACGTGTAGGCCGTTTCAGTGCTCTTCAGAGCGTTTCGTCGACATTATGGGTTTAGGAGATGTTCGAAATTACAAGATAATTTGGCCAACTTAATGTAAATTTGCCAAGCTGTTTTATGTACGTACACATAACTGCACGAGACGACAAAATGATAGCACAATTCGTAGCATGTTTTGATACAAGAAGCGGGAGTGAGTTTTTAGCGAATCAGAATGCAGAGCACAATGCACCAAAAAAAAAAAAAAAATGCATTATGAAAATCCGCGAAATAGCGAATCCGCGATAAGTGAACCGCGAAGTGGCGAGGGATCACTGTAGTTTAATCAGATTATTGAAATTTTTTCGGGAGTTTTGCCATGTTCCCTTCTCTTCCGTTTGTTGACATGGAGAGATTCACGCTACTTGGCAAGTGTGCTTGCTAAATCGAGAGGGAAAAAGGTCGTTCTAAATCCAAACAACGATTGTTCCCAACAAAGGACCCCTTGTACAACATTCTGATGAAAGATCAGCAAAAGTAGGACCCATTTTATGATGCTATTTCATATATCTGGCGAACATGTTGTGCTAGTCGTTTGCGCCTAGCTTTTGGGTACTCTCTCGCTATACCTAAGCTGTATGTCGTAATGAAGTTATTTTTAGAATTCTAACACAGCGATTGCATTAAGAACTAGTGTATCTATCATTTCCTATACAACTATTGTTTATGAATAGCTATTTGGTCAGAATATGTGTGTCAGAAAAAGTGTCAGAAAAATATCCGGGCGTTGTGGGAAAAATATGCTACATTAGCACAATGTATAACTACTGATTTCAGCTCTAAATATGCACATTTCTGAACAAAACATAAGTGTATGTATAACCAGATGTTATAGGACTGTCATCTGATTAAGCATATCAAGGTTAGTCAAAAATTATATATCTTTTGCTGGTTTGTTACGATCGCTAACCTTTGCTACTGGGGAATGGCTTGTGTTTCTGGCTATTGTGGTAAGCTAATATAACTCTATATTGTGTTTTCGCTGCAAAACACTTAATAAATCGGAAATATTGGCTGGAATCACAAGATGCCTGTCTTTCATTTGCTGTACACTATGTATTTTTCAGAAATGTTTTATGATGAGTATTTAGGTATTTGACGTTGGTGTCTGTAATTTTTATGGCTGCTTTCGGTGCAATTTCTGATTGTAGCTGCAATGTAAACTATGATTTATACCTGAAATATGCACATTTTTCGAACAAAACATAGATTTATTGAATAACATGTTATAAGACTGTCATCTGATGAAGTTGTTTGTTGGTTAGTTTGGTTAGTTCTTGGTTAGTTAGGTTGGCTTTGTGCATGCTACCTGTGCTGTGAAAAATGTCTGTCCTTTTTTGTATTTGGTGGTGAGCTAACATAAATATACGTGCTGTTTTCGCTGTAAAACATTTTAAAAATCGGACATGTTGGCTGGATTCACAAGATGTGTACCTTTCATTTGCTGTATTGGACTTGTTAATGTGTGAAAGTTAAATATTTCTAAAATATATATTTTGAATTTCGCGCCCTGCACTTGAAGTGGCTGTTGTCATATTGTGGCCGGCCTCGGGCTTGCAGCCAGAAGAAGTTAAATAAAGGTGAAATAAAATACAGCCTGGATTCAAACCAGGGTCTGTAGTGACACCTCTAGCACTGACATGCAGTGTCTTAGACCGCTGCGCCACTCGGGAGACCTTAAAATACCTTGACTGCTGTAGCTTCATTCACCTCACCTACATGTTTAATTGAACCTTTATTTAACTAGGCAAGTCAGTTAATAAGAACAAATTGCTATTTACAATGACAGCCTACTAAGGGACATACATAACATTCTGGAACAAATACATGCCATAGCCTACAACAATACTGCTACACAGTAGCTCAGCACTGGGATTAAAAACTCTAGTTTAGTTTCCTGTCAAATCAAACAGCAGGTACCTAGCCATTTTCCACCTCTGCACTGCTTTCATCAACTCAACTGAAACTGAGAGGTCTGCTGTTCTTTCACCGCAGCTGCACTCCATAGTAAGAAGTTGGTAGTTGGTAGTAAATTAGGGGTTGGTGCCAGGAAGCAGGAGGAGGATGAAGGGGAAGGCGTAAAATGGGGGATGGGCTGTCTTTAAAATCCACCAGGAAAACAAGTTAAGGCAAGTGGAAAAAAACTGGAGATCTCAGGTTGTTTTTTAGCATTGAGAGAGTGGTGTCAATACTCATCAGTGAAATGATGAACATTTCTGTCTGCAGTTATTACAAAGATACAGGAAGAGAGACAAACAGACAGTCAACATAGGCCTGATCTCTTTTGTGTCAAAAACTAGAAGGGTGACACTATTTCAGTGTATGTGACACACATAAGCCATGATATATTTACACACTAAGGAAAGCTTCTGAACAGCTTCTACTCCCAAGCCATAAGACTGCTTAACAGTTATTGAAATGGATACCCTGACTACTTTCATTGACCCCCTTTGTATTTGCACTGACTCTCTTGCACTTGCTCTATGCACACTCACTGGACTCTACCCACACACTCACACATACTTACACAGACACTCCAACACAATCATACACAATCATACATAGACACACTATGTATGATTGGAGATGGTGGAGGAGGAGGAAGAGGTGGAGATGGTGGAGGACCAAAAGCAGAAGATGTCCACATATGCTGATGTTACTCTGTTTATTATCTATCTTGATTGCCTAGTCACTTTTACCCCTACCTACATATACATACTACCTCAATTACCTCAACTACCTCGTACCCTGCACATTGACTGTTACCGGTCCTCCCTGTATATAGTCTCATTATTGTGTTAGTATTTCCTTTTGGGCACATTTTTCTAACTTTTTAACTCTGCATTGTTGTGAAAGGGCTCGTAAAATAAGCACTTCATGGTAAAATCTACACCTGTTGTATTTGGCACGTGACAAATACAATTTAATTTGATTTGAACTCACGGTCGTGTATGTTTAGCCCACATACCCTCTCTATGCCCGCCTTTATACACATTTTTACATTTACATTTTTGTCATTTAGCAGAAGCTCTTATCCAGAGCAACTTACAGGAGCAATTAGGGTTAAGTGCCTTTGCTCAAGGGCACATAAACAGATTTCACTTAGTCGGCTCGGGTATTCCAACCAGTGACCTTCCGGTTACTGGCTCAAAGCTCTTAACTGCCGCCCGAGTGTCCAAAACAACATCCAAATAAAAGCTATAATACGTTATTGATGTTATCTGTTAAATCCATTTCAATCAACGTAGATGAAGGAGAGGAGACAGGTTAAATAATTATTTTTAAGCCTTGAGACAATGG
Source organism: Salvelinus fontinalis (assembly GCF_029448725.1). Lineage (NCBI taxonomy): Eukaryota > Metazoa > Chordata > Actinopteri > Salmoniformes > Salmonidae > Salvelinus > Salvelinus fontinalis. The sequence goes on along the minus strand of NC_074678.1, from coordinate 18,699,807 downwards.
AGAAAAGGATTGTGTATGTGCCATTCAGAAGGTGAATGGGTAAGACAAAAGATTTAAGTGCCTTTGAACTGTAGGTGCCAGGCGTCCCAGTATGAGGGGTGACAGGTAGCCTAGTGGTTAGAGAGTTGGGCCAGTAACCGAAAGGTTGCTGGATTGAATCCCTGAGCTGACAAGGTAAGAAAAAAAAAATGTTGTTCTGCCCCTGAACAAGGCAGTTAACCCACTGTTCCCCGGTAGGCCATCATTGTTAATAATAGTTTGTTCTTAACTGACTTGCCTAGTTAAATAAAGGTAAAAAAATTAAGTTGAGTGTATCAAGAACTGCGACGCTGTTGGGTTTTTAACGCTCAACAGTTTCCCGTGTGTATCAAGAATGGTCCGCCACCCAAAGGACATCCAGCCAACTTGACACAACTGTGGGAAGCATTGGAGTTAACATTGGCCAGTATCCTCATGGGACGCTTTCGACACCATGCCCTGACAAATTGAGGATGTTCTGAGGGCCAAAGTGGTGCAACTCAGTAATAGGAAGGTGTTCCTAATGTTTTGTACACTCAGTGTATATGTAAGGCTCACAAAGATCCGACACAATGTTGCAATCCAGACAACTCATAGGCGTTCTGTTGCAAGGGGAACAGTTACACAAATGCATGAGTGAGAACATTTTGTTCCCATTGAGGGTGAGCAATCTGACACCAGGGGGTTTTACAGAAAAACAGGATGGAAGAAAAAAAACTGCCTGGAAAAGGGGATGTACAGGAGAAGGAGAAGAGGAAGAAGAGGTGTAGATGGAGGAGGAAGAGGTGGAGGAGAAAGAGGTGGAGATGGTGGAGGAGGTAGAGGTGGAGATGGTGGAGGAGGAGGAGGTGGAGGAGGAGGAGGTAGAGGTGGAGATGGTGGAGGAGGAAGAGGTGGAGATGGTGGAGGAGGAGGAGGTGGAGATGGTGGAGGAGGAGGAGGTGGAGATGGTGGAGGAAGAGGTGGAGATGGTGGAGGAGGATGAAAAGGTGTAGATGGAGGAGGAAGAGGTGGAGGAGGAAGAGGTGGAGATGGTGGAGGAGGAAGAGGTGGTGGAGGAAGATGTGGAGATGGAGAAGGAAGAGGTGGAGATGGTGGAGGAGGATGAAGATGTGGAGATGGTGGAGGAGGAGGAAGAGGTGGAGATCGTGGTGGAGGAGGAGGAAGAGGGGGAGATGGCGGAAGAAGAGGGGGAGATGGTGGAGGAGGAAGAAGAGGTGGAGATGGAGGAAGAGATGGAGGTAGCGGAGGAGGAGGAAGATGAAAAGATGGAGATAGTGGAGGAGGAGGAAGAGGTGGAGATGGTGGAGGAGCAGAAACAGAAGAAGTACAACCTGTCAACTTTCATCATCCACAGTTGAGGGAAATAGATGTTTACAACCTCCAGTGGCAGCAGCAGCCTTTTAAAGGAGCATAGGGCAGCCTGTATGGAAGACATTAGACATCCCTACTAGCATTATCACCACAGATTAGATTTACTGTAAAGAAGAAAGAGAGAGACTATTTGTTGCTTTTATCAATATTTGTTGCTTGCCCAAATATTGAAATATTGGCTTAACTGAAAACAACATATGGCCTTTCACGACCTGTTTTTAATGACCTCCTAGCGTCTTTCTTCCCAGACCTCTGAACTCTAACCTGTAACATAAGCAGTTTCCCTGAGGCTGTAAAGTCTAAACAGAGTGTGACTGTGCAAAACCCAGACCTCTCATAAAAAACACCAGCCTATAGAGACCAAATGATGAGAAACCTTTGGTGATTTAATAAACAGCTGAACCAGCATTATCATATTTGGGTTGGGATGAACCATCCGGCCGTATTCTGTACCAGTCTGGGTTGCATACAGAATATTTTTGGATACCGGTATGTTACTCATAAGTTACAAAATATAAAGTTTGAAGCACTGACATCAACGTGATGTAACATGGGTGTGTAATACAGGAGGTTGGTGGCCCGTTAATTGGGGTGGACGGGCTCGTGGTAATGGCTAGAGCGGGATTAGTAGAATGGTATCATATACACTACATGACTAAAAGTATGTGTACACCTGCTTGTCTAACATTCCAAAATCATGGTCATTAATATGGATTTGGTCCCCCCTTTGCTTCTATAATAGCCTCCACTCTTAAGGGGAAGGCATTCCACTCGATGTTGGAACATTGCTGCATGGACTTGCTTCTATTCAGCCACAAGAGCATTAGTGAGGTCGGGCACTAATTATGGGCGATTAGGCCTGGCTCGCATTCCAATTCATCCCAAAGGTGTTCGATGGGGTTGAAGTCAGGGGCATGTGCAGGCAAGTCAAGTTCCTCCACACCGATCTCGACAAACCATTTCTGTATGGACTTCGCTTTGTGCACAGGGGCATTTTCATGCCGAAACAGGAAAGGGCCTTCCCCAAACTGTTGCCACAAAGTTAAGCACCTAGTACTTCCTGGTTTGGGGGCTTATCTAAGCTTATGAAGGGAAGCTCCAGATAGCCCAGAATAAGCTGATCAGGGTAGAATGTGAGTCAACGTACTCACATAGGCAGGAGCTGCTTTCAGGAACTCAACTGGCTGCCTGTTGAGGCTAGGGTATCCCAGATTACAATGGGTTTGGTTTACAGGACTATTTATGGTTCTGCGCCCAGATATCTAAGTGATTACTTTCCCCATGTTAGGGATAAACACAATCACAGCACCAGATCAGGTGTTGCTAATGTGTTCTTATACAGGTTCAGGAGTAATGCTGGGAAAGGTACTTTCTTGTATACTGGAGCCTCAGAGTGGAATGAGTTGCCTCTGCCCATAAAAACGAGATCCTCTCTGGGCAGCTTTAAAAATAAAGTAAAAAACGGGTTGATGTCTTCTGTGCCCATATGAATGACCCCTATGATGTAAATGCAATGTTGAGGTAGATATTCTTCTTCTTTGTTTTTTGTTTTATTATCTCGCTGTCATACTGTGTTCAACCGTGTTCGATCTTGACTAGCCATCTTGTTTCAAGAGGACCACAATGGAAATAAGTCCCAGACTTTATTGTGTGTTATCCACAATGATTTGAGTCATTTGCATGTATGGCTTTTTCAACTTTTATGTCTGCTTGATTTTTTGCAAATGGTCAAATTAATAAACTAAACTAAGTTGGAAGCACAGAATCGTCTAGAATGTCATTGTATGTTGTAGCATTAACATTTCCCTTCATTGGAAGTAAGGGGCCTAGCCCGAACCATGAAAAACAGCCCCAGACCATTATTCGTGGTCCACCAAACTTTCCAGTAGGCACTTTGCATTGGGGCAGGTAGCGTTCTCCAGGAATCCGCCAAACCCAGATTTGTCCGTCGGACTGCCAGATGGTGAAGCGTGATTCACCACTCCAGATAACACGTTTCCACTGCTCTAGAGTCCAATGACGGCGAGCTTTACACCACTCCAGCCGACTCTTGGCATTGTGCATGGTGATCTTAGGCTTGTGCTCGGCCATGGAAACCCATTTCATGAAGCTCTCTAAGGAACAGTTCTTATACTGACGTTGCCTCCAGAGGCAGTTTGGAACTCTGTAGTGAGTGTTGCAACCGAGGACAGACAACGTTTACGCACTATGCGCTTCAGCACTCAGCAGTCCCATTCTGTGAGCTTGTGTGGCCCACCACTTCGGGGCTGAGCCATTGTTGCTCCTAGACGTTTCCACTTCAAAATAAAAGCACTTGCAGTTGACCGGGGCAGCTCTAGTAGAGCAGAAATGTAAAGAACTGACTTGTTGGAAAGGTGATATCCTATATTGAAAGTCACTGAGCTCTTCATTAAGGCCATTCTACTGCCAATGTTTGTCTATGGAGATGGCATGGCTGTGTGCTCGATTTTATATGCCTGTCAGTAACAGGTGTGGCTGAAATGGCCTAATCCACTACTTTGAAGGAGTGTCCACAAAATGCTGTATATATAGTGTACATTGATGCCATTCAATTAGCTCCGTTCCAGCCATTATTATGAGCCGTCCTCCCCTCAGCAGCCTCCTATGGTGTGTATACATCAGTGTGTTGCTACTATACATTTCCAGTTGTGTCACCCTGTAATCAAAGGGGCGGGGCTCTAACACCCATTGTTAGAATGCCAAGTAACTACGGACTCTATCAAGTTAGATGTCTGCAAAGATTGTCTATTATATTGACAAGATAGTTGACTGACCACTCTAACAATGAAAATACATGTCCTCAAAGATGGAAGGTAGGCGGGAGGAGATCAGGAGATCATGTAGGACCATTCTATCCAATGAGAGGGCAGATACTTGTGTGAACAACAGGCCATAGATATAGATAGAGACCTTGGCCCGGTTGCATAAAACATTAAGGTGAATTTCCCCCTTAAATTAAGTGATAAAGTTAAGGGTGCCCATGAGGTCCCTTGAGTGCTTTATTCTGTATGGATATCAATGTAAACAGTATTTATGAAGGTGAATGTTGCTCTCTTCTGCCCTGGTTGCAAAAGGAAACATCAAACAGCTAAATAGCAATACTAACTGCTACTTACAGTGCCTTCAGAAAGTATTCATACCCCTTGATTTATTCCACATTTGTTGTGTTTCAGCCTGAATTAAAAAATGATTACCAATACCCCATAATGACAAAGGGAAAACATATTTTTTGAAATGTTTGCAAATGTATTGAAATTGAAATACAGAAATATCTAATTCACATACTGTAAGTATTCACAATCCTGAGTCAATACTTTGTAGAAGCACCTTTGGCAGTGATTACAGATTACAGTCTTTCCACACCTGGATTGTGCAACATTTGCCCATTATTCTTTTCAAAATACTTCAAGCTCTGTCAAATTGGTTGTTGATCATTCTAGACAACCATTTTCAGGTCTTGCCATAGTTTTTCAAGTAGATTTAAGTCAAAACTGTAACTCGGCCACTCAGGAACATTCACTGTCTTCTTGGTAAGCAACTCCAGTGTATATTTGGTCTTGTGTTGTTGTCCTGCTGAAAGGTGAATTTATCTCCCAGTGTCTGGTGGAAAGCAGATTGAACTGTTTTAAAGTCACCATTGGCCTCATTGTGAAATTCCTGAGCGGTTTCCTTCCTCTTTGTCAACTGAGCTAGGAAGGACGCCTGTATCTTTGTAGTGACTGAGTGTATTGATACACCATCCAAAGTGTAATTAATAACTTCATCATTCTCAAAGGGATATTCCATGTCTGCTTTTTAAAATTTTTACCCATCTACCAATAGGTGCCCTTCTTTGTGAGGCATTTGAAAAACTCCCTGGTCTTTGTGGTTAAATCTGTGCTTGAAATTCCCTGCTCGACGGAGGGACCATACAGTTAATTGAATGTGATCATCCTTGAGATCTTTCTACAACTTCATTAGAGTCCACCTGTGGTAAATTCAATTGATTGGGCATTATTTGAAAAGGCACACACCTGTCTATACAAGGTCCCACAGTTGACAGCACATGTCAGAGCAAAAACCAAGCCATGAGGTCAAAGGAATTGTCCTTAGAGCTCCGAGACAGGATTGTCTCGAAGCACAGATCTGGGGAAGGGTACCAAAAAATGTCTGCAGCATTAAAGGTCCCCAAAAACACAGTGGCCATCATTCTTAAATGGAAGAAGTTTGGAATCACCAAGACTCTTCCTAGATCTGGCCGCCCGGGCCAAATTGAACAATCGGGGAAGGAGGGCCTTGGTCAGGGAGGTGACCAAGAACCCGATGGCCACTCTGACAGAGCTCCAGAGTTCCTCTGTGGAGATGGGAGAAATTTCCAGAAGGACAACCATCTCTGCAGCACTCCACCAATCAGGCCTTTATGGTAGAGTGGCCAGACAGAAGCTACTCCTCAGTAAAAGTCACATGACAGCCCGCTTGGAGTTTACCAAAAGGCACCTAAAGGACTCTCAGACCATGAGAAACAAGATTCTCTGGTCTGATGAAACCAAGATTGAACTTTTTGGCCTGAATGCGAAGCGTCACGTCTGTTGGAAACCAGGCACCACTCATCATGACCTGGCAGCATCATGCTGTGGGGATGTTTTTCAGCAGTAGAGACTGGGAGACTAGTCAGGATCGAGGGAAAGATGAACGGAGCAAAGTACAGAGAGATCCTTGATGAAAACCTGCTCCAGAGCGCTCAGGATCTCAGACTTGGGCGAAGGTTCACCTTCCAAAAGGACAAAGACCCGAAGGACACAGCCAAGACAATGCAGGAGTAGCTTCGGCACAAGTCTCTGAATGTCCTTGATTGGCCCAGCCAGAGCCCGGACTTAAACTCGATCAAGAGACCTGAAAATAGCTGTGCAGCGACACTCCCCATCCAACATGACAGAGCTTGAGAGAATCTGCAGAGAAAAATGGGAGAAACTCCCCAAATACAGGTGTGCCAAGCTTGTAGCGTCATACTGATGAGGGGATGTATATGTTTAAAGTAATGACTAAAGGATTCCACCCTGAAATCATATAATTGTATGAAATGTGTTAAGAGTCATAGTTCCATAATATGTGTGACTAGACCATTGAGTTACTATGTAGTAATGTGAGAGTTGAGAGAACAAAGGACAACAGGAAAGAGGCTCCTTCCAAGATCCCTCTAATCTGGGGAGGAGAGGAATGGCGAGAAACTGTCAAGGCGGGTAGAAAAGTGATAAAACTGTGTGTGTGTGTGTGTGTGTGTGTGTGTGTGTGTGTGTGTGTGTGTGTGTGTGTGTGTGTGTGTGTGTGTGTGTGTGTGTGTGTGTGTGTGTGTGTGTGTGTGTGTGTGTGTGTGTAAGTTGGTGGGGGTGGGAGTTATAAAATGACTGTCTTTGCATTTTTGACTTCAGAACGTTCTCTGAATAAACCTCGGGGATTGGTCAAAGCTTAAATAATTGTTTAGTTATCACGTACCCAAGAAGACTCAAGGCTGTAATCGCTACCAAAGGTGCTTCAACAAAGTATTGAGTAAAGGGTCTGAATACTTCTGTAAATGTATTTATATATTAAAAAAACATTTTTTTGCTAACATTTCATTAAAAAAATGTCACTTCTCCAGCTGACGGGACTCCCCCATGGGGTCTGGGCGTGTGCTCCATCATTGAACCAGCCAGCATGGATAGTTGCAGACCGGCAGTAGTATCTACGATGCACTGAATAAGCTACAATAAACTGGACAGGAGCAACAGCTAGGCTATACTTGGTGGCTCTGAGCTCATGGTGGCTCTGAGTCTGGGAATGCCCATAGCAACGGCTCTGCTTGGGCTGCTCTGCTCAGTGAAGAGACATGAGAGAGCAGTTACATGTAGCTGTTAGCTATATTTCGCTCAGACAAAATTCAAGGAACATTATTATTTTCTGTGAAATAATCTCTCGTCTTATATTTGACGAGGTTGAAGCACCTCTGACACCATGTTATGATCTTAGTCAGATATGACTGTACTGCACAGCAGAGCACATGCAAATGGCTCAGCTTCAAAATGTTAGTGATCAATTTAGTGATACCCGAGCCCTGCCCGTACCCTAGTTATTGATTAAAAATATAGACCCTACCCGGCCCTAAAGACCCTAACCTAAAGACCCTAACCTAAAGACCAGACCCTACCCGGCCCTAACCCGTCGGGCTCGGGTCGGGAAGTAGAGTTCTAGCTCTCGGCCCTGCCTTATATCAGTTTCTAAGAGTCCCGGGCAGAGTTTTGCAAGCAGGAGCAGGCAAGTAGTTCATGATTTGGCAACATCTTTCCTTACAAGCTGTCCCACAGCTTCACCACAATAGTGTCTATCTCCATTTTACTGTAGTCAATTTTGTTCTTCTTCGTTAACTGATTGCTCGTAATTCATAGGAATTCCCACCCAGTTGATTACTTTAAAATGGTGGAAGCCCTCAATGGCAATGTCCATGTTAAAATGGGTTATAACCATGATGAGTCTTCTATCTCTATGACAACAGGCACAACTCCAATATAAAGTTGTTTTTTCAAAGTTGTCAAAATGCCACGTGCTTCCAGGTGCTTCCATATCAGTGCATTCGTAACAACCTAATCATTAGAAAACTTATATTAGATAAAATAAGCCTCACGTAGCAAAGTAGTAATTCTGTTTTGTTGACCAAATTTGACACTCTCTCATTGACCTCTGTACAAAAATTCCTAAATTCTTGGGCTTATTCTTCATGGACAGAATTTGGGCAGAGTAAAACTTCTCACCTTGTCTCTTTCTTTGATGCCAGTATCTTTCTCTCATTCAGAAGCTCCCGGAGAGGTGTGTCTTGAGAGCATCGGAGGTCTATTCTCCTTCTTCCATTGAAGTGTTGTGTGTGTGTGTGTGTGTGTGTGTGTGTGTGTGTGTGTGTGTGTGTGCGTGCGTGCGTGCGTGCGTGTGTGTGAATGTGTGCGCATTACCATGTTACCGTGTTCCTTACATTTACATTTACATTTACATTTAAGTCATTTAGCAGACGCTCTTATCCATCCTTCACCTCTCTTGTGTTCATTGTCTCTTTTCTCCCAGTCAGTCAGCTGCAAATGCTGTGGTCTACAGTGTTTTCAGTCAACATCGTGTGTTTGTGTGTGTGTGGTCATCAACAGACTTGACCCAGATCTTCTCCATGGTATCAACACAAACACAATGCCTTTACTTATTTTCACATTGCTTCATCCTCCCTCTCCCATTTAGATGTTTACAGCTGTACAGCGGAGTAAACAACAATACATTTTTTTTGTCCTAACTAAGATAGGATCATTTTTATGTAAATCATGCATTGAGGTCAATGTGAGATGCGTACAAAAACTCGGGCTACACGTGCAAACTTAAGTTAGAACTCCAGACTTATTGAAGTAAGCAGAAAGCCTGAGTAAGAAATAAGAAAAAGATGGTGGTACCCTTCCCTTTCAGATAGAGTACCTGGAAGATTTGTTGTGTTCGTATTTCAAGCGTGATGAAAACACAGCTTTCTCAGACCATTGCTGAAATGTTCACTATGGGGGTCCTGAGTAAGGTGGTCGGTGGTGGTGTCCCCTATAGCGTTATAGCTGTCCCTTGATCTCTCCCAAACCACCACGACATGTGTCTGCTTTTACAGCTGCTGTCGTTTCCCAACACTCACTATCTCAGTGTGTGTGTATGTGTGTGTGTGTGTGTGTGTGTGTGTGTGTGTGTGTGTGTGTGTGTGTGTGTGTGTGTGTGTGTGTGTGTGTGTGTGTGTGTGTGTGTGTGTGTGTGTGTGTGTGTGTGTGTGTGTGTGTGTGTGTGTGTGTGTGTGTGTGTGGCCCTGCCATGGTCATTTTCACAACAGACTGCTCTAGGAGAGATTGGGACTGGGGGATTGTTCACAAACAACACCAGACCAGTCTGTTGTCAACAACATGATCGGTGGTGGCTGGAGGGCTCTTTAGTTGCCCACTAAAAGTAGTGCACTATATAGGAAATAGGTTATCATTCGGGACACAAGCAATGGCACAGTCATAGTGAAGCCTTTTCTCCTCCATACAAATACAGACCCAGACTAATGATGGGGCCTCATTTGTGTTCAAACCATCTGACTTTAATTTGAACCCAGTAGATCTTGTTTACTGTAGCATTATAAGGGAAAAGGGGTACCTAGTCAGTTGCACAACTGAATGCATTCAACCGAAATGTGTCGTCCGAATTAAACCAAACCCTCTGAATCAGAGATCCACGTCATCAGCGCCCAGGGAGCAGTTGTTGTTGGGGGTTAACTGCCTCAGGCAGTTGGCATAATGGCAGATCTTTCCACCTTGCCGGCTCAGGGATGTGAACCAGCGACCTTTCAGTTACTGGCCCAACACTCTTAACCTCTAGGGTACCTACTGCCCGCTGAGTACAAAAGACACTATACTGTTGTTATTGTTTTTGAACGTCAAATATATGGTCCATCTAACTAGAGGTCTTTGTTTAGAAGGGAGCATATAGAGGCTATACGTTAGAGGAGGGGGATGCAATGCAGGCTATACGTTAGAGGAGGGGGATGCAATGCAGGCTATATGTTAGAGGAGGGGGATGCAATGCAGGCTATATGTTAGAGGAGGGGGATGCAATGCAGGCTATACGTTAGAGGAGGGGGATGCAATGCAGGCTATATGTTAGAGGAGGGGGATGCAATGCAGGCTATATGTTAGAGGAGGGGGATGCAATGCAGGCTATATGTTAGAGGAGGGGGATGCAATGCAGGCTATATGTTAGAGGAGGGGGATGCAATGCAGGCTATACGTTAGAGGAGGGGGATGCAATGCAGGCTATATGTTAGAGGAGGGGGATGCAATGCAGACTATACGTTAGAGGGGGATGCAATGCAGGCAATATGTTAGAGGAGGGGGATGCAATGCAGGCTATATGTTAGAGGAGGGGGATGCAATGCAGGCTATACGTTAGAGGAGGGGGATGCAATGCAGGCTATACGTTAGAGGAGGGGGATGCAATGCAGGCTATATGTTAGAGGAGGGGGATGCAATGCAGGCTATACGTTAGAGGAGGGGGATGCAATGCAGGCTATACGTTAGAGGAGGGGGATGCAATGCAGGCTATACGTAGAGGAGGGGGATGCAATGCAGGCTATACGTTAGAGGAGGGGGATGCAATGCAGGCTATATGTTAGAGGAGGGGGATGCAATGCAGGCTATACGTTAGAGGAGGGGGATGCAATGCAGGCTATATGTTAGAGGAGGGGGATGCAATGCAGACTATACGTTAGAGGAGGGGGATGCAATGCAGGCTATACGTTAGAGGAGGGGGATGCAATGCAGGCTATATGTTAGAGGAGGGGGATGCAATGCAGGCTATATGTTAGAGGAGGGGGATGCAATGCAGGCTATACGTTAGAGGAGGGGGATGCAATGCAGGCTATACGTTAGAGGAGGGGGATGCAATGCAGGCTATATGTTAGAGGAGGGGGATGCAATGCAGGCTATACGTTAGAGGAGGGGGATGCAATGCAGGCTATATGTTAGAGGAGGGGGATGCAATGCAGGCTATACGTTAGAGGAGGGGAATGCAGGCTATATGTTAGAGGAGGGGGATGCAATGCAGGCTATATGTTAGAGGAGGGGGATGCAATGCAGGCTATATGTTAGAGGAGGGGGATGCAATGCAGGCTATATGTTAGAGGAGGGGGATGCAATGCAGACTATATGTTAGAGGAGGGGGATGCAATGCAGGCTATATGTTAGAGGAGGGGGATGCAATGCAGGCTATACGTTAGAGGAGGGGGATGCAATGCAGGCTATATGTTAGAGGAGGGGGATGCAATGCAGACTATACGTTAGAGGGGGATGCAATGCAGGCAATATGTTAGAGGAGGGGGATGCAATGCAGGCTATATGTTAGAGGAGGGGGATGCAATGCAGGCTATACGTTAGAGGAGGGGGATGCAATGCAGGCTATACGTTAGAGGAGGGGGATGCAATGCAGGCTATACGTTAGAGGAGGGGGATGCAATGTAGAATATACGTTAGAGGAGGGGGATGCAATGCAGGCTATATGTTAGAGGAGGGGGATGCAATGCAGGCTATATGTTAGAGGAGGGGGATGCAATGCAGACTATATGTGTCATGTTTTGTCTTTGATTATCATGTCTTGTCCCTGTGCTTCCCTCTGCTGGTCTTATTAGGTTCTTTCCCTCTTTCTATCCCTCTCTCTCCTCCTCCCTCTCTCCCTCTCCCGCTCTCTCTCTCTATCGTTCCGTTCCTGCTCCCAGCTGTTTCTCATTCTCCTAACGACCTCATTTACTCTTTCACACCTGTCCCCTATTTTGCCCTCTGATTAGAGTCCCTATTTCTCCCTTTGTTTTCCGCTTCTGTCTTTGTCGGATTCTTGTTTGAGGTTTGCTGCTCTGTGTCCTTGTGCCGCCCTGTCGTGTTTTTGCCTTTGTCAGATGCTGCGTGTGAGCAGGTGTCTATGTCAGCTACGGTCTGTGCCTTCCTGAAGCGACCTGCAGTCTGTGGTCGCGTCTCCAGTCGTTCCTCTCTACTGACGAGAGGTTTTTAGTTTCCTGTTTTGGATTTACCTTTGACAAGATCCAGGAGAATCATTGTTTGTTTAAAACTGGAATAAAGACTCTGTTTCTATTACGTCGCTTTTGGGTCCTCCTTCATCAGCATAACAGAAGAATCCGACCAAGAATGGACCCAGCGACTACGGATTCTCGCAAGACTGCCATCGAGATCCAGGGAGCAATGCTCGGCAGACACGAGCAGGAATTGTCTGCTGCTCGTCATGCCCTTGAGACCCTGGCCGCTCATGTCTCCGATCTCTCAGGACAGTTTCAGAGTCTTCGTCTCGTGCCACCAGCTACTTCCTGGTCTTCCAAGTCTCCGGAACCTAGGGTTAATAACCCACCTTGTTACTCTGGGCAGCCCACTGAGTGTCGCTCCTTTCTCACCCAGTGTGATATTGTGTTCTCGCTCCAGCCCAACACATACTCAGGAGAGAGAGCTCGGATCGCTTACGTCATATCGCTCCTTACTGGTCGGGCTCGGGAGTGGGGCACAGCTATCTGGGAGGCAAGGGCTGAGTGTTCTAACGTTTATCAGAACTTTAAGGAGGAGATGATACGCGTTTTTGATCGTTCTGTTTTTGGGAAGGAGGCTTCCAGGGTCCTGGCTTCCCTATGTCAAGGTGATCGATCCATAACGGATTACTCTATAGAGTTTCGCACTCTTGCTGCATCCAGTGACTGGAACGAGCCGGCGTTGCTCGCTCGTTTTCTGGAGGGACTTCACGCTGAGGTTAAGGATGAGATTCTCTCCCGGGAGGTTCCTTCCAGCGTGGACTCTTTGATTGCACTCGCCATCCGCATAGAACGACGGGTAGATCTTCGTCACCGAGCTCGTGGAAGAGAGCTCGCGTTAACGGTGTTTCCCCTCTCCGCATCTCAACCATCTTCTCCCATCAGCTCAGAGACTGAGCCCATGCAGCTGGGAGGTATTCGCATCTCGACTAAGGAGAGGGAACGGAGAATCACCAACCGCCTTTGTCTCTATTGCGGTTCTGCTGGACATTTTGTCATGTCATGTCCAGTAAAAGCCAGAGCTCATCAGTAAGCGGAGGGCTACTGGTGAGCGCTACTACTCAGGTCTCTCCATCAAGATCCTGTACTACCTTGTCGGTCCATCTACGCTGGACCGGTTCGGCTGCTTCCTGCAGTGCCTTGATAGACTCTGGGGCTGAGGGTTGTTTTATGGACGAAGCATGGGCTCGGAAACATGACATTCCTCTCAGACAGTTAGGGAGGCCCACGCCCATGTTCGCCTTAGATGGTAGTTCTCTCCCCAGTATCAGATGTGAGACACTACCTTTAACCCTCACAGTATCTGGTAACCACAGTGAGACCATTTCTTTTTTGATTTTTCGTTCACCTTTTACACCTGTTGTTTTGGGTCATCCCTGGCTAGTATGTCATAATCCTTCTATTAATTGGTCTAGTAATTCTATCCTATCCTGGAACGTTTCTTGTCATGTGAAGTGTTTAATGTCTGCTATCCCTCCTGTTTCTTGTGTCCCCTCTACTCAGGAGGAACCTGGTGATTTGACAGGAGTGCCGGAGGAACATCATGATCTACGCACGGTCTTCAGTCGGTCCAGAGCCAACTCTCTTCCTCCTCACCGGTCGTATGATTGTTGTATTGATCTCCTTCCGGGGACCACTCCCCCTCGGGGTAGACTATACTCTCTTTCGGCTCCCGAACGTAAGGCTCTCGAGGATTATCTGTCTGTTTCTCTCGACGCCGGTACCGTGGTGCCTTCTTCCTCTCCCGCCGGAGCGGGGTTTTTCTTTGTTAAGAAGAAGGACGGCACTCTGCGCCCCTGCGTGGATTATCGAGGGCTGAATGACATAACGGTTAAGAATCGTTATCCGCTTCCCCTTATGTCGTCAGCCTTCGAGATGCTGCAGGGAGCCAGGTTCTTTACTAAGTTGGACCTTCGTAACGCTTACCATCTCGTACGCATCAGAGAGGGGGACGAGTGGAAAACGGCGTTTAACACTCCGTTAGGGCATTTTGAATACCGGGTTCTGCCGTTCGGTCTCTCTAATGCTCCAGCTGTCTTTCAGGCATTAGTTAATGATGTACTGAGAGACATGCTGAACATCTTTGTTTTCGTTTACCTTGACGATATCCTGATTTTTTCACCGTCACTCGAGATTCATGTTCAGCACGTTCGACGTGTACTCCAGCGCCTTTTAGAGAATTGTCTCTACGTGAAGGCTGAGAAGTGCGCCTTTCATGTCTCCTCTGTCACTTTTCTTGGTTCTGTTATTTCCGCTGAAGGCATTCAGATGGATCCCGCTAAGGTCCAGGCTGTCAGCGATTGGCCCGTTCCTAAGTCACGTGTCGAGTTGCAGCGCTTTCTCGGTTTCGCTAATTTCTATCGGCGTTTCATTCGTAATTTCGGTCAAGTGGCTGCCCCTCTCACAGCTCTGACTTCTGTCAAGACTTGCTTTAAGTGGTCCGGTTCCGCCCAGGGAGCTTTTGATCTCCTCAAGAAGCGTTTTACATCCGCTCCTATCCTTGTTACTCCTGACGTCACTAAACAATTTATTGTCGAGGTTGACGCTTCGGAGGTGGGCGTGGGAGCCATTCTGTCCCAGCGCTTCCAGTCTGACGATAAGGTTCATCCTTGCGCTTACTTTTCTCATCGCCTGTCGCCATCGGAACGCAACTATGATGTGGGTAACCGCGAACTGCTCGCTATCCGCTTAGCCATAGGCGAATGGCGACAGTGGTTGGAGGGGGCGACCGTTCCTTTTGTCGTTTGGACTGACCATAAGAACCTTGAGTACATCCGTTCTGCCAAACGACTTAATGCACGTCAAGCTCGTTGGGCGTTGTTTTTCGCTCGTTTCGAGTTCGTGATTTCCTATCGCCCGGGAAATAAGAACACCAAGCCTGATGCCTTATCCCGTCTCTTTAGTTCTTCTGTGGTTTCTACCGACCCCGAGGGGATTCTCCCTGAAGGGCGTGTTGTCGGGTTGACTGTCTGGGGAATTGAGAGACAGGTAAAGCAAGCACTCACTCACACTGCGTCGCCGCGCGCTTGTCCTAGTAACCTTCTGTTTGTTCCTGTCTCTACTCGTCTGGCTGTTCTTCAGTGGGCTCATTCTGCCAAGTTAGCTGGCCACCCCGGTGTTCGGGGTACGCTTGCTTCTATTCGCCAGCGGTTTTGGTGGCCTACTCAGGAGCGAGACACGCGCCGTTTCGTGGCTGCTTGTTCGGACTGCGCGCAGACTAAGTCAGGTAACTCTCCTCCTGCCGGTCGTCTCAGACCGCTTCCCATTCCTTCTCGACCATGGTCTCACATCGCCTTAGACTTTATTACCGGTCTGCCTTCGTCTGCGGGGAAGACTGTGATTCTTACGGTTATCGATAGGTTCTCTAAGGCGGCACATTTCATTCCCCTCGCTAAGCTTCCTTCCGCTAAGGAGACGGCACAAATTATCATTGAGAATGTGTTCAGAATTCATGGCCTCCCGTTAGACGCCGTTTCAGACAGAGGTCCGCAATTCACGTCACAGTTTTGGAGGGAGTTCTGTCGTTTGATCGGTGCTTCCGTCAGTCTCTCTTCCGGGTTTCATCCCCAGTCTAACGGTCAAGCAGAAAGGGCCAATCAGTCGATTGGTCGCATTTTACGCAGCCTTTCGTTTCGAAACCCTGCGTCTTGGGCAGAACAGCTCCCCTGGGCTGAGTACGCTCACAACTCGCTTCCTTCGTCTGCTACCGGGCTATCTCCGTTTCAGAGTAGTCTTGGTTACCAGCCTCCTCTGTTCTCGTCCCAGCTCGCCGAGTCCAGCGTTCCCTCCGCTCAGGCTTTTGTCCAACGTTGTGAGCGCACTTGGAGGAGGGTCAGGTCTGCACTTTGCCGTTACAGGGCGCAGACTGTGAGAGCCGCCAATAAACGTAGGATTAAGAGTCCTAGGTATTGTCGCGGTCAGAGAGTGTGGCTTTCCACTCGTAACCTTCCCCTTACGACAGCTTCTCGCAAGTTGACTCCGCGGTTCATTGGTCCGTTCCGTGTCTCTCAGGTCGTCAATCCTGTCGCTGTGCGACTGCTTCTTCCGCGACATCTTCGTCGCGTCCACCCTGTCTTCCATGTCTCTTGTGTCAAGCCTTTTCTTCGCGCTCCCGTTCGTCTTCCCTCCCCCCCTCCCGTCCTTGTCGAGGGCGCTCCTATTTACAAGGTACGGAAGATCATGGACATGCGTTCTCGGGGACGTGGTCACCAGTACTTAGTGGATTGGGAGGGTTACGGTCCTGAGGAGAGGAGTTGGGTTCCATCTCGGGACGTGCTGGACCGTTCGTTGATTGATGATTTCCTTCGTTGCCGCCAGGGTTCCTCCTCGAGTGCGCCAGGAGGCGCTCGGTGAGTGGGGGGGTACTGTCATGTTTTGTCTTTGATTATCATGTCTTGTCCCTGTGCTTCCCTCTGCTGGTCTTATTAGGTTCTTTCCCTCTTTCTATCCCTCTCTCTCCTCCTCCCTCTTTCCCTCTCCCGCTCTCTCTCTCTATCGTTCCGTTCCTGCTCCCAGCTGTTTCTCATTCTCCTAACGACCTCATTTACTCTTTCACACCTGTCCCCTATTTTGCCCTCTGATTAGAGTCCCTATTTCTCCCTTTGTTTTCCGCTTCTGTCTTTGTCGGATTCTTGTTTGAGGTTTGCTGCTCTGTGTCCTTGTGCCGCCCTGTCGTGTTTTTGCCTTTGTCAGATGCTGCGTGTGAGCAGGTGTCTATGTCAGCTACGGTCTGTGCCTTCCTGAAGCGACCTGCAGTCTGTGGTCGCGTCTCCAGTCGTTCCTCTCTACTGACGAGAGGTTTTTAGTTTCCTGTTTTGGATTTACCTTTGATAAGATCCAGGAGAATCATTGTTTGTTTAAAACTGGAATAAAGACTCTGTTTCTATTACGTCGCTTTTGGGTCCTCCTTCATCAGCATAACAATATGTTAGAGGAGGGGGATGCAATGCAGGCTATACGTTAGAGGAGGGGGATGCAATGCAGGCTATACGTTAGAGGAGGGGGAGCAATGCAGGCTATACGTTAGAGGAGGGGGATGCAATGCAGGCTATACGTTAGAGGAGGGGGATGCAATGCAGACTATATGTTAGAGGAGGGGGATGCAATGCAGGCTATATGTTAGAGGAGGGGGATGCAGGCTATATGTTAGAGGAGGGGGATGCAGGCTATATGTTAGAGGAGGGGGATGCAGCCTATACGTTAGAGGAGGGGGATGCAATGCAGGCTATATGTTAGAGGAGGGGGATGCAATGCAGGCTATACGTTAGGGGAGGGGGATGCAATGCAGGCTATACGTTAGAGGAGGGGGATGCAATGCAGACTATACGTTAGAGGAGGGGGATGCAATGCAGGCTATATGTTAGAGGAGGGGGATGCAATGCAGGCTATATGTTAGAGGAGGGGGATGCAATGCAGGCTATATGTTAGAGGAGGGGGATGCAATGCAGGCTATATGTTAGAGGAGGGGGATGCAATGCAGGCTATATGTTAGAGGAGGGGGATGCAATGCAGACTATACGTTAGAGGGGGATGCAATGCAGGCTATACGTTAGAGGAGGGGGATGCAGGCTTTACGTTAGAGGATTGGGTTGCAGGCTATATGTTAGAGGAGGAGGATGCAGGCTATATGTTAGAGGAGGCAGGCTATATGTTACATGAGTAGGATTTATGCTACACGTTAGAGGAGGTGGATGCAGGCTATATGTTAGAGGAGGCAGGCTTTATGTTAGAGGATGAGGATGCAGAATATCTGTTAGAGGAGGGAGGATGCAGGCTATATGTTAGAGGAGGAGGATGCAGGCTATATGTTAGAGGAGGGGATGCAGGCTAATGTTAGAGGAGGCAGGCTAAATGATAGAGGAGGAGGATGCAGGCTATACGTTAGAGGAGGAGGATGCAGGCAATATGTTAGAGGAGGAGGATGCAGGCTACTTGTTAGAGGAGGAGGAGGATGCAGGCTATATGTTAGAGGAGAGGGATTCAGGATATATATTAGAGGAGGCCGGCTATATGTTAGAGGAGGACGATGCAGTTTATACATTTGAGGATGGGGATGCAGGCTAATATTAGAGGAGGCTGGCTATATGTTAGAGGAGAGGGATGCAGGCTATATGTTAGGGGAGGAGGATGCAGGCTATATGTTAGAGGAGGAGGATGCAGGCTATATGTTAGATGAGGAGGATGCAGGCTATATGTTAGAGGAGGAGGAGGCAGGCTATATGTTAGAGGAGGATGATGCAGGCTATATGTTAGAGGAGGATGTTGCAGGCTATATGTTAGAGGAGGAGGATGCAGGCTATATGTTAGAGGATGGGGATGCAGGCTATATGTAAGAGGAGGAGGAGGCAGGCTATATGTTAGAGGAGGGGGATGCAGGCTATATGTTAGAGGAGGAGGATACAGGCTATATGTTAGAGGAGGGGGATGCAGGCTATATGTTAGAGGAGGAGGAGGCAGGATATATGTTAGAGGAGGAGGAGGCAGGCTATATGTTAGAGGAGGGGGATGCAGGCTATATGTTAGAGGAGGAGGAGGCAGGCTATATGTTAGAGGAGGGGGATGCAGGCTATTTGTTAGAGGAGGAGGATGCAGGCTAAATGTTAGAGGAGGAGGATGCAGGCTATACGTTAGAGGAGGAGGATGCAGGCTATATGTTAGAGAAGGGGGAGGCAGGCTATATGTTAGAGGAGGAGGAGGCAGGCTATATGTTAGAGGAGGAGGATGCAGGCTATATGTTAGAGAAGGGGGAGGCAGGCTATATGTTAGAGGAGGAAGAGGCAGGCTATATGTTAGAGGAGGAGGAGGCAGGCTATATGTTAGAGGAGGCAGGCTTTGTGTTGGAGGAGGGGGATGCAGGCTAAATGTTAGAGGAGGAGGAGGCAGGCTATACGTTAGAGGAGCAGGAGGCAGGCTATGTGTTAGAGGAGGAGGAGGCAGGCTATATGTTAGAGGAGGAGGAGGCAGGCTATATGTTAGAGGAGGGGGATGCAGGCTATATGTTAGAGGAGGAGGAGGCAGGCTATATGTTAGAGGAGGGGGATGCAGGCTATATGTTAGAGGAGGAGGAGGCAGGCTATATGTTAGAGGAGGGGGATGCAGGCTATATGTTAGAGGAGGGGAATGCAGGCTATACGTTAGAGGAGGGGGATGCAGGCTATATGTTAGAGGAGGAGGAGGCAGGCTATATGTTAGAGGAGGAGGAGATAGGCTATATGTTTAAGGAGGAGGAGGCAGGCTATATGTTAGAGGAGGGGGATGCAGGCTATACGTTAGAGGAGGGGGATGCAGGCTATATGTTAGAGGAGGAGGAGGCAGGCTATATGTTAGAGGAGGAAGAGGCAGGCTATATGTTAGAGGAGGAGGAGGCAGGCTATATGTTAGAGGAGGGGAATGCAGGCTATACGTTAGAGGAGGGGGATGCAGGCTATATGTTAGAGGAGGAGGAGGCAGGCTATATGTTAGAGGAGCGGAATGCAGGCTATACGTTAGAGGAGGGGGATGCAGGCTATATGTTAGAGGAGGAGGAAGCAGGCTATATGTTAGAGGAGGAGGAGGCAGGCTATATGTTAGAGGAGGGGGATGCAGGCTATATGTTAGAGGAGGAGGAGGCAGGCTATATGTTAGAGGAGGGGGATGCAGGCTATACGTTAGAGGATGCAGGCTATACGTTAGAGGAGGAGGATGCAGGCTATACGTTAGAGGAGGGGGATGCAGGCCACACGTGAGAGGAGGAGGAGGATGCAGGCTATATGTTAGAGGAGGAGGAGGCAGGCTATATGTTAGAGGAGGAGGAGGATGCAGGCTATATGTTAGAGGAGGGGGATGCAGGCTACATGTTAGAGGAGGAGGAGGCAGGCTATTTTAGAGGAGGAGGAGGAGGCAGGCTGTATGTTAGAGGAGGGGGATGCAGGCTACATGTTAGAGGAGGAGGAGGATGAAGGCTATATCTTAGAGGAGGGGGATGCAGGCTATATGTTAGAGGAGGTAGGTTATGTGTTAGAGGAGATTGATGAAGGCTATATGTTAGAGGAGGGGGATGCAGGCTATATGTTACAGGAGGGGAATGCAGGCTATATGTTGGAGGAGGAGGATGCAGGCTATATGTTAGAGGAGGGAGGTTATGTGTTAGAGGAGAGGGATGCAGGATATATGTTAGAGGAGAGGGATACAGGCTATATGTTAAAGGAGGCAGAGTATATGTTAGAGGAGGGGGATGCAGGCTATATTTTTTAGGAAGGGGATGCAGGCTATATGTTAGAGGCGATAGAATGCGGGCTTTATGTTAGAGGAGGGAAAATGCAGGCTATATGTTAGAGGAGGAGGATGCAGGCTATACGTTAGAGTAGGGGGATGCAGGCTATATGTTAGAGGAGGCAGGCTATACGTTAGAGGAGGAGAATGCAGGCTATATGTTAGAGGAGGGGGAGGCAGGCTATATGTTAGAGGAGGAGGAGGCATTCTATATGTTAGAGGAGGGGGATGCAGGCTACATGTTAGAGGAGGAGGAGGATGCAGGCTATATGTTAGAGGAGGAGGAGGCAGGCTATATGTTAGAGGAGGAGGAGGCAGGCTATATGTTAGAGGAGGGGGATGCAGGCTACATGTTAGAGGAGGAGGAGGCAGGCTATATGTTAGGGGAGGAGGAGGAGGCAGGCTATATGTTAGAGGAGGAGGAGGCAGGCAATATGTTAGAGGAGGCAGGCTATATGTTAGAGGAGGGGGATGCAGGCTACATGTTAGAGGAGGAGGAGGATGCAGGCTATATGTTAGAGGAGGAGGAGGCAGGCTACATGTTAGAGGAGGAGGAGGAGGCAGGCTATATGTTAGAGGAGGGGGATGCAGGCTATATGTTAGAGGAGGAGGAGGCAGGCTATATGTTAGAGGAGGAGGAGGAGGCAGGCTATATGTTAGAGGAGGAGGATGCTGGCTATATGTTAGAGGAGGCAGGCTATATGTTAGAGGAGGAAGAGGAGGCAGGCTATATGTTAGAGGAGGAGGAGGAGGCAGGCTATATGATAGAGGAGGAGGAGGCAGGCTATATGTTAGAGGAGGCAGGCTATACGTTCGAGGAGGGGGATGCAGGCTATATGTTAGAGGAGGGGGTTGCAGGCTATATGTTAGAGGAGGAGGAGGCAGGCTATATGTTAGAGGAGGAGGAGGTAGGCTATATGTTAGAGGAGGAGGAGGCAGGCTATATGTTAGAGGAGGAGGAGGCAGGCTATATGTTAGAGGAGGAGGAGGCAGGCTATGTGTTAGAGGAGGAGGAGGCAGGCTATATGTTAGAGGAGGAGGAGGCAGGCTATGTGTTAGAGGAGGAGGAGGCAGGCTATATGTTAGAGGAGGAGGAGGCAGGCTATGAGTTAGAGGAGGAGGAGGCAGGCTATATGTTAGAGGAGGAGGAGGCAGGCTATATGTTAGAGGAGGAGGAGGCAGGCTATGTGTTAGAGGAGGAGGATGCAGGCTATATGTTAGAGGAGGAGGAGGCAGGCTATATGTTAGAGGAGGAGGATGCAGGCTATATGTTAGAGGAGGAGGATGCAGGCTATATGTTAGAGGAGGGGGATGCAGGCTATATGTCAGAGGAGGAGGATGCAGGCTATATGTTAGAGGATGGGGATGCAGGCTATATGTTAGAGGAGGAGGAGGCAGGCTATATGTTAGAGGAGGGGGATGCAGGCTATATGTTAGAGGAGGAGGAGGAAGGCTACATGTTAGAGAAGGGGGATGCAGGCTATATGTTAGAGGAGGAGGAGGCAGGCTATATGTTAGAGAAGGGGGATGCAGGCTATATGTTAGAGGAGGGGGATGCAGGCTATATGTTAGAGGAGGAGGAAGCAGGCTATATGTTAGAGAAGGGGGATGCAGGCTATATGTTAGAGGAGGAGGAGGCAGGCTTTATGTTAGAGAAGGGGGATGCAGGCTATATGTTAGAGGAGGAGGAGGCAGGCTATATGTTAGAGGAGGAGGAGGCAGGCTATATGTTAGAGAAGGGGGATGCAGGCTATATGTTAGAGGAGGGGGATGCAGGCTATATGTTAGAGGAGGAGGAGGCATTCTATATGTTAGAGGAGGAGGAGGCAGGCTACTTGTTAGAGGAGGAGGAGGCAGGTTATGTGTTAGAGGAGGAGGAGGCAGTCTATATGTTAGAGGAGGAGGAGGCAGGCTATATGTTAGAGGAGGAGGAGGCAGGCTATGTGTTAGAGGAGGAGGAGGCAGGCTATATGTTAGAGGAGGAGGAGGCAGGCTATGTGTTAGAGGAGGAGGAGGCAGGCTATATGTTAGAGGAGGAGGAGGCAGGCTATGTGTTAGAGGAGGAGGAGGCAGGCTATATGTCAGAGGAGGTGGAGGCAGGCTATATGTTAGAGGAGGAGGAGGCAGGCTATGTGTTAGAGGAGGAGGAGGCAGGCTATATGTTAGAGGAGGAGGATGCAGGCTATATGTTAGAGGAGGAGGATGCAGGCTATATGTTAGAGGAGAGGGTTGCAGGATATATGTTAGAGGAGAGGGATACAGGCTATATGTTAGAGGAGGAGGAGGCAGGCTATATTTTTTAGGAAGGGGATGCAGGCTATATGTTAGAGGAGGCAGAGTATATGTTAGAGGAGGGGGATGCAGGCTATATTTTTTAGGAAGGGGATGCAGGCTATATGTTAGAGGAGGGGAATGCAGGCTATATGTTAGAGGAGGAGGATGCAGGCTATATGTTAGAGGAGGAGGAGGCAGGCTATATGTTAGAGGAGGAGGATGCAGGCTATATGTTAGAGGAGGGAGGTTATGTGTTAGAGGAGAGGGTTGCAGGATATATGTTAGAGGAGAGGGATACAGGCTATATGTTAGAGGAGGCAGAGTATATGTTAGAGGAGGGGGATGCAGGCTATATTTTTTAGGAAGGGGATGCAGGCTATATGTTAGAGGAGATAGAATGCGGGCTTTATGTTAGAGGAGGGAAAATGCAGGCTATATGTTAGAGGAGGAGGATGCAGGCTATACGTTAGAGTAGGGGGATGCAGGCTATATGTTAGAGGAGGCAGGCTATATGTTAGAGGAGAAAGGCTATGTGTTAGAGGAGATAGAATGTGGGCATTATGTTAGAGGAGGGAAAATGCAGGCTATATGTTAGAGGAGGAGGATGCAGGCTATACGTTAGAGTAGGGGGATGCAGGCTATATGTTAGAGGAGGAGGCTATATGTTAGATGAGGAGGATGTATGCTACACGTTAGAGGAGGTGGATGCAGGCTATATGTTAGAGGAGGCAGGCTATATGTTAGAGGAGGCAGGCTTTATGTTAGAGGAGAAGGATGCAGGCTATATGTTAGAGGAGGGATATTCAGGATATATATTAGAGAAGGCCGATGCATGCTATATGTAAGAGGAGGAGGATGCAGGCTATATGTTAGAGGAGGAGGATGCAGGCTATATGTTAGAGGAGGAGGAGGCAGGCTATATGTTAGAGGAGGCAGGCTATATGTTAGAAGAAGGGGATGCAGGCTCTATGTTAGAGGAGGGGGATGCAGGCTATATGTTAGAGGAGGGGGATGCAGGCTATATGTTACAGAAGGCGGATGCAGGCTATATGTTAGAGGAGGGGGATGCAGGCTATATGTTAGAGGAGGAGGAGGCAGGCTATATGTTAGAGAAGAGGGATGCATGCTATATGTTAGAGGAGGAGGAGGCAGGCTATATGTTAGAGGAGGGGGATGCAGGCTATATGTGAGAGGAGGAGGAGGCAGGCTATATGTTAGAGGAGGAGGAGGCAGGCTATATGTTAGAGAAGGGGGATGCAGGCTATGTGTTAGAGGAGGGGGATGCAGGCTATATGTTAGAGGAGGAGGAGGCAGGCTATATGTTAGAGGAGGAGGAGGCAGGCTATATTTTAGAGAAGGGGGATGCAGGCTATATGTTAGAGGAGGGGGATGCAGGCTATATGTTAGAGGAGGAGGAGGCAGGCTACATGTTAGAGAAGGGGTATGCAGGCTATATGTTAGAGGAGGACGAGGCAGGCTATATGTTAGAGAAGGTGGATGCAGGCTATATGTTAGAGGAGGAGGAGGAGGAGGAGGAGGGGGAGGAGGCAGGCTATATGTTAGAGAAGGGGGATGCAGGCTATATGTTAGAGGAGGGGGATGCAGGCTATATGTTAGAGGAGGAGGAGGCAGGCTACATGTTAGAGGAGACAGGCTATATGTTAGAGGAGGAGGAGGAGGCAGGCTATATGTTAGAGGAGAAGGAGGAGGCAGGCTATATGTTAGAGGAGGAGGAGGAGGCAGGCTATATGTTAGAGGAGGAGGATGCAGGCGATATGTTAGAGGAGGCAGGATATATGTTAGAGGAGGAAGAGGAGGCAGGCTATATGTTAGAGGAGGAGGAGGCAGGCTATATGATAGAGGAGGAGGAGGCAGGCTATATGTTAGAGGAGGCAGGCTATACGTTCGAGGAGGGGGATGCAGGCTATATGTTAGAGGAGGGGGTTGCAGGCTATATGTTAGAGGAGGAGGAGGCAGGCTATATGTTAGAGGAGGAGGAGGTAGGCTATATGTTAGAGGAGGAGGAGGCAGGCTATATGTTAGAGGAGGAGGAGGCAGGCTATGTGTTAGAGGAGGAGGAGGCAGGCTATATGTTAGAGGAGGAGGAGGCAGGCTATGTGTTAGAGGAGGAGGAGGCAGGCTATATGTTAGAGGAGGAGGAGGCAGGCTATATGTTAGAGGAGGAGGAGGCAGGCTATGTGTTAGAGGAGGAGGAGGCAGGCTATATGTTAGAGGAGGAGTATGCAGGCTATATGTTAGAGGAGGAGGAGGCAGGCTATATGTTAGAGAAGGGGGATGCAGGCTATATGTTAGAGGAGGAGGAGGCAGGCTACATGTCAGAGAAGGGGGATGCAGGCTATATGTTAGAGGAGGAGGAGGCAGGCTACATGTTAGAGAAGGGGGATGCAGGCTATATGTTAGAGGAGGAGGAGGCAGGCTATATGTTAGAGGAGGGGGTTGCAGGCTATATGTTAGAGGAGGAGGAGGCAGGCAATATGTTAGAGGAGGAGGAGGCAGGCTATATGTTCGAGGAAGATGATGCAGTTTATACGTTAGAGGAGGAGGATGCAGGCTATACGTTAGAGGAGGGGGATGCAGGCTATATGTTAGAGGAGGAGGAGGCAGGCTATATGTTAGAGGAGGGGGATGCAGGCTATATGTTAGAGGAGGAGGAGGCAGGCTATATGTTAGAGAAGGGGGATGCAGGCTATATGTTAGAGGAGGAGGAGGCAGGCTATATGTTAGAGAAGGGGGATGCAGGCTATATGTTAGAGGAGGAGGAGGCAGGCTATATGTTAGAGGAGGAGGAGGCAGGCTATATGTTAGAGAAGGGGGATGCAGGCTAAATGTTAGAGGAGGGGGATGCAGGCTATATGTTAGAGGAGGAGGAGGCAGGCTATATGTTAGACGAGGAGGAGGCAGGCTACTTGTTAGAGGAGGAGGAGGCAGGCTATGTGTTAGAGGAGGAGGAGGCAGGCTATATTTTAGAGGAGGAGGAGGCAGGCTATATGTTAGAGGAGGAGGAGGCAGGCAATGTGTTAGAGGAGGAGGAGGCATTCTATATGTTAGAGGAGGAAGAGGCAGGCTATATGTTAGAGGAGGAGGAGGCAGGCTACTTGTTAGAGGAGGAGGAGGCAGGCTATATGTTAGAGGAGGAGGAGGCAGGCTATATGTTAGAGGAGGAGGAGGCAGGCTATATGTTAGAGGAGGAGGAGGCAGGCTATGTGTTAGAGGAGGAGGAGGCAGGCTATATGTTAGAGGAGGAGGAGGCAGGCTATGTGTTAGAGGAGGAGGAGGTAGGCTATATGTTAGAGGAGGAGGAGGCAGGCTATATGTTAGAGGAGGAGGAGGCAGGCTATGTGTTAGAGGAGGAGGAGGCAGGCTATATGTTAGAGGAGGAGGAGGCAGGCTATGTGTTAGAGGAGGAGGAGGCAGGCTATATGTTAGAGGAGGAGGAGGCAGGCTATATGTTAGAGGAGGAGGAGGCAGGCTATGTGTTAGAGGAGGAGGAGGCAGGCTATATGTTAGAGGAGGAGGATGCAGGCAATATGTTAGAGGAGGAGGAGGCAGGCTATTGGTTAGAGAAGGGGGATGCAGGCTATATGTTAGAGGAGGAGGAGGCAGGCTACATGTCAGAGAAGGGGGATGCAGGCTATATGTTAGAGGAGGAGGAGGCAGGCTACATGTTAGAGAAGGGGGATGCAGGCTATATGTTAGAGGAGGAGGAGGCAGGCTATATATTAGAGGAGGGGGTTGCAGGCTATATGTTAGAGGAGGAGGAGGCAGGCTATATGTTAGAGGAGGAGGAGGCAGGCTATATGTTCGAGGAAGATGATGCAGTTTATACGTTAGAGGAGGAGGATGCAGGCTATACGTTAGAGGAGGGGGATGCAGGCTATATGTTAGAGGAGGAGGAGGCAGGCTATATGTTAGAGGAGGGGGATGCAGGCTATATGTTAGAGGAGGAGGAGGCAGGCTATATGTTAGAGAAGGGGGATGCAGGCTATATGTTAGAGGAGGAGGAGGCAGGCTATATGTTAGAGAAGGGGGATGCAGGCTATATGTTAGAGGAGGAGGAGGCAGGCTATATGTTAGAGGAGGAGGAGGCAGGCTATATGTTAGAGAAGGGGGATGCAGGCTAAATGTTAGAGGAGGGGGATGCAGGCTATATGTTAGAGGAGGAGGAGGCAGGCTATATGTTAGAGGAGGAGGAGGCAGGCTACTTGTTAGAGGAGGAGGAGGCAGGCTATGTGTTAGAGGAGGAGGAGGCAGGCTATATTTTAGAGGAGGAGGAGGCAGGCTATATGTTAGAGGAGGAGGAGGCAGGCTACTTGTTAGAGGAGGAGGAGGCAGGCTATGTGTTAGAGGAGGAGGAGGCAGGCTATATTTTAGAGGAGGAGGAGGCAGGCTATATGTTAGAGGAGGAGGAGGCAGGCAATGTGTTAGAGGAGGAGGAGGCATTCTATATGTTAGAGGAGGAAGAGGCAGGCTATATGTTAGAGGAGGAGGAGGCAGGCTACTTGTTAGAGGAGGAGGAGGCAGGCTATATGTTAGAGGAGGAGGAGGCAGGCTATATGTTAGAGGAGGAGGAGGCAGGCTATATGTTAGAGGAGGAGGAGGCAGGCTATGTGTTAGAGGAGGAGGAGGCAGGCTATATGTTAGAGGAGGAGGAGGCAGGCTATGTGTTAGAGGAGGAGGAGGTAGGCTATATGTTAGAGGAGGAGGAGGCAGGCTATATGTTAGAGGAGGAGGAGGCAGGCTATGTGTTAGAGGAGGAGGAGGCAGGCTATATGTTAGAGGAGGAGGAGGCAGGCTATGTGTTAGAGGAGGAGGAGGCAGGCTATATGTTAGAGGAGGAGGAGGCAGGCTATATGTTAGAGGAGGAGGAGGCAGGCTATGTGTTAGAGGAGGAGGAGGCAGGCTATATGTTAGAGGAGGAGGATGCAGGCTATATGTTAGAGGAGGAGGAGGCAGGCTATTGGTTAGAGAAGGGGGATGCAGGCTATATGTTAGAGGAGGAGGAGGCAGGCTACATGTCAGAGAAGGGGGATGCAGGCTATATGTTAGAGGAGGAGGAGGCAGGCTACATGTTAGAGAAGGGGGATGCAGGCTATATGTTAGAGGAGGAGGAGGCAGGCTATATGTTAGAGGAGGGGGTTGCAGGCTATATGTTAGAGGAGGAGGAGGCAGGCTATATGTTAGAGGAGGAGGAGGCAGGCTATATGTTCGAGGAAGATGATGCAGTTTATACGTTAGAGGAGGAGGATGCAGGCTATACGTTAGAGGAGGGGGATGCAGGCTATATGTTAGAGGAGGAGGAGGCAGGCTATATGTTAGAGGAGGGGGATGCAGGCTATATGTTAGAGGAGGAGGAGGCAGGCTATATGTTAGAGAAGGGGGATGCAGGCTATATGTTAGAGGAGGAGGAGGCAGGCTATATGTTAGAGAAGGGGGATGCAGGCTATATGTTAGAGGAGGAGGAGGCAGGCTATATGTTAGAGGAGGAGGAGGCAGGCTATATGTTAGAGAAGGGGGATGCAGGCTAAATGTTAGAGGAGGGGGATGCAGGCTATATGTTAGAGGAGGAGGAGGCAGGCTATATGTTAGAGGAGGAGGAGGCAGGCTACTTGTTAGAGGAGGAGGAGGCAGGCTATGTGTTAGAGGAGGAGGAGGCAGGCTATATTTTAGAGGAGGAGGAGGCAGGCTATATGTTAGAGGAGGAGGAGGCAGGCAATGTGTTAGAGGAGGAGGAGTCATTCTATATGTTAGAGGAGGAAGAGGCAGGCTATATGTTAGAGGAGGAGGAGGCAGGCTACTTGTTAGAGGAGGAGGAGGCAGGCTATATGTTAGAGGAGGAGGAGGCAGGCTATATGTTAGAGGAGGAGGAGGCAGGCTATATGTTAGAGGAGGAGGAGGCAGGCTATGTGTTAGAGGAGGAGGAGGCAGGCTATATGTTAGAGGAGGAGGAGGCAGGCTATGTGTTAGAGGAGGAGGAGGCAGGCTATATGTTAGAGGAGGAAGAGGCAGGCTATATGTTAGAGGAGGAGGAGGCAGGCTATGTGTTAGAGGAGGAGGAGGCAGGCTATATGTTAGAGGAGGAGGATGCAGGCTATATGTTAGAGGAGGAGGAGGCAGGCTATATGTTAGAGAAGGGGGATGCAGGCTATATGTTAGAGGAGGAGGAGGCAGGCTATATGTTAGAGGAGGAGGATGCAGGCTATATGTTAGAGAAGGGGGATGCAGGCTATATGTTAGAGGAGGAGGAGGCAGGCTACATGTTAGAGAAGGGGGATGCAGGCTATATGTTAGAGGAGGAGGAGGCAGGCTACATGTTAGAGAAGGGGGATGCAGGCTATATGTTAGAGGAGGAGGAGGCAGGCTACATGTTAGAGAAGGGGGATGCAGGCTATATGTTAGAGGAGGGGGTTGCAGGCTATATGTTAGAGGAGGAGGAGGCAGGCTATATGTTAGAGGAGGGGGATGCAGGCTATATGTTAGAGGAGGAGGAGGCAGGCTATATGTTAGAGGAGGAGGATGCAGGCTATATGTTAGAGGAGGAGGAGGCAGGCAACTTGTTAGAGGAGGAGGAGGCAGGCTATACGTTAGAGGAGGAGGATGCAGGCTATACGTTAGAGGAGGAGGATGCAGGCTATACGTTAGAGGAGGCAGGCTATATGTTAGAGGAGGGGATGCAGGCTATATGTTAGAGGAGGAGGAGGCAGGCTATATGTTAGAGAAGGGGGATGCAGGCTATATGTTAGAGGAGGAGGAGGCAGGCTATATGTTAGAGGAGGAGGAGGCAGGCTATATGTTAGAGGAGGAGGAGGCAGGCTATATGTTAGAGGAGGGGGATGCAGGCTATATGTTAGAGGAGGAGGAGGCAGGCTATATGTTAGAGAAGGGGGATGCAGGCTATACGTTAGAGGAGGAGGAGGCAGGCTATATGTTAGAGAAGGGGGATGCAGGCTATATGTTAGAGGAGGAGGAGGCAGGCTATATGTTAGAGGAGGAGGAGGCAGGCTATATGTTAGAGAAGGGGGATGCAGGCTATATGTTAGAGGAGGGGGATGCAGGCTATATGTTAGAGGAGGAGGAGGCAGGCTATATGTTAGAGGAGGAGGAGGCAGGCTACTTGTTAGAGGAGGAGGAGGCAGGCTATGTGTTAGAGGAGGAGGAGGCAGGCTATATTTTAGAGGAGGAGGAGGCAGGCTATATGTTAGAGGAGGAGGAGGCAGGCAATGTGTTAGAGGAGGAGGAGGCATTCTATATGTTAGAGGAGGAAGAGGCAGGCTATATGTTAGAGGAGGAGGAGGCAGGCTACTTGTTAGAGGAGGAGGAGGCAGGCTATATGTTAGAGGAGGAGGAGGCAGGCTATATGTTAGAGGAGGAGGAGGCAGGCTATATGTTAGAGGAGGAGGAGGCAGGCTATGTGTTAGAGGAGGAGGAGGCAGGCTATATGTTAGAGGAGGAGGAGGCAGGCTATGTGTTAGAGGAGGAGGAGGCAGGCTATATGTTAGAGGAGGAAGAGGCAGGCTATATGTTAGAGGAGGAGGAGGCAGGCTATGTGTTAGAGGAGGAGGAGGCAGGCTATATGTTAGAGGAGGAGGATGCAGGCTATATGTTAGAGGAGGAGGAGGCAGGCTATATGTTAGAGAAGGGGGATGCAGGCTATATGTTAGAGGAGGAGGAGGCAGGCTATATGTTAGAGGAGGAGGATGCAGGCTATATGTTAGAGAAGGGGGATGCAGGCTATATGTTAGAGGAGGAGGAGGCAGGCTACATGTTAGAGAAGGGGTATGCAGGCTATATGTTAGAGGAGGAGGAGGCAGGCTACATGTTAGAGAAGGGGGATGCAGGCTATATGTTAGAGGAGGAGGAGGCAGGCTACATGTTAGAGAAGGGGGATGCAGGCTATATGTTAGAGGAGGGGGTTGCAGGCTATATGTTAGAGGAGGAGGAGGCAGGCTATATGTTAGAGGAGGGGGATGCAGGCTATATGTTAGAGGAGGAGGAGGCAGGCTATATGTTAGAGGAGGAGGATGCAGGCTATATGTTAGAGGAGGAGGAGGCAGGCAACTTGTTAGAGGAGGAGGAGGCAGGCTATACGTTAGAGGAGGAGGATGCAGGCTATACGTTAGAGGAGGAGGATGCAGGCTATACGTTAGAGGAGGCAGGCTATATGTTAGAGGAGGGGATGCAGGCTATATGTTAGAGGAGGAGGAGGCAGGCTATATGTTAGAGAAGGGGGATGCAGGCTATATGTTAGAGGAGGAGGAGGCAGGCTATATGTTAGAGGAGGAGGAGGCAGGCTATATGTAAGAGGAGGAGGAGGCAGGCTATATGTTAGAGGAGGGGGATGCAGGCTATATGTTAGAGGAGGAGTAGGCAAGCTATATGTTAGAGGAGGAGGATGCAGGCTATATGTTAGAGGAGGAGGAGGCAGGCTATATGTTAGAGGAGGAGGAGGCAGGCTATATGTTAGAGGAGGAGGAGGCAGGCTATATGTTAGAGGAGGGGGATGCAGGCTATATGTTAGAGGAGGAGGAGGCAGGCTATATGTTAGAGGAGGGGATGCAGGCTATATGTTAGAGGAGGAGGAGGCAGGCTATATGTTAGAGGAGGGGGATGCAGGCTATATGTTAGAGGAGGAGGAGGAGGAGGCAGGCTATATGTTAGAGGAGGGGGTTGCAGGCTATATGTTAGATGAGGAGGAGGCAGGCTATATGTTAGAGGAGGAGGAGGCAGGCTATATGTTAGAGGAAGAGGATGCCGTTTATACGTTAGAGGAGGAGGAGGCAGGCTATATGTTAGAGGAGGAGGAGGCAGGCTATATGTTAGAGGAGGAGGAAGCAGGCTATATGTTAGAGGAGGAGGAGGCAGGCTATATGTTAGAGGAGGGGGATGCAGGCTATATGTTAGAGGAGGAGGAGGCAGGCTATATGTTAGAGGAGGCAGGCTATATGTTAGAAGAAGGGGATGCAGGCTCTATGTTAGAGGAGGGGGATGCAGGCTATACGTTAGAGGAGGGGGATGCAGGCTATATGTTAGAGGAGGGGGATGCAGGTTATATGTTACAGAAGGCGGATGCAGGCTATATGTTAGAGTAGGGGGATGCAGGCTATATGTTAGAGGAGGAGGAGGCAGGCTATATGTTAGAGGAGTAGGAGGCAGGCTATATGTTAGAGGAGGCAGGCTATATGTTAGAAGAAGGGGATGCAGGCTCTATGTTAGAGGAGGGGGATGCAGGCTATACGTTAGAGGAGGGGGATGCAGGCTATATGTTAGAGGAGGGGGATGCAGGTTATATGTTACAGAAGGCGGATGCAGGCTATATGTTAGAGAAGAGGAATGCAGGCTATATGTTAGAGGAGGAGGAGGCAGGCTATATGTTAGAGGAGGGGGATGCAGGCTATATGTTAGAGGAGGAGGAGGCAGGCTATATGTTAGAGGAGGAGGAGGCAGGCTATATGTTAGAGAAGGGGGATGCAGGCTATATGTTAGAGGAGGGGGATGCAGGCTATATGTTAGAGGAGGAGGAGGCAGGCTATATGTTAGAGGAGGAGGAGGCAGGCTATATGTTAGAGAAGGGGGATGCAGGCTATATGTTAGAGGAGGGGGATGCAGGCTATATGTTAGAGGAGGAGGAGGCAGGCTACATGTTAGAGAAGGGGGATGCAGGCTATATGTTAGAGGAGGAGGAGGCAGGCTATATGTTAGAGAAGGGGGATGCAGGCTATATGTTAGAGGAGGAGGAGGAGGAGGAGGGGGAGGAGGAGGAGGAGGAGGAGGCAGGCTATATGTTAGAGAAGGGGGATGCAGGCTATATGTTAGAGGAGGGGGATGCAGGCTATATGTTAGAGAAGGGGGATGCAGGCTATATGTTAGAGGAGGAGGATGCAGGCTATATGTTAGAGGAGGAGGAGGCAGGCTATATGTTAGAGGAGGAGGATGCAGGCTATATGTTAGAGGAGGGAGGTTATGTGTTAGAGGAGAGGGTTGCAGGATATATGTTAGAGGAGAGGGATACAGGCTATATGTTAGAGGAGGCAGAGTATATGTTAGAGGAGGGGGATGCAGGCTATATTTTTTAGGAAGGGGATGCAGGCTATATGTTAGAGGAGATAGAATGCGGGCTTTATGTTAGAGGAGGGAAAATGCAGGCTATATGTTAGAGGAGGAGGATGCAGGCTATACGTTAGAGTAGGGGGATGCAGGCTATATGTTAGAGGAGGCAGGCTATATGTTAGAGGAGAAAGGCTATGTGTTAGAGGAGATAGAATGCGGGCTTTATGTTAGAGGAGGGAAAATGCAGGCTATATGTTAGAGGAGAAGGATGCAGGCTATACGTTAGAGTAGGGGGATGCAGGCTATATGTTAGAGGAGGAGGCTATATGTTAGATGAGGAGGATGTATGCTACACGTTAGAGGAGGTGGATGTAGGCTATATGTTAGAGGAGGCAGGCTATATGTTAGAGGAGGCAGGCTTTATGTTAGAGGAGAAGGATGCAGGCTATATGTTAGAGGAGGGATATTCAGGATATATATTAGAGGAGGCCGATGCATGCTATATGTAAGAGGAGGAGGATGCAGGCTATATGTTAGAGGAGGAGGATGCAGGCTATATGTTAGAGGAGGAGGAGGCAGGCTATATGTTAGAGGAGGCAGGCTATATGTTAGAAGAAGGGGATGCAGGCTCTATGTTAGAGGAGGGGGATGCAGGCTATATGTTAGAGGAGGGGGATGCAGGCTATATGTTAGAGGAGGAGGAGGCAGGCTATATGTTAGAGAAGAGGGATGCAGGCTATATGTTAGAGGAGGAGGAGGCAGGCTATATGTTAGAGGAGGGGGATGCAGGCTATATGTTAGAGGAGGAGGAGGCAGGCTATATGTTAGAGGAGGAGGAGGCAGGCTATATGTTAGAGAAGGGGGATGCAGGCTATATGTTAGAGGAGGGGGATGCAGGCTATATGTTAGAGGAGGAGGAGGCAGGCTATATGTTAGAGGAGGAGGAGGCAGGCTATATGTTAGAGGAGGGGGATGCAGGCTATATGTTAGAGGAGAAGGAGGCAGGCTACATGTTAGAGAAGGGGGATGCAGGCTATATGTTAGAGGAGGAGGAGGCAGGCTATATGTTAGAGAAGGGGGATGCAGGCTATATGTTAGAGGAGGAGGAGGAGGAGGAGGAGGAGGAGGCAGGCTATATGTTAGAGAAGGGGGATGCAGGCTATATGTTAGAGGAGGGGGATGCAGGCTATATGTTAGAGAAGGGGGATGCAGGCTATATGTTAGAGGAGGAGGAGGCAGGCTACATGTTAGAGGAGGCAGGCTATATGTTAGAGGAGGAGGAGGAGGCAGGCTATATGTTAGAGGAGAAGGAAGAGGCAGGCTATATGATAGAGGAGGGGGATGCAGGCTATATGTTAGAGGAGGGGGTTGCAGGCTATATGTTAGAGGAGGAGGAGGCAGGCTATATGTTAGAGGAGGGGGATGCAGGCTATATGTTAGAGGAGGGGGTTGCAGGCTATATGTTAGAGGAGGAGGAGGCAGGCTATATGTTAGAGGAGGCAGGCTATATGTTAGAAGAAGGGGATGCAGGCTCTATGTTAGAGGAGGAGGGGATGCAGGCTATACGTTAGAGGAGGGGGATGCAGGCTATATGTTAGAGGAGGAGGAGGCAGGCTATATGTTAGAGGAGGAAGAGGAGGCAGGCTATATGTTAGAGGAGGAGGAGGAGGCAGGCTATATGATAGAGGAGGGGGATGCAGGCTATATGTTAGAGGAGGGGGTTGCAGGCTATATGTTAGAGGAGGAGGAGGCAGGCTATATGTTAGAGGAGGCAGGCTATATGTTAGAAGAAGGGGATGCAGGCTCTATGTTAGAGGAGGAGGGGATGCAGGCTATACGTTAGAGGAGGGGGATGCAGGCTATATGTTAGAGGAGGGGGATGCAGGTTATATGTTACAGAAGGCGGATGCAGGCTAAATGTTAGAGGAGGGGGATGCAGGCTATATGTTAGAGGAGGAGGAGGCAGGCTATGTGTTAGAGGAGGAGGAGGCAGGCTATATGTTAGAGGAGGAGGAGGCAGGCTATGTGTTAGAGGAGGAGGAGGCAGGCTATATGTTAGAGGAGGAGGAGGCAGGCTATGTGTTAGAGGAGGAGGAGGCAGGCTATATGTTAGAGGAGGAGGAGGCAGGCTATATGTTAGAGGAGGAGGAGGCAGGCTATGTGTTAGAGGAGGAGGAGGCAGGCTATATGTTAGAGAAGGGGGATGCAGGCTATATGTTAGAGGAGGAGGAGGCAGGCTATATGTTAGAGGAGGAGGATGCAGGCTATATGTTAGAGAAGGGGGATGCAGGCTATATGTTAGAGGAGGAGGAGGCAGGCTACATGTTAGAGAAGGGGGATGCAGGCTATATGTTAGAGGAGGAGGAGGCAGGCTATATGTTAGAGGAGGGGGTTGCAGGCTATATGTTAGAGGAGGAGGAGGCAGGCTATATGTTAGAGGAGGAGGAGGCAGGCTATATGTTAGAGGAAGAGGATGCAGTTTATATGTTAGAGGAGGAGGATGCAGGCTATACGTTAGAGGAAGAGGATGCAGTTTATATGTTAGAGGAAGAGGATGCAGTTTATATGTTAGAGGAAGAGGATGCAGTTTATATGTTAGAGTAGGGGGATGCAGGCTATACGTTAGAGGAGGCAGGCTATATGTTAGAGGAGAAAGGCTATGTGTTAGAGGAGATAGAATGCGGGCTTTATGTTAGAGGAGGGAAAATGCAGGCTATATGTTAGAGGAGGAGGATGCAGGCTATACGTTAGAGTAGGGGGATGCAGGCTATATGTTAGAGGAGGAGGCTATATGTTAGATGAGGAGGATGTATGCTACACGTTAGAGGAGGTGGATGCAGGCTATATGTTAGAGGAGGCAGGCTATATGTTAGAGGGGGCAGGCTTTATGTTAGAGGAGAAGGATGCAGGCTATATGTTAGAGGAGGGATATTCAGGATATATATTAGAGGAGGCCGATGCATGCTATATGTAAGAGGAGGAGGATGCAGGCTATATGTTAGAGGAGGAGGATGCAGGCTATATGTTAGAGGAGGAGGAGGCAGGCTATGTGTTAGAGGAGGAGGAGGCAGGCTATATGTTAGAGGAGGAGGAGGCAGGCCATGTGTTAGAGGAGGAGGAGGCAGGCTATATGTTAGAGGAGGAGGAGGCAGGCTATGTGTTAGAGGAGGAGGAGGCAGGCTATATGTTAGAGGAGGAGGAGGCAGGCTATATGTTAGAGGAGGAGGCAGGCTATGTGTTAGAGGAGGAGGAGGCAGGCTATATGTTAGAGGAGGAGGATGCAGGCTATATGTTAGAGGATGAGGAGGCAGGCTATATGTTAGAGAAGGGGGATGCAGGCTATATGTTAGAGGAGGAGGAGGCAGGCTATATGTTAGAGGAGGAGGAGGCAGGCTATATGTTAGAGGAGGAGGAGGCAGGCTATGTGTTAGAGGAGGAGGAGGCAGGCTATATGTTAGAGGAGGAGGAGGCAGGCTATGTGTTAGAGGAGGAGGAGGCAGGCTATATGTTAGAGGAGGAGGAGGCAGGCTATGTGTTAGAGGAGGAGGAGGCAGGCTATATGTTAGAGGAGGAGGAGGCAGGCTATATGTTAGAGGAGGAGGCAGGCTATGTGTTAGAGGAGGAGGAGGCAGGCTATATGTTAGAGGAGGAGGATGCAGGCTATATGTTAGAGGATGAGTAGGCAGGCTATATGTTAGAGAAGGGGGATGCAGGCTATATGTTAGAGGAGGAGGAGGCAGGCTATATGTTAGAGGAGGAGGATGCAGGCTATATGTTAGAGAAGGCGGATGCAGGCTATATGTTAGAGGAGGAGGAGGCAGGCTACATGTTAGAGAAGGGGGATGCAGGCTATATGTTAGAGGAGGAGGAGGCAGGCTACATGTTAGAGAAGGGGGATGCAGGCTACATGTTAGAGAAGGGGGATGCAGGCTATATGTTAGAGGAGGAGGCAGGCTATATGTTAGAGGAGGGGGTTGCAGGCTATATGTTAGAGGAGGAGGAGGCAGGCTATATGTTAGAGGAGGCAGGCTTTGTGTTAGAGGAGGAGGAGGCAGGCTATATGTTAGAGGAGGAGGAGGCAGGCTATATGTTAGAGGAAGAGGATGCAGTTTATACGTTAGAGGAGGAGGATGCAGGCTATACGTTAGAGGAGGCAGGCTATATGTTAGAGGAGGGGGATGCAGGCTATATGTTAGAGGAGGAGGAGGCAGGCTATATGTTAGAGGAGGAGGAGGCAGGCTACTTGTTAGAGGAGGAGGAGGCAGGCTATGTGTTAGAGGAGGAGGAAGCAGGCTATATGTTAGAGGAGGGGGAGGCAGGCTATATGTTAGAGGAGGAGGAGGCAGGCTATGTGTTAGAGGAGGAGGAGGCAGGCTATATGTTAGAGGAGGAGGAGGCAGGCTATGTGTTAGAGGAGGAGGAGGCAGGCTATATGTTAGAGGAGGAGGAGGCAGGCTATGTGTTAGAGGAGGAGGAGGCAGGCTATATGTTAGAGGAGGAGGAGGCAGGCTATATGTTAGAGGAGGAGGAGGCAGGCTATGTGTTAGAGGAGGAGGAGGCAGGCTATATGTTAGAGGAGGAGGATGCAGGCTATATGTTAGAGGAGGAGGAGGCAGGCTATATGTTAGAGAAGGGGGATGCAGGCTATATGTTAGAGGAGGAGGAGGCAGACTATATGTTAGAGGAGGAGGATGCAGGCTATATGTTAGAGAAGGGGGAGGCAGGCTACATGTTAGAGAAGGGGGATGCAGGCTATATGTTAGAGGAGGAGGAGGCAGGCTACATGTTAGAGAAGGGGGATGCAGGCTATATGTTAGAGGAGGAGGAGGCAGGCTATATGTTAGAGGAGGGGGTTGCAGGCTATATGTTAGAGGAGAAGGAGGCAGACTATATGTTAGAGGAGGAGGATGCAGGCTATATGTTAGAGAAGGGGGATGCAGGCTATATGTTAGAGGAGGAGGCAGGCTACATGTTAGAGAAGGGGGATGCAGGCTATATGTTAGAGGAGGAGGAGGCAGGCTATATGTTAGAGGAGGGGGTTGCAGGCTATATGTTAGAGGAGGAGGAGGCAGGCTATATGTTAGAGGAGGAGGAGGCAGGCTATATGTTAGAGGAAGAGGATGCAGTTTATATGTTAGAGGAGGAGGATGCAGGCTATACATTAGAGGAGGCAGGCTATATGTTAGAGGAGGGGGATGCAGGCTATATGTTAGAGGAGGAGGAGGCAGGCTATATGTTAGAGAAGGGGGATGCAGGCTATATGTTAGAGGAGGGGGATGCAGGCTATATGTTAGAGGAGGAGGAGGCAGGCTATATGTTAGAGAAGGGGGATGCAGGCTATATGTTAGAGGAGGGGGATGCAGGCTATATGTTAGAGGAGGAGGAGGCAGGCTATATGTTAGAGGAGGAGGAGGCAGGCTACTTGTTAGAGGAGGAGGAGGCAGGCTATGTGTTAGAGGAGGAGGAGGCAGGCTATATGTTAGAGGAGGAGGATGCAGGCTATATGTTAGAGGAGGAGGAGGCAGGCTATACGTTAGAGAAGGGGGATGCAGGCTATATGTTAGAGGAGGAGGAGGCAGGCTATATGTTAGAGAAGGGGGATGCAGGCTATATGTTAGAGGAGGCAGGCTTTGTGTTAGAGGAGGAGGAGGCAGGCTATATGTTAGAGGAGGAGGATGCGGGCTATATGTTAGAGGAGGGGGATGCAGGCTATATGTTAGAGGAGGAGGAGGCAGGCTATACGTTAGAGGAGGAGGAGGCAGGCTATATGTTAGAGGAGGGGGATGCAGACTATATGTTAGAGGAGGAGGAGGCAGGCTATATGTTAGAGGAGGAGGAGGCAGGCTATATGTTAGAGGAGGAGGAGGCAGGCTATATGTTAGATGAGGAGGAGGCAGGCTATATGTTAGAGGAGGAGGAGGCAGGCTATATGTTAGAGGAGGAGGAGGCAGGCTATATGTTAGATGAGGAGGAGGCAGGCTATTTGTTAGAGGAGGAGGAGGCAGGCTATATGTTAGAGGAGGAGGAGGCAGGCTATATGTTACAGAAGGGGGATGCAGGCTATATGTTAGAGGAGGAGGATGCAGGCTATATGTTTAGAGGAGGAGGATGCAGGTTTTGTGTTCGAGGAGGGGGATGCAGGCTATAGGTTTGACCTGTTATCCTATTACAGACAGGGCCTATAGAAAGTCTACACCTACTTTAACTTTTTTCACATTTTGTTGCGCTACAAAGTCGGCTTGAAATAGATTTAAATTCATTTTCGGTCATTGATCTTGACAAAATACTCCATAATGTCAAAGTAAATAGAAAATTCTAGAAATTTTTACAAATAAATAAAACCTAAATATCTCAAATATAGTTGTTGCATAATTATTCATCCCCTTTGTTTAGGCAAGCCTAAATGAGTTCAGATGTTGTAGGAGTTGACATGATTTTTTAATTAATACCCCTTCCTCTGTCCCCCATACATACAACATCTGTAAGGTCCCTCAGTAATTTATTGAATTTTCAAGCACAGATTCAACTACAAAGACCAGGGAGCTTTTCAAAGCCTCGTAAAGAAGGGCAGTGATTGGTAGATGGTTAACAATACAGTTGAAGTCGGAAGTTTACATACACCTTAGCCAAATACATTTCAACTCAGTTTTTCACAATTCCTGACGTTTAATCCTAGTAAAAAGTCCTTGTCTTAGGTCAGTTAGGATCCCCACTTTATTTTAAGAATGTGAAATGTCAGAATAATAGTAGAGAGAATTATTTATTTCAGCTTTTATTTCTTTCATCCCTTTCCCAGTGTCACGTTCCTGACCTATTGTTCCTTTTTCTTTTATTTATTTAGTTGGTCAGGGCGTGAGTTGGGGTGGGTTGTCTTTGTGTGTTTTTGTATTGTCTAGGGTATTGTATGGTTTAGGGGGTTAAGTAGAGTAGATGGGTTAGTGTTCAGTGTAGGTGTCTAGGAAAGTCTATGGTTGCCTGAATTGGTTCTCAATCAGAGACAGCTGGTTATTGTTGTCTCTGATTGGGAGCCATATTTAAGGCAGCCATAGGCTTTAGCTGTTTGTGGGTAATTGTCTATGTGTAGTGTTTGTGTCAGCACTATCTGTATTATTAGCTTCACAGTCGTCAGTTTTGTTATTTTGTTAGTTCGTGATTAGTTGTTCGTTTCTTGTTTGTTTTTTCTCTCTTCTTAAATAAAAGAAGATGTATTTTGCACACGCTGCGCCTTGGTCCAATCTCTCACAGCAAGACGATCGTGACACCCAGTGGGTCAGAAGTTTACACACACTCAATTAGTATTTGGTAGCACTGCCTTTAAATTGTTTTACTTGGGTCAAACGTTTCGGGTAGCCTTCCACAAGCTTCCCACAATAAGTTGGGGGAATTTTGACCCATTCCTCCTGACAGAGCTGGTGTAACTGAGTCAGGTTTGTAGGCCTCCTTGCTCGCACGTGCTTTTCAGTTCTGTCCACAAATTTTCTTTGGGATTGAGTTCAGCGCTTTGTGATGGCCACTCCAATATCTTGACTTTGTTGTCCTTAAGCCATTTTGCCACAACTTTGGAAGTATGCTTGGGGTCATTGTCCATTTGGAAGACCCATTTGCGACCAAGCTTTAACTTCCTGACTGACGTTTCGAGATGTTGCTTCAATATATCCACATAATTTTCCTACCTCATGATGCCATCTATTTTGTGAAGTGCACCAGTCCCTCCTGCAGCAAAGCACCCCCACAACATGATGCTGCACCCCCGTGCTTCACGGTTGGGATGGTGTTCTTCGGCTTGCAAGCATCCCCCTTTTTCCTCCAAACATAACAATGGCCATTATGGCCAAACAGTTCTATTTTAATTTCATCAGACCAGAGGACATTTCTCAAAAAAGTACGATATTTGTCCCCATGTGCAGTTGCAAACTGTAGTCTGGCTTTTTTATGGCGGGTTTGGAGCAGTGGCTTCTTCCTTGCTGAGCGGCCTTTCAGGTTATGTCGATATAGGACACGTCTTACTGTGGATATAGATACTTTGTACCTGTTTCCTCCAGCATCTTCACAAGGTCCTTTGCTGTTGTTCTGGGATTGATTTGCACTTTTCGCACCAAAGTATGGCGTTTATACTTGCATACTATTGTTTGTACAGATGAACGTGGTACCTTCAGGCGTATGGAAATTGCTCCCAAGGATAGACCAGACTTGTGGAGGTCTACAATGTTTTTTCTGAGGTCTTGGCTGATATCTTTGGATTTTCCCATGAGAGGCACTGAGTTTGAAAGTAGGCCTTGAAATACATCCACAGTTACACCTCCAATTGACTCAAATTATGTCAATTAGTGTAACGACTTCCACCGAAGGTGGCTCCCCTCCCTGTTCGGGTGGTGCTCGGCGGTCGTCGTCACCGGCCTACTAGCTGCTACTGACTTTTCCTCCCCCTCCCTTTTTGTTGATTATTTACACCTGTTTGTGGTTAGGGTGATTTGTGGGGCTTTATTACCCAGCAGCCCGGCCTGCTGGGTGTGCGGGATTGTTTTTGTGTACATGTTTGTGGGACACGGTTCGTGTACGTTATTCTCAGTGGTATTTCGTGTTTTGTGGTGGAGCATTCCTTTTAGAGTGGCGTCGTGTTCACCTGGTTGTGGTATTAAATTAGAACGCTACTCTGAACTCTCTGTCTCCTGCGTGTGACTCCTTCCTCCACTACACCCCGGGCATTACAGAATCCCGCACCACCTAAGTATGGAGTCAGCAGGAGCAGCGGCCAACCCCCTCCCATCTATGGAGGAACGGGTTCTCCACCACACTACCGTCCTCCATCGCATCGGTTCCGCCATGGATCAAATGATGGAGAGAATGGACCGATGGGAAAGGAGTGGTCTCCTCTCTCCACCTGCAGTCTTTCCAGCTCAGGATTCCTCCTCTCTTCTCTCACCATCCTCCGGCTCCAGCGCTCTCCGTCTTGCGCTCCCGAGGGAGTATGATGGAGCGACAGTGGGATGTCAGGGGTTCCTGTTACAAATAGAACTGTACCTGGCAACCGTGAGACCCACTCCCTCGGGAGCGGAGAGAGTGAGTGTCCTCATCTCCTGCCTAACGGGTCGTGCTCTGGAGTGGGCTAACGCTGTCTGGAATGGCCCAGATTCAGCAAAAGAGCACTACCCCGGGAGAGCGACTGGTTCATCTTAGGCAGGAGAAGAGGAGCGCCCAGGATTACGCGTTGGAGTTTCGGACCTTGGCCGCGGGGTCTGGGTGGAACGACAGGGCCCTTATAGATCACTACAGATGTAGTCTCAGGGAGGATGTCCGCAGGGAGCTAGCGTGCCGGGACGAAGCTCTCTCCCTGGATGAGCTCATTGATATGTCCATCCGGCTGAACAATCTGCTGGCATCCCGCGGCCGTTCGGAGAGGGTCCTGTGCGTTCCACTACCCAGCACCCCTGCACCCATTCCCATGGAGTTGGGTGGAGCCGTGCCGAGGGGTACCGGAGGAGGAGGCTCCCCCTGCACCAGCTGTGGTCGGAGAGGACACACGGCCGATCGGTGCTGGGGGGGTCCATCTGGGGGTCGAGATGGCAGGCGGAACATTTCTTGGTCACCTCAGGTGAGTAAGCACCAGACTCACCCAGAACCCCCTGTTTGTCATATGTTTGTCTTAATTTTTTTCCTTAAGTTTTATCCCTCTTCCCATCATAAGGCACTAGTCGATTCAGGTGCAGCTGGGAACTTTATGGATCGCGGACTCGCCATCAAGCTAGGTGTTCCGCTTTTGCCGATAGATTCTCTTTTTCCCGTGCACTCCCTAGATAGCCGGCCATTAGGGTCAGGTTTGGTCCGGGAGGCCACGGTTCCACTGGACATGGTGACGCAGGGGGATCATAAGGAACGTCTTAGTTTTTTCATTATTGATTCGCCTGCGTTTCCAGTGGTACTGGGGATTCCCTGGCTGGCTAGTCACAATCCTACTATTTTGTGGAAACAGGGGGTTCTCCAGGGATGGTCAGAGGAGTGTTCTGGAAGGTGTCTGGGAGTTTCCATCGGTGCCACGTCGGTGGAGAGTTCAGACCAGGTGTCCACGGTTCGCATTCCCCCCGAGTATGCCGATTTGGCAATCGCTGTTAGTAAAAAGAAAGCGACTAAATTACCACCTTATCGACCGGGTAGGGATTGTGCGATAGATCTCAAGGTGGACGCTGCGCTTCCCAAGAGTCACGTGTACCCTTTGTCCCAAGAGGAAACGGTGGCTATGGAGACATATGTCACTGAGTCTCTGGGACAGGGGTACATTCGGTCATCCATCTCACCCGTCTCCTCGAGTTTCTTTTTTGTGAAGAAAAAGGAGGGAGGTTTGCGTCCGTGTATTGATTATAGAGGTCTAAATGCCATCACAGTGGAGTTTAGTTACCCACTACCTCTAATTGTTACTGCAATGGAATCATTTCACGGAGCGCAGTTTTTCACAAAACTGGATCTTAGGAGCGCGTACAGTCTGGTGCGTATTCGGAAGGGAGACGAGTGGAAAACCGCATTTAGTACCAAATCGGGCTATTATGAGTACTGCGTCATGCCATATGGGTTAAAGAATGCTCCCGCCGTTTTCCAATCCTTTGTAGACGATATTCTCAGGGACCTGCACGGGCAGGGAGTGGTGGTTTATATCGATGACATTCTGATCTACTCAGCCACTCACGCCGCGCATGTGTCTCTAGTACGCAAAGTGCTTGGTAGACTGCTGGAGCATGACCTATATGTTAAGGCTGAGAAGTGTGTGTTTTCCAAACGAGCCGTCTCCTTTCTGGGTTATCGCATTTCCACATCGGGGGTGGTGATGGAGCATGAACGCATTAAGGCCGTGCATAATTGGCCGACTCCGACCACGGTAAAAGAGGTGCAGCGGTTTTTGGGTTTTGCCAACTACTACCGGAGGTTTATCCGGGGTTTTGGCCAGGTAGCAGCTCCCATTACCTCACTGCTGAAGGGGGGTCCGGTGCGTTTGCAGTGGTCAGCAAAAGCGAACGGAGCTTTCAACAGGTTGAAGACGCTGTTCACGGAGGCGCCCGTGTTGGCGCATCCGGATCCCTCTCTAGCATTCATAGTGGAGGTGGACGCGTCCGAGGCTGGGGTGGGTGCCGTGCTATCACAGCGCTCGGGTACGCCACCAAACCTCCACCCCTGTGCTTTTTTCTCTAAAAAGCTCAGCCCAGCGGAGTGTAACTATGATGTGGGGGACCGGGAGTTGTTAGCGGTGGTCAGTGCTCTGAAGGTGTGGAGACACTGGCTTGAGGGGGCTAAGCACCCTTTTCTCATCTGGACCGACCACCAGAATCTGAAGTATATTCGGGCAGCTAGGAGACTGAACCCACGTCAGGCAAGGTGGGCCATGTTCTTTACCCGATTTCAGTTTACTCTATCATACAGACCGGGCTCCCAAAACATAAAGGCAGATGCTCTATCCCGTTGTTTTGACACGGAGGATCGGCCCACCGAACCTACCCACATCCTTCCCGCCTCAAGGCTTATAGCACCAGTGGTGTGGGAGATGGACTCGGACATCGAGCGGGCATTAAGGGCGGAACCCGCTCCTCCTCAGTGTCCGGCGGGGCGGAAGTACGTGCCGCTTGGTGTTCGGGACAAATTGATTCGGTGGGTTCACGTCCTACCCTCCTCGGGTCACCCTGGGGTGAAGAGGACAGTGGGGAGCCTTCGGGGGAGGTATTGGTGGCCTACTTTGGCTAAGGATGTTGGGTTTTATGTCT
The DNA here is from genome assembly GCF_029448725.1 of Salvelinus fontinalis. NCBI lineage: Eukaryota > Metazoa > Chordata > Actinopteri > Salmoniformes > Salmonidae > Salvelinus > Salvelinus fontinalis. The sequence goes on along the minus strand of NC_074678.1, from coordinate 18,655,479 downwards.
CCTCCTGTTCGGTATGCGCTCAGAGTAAGGCTCCTAGGCACCTTCCTAGAGGGAAGTTACAACCCCTCCCCGTTCCACAACGGCCTTGGTCACATCTATCCGTAGATTTCCTGACCGACCTTCCCCCGTCTCAAGGGAATACTACGGTGCTGGTGATTGTGGATCGGTTTTCTAAGTCCTGCCGTCTCCTCCCGTTGCCCGGTATCCCTACAGCCCTGCAGACTGCAGAGGCATTATTCACCCACGTCTTCCGGCACTACGGGGTGCCGGAGGACATCGTTTCTGATCGGGGCCCCCAGTTCACGTCCAGAGTATGGAGGGCGTTTATGGAGCGTTTGGGGGTCTCGGTCAGCCTTACCTCTGGTTATCACCCTGAGAGTAATGGGCAGGTGGAGAGAGTGAACCAGGAGGTGGGTAGGTTTCTGCGGTCGTATTGCCAGGACCGGCCAGGGGAGTGGGCGAGATATATCCCTTGGGCCGAAATGGCCCAGAACTCTCTACGCCACTCCTCTACTAACATGTCCCCCTTTCAGTGTGTATTGGGGTACCAGCCGGTCCTGGCACCATGGCATCCGAGCCAGACCGAGGCTCCTGCGGTGGAAGAATGGGTGCAGCGCTCCAAGGAGACATGGAGGGCCGTCCAGGAATCACTTCAACAAGCTAGTGGACGGCAGAAGAGGAGTGCTGACCGCCACCCCAGTGAGGCCTCTGTGTTTGTGCCGGGGGACAGGGTCTGGCTCTCGACCCGAAACCTGCCCCTCCGCTTGCCCTGCCGGAAGCTGGGTCCGCAGAGTGTAGGGCCCTTTAAAGTCCTGAGGAGAATAAACGAGGTGTGTTATCGATTACAACTCCCTTCCTATTATCGTATTAACCCCTCGTTTCATGTGTCTCTCCTCAGGCCGGTGGTAGCTGGTCCCCTGCAGGACGGTGAGGTACCGGAGGTCCCTCCTCCCCCTCTCGACATCGAGGGGTCCCCGGCGTATAGGATACGAGCCATTCTGGACTCAAGACGCCGGGTGAGGGGCCTGCAGTACCTCGTGGACTGGGAGGGGTACGGTCCGGAGGAGCGGTGCTGGGTCCCGGTGGGGGACATTCTGGATCCATCGATGTTGAGGGATCTCCATCGCCTCCATCCAGATCGCCCTGCGCCTCGCCCTCCGGGTCGTCCTCGAGGCTGGTGTCGGCGCGCTGCGGGAGCCGCGCGTTAGGGGGGGGGGGGTACTGTAACGACTCCCACCGAAGGTGGCTCCCCTCCCTGTTCGGGTGGTGCTCGGCGGTCGTCGTCACCGGCCTACTAGCTGCTACTGACTTTTCCTCCCCCTCCCTTTTTGTTGATTATTTACACCTGTTTGTGGTTAGGGTGATTTGTGGGGCTTTATTACCCAGCAGCCCGGCCTGCTGGGTGTGCGGGATTGTTTTTGTGTACATGCTTGTGGGACACGGTTCGTGTACGTTATTCTCAGTGGTATTTCGTGTTATCGTTTATTGTGGTGGAGCATTCCTTTTAGAGTGGCGTCGTGTTCACCTGGTTGTGGTATTAAATTAGAACGCTACTCTGAACTCTCTGTCTCCTGCGTGTGACTCCTTCCTCCACTACACCCCGGGCATTACAATTAGCCTATCAGAAGCTTCTAAAGCCATGACATCATTTTCTGGAATTTTCCAAGCTGTTTAATGGCACAGTCGTCTTAGTGTATGTTAACTTCTGAACCACTGGAATTGTGATACAGTGAAATATAAGTGAAATAATCTGTATGTAAACAATTGTTGGAAAAATTACTTGTGTCATGCACAAAGTAGATGTCCCAACCGACTTGCCAAAACTATAGTTTGTTAACATGAAATAATATAAAATAAATATAAATAAAATAGATAACATTAATTTGTCAAATTAGGGTTAGGGTTATTAACCCGAATTGAAAAAAAAAAAAAAAAAAAAAAACTTCCAAAAGGAAAAAGGTTCACCTTCCAACAGGACAACGACCATACGCACACAGCCAGGACAACGCAGGAGTGGCTTCGGGACAAGTCTCTGAATGTCCTTGATTGCCCCAGCCAGAGCCCGGACTTGAACCCAATCGAACATCTCTGGAGAGACCTGAAAATAGCTGTGCAGCGACGCTCCCCATCCAACCTGACAGAGCTTCAGAGGATTTGCAGAGAAGAATGCGAGCAACTCCCCAAATACAGGTGCACCAAGCTTGATAGTCTTTCATGGTTGAGGGGAAATTGACTACTTCTCTTCTAGTCTTCTTAAGAAACATTTGTGTGTTGAAAATGCCCAACCACTTGTAAAATCTATTTTTCATGCACTTCAAACAGACATACCCCACCGGTTTACATTTTAGTCATTTAGCAGACTCTCTTATCCAGAGCGAATTAAAGGAACAATTAGGGTTAAGTGCCTTGCTCAAGGTAAATAAGCGACTCCGGGATTTTGGCCTAGGCAGAGTTGCAAAGAAAAAGCCATATCTCTGTCCAGTGTCTGTGTTCTTTTGTCAATCTTAATCTTGTCTTTTTATTGGCCAGTCTGAGATATGGCTTTTTCTTTGCAACTCTGCCTAGAAGGTCAGCATACCGGAGTCGCCTCTTCACTGTTGACGTTGAGACTGTTTTTTTGCGGGTACTATTTAATGAAGCTGCCAGTTGAGGACTTGTGAGGCGTCTGTTTCTCAAACTAGACACTCTAATGTACTTGTCCTATTGCTCAGTTGTGCACCGGGGCCTCCCACTCCTCTTTCTATTCTGGTTAGAGCCAGTTTGCGCTGTTCTGTGAATGGAGAAGTACACAGCGTTGTACGAGATCTTCAGTTTCTTGGCAATTTCTCGCATGCAATAGCCTTCATTTCTCAGAACAATAAAAGACTGACGAATTTCGGAAGAATGGTATTTGTTTCTGGCCATTTTGAGCCTGTAATCGAACCCACAAATGTTGAAGCTCCAGTTTAATTGCTTCTTTAATCAGCACAAATGTTTTCAGCTATGCTAACATAATTGCAAAAGTGTTTTATAATGATCAATTAGCCTTATAAAATGATAAACTTGGATTAGCTACACAACATGCCGTTGGAACACAGGAGTGATGGTTGCTGATAATGGGCCTCTGTACACCTGTGTAGATATTCATTCACAACATTAACAATGTCTACACTGTATTTCCGCTAAATTTTATGTTATTTTAATGGACAAAAATGTGATTTTCTTTCAAAAACAAGGACATTTCTAAGTGACCCCAAACTTTTGAACGGTAGTGTATGTGTTATGCTGGTGAATGAGGACCCAAAAGCGACTTAACAAAAACAGAGTCTTTATTCCAGTCTTAAACAAAACGGTACTCCAGGATATATCTTAGATGACACCTGCTCACACGCAGCATCTGATGAAGGCAAAAACACGACAGGGCGGAACCAGGACACAGAACAGCAAACATCAAACAAAGATCCGACAAGGACAGAAGCGGAAAACAGAGGGAGAAATAGGAACTCTAATCAGAGGGCAAAATAGGGGACAGGTGTGAAAGATTAAATGAGGTAGTTAGGAGAATGAGGAACAGCTGGGAGCAGGAACGGAACGATAGAGAGAGAGCGAGAAAGGAAGAGAGGGAGGGGAAGAGAGAGGGATAGAAAGAGGGAAAGAACCTACTAAGACCAGCAGAGGGAGACAAATGGAAGGGAAGCACAGGGACAAGACATGATAATCAAATGACAAAACATGACAGTATGTGGATAACTTCTCGATGATGTCATCATCCCAGCTGTAGTGGACAACACCAAAGGAGGGGGAGAGCGTGAGAGTTGTTGACCTGTTCAAACAAACAAGTTGGGAAGAACTTGGAACAAACAACCATGATAAAAAGATCCCTTCCAGTAAGAAACAGTCCCACAAATCCCGACGTTCCACTCCTCTGCTGGAGACAGAACAAAGGAGTACACAGCTGTAAACTACTGCAGCTCAGGTCAGTAAGAGAATACACACTTTCAAAAACTTGACTTTTTCATGAACAAGACTGTCAAAGAAGAGCAAGCTGTCTCCAAATGGCACCACATTCCCTACATGGGCCTCGTTAATAGATGCAATCCAATTCTGGTCTTTTCCCCAAATATTCTCAAAATATCAATAAGTGGAAAGATATCAGAATTGGGTTGCCAGTGTAAACCTAGCCATAGTGCACTACTTTTGACCAGGGCTCTGGTCAAAAGTAGTGCACTATGGCTGCACTATGAATGGTATAGGGTGCCATTTAGGACTGGCCCTCTGTAACAATTTCCATGGTTCACTACAGGTTGATAGGAAAACATCTGACGTTATGATATCAGAATATAGAGGTTAACATTTTCACTGTCCCATAGCCTATTTACAGTAGTGGAATGTTTGATTTCATAACAACTGCATAAAGACGTCTCGTCTCGGTCATGCGCTGTACCAGACCTGAGGACATGAGGGGGAGGGTAAATATGAATACACTATTTTATATCAAATCCTACTAATTTCACACGTGACCCCTACATAACCCCACTCTTTCTCTTTGTGTGTGTGAAGATTGAAAGTAACTGTTTTCACCCCTACCATGTCTTTAGTGATGTCATATTTCTGTATACCAATATCTACAGGGTTTCCAGAGATATTGACACAGCGGTCTAAAGCACTGCATCTCAGTGCAAGAGGCATCACTACAGTCCTTGGTTCGATTCCAGGCTGTATCACATCCGTCCGTGATTGGGAGTCCCATAGGGCGGCACACAATTGGCCCAGCGTCGTCCGGGTTTGGCCGTCATTGTAAATAAGAATTTGTTCTTAACTGACTTGCCTAGTTAAATAAAGGTTACATAAAAAAAAAAATGTGTATCCACTGATTTGGTTTTGCTCCAGTTACAGTGGTGACCATTAGGAGAAAACCTGTGACAGTAATAAGACAACAGATGTTATATATAGGAAAGACACCAAAAATACTATTTACACACTATTCATATTCTTATATAGTTTAGTTAAATTAGAGAGGCTCTGTGGTACAATGTTTTTTTTGTATCTGTTTTTTTAAAGCTAAACTTGCTTTTTGCCTGAGTAACCTCTGGTGGCAGAGCATTCCACGATGGCTCTACACATAACTGTGCGATGCATTACATCTGTTTTTGGTGTGGCACAGTGAACACTTGAACCTGGCAAAATATCTTTAAATTGGAACAAAGTGACAGGCAGTTTGAAGGATGTTTTCCCCGTGGCTAGTTTCCAGGTTTCCTTGCAGCCTTTTGGGTGGTACAGGTACAGGCACACCTCTCTTTACTTTGGGCCTGCAGTATGCAGAAGTAGGTTAAAGGTACCAAAACAGACCTGCTTCCCTCGCCTGCCAAGTGTCTCAATCTCACCGTCAGAACAGAACGTGACTCAGAGACACATGGTAGTTCAAATACTGGTACGTCTCTGGTGTCAATTATACAAAAACATGTCAGTCAAGATTCTCGCTCACATTGAGTTCGAACAGGAGCAGTGTTTCCTTTTTCTTCCACCTGTGATGTGGGTAACACACCTGCCCCTCTATCCTAATGGTGTTGTATTTGCCTGTATTTGTACCAGGGTTCAAATTAGTCTCATGGGAATAAGGATTTCCATAACAGGGAATTGGACTTTGGAAGCTCTCTCATTAAATGTGCTGTGTCCTGTCCTCAACAAGTAAACACTAGCCTTCTTGGCACAATGTACACTTACAAGAACATTCAAACGTATGACATCACCTTCACTGATAAAGAAATTAAGATGAGGATCACCAAGAGCACTCCATGAAAGTTAAAGTATACTAAGAATTGGTAGCACAAGTTCGTGCCAAAGCTTCACTAGAAAAAAAAAAAAAAAAAAAAGTGGTCAGGGTCAGTGCAGTTCATTTGCAATGTGCAGTTAGGCAGCACTGATAATGCTGACAAGGCAGAATAACTCTGACAAAAGCAATGTCTAAACTGCAGAAAGGTGACTACCAAGTGCCCATTGTCTTCAGTCACATAATCAGATACCTTCTCCTCCACTGATTCTTAACATTTTGAAATAGAGATTATGTAAACGTTGACTTAAAAAGGCATCAATTTAAGCAAGTATGTTCTTTGCCATCATAAGTATTCATCAATCTCATTTGTACTTTTGTCATTTAGCACTCTTATCCAGAGAGACTTCCAGGAGCAGTTAGGGTTAAATGCCTTGCTCAAGGGCACATTGACAGCTGTTTCACCTAGTCCACTCAAGGATTTGAACCAGGGACCTTTGGGTTACTTACTGGCCCAATGCACTTAACAGCTAGGCTACCTACTGCCCAGACATCTCTAGTTAAAAGGGACTTGAAATAAATTGCTCGCTGACATTCCCTACAGTAAGTCATTACACTAAGTTCATTCAGTCTCTTAAAACTAGGGAACAGTCAAGCAGTCCAAAGACCCACCTGAATGGACAAGAAATAAATTACTCTTTCACCACATTGCGCCAAGGTTGTGCTCCTGATTAAAGGCTAAATTGAGAAGCACGTCACCTCAGTGTTGATCTGACAAGGTTACCTTTACAGTAAAGTCTTACAAAAGATTGCATGTAAACCAAAATTAATCTCTGCACTTTGACAACTGCTTCATGTAAAAAAATATATATTTTTAAAAAAGCTCTACAAAAATACATTTGTTTGAGCTCTACCATTTACTTTAACATGAACAAATTATATACTGTACAATTGAAGAATCAGATTTAAAAAATATATTTTAATCTTCCAAATAAGAAAATGGGGTCTTGATACAACTTCTACTAAATGGTAGACAATAGAGATCCACACATGTATAAATACACAGATGCACCTTGGATCCTTTTGGGTTTGTGTACCACATGAGCCAGACCACACATGGCATAGTCATAAATCTACAGCATCTTGGTTAGTATATCATGTTAAACATGAGTAGCAACTTGATACACACAACTAGACCTTTACATAGGAAACATTTCACCCTCCTCAACTGACATGTCTGGAATCATTCTTTAGCATCAATTATATGGAAATATTGGCAGTGATCAAGCTAAAAAAGGTAGGGACTATGCTTCCCTGAACACACATTCATCTCAAGTAAAATATATATATTTTTTAATGGCTAAAAAAGCAAGCCCTACATGGATGGTCAAGACTTGCAATTTACAAGGGGTTTCCAAAGCCACAGACAAAACAGTACTGGGAATGACACTTCATGAGGCATAGCTCAAGAGGAGAGAAGGGGGATTATTTCAGTCCAACAGAGTACCTAGTTTATTTGTTGTATTCTGTAGGCTCCTCCCCCACTTCACTGAGCAAACATGTGCGTATCATGGCCTCTGTGACTGCATATGGGTCACAGTTTGCGGACGGGCGGCGGTCCTCGAAGTAGCCCTTCTTGTCCTGACCGACTGAGCGGGGGATGCGGATGCTGGCGCCACGGTTTGCCACACCGGCTGAGAACTCATGGATGTTGGATGTTTCGTGGTGACCGGTCAACCGGCGTGCGTTGTCCAGCCCCCCTTTGGGGTCGTAGGCACAGATGTGGTAGCGGTGTCTCTTTCCCAGCTTCTCGATCGACTCCTCAATGGCCCTTTGTGGATAGAGGGGGGGGGGGGTTAATCCACCACTAAAGAGATTTAAGCCTAAAAACCTTATGCCGGTTTCCCAGACAGAGATTTAGCTTTTGACGAAGAGAGATCTGTATATAATGACGAGATGCTCATGTCTCCAACTTAACAATGGGAGTTGTTGTCCCAAAGGCGGGAAGGCAGATTTTATTTTTTAATTTTTTATTTCACCTTTATTTAACCAGGTAGGCAAATTGAGAACACGTTCTCATTTACAATTGCGACCTGGCCAAGATAAAGCAAAGCAGTTCGATACATACAACACATAGTTACACATGGAGTAGAACAAACATACAGTCAATAATACAGTGAAAAATAAGTCTATATACAATGTGAACAAGTGAGGTGAGATAAGGGAGGTGAAAGCAAACAAAATATATATAAAAAGGCCATGGTGGCGAAGTAAATACAATATAGCAAGTAAAAAAATAAAATAAAAAAACACTGGAATGGTTGGTTTGCAGTGGAAGAAAGTGCAAAGTAGAGATAGAAATAATGGGGTGCAAAGGAGCAAAAATAAATAAATGAATACAGTAGGTAAAGAGGTAGTTGTTTGGGCTAAATTATAGATGGGCTATGTACAGGTGCAGTAATCTATGAGCTGCTCTGACAGCTGGTGCTTAAAGCTAGTGAGGGAGATAAGTGTTTCCAGTTTCAGAGATTTTTGTAGTTCGTTCCAGTCATTGGCAGCAGAGAACTGGAAGGAGAGGCGGCCAAAGGAAGAAAGATGACAAGGTTCGGTCCAAAATAAACCCATTGGGCTTATTTTGGACAGATTTTGGCGAGGGTTCCCCTCGCGTCACATCTTCCTCTCTGCTAAGAAGCACTTTCAATGGAAAATGCCATTGAAGTCAAGCCCTAGGATTAATATGGGTCCAGGGAAAATGTCCCTTAATGCATTTCCAGCACAAACTCAATTCATGCCTACCTCAACCCACCATCTTCTCTCATCTCCTTGGTGCTGAAGTTGGTATGGCAGCCAGCACCATTCCAGTTCCCAGGGATGGGCTTGGGGTCGAATGAGGCCACTACACCAAAATCCTCACACACCCGGTGCAGGATGAACCGAGCTGCCCAGAGGTGGTCTCCCATGTTGATCCCTTCACAAGGACCCACCTGGAACTCCCACTGGAAGACACAATACAGACTGTACATGAGGCTTAGGGATGAGAGATTCTATCTTGAAAGTTTAAAGGTTTTAGAACACTGGGCCGTTTCCCAGTCACAAATTAAGCCTAGTCCAGGACTAAAAAGGCAGGTTTAATCTGTCTGTGGTAAGAATTGGCCCCAATAGGATTTATTTTGATATAATGTGCAGTGTTTCATACCTGAGCTGGCATGACTTCAGCATTGGTGCCACATATCTGAACCCCGGCATAAAGACAGGCCCTGTAGTGGGCTTCTACGATGTCTCTACCGTACGCCTTGTCTGCGCCTACTCCACAGTAGTAGGGACCTGTTCAGAAACAACACATCAACAGGATTAATGCAAGTGGTTTTGGCATTGGTTAAAACAGTGAACAGTTAAACTGTCAAACCTAAGTACCCTTAGTTGAATGTACCAATTTCAAGTCACGCTGGATAAGAGTCTGCTGAAAAACCAAGGCTATGTCCGAAATGGCAGCCCTTTCCCCTATACATCTGGTCAAACGTTGAGCCCTATTTAAGGAATTGGGTGCCATTTGGGACACAGACAACTCTCAAACTGACCTTGGGGACCAGGGAAGCCGTTAGAAGGCCAACCAAAAGGATGTCCGTCTGTGCCCAGGATGGTGTATTCCTGTTCCATACCGAACCAAGGGACCTGGTTCTCTACCATCTCCATGATCTTCTTACACATCAGCCGGAGATTGGTTTCTGGTGGGAGACAAATATAGGAATACATTACACTGAGCCAATTGGGACTGGACTCAATGCTCATTTAAAGGAGGGCTGTGTTCAGTAGGCACAAAATGAAAGACATTAACTGTCAGTAGAATTCTGAACTTGTCCAATAAGAAACACTAATATGAATTTTCTTTCAAACATTTATGTCCCAAGGTCACTTCACTGCTCAGGCTTACCTGCAGGCTTGCGGTTGTATTTGAGCACTTGACACAGAACCAGTTTGTTGGGGTCTTTCCTGAAGGGGTCTCTGAACATAGCAGCAGGGATCAGATACATGTCGCTGTTAGAGCCCTCTGACTGGTACGTACTGGAACCATCAAAGTTCCACTCTGGAAGATCTGGAGATGGGGAACTGTGAAATTAACAGAACTAAAGGGACTCAACTACTCTTTAAGTTCAGGGTAATGTAAGGACTATCATCAATCATAATTTGATCAGTCAATGAGTATGCCATCTGTATAAAACACAAAATGTATTATGGAAGTAAGCCTAAACATTTGTTAAGATCTATGAAGGTAAACATCTGATCTTATGCATCTCAATCCCGTCACATTATGGGGAAGGAGTTCCCATTGGCCATTTGTTTTTCTTAAAGGGTTGCTAAATGTACCATCAATGGTCTTGGGTTCAGAATCCAGAGTTCTGGTCTTGCAGCGGAGCCCCTCTCCAGTCCCATCTATCCAGATGTACATGGCCTGAACCTTGTCTCCCTGAGGAAGAGCCATATACTGCTGCTTCACAGCTTTACTCAAACTGGCACTCTCTGAAGTGGCCATTTTCACTGAGCCTTGAAAACAAAGAGCAATACATGCATTTGATTCTTAGAATTGAAACATTTGAGGTCTACAGTTATTATATTGTGCCTGTCCAGTGATAGTGAAAATGTAATATACTCAAAACAACCAGACAATGTGTGAGCCCTAAACAGACGAGTCCATGCATATGCGCTACACCTGATGCTTCCCTCCTCCACCATCCTGCTTCAAAACAGCTTGGTCAGCAACCAGGGATTTAATCTTAACACTAAAAACAAAAGGATTTATATGCGGATGTTTTGTAAGAGTAGCTGCCAAATAAAAATTGCACCAACGTGTTATAAATGAGATCACTATCCACATCCTGGTAATATCGAGTGAAATCCATGAAAGTTTGTAACATGCGTGATAGCATGCTGCTATGACTGAAAACGGTCATGGTGGTCATGGTTACTTACAACGTTACTAATCCCAGTTTACAATGAAGGAAATTAAAGCGCTCTGTGGTTTCTGTCGTCAGGCAAACATACGTCTAGAACACACTACCCATCAGATTAACACAATAAAAAGCGGCACACAATCATATAACTAGGAGGTCAACAACCATAGTAATAGGATTTAATAAAATACCTTATAATTAGGCTAAGAGGTGCAAAACTAAACACCAATTAGTCCAATTTGATAAACATACACAATGAAATTGTCATAGTTTGTCCTAGAATTTTGAAAATTATTCAGAAATAATTACCTTATATCAAGTAAAGAATAGGATTAAAACCCCTGTACAGCCTTCAGTAAATGTCCTGTGTAATCCTAAATGGTTACCTTTCATTCGTTAACAAAAAAAAAACAGTCCGATTTATAAAAGGGAGATGGGATCCCCTTGCCTCGGATTGGCTGGAGAGAAACGTGATCCCTTCGTGCTAAAGTAATGCTCATGGGTTGCATTCATTGGTCGGCACGAAAAATCAGCAGTTTGTTTCAATATCATGGCCACAATCCAGCCCAAATAAATCTTTGTTGAAAGGCTCAAAACAACTATTTGTTTGCTAAATTAATGCTAAATATCGTTAACTAAACCTCAAATAAGTTTGTTAATATTAGGATGTAAAAAAAATATATGAAACGGGAAAAAGACAATCCATTAAATAATTTCTATAATATGGTAACTATAGGGAACGATGGATGATGACGCCCCCTGGCGGCATGAAAACAATTATTTATGAAATTAATGATTGTCCGTGCTATTACATTTACATTTTAGTCATTTAGCAGACGCTCTTATCCAGAGCGACTTACAGTAGAGTGCATACATTTTTATTACATTTTTTTGTATTTCATTACATTTTACATACTGAGACAAGGATATCCCTACCGGCCAAACCCTCCCTAACCCGGGCGACGCTATGCCAATTGTGCGTTGCCCCACGGACCTCCCGGTTGCGGCCGGCTGCGACAGAGCCTGGGCGCGAACCCAGCCCAGCCTGGGCGCGAACCCAGAGACTCTGGTGGCGCAGCCAGCACTGCGATGCAGTGCCCTAGACCAATGTTAAGTTAACAATTAAAAGAAGTTTAAACACTTCAATGAATCAACATTGAATGAATCAAAATGTACAAATAATCTAGCTTGTTTGTAAATGTTAGACATTTTAGTAAATTGGCTATTATTACTAAAGCATCATTTTCATACCAGAGGTGACCAACCTTGCTCCACTTGCAGAGCAAGATGGCGCTGATAGAGATGGCAGCTTCGCTTCTAGTCCTTAGGAAACTGTGCAATATTTAATTTTTTGAATGTATTATTTATTACATTGTTAGCCCAGAAAACCTTAAGTGTTTTTACATACAACCGGGAAGAACTATTGGATATCAGAGAGATGTCAACTTACCAGCACAACCAGCACAACGACCAGGAATACGACTTTCCCAAAGCGGATCCTTTGTCTGCACCTCCCAGGGCATTTGAACTGATTCCAGAGGCTGACCCAAAACAACGCCGCCGGAGGAGAGGGTGCCGGAGCGGTCTTCTAGTGAGGTGCAACAGCGCCTCTTCAACCTCAGGGGGCTGAAAGAATTTGGCTTGTCACTGAAAACCCTTTTACAGGTTCACAATTGAAAGCATCCTGTCGGGCTGTATCACCGCCTGGTACAGCAACTGCACCGACCACAACGGCAAGGCTCTCCAGAGGGTGGTGCGGTCTGCACAACGCATCACCGGGGGCAAACTACTTTCCCTCTAGGACACCTACAACACCCGATGTCACAGGAAGTCAAAAAAGATCTTCAAGGACAATAACCACCCGAGCCACTGCCTGTTCACCCCGCTTCCATCCAGAAGGCGAGGTCAGTACAGGTGCATCAAAGCTGGGACAGAGAGATTGAAAACAGCTTTTATCTCAAGGCCATCAGATTGTTAAACAGCCACCACTAGTACAGAGAGGCGCCTGCCTACCTACAGACTTGATATCACTGGCCACTTTAATAAATGGAACGGTCACTTTAATAATGCCACTTTAAGAATGTGTACATATCTCACATTACTCATCTCATATGTATATAATGCATAGTGTATCCTTTACTATCTATTATTTACTATCTATTACATCTTAGCCGCTCTGTCACTGCTCATTCATATAAACTCAGCACCAAAAAAAAAACGTCGCGTTTTTACAGGACCAAAGATAATTCGTAAAAATCCAAATAACTTCACAGATCTTCATTGTAAAGGGTTTAAACACTGTTTCCCATTCTTGCTTAATGAACCATAAACAATTAATGAACATGCACTTGTGGAACGGTCATTAAGACACTAACAGCTTACAGATGGTAGGCAATTAAGGTCAGTTATGAAAACTTAGGACACTAAAGAGGACTTTCCACTGACTCTGAAAAACACCAAAAGAAAGATGCCCAGGGTCCCTGCTCATCTGTGTGAATGTGCCTTAGGCATGCTGCAAGGAGGCATGAGGACTGCAGACGTGGCCAGGGCAATACATTGCAATGTCCGTACTGTGAGAAGCCGAAGACAGCGCTACAGGACAGGCAGCTAATCGTCCTCGCAGTGGCAGTCCACATGTAACAACATCTGCACAGGATCGGTACATCCGAACATCACACCTGCGGGACAGGTACATGATGGCAACAACAACTGCCGAGTTACACCAGGAAAGCACAATCCCTCCATCAGTGCTCAGACTGTCCGCAATAGGCTGAGAGAGGCTGGACTGAGGGCTTGTAGGCCTGTTGTAAGGCAGGTCCTCACCAGACATCACAGGCAACAACATCGCCTATGGGCACAAACCCACCGTCGCTGGACCAGACAGGACAGGCAAAAAGTGCTCTTCACTGACGAGTCGTGGTTTTGTCTCACCAGGGGTGATGGTCGGATTCGCGTTTATCGTCGAAGGAATGAGCGTTACACCGAGGCCTGTACTCTGGTGTGGGATCGATATGGAGGTGGAGGGTCCGTCATGGTCTGGGGCAGTGTGTCACAGCATCATTGGACTGAGCTTGTTGTCATTGCAGGCAATCTCAACACTGTGCGTTACAGGGAAGACATCCTCCTCCCTCATGTGGTACCCTTCCTGCAGGCTCATCCTGACATGACCCTCCAGTATGACAATGCCATCAGCCATACTGCTCGTTCTGTGCGTGATTTCCTGCAAGACAGGAATGTCAGTGTTCTGCTACGGCCAGCGAAGAGCCCGGCTCTCAATCCCATTGAGCACGTCTGGGACCTGTTGTATCGGAGGGTGAGGGCTAGGTTCCAACAACTTGCAGGTGCCTTGGTGGAAGAGTGCGGTAACATCTCACAGCAAGAACTGTCAAATCTGGTGCAGTTGATGAAGAGGAGATGCACTGCAGTACTTAATGCAGCTGGTGGCCACACCAGATACTGACTGTTAGTTTTGATTTTGACCACCCCTTTGTTCACTAACACATTATTCCATTTCTGTTGGTCACATGTCTGTGAAACTTGTTCAGTTTATGTCTTAGTTGTTGAATCTTGTTATGTTCATACAAATATAAGTTTGCTGAAAATAAATGCAGTTGACAGTGAGAGGACGTTTATTTTTTTGCTGAGTTTATTTTATACTTATATATTCTTATCCCATTCTTTCACTAGATTGTGTGTATTAGGTTTTGTTGTGGAATTGTTAGACATTACACATTATTATCAATTAGATTTGATAAGTTGAATCAGGTGTGTTAGTGCTGGGCTATAACAGAAGCACATCCAGCATACATCCAGCGGAAGGATTGGCCTGCTACAGTTGTAATAAGTTTGCAGCCTACAATGTGTGTGACTTTTAACTGTATTGTCGTATGCAACATTTGCTAACATAAGTACACATACAACCCATGGCATACAAGGATGTTCCAGCAGTCTCTTTGGACATTTACTGGGACCTCTCCTTCTGCTTTCGCAGCTCTCCATATCTGAAGACAGACATCATAAAGAAACATGCTTCACTTTATTGCAATTAGACAGCCCTGACCATAATCTCTCTGAATGTCTTCACAGTTTCTCTCAAGGGTCTAAAACTGGCGAATATTTTCATAATGTCATCCCACAACCCTATCTAACTAGTACACCTACTCCCTTTTCTGACAGCTGGAGCAGAAAATCCTTTCACCCGCTTCCATTGAAGTTATCTACAAAAGCATTTGGAGCATGAGTTTTTAATTTACAATGATAAATAAGCCTACATCAAGATATCAAGCTAATATGAAGTTAACTGGCTGACGATATTTCACTTAGCTATAGTATGTACAGTTGAAGTCGGAAGTTTATATACACTTAGGTTGGAGTCATTAAAACTCGTTTTTCATCCACTACACATATGTCTTGTTAGCAAACTATAGTTTGGCAAGTCGGTTAGGATATCTACTTTGTGCATGACACAAGTAATTTTTCCAACAATTGTTTACAGACAGATTATTTCACTTATAATTCACTGTATCAAAATTCCAGTGGGTCAGAAGTTTACATACGCTAAGTTGACTGCCTTTAAACAGCTTGGAAAATTCCAGAAAATTATGTCATGGCTTTAGAAACTTCTGATAGGCTAATTTACATAATTGGAGTCAATTGGAGGTGTACCTGTGGATATATTTCAAGGCCTACCTTCAAACTCAGTGCCTCTTTGCTTGACATCGTGGGAAAATCAGAAGAAATCAGCCAAGTCCTCAGAAAAAATTGTAGACCTCCACACGTCTGCATTCATCCTTGGGAGCAATTTCCAAATGCCCTTCACAAAATAGATGGCATCATGAGGTAGGAAAATGATGTGGATATATTGAAGCAACATCTCAGGACATCAGTCACAAAGTTAAAGTTTGGTCGCAAATGGGTCTTCCAAATGGACAATGACCGCAAACATACTTCCAAAGTTGTGGCAAAATGGCTTAAGGACAACAAAGTCAAGGTATTGGAGTGGCCATCACAAAGCCCTGACCTCAATCCTATAGAAAATCTGTGGGCAGAACTGAAAAAGCATGTGTGAGCAAGGAGGCCTACAAACCTGACTCCGTTACACCAGCTCTGTCAGGAGGAATGGGCCAAAATTCACCCAACTTACTGTGGGAAGATTGTGGAAGGCTACCCGAAACGTTTGACCCAAGTTAAACAATTTAAAGGCAATGCTACCAAATACTAATTGAGTGTATGCAAACTTCTGACCCACTGGGAATGTGATGAAAGAAATAAAAGCTGAAATAAATCATTCTCTCTACTATTATTCTGACATGTCACATTCTTAAAATAAAGTAGTGATCCTAACTGACCTAAGATAGGGAATTTGTACTCAGATCAAATGTCAGGAATTGTGAAAAACTGAGTTGAAATGTATTTCGCTAAGGTGTATGTAAACTTCCGACTTCAACTGTACAATTGTCTAGCTAGCTAGCCAGCTAACAAGCAGCTCATTAGCCTACACACAGTGGCCTGCTGTCACTAGCTAGCTAATAGTACATTGTTTTTTAACGTTTTCAAAATACATTTACTTACTTGAATATGTTCAAGTAAGTGGATGTAACATTGATCATGGAGAAGATTTTTTTATTTTACCTTTATTTAACTTGGATTTGAACCAGGGTGTCTGTAGTGATACCTCTAGAGCTGAAATACAGTGCCTTAGACCGCTGCACCACTCGGGAGCCCATGGCTTCTCAGCAAGCAAACAAAGATGGACGAAACTGAGGTTTTGTTTGAAACTGCCAGTGAGTTGGGTGAGGCTAATAGTACAGAAAGTGAGACAGTGGGTTACAGTGGTGAAGAGAAAGGGAAATAATAGAAGTAAAGCTATGGTGGAAAATAGGAAACCACTAGACTCATTTTTAGTCTGAGTGCGAGTTTTGGATCAATGCTACTTGGGAAATCTGTTTAACGTCTTGAGGAAAATTTGAAATGTGTTGGGGGAAAGTGAGGAGTCGGTGAGAGTCACAAGAAGTGGTTTTATTTAGATTTTTGGTGCGTCTACGGAGCAGAAGAAGCGTGTTTTAAGACTCAAAAAGATATCAGTGGAATGTTTCCTGTTTGCATTTTTGTAGTAGGGCGCCTATCAAGGTGGTTATTTCTGGGATGGCGCAAGAAATAAAGGCAGAGGATATTACTGAATATCGATGGAGTGGTTGGTGCACTTCGACTGACCTGTATGGTTGGACAAAATAAATTCACTTCATCCATGCTACTGTTCTTTGATGAAGTCTCTCCCTTCTCATACAAAGTTAGGATTCATGAGATATCCTGTAAGAGCTTTTGTGCACAAGCCCCTTCAGTGTCATAAAAGTAAAATATTTGGTCATGTGTCAAGTGTGTGCAAAAGGGAAGAGCATTGTATGCCTGATGAAGTGAAATGCTGCAACTGTGGAGGTGAACATGTGCTTGGATTTCTGGAGTGCCCTGTTAGGGTGAAGGAGAATGAGGTGGCAAGGGGAAGGAGTGTCCAGCGTGTCACCTAACTGGAGGAGGTGAGAAGATTGGAAGGAACGAGTGGCGGCAAAGAAAATGGTAGTAGAGCCACCACGACTAGTGAAGGTTTCTCATCAACCGAGGGATAGTGAAATGCTACATGTTAAAAGGTGGACTTTGTATTATTTATTGCAATGGTCACAAACTGTACAGCACAGCGGAGAAGAAGTCATTGTGAATGCCGCTTAATTATTTGGTGGGTCTTCGTGATTTCAGTCAAGGCTGTGCAAGAAATGCGGTTGGTGAATGTACTGCCATCACAGGCCCTGAGTCTGTGTAGGGATGTATTTTGGAGTGGGCTGTGATTGAAAAAGTGGGATGGGTTTTCTAAGTTGACGTGTTCATATTTTGTACAATGTCGTTTTCCCCCTTTCCTGCAATAGTTTTTATTGTTTCTTATTCAATATCCCGTCCAACTGGTGGCGGTAATGCACCATTAACATTGGATGCCAACCGCTGTTAAACCCCATTGAAGAAGAATGTACTGTATGCACGCCCACAAAGAAGCCAATGTTTTGGAGTGAAGAGTTGTCAAGCGGATGCACAGCTTCTGGTCGAAACGTACCATTAGGCCACAATGATCAGCAGCCTCTCTGCCAGCTGTTGAAAGTTAGTCAAGATGGGATATGTGTTACCTTGTGAGGGAATTTGTCCCCAGGTTACTACAGTGTTCCAAATGCAAAGTATTTGGGCATGTGTCAAGTGTTTGCAGAGAGTATGACTTGAGTGATTATTGAGTTCCCTGAGTGTCCTGTACAGGTGAAGGAGGCAGAGATTGCTAGGATAAGAGCTGTTCAGCGTGTATCCTATGCCGAACAAGCGAGAATAGTTAAACAATGTTGGAGTGGTTCGGTTGCCGTGGAGACACCACAATCCAGTCCTGTGGGGATTTTGGGGCATTTATTGCTATGGTGATGAATCGCACTGCATGCATGAGTGAATAAGAACTCAAGAAAGGTCGATATCGTATCTGCAGCTGAACGCTTCTTGGAATGAAGAATGTAACGTGTGAGGAGCTGCATGGCTTATTGACTGGAGCAGCAGTTCCGTCCTCTCAGGTCATTGGATCTAAGTAGGGCTCTGAGTGTTTTTGAAGAACTGTTTTATTTTTGTTTTATGTTTGATTGGACAAAACGTTTTTATTTTATTTACCTTTTCCATTTTGGATTTCCCCCTTTTATATTTTGCGTATCCATTAGTGGGCGACAATACACCGTTTCCGGTGTAGTTCGCCCTAAAACACAACAGAAGCAGAAGGCTCTCTGCCATGTTGCCTGCATACTGATGAATACACACATGCACACAATAGAGTGCCATTTAGGATGCATCCAATGAGTGTCAACATGTTGGCCAAGATGTTTTCCATCATCCTTACAATTATCATGTAGATCTAAAAGCAACACAGAGTGCTCAAAGAAATTATTTCAATGGTTTTGGACATGATAGTAAAAGGCATTCAGTGGTTATTGTGAAAGACAAAAACAAGTTGCTGTTAGTTAACCTCTGTACCCCCTAAGGTCATGTGCCAAAGATTCCATATTGATCTAAGACAGAAGTATAACACAGTGTTTGTGCAACCATTAGGCCAACACTGTTGGAGAAAAACATCATTTCAAGATTGGAGGAGATTGACAATGTAAAGTTGTGTCTTCAACTGGTCATAGTGCTGATCAAAGCAGCATGATTCAGCATACCATCACCAGGATAAAATAGGTCACAACAAGGGACATTTGCAGAGGTGATTTTAGGATGTAAATCTTGGTGGGGCAAAAAAGAAATTACGGATGCACGCCAGCAAAGCCACTACACAAACACGAAACAATACATAAAATGCACTGTCGTGTCTCTGACTACGATTCAATTATATGACATGTTATTTTATCAAATCGATTACCTAACGTTGAATTGATTACGTCATTGAATTAAACCATGCAACAATTAAACCATTAACCTGGGGCACCACGGAAGCATTCATTTATATAGAGCGGTTATCTCCCGAATCCACTCTCTTAAAGATTTGAAGATCTCTTATATCAATAGCAGTCAATTATTAATCGTCACCTCGATCGGTCTCATTCTGATTGTCATAAGTACTTGGTTATCTGCACGAACCCTAGCTAACAAGTTGAATCAGCAATACACAAATTGGCTTAATTATTTATTTACTAAATACCTAAATAATCACACAGAATTACATATATATACACAGGATAGATCACACATCGATTACTAATCATGTCATGAAAAGCCCCTAGTGGGCTAACCCGATATGACGGCTGGTTACACAAAGAAAGGGGGTTGGGTTTGAATGAAAGAGTGGGAAGACTGTGGGGCGAAGGGGATTGGGACTCTATCAGACCTTGAGAAGCTATGATGCCGTAAATACAGAATCTTATGCATTCTAATAACAGCCCATTCGGAAAAGTTAAATGGAAGATATATAAACTCAGCAAAAAAAAGAAAAGTCCCTTTATCAGGACCATGTCTTTCAAAGATAATTTGTAAATATCAAAATAACTTCACAGATCTTCATTGCAAAGGGTTTAAACACGGTTTCCCATGCTTGTTCAATGAACCATAAACAATTAATGAACATGCACCTGTGGAACGGTCGTTAAGACACTAACAGCTTACAGACGGTAGCCAATTAAGGTCACAATTATGAAAACTTAGGACACTAAAGAGGCCTTTCTATTGACTCTGAAAAACACAAAAAGAAAGATGCCCAGGGTCCTTGCTCATCTGCGTGAATGTGCCTTAGGCATGCTGCAAGGAGGCATGAGGACTGCAGATGTGGCCAGAGCAATAAATTGCAATGTGATTGATTGGTATTTTTAAATCACTGATGAATGATCTTGAGACTGATTCCCTAACCTGTCAATGTTTTTCATTTGCTGTTTTTGATTTAGTTATACTCTTGTGAATTCTATGGTTTTTACTAGATTACTTGTAGTTTTTCATGTTGTTTGTCTGTCATTTTTGTAATGACTTGGTGCTGCCTATCTTGACCAGGACGCTCTTGAAAAAGAGATTTTAAATCTCAATGAGCCCTTCCTGGTTAAATAAAGGTTAAATAACATTTTAAAAATGAAAATGTCCATACTGTAAGACGCCTAAGACAGCGCTACAGGGAGACAGGACGTACAGCTGATCGTCCTCACAGTAGCAGACCACGTGTAACAACACCTGCACAGGATCGGTACAGCCGAACATCACACCTGCGGGACAGGTACAGAATGGCAACAACAACTGCCCGAGTTACACCAGGAACGCCCAATCCCTCCATCAGTGCTCAGACTGTCCGCAATAGGCTGAGAGAGACTGGACTGAGGGCTTGTAGGCCTGTTGCAAGGCAGCTCCTCACCAGACATCACTGGCAACAATGTCGCCTATGGGCACAAACCCACCGTCGCTGGACCAGACAGGACTGGCAAAAAGTGCTCTTCACTGACGGGTCGCGGATTTGTCTCACAAGGGGTGATGGTCTGATACAGGTTAATCATCGAAGGAATCAGTGTTACACCGAGGGATGTACTCTGGAGCGGGATCGATTTGGAGGTGGAGGGTCCGTCATGGTCTGGGGTGGTGTGTCACAGCATCATCGGACTGAGCTTGTTGTCATTGCAGGCAATCTCAACACTGTGCGTTACAGGGAAGACATCCTTGTGTGGTACCCTTCCTGCAGGCTCATGCTGACATGACCCTCAAGCATGACAATGCCACCAGCCATACTGCTCATTCTGTGCATGATTTCCTGCAAGACAGAAATGTCAGTGTCCTGCCATGGCCAGCGAAGAGCACGGATCTCAATCCTATTGAGCACGTCTGGGACCTGTTGGATCGGAGGGTGAGGGCTAGGGCCACTCCCCCCAGAAATGTCCGGGAACTTGCAGGTGCCTTGGTGGAAGAGTGCGGTAGCATCTCACAGCAAGAACTGGCAAATCTGGTGCAGTCCATGAGGAAGAGATGCACTGCAGTACTTAATGCAGCTGGTGACCACACCAGATACTGACTGTTACTTTTGATTTTGACCCCTCCTTTGTTCAGGGACACATTATTCAATTTCTGTTAGTCACATGTCTGTGGAACTTGTTCAGTTTATGTCTCAGTTGTTGACTCTTGTTATGTTCATACAAATATTTACACATGTTAAGTTTGCTGAAAATAAACACAGTTGACAATGAGAGGACGTTTGTTTTTTTTATGAGTTTATTTACTCTGAGCTGCGCTTCGATAGATGGGTCGAAGATGGAAGACTGGTTTGCCCAGCAGAGATCGCCATTGTCCTTTGAAGAATCTTTCTGGTCGTAGTGTTGTAGAGCGGATACGTTAAAGTACCCTGTCGTTCTTAGGAGATTGTCTGTCCTTTCCTAGGCCACGTACGTGTACAGCTGCAGCTGATAACTTGATGTCTAGGAGGTATCACTTCTTCTTTAGTGAATAATCTTTCAAAGTTCATACCAAGTTGCCATAATCAGCTTGCTCTGTATTCTGGCTGATCTAGTTGAAATTCACCATTCCAGCATGGTGATCGTCACCTCCACATTGAAATTCGCCCTTTTAAACGTTAGGACAGCAGTTCGCTCGTCATCGGGAACTGAGGTTGACTTCTGTCAACGAGCTTTTGTACTGGGGGAGAGAAGGGCGTGTTTCATAGTTCTCAACCAATGTCTGTTCACTTGGGCGTGGCCACTGAGTGAGCATAAGTTTACTCATGAAAACAATTATCTCATTTAGAAGCTAAAATCACATTTCATCTTCTCACAAATAGTTTAATATTTAAACATTTAAATTGCACAACAATTCTATGTGAATCTGAGAACTAGAATGTGTAGACTTTCCAAGACACAATTTATGTAATCCTATCAGATATAATGTCGACAACAACTGATCTGACATCATATGGTATCATATGACATCAACTGGTTGAGAAAGGGAAATATTGTTCCATTCCCCAACCTTTTGATATTACCATACTTTCTCTGTGGTAACACAGGGCTTTCCAAGAGTCCATTCTGTAGAGTGGAAAGAAAAGGGGGAAAGGTATTTATGGGGGGGGGGGTCATAAACCTCATCCAACAGGACAACGTCATGACAGCACTATAACGGGGACAAACGGTGCCCACAAACTGTTAGGGCCAACATAAACAGCAGAGCCCAACACCTTACTACTGCTACTCCTAGCTATCAGCTGAGCCTTGTCTGGCAGCGAAACAAGTTAATTCAGCCTTATTTACTGCCTTTAAAAAAAACATAGCTGATATGGCTGACTTGCTTAAACAAATGTGGTTTCTACTGACAATTGACATGTACAAACTATGGAATAAGGGGGCAACAAGCGGATAAGAGGCAATCCGTAATTTTGATTAAGACATTAATGAGCGAGCTAGGACGGACGTAGTCAATATAACTATTTGTTTAGCACTTTTTAAATGTACTGCGACAGAATTCAGAACATGGGCCGTTCTTACAGTGTTTTTCCTGTACACCAAGTCAGAACCATAGGATAAATAAAGTGGGCATATAAGCAGACAATTAAACCTCTTACAATATTCAATGATTACATTTCTCTAAAAGAAGTTATAGGCTACATGTGTACATAACAGTAGGCGAAATTATGAGGTGAAAATAGACCAAATTATTAGGATGAGGCACATGGCTACTAACAGCTTACTACACAACATACATTTAGAATTACTTTCTTAGCTACAGCATACATATCTCCCTGGCATATTACATCATTTATGTAGCAGCACACAATACATTTTTGGACTCACCTTGTGCTCTGCTCACTTGAACATGAAGGTGGCGCGGCAGTTCACGACTTACAACTCCGAGTTGACTGTTCAAAACGTATTTTGGCAGTCGGAGCTAGTTTTTCCCGAGTTCCCAGTTGTCTTGAATTCACTGAAGTCAGATTTCCCAGTTCTGCGTTAACGGTTGTTTTGATCGTGGCAGAAATCATGCTGGATTGACAGCATAGCCGATGTTGAATGTTTATCATTTTAAGCTTGGAAAAGACAGACAGCCTTAAACTATTTTAATGAAATCATTGGATTATTAGTAGGTCTTATTATTTACTTTTATTTAATCAGGGTGTAAACATTGAGACCAGTGTCTCTTTTATGAGGGAGCCCAGTATATACAGTGCCTTCGGAAAGCATTCAGGCCCCTTGACTTTTTCCACTTTGTTACGTTACAGCCTCATTCTAAAATTTATTACATTGTTATTTTTCCTCATCAATCGATGTACATTACTCCATAATGACAAAGCAAAAACAGGTTTAGAAATGTTTGCTAATTTATTATTTGTAAAAAAAAATTTTTTTTTAAACATCAGTATTCAGACCCAAAGCGATTGCAGCATTTATTCTTCTTGCTACGCTACAAGGTTGGCACACCTGTATTTGGGGAGTTTCTCCCATTCTTCTCTGCAGATCCTCTCAAGTTGGAGGGGGAGCATTGCTGCACGTCTCTCCAGAGATGTCCAGGCTGGGCCACTCAAGGACATTCCCGAAAGACTTGTCAAGGACTTGTCCCGAAGCCACATTGTCTTTAAAAATATATTTGACCTTTATTTAACTAGTCAAGAGAGTTAAGAACAAATTCTTATTTTCAATGACAGCCTATGAAGAGCCTTGAGACGGCAGAATGACAGATTTGTACCTTGTCAGCTCAGGGATTTGAACTTGCAACCTTTCGGTTACTAGTCCAACACTCTAACCATTAGGCTACGCTGCCTCCCCAAGATTGTCTGTGTGCTTAGAGTCGTTGTCCTGTTGGAAGGTGAACCGTAGCCCCAGTCTGAGGTCCTGAATGCTCTGGAGCAGGTTTTCATCAAGATCTGTCTGTACATTGCTCTGTTAATCTTTCCCTCGATCCTGACTAGTCTCCCAGTCTCTGCTGCTGAAAACATCCCCAAAGCATGATGCTGCCACCACCATACTTCACTGTAGGGATGGTGCCAGGTTTTCTCCAGATGTGACACTTGGTCTTCAGGCCAAAGAGTTCAATCTTGGTTTAATCAGACCAGAGAATCTTGTTTCTCATAGTCTGAGAGTCTTTAGGTGCCTTTTGGCAAACTCCAAGCTTGCTGTCATGTGCCTTTTACTGAGGAGTGTCTTCTGTCTGGCCACTCTACCATAAAGGCCTGATTGGTGGAGTGTTGCAGAGACGGTTGTCCTTCTGGAAGTTTCTCCCATCTCCACAGAGGACCTCTAGAGCTCTGTCGGGTTCTTGGTCACCTCCCTGACCAAGGCCCTTCTCCCCCGATTGCTCAGTTTGGCTGGGCGGCCACCTCTAGGAAGAGTCTTGGTGGTTCCAAACATCTTCCATTTAAGAATGATGGAGGCATCTGTGTTCTTGGGTACCTTCAATGCTGCATAATTTTTTGCTACCCGTCCCAGATCTGTGTCTCGACACAATCCTGTCTCGGAGCTCTACGGACAATTCCTACGACCTCATGGCTTGGTTCTTGCTCTGACATGCACTGTCAACTGTGGGACCTTATATAGACAGTTGTGTGCCTTTCCAAATGTCCAATCAATTGAATTTACCACAGGTGGACTCCAATCAAGTTGTAGAAACATCTCAAGGATGATTAATGGAAACAGGATCCACCTGAGCTCAATTTCAAGTGTCATAGCAAAGGGTCTGAATACTTAAGTAAATAAGGTATTTCTGTTTTTTATTTTTAGTACATTTTCTAATATTTCAGAAAAACTGTTTTTGTTTTGTCATTATGGGGCATTGTGTGTAGATTGCTGAGGAAGTTATTTGATTTAATCCATTTTAGAGGAGCCCAAACTGTTTTGAGCCCCACATCTTTAAGAAAAGAAAACATAAATAAATAATATTATAATGGGGAGTGGGGTTGCCTACAGTTACAGTTAAGTCATTTAGCAGACGCTCTTATCCAGAGCGACTTACACATTGGAAAGTTCATACATATTCATCCTGGTCCCCCCGTGGGAATTGAACCCTGGTCACCCCGTGGGAATTGAACCCACAACCATGGCATTGCAAGCGACTTGCTCTACCACCTGAGCCACAATGGTACCTCTTGGGGGTTCCTGTTTTACATGTTATTTTGGCATTAATATGTGTCACATATCAGTTTGCAAACAATGTAAAAAAAGAAAAAGATCATTGAGTTAATAAAGCCGCATACACACATGGTCTCTTTTTTGTTTCTTGAGTAAGGCAGCTCCAAAATGCAGCCTAGCTCAATGCTTTCTGTGGTGGTGGTGCAAGCCAACAAAAATAGGAGCATTGCGCCGTCATTGGCTCAGTGTTCTGTCACTCATGGGGAAACTACGTCATCGCCAAGTTTAAATCCTTAGCAAGCATAGACATCCAAAATTTCACCCTTTGGGTCCTGCCATAGAGTTATATTACAAGTGCCTTTCCAAGAAGGCTCAAGATCATTGGCCACAGATAAAATGATGTCAAATCACGTTATATGTACAGTAGCTTTGATTGGTCATGTCAACATCTTTCTTTCAAAGTCTTAGCTAGCAGTCAACATCATGAAACAAGTCGACAAGTTGGCAAATCCTTTTTAATCCTTGTCATATGAAGAGAAATAATGAAGAGAAATTATAGATAAAACGTATCGGTGCTCATCGGCCATTGGACATAAAGATTAAACAAGTTGGAAATCGCAAATTCAACAATGAGTCAATTGGAAGGAATCAGTGGCTAACTGCAAGCATTGCAAAGCAACCAGTAGCCTGCTATTCAATGGAGTGGCTGTGTTTCCACCATAAATCCAGAGAATGTCAGACTGATGACAAAGTTTGATGAAAAAATTTGCCCACAAAGGACCGCCGCATCACCTTCATGTTTAAGTGAACACATCACAAGCCAAGGTGAGTCCAAAAATGTCTTGTATGCTGCTGCATAAATTATGTAATATGCTAGGGAGATATGTATACTGTAGCTAAAGTAATACTAGGTGTATGTTGTGTAGTAAGCTGCTAGTAGACCATGTGCCTCACCCTAATAATTTAGTCTATTTTCACCTCATCATCTAATATTGTAAGAGGTTTCATTGTCTGCTTATATGCCTGCTTTATTTATCCTACGGTTCTGACTTGGTGTACAGTCGTGGCCAAATGTTTTGAGAATGACACAAATATAAATTTTCGCAAAGTCTGCTGCCTCAGTTTGTATGATGGCAATTTGCATATACTCCAGAATGTTATGAAGAGTGATCAGATGAATTGCAATTAATTGCAAAGTCCCTCTTTGCCATGCAAATGAACTGAATCCCCCCAAAACATTTCAACTGCATTTCAGCCCTGCCATAAAAGGACCAGCTGACATCATTTCAGTGATTCTCTCGTTAACACAGATGTGAGTATTGAGGAGGACAAGGCTGGAGATCACTCTGTCATGATGATTGCGTTCGAATAACAGACTGGAAGCTTCAAAAGGAGGGTGGTGCTTGGAATCATTGTTCTTCTTCTGTCAATCATGGTTACCTGCAAGGAAACACGTGCCGTCATCATTGCATTGCATAAAAAGGGCTTCACAGGCAAGGATTGCACCTAAATTAACCATTTATCGGATCATCAAGAACTTCAAGGAGAGCGGTTCAATTGTTGTGAAGAAGGCTTCAGGGCGCCCAACAAAGTCCAGCAAGCGCCAGGACCGTCTCCTAAAGTTGATTCAGCTGCGGGATCGGGGCACCACCAGTACAGAGTTTGCTCAGGAATGGCAGCAGGTGTGAGTGCATCTGCATGCACAGTGAGGTGAAGACTTTTGGAGGATGGCCTGGTGTCAAGAAGGGCAGCAAATAAACCACTTCTCTCCAGGAAAAACATCAGGAACAGACTGATATTCTGCAAAAGGTACAGGGATTGGACTGCTGAGGACTGGGGTAAAGTCATTTTCTCTGATGAATCGCCTTTCTGATTGTTTGCGGCATCCGAAAAAAAAGCTTGTCCGGAGAAGACAAGGTGAGCGCTACCATCAGTCCTGTGTCATGCCAACAGTAAAGCATCCTGAGACCATTCATGTGTGGGGTTGCTTCTCAGCCAAGGGAGTGGGCTCACTCACAATTTTGCCTAAGAACACAGCCATGAATAAAGAATGGTACCAACACATCCTCCGAGAGCAATTTCTCCCAACCATCCAGGAACAGTTTGGTGACGAACAATGCCTTTTCCAGCATGATGGAGCACCTTGCCATAAGGCAAAAGTGATAACTAAGTGGCTCGGGGAACAAAACATCGATATTTTGGGTCCATGGCCAGGAAACTCCCCAGACCTTAATCCCATTGAGAACTTGTGGTCAATCCTCAAGAGGCGGGTGGACAAACAAAAACCTACAAATTCTGACAAACTCCAAGCATTGATTATGCAAGAATGGGCTGCCATCAGTCAGGATGTGGCCCAGAAGTTAATTGACAGCATGCCAGGGTGGATTGCAGAGGTCTTTAAAAAGAAGGGTCAACACTGCAAATATTGACTCTTTGCATCAACTTCATGTAATTGTCAATAAAAGCCTTTGACACATATGAAATGCTTGTAATTATACTTCAGTATTCCATAGTAACATCTGACAAAAATATCTAAAGACACTGAAGCAGCAAACTTTGTGGAAATTGATATTTGTGTCATTCTCAAAACTTTTGGCCACGACTGTACAGGGAAAATACTGTAAGAGCAGCCCATGGTCTGCATTCTGTCGCTGTACATTTCAAAAGTGCTGAACACATAGTTATATTGACTACGTCCATCTTACTGTAGCTAGCTCATTAATGTCTTAATCGAAATTATGAAATGCCTCTTATCCACTCATCGTTCCCTCATGCCACAGTTTGTACATCTCAATTGTCAGTAGAAAGCACATTTGTTTAAGCAAGTCAGACATATCAGCTATGCTTTTTTTTAGATACAGTAAACGGGGCTGAATGAATTGTTTCTCTGCCAGACAAGGCTCAGGTGATAGCCAGATGTAGCCGTGGTAAATATCCACTCTATTGTGCTGGAAAGAAAGCTCTGCTGTGGAGACAGCTTTATGTAGGCCCAAACAGTTTGTAGGCACCGCTTGTCGCCGTTATATTGCAATGAATGTGTTGTGTGGTGTCTTTGCTGGCATGCATAAAAAAAAAGTGGAGTTTGCACCACCAAGATTTACATGCTAAAATCGCCACTGAATAAGGATGTAACGTAACAGAATGTGGAAAAAGTCAAGGGGTCTGAATACTTTCCGAAGGCACTGTACAATTTCATAAAATACATAAAAAATAAAATACAATATAAAATAAATAAAATACAGCACAACACATATTGAACAGACAAACAAATGTACACAATATACACAAAACACACAATATACACAAAACCCAGTCAACTAAAACAAACACATTCTTCATTATAGAAATCCTCTGTCTGCTGCCTGAACTGCCCTAGGGACACTAACACATGAATTCTAAATGTTTTTTGGAGATCATTCTAATCATGTAGAGAAAGAAAACTAAAGGCTGACTTACCGAACTCTGTAGACAAAAAATGAGACTCCAGAGTAAACCAACCCTGTGAACAGCTTTGATAACTTGTCATTTGAAATCTTAACAGTGAATTCAGGTAAGTCGGAAGCTTGTGGAGCAGAGCTTTGTAAACAAAAAGAGCGTAATGATGTGATCTACGTGACTTGAAAGAGGTCCATCCAACCTTTTGGTAAAGAATACAGTGATGAGTAATGAAACCGTCTCCTGTAATAAAACAAATGGCACTATGGTAGATGGCATCCAAAGATTTTTAAGAATAGTAGCAGATGCACTTTGATAAATCATATGACCATAATCAAGAACAGAAAAAAATGGTTGACTGAAAATGATAGTCACCAGTTGAAGTGTCCTGGGGTAAGGAATGATAGTCACCAGTTGAAGTGTCATGGGGTAAGGAATGATAGTCACCAGTTGAAGTGTCCTGGGGTAAGGAATGATAGTCACCAGTTGAAGTGTCCTGGGGTAAGGAATGATAGTCACCAGTTGAAGTGTCCTGGGGTAAGGAATGATAGTCACCAGTTGAAGTGTCCTGGGGTAAGGAATGATAGTCACCAGTTGAAGTGTCCTGGGGTAAGGAATGATAGTCACCAGTTGAAGTGTCCTGGGGTAAGGAATGATAGTCACCAGTTGAAGTGTCCTGGGGTAAGGAATGATAGTCACCAGTTGAAGTGTCCTGGGGTAAGGAATGATAGTCACCAGTTGAAGTGTCCTGGGGTAAGGAATGATAGTCACCAGTTGAAGTGTCCTGGGGTAAGGAATGTTTTGGGGGATTTTTAAGTCCCTCAGTCGAGTACCTGAGTATTTGGGTATACTTTTTTCCCAAATATGTAGATATCTTTGTTAGAAAGAATACTATATTTCCCTTGAGGTAGTGATGCTGAATGTAAAAAATGGCTCAACTTACCCAACTCTTCCCTATGAATAAACAGATTGTTTAGTTGGGGCATGTCATGATCAGCCTGGTGCTCAGGTATGGAGATAGATTGCCGTCAAAATAATGTAAATGAATGAATAATGATTCACAAACAAATTATATGTTGTTGTGAAAATACTGAATGCAACACTCAAATCACAGTTTGTGAATATACCCAAAGCAAGAAATACTGTATGCTTGTAAAATGTGCTATGGTTAACATAAAAAACATTGTTGTATTTATGTGCTAATAATGATTTGTTATTGGTAGTGATGACTCTTTACTTTTGTAAACTATCCATTACTTGATAGTAGACAGGTGGTGGCCAGAAGGATCACACAAACCTACAGCAGGTGCTTCCACAAGTGTGGTTTCTGAGTTTATTAAGCAATTAACATCCCATCATGCTTAGGGTCATGTATACAAATGCACAGTTGCCCATTATTTTGGCTATCATGGCTAGAAGAAGAGATCTCAGTGACTTTGAAAGAGGGGTCTTATATGGGATTTAAAGGGTTTTTCAATCACCAGATCTCAACCCAATTGAACACAGAAGATTCTGGAGTGTGGCCTCTACCACCATCAACAAAACACCAAATGAGGGAATGTCTTGTGAAAGAATGGTGTCACATCCCTCCAATAGATTTCCAGACACTTGTATAATCTATGCCAATGTGCATTGAAGCTGTTCTGGCGGCCCATAGTGGCCCAATTCCCTATTAAAGGACACTTTCTGTTGGTGTTTCCTTTATTTTGGCAGTTACCTGTACCTGAGGGAGAGAGGGTAGAGAGGGTAGGCCTCCTGAAGAGTGACACCAGCAGGCAGATCCGTAGACTCCTGCCCTCTGGAGCGTGCATGCCGTGGATATGCACAGCTAAACATGAGGTCTGTAAGGTAAAGACAGCAGGTTGATATATACACTACCGTTCAAAAGTTTGGGTCACTTAGAAATGTCCTTGTTTTTGAAAGAAAAGCACA
Organism: Salvelinus fontinalis; assembly: GCF_029448725.1. NCBI lineage: Eukaryota > Metazoa > Chordata > Actinopteri > Salmoniformes > Salmonidae > Salvelinus > Salvelinus fontinalis. The sequence goes on along the minus strand of NC_074678.1, from coordinate 18,624,835 downwards.
TTATTTGTCCATTAAAATAACATCAAAATTATCAGAAATACAGTGTAGACATTGTTAATGTCGTAAATTACTATTGTAGCTGTAAACGCTGATTTTTAATGGAATATCTACATAGGCGTACAGAAGCCCATTATCAGCAACCATCACTCCTGTGTTCCAACGGCACGTTGTGTTAGTTTATCATTTTAAAAGGCTAACTGATCATTAGAAAACCCTTTTGCAATTATGTTAGCACAGTTGAAAACTGTTGTGCTGATTTAAAGAAGCAATATAACTGTCCTTTAGACTAGTTGAGTATCTGGAGCATCAGCGTTTGTGGGTTTGATTACAGGCTCAAAAGGGCCAGAAACAAATAACTTTCTTCTGAAACTCATCAGTCTATTCTTGTTCTGAGAAATGAAGACTATTGTATGCGAGAAATTGCCAACAAAGTGAATATCTCGTACAACGCTGTGTACTACTCCCTTAACAGAACAGTGCAAACTGGCTCTAACCAGAATTGAAAGAGGAGTGGGAGGCCCCGGTGCCCAACTGAGCAAGAAGACAAGTACATTAGAGTGTCTAGTTTGAGAAACAGATGCCTCACAAGTCCTCAACTGGCAGCTTCATTAAATAGTACCCCCAAAACACCAGTCACAACGTTAACAGAGAAGAGGCAACTCCGGGATGCTGCCTACCTTTTAGGCAGCATCCCGGAGGTGCTTTGAGAATTTTACAATTCCTTTTGGATGAAGTCTGGTGCTAGCAGTACACACCCCTTAGTTGATATTCTCTCCTATAGCATAGGTGATTACCCAAACAACTCAAACGTCAGACTCCCCTGCCCCTCCTAAAGAAGAGGGGGGTGCATCCCACATGAAGAGACAGGTCATTAATTGTAAAGACATTATCATTGACTTCCTCATCAACGATCTGTCTTTCTACCTGGAGAGTGAGAGGTAAGATTGAACCACCGCACAAGTTCACAAATATGTTATCCTTCTTACATTATTGACATTTAATTTGTGTCAACATTTTATTGACAGATTGAGCTTAAAGGTAGACTCAGCAATATGACGTAGATGCAGAAAGTAAACAGCATAGTCGGTCAATTTCCACAATAACTACGAGTGCTGAAGCGCAAGGCTTAACCTCTCAGCTGTTTTGGTCTTGTGTCTACCACTCTGTATACATGTGCACATTCGCATATACTGTGCGTGACCGTGTGAGAGCAAAGTGTTGCATCTCGCTCATCTTACAGTTTTTTTGGATTGCTTACACACTCAAATTAAAAGTAGTACACTACTAGCAAAACCTTACACTCAAGAAGCAAAACATCAGCCCATATTTGCACAACTATAAGCACATTGTCAACCTCACACTTGTTGCAAAACTCTACACACAGTGATTTGCAAAACACTAAACACACTTAACATACATTACACACAAAAATCTATCATGAAGTCACGTCCTTGCAATACCAAAGCACTGACTGTCAAATTACCACACCGTCCAACCAATTGGTTCAACACAGTCATCAGGTGTGCAAACACTCGTTTGCTTAATTGTAGGCACACCAATCAGGTGTATAAGCACTATAAAAAGCAGCAGGTGAGTTCATTGGTCTTCAAGCACAATGGAAAGAGTCAGAGAAAGAGTAAGAGGAGGAGGAGGAGAACGAGGATGACGAGGAGGAGGAAGAGGAAGACAAGAAGGTGCTCAAAGAGGACCGAATCTGACAAATGAGATCCGCGCAACACTGGTTGACCATGTTGTCAACCATGGCCTGATGCTTAGGGAGGCTGGACTGCGAGTACAGCCAAATCTAAGCCGATATACAGTGGCAAGTGTGATGAGAACATTTAGACTGGAAAATAGGTATTGTAAAAATATCATATCAATTTGTAAGTCGCTCTGGATAAGAGCGTCTGCTAAATGACTTAAATGTAAATGTAAATATCAAAAACATCTGCACATCTGCAGTCAGTAACTGCTTACAGTACTGTATTATATGCACTATCAGCACTTCTGTTACCTTTTCCTGTGAAATTACTGTACTATTGTATACTGTTTTTTTTCTACATAGGATTGAGGGTCAGGGACGACAAGGGGGAAGGCCTCCTATGTTCACAGAACAGCAAGAGAGGGAGATAGTAAACATGGTTTTGGCCAACAATGCTATAACACTCAAGCAGCTCCAAGCTAACATTGTCAATAACCACGCCATTTTCAACGATATCCATCAGGTCTCAACATCAACACTGGCACGCATTCAAAAAAAAAAAAAACATATTCAAATGAAGCAAATTTATCGAGTGCCTTTCGAGCGCAATTCCGAAAGGGTGAAACGACTGCGGCATGATTATGCAGAGGTATGTATTCACTTTAGCAGTGTGATCTTGCATACTTTCTCAATCTTTTACTGTACTGTAATATGTATACTAGATCTACACTGAACTACACAATTTTGCCTGACACTGTTTTTCAGAGAATTTTACGAATGGATGGAGAGGAGATCCAGCATGAGTTCATTTACGTAGATGAGGCTGGGTTCAACCTGACGAGAACACGAAGGAGGGGAAGAAGCATCATTGGCCACAGGGCTATAGTCAATGTCCCAGGGCAACGTGGGGGTAATATAACACTCTGTGCAGCCATTACACAGAATGGGGTCCTCCACCGCCATGCCCATTTGGGCCCTTACAACACAGCACTCATACTTACATTCTTGGACCAATTGCACAACATAACAGCAGCAAATCAAATCGATCATATGCAATACATTGTTGTCTGGGACAATGTGTCTTTCCACCGCTCTGCTCTGGTTCAGAACTGGTTTCAGCAACATCCACATTTCACCGTCCTATATCTTCCACCATACTCTCCATTCCTCAACCCTATAGAAGAGTTTTTCTCGGCATGGCGGTGGAAGGTATATGATCTCCGTCTCCAGGCTGAGGTACCCCTCATCCAAGCCATGGAGGAGGCCTGTGACCAGATGGAGGTAGCAGCAATGCAAGGATGGATTCGTCATTCAAGACGTTTCTTTCCAAGGTGTCTTGCTAATGACAACATTGCCTGCGATGTTGATGAAATTCTCTGGCCAGATCCAGCTAGGCGAAGAGACAATGTCTAGTTATTTTTTTAATTTATTTTTTTAACTTACAATATGTAAAGTGACGTTTGGTTACAGTATTATGAATCTCCATGTCAACATTTTTGGCCGTGTTGAGAAATAAATGAGTTTCTTCAGTCTGCAACATTGGTCTTGTGTAGTGTTTGGTGAATTGACATTATATTTGTACTTTGTTGATAGTAGCCTACTCTAATCATAGGGAAGTAGAAGTGCTAAAAGTGTTTTAGGTTTATCACAGCAGAGTGTAACTCGTGCAAACAGAGTATAGTAATGTGAAACGTGTGTGTTTCATATGGTAACAAAGTGTGGTTTTTAAAAAAGAAGTGTATAGTTTTTACAAGAGTGTTTAATTTTGCAAAGGATCTGTAGTGTTTTGCTAATTGGGTGTGTGGTTGTGCTAATTGTGTGTAGTGTTTTGAAAACACGGGCCCTGTTTTGAAAATCGTGCTTAAGCAATCAAAAAAAAACTGTAATATCACCGGTTCTGCTCATGGCAACGTAATTTAGCTGAGTCTACCTTTAAGCAATTTTAGCTTAGTATTTGTGTTTGCATAGTTCCAGTGTATGTTGGTTTTGTGCCGTTAAAAGTTAATAGTTATATTTGTGCTGTTAATGTATGTTTCTGTCCCTGTTTTGTCCCTGTGTCTTGACGCCTCTCTAACCTGTTGTTTTGTTGCAGGTTTAGGTACCTGGCAGATTCAGGCACAGTGATGGCTCGGAAGAGCTTGATTAGCATATCAGCATTCTGATGTAGCATCTTCCAATCTCAGATTAGGACTACTTATATATGATATGTTTTATATGTTTATATTTTTTTTGTCTAGTGAATCTGTTTCGCCACAGGTAATTTGTTAGCGCACCCCCCCCCCCCCCCCCCCCCCCCCGTAAAACTATCTAGAACCTTAAATGGTTTTTCGGTTGTCCCCATAGGATAACCCTTTGAAAAACCTTTTTGGTTCTTGGTAGAACCCTTTTGGGTTCCACATAGAACTCTTTTTATCTGGAACCAAAAAGGGTTCTTTAAAGGGTTATCCTATGGGGACAACCGAAGAACTCTTTTGGAAACCTTTTTTCGAAGAGTGTAACATTGCATCAGATTAGAGCTATAGTGCTTATTCTCATCTGCAGTTCCATTGGGTGTCTTTTATATCCCATGTCGTGTTAGGGTTAATATCATACGGTAACTCTGTGTTTAATTGTTTTTAGCTAAACATAGCTGAGACCCACATTTAATCAATTTTAGAATAAGGCTATAACATAACAAAATGTGGAAACATTCAAGGGGTCTGAATACTTTCCAACGGCACTGTAGATAATATTTAGACATGTATAGAGTACAAACAGTTTGGCTAAAGACTCTCAGGTTGGTCGTTTGAGAAGTGACATGAGAATCTGTCTTTTTTTTTTTTTTTATCTCTCCGACAAGAGTACCACACCACTCTCAAACTTGCTACTTGTCTGATTTATTTTAGAGAAAGCCTAAATTATTAGTTAGTCGTTGCCTTTGTGGTTGTAGTTCACACCCGCCACCAGCAGAGAGCAGCATAATCACATACGGATCCTCTCTGATCAGTGACAAACATGAGCAGCCAGTTGTGTTAAACAATACTTATTTACTCATGAATTAGATATTCTTCTTTTATTTTTTCAAATGCTAAGATCACAAAGATATTGGAACATACTTTTGCTAATTTGTTTCACACAATTTCTATTAAATAAAACAAGATCATAAGTAGATAGTTGTACAGCTTATTTTTTAAAGGCAGAATTAATAACCAGTAAAAAGGCCCTGTAAATGAGAATCCAGACTCAACATTGGTCATTTTCTCCTGCTAACATAAATGGTAATTGTCATATTTCAGTTTTAACATGTGCAATAAAATCCCTTACTATCCCTGTTAATTAAGCCTCAGTGAAAAGCCTTGCATTGCAAAAATAAAAACGATGTCAAATCAGTGTGCAAAACAATGCTGTACATATCAGAAATTAATCTACACAGCGGTTTGAATTAAAAAGTAAAAATTAAAACAGGGAATAACTAGGCAAGGCCAGTAGAGAATGGTTATTGTATGTGGTCTGGGCTCCTTGTAAATTAACTCCTTTGTTACCACTGTTGAAAAGCAATTAAAACAGAGGGGATTTGAGTGATTCTATTCTCCAAGAAACTGTCAGCGCCTCCGTATAATTTATATTTTTTTTAAGAAAAAGAAAAACATTTCCTAGTGTCCACTCCGTTTAAATTAAAGAGCAGGCCCATTTATATTGTGCCTTTTGAGTGAATTAAAGTCTGAGAGGAGGGAAATGTTTGACTGGGGAACACTTGAACAGAGTCGCTGCCTGCCACTAATTCTTGGCGACGCCAATGGTTTACAGAAATCCTGATTCTGTGCATTATTGTTACAGAGAAGATGAGTCTGATACCTTGTCAGAGTTATTAAAAATGTTGGTCTGCACATTGGGAATCTGAAAGCTGCCTTAGGCCCTGTTTTTATTAAGTATAGTGAAGGTTTTTTTTTATTTAACTTCCTCATATTACACTTTTATGTGGCACTGCTGCTGTCAATGATCAGTTTGTGTGTTTGTTCTCTGCCTAGAATATGGGAAAACATGTAGTAATTAAAATGTATTTTAACATTTTAAGGGGTCCTTATTGCAGTGTAATTACACTGAAACACGTGTTGTAGTTCATCTGAGTGACTCATAGTTACACTGTAATAACAACCTGTAACTGGTGGTAATTGCAGTCTAATTACAGAGGTATAACAACAAATGCTTGTTACCACTAAATTCACCAATTTAGTGTATAGTTTCTTCTCAGCTGAATCCGATTCAGTAATAACTATCACAATCTCTTGTGGGTGTCCCAAGATTAGATAGACTCTATTACCTACCCGAATGCACACTCTTCAAAATTACCACTCAATTTTGTTGCTCGCAATTGCCTCAATAAAGTGTATCCTACCATCTGGGTTAACTTGGTTTAGTTTACAAAAACAGATAAGATGTAGGTCAATCTCACTGACTGTGTTCTACCATATGGGTGTCCTCCTCAGGTGGGAGGATAAATACACAAGTACACCACTAAGTACATTTAAAATCTGCATAAGTACAATGTAATTACTAGGTGTTACACAGGATTTTGCTAGTTAAAATGTAATGAATGTGAACTATATAGCACATTAGTCATCCTGACAACCTGGCCCTTATTTTAAGGCTTCCAGAAGCGCCATCCAAGTGGGAGGATAAACACACTAGTACACCAGAGTACATGTAATATCTGCATAAGTTCAATGTAATTACTAGACCTTGTGTTACACCTGTGTTACAGGGCATATTAAGCTAGTTACAATGAAGTGTAAGTTGACGGGTACTTGTAATTAATGTGTACTTATATAGTACATTACCCATCCTGACAACCAGGCCCTAGAGGTCTGCACGGCTCCAAAGAGTTGGACACATTCGGAAATAGACCTGAGGCTTTCCCACCTGGCCCATACATGAATAATACAATGTTTAAATATAGAGACCGTTCCCGAACGGACCTGAGGACAATTAGACCCTTTCCGATCCGATCCGACCCCAGTGACAGAAACTGCAGAAAGGTCGTTTTCTAAGCTACTTTATTAACCAGAGCTGATAAAGCGCGAGAGGAAGGAGAGAGAAATGCCACTCTAGCAGGCAAGAGGCCGTAACGTCAGCGAGTGATACGTGGAACAGGGGAGAGGGAGACAGAGACGAGAGACCAGTAGACTAATAACTGCCATATCTAGGTTATTTATCATCAAATATGATAACGTCGTACCTGTTTTGACTGCATCAAACCGTGAGGAGCTAGTTAAACTACATAACGTTAGCTAGCTAGGATAATTGAGGAAGCAATGCATGCGCTTTCTCATCCTAGTTACAAATAACAACTAATTTCAGAATATTAAGTAACGTTAGCAGCCTACCGTTTGGCGCTTGGTCGTTGTAGCTTATCCTTCTCCTTTAACTTTTAATTCCGCAATTTTAATTGAATAGATACAGTCTCCTGACCTTGTTACACAAGGGGGCTCTATGACTGTAGCCTATTGCCACTTTGATGATTTATGATTGGCCAACAACAACAAGCGCCATGCTTCACTCTCGTGAAAAGCAAGAGCAGCAGCATATAACATTTCTCTCCACTGAAGCAGTTGCTTTCGGATCTGGACCTTCCAGAGAAATCTGTTAAAATTACACACACCAGAGACCCGTGACAATCCTATTAGATCCGTCCCAGACCCATGACATTGTTTAGAATTCTGGAGCTGGACCGACTCGAGTCCAGGATTGGGTCTGGGGTATTCGGGTACAGGTTGATCCATGAAGACTACCTGGCTGGCCCTAATTACAAAGCTTCTGGAAGCACCATCCAATGGAAAAAATTAACACACTAGTACATCACAGAGTACATGTGATATCTGTATAAGTACGATGTAATTACCAAGTGTTAAAAAGGATTTTGCTTGTTAAAATGAAGCATATCTTGAGGAGTACATATTTGTAATTAATGTGTACTTATATTACATTACCCATCCTGACAACCAGGTCCTAATTGTAAATCTTCTGGAAGCACCATGCAAGTGAGAAAATAAAAACAGTAGTACACCACAGAGTACATGTAATATCTGCATAAGTACTTTATAATTACTAGGTGTTACACATGATTTAGCTAGTTAAAATAAAGAGTATCTTGAGTGGTATTTGTAGTTGGACCTGTCTGGGGGTATCATCGGATAGGGCCACAGAGTCTCCTGACCCCTCCTGTCTCAGCCTCCAGTATTTATGCTGCAGTAGTTTATGTGTCGGGGGGCTAGGGTCAGTCTGTTATATCTGGAGTATTTCTCCTGTCTTATCCGGTGTCCTGTGTGAATTTAAGTATGCTCTCTCTAATTCTCTCTTTCTCTCTCTCGGAGGACCTGAGCCCTAGGACCATGCCTCATGACTACCTGACATGATGACTCCTTGTTGTCCCCAGTCCACCTGGCCGTGCTGCTGCTCCAGTTTCAACTGTTCTGCCTGCGGCTATGGAACCCTGACCTGTTCACTGTGATTACTATTATTTGACCATGCTGGTCATTTATGAAACATTTGAACATCTTGGCCATGTTCTGTTATAAATCTCCACCCGGCACAGCCAGAAGAGAACTGGCCACCCCTCATAGCCTGGTGTAACGGAATTCCTCCTCCTCTTCATCCGAAAAGGAGGAGTAGTGATTCGACCAAAATGCAGCGGGTTGTGAATACATAATGATTTAATAAAGCAAACGACGAAACACGAAAACAAACACTTGGAAGGATTTACAAAATAACTAAACAACGTAGACTGACCTGAACGTAAGCACTTACATGTAACACGAAGAAAGCACGAACAGGGAAAAACAGACTACACAAAAACCGAACAAACAAACATACCGAAACAGTCCCGTGTGGCGCAACATACACAGACACGGAAGACAACCACCCACAACAAACAATGTGAAACAACCTACCTTAATATGACTCTCAATTAGAGGAAACGCCAAACACCTGCCTCTAATTGAGAGCCATACCAGGCAACCCATTAACCCAACATAGAAAACACATAACATAGACTACCCACCCAAAACTCACGCCCTGACCAATTAAACACATACCACACAACAGAAAACAGGTCAGGAACGTGACACCTGGTTCCTCTCTAGGTTTCTTCCTAGGTTTTGGCCGTTCTAGGGAGTTTTTCCTAGCCACCGTGCTTCTATACCTGCATTGCTTGCTGTTTGGGGTTTTAGGCTGGGTTTCTCTACAGCACTTTGATATATCAGCTGATGTAAGAAGGGCTATATAAATATATTTGATTTGATTTAGTTATTGTGTACCTACAAACAGTGGTGTAAAGTACTTAAGGAGAAATACTTTAAAGTACTACTTATGTCACACCCTGGCCTCAGTTATTTTGATTTTCTTTATTAGTTTAGTTAGGTCAGGGTGTGACATGGGGGATGTTTGTGTGTTTTGTCTAGTTTATGGTGTTTGTATTGTATAGGGGGTTTTGATGAGTGTATGAGGTTGGGCTTAGTATAGTTGTCTAGGCAAGTCTGTGGTTGCCTGAATGGTTCTCAATCAGAGACAGCTGTCAGTCATTGTCTCTGATTGGGAGCCATATTTTAGGCAGCCATAGACAGTAGGCTTTCGTGGGTAATTGTCTATGTTGAACGTTAGTAGCTTGTGTGTGCACTTTCGTTTATAGCTTCACGCTCGTTTATTGTTTTGTAAGAGTGTATTTTTTTCGTGTTACGTCTTCGTCCAATAAAAGGAAGATGTATTTCTCTCACGCTGCGCCTTGGTCCACTCATTCACCACAAGACGACCGTGACAACTTAATTCGTTTTTTGGGCTATTTGTACTTTACTTTACTATTTATATTTGACAACTTTTACTTTTACTTCACTACATTCCTAAAGAAAATAATATACTTTTTACTCAATACATTTTCCTTGACACCCAAAAGAACTCGTTACATTTTGACAGGAAAATGGTCCAATTCACACACTTATCAAGAGAACATCTCTGGTCATTCCTACTTCCTCTGATCTGACGGAATCACTAAATACAAATGCTTCGTTTGTAAATTATGTCTGAGTGTTGGAGCGTGCCCCTGGCTATCCGTCAATAAAAAACATAAATTGTGTCGTTTGGTTTGCTTAATATAAGGAATTTCAAATGGTTTATACTTTTGAAACTTAAGTATATTTAAAACCAAATACTTTTAGACTTTTACTCAAGTAGTATTTTACTGGGTGACTTACACTTTTACTTGAGTCATTTTCTATTAAGGTATCTTTACTTTTACTCAAGTATGACAATTTAATACTTTTTCCACCACTGCCTACAAAGTATGTTACCCATCCTGACAATCTAATCGTCAGCTTCAGAAAGCACCATCCTAGTGAGAAAACAAACACACTTATAGACTACAGAGTACATATCTGCACGTACAAAGTCGTCACTAGTTGTAACACAGGATTTAGCTATTTAAAGTTAAGCGTAACCTTATAGTTACCTATGAGCAATTTCTATATAATTACTTACTTGTCATTAACAAGTGAAAATACCTACTAACAAAATATATGCTTCTCCTTTAGTCAACTTTATTGCAACAGGTAAAAAGACCTTACATTTCTAACACAATTACAAGGATTTTTATTGTTAGATTCATACTTTGATTCATTAGAAACAAAGCTATCGGGCTACTCAATTAGAATAAAAAAACAATTCTAGTGGTGTTGAGTAGTAGCCTATATAGTTAATTTAGAAAAATGGATTTCTTTTTTCTTTTTTTAATATTACAATTAACAATGGAAATCAACAATCTCTCTGACTTCATCTGTTTCTTTCTTATAAGCATTTTCCCATCCTAGAGTGAAACCTTGTGGGAATCTGTAGTAGAGAAAAAAACCTATACTAGTTATCATCATCATGATTTCTATAGTTTATGCCTGCTACCTAGCCTGTTAAACACTGAGCCGTTGCTTTGGGACCTGTACAGGTGTTTTTTTTTCAATCAGAAAATAGAAAGTGACATATCATTTGAAATCTACAGGCCTTGTCTTTTTGGAAATCGAACTCAAATCTTACTGCTGGCAATGTCATAAGAATCTCCCCCTCCTCCACCTCCCCCCAAAAAGACCATATATCATGCGCTATTATCAGAACTCAGGATAAGACCCAGATGCAGACAGTTCGAATCACAGAAATGTATTTACACAACGTAGCAGGCAGATGTTGGTAATCCAGGGCAGAGTCCGTAAGGTACAGAATGGTAGGCAGGGTCAGGGCAGACAGAGGTCAGTAATCCAGGGCAGTGTCAAAAGGTACAGAACGGCAGACAGGGTCAGAGCAGGCAGATTGGTCAAAACCAGGAGAACTAGAAAACCGGGACTAAAGAGAACAGGAGTACGGAAAAAGACGCTGGTAGGCTTGATGAGACAAGAAAGAGGAGACAGAGATTTAATCCGTGATACATGAAAAGTGGGATGTATACGGATGGTGCGGGGCAACAGAAGATGAACAGCAGAGGGGCTAAGAATCTTAGAGATGGGGAAAGGGTCGATAAAACGGGGGGAAAGTTTGTGGGACTACACCCGGAGGGGCAGATCCCAAGTGGACAGCCATACCCTGTGCCCGAGACAATAGTGGGGGGCCGGGGTCCGGTAGCTGTCCGCCTGTCGTAGATACCTGGAGGTGGTCTTGAGAAGAGCAGACCGGGCTCTCTTCCAGATACGGCAACAGCGACAGACGGACATTTGGGCTGAGGGTATGCTGACCTTCTCCTCTTGCTCAGGGAAGAGCGGGGGCTGATATCCCATCAAACACTCGAAAGGCAATAGACCAGTGGCTGAGCAGGGTAGGGTGTTACGGGTGTATTCCACCGACACGAGTTGCTGGCTTCAGGTGGTGGGATTGGCGGAGACGAGGCAGCGACGAGTCTTTTCTAGGTCCTGATTGGCTTGCTCCGACTGGCCATTAGACTGTGAGTGAAACCCGGCAGACAGGCTGGCCGACGATCCAATGAGTGTGCAGAACGCCTTCCACAACTGGGACGAGAACTGAGGACCACCGTCGGAAACCATGTCCACCGGAAGTCCATGGATCCGGAAGACGTGCTGTCCCATGAGCTGGGCCCGCCTCCTTGGCTGAGGGTAGCTTGGGGAGTGGAATGAAATGGGCGGCTTTGGAAAACCTGTCCATCACCGTAAGGATAGTGGTGTTGCCGTCAGACGGAGGGAGACCAGTGATGAAGTCCAGAGATATGTGATCAGGGACGGTGAGGTACAGAAAGTGGTTGAAGGAGGCCAGCCGGAGCTTGCCGATGAGTCTTATTCTGAGTACAGACAGTGCAGGCGGTGTGAGCGTACATAATCCTTTTATTTAGAAAAATGACGCCAACAAAACAACAAACGAAGAAAACAACCGTGAAGCTTACAGGGCTAAGTGCCACTAACAAAAGTCAAATACCCACACTGAAAGGAGAGAAAAAGGGCTACCTAAGTATGATTCCCAATCAGAGACAACGATAGACAGCTGTCCCTGATTGAGAACCATACCCGGCCAAAACATAGAAATAAAGAAACATAGAAAACAAAACATAGAATGCCCACCCCAAATCACACCCTGACCAAACCAAAATAGAGACATAAAAAGGCTCTCTAAGGTCAGGGCATGACAATTTGTGTCAATGAGGTGGTCAGTTTTAAATTGGCTAACACTTATCACATGGTTTGTGTAGGCTGAAATATGGTTGGGATGCAATCGGAAAATGTAATATTTGTAACACGCATGGTTACAAGCATTCGTTGTTACGCCACTGTAACACAGTTACATGTTGTTATTAAAGTGTAACTATGTATTATTACAATTAATTACAATTCTGGTAATAAGGACCCCTTAAAATGAAGTGTTACTAGATATGGTATTCTGTTAAATACACAAATTTACATTTGGAATTCATGAGTGCCAGTAGTGTGAATAACTGTGAATTTTAAATCATCAAATGTTAACATTATTATTATTATAGTATTTAGAAATGTGTACTTATACCTTAATAATACTGATATGTTCAGAATGAGTACACACCACAGAATATTTCTATAAAGATCTCTACACTCACTGAGTGTTTCATATGTGATCTCTTGCCTCAATCCAGTCAGTCTGCCCTGCAACCCCTTCTTCTTTCCTCTCATCTTCTCAGCTAAACATCAGCAGTCTCCAGTTTGTAGTCTTGGTGAGTGAGAAAGAGAGAGAGAGGGACCTGCCAGAGGCTTTAGACATCGAACATCCAATTTCCCTAAAACACACCTTTAATTAAACCAACGACCATAAAAAGAGGAAAGGGGAAAGGGGTGAGACTGTCATAGAATTCCCTGTGTGAGGAGATGTTCATTAATATTTACAGACCCTGCGGTGTTTCCAGACCTTATTTTAGTCTGTCCCAAATGGCACCCTATTCCCTATAATGCACTACTTTTGACCAGAGTCAAAAGTAGTGTACTACATTGGGAATCGGGTGCTATTTGGGTTGCGGCCATTGTCTCTGGTCCCACTCTCCAGGCTGTTATTGTCTTTAGTACTACCAGTAACGAGGGTGATGTGGCTCCTGTAGAATGGTTACATAGTAGCAGGGGCTGCTGGTATAACCCTGGCCCCAGTGTCGGCCTACTTGACCCTGGTACATGGCGGTGGTGGTGGTGACATGTACAGGACCAAGATACTGAGCAGTACCTGTTTAACTCACTCTGTCGTATTCAGCTATTATCTGATTAGATTGAGTGTCAAATTTTTGTCTCTTTTCAGACACAGTCATATGCTTAATTTAACACACCAGGATGTGTGGTATGCAGGAGGCATACCACCCACATCTGTAGCCATGAAATCCTTTGAAAGGCTGGTCATGGCTGACATCAACACCATCATCCCAGACACCCTGGATCCACTCCAATTTGCATACTGTCCCAACAGATCCACAGATGATGCAATCTCTTTTGCACGCCACACTGTCCTTTCCCACCGGGACAAAAGGAACACCTATGTGAGAATGCTATTCATTGACTACAGCTTTAGCGTTCAACACCATAGTGCCCTCCAAGCTCATCAATAAGCTAAGGATCCTGGGACTGAACACCTCCCTCTGCAACTTAATCCTGGACTTCCTGATGGACCGCCCCCATGTGGTAACAACACATCTGCCACGCTGACCCTCAACATGGGGGCCCCTCAGGGGTGCATGCTTAGTCCCCTCCTGTACTCCCTACTCCAGCACCATCATTAAGTTTGCCGACGACACGACAGTGGTAGGCCTGATCACTGACGACGATAAGACAGCCTATAGGGAGGAGGTCAGAGACCTGGTGGTGTGGTGCCAGGACAGCAACCTCTCCCTCAACGTCAGCAAGACAAAGGAGCTGATCGTGGACTACAGGAAACAGAAAGCCGAGCATACCCCCATTCACATCGACGTGGCTATGATGAAATGGGTCGAGAACTTCAAGTTCCTCGGTGTCCACATCACTAAGGATCCATTATGGTCCACACACACCAACACAGTCATGAAGAGGATACGACAACACCTCTTCCTCCTCATGTGGCTAAAAATATTTGGCATGGGCCCTCAGATCCTCAGAAAGTTACACAGCTGTACCCTTTAGAGCATCTTGACTGGATACATCACCGCTTGGCATGGCAACTGCTTGGCATGGCAACTGCTTGGCATCCGACCGCAAGGCACTACAGAGTGTAGTGCGTATGGCCCAGTGCATCACAGGGGCCGAGCTCCCTGCCATCCAGGACCTCTATACCACGCGGTGTCAGAGGAAGGCCCTATAAATAAGATGGCGCCGAAGAGGATGGCTGACGTTTTACATGCTCCTAACCAATTGTGCTATTTTGCTCGTTTTTTGCATTGTTTGTAACTTATTTTGTAACTTATTTTATACATAATGTTGCTGCTACCGTCTCTTATGACCGAAAATAACTTCTGGATATCAGAACAGCGATTACTACTCACCATGAACTGGAGAAGCTTTTTCCTTTAACGAGTCCGGCGAGAAGGATATACTGCTCTCCCAGGAACAGGCTCAAATCCCCGTCATTTGCGTGAAGAAAAGACGGAAGAAAAGAGGACCCAGACAGATAGGGCTGCCTTCTGAGAATCCGTAGGCAAGCGAGTAAACTTCTACTGCCATCCATTCTACTTGCTAACATGCAATCATTGGAAAATAAAATTGATGACCTATGGTTACGATTATCCTACCAACGGGATATTAAGATATTCACCGAGTCGTGGCTGAACGACGACACGGATAATATAGATCTGGTGGGATTTTCCATGCACTGGCAGAACAGAGGTGCTATGCCTGGTAAGACCAGGGGTGTGTCTTTTTGTCAATAACAACTGGTGGGCGATGTCTAATATTAAAGAAGTCTCGAGGTATTGCTTGCCTGAGGTAGAGTACCTTATGATAAGCTGTAGACCACGTTATCTACCAAGAGAGTTCTCATCTATATTATTCGTAGCCATCTATTTACCACCACAGACCGATGCTGGCACTAAAACCTCACTCAACCAACTCTATAAGGCCATTGTCACGGCATTCAAGAGAAGATGATGAGGACCAAGGTGCAGCGTAGTACGTGTTCATATTTAATTTAATAACCGAACACTAAACACGAAAATGACAAAAAAGATAATCGAAACAGTTCTGTATGGTACAGAATACGAAACAAAAAACAACTACCCACAAACACTGGTTGGAACAGGCTACCTAAGTATGGCTCCCAATCAGAGACAACGATAGACAGCCACCTCTGATTGGTAACCACACCAGGCCAAACACATAGAAACACAACAACATAGAAAAAAGAACATAGACTGCCCACCCTAGTCACACCCTGGCCTAACCAAAATAGAGAATAAAAAGCCTCTCTATAGCCAGGGCGTGACAGCCATAAGCAAACAAGAAAATACTCACCCAGAAGCATGCTCCTAGTGGCAGGGGACTTTAATGCAGGCAAACATAAATCAGTTTTACCAAATTTTTACCAGCTTGTCACATGTGCAACCAGTGGGAAAAAAAACTCTATACCACCTTTACTCCACACACAGAGATGTATACAAAGCTCACCCCGATCCTCCATTTGTCAAATCTAACCATAATTCTAACCTGTGACATCCGGTTTGGAGCGAGCGGTCGCATTTGCATTCGCTCTGCAGGTAGTATAACTTTTCATTACATTTCATTACATTTCATTATAGTACAACGGTTTAATTTGTCTAACCTTAGCAATTTCTTCTTAGCTAGCTACTTAGCCGTCTGTGTATAAAAGATAATTGCGTAATTATCGTATTTCGTCGCCTATCGTAGTCCACACTGCTATCTGCCCAGCAGCTAGCAAACGTCCACCGTCTACCGAATAGTAGTATAACTTTTCATTACATTTCATTATAGTACAACGGTCTGATTTTCATTTTCATTACAGTACAACGGTTTGATTTGTTTGATCTTAGCTAGCTACATAGCCGTCTTTGCATCAAACATAATTGTGTAGTTATTGAGGTTCGCCAGCCAGCTATTTTCGCCCTAACGTAACGCAACGTAGCCAACACTGCTAGCTAGCCAGCTTGCCACCGAATAGCAGCATTGTAGAAACGAGTGCATTACAACGGAACGACTTGATCAGTGTAGTGTTGGCTGACTACACAGTTGTCTTTGCTATCTTTGATTTGTATTTGTTCGATCTTAGCTAGCTACTTAGCTGGCTACATAGCCGTCTTTGTATCGGTGATAATTGTGTAGTTATCAAGGTTCGCTGAGGTTCGCTAGCCAGGTATTCTCGCCCTAACGTAACGTAACGTAGGCAACCCTGCTAGCTAGCCAGCTAGCCACCGATTAGCAGCACTGTAGAAACGATTACATTACAACGGAACGACTTGACTTGTGTAGTGTTAGCTAGCTACATGGTTTTCTTTGCTATCTTTGTATCTAAGATAATTGTGTAGCTTTGAGCAATTATCGGTTAGCTAGCCAGCTATTTTTCGCCTGCCGCGCTGCCGTCCTCCTACCTAGCCAACACTGCTAGCTAGCCAACTTCTACCGAATAGCAGCACTGTAGAAACTTACATTACAACGGAACGACTTGATTAGCGTAGTGTTAGCTAGTTGTCTTTGCTGTCCTTGTATCCATGATAATTGTGTAGTTTAGAGAAATTTAGTGAAATTGTCGAGGTTACCTAGCCAGCTTCACTTTCAACAACGTAGCCACTGCTAGCCAGGCAACTTCACCAGCCAGCAGTACTATATCATTTTAGTCAATAAGATCTTGTATTTTATTTTTATTTTTTTGCAACGTAAGCTTAACTTTCTGAACATTCGAGACGTGTAGCCCACTTGTCATTCTAATCTCCTTTGCATTAGCGTAGCCTCTTCTGTAGCCTGTCAACTATGTGTCTGTCTATCCCTGTTCTCTCCTCTCTGCACAGACCATACAAACGCTTCACACCGCGTGGCCGCGCCCACCCTAACCTGGTGGTCCCAGCCCGCACGACCCACGTGGAGTTCCAGGTCTCCGGTAGCCTCTGGAACTGCCGATCTGCGGCCAACAAGGCAGAGCTCATCTCAGCATATGCGTCCCTCCAGTCCCTCGACTTCTTGGCACTGACGGAAACATGGCTCACCACAGATAACACTGCTACTCCTACTGCTCTCTCTTCGTCTGCCCACGTGTTCTCGCACACCCCGAGACCTTCTGGTCAGCGGGGTGGTGGCACCGGGATCCTCATCTCTCCCAAGTGGTCATTCTCTCTTTCTCCCCTTACCCATCTGTCTATCGCCTCCTTTGAATTCCATGCTGTCACAGTTACCAGCCCTTTCAAGCTTAACATCCTTATCATTTATCGCCCTCCAGGTTCCCTTGGAGAGTTCATCAATGAGCTTGATGCCTTGATAAGCTCCTTTCCTGAGGACGGCTCACCTCTCACAGTTCTGGGTGACTTTAACCTCCCCATGTCTACCTTTGACTCATTCCTCTCTGCCTCCTTCTTTCCACTCCTCTCCTCTTTTGACCTCACCCTCTCACCTTCCCCCCCTACTCACAAGGCAGGCAGTACGCTTGACCTCATCTTTACTAGATGCTGTTCTTCCACTAACCTCATTGCAACTCCCCTCCAAGTCTCCGACCACTACCTTGTATCCTTTTCCCTCTCGCTCTCATCCAACACTTCCCACACTGCCCCTACTCGGATGGTATCGCGCCGTCCCAACCTCCGCTCTCTCTCCCCCGCTACTCTCTCCTCTTCCATCCTATCATCTCTTCCCTCTGCCCAAACCTTCTCCAACCTATCTCCTGATTCTGCCTCCTCAACCCTCCTCTCCTCCCTTTCTGCATCCTTTGACTCTCTATGTCCCCTATCCTCCAGGCCGGCTCGGTCCTCCCCTCCCGCTCCGTGGCTCGACGACTCATTGCGAGCTCACAGAACAGGGCTCCGGGCAGCCGAGCGGAAATGGAGGAAAACTCGCCTCCCTGCGGACCTGGCATCCTTTCACTCCCTCCTCTCTACATTTTCCTCTTCTGTCTCTGCTGCCAAAGCCACTTTCTACCACTCTAAATTCCAAGCATCTGCCTCTAACCCTAGGAAGCTCTTTGCCACCTTCTCCTCCCTCCTGAATCCTCCTCCCCCTCCCCCCCCCCTCCTCCCTCTCTGCAGACGACTTCGTCAACCATTTTGAAAAGAAGGTCGACGACATCCGATCCTCGTTTGCTAAGTCAAACGACACCGCTGGTTCTGCTCACACTGCCCAACCCTGTGCTTTGACCTCTTTCTCCCCTCTCTCTCCAGATGAAATCTCGCGTCTTGTGACGGCTGGCCGCCCAACAACCTGCCCGCTTGACCCTATCCCCTCCTCTCTTCTCCAGACCATTTCCGGAGACCTTCTACCTTACCTCACCTCGCTCATCAACTCATCCTTGACCGCTGGCTACGTCCCTTCCGTCTTCAAGAGAGCGAGAGTTGCACCCCTTCTGAAAAAACCTACACTCGATCCCTCCGATGTCAACAACTACAGACCAGTATCCCTTCTTTCTTTTCTCTCCAAAACTCTTGAACGTGCCGTCCTTGGCCAGCTCTCCTGCTATCTCTCTCAGAATGACCTTCTTGATCCAAATCAGTCAGGTTTCAAGACTAGTCACTCAACTGAGACTGCTCTTCTCTGTATCACGGAGGCGCTCCGCACTGCTAAAGCTAACTCTCTCTCCTCTGCTCTCATCCTTCTAGACCTATCGGCTGCCTTCGATACTGTGAACCATCAGATCCTCCTCTCCACCCTCTCCGAGTTGGGCATCTCCGGCGCGGCCCACGCTTGGATTGCGTCCTACCTGACAGGTCGCTCCTACCAGGTGGCGTGGCGAGAATCTGTCTCCTCACCACGCGCTCTCACCACTGGTGTCCCCCAGGGCTCTGTTCTAGGCCCTCTCCTATTCTCGCTATACACCAAGTCACTTGGCTCTGTCATAACCTCACATGGTCTCTCCTATCATTGCTATGCAGACGACACACAATTAATCTTCTCCTTTCCCCCTTCTGATGACCAGGTGGCGAATCGCATCTCTGCATGTCTGGCAGACATATCAGTGTGGATGACGGATCACCACCTCAAGCTGAACCTCGGCAAGACGGAGCTGCTCTTCCTCCCGGGGAAGGACTGTCCGTTCCATGATCTCGCCATCACGGTTGACAACTCCATTGTGTCCTCCTCCCAGAGCGCTAAGAACCTTGGCGTGATCCTGGACAACACCCTGTCGTTCTCCACCAACATCAAGGCGGTGGCCCGTTCCTGTAGGTTCATGCTCTACAACATCCGCAGAGTACGACCCTGCCTCACACAGGAAGCGGCGCAGGTCCTAATCCAGGCACTTGTCATCTCCCGCCTGGATTACTGCAACTCGCTGTTGGCTGGGCTCCCTGCCTGTGCCATTAAACCCCTACAACTCATCCAGAACGCCGCAGCCCGTCTGGTGTTCAACCTTCCCAAGTTCTCTCACGTCACCCCGCTCCTCCGCTCTCTCCACTGGCTTCCAGTTGAAGCTCGCATCCGCTACAAGACCATGGTGCTTGCCTACGGAGCTGTGAGGGGAACGGCACCTCAGTACCTTCAGGCTCTGATCAGGCCCTACACCCAAACAAGGGCACTGCGTTCATCCACCTCTGGCCTGCTCGCCTCCCTACCACTGAGGAAGTACAGTTCCCGCTCAGCCCAGTCAAAACTGTTCGCTGCTCTGGCACCCCAATGGTGGAACAAACTCCCTCACGACGCCAGGACAGCGGAGTCAATCACCACCTTCCGGAGACACCTGAAACCCCACCTCTTCAAGGAATACCTAGGATAGGATAAAGCAATCCTTCTGCCCCCCCCCCCTTAAAAGATCTAGATGCACTATTGTAAAGTGGCTGCTCCACTGGATGTCATTAGGTGAATGCACCAATTTGTAAGTCGCTCTGGATAAGAGCGTCTGCTAAATGACTTAAATGTAAATGTAAATGTAACCTCCTGATTCCAGCTTATAAGCAAAAACTAAAGCAGGAATTACCAGTGACTCGCTCAATACGAATGTGGTCAGATGACGCGGATGCTACGCTACAGGACTGTTTTGCTAGCACAGACTGGAATATGGCATTGGCATTGAGGAGGATACCACCTTAGTCATCGGCTTCATCAATAAGTGTATTGACGACGTTGTCCCCACAGGGACCGTATGTACATATCCCAACCAGAAGCCATGGATTACAGGCAATATCTGCATCGAGCTAAAGGCTAGTGCCGCTTTCAAGGAGCATGACTCTAATCTGGACGCTTATAAGAAATCCTGCTATGCCCTCAGACGAACCATCAAACAAGCAAAGCGTCACTACAGGATTACAGGCTCTGACGCTCATTGGATGTGGCAGGACTTGAAAACTATTACAGACTACAAAAGGAGACCCAGACGCGAGCTGCCCAGTGACGCGAGC
Source organism: Salvelinus fontinalis (assembly GCF_029448725.1). Lineage (NCBI taxonomy): Eukaryota > Metazoa > Chordata > Actinopteri > Salmoniformes > Salmonidae > Salvelinus > Salvelinus fontinalis. The sequence goes on along the minus strand of NC_074678.1, from coordinate 18,604,160 downwards.
CTACCAGACGAGTTAAATGCCTTTTATGCTCACTTCGAGGCAAGCAACACTGAAGGATGCACAAGAGCACCAGCTGTTCTGAATGACTGTGTGATAACGCTCTCGGTAACCGATGTGAGCAAGACCTTAAAACAGGTCAACATTCACAAAGCCGCGGGGCCAGATGGATTACCAGGACGTGTACTCAAAGCATGCAAACTAGATTTCATTTAGTTTGCTGACGACACAACAGTGGTAGGCCTGATCACCGACAGCGATGAGACAGCCTATAGGGAGGAGGTCAGAGAACTGTCAGTGTGTTGCCAGGACCTCAACCTCTCCCTCATTGTGAGCAAGACAAAGGAGCTGATCGTGGACTACAGGAAAAGGCGGGCCGAACAGGCCCCCATTAACATCAACGAGGCTGTAGTGGAGCGGGTCGAGAGTTTCAAGTTCCTTGGTGTCCACATCACCAACGAACTATCATGATCCAAACACACCAAAACAGTCGTGAAGAGGGCACGACAAAACATTTTCCCTCTCAGGAGACTGAATAGATTTTGCATGGTTCCCCAGATCACAGCTGCACCATCGAGAGTATCCTGACCTGTTGCATCACCGCCTGGTATGGCAACTGTTCGGCATCTGACCGTAAGGCGCTACAGAGGGTAGTTTGTATGGGCCAGCACATAAGTGGGTCCAAGCTTCCTGCAATCCAGGACCTATATAATAGCCAGTGTCAGAGGAAAGCCCATAAAATTGTCAGAGACTCCAGTCACCCAAGTCATAGACTGTTTTCTCTGCTACCACACGGCAAGCGGTACCAGAGAGCCAAGTCTAGGACCAAAAGGCTCCTTAACTTCTTATGGCTGCAGGGGCAGTATTGAGTAGCTTGGATGAAAGGTGCCCAGAGGTGCCCAGAGTAAACGGCCTGCTCCTCAGTCCCAGTTGCTAATATATGCATATTATTATTGGTATTGGATAGAAAACACTCTGAAGTTTCTAAAACTGTTTGAATGATGTATGTGAGTATAACAGAACTCATATGGCAGGCAAAAACCTCAGAAGAAATCCAAACAGGAAGTGGGAAATCTGAGGTTGGTCGATTTTCAACCCAGCCCCTATTGAATACACAGTGGGATATGGGTTATGTTGCACTTCCTAAGGCTTCCACTAGATGTCAACCGTCTTTAGAAACTTGTTTGAGGATTCTACTGTGAAGTGGAGGCGAATGAGAGAGGAATGAGCCAGGTGTTTGGCAGATTGCCACAGGCTCTGAGGCGCTGTCACGAGAGAGTTAGCTCTCGTTCCATTGCTTTTCTACAGACATAGGAATTCTCCGGTTGGAACATTATTGACGTTTTATGTTAAACACATTCTAAAGATTGATTCCATACATCGTTTGACATGTTTCTACGGACAGTAACGGAACCTTTGTACATTTCGTCTGCAACTAGGGAACGCGCTTCATGATTTGTTTACCAAACGTGCTAACAAAAGTAGCTCTTTGGACATAAATGATGGACATTATCGAACTAAATCAAACATTTAATGTCGAACTGGGATTCCTGGGAGTGCATTCTGATGAAGATCATCAAAGGTAAGTGAATGTTTATAATGCTATTTCTGACTTCTGTTGACTACCCAATATGGCGGATATCTTTTTGGCTGCTTTGTTGTCTGAAAGCTGTACTCAGATTATTGCATGGTTTGCTTTTTCCGTAAAGGTTTTTTGAAATCTGAAACAGCGGTTGCATTAAGGAGAAGTGTATCTATATTTCCAATTGTATTTTCATCGACATTTATAATGAGTATTTCTGTAAAATGATGTGGGTCTCTGCAATATCACCGGATGTTTTTGGAACTAGTGAACATAACGCGCCAATGTATACTGCGATTTTTTAAATAAATATGCACTTTATCGAACAAAACATATATGTATTGTGTAACATGAAGTCCTTTGAGTGTCATCTGATGAAGATCATCAAAGGTTAGTGATTCATTTTATCTCTATTTGTGCTTTTTGTGACTCCTCTCTTTGGCTGGAAAAATGGCTACATTTTTCTGTGACTTGGCGGTGACCTAACATAATCGTTTGTGGTCCTTTCGCTGTAAAGCCTATTTGAAATCAGACACTTTGGTGGGATTAACATCAAGATTACCTTTAAAATGGTATAAGATACTTGTATGTTTGAGGAATTTTAATTACGAGATTTCTGTTGTTTGAATTTGGCGCCCTACACTTCCACTGGCTGTTGTCATATCAATCCCGTTAACACTGAACAGCTTCCACCTCCAAGCCATAAGACTGGTAAATAGTTAGTTAAATAGTTAACCAAATAGAAAATAGCTACATGCATTGACCCTTTTTCACTAACTTTTTTGACTCATTAGATACTCTGCTGCTACTATTTTTTATCTGTCACTTATTCCTAGTTATATCTGCATATTTACCTCAATGACCTCGTACCCCTGCACATCATCTTGGTACTGGTACCCTTGTATGAAGCCAAATTATCGTTATTCATTGTGCATCTATTATTACGTGTTTTACTTTTCTATTATTTCTCTATTTTCTTTCTCTGCATTGTCGGGAAGGGCCCATAAGTAAACATTTCACTGTTAATCCACACCTGTTGTTTGCGAAGCATGTGACAAATAAAATTTGATTTGATTTGACACAGATCATAGACATTTCTTAATTGTGTTCTGTGCACTAGAGTTACAAGGCTGTAAATAGTCACGGTGCATGTTGAGGCTTTGTGTTACCATCTGAACATTAGGGTCTATGGATTATCTGGCATCCATCCCCATTCATTCTGGTGAACTAGTATCTCACTTTAGGTTCCAGCCAGAAGCTGTGGAGACCAGGGGTCAGTGGATGTATCTTCTCCTTACAGCCCTCAGTAGTCCGGTGGCCCGGCCTTAGTGAGCGTCACACTGAGACAGGAAGGAAGACAACCATACAGTTTGTAAATACTACATTTGCTTTTAATTGCAGGGTAAATCACAACATAAGACAGAGCCACTGAGCCAGATTCCCCAAATAGAAATCTCTGTCCAGCTCGTCTCAACACTTGTCTTGCATATGTAGTAAGCACAGTAAATCTCCTAATTAGCTTGTTGCCTTGTTGTCAGTGTGTTGCAGCCGGTCGTTAGGAAAGGAAGGAGGGAGGAAGGGGTAGTGGCAGATCTCAGGCAGATGGCTGCGTGTTTCCTCGTCGAGGAGGAGGAGATGGAGGATGAGAGGGAGTAAGAGAGGAGGATGAGAGGAAGGAGTGAGGAAAGGAGAGGAAGGCCATGTCAGATGCTACTTCTTCAGGCAGGCGATCAACCACCAGCATCCTCCCTCCTCCCTCACCTCCCACCAACAGCCACAGGAGCAGAAGGTAAGAATAGAACAAGTCTTGTCAGATTGCATGTAGATACATCCCATGTTTAGAGGGATGATACAGTATAGTATATACAATGCCTATTCCCAAAACAAACAACTCTCGCCTCGGATCTGGGATCTGTAATCCAGAGTGTATTTCCTCTAGTTATTAGTCCCTGTTAGTACTGTCACATATCTATACCTCTTAGACTTGAGCTCGGGGACCAAAGTTGGCCCCCTTTATTAAGCTGATTTCCTTACAGTGTGAATACGCTACTGGATGATGTGGGACTATAAATCCTGCGTGTCTCAGTTGGTAGAGCATGGCCCTTGCAACCTCAGGGTTGTGGGTTTGATTCCCACAAGGGACCAGTGCAAATAATATATGCACTCACTACTGTATATTGATCTGGATAAGAGCATCTGCTGAATGATGCTTTGTGCAGTAGAACATCACATTAAATGTTTCCCTTTTATGTCCCAATAGTGTGACCAGAATAAGCTAATAAAATGAGTTAGAGCTTGTTCCAGTACAGAATTAAATACATGTAGTGTTATAATGTCTAGTCCATTCTGAACTGACCTGGGAAATTCAAAAATATGATTCAGTAGCCTGTCCCCAGGAAAAGTCAGTGTCCCTCAATTGACCACTCCTGAAACTCATCCACCATATTAGGGCTAAATGATGGCTCCTGTAAAGACTCAACTGCATCCAGTCATGGCATGTGTCTCAAATGACACCCTATCCCCTATATAGTTGTAACGGTCCTGACCTGTTTTCTGTTGTTTTTGTATGTGTTTATGGTCAGGGCGTGTGTTTTGGGTGGGCAGTCTATGTTTTCTGTTTCTATGTTGGTTTTGGGTTGCCTGGTATGGCTCTTAATTAGAGGCAGGTGTTTTGCGTTTTCCTCTAATTGAGAGTCATATTTAGGTAGGGTGTTCTCACTGTTTGTTTGTGGGTGATTGTCTCCTGTGTCGTCGAATGTATGTACCATACGGGACTGTTTGGCTGTTCGTTTATTTTGATGTAGTCTGTTCCTGTCCGTGAGTTTTACGTTGTAGTTAAGTAAGTTCATGTTCAGGTTTTCGTCTACGTCGTTTTTTTGTTTTGTAAATTTGTAAGTGTTTGTTTTCGTGTTGCCATCGTTGCAAATAAAGAGATGGCTTATTTCCCGAATGCTGCGTATTGGTCCACTGATCCTTCTCTCCTCTCCTCATCCGAGGAAGAGGAGAACGACAGCCCTTACAGAATCACCCACCAAACTAGGACCAAGCGGCAAGGGAGAGCTCAACAGAGCAACAAGGACTCCTGGACTTGGGAGGAGATCCTGGATGGTAGAGGACCCTGGGCTCAGCCAGGGGAATATCGCCGTCCCAAGGAGGAGTTGGAAGCAGCGAAAGCTGAGAGGCGCTGGTATGAGGAGGCAGCGCGGCGACGCGGTTGGGAGCCCGTGAGTCAGACCCAAAAATTTCTTGGGGGGGGCACACGAGGAGTGTGGCACACGAGGAGTGTGGCAAAGCCGGGTAGGATACCCGAGCCAACTCCCCGTGCTTACCGTGGAGGTAGAAGGCGTCGTACTGGTAAGACACCGTGTTATGCGGTAAAGCGCACGGTGTCCCCAGTACGCGTGCTTAGCCCAGTGCGGGCTATTCCACCTTGCCGCACTGGGAGGGCTAAGTTGGGCATCGAGCTGGATGTCATGAAGCCGGCCCAACGCATCTGGCCACCAGTGCGTCTCCTCGGGCCGGCATACATGGCACCAGCCTTACGAGTGGTGTCCCCGGTTTGCCAGTATAGTCCAGTGCGGGCTATTCCACCTCGCCGCACTGGCAGGGCCACGGGCACCATTCAACCTGGTAAGGTTGGGCAGGCTCGGTGCTCAAGAGCACGTGTCCTCCTTCACGGTCCGGTAGACCCGGTGCCACCTCCATGTACCAGTCCTCCGGTGGCAGCCCCCCGTACCAGGCTGTCTCTCCGGGTTCTCTCTCCAGCTGTTTCCTCCTCTCCAGCGCAGCCAGTGCCTAGACCACGCACCAGGCTGTCTCTCCTTCTCCTCCCTACAGAGCCGTCCTGCAATGACCAGCCAGAGCCGTCCTGCCATGACCAGCCAGAGCCGTCCTGCCATGACCAGCCAGAGCCGTCCTGCCATGACCAGCCAGAGCCGTCCTGCCATGACCAGCCAGAGCCGTCCTGCCATGACCAGCCAGAGCCGTCCTGCCATGACCAGCCAGAGCCGTCCTGCCATGACCAGCCAGAGCCGTCCTGCCATGACCAGCCAGAGCCGTCCTGCCATGACCTGCCAGAGCCGTCCTGCCATGACCTGCCAGAGCCGTCCTGCCATGACCTGCCAGAGCCGTCCTGCCATGACCTGCCAGAGCCGTCCTGCCATGACCTGCCAGAGCCGTCCTGCCGGGACCTGCCAGAGCCGTCCAGCCGGGACCTGCCAGAGCCGTCCAGCCGGGACCTGCCAGAGCCGTCCAGCCGGGACCTGCCAGAGCCGTCCAGCCGGGACCTGCCAGAGTCCCTCAGCCGGGACCTGCCAGAGTCCCTCAGCCGGGACCTGCCAGAGTCCCTCAGCCGGGACCTGCCAGAGTCCCTCAGCCGGGACCTGCCAGAGTCCCTCAGCCGGGACCTGCCAGAGTCCCTCTGCCGGGACCTGCCCCTTGTCCCGGTGTTGCCCCTTATCCCGGTGCTGCCCCTTGTCCCGGTGCTGCCCCTTGTCCCGGTGCTGCCCCTTGTCCCGGTGCTGCCCCTTGTCCCGGTGCTGCCCCTTGTCCCGGTGCTGCCCCTTATCCCGGTGCTGCCCCTTATCCCGGTGCTGCCCCTTATCCCGGTGCTGCCCCTTATCCCGGTGCTGCCCCTTATCCCGGTGCTGCCCCTTGTCCCGGTGCTGCCCCTTGTCCCGGTGCTGCCCCTTGTCCCGGTGCTACCCCTTGTCCCGATGCTGCCCCTTGTCCCGGTGCTGCCCCTTCTCCCGGTGCTGGCCGTTCATTTAGGGGATGTTAGTTTTAGGGTGGTCATTGGGAGGGGAAGACAGAAGCGGGGAGTGACTATGGTGGTGTGGGGACAGCGTCCAGAGCCTGAGCCACCACCGTGGTCAACTGCCCACCCAGACCCTCCCCTGGACTTTATGCTGGTGCGCCCGGCGTTCGCACCTTGAGGGGGGGTTCTGTAACGGTCCTGACCTGTTTTCTGTTGTTTTTGTATGTGTTTATGGTCAGGGCGTGTGTTTTGGGTGGGCAGTCTATGTTTTCTGTTTCTATGTTGGTTTTGGGTTGCCTGGTATGGCTCTTAATTAGAGGCAGGTGTTTTGCGTTTTCCTCTAATTGAGAGTCATATTTAGGTAGGGTGTTCTCACTGTTTGTTTGTGGGTGATTGTCTCCTGTGTCGTCGAATGTATGTACCATACGGGACTGTTTGGCTGTTCGTTTATTTTGATGTAGTCTGTTCCTGTCCGTGAGTTTTACGTTGTAGTTAAGTAAGTTCATGTTCAGGTTTTCGTCTACGTCGTTTTTTTGTTTTGTAAATTTGTAAGTGTTTGTTTTCGTGTTGCCATCGTTGCAAATAAAGAGATGGCTTATTTCCCGAATGCTGCGTATTGGTCCACTGATCCTTCTCTCCTCTCCTCATCCGAGGAAGAGGAGAACGACAGCCCTTACAGAATCACCCACCAAACTAGGACCAAGCGGCAAGGGAGAGCTCAACAGAGCAACAAGGACTCCTGGACTTGGGAGGAGATCCTGGATGGTAGAGGACCCTGGGCTCAGCCAGGGGAATATCGCCGTCCCAAGGAGTTGGAAGCAGCGAAAGCTGAGAGGCGCTGGTATGAGGAGGCAGCGCGGCGACGCGGTTGGGAGCCCGTGAGTCAGACCCAAAAATTTCTTGGGGGGGGGCACACGAGGAGTGTGGCACACGAGGAGTGTGGCAAAGCCGGGTAGGATACCCGAGCCAACTCCCCGTGCTTACCGTGGAGGTAGAAGGCGTCGTACTGGTAAGACACCGTGTTATGCGGTAAAGCGCACGGTGTCCCCAGTACGCGTGCTTAGCCCAGTGCGGGCTATTCCACCTTGCCGCACTGGGAGGGCTAAGTTGGGCATCGAGCTGGATGTCATGAAGCCGGCCCAACGCATCTGGCCACCAGTGCGTCTCCTCGGGCCGGCATACATGGCACCAGCCTTACGAGTGGTGTCCCCGGTTTGCCAGTATAGTCCAGTGCGGGCTATTCCACCTCGCCGCACTGGCAGGGCCACGGGCACCATTCAACCTGGTAAGGTTGGGCAGGCTCGGTGCTCAAGAGCACGTGTCCTCCTTCACGGTCCGGTAGACCCGGTGCCACCTCCATGTACCAGTCCTCCGGTGGCAGCCCCCCGTACCAGGCTGTCTCTCCGGGTTCTCTCTCCAGCTGTTTCCTCCTCTCCAGCGCAGCCAGTGCCTAGACCACGCACCAGGCTGTCTCTCCTTCTCCTCCCTACAGAGCCGTCCTGCAATGACCAGCCAGAGCCGTCCTGCCATGACCAGCCAGAGCCGTCCTGCCATGACCAGCCAGAGCCGTCCTGCCATGACCAGCCAGAGCCGTCCTGCCATGACCAGCCAGAGCCGTCCTGCCATGACCAGCCAGAGCCGTCCTGCCATGACCAGCCAGAGCCGTCCTGCCATGACCAGCCAGAGCCGTCCTGCCATGACCAGCCAGAGCCGTCCTGCCATGACCAGCCAGAGCCGTCCTGCCATGACCAGCCAGAGCCGTCCTGCCATGACCTGCCAGAGCCGTCCTGCCATGACCTGCCAGAGCCGTCCTGCCATGACCTGCCAGAGCCGTCCTGCCATGACCTGCCAGAGCCGTCCTGCCATGACCTGCCAGAGCCGTCCTGCCATGACCTGCCAGAGCCGTCCTGCTATGACCTGCCAGAGCCGTCCAGCCGGGACCTGCCAGAGCCGTCCAGCCGGGACCTGCCAGAGCCGTCCAGCCGGGACCTGCCAGAGCCGTCCAGCCGGGACCTGCCAGAGTCCCTCAGCCGGGACCTGCCAGAGTCCCTCAGCCGGGACCTGCCAGAGTCCCTCAGCCGGGACCTGCCAGAGTCCCTCAGCCGGGACCTGCCCCTTGTCCCGGTGTTGCCCCTTATCCCGGTGCTGCCCCTTGTCCCGGTGCTGCCCCTTGTCCCGGTGCTGCCCCTTGTCCCGGTGCTGCCCCTTGTCCTGGTGCTGCCCCTTATCCCGGTGCTGCCCCTTATCCCGGTGCTGCCCCTTATCCCGTTGCTGCCCCTTATCCCGGTGCTGCCCCTTATCCCGGTGCTGCCCCTTATCCCGGTGCTGCCCCTTGTCCCGGTGCTGCCCCTTGTCCCGGTGCTGCCCCTTGTCCCGGTGCTACCCCTTGTCCCGGTGCTGCCCCTTGTCCCGGTGCTGCCCCTTCTCCCGGTGCTGGCCGTTCATTTAGGGGATGTTAGTTTTAGGGTGGTCATTGGGAGGGGAAGACAGAAGCGGGGAGTGACTATGGTGGTGTGGGGACAGCGTCCAGAGCCTGAGCCACCACCGTGGTCAACTGCCCACCCAGACCCTCCCCTGGACTTTATGCTGGTGCGCCCGGCGTTCGCACCTTGAGGGGGGGTTCTGTAACGGTCCTGACCTGTTTTCTGTTGTTTTTGTATGTGTTTATGGTCAGGGCGTGTGTTTTGGGTGGGCAGTCTATGTTTTCTGTTTCTATGTTGGTTTTGGGTTGCCTGGTATGGCTCTTAATTAGAGGCAGGTGTTTTGCGTTTTCCTCTAATTGAGAGTCATATTTAGGTAGGGTGTTCTCACTGTTTGTTTGTGGGTGATTGTCTCCTGTGTCGTCGAATGTATGTACCATACGGGACTGTTTGGCTGTTCGTTTATTTTGATGTAGTCTGTTCCTGTCCGTGAGTTTTACGTTGTAGTTAAGTAAGTTCATGTTCAGGTTTTCGTCTACGTCGTTTTTTTGTTTTGTAAATTTGTAAGTGTTTGTTTTCGTGTTGCCATCGTTGCAAATAAAGAGATGGCTTATTTCCCGAATGCTGCGTATTGGTCCACTGATCCTTCTCTCCTCTCCTCATCCGAGGAAGAGGAGAACGACAGCCCTTACAATAGTACTCATGGGCCCTGGTCAAAAGTAGTGCATTATATCGGTATCAGGGTATATTTGGGACGCATCCGTGGCTAATTAAGATGGGGAGAACAAAAGAGAGTTTTGGGCCGAGGAACTAATCTCTCCTCCCTCCCTCCAGATGTTGAACTTGATTTGAAAAGAAAAGGAGGGATGGGGGGGGGGATTGGTGGAGTGTGTGTGTGTATATTTATGTGTATTTGTGCGTGTGTGTTTGTGTGTGTGAAGCGGCAGCAACAGCACCTGTAGAAGAGGAAGCAGACATCAGGAATCATTGTGAGATAGATAGGTCTAAATCTGGGGCTGCGGCTGCAACGACCAATTCATTACATTTAAAAAGTGTTTGTCAGATCTTGTTGTGGTTGATGAGACCCTCATGACAGGAACCCTCTTGTCTTATTATTCTCTTTAAATATTGATTTTCTGATTTCTGTCAGCAACAGGAAAACCACAACTAATGCTGTTGTTGTGGTACTACATGATGTGGAACATGTTGGCTTCGGTTGTTTTACAGTGTTGTATTTCTGTTGGCTGTAACTCCATATGTAAATCTGTATCTGTCCTTGATGTAGCAATGCTATAGGAGGCAATTTGTAAAAGATAGAGTTGTTTTTGGGGTAAGGGAAGGTCCTGAAGTGACACTGCTGTTTTTATCAAGCGTTTTTGTGTTTGAGACAATTATGTCCATGGATTGAGCATGAGGTGACACCTGGACCTTTCCTGGTCATACTGTAGCTATTTGTGTGGTGATTGATTTGGAATCCTGGGAAGGTCTGTGCTGTCATTGATACAGTAGCTCTCAGTACAGCGACAAGGGCAACAAACTATTATCAAATTATGGCTAGGACGTGGCTATGGGTACTTGTAAGAGGCTGAAACTGCATGCTCAATGCATATGTTTGTGAATTTGTCTAAGTATGGACTAAGTTATTTCTCCTCTTATCATTTTAAACATTATTATGATTGTAATAATGATTAGCATCACTAATAATGCTAATGTATAGCCTAATATAGAATTTTCTATTGTCAAGGTTGTCAGTGTCACATAATATAACTGAAAATGTCTAGTGTCAATGGTATTGAGATGTTCTTTTCTCTGAAAAGATCTGATTGTAAGACCTGCATATAGCTTCACAGTCCGACTGTCCTATATTGCTTAGTTTAATTAAATGATATCCAATGATATATATTTTTTTTTACATTTTCAATTAAAGAACCATTATTGGAAAAAGGTCATTTCAAAAACGACGTTTTCTATTACAAATTCAATTACCGGCCTCAGAAAGGAATGAGGAGAAACGGAGGTGTCATTGAGTATAATTCTTAATGATAGACTCCGGAATGTAATAACTCTGCCAATTAACAATTTTTATTTGATTTAGGTAGATTTTATGATATTCTTTCACAATATCAATTACATGAAGTGGTTTGTATGGCCGATGTTAATACTAGGGGAGCTTGGAGGGAAGAATCCGTTACTAATTATGTATCCTTATAACCAGTTTCCATTTTAGAACTTTAATCAGTAAAAAGCATTTGTAGGTCATTACTCACGAGACCGTAGCTTAATGTATAAAGAAAACATAGGGATATGGATTGTGTGTCATTTTACTTATTTATTTGGTTATAGAAAACATTTACTTCATGGTAATAATTATCCATAACATAATAACTATTTCATATAAAATATGATATGTTTTACTTTTAGAAAAACATGCAAAATCTAGTGCATTCATGAAAATACACCAACGTTTTTTTTGTTACCATAACGGCGGTCTTTATTTTATATTGTGCGTTAAATCATCCTCGGCCTCACGTTTGTAAGGGAAGTCTTCCCTCAGTCTGTCTGGGTAGGACTACTTACAGTTGTGACAAAGAGATATCAATCAATCAATGACAATCAGATTTCAATTCAGTGCAGCAGTAGCTGAGATCAGCTCTTTAATTTGCTCACACTGCGTTATTCTGAGAACTGAATATTTTGCAATTTGGTAGAGCTTTGCTGTTTGTGCAGATTGCACAGATTAATTTGCTTGCGTTATTACACATTTTCCTCAGCTGCAACTGCTAACATGAAGTCCCAGAGAGAGATCAATGACCAGAATAATCACGCTACATAATGTGAAAGAAACTGAAGGGCTGTTGTTTCAAATCCTGATAATAGGTCATACATTGTATTAGCAATATATGTTATTCTATATTACTTTAAATACGTTTTTCTTTAGACTTTTAATGCAATAGTAATGTCAGCTACTGTCAGTGGCCATTTGCACAGTCTGTCTGCCAGGGGGCAGTATAACCCAGAGAGGTGATCAGTTGATCTTTCCTCCACCCCAAGTACAGGGCACAACAGAAGAACATCAGGCCAAGATCTTCAAGTGACAATGTCTTCCACCACAACCCTCAATAGCTTTTACATTATCTCAAAACGGCAAATACAGTAAAAATAGGTTAACATTCTTTGAAAGCTCTCAAGGTTGCACATCAGGATTTTTTCTTTTGGCGAGTGTTTACTTTCGCATTATTCTATTTTAACAAATAAAGAAGTTAAGAATTCAGGGGCCAAATACATTTCCCTAATTTGGAAATACATCATGATGTAATTTCACATTCGCTATTAACTGTCCACTATATGATTACAGAATGAAATAACACAATACCTTTCATTTGTTCAGTTTTTGATGTCCCCTTCGTCTTCTACAGCTGCTGCTGCTGCCGCTACACACACAAACACACACACAAATACACATAAATACACACACACACACACTCCACCAATCCCCCCATCCCTCCTTTTCTTTTCAAATCAAGTTTAACATCTGGAGGGAGGGAGGGAGGAGAGATAAGTTCAGAATCAAATACAAATTAGATATAACATTTTGAAAACAATTACTAAGTCACTGAATATGACCAGATTTATGCATTCATGAATAAGCATGACTTATTAGTACTTAATAATGAAAAGGACTCATAGTAGGCTAGCGAAAACACAGTGGGTTCATATTTTCATTTTCCTGTATGAATTAATTTAATCATTTTAATTAACAAGGGATGAGGTATGCGAGTATACTTTTCATCATATCAAGCTGATCAAAGTAGAATTGTTCTCTCACATCCCTGATATCAGGGTACATTAGAGTGCCTTCAGTAAGTATTCACACCCATTGACTCTTTCCACATTTTGTTGCGTTACAGCCTGAATCTAAAATGGATTAAATTGAGATTTTGTGTCACTGGACTACACAAAATACCCCATAATGTGAAAGTGGAATTATGTTTTTAGAATTGGTTTACAAATTCATTGAAAATGAAAAGCTGAAATATCTTGAGTCAGTAAGTATTGAACCCCTTTGCTATGGCAAGCCTAAATAAGTTCAGCAGTAAAAATTTACTTAGATACAGGCGTCCTTCCTAACACAGTTGCCAGAGAGGAAGGAAACCTTTACAGAGCTTAATGGCTGTGATAGGAGAAAACAGAGGATGGATCAACAACATTGTAGTTACTCTAAATGACAGAGTGAAAAGAAGGAAGCCTGTACAGAATATAAATATTCCAAAACATGCATCCTGTTTGCAACAAGGCACTAAAGTAAAACTGCAAAAAAATGCGGCAAAGAAATTTACTTCATATCCTAAATACAAAGTGTTGTGTTCGGGGCAAATCCAACACAACATATCAGTGAGTACCACTCTTCATATTTCCAAGCATGGTGATGGCTGCATCATGTTATGGGTATGCTTGTCATTGCCAAGGACTAGGGATTTTTTTAGGATAAAAATAAATGGAATAGAGCTAAGCACAGGCAAAATCCTAGAAGAAAACCAGGTTCAGTCTGCTTTCCAACAGACTGGGAGACAAATTTACCTTTCAGCAGGACAATAACCTATGACACAAGGCCAAATATACACTGGAGTTGCTTACCGAGACAGCATTTAATATTCCTGAGTGGCCTAGTTCTAGTTTTGACTTAAATCGGCTTGAAAATCTATGGCAATACTTGAAAATGTCTGTCTAGCAATGATCAACAAACAACTTGACAGAGCTTGAATAATTTTTTAAAAGTGTAAGGTAAAGAATAATGTGCAAATATTGTACAATCCAGATGTGCACAGAAAGACTCAGAGCTGTAATCACTGCCAAAGTTGATTCTAACATGTATTGACTTCAGGGGTGTAAAATACTCAAGAAATTTCAAAAGCATGTTTTCACTTTGTCATTATGGGGTATGGTGTGTATACAGGGGAGAAAAAAATATATTTATTCCATTTTGAACTGAGGCTGTAAACAAAATGTGGAATAAGTCAAGGGGTATGCAGACTTCTGAAGTCACTGTATAATCTCACACACTGGCACTGTATTATTTCTCAGCGAGGTGGTAGAAAAACCTTCACAGATTTATAAGGGATTTTGTTCAATATTTATGATCATAAATCCCTTTCCCCTTGTAGCCTATTGTAATTATGTGAACCCTAATCTAGAAAAAAAAGGTTCACAGAATTACAATAGCTTACATATGGAAAGGTATTTTTGTTAAATATTTTGCCCACAATATCAGATGTGAGTTGACTGAATTCATTGACATTATGATCACAAATGAATGGATGGTGCCCAGGTGACTGAAAGCAAAATAGGCAACAGAAAAACCACAGATACAGTCTTCCGCTAATGACTAGTTTAGTCTAAACTATTGACTTCATATGATGCTCCTTTCCCTCTCTCTTTTATATCACCCCTCTCCCTCTCTCCTTCTCCTTCTCCATTCCTTTATTTTAGTTCCCTCTCTTTCATTTCCCTCTTTTGTTCTCTCTCTGCCTCTCTCATCTCTATCCCTCTTCCTCTCTCATTTCTATCCCTCTCCCTCTCCTCCTTGCTTCCTCTCATTTCTATCCCTCTCTCTCTCCCTCTTCTTTTCTATCCCTCTCTCTCCCTCCCTCTCTCTTTTCTTTCTTTCTCTCTCTCTCTCTCTCTGTCGGGGACAGGGTGTCTATCAGTTCAGCCGTAGAAAGGGTATTATTAAGCCTGGCCACATGTGTGTATCTGTTTCTGTGTGTGTGGGTGTGTGTGTGAGTCACCGATGCGTACATCTCTCTGTCTTTGTGTGTGTATGTGTGCGTCTGCGCATCGGTTCGTGAGCAAGAAGCAGCTGGTTCACACTGTTTTCCTGTGCTCTGCCTTGGGGAGGACCCAGCCCCAGCCCCACCTCCAGCCCCCAGCCCCACCTCCAGCCCCCAGCTCTACCTTCAGCCCCCAGCCTCACCTCTAGACACCAGCCAAACCTCCAGACGCCAGCTCCAGCCCTACTTCCAGCTCCAAGCCACAGCCTCACCTCCAGTCCCCAGCCCCACATCCAGGCCCTAGCCCCCAGCTCCCAGACTCAGCCCCCCTCCAGCCCCCAGCTCAAACACCAGCCCCAGGTTCATCCCCCAGCCAAAGACCAACCTCCAGCCTCACCTCCAGCCCCAGCCTCAGCCCCCAGCCTCAGCCCCCAGCCTCAGCCTCCCCTCCAGCCCCCAGCTCTAGGCCCCAGACCCAGCTCAGCCCAGCTGTGATTGATGCGCTCCTGTAGTTGACTGTGTGCAGGCCGGAGCACTGAGACACCACCGTCCAGACTGATGTTTATTTGTTGACAGAAACCGCCTCCCTCGCCTCGTCGGTCAGGGCAGGCAAGCTGCAGGCTAGCTTGTCAAACATCTTAATCCTTACAAACCAACCAACTCAGATGAGGTTCAGGAAGGGCAGGCTGGGGTTGCTTTTATTGTCAGCTATTATGGGGAACAAAACCCTTCATGGTTTTGCTGTTTTAGAAGATAAGGTTTTTCAAAGAATGATGGAAGATGATGTTCATCAATAAAATAGAATGCTTTCTTTACAAAGTGTAACAGATCACATGTAGCTAGTCTAGAGATATGGAAGAGGTTATCTCTGGATTGGCTTTGGTTAATGCAGAAAAACATTGCTGTTCATATCAGACTGTATACCACGGGTATGACCAAACATGACTTTTTACTCTTCTAATTATGTTGGTAACCAGTTTATAATGGCAATAAGGCACCTCGGGATTTGTGGTATATGAAATAAGTCAAGGGGTATGAATACTTTTAAAATGCACTGTGCGTTGCGTAATGCGAAGAACAGCCCTTAACCTTGGTATATTGGCCCTATACCACACCTCCTAGGCCTTACTGCTTAAGTATAGTGTATGCCAGATGAATAGGTAATTGCTTTAGAGAGGGTATATGTTTTAGTCTTTATTAGTCACATATGGTAGGCTGGGCGGGCAGTGCAGTCTAAACACAACAGGGAAATTATGTTGTTTTTTCCTCTTCAATGATACAAAGATTAATGATGACATTCTAACCGTGAAGTGAGGCAGAGTGACATGATCGTTCCTCTTTGATCGTGCTTTGACTTGGGGTACTTAATAGAGCGCTGAGTGAAAGCTTTGTATGCTCTGGCGAGACGAACAGAAACCTCCTCGAATGTGACATTCTGGAGTGGTTCAAGGAAATGATCAGCCAAAGTGCAATCAACAGGCCAAGCCAAAGCCCCATGGCTAACTCCCTGTGGGGCTATAAGGTTTACACCATTGGGGTCTGTAGTGCAGTCGGGGGCCGCTTCCCAAATGGCAGTATATAGTGAATATGCTGCTATTTGGACACATTCAGGGCAGGCCCTCTGGGGAATAGCTGGGTTGTGGAGCTCACTGGTGGAGACGGATGAGGGTAGTAGTTTGTTTATGTTTCAGATGGAACCAAGAAGCATGTTGTGTTCACATTTGCATGGAGGGGAGCTGGTATTGCAATGCGTTTTTTAAACTATCATTGTCTGTGGAAACAGGTTATAATAAGGTAATTATAGTACCCTCCTATAAGTTATAGTGGAGCAACAGGGCCAAAAGCAAGACCTTAACAACTAACTCTGGATGAGCAAACAAAAAGGGATGAAGATATACACTACCGGTCAAAAGTTTGGGGTCACTTAGAAATGTCCTTGTTTTTGAAAGGAAAGCACATTATTTGTCCATTAAAATAACATCAAATTGATCCGAAATACAGTGTAGACATTGTTGATGTTGTAAATGACTATTGTAGCTGGAAACGGCAGATTTGTAATGGAATATCTACGTAGGCGCACAGAGGTTGATTATCAGCAACATTCACTCCTGTGTTCCAATGGCACGCTGTGTTAGCTAATCCAAGTTTATCATTTAAATTAGAAAACCCGTTTGCAATTATGTTAGCACAGCTGAAAACTGTTGTCCTGATTAAAGAAGCAATAAAACTGTCCGTCTTTAGACTAGTTGAGTATCTGGAGCATCAGCATTTGTGGTTTCGATTACAGGCTCAAAATGGCCAGAAACAAGGCACTTCCTTCTGAAACTTGTCAGTCTATTCTTGTTCTGAGAAATGAAGGATATTCCATGCGAGAAATTGCCAAGAAACTGAAGATCTCGTACAACGCTGTGTACTTCCCCCTACACAGAACAGCACAAACGGGCTCTAACCAGAATAGAAAGAGGAATGGGAGGCCCCGGTGCACAACTGAGAAAGAGGACAAGTACATTAGAGTGTCTAGCTTGAGAAACAGACACCTCACAAGTCCTCAACTGGTAGCTTTATTAAATAGTACCCGCAAAACACCAGTCTCAACGTCAACAGTGAAGCGGCGACTCCGGGATGCTGGCCTTTTAGTCAGTGTTGCAAAGAAAAAGCCATATCTCAGGCTGGCCAAAACAAAGAAAATATTAAGATGGGCAAAGAACGCAGACACAGGACAGAGGAACTCTGCCTAGAAGCCCAGCATACCGGAGTCGCCTCTTCACTGTTGACGTTAAGACTTTCCAGCTACAACAGTCATTTACAACATTAACTTCTTTGGTATAGGGGGCAGCATTTTCACTTTTGGATGAATTTCGTGCCCATAGTGAACTGCCTCCTACTCTGTCCCACATGCTAATATATGCATATTATTATTACTATTGGATAGAAAACACTCTGAAGTTTCTAAAACTGTTTGAATGATGTCTGTGAGTATAACAGAACTCATATGGCAGGCAAAAACCTGAGAAAAAATCCAAACAGGAAGTGAAAATTCTGAGAGTGGTCGTTGTTAAAGTCATCGCTTATTCAATTCCCTGTAATATATGGATATGTTTGCACTTCATACGCCTTCCACTAGATGTCAACAGTCTGTAGAACGTGGAATGAAGCCTCTAGTGTGATGTGGAGACGGATGTCAGCTATTTGAGTCAGTGGTCTGGCAGAATGCTAGTTCCTGGTCATGAGCGCTAGTCATGAAATGGCCATGTGTGCCATTACTTATACAGACATGAAGAAATGCTCCGGTTGGAACGTTATTGTATATATATATGATAACAACATCCTGAAGATTGATTCTCTACTAAGTTTGACCAGTTTATTCGACCTGGAATATAACTTTTTGAAGTTTTCATCCCACGTTTGCCTGCATCTGCGCGAGCGTTTGGACACGTGCACTACACATGCTAGCAAAATTAGCTAATTGGACATAAGTAATGGACATTATCGAACAAAACAACGATTTATTGTGGAACTAGGATTCCTGGCACTGCATTCTGATGAAGATAATCAAAGGTAAGGGAATATTTATGATGTAATTTCGTATTTCTGTTGACTCCAAGATGGCGGAGAAATGTTTTTACTATCTGAGCGCCGTCTCAGATTATTGCATGGTGTGCTTTTACGTAATAAAAAAAAAAAATCTGACACAGCGGTTGCATTAGGAACAAGTGTATCTTTAATTATATGTAAAACATGTATCTTTCATCAAAGTTTATGATGAGTATTTCTGTTATTTGACGTGGCTCTCTGTAATTACTCCGGATATTTTGGAGGCATTTCTGAACATGGCGCCAATGTAAACCGAGATTTGTGGATATAAATATGCACATTATCGAACAAAACATAAATGTATTGTGTAACATGATGTCATATGAGTGTCATCTGATGAAGATGTTCAAAGGTTAGTGATTAATTTTATCTCTATTTCTGTTTTTTGTTACTACTATCTTTTGCTGGGAAAATGGCTGTGTTTTTCTGTGGCTATGCACTGAGATAACATAATTGTTTGGTGTGCTTTCCCCGTAAATCCTTTTTGAAATCAGACATGTTGGCTGGACTCACAACATGTGTAGCTTTATTTTGGTGTCTTTCATGTGTGATTTCATTAAAGATTGATTTTTATAGTAATATATTTGAATTTGGCGCGCTACATTTCATCTGGATTTTGGCCAAGTGGGACGCTACCGCTACTACGAAGCAGTGCGACTTGGTTGGGTTGTGTTTCGGAGGACGCATGGCTTTCTACCTTTGTCTCTCCCGAGCCCGTACGGGAGTTGTATCGATGAGACAAGATTGTAATTACTAACAATTGGATACCACGAAATTGGGGAGAAAAGGGTGTAACATTCTTTTTTTAAATACAAAAAAATAAAAATAATACAAAAGAACGGTTGTTTTTTTCTTTGTATTATCTTTTACCAGATCTATTTTGTTATATTCTAATACATTCATTTTAGGTGAAAATTTTAACAAATGGGGTAATCCTTTTAAGAGCATATAAAGAAATACATGTTCTCAATGTAACACTTATGATATATGAATTTATATCGCAATTATTTTTAGCCGAGCTGCTTCTATCCTCTTACTCCCACAGACCAAAAGACAAATGAAGACTTTTGTTTTGGTAGGGTTGTGTAACGGGGTATGTTGTGCTGGTTATGTCAGCATAGAGAGAAGGGACAGACTGGTTAGGACTGTGCTGTGGTTGGTTTATTTTCTCATGGTTCAGAACGGTTCAGAATGGAAGAGGCCAACACATGGCTAAGTCTGAATCTTGATTTTGGTCTTTATTTTCTTAATTTCTTAACTCTTATCAGATGGCTTGGCACTGGCAATGATTTGTTATATTAGAATAGACAATTGACTAGTAATGCAAGTTGTAAATCTCATCTGTTGATATTATCTGCTTCTGAGTACGCTTGTACTAATTTAGGATACTGTAGATCCATGGAGCAACATTGCAGGAGATCAACTGGACTGGTATCGGCTTGGACAGAGTCCCTGAGAATCAACACACACTACAGGCACTCTAGGAGACCACAACTGAGACAGCCAGGTACCATTCATCCACTCCAAAATGTCTTAAGCTTTAACTGAATCTCCACCAGGCATAATAAAAGCAGCATCACCCAGCCACCCTACACCGACAGGCGACCAGGTGCCTATCTGATGCAGGGATAGAGATGAGAGAAGAGAGATTGATCTCCCATAATGCATGGTCTTGGTGAGACAATGAAAAATGGCCCCCACCAGCGACTTGTCAATACCAGGGCCGGAGATGCACCGATGGTCGTAAGTCCTTATTTAATACGATTTTCCTTAATATGATAGCTCTTGTTACATTTTCACCGCTTGTCTGTCAGTTTGACATGGCGATATTCCCCCTCTCCTCGCTTTCCTGGTCGGTTTCATTTATTTCCAAACACTATTTCACACCCGAGTGGCTTTAACAAGGTATTATACAGTATTGAGGCAGACTCAGAGAGATAAAATTGTGACAGACACAACACTTTTTGCGTGAAAATACAGAATCTTGTAAATAGTAGGCAGTCTATCGAGATGGCAGAGCTTACTGTAAAAAACTGCCCTTATACAGTGGCTTCGGAAAGTATTCAGACCTCTTGACTTTTTCTACATGTTGTTACGTTACAGCCTTATTCTAAAATGGACAAAATAAATAAAACATCCTCAGCAATCTACACACAATATCCCATAATAACAAAGTGAAAACAGGTTTTTGAAAAACAGAAAAAATCTTATTTTCATAAGCATTCAGACACTTTGATATGAGACTCCAAATTGAGCTCACGTGCATCCTGTTTCCATTGATCATCCTTGAGATGTTTCTACAAGTTGATGGGAGTCCACCTGTGGTAAATTCAATTGATTGGACATGATTTGAAAGGCACACACCTGTCTATATAAGGTCCCACAGTTGTCAGAGCAAAAACCAAGCCATGAGGTCAGAGGAATTGTCTGTAGAACTCCGAGAGAGGATTGTGTTGAGGCACAGACCAAAACATTTCTGCAGCATTTGTATTTGTATTTATTATGGATCCCCATTAGCTGCTGCCAAAGCAAAATTAAGGCAGTTTATACCATTAAAAAAAATTACAATACATTCATAGATTTCACAACACACTGTGTGCCCTCAGGCCCCTACTCCACCACTACCACACTACTAAACATTACTAAATCCATGTGTATGTATAGTGCGTATTTTATCGTGTGTGTGTGTGTGTTCGTGTGTCTGTGCCAATGTTTGTGATGCTTCACAGTCCCCGCTGTTCAATAAGGTGTTTTTTAATCGTTTTTTTTAGATCTAATTTTACTGTTTGCGTCAGTTACTAATGTGGAATAGAGTTCCATGTAGTCATGGCTCTATGTAGTACTGTGTGCCTCCCATAGTCTGTTCTGGACTTGGGGACTGTGAAGAGACCTCTTGTTGCATGTCTTGTGGGTATGCATGGGTATACGAGCTGTGTGCCAGTAGTTTAGACAGACAGCTCGGTGCATTCAACATGTCAATACCGCTCATAAATAAAAGTAGTGATGAAGTCAATCTCTCCTCCACTTTCAGCCAGGAGAGATTGACATGCATATTATTAATATTAGCTCTCTGTGTACATCCAAGGGCCAGTCGTGCTGCCCTGTTCTGAGCCAATTGCAATTTCCCTAAGTCCTTTTTTGTGGTACCTGACCACACAACTGAACAGTAGTCCAGGTGTGACAAAACTAGGGCCTGTAGGACCTGCCTTGTTGATAGTGTTGTTTATTATAGACAGACTTCTCACCATCTTAGCTACTACTGCATCAATATGTTTTGACCATGACAGTTTACAATCTAGTGTTACTCCAAGCAGTTTAGTCATCTCAACTTGCTCAATTTCCACATTATTTATTACAAGATTTAGTTGAGGTTTAGGGTTTAGTGAGTGTTTTGTTCCAAATACAATGCTTTTAGTTTTAGAAATATTTAGGGTTAACTTATTCCTTGCCACCCACTCTGAAACTAACTGCAGCTCTTGAGTGTTGCAGTCATTTCAGTTGCTGTAGTAGCTGACGTGTATAGTGTTGAGTCATCCGTATACATAGAAACTCTGCCTTTACTCAAAGTCAGTGGCATGTTTTTAGTAAAAATTGAAAAAAGCAAGGGGCCTAAACAGCTACCCTGGGGAATTCCTGATTCTAACTGGATTGTATTTAATAGGCTTCCATTAAAGAACACCCTCTGTGTTCTGTTAGACAAGTAGCTCTTTATCCACATTATAGCAGGTGGTGTAAAGCCATAACACATATGTTTTCCAGCAGTAGATTATGATCGATCATTTCTTAAGCTGCACTGAAGTCTAACAATACAGCCCCCCACAATAATTTTATCATCAATTTCTCTAAGCCAATCATCAGTCATCTGTGTAAGTGCTGTGCTTGTTGAATGTCCTTCCCTATAAGCATGCTGAAATTCTGTGTGTCAATTTGTTTACTGCAAAATAGCATTGTATCTGGTCAAACACCATTTTTTCCCAGAGGTTTACTATGGGTTGGTATCAGGCTGATTGGTCGGATATTTGAGCCAGTAAAGGGGGCTTTACTATTCTTGTGTAGCGGAATCAAATCCAATTTAAAATCAAATTGTATTTATAAAGCCCTTCTTACATCAGCTGATGTCACAAAGTGCTGTACAGAAACCCAGCCTAAAACCCCAAACAGCAAGCAATGCAGGTGTAGAAGCACGGTGGCTAGGAAAAACTCAATAGAAAGGCCAGAACCTAGGAAGAAACCTAGAGAGGAACCATGCTATGAGGGGTGGCCAGTCCTCTTCTGGCTGTGCCGGGCGGAGATTATAACAGAACATGGCCAAGATGTTCAAATGTTTATAGATGACCAGCAGGGTCAAATAATAATAATCACAGTGGTTGTCGAGGGTGCAACAGGTCAGCACCTCAGGAGTAAATGTCAGTTGGCTTTTCATAGCCGATCATTCAGAATATCTCTACCACTCCTGATGTCTCTAGAGAGTTGAAAACAGCAGGTCTGGGACAGGTAGCACGTCCGGTGAACAGGTCAGGGTTCCATAGCCGCAGGCAGAATAGTTGAAACTGGAGAAGCAGCATGGCCAGGTGGACTGGGGACAGCAAGGAGTGATCAGGCCAGGTAGTCCTGAGGCATGGTCCTAGGGCTCAGGTCCTCCGAGAGAGAGAGAGAAAGAAAGAAAGAAAGTGAGATAAAGTGTGTGAGATAAAAAGAGAAAAAAAGAACGAGAGAGAGAATTAGAGAGAGCATACTTAAATTCACATAGGACACCGGATAAGACAGGAGAAATACTCCAGATATAACAGACTGACCTTAGGCCCCCGACACATAAACCACTGCAGCATAAATACTGGAGCCTGAGACAGGAGGGGTCGGGAGACACTGTGGCCCTCGACGATACCCTGGACAGGGTCAAACAGGCCGGATAAAACACCACCCACGTTGCCAAAGCACAGCCCCCACACCACTAGAGGGATATCTTCAACCACCAACTTACCATCCTGAGACAAAGCCGAGTATAGCCCACAAAGATCTCCGCCATGGCACAACCCAAGAGGGGGTGCCAACCCTGACAGGAAGATCACGTCAGTGACTCAACCCACTCAAGAGGCGCACCCCTCCTAGTGACGGCATAGAAGAGCACCAGTAAGCCAGTGGCTCAGCCCCTGTAATAGTGTTAGAGGCAGAGAATCCCAGTGGAGAGAGGGGAACCGGCCAGGCAGAGACAGCAAGGGCGGTTCGTTGCTCCAGAGCCTTCACGTTCACCTTCACACTCCTGGGCCAGACTACACTCAATCATAGGACCTACTGAAGAGATGAGTCTTCAATAAAGACTTAAAGGTTGAGAGCGAGTCTGCGTCTCTCACATGGGTAGACAGACCATTCCATAAAAATGGAGCTCTATAGGAGAAAGCCCTGCCTCCAGCTGTTTGCTTAGACATTATAGGGACAGTAAGTAGGCCTGCGTCTTGTGACCGTAGCATACGTGTAGGTATGTACAGCAGGACCAAATCGGAAAGATAGGTATTAGCAAGCCCAGGTAATGCTTTGTAGGTTAGCAGTAAAACCTTGAAATCAGCCCTTGCCTTAACAGGAAGCAATTGTAGAGAGGCTAGAACTGGAGTAATATGATAAATTTTTTTGGGTTCTAGTCAACATTCTAGCAGCCGTGTTTAGCACTAACTGAAGTTTATTTAGTGCTTTATTCAGATAGCCGGAAAGTAGAGCATTGCAGTAGTCTAACCTAGGAGTGACAAAAGCATGGGTTCATTTTTTTGCATCATTTTTTTACAGAAAGTTTTTGATTTTTGCAATGTTACGTAGATGGAAAAAAGCTGTCCTTGAAACAGTCTTGATATGTTCGTCAAAAGAGAGATCAGGGTCCAGAGTAACGCCGAGGACCTTCACAGTTTTATTTGAGACGACTGTACAACCATCAAGATGAATTGTCAGATTCAACAGAAGATCTCTTTGTTTCTTGGGACCTAGAACAAGCATCTCTGTTATGTCTGAGTGTAAAAACAGAAGATTTGCATCCATCCACATCCTTATGTCTGAAACACAGGCTTCCAGGGAGGGCAATTTTGGGGATTCACCATGTTTCATCGAAATGTACAGCTGTGTGTCATCCACGTAGCAGTGAAAGTTAACATTATGTTTCCGAATCACATCACCAAGAGGTCAAATATATAGTGAAAACAATAGTGGTCCTAAAACGGAACCTTGAGGAACACCAAAATTTACAGTTGATTTGTCAGAGGAAAAACCATCCACAGAGACAAACTGATATCTTTCCGACAGATAAGATCTTAACCAGGCCAGAACATGTCCGTGTAGACCAATTTGGGTTTCCAATCTCTCCAAAAGAATGTGGTGATCGATGGTATCAAAAGCATTTTGGGTCAAGGTTTGGCTTTTTCAAGAGAGGCTTTATTACTGCCACTTTTAGTGAGTTTGGTACACATCCGGTGGATAGAGAGCCATTTCTTATGTTCAACATAGGAGGGCCAAGCACAGGAAGCAGCTCTTTCAGTAGTTTAGTTGGAATAGGGACCAGTATGCAGCTTGAAGGTTTAGAGGCCATGATTATTTTCATGATTATTTTCTTATTTTCCCCAATTAAGTTGGAAAAATAGGATGATCGAGCAGCAGTGAGGGCTCTTCGATACTGCACGGTACTGTCTTTCCAAGCTAGTCGGGAAGACTTCCAGTTTGGTGTGGCGCCACTTCCGTTCCAATTTTCTGGAAGCTTGCTTCAGAGCTCGGATATTTTCTGTATACCAGGGAGCTAGTTTCTTATGACAATTTTTGTTTTGCTTTTAGGGGTGCGACTGCATCTAGGGTATTGCGCAAGGTTAAATATTTCCTCAGTTAGGTGGTTAACTGATTTTTGTACTCTGATGTCCTTGGGTAGGCGGAGGGATTCTGGAAGGGCATCTAGGAATGTTTGGGTTGTCTGAGAATTAAAAGCATGACTTTTGATGATCCTTGGTTGGGGTCTGAGCAGATTATTTGATGTGATTGCAAATGTAATAAAATAGTGGTCCAGGATAGTCCAGGATTATGAGGAAAAACATTAAGATCCACAACATTTATTCCATGGGATAAAACTAGGTCCAGAGTATGACTGTGGCAGTGAGTAAATGACTTTAGCTTCCCTCCAAGCCTGAGGGCACACGCTCTCTAGTAGGGTTAAATTGAAGATGTGGCAAATAGGAGTGGCAATATCATCTGCTATTATCCTCAGTAGTTTTCCATCTAGATTGTCAGACCCTGGTGGCTTGTCATTGTTACAATAATTCTTTCACCTCTTCCACACTGACTTTACGGAATTCAAAAGTACAATTCTTGTCTTTCTTAATTTGGTCCGATATACACTGCTCAAAAAAATAAAGGGAACACTTAAACAACACAATGTAACTCCAAGTCAATCACACTTCTGTGAAATCAAACTGTCCACTTAGGAAGCAACACTGATTGACAATAAATTTCACATGCTGTTGTGCAAATGGAATAGACAACAGGTGGAAATTATAGGCAATTAGCAAGACGTCCCCAATAAAGGAGTGGTTCTGCAGGTGGTGACCACAGACCACTTCTCAGTTCCTATGCTTCCTGGCTGATGTTTTGGTCACTTTTGAATGCTGGCGGTGCTTTCACTCTCGTGGTAGCATGAGACGGAGTCTACAGCCCACACAAGTGGCTCAGGTAGTGCAGCTCATCCAGGATGGCACATCAATGCAAGCTGTGGCAAGAAGGTTTGCTGTGTCTGTCAGCGTAGTGTCCAGAGCATGGAGGCGCTACCAGGAGACAGGCCAGTACATCAGGAGACGTGGAGGAGGCCGTAGGAGGGCAACAACCCAGCAGCAGGACCGCTACCTCCACCTTTGTGCAAGGAGGAGCAGGAGGAGCACTGCCAGAGCCCTGCAAAATGACCTCCAGCAGGCCACAAATGTGCATGTGTCTGCTCAAACGGTCAGAAACAGACTCCATGAGGGTGGTATGAGGGCCCGACGTCCACAGGTGGGGGTTGTGCTTACAGCCCAACACCGTGCAGGACGTTTGGCATTTGCCAGAGAACACCAAGATTGGCAAATTCGCCACTGGCGCCCTGTGCTCTTCACAGATGAAAGCTGGTTCACACTGAGCACATGTGACAGACGTGACAGAGTCTGGAGACGCTGTGGAGAACGTTCTGCTGCCTGCAACATCCTCCAGCATGACCGGTTTGGCAGTGGGTCAGTCATGGTGTGGCGTGGCATTTCTTTGGGGGGCCGCACAGCCCTCCATGTGCTCGCCAGAGGTAGCCTGACTGCTATTAGGTACCGATATGAGATCCTCAGACCCCTTGTGAGACCATATGCTGGTGTGGTTGGCCCTGGGTTCCTCCTAATGCAAGAATGCTAGGCCTCATGTGGCTGGAGTGTGTCAGCAGTTCCTGCAAGAGGAAGGCATTGATGCTATGGACTGGCCCGCCCGTTCCCCAGACCTGAATCCAATTGAGCACATCTGGGACATCATGTCTCGCTCCATCCACGAACGCCATGTTGCGCCACAGACTGTCCAGGAGTTGGCGGATACTTTAGTCCAGGTCTGGGAGGAGATCCCTCAGGAGACCATCCGCCACCTCATCAGGAGCATGCCCAGGCGTTGTAGGGAGGTCATACAGGCACGTGGAGGCCACACACACTACTGAGCCTCATTTTGACTTGTTTTAAGGACATTACATCAAAGTTGGATCAGCCTGTAGTGTGGTTTTCCACTTTAATTTTGAGTGTGACTCCAAATCCAGACCTCCATGGGTTGATAAATTTGATTTCCATTGATAATCTCTGTGTGATTTTGTTGTCAGCACATTCAACTATATAAAGAAAAAAGTATTTAATAAGAATATTTCATTCATTCAGATCTAGGATGTGTTCTGTTAGTGTTCCCTTTATTTTTTTGAGCAGTGTACTTGCATGTGGTGTCAGCGTTTGTTGCTGGCATGTCATCCCTAAGTTTGCTCATCTTGCCAATGAAAAAGTAATCAAAGTAGTTTGCAGTATCAGTGGGCTTTGTGATGCATGGGCCATCTGATTCAATAAATTAATGAGCCGAGTTGGCTTTTTTTCACAAAATGTCATTTAAGGTGCCCCGAAGCTTTTTACTATCATTCTTTATATAATTTATATTTGTTTCATAGTGTAGTTTATTTGTATTTGTATTTAGTTTAGTCACATGACGTCTTATTTGCAATACATTTGCCAGCCAGTTGGGCTGTCAGACGTAATTGCCATACTTTTTGCCTCATCCCTCTCAACCATACAATTTTTCAATTCCTCATCAATCCAAAGGGATTTAACAGTTTTTACAGTAATTTTCTTAATGGGTGCATGCTTATTAGTAACTGGAATAAGTAGTTTCATAAATGCATCAAGTGCAGCATCTGGTTTGTCACGACTTCCGCCGCAGTCAGCCCCTCTCCTTGTTCGGGTGGTGTTCGGCGGTCGACGTCACCGGCTTTCTAGTCACCACCGATCCATGTTTCATTTTCGTTTTGTTTTGTCTGTATTACACACACCTGGTTTCAATTCCCATATCATGTTCCTTATTTAACCCTCTGGCATACCTTTCTGTTTTGTCCGTGATTGTTGGTGTCTTAGTGATTGTCGTTGGTGTTAGTTTTTGTATTTTCCTTATTGGAATATTGCCTGTTTGTTTGATTGAGTAAACTCGTTTGTTTTACTCTAAACTGTGTCCTGCGCCTGACTCCGCTACATCTCTGCACCCAATCGCTGACAGGTTACTCCTCATTACACACTGCATACCAGCAAATATTTTTTACATCATTAAAAAATGAATCACAACCAAACTTATTGTATGACTTCTTATACACTATATTAGGCCCAGCCTTTGGAACTTTGTTTTTCCTAGATATGGCTATTATATTGTGATTACTACGTCCTATGGATTTGGATACTGCTTTAAAGCAAATATCTACAGCGATAGTAAAAATGTGATCAATACATGTTGATGGTTTAATTCCTGTGCTGTTTGTAACTACCCCCGGTAGGTTGACTGACAACCTGATCCAGGTCCCCAAGAACACCGTGGCCTCTATCATTCTTAAATGGAAGAAGTTTGGAACCACCAATACTCTCAAACAGAGCAATCGGGGGAGACGGGCCTTGGTCAGGGAGGTGACCAAGAATGTGATGGTCACTCTGACAGAGCTCTAGAGTTCCTCTGGGGACATGGGAGAACCTTCCAGAAGGACAACCATCTCTGCAGCACTCCACCAATCAGGCATTTATGATAGAGTGGCCAGACAGAAGCCACTCTTCAGTAAAAGGCACATGACAGCTCGCTTGGAGTTTGCCAAAAGGCACCTAAAGACTCTCAGACCATGAGAAACAAGATTCTCTGGTCTGGTGAAACCAAGATTGAACTCTTTGGCCTGAATGCCAAGTGTCACGTCTGGAGGAAACCTGGCACCATCCCTACGGTGAAACATGGTGTTGGCAGCATCAGGCTGTGGAGATGTTTTTAAGCGGCAGGGACTGCGAGACTAGTCAGGACCGAGGCAAAGATGAACGGAGCAAAGTACAGAAAGATCCTTGATGAAAACCTGCTCTAGAGCGCACAGGACCTCAGACTGGGGCGAAGGTTCACCTTCCAACAGGAAACAGCCCTAAGAACACAGCCAAGACAAAGCATGACTGGCTTCGGGACGAGTCTCTGAATGTCCTTGAGCGGCCCAGCCAGAGCCCATACTTGAACCCAATCGAACATCTCTAGAGAGACCTGAAAATAGCTGTGCAGCAACGCTTTCCATCCAACCTGACAGAGCTTGAGAGGATCTGCAGAAAAGAATGGTAGCATCTCCCCAAATACAGTTGTGTCAAGCTTGTAGCTTCATACACAAGAAGACTCAAGGCTGTAATTGCTGCCAAAGGCACTTCAACAAAGTACTAAGTAAAGGGTCTTGAATCTTGAATCCTTGGGTTCAAGACCCATCTTGGGTCTTGAATCCAAGATGGCGTAGCAGTGTAGACGTGTTTTGTCACACAAATCATCAAGGAACCCACCAGGTACAACCCTAAATCCGTAAACATGGGCACCCTAATAGACATTATCCTGACCAACTTGCCCTCCAAATACACCTCTGCTGTCTTCAATCAAGATCTCAGCGATCACTGCCTCATTGCCTGTATCCGCTATGGGTCCGCGGTCAAACGACCACCCCTCATCACTGTCAAACGCTCCCTAAAACACTTCTGCGAGCAGGCCTTTCTAATCGACCTGGCCCGGGTACCCTGGAAGGATATTGACTTCATCCCGTCAGTTGAGGATGCCTGGTCATTCTTTAAAAGTTACTTCCTTACCATATTAGACATGCTCCGTTCAAAAAATGCAGAACTAAGAACTAAGAACAGATAGAGGTGTCCCGTGTGGCTCAGTTGGTAGAGCATGGCGCTTGCAACGCCAGGGTTGTGGGTTCGATTCCCACGGGGGGCCAGTACAAAAAAGTATGAATGTATGTACTTGTAAGTCGCTCTGGATAAGAGCGTCTGCTAAATGACTTAAATGTAAATGTAAATGTAGATATAGCCCTTGGTTCACTCCAGACCTGACTGCCCTCGACCAGCACAAAAACATCCTGTGGCGAACTGCAATAGCATCGAAGAGCCCCCGCGATATGCAACTGTTCAGGGAAGTCAGGAACCAATACACGCAGTCAGTCAGGAAAGCAAAGGCCAGCTTTTTCAAGCAGAAATTTGCATCCTGTAGCTCTAAATCCAAAAAGTTCTGGGATACTGTAAAGTCCATGGAGAACAAGAGCACCTCCTCCCAGCTGACCACTGCACTGAGGCTAGGTAACACGGTCACCACCGATAAATCTGTGATAATCGAAAACTTCAACAAGCATTTCTCAACGGCTGGCCATGCCTTCCTCCTGGCGACTCAAACCTTGGCCAACAGCCCCGCCCCCCCTGCTGCTACTCGCCCAAGCCTCCCCAGCTTCTCCTTTACCCAAATCCAGATAGCAGATGTTCTGAAAGAGCTGCAAAACCTGGACCCATACAAATCAGCTGGGCTTGACAATCTGGACCCCCTATTTCTGAAACTGTCCGCCGCCATTGTCGCACCCCCTATTACCAGCCTGTTCAAACTCTCCTTCGTATCATCTGAGATCCCCAAGGATTGGAAAGCTGCCGCGGTCATCCCCCTCTTCAAAGGGGGAGACACCCTGGACCCAAACTGTTACAGACCTATATCCATCCTGCCCTGCCTATCTAAGGTCTTCGAAAGCCAAGTCAACAAACAGATCACTGACCATCTCGAATCCCACCGTACCTTCTCCGCTGTGCAATCCGGTTTCCGAGCCGGTCACGGGTGCACCTCAGCCACGCTCAAGGTACTAAACAATATCATAACCGCCATCGATAAAAGAAAGTACTGTGCAGCCGTCTTCATCGACCTGGCCAAGGCTTTCGACTCTGTCAATCACCATATTCTTATCGGCAGACTCAGTAGCCTCGGTTTTTCTAATGACTGCATTGCCTGGTTCACCAACTACTTTGCAGACAGAGCTCAGTGTGTCAAATCGGAGGGCATGCTGTCCGGTCCTCTGGCAGTCTCTATGGGGGTACCTCAGGGTTCAATTCTCGGGCCGACTCTTTTCTCTGTATATATCAAAGATGTTGCTCTTGCTGCGGGCGATTCCCTGATCCACCTCTACGCAGACGACACCATTCTGTATACTTCTGGCCCTTCCTTGGACATTGTGCTATCTAACCTCCAAACGAGCTTCAATGCCATACAACACTCCTTCCGTGGCCTCCAACTGTTCTTAAATGCTAGTAAAACCAAATGCATGCTTTTCAACCTTTCGCTGCCTGCACCCGCACGCCCGACTAGCATCACCACCCTGGACGGTTCCGACATAGAATATGTGGACATCTATAAGTACCTGGGTGTCTGGCTAGACTGCAAACTCTCCTTCCAGACTCATATCAAACATCTCCAATCCAAAATCAAATCTAGAGTCGGCTTTCTATTTCGCAACAAAGCCTCCTTCACTCACGCCGCCAAACTTACCCTAGTAAAACTGACTATCCTACCGATCCTCGACTTCGGCGATGTCATCTACAAAATAGCTTCCAATACTCTACTCAGCAAACTGGATGCAGTTTATCACAGTGCCATCCGTTTTGTTACTAAAGCACCTTATACGACCCACCACTGCGACCTGTATGCCCTAGTCGGCTGGCCCTCGCTACATGTTCGTCGTCAGACCCACTGGCTCCAGGTCATCTACAAGGCTATGCTAGGTAAAGTGCCGCCTTATCTCAGTTCACTGGTCACGATGGCTACACCCACCCGTAGCACGCGCTCCAGCAGGTGTATCTCACTGATCATCCCTAAAGCCAAAACCTAATTTGGACGCCTTTCCTTCCAGTTCTCTGCTCCCTGCGACTGGAACGAATTGCAAAAATCTCTGAAGTTGGAGACTTTTATCTCCCTCAACAACTTTAAACATCTGCTATCCGAGCAGCTAACCGATCGCTGCAGCTGTACATAGTCCATCGGTATATAGCCCACCCAATAGCAACCAGGCTCATTCAAGTGGACCAAGTAAAGCAAGGAAATCATGTATTATGAATAGATGGGAAACTAAATTCACAGTAAAAGCATTCAAATGTATTGTCATTTACCTCACCCCCCATACTGCTTTTATTTATTTACTTTTCTGCTCTTTTGCACACCAGTATCTCTACTTGCACATGATCATCTGATGATTTATCACTCCAGTGTTAATCTGCTAAATTGTAATTATTCGATTGATTGCCTACCTCCTCATGCCTTTTGCACACATTGTATATAGATTCTCTTTTTTTTCTACCATGTTATTGACTTGTTTATTGTTTACTCCATGTGTAACTCTGTGTTGTTGTCTGTTCACACTGCTATGCTTTATCTTGGCCAGGTCGCAGTTGCAAATGAGAACTTGTTCTCAGCTAGCCTACCTGGTTAAATAAAGGTGAAAAAAAAAAAATGTCATGTTTCAGTTTTATTTATTTTTTATAAATGAGCAAACATTTCTAAAAACAGTTTGTTCTTTGTCATTATGGGGTATTGTGTGTAGATTGATGAGGGAAAAAACAACTTAATACATTTTAGAGTAAGGCTGTAACATAATGAAATGTGGAAAAAGTCAAGGGGTCTGAATACTTTGCGAAGGCACTGTATATTCCAGTGTTGCTTGGTTTCCAGGTTCCCTTCTGCCTGTGGAAATTATGCCAAATGTCACTTTTTCTACAGTGGGCTCCTTCGATCATTTTCACCAATATAACTTATGGAGCATTTCAAGTAAATAAATGGCCATAAATTAAATAACATTTGCATGTTAACTTCCGATTAATTTTAATGGAGGAATAGAAACTACATTGAAATGCAGTTTTTTATGCTCCCTTTGGGGAAATAATAATTATAAGGAACATGTCCAGCAAAAGATTTATTCAAAAAGAGCAACCCAATGACTGGGTTTGTGTGGCACAGTTATTTAAGTTATTAATACATATATTATTTTACTATATTTGCACCATGTTTATTAGTTTCTAATGATGCTAGTACCCTATTGAGGTATTGATAATTAAGATGGCGCCGGAGAACAAGGCTGACGTTTTACGTATTCCTAACCAATTATTTTATTGTTCATTTCTTTGCGTTTTTTGTAACTCATTTTGTACATAATGTTGCTGCTACCGTCTCTTATGACAGAAAATAGCTTCTGGGCATCAGAACAGCGATTACTCACCACGGACTGGCAGAATCCTTTTTATCCTTTAATGAGGCCGACGAGCCCGACATGAATGATATACTGATTCCAGGGGAACAGGCCCAGATCCCATCCTCTGCGTGAAGAGAAGGCGGAGAAAAAGGGTCCAGAGGGCGGGCTGCCTTCTGAGAATTCGTAAGTGATCGAATAAACCTCCACATCCTTCCATTCTGTTAGCAAATCTTTGGAAAATAAAATCGATGACCTACGCGGAAGATTAAACTACCAACGGGACATTCAGAACTGTAATATCTTATGCTTCACGGAGTCCTGGCTGAACGACGACATTATCAACATACAGCTGGCTGGTTATACGCTGTATCAGCAGGACAGAACAGCAACGTCTGGTAAGATGGGGCGGAGGACTATGTATTTTTGCAAATAATAGCTGGTGCACAATATCTAAGGAAGTCTTGAGGTTTTGCTCGCCTTAGGTAGAGTATCTCATGATAAGCTGTAGAGCACACTATCTACCTAGAGAGTTTTCATCTGTATTTTTCATAGCTGTCTACATACCACCACAGACTGATGCTGGCACTAAGACCGCACTGAATGAGCTGTATTACGCCATAAGCAAACAGGAAAATGCTCACCCAGAGGCGGCGCTCCTGGTAGCCGGGACTTTAATGCAGGGAAACTTAAATCGTCTTACCAAATTTCTATCAGCATGTTATATGTGCAACCAGAGGGGGGAAAAAACTCTGGACCACTTCTAGTCCACACACAGAGACGCATACAAAGCTCTCCCCCGCCCTCCAAAATCTGACCATAATTCTATCCTCCTGATTCCTGCTTTTAAACAAAAATTAAAGTAGGAAGCACCAGTGACTCAATCAATAAAAAAGGGATGATGAAGCAAATGAAGCAAATGATAAGCTACAGGAATGTTTTGCTACCACAGACTGGAATATGTTCTGCGATTCCTCCGATGACATTGAGGAGTACACCACATCAGTCATTGGCTTCATCTCTAAGTGCATCGATGACGTCGTCCCCACAGTGACCGTACATACATACCCCAACCAGGAGCCATGGATTACAGGCAACATCCGCACTGAGTTAAAGGCTAGAGCTGCCGCTTTCAAGGAGAAGGAATCTAATCCGGACGCATCTAAGAAATCCCTCTATGCCCTCCGATGATCCATCAAGCAGGCAGAGCATCAATACAGGACTAAGATCGAATCGTACTACACTGGCTCTGGCACTCGTCAGATGTGGCAGGGCTTGCAAACCATTACAGACTACAAAGGGAAGCACATCCGAGAGCTGCCCAGTGACACTCGCTTTGAGGCAAATAACACTGAAACATGCATGAGAGCATCAGCTGTTCCGGAAGACTGTGTGATCACGCTCTCCGCAGCCGATGTGAGTAAGACCTTTAAACAGGTCAACATTCACAAGGCCGCAGGGCCAGACGGATTACCAGGACGTGTACTGCGAGCACACTCTGACCAGCTGGCAAGTGTCTTCACTGAAATTTTCAACCTCTCCATGTCCGAGTCTGTAATACCAAAATGTTTCAAGCAGAACACCATAGTCCCTGTGCCCAAGAACACTAAGGCAACCTGGCTAAATGACTACCGACCCGTAGCACTCACGTCCGTAGCCATGAAGTGCTTTGAAAGGCTGGTCATGGCACACATCAACACCATCATCCCAGAAACCCTAGACCGACTCCAATTTGCATACCGCCCTAACAAATAAACAGATGATGCAATCTCTATTGCATTCCACACTGCCCTTTCCCACCTGAACAAAAGGAACAACTATGTGAGAATGCTACTCATTGACTACAGCTCAGCGTTCAACACCATTGTGCACTCAAAGCTCATCAATAAGCTAAGGACCCTGGGACTAAACACCTCACTCTGCAACTGGATCCTGGACATCCTGACGGGCCACACCCAAGTGGTAAGGGTAGGTAGCAACACATCCGCCACGCTGATCCTCAACACAGGGGCCCCTCAGGGATGCGTACTCAGTCCCCTCCTGTACTCCCTGTTCACTCATGACTGCACGGCCAGGCACGACTCCAACAACATCATTTCGTTTGCCAATGACAACAGTGATAGGTCTGATCACCGACAATGACGAGACAGCATATAGGGAGGAGATCAGAGACCTGGCCGTGTGGTGCCAGGTGAACAATCTCTCCCTCAATGTGATCAAGACAAAGGAGATGATTGTGGACTACAGGAAAAAGAGGACCGAGCACGCCCCCATTCTAATCGACGGGGCTGTAGTGAAGCAGGTTGAGAGCTTCAATTCCTTGGTGTCCACATCACCAACATACTAGAATGGTCCAAGCACACTCAGACTGTCGTGAAGAGGGCACAACAAAATATTTTCCCCCTTAGGAGACTGAAACGATTTGGAATGGGTCCTGAGATCCTCAAAAGGTTCTACAGCTGCACCATCGAGAGCATCCTGACTGGACGTATCACTGCCTGGTACGGCAACTGCTCGGCCTCTGACTGCAAGGCACTACAGAGGGTAGTGCGTACAGCCCAGTACATCTGTTATGCTGATGAAGGAGGACCCAAAAGCGACGTAATAGAAACAGAGTCTTTATTCCAGTCTTAGACAAAAAACGATACTCCTGATATATCTAAGGTAAAAACAAAACAGGAAAACTGAAATCCTCTCGTCAGTTGAGATGAACGACTGGAGACGCGACCACTAGACACCTGCTCACACGCAGCATCTGATGAAGGCAAAAACACGATAGGGCGGAACAAGGACACAGAACAGCAAACATCAAACAAGAATCCGACAAAGACAGAAGCAGAAAACAGAGGGAGAAATAGGGACTCAAATCAGAGGGCAAAATAGGGGACAGGTGTGAAAGAGTAAATGAGGTCGTTAGGAGAAAGAGAAACAGCTGGGAGCAGGAACGGAACGATAGAGAGAGAGAGCGGGGGAGGGAGAGAGGGAGGAGGAGAGAGAGGAATAGAAAGAGGGAAAGAACCTAATAAGACCAGCAGAGGGAAGCACAGGGACAAGACATGAAGATCAAAGACAAAACATGACAGTACCCCCCCACTCACCAAGCGCCTCCTGGCGCACTCGAGGAGGAACCCTGGCGGCGACGAAGGAAATCATCAATCAACGAACGGTCCAGCACGTCCCGAGATGGAACCCAACTCCTCTCCTCAGGACCGAAACCCTCCCCATCCACTAAGTACTGTTGACCACGTCCCTGAGAACGCATGTCCATGATCCTCCGTTCCTTGTAAATAGGTGCGCCCTCGACAAGGACGGGAGGGGGGGAGGGAAGACGAACGGGGGCGCGAAGAAAAGGCTTGACACAAGAGACATGGAAGACAGGGTGGACGCGACGAAGATGTCGCGGAAGAAGCAGTCGCACAGCGACAGGATTAACGACCTGAGAGACACGAAACGGACCAATGAACCGCGGAGTCAACTTGCGAGAAGCTGTCGTAAGGGAAAGGTTACGAGTGGAAAGCCACACTCTCTGACCGCGACAATACCTAGGACTCTTAATCCTACGTTTATTGGCGGCTCTCACAGTCCTCCCCGCAGACGAAGGCAGACCGGTACTAAAGTCTAAGGCGATCTGAGACCATGGTCGAGAAGGAATGGGAAGCGGTCTAAGACGACCGGCATGAGGAGAGTTACCTGACTTAGTCTGCGCGCAGTCCGGACAAGCAGCCACGAAACGGCGCGTGTCCCGCTCCTGAGTAGGCCACCAAAACCGCTGGCGAATAGAAGCAAGCGTACCCCGAACGCCGGGGTGATCAGCTAACTTGGCAGAATGAGCCCACTGAAGAACAGCCAGACGAATAGAGACAGGAACGAACAGAAGGTTACTAGGACAAGCGCGCGGCGACGCAGTGTGAGTGAGTGCTTGCTTTACCTGTCTCTCAATTCCCCAGACAGTCAACCCGACAACACGCCCTTCAGGGAGAATCCCCTCGGGTTCCGATGGCGACAATCGATGAGAAAAGTAAGCGCAAGGATGGACCTTATCGTCAGACTGGAAGCGCTGGGACAGAATGGCTCCCACGCCCACCTCTGAAGCGTCAACCTCGACAATGAATTGTTTAGTGACGTCAGGAGTAACAAGGATAGGGGCGGATGTAACACGCTTCTTGAGGAGATCAAAAGCTCCCTGGGCGGAACCAGACCACTTAAAGCAAGACTTGACAGAAGTCAGAGCTGTGAGAGGGGCAGCCACTTGACCGAAATTACGAATGAAACGCCGATAGAAATTAGCGAAACCGAGAAAGCGCTGTAACTCGACACGTGACTTAGGAACAGGCCAATCGCTGACATCCTGGACCTTAGCGGGATCCATCTGAATGCCTTCAGCAGACAGATAATCATCGAGAGCCTTACGTTCGGGAGCCGACAGAGAGAATAATCTACCCCGAGGAGAAGTGGTCCCCGGATGGAGATCAATACAACAATCATACGACCGGTGAGGAGGAAGAGAGTTGGCTCTGGACCGACTGAAGACCGTGCGTAGATCATGATGTTCCTCCGGCACTCCTGTCACATCGCCAGGCTCCTCCTGAGTAGAGGGGACAGAAGAAACAGGAGGAATAGCAGACATTAAACACTTCACATGACAAGAAACGTTCCAGGATAGGATAGAATTACTAGACCAATTAATAGAAGGATTATGACATACTAGCCAGGGATGACCCAAAACAACAGGTGTAACAGGTGAACAAAAAATCAAAAAAGAAATGGTCTCACTGTGGTTACCAGATACTGTGAGGGTTAAAGGTAGTGTCTCATATCTGATACTGGGGAGAGAACTACCATCTAAGGCGAACATGGGTGTGATCCTCCCTAACTCTCTGAGAGGAATGTCATGTTTCCGAGCCCATGCTTCGTCCATAAAACAACCCTCAGCCCCAGAGTCTATCAAGGCACTGCAGGAAGCAGCCGACCCGGTCCAGCGGAGATGGACCGACAAGGTAGTACAGGATCTTGATGGAGAGACCTGAGTAGTAGCGCTCACCAGTAGCCCTCCGCTTACTGATGATCTCTGACCTTTAACTGGACATGACATGACAAAATGTCCAGCAGAACCGCAATAGAAGCAAAGGCGGTTGGTGATTCTCAGTTCCCTCTCCTTAGTCGAGATGTGAACACCTCCCAGCTGCATGGGCTCAGTCTCTGAGCCGATGGAAGGAGATGGTCGAGATGCGGAGAAGGGAAGCCCCGCTAACGCGAGCTCTCTTCCCCGAGCTCGGTGACGAAGATCTACCCGTCTATGCGGATGGCGAGTGCAATCAACGAGTCCACGCTGGAAGGAACCTCCCGGGAGAGAATCTCATCCTTAACCTCAGCGTGGAGTCCCTCCAGAAAACGAGCGAGCAACGCCGGCTCGTTCCAGTCACTGGATGCAGCAAGAGTACGAAACTCTATAGAGTAATCCGTTATGGATCGATCACCTTGACATAGGGAAGCCAGACCCCTGGAAGCCTCCTTCCCAAAAACTGAATGATCAAAGACCCGTATCATCTCCTCCTTAAAGTTCTGATAAACGTCAGAACACTCAGCCCTTGCCTCCCAGATAGCTGTGCCCCACTCCCGAGCCCGCCCAGTAAGGAGTGATATGACGTAAGCGATCCGAGCTCTCTCTCCAGAGTATGTGTTGGGCTGGAGAGAGAACACAATATCACACTGGGTGAGAAAGGAGCGACACTCAGTGGGCTGTCCAGAGTAACATGGTGGATTATTAACCCTGGGTTCCGGAGACTCGGAAGACCAGGAAGTAGCTTGTGGTACGAGACGAAGACTCTGAAACTGTCCTGAGAGATCGGAAACCTGAGCGGCCAGGGTCTCAACGGCATGACGAGCAGCAGACAATTCCTGCTCGTGTCTGCCGAGCATTGCTCCCTGGAACTTGACGGTAGTGTAGAGAGAATCCGTAGTCGCTGGGTCCATTCTTGGTCGGATTCTTCTGTTATGCTGATGAAGGAGGACCCAAAAGCGACGTAATAGAAACAGAGTCTTTATTCCAGTCTTAGACAAAAAACGATACTCCTGATATATCTAAGGTAAAAACAAAACAGGAAAACTGAAATCCTCTCGTCAGTTGAGATGAACGACTGGAGACGCGACCACTAGACACCTGCTCACACGCAGCATCTGATGAAGGCAAAAACACGATAGGGCGGAACAAGGACACAGAACAGCAAACATCAAACAAGAATCCGACAAAGACAGAAGCAGAAAACAGAGGGAGAAATAGGGACTCAAATCAGAGGGCAAAATAGGGGACAGGTGTGAAAGAGTAAATGAGGTCGTTAGGAGAAAGAGAAACAGCTGGGAGCAGGAACGGAACGATAGAGAGAGAGAGCGGGGGAGGGAGAGAGGGAGGAGGAGAGAGAGGAATAGAAAGAGGGAAAGAACCTAATAAGACCAGCAGAGGGAAGCACAGGGACAAGACATGAAGATCAAAGACAAAACAAGACAACATCACTGAGGCCAAGCTTTCTGCCATCCAGGACCTTTTTTAAAATTGTATTTCTATTTCACCTTTACTTAACCAGGTAGGCCAGTTGAGAACAAGTTCTCATTTACAACTGCGACCTGGCCAAGATAAAGCAAAGCAGTGTGACACAAACAACAACACAGAGTTACACATGGTATAAACAAACGTACAGTCAATAACACAATAGAAAATATATATATATACAGTGTGCGCAAATGAGGTAAGATTAGGGAGGTAAGGGAATAAATAGGCCGTAGTGGCGAAGTAATTACAATTTACCAATTTAACACTGGAGTGATAGATGTGCAGAAGATGAATGTGCAAGTAGAGATACTGGGGTGCAAAGGAGAAAATAATAAAATAATATGGGGATGAGGTAGTTGGATAGGCCATTTACAGATGGGCTATGTATAGGTGAAATGATCTGTGAGCTGCTTAGACATTTAATGTATAAAGTTAGTGAGGGAGATATAAGTCTCCAGCTTCAGTGATTTTTGCAATTCGTTCCAGTCATTGGCAGCAGAGAACTGGAAGGAAAAGCAGTCAAAGTAGGAATTGGTTTTGGGGGTGACCAGTGAAATATACCTATTGGAGCGCGTGCTACGGGTGGGTGCTGCTATGGTGACCAGTGAGCTGAGATAAGGCGGGGATTTACCTAGCAAAGACTTATAGATGACCTGGAGCCAGTGGGTTTGGCGACGAATATGTAGCGAGGGCCAGCCAACAAGAGCATACAGGTGGTGGGTAGTGGTGGGTAGTATATGGGGCTTTGGGGACAAAACGGATGGCACTGTGATAGACTGCATCCAATTTGCTGAGTAGAATGTTGGAGGCTATTTTGTAAAGGACATCGCCAAAGTCAAGGATCGGTAGGATTGTCAGTTTTACGAGAGTACGTTTGGCAGCATGAGTGAAGGATGCTTTGATGCCAAATAGGAAGCATAATTTTGGATTGGAGATGCTTTATGTGAGTCTGGAAGGAGAGTTTACAGTCTAACCAGACACCTAGGTATTTGTAATTGTCCACATATTCTAAGTCAGAACCATCCAGAGTAGTGATGCTGGACGGGCGGGCAGGTGTGGGAAGCGATCAGTTGAAAATCATTCATTTAGTTTTACTTGCATTTAAGAGCAGTTGGAGGCCACAGAAGGAGAGTTGAATGCCATTGAAGCTCGTCTGGAGGTTAGTTAACTTCTCTAGGGTAGGGGGCAGCATTCAGAATTTTGGATGAAATGCATGCCCAAATTAAACTGCCTGCTTCTCGGGTCCAGAAGATATGATATGCATATAACTGCTAGATTTGGATAGAAAACACTCTAAAGTTTCCAAAACTGCTAAAATAGTGTCTGTGAGTATAGCAGAACTGATTTGGCAGGCAAAATCCATTCAGGGAGTAGTTATTTTTTTGGTTTTGTAGTTTTCTATTCAATGCCATTACAGTATCCATTGACTTAGGACTCAAATTGCAGTTTCTATGCCTTCCACTAGATGTCAACAGTCTTTAGAAATTGTTTCAGGCTTGTATTTTGGAAAATTAGGAAGTAAGAGCAGTCTGAATACGTGGACCCTAAAGTGTCACAGAGCTTTTTCATGCGCGAGACCGAGAGAGTGCCTTTCTTGTTTACCTTTTAAATTGACGACGTTATTGTCCGGTTGAAATATTATCGATTATTTAGACTAAAAACAACATGAGGATTGAATATAAACGTCGTTTGACATGTTTCTAGGAACTTTACGGATACTATTTGTATTCTTTGTCTTCCTGTTTTGACTGCGTTTGAGACTGTGGATTACTGAAGAAAACGTGCAAACAAAACGGAGGTTTTTGGATATAAAGAGACTTTATCGAACAAAAGGAACATTTATTGAATAAATGAATGTCTGCTGAGTGCAACCATATGAAGATCATCAAAGATAAGGGATTAATTGTATCTCTATTTCTGACTTGTGTAACTGTTCTACTTGGCTGGTTACTGTTTGTAATGATTTGTCTAGTGGGCTATGTTCTCAAATAATCGTAAGGTATGCTTTCGCCATAAAGCATTTTTTTAAATCTGACACCGTGGTTGGATTCACAAGAAGTTACTCTTTAAACCTATGTAAAATATGTTTTGTTTTCTGAATTTTTATAATGAGTATTTCTATATTTGAATTTGGTGCTCAGCAGTTTCACTGGCTGTTGAAGAGGTGGGACGCTAACGTTTCACGTACCCAAGAGAGGTTAACACAGTGTCCAAAGAAGGGCCAGAAGTGTACAGAATGGTGTCGTCTGCATAGAGGTGGATTAGAGATCACCAGCAGCAAGAGTGACATCATTGATGTATACAGAGAAGAGAGTCGGACCGAGAATTGAACCCTGTGGAACCCCCATAGAGACTGCCAAAGGTCCGGACAACAGGCCCTCCGCTTTGACACACTGAACTCTGCCTGAGAAGAAGTTGGTGAACCAGGCGAGGCAGTCATTGGAGAAACCAAGGCTGTTGAGTCTGCTGATAAGAATGCAGTGATTGACAGAGTCGAAAGCCTTGGCCAGGTCGATGAATACGGCTGCACAGTATTATCTTTTATCGATGGCGGTTATGATATAATTTAGGACCTTTAGCGTGGCTGAGGTGCAACCATGACCAGCTCAGAAACCAGATTGCATAGCGTAGAAGGTACGGTGGCATTTGAAATGTTCGGTGATCTGTTTGTTAACTTGGCCATCAAAGACCTTAGAAGGCAGGGTAGGATAGATATAGGTCTGTAACAGTTTGGGTCTAGAGTGTCTCCCTCTTTGAAGAG
Organism: Salvelinus fontinalis; assembly: GCF_029448725.1. Lineage (NCBI taxonomy): Eukaryota > Metazoa > Chordata > Actinopteri > Salmoniformes > Salmonidae > Salvelinus > Salvelinus fontinalis. Next base: position 18,561,977 of record NC_074678.1, on the reverse strand, counting down.
GGGGATGACCGCAGCAGCTTTCCAATCTTTGGGGATCTCAGACAATACGAAAGAGAGGTTGAACAGGCTAGTAATAGGGGTTGCAACAATTGCAGCAGATAATTATAGAAAGAGAGGGTCCAGATTGTCTAGCCCAGCTGATCTATAGGGGTCCAGATTTTGCATCATTTTCAGAACATCAGCTAACTGGATTTGGGTGAAGGAGAAATTGGGAGGCTTGGGAAAGTTGCTGTGGGGGGTGCAGGGCTGTTGACCGGGGTAGGGGTAGCCAGGTGGAAAGCATGGCCGGCTGTAGAAAAATGCTATTGAAATTCTCAATTATCGTGGATTTATCGGTGGTGACAGTGTTTCCTAGCCTCAGTGCAGTGGGCAGCTGGCAGGAGGTGCTCTTATTCCCCATGGACTTTACAATGTCCCAGAACTTTTTGGAGTTGCAATTTTCTGTTTGAAAAAGCTAGCCTTTGCTTTCCTAACTGCCTGTGTATATTGGTACCTAACTTCCCTGAAAAGTTGCATATAGCGGGGGCTATTCAATGCTTATGCAGTATGCCACAGGATGTTTTTGTGCTGGTCAAGGGCAGTCAGGTCTGGAGTGAACCACAGGCTATATCTGTTCCTGGTTCAACATTTTTGGAATGGGGCATTCTTATTTTAGATGGTGAGGAAAGCACTTTTAAAGAATAACCAGGCATATTCTACTGACGGAATGAGGTCAATATCCGTCCAGGATACCTGGGCCAGGTCGATTAGAAAGGCCTGCTCGCTGAAGTGTTTTAGGAAGCGTTTGTCAGTGATGAGTGGTGATCGTTTGACCGCAGACCCATTACGGATGCAGGCAATGAGGCAGTGATTGCTGAGATCCTGGTTGAAGACAGCAGAGGTGTATTTAGATGGCAGGTTGGTCAGGATGATATTTAAAAAATATATATATATTTAACCTTTATTTAACCAGGAAGGGCTCATTGAGATTTAAAATCTATTTTTCAAGAGCGTCCTGGACAAGATAGCACCAAGTCATTACAACAATTACAGACAGACAACATGAAAAACTACAAGTAATCTAGTAAAAAACAATTCACAAGAGTATAACAAAATCAAAAACAGCAAATTAAAAACATTGACAGGTCAGGGAATCAGCCTCAAAATCCTTCATCAGTGATTTAAAAACACCAATCAGGACAAGTTCTTCCAGTTTAAAATGATTTTGTAAGGTGTTCCAAGACGATGGCGCAGAGTACATAAAATACCTTTTACCAAATTCAGTTCGGACATTTGGAACAGTTAGCAGGATAAAGTCCAGCGAACGAAGAGAGTACCCACCACATTTCTGAACAGTAAAAATGCCCAAATAAAAAGGTAGTAAACTCAAAATGGCTTTGTTAATAAAAGTATACCAGTGACTGAGCCTACGAGTGACTAGAGAAGGCCAGCCTACCCTGGTATACAAAGTGCAGTGGTGCGTAAGGGTTTGCACTTTAAAATAAATCTCAAAGTGACATGGTAAAGAGTGTCAATTGATCTCAAACACTGAGCGGAAGCATTCATATATAAAATATCCCCATAGTCTAGTAAAGGCATAAATGTAGCTGATACTAGCCTCCTTCTGGCTTCAAAAGAAAAATAGGCCTTATTCCTAAAATAAAATCCCAATTTCAGCTTCAATTTTTTTGTAAGTTGTTGAATATGCAATTTAAAAGAGAGGCCGTCATCAATTAGAATGCCAAGATATTTATATGAGGTTACAACCTCAATCTCCTTGCCCTGACAGGTAGTAATAGGTGAAGGGTTCAGAGGTCTATTTCTTGCATCAGAAAACACCATTAGATTAGTTTTGTCAGTATTGAGGATAAGCTTCAATTGACACAAGGTATGTTGAACAGTATAAAAAGCAGTTTGCAAGTTCTGGAAAGCTTTTGTAAGAGACGAGGCACAACAGTAAATAACAGTATCATCAGCATAAAAATGAATTTGTGCATTTTGGACATTTTTGTCTAAATCAGTTATGTAAATAGTGAATAAGAGAGGACCAAGTACAGAGCCTTGGGGCACACCATTAAGGACAGACAATTGAACAGACATAAGCCCATCAAATTGAGTGCACTGAGTTCTATCAGACAGATAGTTAGCAAACCATGCAACTGCATGCTCCGAAAGACCTACACTCAACAATCTCTGGCTTAGTATAGCATGATCATCTGTGTCAAAAGCCTTAGAGAGATCAATAAAAAGTGAGACACAGTGCTGTTTTTTGTCAAGGGCTTCAGTGATATCATTTAAAACCTTCATGGCTGCTGTAATTGTGCTATGCTTCTTCCTGAAGCCCGATTGGTACATTGATAAAATAGAGTTAGTAAATAAAAACTATTTTAGCTGTTAACTTACAAGGGTTTCAAGTATTTTCACCAGGGGTGACAGCTTTGAGATTAGCCTATAATTATTTCAAAGAGTTGGATCTCCCCCTTTTAAAAGTGGTAGGACAAATGCTGATTTCCAGATCTTTGGAATTTCATTACATTCCAGGGTTAGATTTAACAGATATGTAAGTGGTTCAGCTATGAAATCAGCTGCCAGATTTAAAAAGCAGGGATCCAAAAGATCAGGACCTGCAGGCTTTCTTTGATCTAAGGATTTCAGGGCTTTATGTACCACCTGCACCTAGAATGGCAAAAAGCTAAACGTTTGACCAGCTCTCACTAGTTCATCCACACAGGGTTGTACAGAGACAGAGGACACTGGTTCATCCACACAGGGTTGTACAGAGACAGAGGTCACTGAATCAAACAGCCTACCAGATGATACAAAGTGCTGATTGAAACAATTCAGCATTTCAGTTTGTCATATATATATATAGCACTAGAGTCCTTCAAAACACATGACGGTAATTCATTAACATTACTGTTACCAGACATAGACTTAATAGCATTCCAAAACTTTCTAGGGTCATTCAGGTTATCAGTGGTAACAGACATAAAATATTCAGACTTGGCCTTCCTGAGAAGAAAAGAACACTATGAGGGTGCCCGTGTTTATGGATTTGGGGTTGTACCTGGTAGGTTCATTGATAATTTGTGTGAGATTGAAGGCATCTAGTTTAGATTGTAGGACGGCCCGAGGTGTTAAGCATGTCCCAGTTTAGGTCACCTAACAGTACAAGCTCTGAAGTGGCAATCAATTCACATATGGTGTCCAGGGCACAGCTATAACAAGAGGCAACGGTGAGAGACTTGTTTCTGGACAGGTGGATTTTTGAAGTAGAAGCTCGAATTGTTTGGGCACAGATCTGGATAGTATGGCAGAACTCTGCAGGCTATCGCTGCAGTAGATTGCAACTCCGCCCCCTTTGGCAGTTCTATCTTGTCGGAAAATGTTATAGTTAGGGATGGAAATGTCAGGATTTTTGGTGGCCTTCCGAAACCAGAATTCAGACACGGCTAGGACATCCGGGTTTGCAGAGTGTGCTAAAGCAGTGATTAAAATAACTTAGGGAGGAGGCTTCTAATGTTAACAGGCTTTTACGGTTACAGAATTCAACAAATGAGAGCGCCTGGGGAATGAGAGTGGAGCTAGGAGCTGCAGGGCCTGGATTAACCTCTACATCACCAGAGGAACAAAGGAGGAGTAGGATAAGGGTACGGGCTAAAGTCTATAAGAACTGATCGGCTAGTGCGTTGGGAACAGAGAGTAAAAGGAGCAGGTTTCTGGGCGCGAAAGAATAGATTCAAGGCATAATGTACAGACAAGGGTATGGTAGAATGTGAATACAGTGGAGGTAAACCTAGGCATTGAGTGATGATGAGAATGGTTTTGTCTCTAGAGACATCATATAGACTAGGTGAGGTCACTGCATGTGTGGGTGGTGAAACAAAAGGGCTAGCTAAGGCATTTTCAGCAGGACTGGAGGCTCTACAGTGAAATAAGACAATAATCACGAACCAAAACAGCAATGGACAAGGAATATTGACATTAGGGAGAGGCATGCGTAGTCTATTGATCATAGGGACCAGTGGGTAGCTAGGCGAGCTGGAGACACAGCGATTCAGACAGCTAAGGGCCGGGGCTAGCATTCTAGCAGAAGGGCCTTAGGGGGACGTTGCGATGGAAGAGTCTGTTGTAGCCCCCTTGGATGGTTACGTCGGCAGACCAGTCGTGTTGGATCGACAGGGCTCTGTGTAGGCAGTAAAAAGGTCCATGCCAATTGGCAAAATAGGTATTGTAACCCAAAAATTTGGCTGATGATCCTCTTCAGCTAACAGTCCGATATGCTCTAGACAGCTAGCGGGCCGCGGCCAGCAGGCTAGTGGATGGGCCTTCAGGGGACGTCGCGATGGAAGAGCCTGCTGAAACCCCTCAGGCGGATTACGTCGGTAGACCAGTCGTGATGGATTCGCGGGGCTCCGTGTCGGCAGTAAAAGGGGTCCAGACCAATTGGCAAAATAGGTATTGTAGCCCAAGGAATGGCTGATGGACCGCTTCAGCTAGCCGGGAGATGGGCTTTGCACGAGGCTAGCTCCAGGCTCACTGGTGCTTGCTTCGGGACAGAGACATTAGCCTTGGGTAGCCACTTGGATGATCCAGGTGAAAAGGTTCAGTGCTTGCGGTAGGAATCCGGAGATGTGGAGAAAAAACAGTCCGGTATGCTCTGGGTTGAATCACGCTATGCAGACTGGCAGGAGTTGATCGGTCTAAGGTTAGCTGATAACCGCTAGCAGTGGCTAACTGACTACTAGCTTCTAGCTAGTTAGCTGGCTAGCTTCTGTTGGGGGTTCCGGTTCTAAAGTATAGAAAATAGCAGATACATACCACATTGGGTGAGGCGGGTTGCAGGAGAGTTTGTTGAAACTGAGGGGTACCAATATAAAAAATACATACGAAATATATACGAAGGAAAAAAAGATATATACACGGGACACGACAAGACAAAGACGTCTGAACTGCTACGCCATCTTGGTGTCAGCTACACCAGGCGGTGTCAGAGGAAGGCCCTAAAAATTGTCAGACTCTAGTCATGAACTGTTCTCTCTGCTACCGCACGGCAAGAGGTACCGGAGCGCCAAGTCTAGGACCAAGAGGCTTCTAAACAGCTTCTACCCCAAGCCATAAGACTCCTGAACATCTAATCAAATGGCTACCCAGACTATTTGCATTGCCCTGCAGCTACTCTCTGTTGTTTTCATCTATGCATAGTCACTTTAATAACTCTACTTCCATGTACATATTACCTCAACTAACCGGTGCCCCCGCACATTGACTCTGTACCGGTACCACCCTGTGTACAGTCTCGCTACTGTTATTTTACTGCTGCTCTTTAATTACTTCTTACTTTTATTTATTCTTACTCTAATTTCTTTTAAACTGCATTGTTGGTTAGGGGCTTGAAAGTAACATTTCACTGTTGTATTCGGCGCATGTGACTAATACCATTTGATTTGATTTGATAGAGAGCAGTCAGGTAGTGTCTGTAGAGGTACAGTTTCCCTCTCTCTCTCTCTCTGCTCCAGGAAGCAGGATGGCAGCAGCAGCAGCTCTCCTGGTGGAGCCACGGTGTGTAGTGCCTGACATATCAGTGATGTTTATTAAGAGACAAGTCTATCAGGTCTCATAAGCCCGTTCTCGCAGGTGCAACATCTTTTGTTTCTTTCGGAGGGTGTCATCAATCTTACTGCAGCGGCAGGGAGGCTGCTGCTTCGCTCTCCTGAGCAGCTGATGGGAGATCACGGATCCCTTCCTCCTTTCCATCCCTCCTTTCTTTCTCCATCCCTGCCTCCTTCCTTCCCATCTGAGTGGACTAGCCTGGCCCATCCATCCTCTCTCTAAAAGGGCTGTGCTTCGCTGCTGAAAAAAACAGCATAGACCAGCATAGGGTGGTGACCAGCCTTCGTTGTATTTTTGCTGGTGACCAGCCTTCATTGTGTTTTTTCTGGTGACCAGCCTTCATTGTGTTTTCGCTGGTAACCAGTCCCCATGGTGTTTTGGACAATGGGTTTTAAGAAAGTGATGAGGACTGTGTGATTGTATAAAATGAGACTCCCCTTCGCCGATCGCGTATCATCAGGCAAATTACGTTTACAGGGTGGAATCCCAGAACAAATGCATAAAGTGATCAAAACAAGCAGCATATCATTTTTTTATGTTTGCATGCTTTTCTCCTTCGAGAGAAAAAAATTGCTTTTTCAAAGGGGGTGTAGCAGATTTCAAAACTCTTCCACAAAGAACTCAGGTAGGATCAGTGGCGATTTTAGCATGTAAATCTTGGTAGGGCAAAGAAATAAAATGTGGGATGCATGCCAGCAGCCACTACACTACACAACACAACACTAAACAATACATTAATTGCACTATAACGGTGACAAATGTTGCCCACAAACTGCTACACCTGGCTATCAGCGGACCCTTGTCTGGCAGAGAAACAGTTCATTAAGCCTCATTAACTGCCTTTAAAAAAAACATAGCTGATATGGCTGACTTGCTTAAGCAATTTCAATGATGACATTTCCCATAAACAGGTTATAGGCTACATGTGCACCACCAAGTCAGAACAGTAGGCGAAATTAAGAGGTGAAAATAGACCAAATTATTAGGGTGAGGTACATGGGCTACTAACATCTTACTACACTACTATGTGTGTTCAATTTTCCGTCATTTCCGGTCACAACTTGCAGACTTGTTTACGTGTTGCTGTGCGTTTTGTTGCCAACCTTACTTTGCTACCTGACAACTTTACGGTTTTTACTTTTTAATTACCGTTTATATTTTTTGTTTTTCCCTCACTCAACTTTTTTTCATTAAACTTTTTCACTCTATCTTTATCTGGACATGGTTCGTCAGGACTTCCAACAGCCGAAGCTAAGTAGTAACATTAACATGATGCCTTCTAATTGCAGTGGCTGTACTCATAATATACAGGAGAACGACCGCCTTACGGCGAGGATAGCTGTGCTGCAAGCCCAACTTCAAACAGAATCGTTAGGCAAGGGTCATTTCAGTGTAGGAAAGGATGAAACAGCGTCTGTGCCACCAGTAAGTACAGATAGTAACGTTAGTACAAATCCCCTCGCACGGTCCCCGCAGCCGGACAACTATCTCATGGCTTCTGGAGGGAAATGCTGTCGGAATGCACAACCGGTGTCGCTCATTCAGCAGACAGAAACTTTCAACCGGTTTTCCCCATTAAAACCTGTTTGGGATAGGGGGCAGCATTTTCACTTTTGGATGAATTGGTGCCCATAGTGAACTGCCTCCTACTCTGTCCCAGATGATAATATATGCATATTATTATTACTATTGGATAGAAAACACTCTGAAGTTTCTAAAACTGTTTGAATTATGTCTGTGAGTATAACAGAACTCATATGGCAGGCAAACCTCCAAACAGGAAGTGAAAATTCTGAGAAGGGTCGATGTGAAAGTCATCGCCTATTCAATTCTCTGTAATATATGGATCTGTTTGCACTTCCTACGCCTTCCACTAGATGTCAACAGTCTGTAGAACGTGGAATGAAGCCTCTAGTGTGATGTGGAGACGGATGGCAGCTATTTGAGTCAGTGGTCTGGCAGAATGCTAGTTCCTGGTCATGAGCGCTAGTCATGAAATGGCCATGTGTGCCATTACTTATACAGACATGAAGAAATGCTCCGGTTGGAACGTTATTGTATATATATATGATAACAACATCCTGAAGATTGATTCTCTACTAAGTTTGACCAGTTTATTCGACTTGTAATATAACTTTTTGAAGTTTTCGTCCGACGTTTCCCTGCATCTGCACCAGCGTTTGGACACGTGTACTACACATGCTAGCAAAAGTTGCTAATTGGACATAAGTAATGGACATTATCGAACAAAACAACAATTTATTGTGGAACTAAGATTCCTGGCACTGCATTCTGATGAAGATAATCATTTACATTTAAGTCATTTAGCAGACGCTCTTATCCAGAGCGACTTACATTTTACATTTTTTATTTAACTAGGCAAGTCAGTTAAGAACAAACTCTTATTTTCAATGACAGCCTAGGAACAGTGGGTTAACTGCCTTGTTCAGGGGCAGAACGACAGATTTGTACCTTGTCAGCTCGGGGATTTGAACTTGCAACCTTTCGGTTACTAGCCCAACGCTCTAACCACTAGGCTACCCTGCCTAATCAAAGGTAAGGGAATATTTGTGATGTAATTACATATTTCTGTTGACTCCAACATGGCGGAGAAGTGTTGTTACTATCTGAGCGCCGTCTCAGATTATTGTATGGTGTGCTTTTTACAAAAGTTTAAAAAAAAAATCTTTCATCACAGTTTATGATGAGTATTTCTGTTATTTGACGTGGTTCTCTGTAATTACTCCAGATATTTTGGAGGCATTTCTGAACATGGCGCCAATGTAAACCAAGATTTGTGGATATAAATATGCACATTATCGAACAAAACATAAATGTATTGTGTAACATGATGTCCTATGAGTGTCATCTGATGAAGATTATCAAAGGTTAGTGATTCATTTTATCTCTATTTCTGCTTTTGTGTGACTATCTTTGGCTGGGAAAAATGGCTGTGTGTTTTTTGGATTTGGTGGTGATCTAACATAAATACATGTTGTGTTTTCGCTGTAAAACATTTAAAAAATCAGACACGATGGGTAGATTAACAAGATGTTTATCTTTCATTTGCTGTATTGGACTTGTTAATGTGTGACAGTTACATATTTCAAAAAAATATTTTAGAATTTCGCGCGCTGCCTTTTCAGCGGAATGTTGTGGGTGTTCCGCTAGCGGAACCCCTGGGTTAGGAAGGTTAAGCAGCGAGTCGGAGTCTGCGGCCAAGACTTCTCTGGTCTCTACTCCTCCCATTACGGGGTCTGAGATGCCTAAGGCTCCCACCATTAGCTCTGACAAATTGAAAACCCTAGTCATTGGTGACTCCATTACCCGCAGTATTTAGACTTAAAACGAATCATCCAGTGATCACACACTGGTTACCAGGGGGCAGGGCTACCGACGTTAAGGCTAATCTGAAATGGTGCTGGCTAAAGCTAAAACTGGCGAGTGTAGAGAGTATAGAGATATTGTTATCCACGTCGGCACCAACGATGTTAGAATGAAACAGTCAGAGGTCACCAAGCGCAATATAGCTTCATCCTGTAAATCAGCTAGAAAGATATGTCGGCATCGAGTAATTGTCTCTGGCCCCCTCCCAGTTAGGAGGAGTGATGAGCTCTACAGCAGAGTCTTACAACTCAATCGCTGGTTGAAAACTGTTTTCTGCCCCTGCCAAAAGATAGAATTTGTAGATAATTGGCCCTCATTCTGAGACTCACCAACAAACAAGACCAAGCCTGGCCTGCTGAGGAGTGACGGACTCCATCCTAGCTGGAGGGGTGGTCTCATCTTATCTACCAACATAGACAGGGTTCTAACTCCTCTATCTCCACAATGAAATAGGGTGCAGGCCAGGCAGGCTGTTAACCAGCCTGCCAGCTTAGTGGAGTCTGCCACTAGCACAGTCAGTGTAGTCAGCTCAGCTATTCCCATTGAGACTGTGTCTGTGCCTCGAACTAGGTTGGGCAAAACTAAACATGGCGGTGTTTGCCTTAGCAATCTAACTAGAATAAAGACCTCCTCCATTCCTGCCATTATTGAAAGACATCGTGATACCTCACATCTCAAAATAGGTCTACTTAATGTTAGATCCCTCACTTCAAAGGCAGTTATAGTCAATGAACTAATCACTGATCATAATCTTGATGTGATTGATCTGACTGAAACATGGCTTAAGCCTGATTAATTTACTGTGTTAAATGAGGCCTCACCTCCTGGTTACACTAGTGACCATATCCCCCGTGCATCCCGCAAAGGCGGAGGTGTTGCTGACATTTACGATAGCAAATTTCAATTTACAAAACAAAAAACTGACGTTTTCGTATTTTGAGCTTCTAGTCATGAAATCTACTTAATTACTTTTTATAGCTACTGCTACCCTAGCTACTGTTTACAGGCCATATACAGCATTCCTCACTGAGTTCCCTGAATTCCTATTGGACCTTGTAGTCATAGCAGATAATATTCACATTTTTGGTGATTTTAATATTCACATGGAAAAGTCCACAGACCCACTCCAAAAGGCTTTCGGAGCCATCATCGACTCAGTGGGTTTGGTACAACATGTCTCTGGACCTGCTCACTGTGACAGTCATACTCTGGACCTAGTTTTGTCCCATGGAATAAATGTTGTAGATCTTAATGTTTTTCCTCATAATCCTGGACTATCGGACCACCATTTTATTACGTTTGCAAGCGCAACAAATAATCTGCTCAGACCCCAACCAAGGAGCATCAAAAGTCGTGCTATAAATTCTCAGACAACCCAAAGATTCCTTGATGCCCTTCCAGACTCCCTCTGCCTACCTAAGGATGTCAGAGGACAAAAATCATTTTTTTTTTCATTTTTATTTTACCAGGTAAGTTGACTGAGAACACGTTCTCATTTGCAGCAACGACCTGGGGAATAGTTACAGGGGAGAGGAGGGGGATGAATGAGCCAATTGTAAACTGGGGATTGTTAGGTGACCATGATGGTTTGAGGGCCAGATTGGGAATTCAGCCAGGACACCAGGGTTAACACCCCTACTCTTACGATAAGTGCCATGGGATCTTTAATGACCTCAGAGAGTCAGGACACCCGTTTAACGTCCCATCCGAAAGACGGCACCCTACACAGGGCAGTGTACCCAATCACTGCCCGGGGGCATTGGGATATTTTTTAGACCAGAGGAAAGAGTGCCTCCTACTGGCCCTCCAACACCACTTCCAGCAGCATCTGGTCTCCCATCCAGGGACTGACCAGGACCAACCCTGCTTAGCTTCAGAAGCAAGCCACCAGCAGTTAACCACCTAACTGAGGAAGTCAATTTAACCTTGCGCAATACCCTAGATGCAGTTGCACCCCTAAAAACTAAAAACATTTGTCATAAAAAACTAGCTCCCTGGTATACAGAAAATACCCGAGCTCTGAAGCAAGCTTCCAGAAAATTGGAACAGAAATGGCGCCACACTAAACTGGAAGTCTTCCGACTAGCTTGGAAAGACAGTACCGTGCAGTATCGAAGAGCCCTCACTGCTGCTCGATCATCCTATTTTTCCAACTTAATTGAGGAAAATAAGAACAATCCGAAATGTATTTTTGATACTGTCGCAAAGCTAACTTTCCCCAAGAGAGGACGGCTTTCACTTCAGCAGTAATAAATTCATGAACTTCTTTGAGGAAAAGATCATGATCATTAGAAAGCAAATTACGGACTCCTCTTTAAATCTGCGTATTCCTCCAAAGCTCAGTTGTCCTGAGTCTGCACAACTCTGATCGGACCTAGGATCAAGGGAGACACTCAAGTGTTTTAGTACTATATCTCTTGACACAATGATGAAAATAATCATGGCCTCTAAACCTCTAAACCTTCAAGCTGCATACTGGTCCCTATTCCAACTAAACTACTGAAAGAGCTGCTTCCTATGTTGAACATAAGAAATGGCTCTCTATCCACCAGATGTGTACCAAACTCACTAAAAGTGGCAGTAATAAAGCCTCTCTTGAAAAAGCCAAACCTTGACCCAAAATGCTTTTGATACCATCGATCACCACATTCTTTTGGAGAGATAGGAAACCCAAATTTGTCTACACGGACAAGTTCTGGCCTGGTTAAGATCTTATCTGTCGGAAAGACATCAGTTTGTCTCTGTGAATGGTTTGTCGGTGTTGCTCAAGGTTCCATTTTAGGACCACTATTGTTTTCACTATATATTTTACCTCTTGGGGATGTCATTCGAAAACATAATGTTAACTTTCACGGTTATGCGGATGACACACAGCTGTACAATTCAATGAAACATGGTGAAGCCCCAAAATTGCCCTCGCTAGAAGCCTGTGTTTCAGACATAAGGATGTGGAAGGCTGCAAACTTTCTACTTTTAAACTCGGACATAACAGAGATGCTTGTTCTAGGTCCCAAGAAACAAAGAGATCTTCTGTTGAATCTGACAATTCATCTTGATGGTTGTACAGTCGTCTCAAATAAAACTGTGAAGGACCTCGGCGTTACTCTGGACCCTGATCACGCTTTTGATGAACATATCAAGACTGTTTCAAGGACAGCTTTTTTCCATCTACGTAACATTGCAAAAATCAAAAACTTTCTGTAAAAAAATGATGCAAAAAAATGAACCCATGCTTTTGTCACTTCTAGGTTAGACTACTGCAATGCTCTACTTTCCGGCTATCTGAATAAAGCACTAAATAAACTTCAGTTAGTGCTAAACACGGCTGCTAGAATGTTGACTAGAACCCCAAAAATGTATCATATTACTCCAGTTCTAGCCTCTCTACAATGGCTTCCTGTTAAGGCAAGGGCTGATTTCAAGGTTTTACTGCTAACCTACAAAGCATTACATGGGCTTGCTCCTACCTATCTTTCCGATTTGGTCCTGCCGTACATACCTACACGTACGTTACGGTCACAAGACGCAGGCCTCCTAATTGTCCCTAGAATTTCTAAGCAAACAGCTGGAGGCAGGGCTTTCTCCTATAGATCTCCATTTTTATGGAATGGTCTGCCTACCCATGTGAGAGACGCAGACTCGGTCTCAACCTTTAAGTCTTTACTGAATACTCATATCTTCAGTAGGTCATATGATTGAGTGTAGTCTGACCCAGGAGTGTGAAGGCGAACGGAAAGGCTCTGGAGCAACGAACCGCCCTTGCTGTCTCTTCCTGGCCGGTTCCCCTCTCTCCACTGGGATTCTCTGCCTCTATCCCTATTACAGGGGCTGAGTCACTGGCTTACTGGTGCTCTTCCATGCCGTCACTAGGAGGGGTGCGTCACTTGAGTGGGTTGAGTCATTGACGTGATCTTCCTGTCTTGGTTGGAGCCCCCCTTTGGGTTGTGCCGTGGCAGAGATCTTTGTGGGCTATACTCGGCCTTGTCTCAGGATGGTAAGTTGGTGGTTGAAGATATCCCTCTAGCGGTGTGGGGGCTGTGCTTTTGCAACGTGGGTGGGGTTATATCCTGCCTGTTTGGCCCTGTCCGGGGGTATCATCGGATAGGGCCACAGTGTCTCCTGACCCCTCCTGTCTCAGCCTCCAGTATTTATGCTGCAGTAGTTTATTAGTCGGGGGCTAGGGTCAGTCTGTTATATCTGGAGTACTTCTCCTGTCTTTTACGGTGTCCTGTGTGAATTTAAGTATGCTCTCTCTAATTCTCTCTTTCTTTCTTTCTTTCTCTCTCTCGTAGGACCTGAGCCCTAGGACCATGCCTCAGGACTACCTGGCCTGATGACTCCTTGCTGTCCCAAGTCCACCTGGCCGTGCTGCTTCTCCAGTTTCAACTATTCTGCCTGTGGCTATGGAACCCTGACCTGTTCACCGGACGTGCTTCCTGTCCCAGACTTGCTGTTTTCAACTCTCTAGAGACAGCAGGAGCGGTAGAGATACTCTTAATGATCGGCTATGAAAAGCCAACTGACATTTACTCCTGAGGTGCTGACTTGTTGCACCCTCGACAACTACTGTGATTATTATTATTTGACCATGCTGGTCATTTATGAACATTTGAACATCTTGGCCATGTTCTGTTATAATCTCCACCCGGCATAGCCAGAAGAGGACTGGCCACCCCTCATAGCCTGGTTCCTCTCTAGGTTTCTTCCTAGGATTTGGCCTTTCTAGGGAGTTTTTCCTAGCCACCGTGCTTCTACACCTGAATTGCTTGCTGTTTGGGGTTTTAGGCTGGGTTTCTGTACAGCACTTTGATATATCAGCTGATGTAAGAAGGGCTATATAAATACATTTGATTTGATACATTTAGTATTACTTTCTTAGCTACAGTCTACATATCTCCCTGGCATGTTACATCATTTACGCAGCAGCATAAAATACATTTTTCTACTCACCTTGTGCTGTGCTCACTTGAACAGGAAGGTGGCGAGGCGGTCCTTCCTGGGCAAATTTTGTCCTCAAACTTTGTCATCAAAGTCTGGCATTCTCTGGATTTATGGTGCTTTCAAGACAACTGGGAACTCAGATTTTTTTTTACTCATGTTGATGTCAGTGATCATCAGGTCGTAGCGCTATATAGAGGCCCGAGTTCCCGATTTACAATTCCGAGTTGGATGAATGTTCATAACGCATTTTCCCAGTCGTAGCTCGTTTTTCCCGAGTTCCCAGTTGTCTTGAACTCACTAGATGTTGCAGTTCTGAGTTAACATTTGTTTTGAGCGCGGCACAAATCATGCTTCATTGACAGCATGGCAAATGATGAATGTTTACTTGTGACCACACAGCCCCTCCACTGAATAGCGGGCTAATAATTGCTTTGCAATGCTTGCAGTTAGCCACTGATTCCTTCCAAATCACAAAATTTATGAATTTGCAACTTCCAACTAGTGTAATGTTTATGTTCAATGGCCGATGAGCACCAATACATTTAATCTATAATTTCTCTTCATTATTTCTCTTCATTTGACAAGGATTTAAAAGGATTTGTCAGTAGATTGTCGACTTGATTCATGATGATGACTGCTAGCTAAGATTTTGAAAGTATGATGTTGACATGACCAGTCCAATCAAAGCTACTGTAGATATAATGTGATTTGATGTCATTTTATCTGTGGCCAATGACCTTGAGCCTTCCTGGATGGGCACCAATGTAACTCTACGGCAGCACCCAAGGAGCTTGAATTTTTTAGCTCTAGCCTTAGACTTGGCGGTGACGTAGTGTCCCCATTAGTGACAGAACACTTAGCCAATCACGGCGCAACTGTCACACCCTGAACTTAGAGAGCCTTTTAATGTCTCTTTTTGGTTTGGTCTGTGTGTGATTTGGGGTGGGCATTCTATGTTTTTGTTTTCTATGATTTTGTATTTCTATGTTTTGGCCGGGTATGGTTCTCCATCAGGGACAGCTGTCTATCGTTGTCTCTGATTGGGAACCTTACTTAGGTAGCCTTTTTCCCTCCTTTCAGTGTGGGAAGTTAACTTTGTTTGTGGCACATAGCCCTTAAGCTTCACGGTTGTTTTGTATTGTTTATTGTTTTTGTCAGCGTCATTTCTAATTAAAGGATTATGTACGCTAACCACGCTGCGCTTTGGTCTACTTCTGTTGACGGCCGTGACAGCAACGCTCCGTATTTTCTGCTGGCTTGCCCCACCACCACAGAAAGCACTGAGCTAGTCTGAAACACCTGCATTTTGGAGCTCAAGAAACAAAAAAAGATACAATGTTTGTATGCGGCTTTATTAACTCACCAATATTTATAATTTTTTTACATTGTTTGCAAACTGATATGTTACACATATTAATGCCAAAATAACATGCAAAACAGGCAAGCCCCCCCCCCCAAAAAAAATGTGGGTCTCAAAACAGGTTTTTGCATTTTTGCTCTGCCCCACCTGCCCTGAATGACGGGTCGCCACTGGGTAGGATAGATAGACTTGTGCTTACTCACCAAAAGGAGGCTATCATAGACAGGAGGACCATCTTACATTTGCCTACTGACGAAGTGACATTGTCCTCGACCACTCAACCATCTATCAGTTTCCGGGTCAGGTAAGAGAGAGGACAGAGGAGAGAGGGCGGAGGACAAACATTTACCCAAATGAGAAAAGGCTCATACTGGACTAGCATGCACAACAAAAAAAGGTTATTGAGGGGTTCTTTGTCAGAGGTGAGGGTGATATGTGTAATACAATGTTTGGGCATGTCAGGCAGGGTTCTTTACTGTTGTGACGGTGGTGAAGAACCATCCTGTTTTTTCCCATTTTCACCATGTTTCCTTTTATGCAATGAAACGCTACGTTGTTAAAAAGTTCCTGGAATTTTACTGTACACTACAGCATACTGGTTGCACTGAAAGTAAGATAAACAACAAGACGTTACTGAATTTGTACAGCTGAATTAAGGTGTTATTGCTGTAAACGGTGAGTATTTTTATCACGTTTTAGGGAAGACCCAGATGCAGACAGTGTCAAAGTAACAAAAGTTTATTACTAGAACAGGGGGCAGGCAAAAATGAAGGGTCAAGGGCAGGCAGAGGTCAGTAATCCAGTGTGGTGGGACAAGGTATAGGACGGCAGGCAGACTCAGGGTCAGGGCGGACAGAATGGTCAAAATTAGAAAACAGGAACTTTAGAAAAGACCACAAGGGGAAAACCGCTGGTAGGCTTGACGAACAAAATTAACTGGCAACAGACAAACAGAGAACACAGGTATAAATACACAGGGGATAATGAGGGGAGATGGGAGACACCTGGTGGGGGGTGGAGACAAGCACAAAGACAGGTGAAACAGGGTGTGACAATGCTGCTGAATGCTGGTTACTTGAGACTATACCCTATACGCTCACTATGCAAGTTGTGTAGGGCCCCATAAATTATTCAAGGGCCCACCATGAGAGTGAATTGCGGGAAAAGCGATCAGGTAAACTTGTGTTCTCTCCTCTCCAAGTTTGATGTCAGCAAATAACAGTAACGTTAAGTTGATGTGCTAGCTTGCAGTGCTTCTCTCTCTAGTCTGCCTGTCTTGCTAACCCAGCTGGGCAGTGCATCTCTTGGTCTGTCTGTGTCTTGCTTGCTTGACAGCCACTTCCAAGGCTGTGTTCTGTGACTTTGTGCCTGACAAAAGTGAGAGTGAAATACAACTGTTTATTACCTTTTATAAACACCAACAGGCAATGGTGTTTATAAACTGCAGCTCGGAAAAGATAACCGTGTCGTGCGTGAACATGTGTTCATATGCGAAATGAAACTGCTTTCCAGCAGCAACTTCTGAAAAAAACAGTCCAGACAACATATGGGCGTGATGGCAATCCTCATAGGCGCACTGTAACGATTGTCTATTTCGTCCTCCTCATCGGACGAGGAGAGGCGAGAAGGATCGGACCAATATGCAGAGTGGTTCGTGCTCATGATGATTTATTAAAACCGAAACTGAACACTGAAATACAAAACAATAAACGAAGTGCAGAAAACCGAAACAGTACCGTGTGGTGAAAACACTAACACGGTAGACAAACACCCACAAAACACACGTGAAACCCAGGCTGCCTAAGTATGATTCTCAATCAGGGACAACGATTGACAGCTGCCTCTGATTGAGAATCATACCAGGCCGAATACAAAAATCCCAACATAGAAAATCACACATAGACAACCCACCCAACTCATGCCCTGACCATACTAAGTAAATACAAAACAAGGGAAAACAGGTCAGGAACGTGACACGCACATCATTTTAAAACAAGACAATGATTATCTAGTCTCTCAGTCAAGGTTTAGTTACAACTCTGGACTAATGCAAGATGGAAAGCAATGGATCGCAATTGACTATTGATTTATATATTGAATTTAAATTTTGATTAGCTGGGCATACTGGCCATATGGATGCACATCTCTCAGTAAATAATAACCATCAAGGAAATCTGAGGGAGCCAGTTTGAATAGGCCTGATGCAGCCGATAAAATGAATAACAGTATTGTCAATAATGTACAGGTGCTATGCTTAAGTTTGTCAGTAGAGGAGATGCTGGATCATCAGCCAGTACAAGTACAGACTCAGTTGATCCACATCCAACCTCAGCCAGTACTAACACAGACCCAGTACAGCTGGCTTCAGCAAATACTAACACAGACCCAATACAGGTGTCTTCAGCAAGTACTAACACAGACCCAGGTGAAGTACAGGCAGCCTCAGACAGTACTAACACAGACCCAGGTGAAGTACAGGCAGCCTCAGCCAGTACTAACACAGACCCAGGTGAAGTACAGGCAGCCTCAGCCAGTACTAACACAGACCCAGGTGAAGTACAGGCAGCCTCAGACAGTACTAACACAGACCCAGGTGAAGTACAGGCAGCCTCAGCCAGTACTAACACAGACCCAGGTGAAGTACAGGCAGCCTCAGACAGTACTAACACAGACCCAGGTGAAGTACAGGCAGCCTCAGACAGTACTAACACAGACCCAGGTGAAGTACAGGCAGCCTCAGACAGTACTAACACAGACCCAGGTGAAGTACAGGCAGCCTCAGACAGTACTAACACAGACCCAGGTGAAGTACAGGCAGCCTCAGCAAGTACTAGCACAACCAGAGGTGTTCAGTCAGCATCAGATACAAGCGGCTCAGACCCTAATAGAACAGTTGCTGCTCCACCAAATGACCCAGCAGATTGCCCCCCAGTCTTAACCTGTCTGGCTCTGGCATTGCGCCAGCGGAACTCCTCCCACATTCCACTGAAAAGGCAGAGCGCGAAATTCAAAATATATTTTTTAGAAATATTTAACTTTCACACATTAAAAAGTCCAATACAGCAAATGAAAGGTACACATCTTGTGAATCCAGCCAACATGTCCGATTTTTAAAATGTTTTACAGCGAAAAAAGCACGGATATTTATGTTAGCTCACCACCAAATACAAAAAAGGACAGACATTTTTCACAGCACAGGTAGCATGCACAAAGCCAACCTAACTAACCAAGAACCAACCAAACTAACCAACAAACAACTTCATCAGATGACAGTCTTATAACATGTTATTCAATAAATCTATGTTTCGTTCGAAAAATTAGCATATTTCAGGTATAAATCATAGTTTACATTGCAGCTACAATCGGAAATTGCACCGAAAGCAGCCATAATAATTACAGACACCAACGTCCAATATCTAAATACTCATCATAAAACATTTCAGAAAAATACATAGTGTACAACAAATTAAAGACAAACATCTTGTGAATCCAGCCAATATTTCCGATTTTTTAAGTGTTTTACAGCGAAAACACAATATAGCATTATATTAGCTTACTACAATAGCCTACCACACTACCGCATTCATTCATCAAGGCACGTTAGCGATAGCAATAGGCACGTTAGCGATAGCCAATAAACCAGCAAGATATATAATTTTGACTAACCTTGATAAGCTTCATCAGATGACAGTCCTATAACATCAGGTTATACATACACTTATGTTTTGTTCAAAAATGTGCATGTTTAGAGCTGAAATCAGTGGTTATACATTGTGCTAACGTTGTGCTAACGTAGCATCTTTTTCCCACAACGTCCGGATATTTTTCTGACACTTTTTCTGACACACATATTCTGACCAAATAGATATTCATAAACATAACAAAAAAATACATGTTGTATGGGAAATGATAGATACACTAGTTCTTAATGCAATCGCCGTGTTAGAATTCTAAAAATAACTTCATTACGACATCCAGCTTAGGTATAGCGAGAGAGTACCCAAAAGCTGGGCGCAAACGACTAGTTCACATGTACGACAGATATATGAAATAACATCATAAAATGGGTCCTACTTTTGCTGATCTTTCATCAGAATGTTGTACAAGGGGTCCTTTGTCGGGAACAATCGTTGTTTGGATTTAGAACGGCCTTTTTCCCTCTCGATTTAGCAAGCACACTTGCCAAGTGGCGCGAATCTCTCCATGTCAACAAACAGAAGAGAAGGGAACACGGCAAAACTCCCGAAAAAATGTCAATAATCTGATTAAACTATATTGAAAAAACGTACTTTACGATGATATTGTCACATGTATCAAATAAAATCAAAGCCGGAGATATTAGTTGTCCATAACGGCAGCTTATCAGAAGGCAAATCCAGGTCCCTGCTCGCGCTCTCCAGAAAACAGGAAACTGGTGACACGTCATGCCAAGAGCTATAATTCGAAGCCAGATCAAGTTACACACTCAATTTCTTCTCTCACTGCTTGTCGACATCTAGTGGAAGACGTATGAGGTGCATCTAAACTAATAAACATCAAGGACTTTAATAGGCAGCCCCTAGAAGAGTGCATCGATTTCAGATTTTCCACTTCCTGTCAGGAAGTTTGCTGCAAAAGGAGTTCTGTTTTACTCACAGATATAATTCAAACGGTTTTAGAAACTAGAGAATGTTTTCTATCCAATAGTAATAATAATATGCATATTGTACGAGCAAGTATTGAGTACGAGGGCGTTTAAATTGGGCACGATTTTCCCCCAAAGTGAAAACAGCGCCCTCTGTCCTCAACAGGCTTAACAGACTTTATGAGGACTGAGTTAGTGCGCAGAGGTCCATTCAAACCAGGACTGGATTTTTCTTACTCTAAAGACAAGTCTAGAAGAAGTTTCCATTCAGGCTTATTACAGAGACAGCTGTCAAATGGGGAAAAGATTACCAGGAGCTGGCTTTCATACTCAATCAAAACAACGCTGTGTATTGTTTTTGCTGTAAGCTCTTTTCTACAAAAGACTACAAAATAATAAAGGAAGGCGTGAATGACTGGTCAAATATCAACACCATTGTGAAACACCATGAGGGTAGGCCTGAACACACAAACAATATGATTAAGTGAAGAGAACTTGATCTGCGACTAAGTCGGGGACAGACTCTTGAACAGATACAAATGACAGTTTTGGAGGCTGAAAGAAAGAGATGGCGGGATGTTCTTACACGTTTAATAAGTATCACCCAGTCTCTGGCTGAAACGAAACCTAGCATTCAAGGGTTCATCAGACAAACTCTTCCAACCAGATAATGCAAACTTATTAAAAAGAGGTTCAATTACTGGCAAAATTTGACCCCGTTAATGGAAAATCATCTCAGCAAAATTAAAGATGGAGAGACACATGTTCATTACCTTGGGAAGCACACACATAATGAGCTGATACAGATTGTGAGTGTCAAGGTTATGGAAGCAATAGTGACTCAAGAGACTCGAATTACTTCTCCATTATCTTGGACTGTACACCTGACATTAGTCACAAGGAGCAAATGTCCATGATTCTGAGAAGCGTGGCTTTAAAGGGAAAACCAGAGGTCAAGGAGCACTTCCTTCAGCTTTGTGAATGTTGAGGTCACAGCAGGCTTGAATCTGTCCACTGTCATCTTAGATAAGCTGAACGAGTTGAAGATTAAATTTGAAGATTGCAGAGGGCATGCTTATGATAATAGGGCCAACATGAAGGGCAAGCACCAAGGAGTACAAGACAGACTGCTCAAAATAAATCCCAGAGCTGTGTTCGTCCCATGTGGAGCACATACTCTAAACCTTGTCATTGCGGATACTGCCAAATCTTCAAAAGATGCAGTTGGGTTTTTTGGGCATGTGCAAAAGCTCTTCACCTTCTTTTCAGCTGGCACACAAAGATGGAGTGTTTTGAAGAAACACGTGAACATAACTGTGAAGTCATGGAGTGACAGAAGATGGGGGAGTAGGCTCCAAAGTGTTCATGCAATCAGGTATCAGGCTTCTGAGGTTCGGGAGGCATTACTGGAAGCCAGACAGATGATCAACGATCCTGTGGCCAAAGTGGAGGCACAAGCACTTGCAGAGGAAGTTGGGTCCTACCACTTCTTGATTTGCTGTGTCGTATGGTGTGAGATACTGACAATGACAAACAAGGTGAACAAGCTCCTCCATTCCGCCTCAATGCAGTTGGATATCACAATTTCATCTCAAATGCAAAGGCCTCTCTCACTACATACCGGGAAACTGGATTTTCTGAGGCCCAGACAACAGCCAAAAGCACTTGTGAAGAAATGAATGTGGAGGCTGTTCTGAAAGAGAAGAGACTGAGAAACAGCAAGAGGCATTTCAGCAATGAAGCTCCTGATTAACCAGTGACTGATGCACTGAAAAATCTTGTCAACTACTTCAACATTATGGTTGACTCTGCTGTGACGTCAATGGATGAGAGATTTGAAACACTCAACCAGGTGAAAACCAAATATGGAGTGCTGCTGAACTTCAGCACTGCCTCAGATGTCCAGTGAATCTTTAAAGGCTGGAAGTAAAGGTATGGAAGTTGAAAACACTCTAACCTTCAGAGATGACTGTGACATCAGTGGAGTGGATCTGGTAAATGAGATTGAGAATTTACCTGATCTGCAATCAGATAAGATGACTGCCTTTGAGCTGATATCCTTTCTCTGTGAGAACAACCTGGAGGAACTCTATCCTAACCTTTGGATGGCCCTAAGAATTGCAGTCACCCTACCAGTAACAGTAGCATCGGCAGAGAGGAGCTTTTAAAATGAAAGCTCATCAAAAGCTACCTGAGGTCTTCCATGTCACAGGAACGTGTGAGTGGTCTGGCCATCATAAATCGTGACGTGGGGAAACATGTCCTATGATGACATCATTGATGATTTTGCCTCAAGAAAGTGCAGAAGAGGAATATTTTGATGGTAAGATTTTAATTCAAACATTCAAATGTTTACACACTTAGTAACATTTAACATTTAAGATTGTATGGCAGAAGTGCATTTGTGTAAATGACTGCTTAACTAGCTATGCGACATACTTTCTCAATTTCTTCCAGACAGTCCAGATAGACTGGTGTCCATGCTGATGCTGAAAATGCCCAGGCTGTAGAGGGAACCAAAGTTAAACACACAGATGTTGTCACGCCCTGACCATAGTTTGCTTTGTATGTTTATATGTTTTGTTTGGTCAGGGTGTGATCTGAGTGGGCATTCTATGTTGTATGTCTAGTTTGTCTGTTTCTGTGTTTGGCCTGATATAGTTCTCAATCAGAGGCAGGTGTTTAGTCGTTGTCTCTGATTGGGAACCATATTTAGGTAGACTGTTTTGTCTTTTGGTTTGTGGGTGTTTGTCTTCCGTGTCAATGTTTGTCGCCACACGGTACTGTTTCATTTGTTCACATCGTTTATTGTTTTGTTTAGTGTTCTGAGTTTAATTAAAAACATCATGAACACTTACCACACTGCGCTTTGGTCCTCCTCTCTTTCTCCCGAAGACGATCGTTACAGATGTATAGGTTATATTTTACTATTATAAGACATATAGCTGCAGCTGTAGCCTATAGGCTTATGTTTAAATTGTATAGAGAAAGCTAATTGTATAATATTGTGAGGACTGGACTAATTACCAGGCAGCAGAGCCAAAGCTCAGTGTTATATTTTATTATTCTCTACATTTTATATTTTCTACAATTTCTTATTTATGTTCATGTTAATATATCTTAAGATAATATTCACTTATCTTAAGATTCTATAGAAAATGTTATATTTAATAAATAGTTTGTTTATAGCTCAATCTGTTCTGTATAGGTCTACTCATTCTTAGACTGACAGATGGAACAAACTGTTTAAAAGGAGGGAGGATTGTAGTGGGAGCACTGGGGTGTCAGGTGTGACTGTGTGGCGATGGCAAAGGGTTTACATGGCTCACGGGTCAGGTAGGAGGGCCCCTTAGCAGAATTTTGCTTAGGGCCCCAGGGAGTGCAGGACCGGCTCTGAACATCTCACTTGGAATTTTAACTCACAACTGCTTGGTTGCAGGTCTGTGGGAATCATAGAGATTGGCAACAGATTTAATGGCAATAATAACTTTCTGCACTTTGCTAAAAGTTGCCCAGAAAGATTCAAGTCAACAATTGTCTGATTATCTGACAACACCAACGTAAATATAGCAGTGCTCAGTGATACTTGATGTAAAGTGTGGATAAATGAACTTGCAAGCTTTTGGACAGAAGTGCATTAATGTTTCAGCAGTGCCACCAGGCACATCTTTATTATGAAGAGCATACTGTACATATATTTCTACCCAATATTCTTTATATAAGATACAATCATCACTGCATTTTGAAATGTAGGTGGGGGCAATGTACCGGTGGGGCTCACTAGAATATTTGGGGGGCATGGTCTAATATATGTCATATTTGTGCCAATCTTCCATGGAAGTGTTTTACCAGTTTGGTGGTTGATTTGTATGTTAAGCACCTCTTTTAACACGGTCAGTTCTGAAATCTTTGTAAGAGCATGTGCCATTAAAGAGCTGCACTGTTAAGATATTACTGTGTATTTCACAGTAACTTAATGGAAGGTAGTTGTCTGGAAGTTGCTGGGAATTTTGCCTTACCTAATTGTTAACTAGCCGTCAGTAAGCTATTGTAAAATTCACAGTAACTTAATAGCCAGTAACTGCTAGTACAGGGCTATCGTCCTGTAGGTTTTCAATCCAACCCTAATCAAGCGCACCTTATTCTAGTAATTAGCTGGTTGATTAGCTGAATCAGGTTAGTTGCAACTCAGGACCTCAGACTGGGGCGAAGGTTCACCTTCCAACAGGATATGGTGGTGCTAGAATCGATAAATTCTCTCTTTCTGCATTAGCCATCCATCTGTTATGGTTGGACAAATGTGTTCATATTGTCTGTATAGACTGTTCTGTGATGGAATTTGCAGGGTTTTTACTTTTAAGACTTACATTTATGCCACAAACATTTGCGAATAATCACCAGCAGTGGAAATAAAATGCCAACAAACATTACTGGACTAACAAACTGGCTGACTAACCTTTTCAAGAACTTCAGCATCCCCTGGCCTTGGTAACGGTTTCCACTACATTTACATTTACATTTAAGTCATTTAGCAGACGCTCTTATCCAGAGCGACTTACAAATTGGTGCGTTCACCTTATGACTAGATAGCACAGCCAAAAATGTCAAATTGGCAATAAAGTAAAAGGTCATGAAAACAAAAAATAGCTTTTTGGTCTTAATTTAAGGTTAGGGTTAGGTTTAAATGCACATTTTATGAAAACATTTTTAGAAATTGGCTGAGTTTATGACTTTGTGGCTGTGGTAACTAGTGATGACCTTGGGTAGCAGCAGCAGATTGTTTCATATTCTTTATCCAGTGCCAAAAACATTTATTCAGTGAGTCTAAGTGATTAATAACGTTAGCAGCTGGCTGCATGATTGCATCGACTTCGCTAGCTAATGTTAGCTAGCTACCAAGCTAGGCTAACATTAGTAGTTTTGTTAGCCAACTATAGATTGGATCATTCTAGCTATTTTTAGAGGATGACTAAACTACATTTATTAACTGCTTTTATTAACACACCTTGTTTTCCTTGAAAATGTATGTTAGCTCTCTCATGAGGCAGGCAAGCAGGACAGGAGGGTTTCCACTAGATTACCCAGCCACAAAGTCAGATTCCACAGACCGAAGAGCATGAGCGAAGAAAGAAACCAAGTGCAGAGTGCAGAGTCAATCAACGAGGTGCTGGTGCAAGCAAACTAAACTTAATTGTTGAGAGCAGAGTTTCTTAAACTATGGTTTGGGACCTAAAGTGGGCCCCGAGCATGTGAGAGGTGGGTCGCGAGTTATGAGTAAACATAATCACACACTATTTCTTCTTAATTTGGGTCGTTCTAGGACAGTTCATTTTTCATTTGCATCTTGAGCTGAAAAACCAGAACCTCTGGTTGAGAGGAATCGTTGATGAGGCTCTGTAGGCTGTAGCTAGGAGACCACCATGACTGACAAGTTAATCCACCTGTCGCAGCAAGTGTGGGGATTACCGCGTGAAATCTCAGGGACAGGTTTGTACTCACGGGACAAAACAGAGGCAAACGGGCTCTGTAGGTACTATGTCAACTTGTCCAATACGAAATGCGTGCTTTTTCCCCATTGAAAACCGTTTTTCTATGACGTGAACTAATGAATATGTCTGGTAAAGCTTTGAAAGGGGTGATTGAAAAGTACTGGGGCAAATGCTGTCTCACTACACTTTTCCTGTTGTATGCAAAAAAAGGGGAAATTCTATTATTTTATACTAATACAATTGCTCAGAGTACTTTTTTCTCTCTCAAAAAGGTAATGGTCAAAATTATTGACACCCCTAAAGATTCTTATAAATAAAGTAGTCAAAAGTTTATTATTTGGTCCCATATTCCTACAGTAGCACACAATGACTACATCAAGCTTGTGACTACAAACTTGTCAGATGTATTTGCAGTTCATTTACTTGTGTTTCAGATCATTTTGTGCCCAATTTTGTGTAGATTTGGAGTAACTTCTATTATAAGGATACAATATGTTTTTAATGTTTCTAATTTGTTTCGAAACACTTCTACCATGATTAAACACTTCTACATTAATGTGGACGCTACCATGATTAAACACTTCTACATTAATGTGGATGCTACCATGATTAAACACTTCTACATTAATGTGGACGCTACCATGATTAAACACTTCTACATTAATGTGGATGCTACCATGATTAAACACTTATACATTAATGTGGATGCTACCATGATTACGAACAATCCGGAATGAATCGTAAATAATGATGAGTGAGACCGTTACAGAGGGTCAAAGATCATACCCCCAAGACATGCTAACCTCAAATCAAATCAAGTCAATTTGATCTGTTCAGATAATTCTCACAATTAGTACTCCAACTGACTCCTGCTTCGAATAATGGACAAAATGAACCTGGGCCTGTCTGTCTGACATCTGACACAGCAGCCCATCTGAAAGCATACTGTACCAAAACTAAAGGATTATTAAAAAGTTATGCTGTAATGTAAACTTCCCATTGGGGTTTTAATTGTTTTGTTGTGTGTATTTTTCTGCCAGATTAAATCCATACACAGATGGTGAAGTTAGAGTTAGGCCTAAATGACCAGACTGAAAAACTAACAAGGCCGTCACAATTTACACAGTGCCCATGGCGGTGGTGACCTTTTTTGGGGTCATTAATACCATTTTGTTAGATTCTCAGAGACCTTTGGATAGCTATTATAGCTAGTGACCTCCATAACATAGGGAATAATGTAGGACAACATGGTGACCTAATGTTGGCCCTGTTGAGGAACCCTTACCCAATCCTCCATCCTCACGTCTATCGCACTCTGGATGATGCAGATTAAGTCACTCTTCTTATTCAATGATATAGAATGTTGAAGGTGATAAACCGGGTTGGAGTCAATTACACTAAATTGGGATTTCAGTTTACCGAATGACTGAATTGCAATGGAATCAAATCAAATTGTATTTGTCACATGCGCCGAATACAACAAGTGTAGACCTTACCGGGAAATGCTTACTTACAAGCCCTTATCCAACAATGCAGTTCAAGAAATATTTACTAAAACTAAAGTAATTTTAAAAATAAAAGGTAACAACGAGGCGATATAATGGGCCTTCCTCTGACACCACCTAATATATAAGTTCTGGATGGCAGGAAGCTTGGCCCTAGTTATGTACTGGGCCATATGCACTACCCACTGTAGATCCTTATGGTCGGATGCCGAGCAGTTGCCATACCAGGTGGTGATGCAACCGGTCACGATGCTCTCGATGGTGCTGACGTAGAACGTTTTGAGGATCTGGGGACCCATTTAGGCAGGTTACCTTCGCTTTCTTGGGCACAGGGACTATGGTGGTCTGCTTGAAAACATGTAGGTATTACAGATTCGGTCAGGGACAGGTTGAAAATGTCAGTGAAGACACTTGCCAGTTTGTCCACGCATGCTCTGAGTACACATCCTGGTAGTCCATCTGGCCATGCGGCCTTGTGAATCCGCACCGAGCTTATAGGTCTTTCTCACATCGGCTACGGAGAGCGTGATCACACAGTCGTCCAGAACAGCTGGTGCTCTCATATGTATGCTTCGGTGTTGCTTTCCTCGAAACGAGCATAGAAGGCATTTAGCCCATCTGGTAAGCTCGCGTCACTGGGCAGCTCATGGCTGGGTTTCCCTTTGTAGTCTGTAATAGTTTGCAAGCCCTGCCACATCCGATGAGCGTCAGAGCCGGTGTAGTAGGATTCAATCTTATTCCTCTATTGACGCTTTGCCTGTTTGATGGTTCATCTGAGGGCATAGTGGGATTTCTTATAAGCATCCGGATTAGTGTCCCGCTTCTTGAAAGTGGCAGCTCTAGCTTTTAGATCGGTGTGGATGTTGTCTATAATCCATGGCTCCTGGTTGGGATATGTACGTACAGTCACTGTCGAGACGGCGTCGTCGATGCACTTATTGGTGAAGCCAGTGACTGAGGTGGTATACTCCTCAATGTGAATCCCGGAACATATTCCAGTCCGTGGTAGCAAAACAGTCCTGTAGCGTAGCATCTGCGTCATCTGACCACTTCCTTATTGAGCGAGTCACTGTTATTTCCTGCTTTAGTTTTTGCTTGTCAGCAGGAATCAGGAGGATAGAATTATGGTCAGATTTTCCAAATGGAGGGCGAGGGAGAGCTTTGTATGTGTCTCTGTGTGTGGAGTAAAAGTGGTCTAGAGTTTTTTTTCCTCTGGTTGCACATGTGACATGCTGGTAGAAATTTGGTAAAATAGATTTAGTTTGCCACTAGAAGTGCTGTTTCTGGATGAGCATTTTCTTGTTTGCTTATGGCCTTATACAGCTTGTTGAGTGCGGTCTTAGTGCCAGCAACGATTTGTGGTGGTAAATAGATGGCTACGAAAAATATAGCTGAAAACTCTTGGTTGATAGTGTGGTCTACAGCTTATAATGAGGTACTCTACCTCAGGCGAGCAATACCTCGAGACTTCCTTAATAGACATTGCACATCAGATGTTATTGACAAATAGACACACGCCACCAGCCCTCGTCTTACTGGACGTACCTGGTCTGTCCTGCCGATGCACAGAAAACCCTGCCAACTGTATATTATCCATGTCGTCGTTCAGCCACGACTCGGTGAAACATGAGATATTACAGTTTATAATGTCCCGTTGGTAGGATAGTCTCGAACAGAGCTCATCCAGTTTATTCTCCAGTGATTGCACGTTGGCCAATAGAACGGATGGTAGAGGCGGGTTACCCACCCGCCAACGAATTCTCACAAGGCACCCCGATCTCCGCCCACTGTACCTCTGTCTTTTCTTCACGCGAATGACAGGGATTTGGGCTGGTCTTGGAGAAACAGTATATCCTTTGTGTCGGGCTCCGTAAAGAAAAAATATTTGTCCAGTTCGAGGTGAGTAATCGCTGTTCTGATATCCAGAAGCTCTTTTCGGTCATAAGAGACGGTAGCAGCTACATTATGTACAAAATAAGTTACAAACAACGTGAAAAAACACACAAAAAAGCCAGTAAATTGGCAGCAATCCCTTTCGGCGCCATTTTGTCCTCCTTTCACCGTTACCAATAATGGGAGGTTATCATGTCTAGGCGGTATGATCTTTGAATCTCTTTGACCATCATATGGGTATGATATTTTTTTGGAGCATACAATATAGCTCAGTATATTAATTGCTTATTTTATACAGTCCTTATTGTTCAACTTTTATCAAGGGTTGTAACGGCAGCCTTCCTCCTCTTCGTCTGCAGCTCATGACTGGCGGACGGCTCTGGCAGCTCATGACTGGCTGGCGGCTCTGGCGGCTCCTGACTGGCTCGCGGCTCTGGCGGCTCCTGACTGGCTGGCAGCTCTGGCGGCCAGTCAGATGGCGCTGGGCAGACGGATGGCTCAGATGGCGCTGGGCAGACGGATGGCTCAGATGGCGCTGGGCAGGCAGGCAGCTCAGATGGCGCTGGGCAGGCAGGCAGCTCAGACGGCGCTGGGCAGGCAGGCAGCTCAGACGGCGCTGGGTAGGCAGGCAGCTCAGACGGCGCTGGGTAGGCAGGCAGCTCAGACCTGCTGAGGCGCACAGTAGGCCTGGTGCGTGTTGCCGGAACTGGTGGTACCGGTTTGTAGACACGCACCTCAAGGCTAGTGCGGGGAGCAGGACCAGGGCACACTGAACTCTCGAGGCGCAGTATACACCTGGTGCGTGGTACCGGCACTGGTGGTACCGGCCTGAGGGCACGCACCTCAGGGCGAGTGCGGGGAGAAGGAACAGTGCATACAGGGCTCTGGATACGCACAGTAAGCTTGGTGCGTGGTGCCGAAACTGGTGGTACCGGGCTGGAGACACGCACCACAGGGAGAGTGCGTGGAGGAGGAACAGAGTTCTGGAGACGCACAGGAAGCCTGGTGCGTGGTGTTGGCACCGATGGTACTGGGCTGAGGGCACGCACCTCAAGGCGAGTGCGGGGTGCTGGAACTGGAGGCCTGGTACGTGGCGCCGGCACCGGAGAGCTGGTGCATGGGGCTGCCACAGGAGAGCTGGTGCGCTGAGCTGGCACAGGACGTGCAGGGCTAGGAAGGCGCACAGGAGGCCTGGTGCGTGAGGCTGGCACAGTTTTCACCAGACGGCTAGCCTGCACCTCAGGGCGAGTATGGAGAGCTGACTCAGGTGACATCAAATCCCCGACCTGCTCCGTCGGGCGGATGTCGTGCCTCATGCACCAAACCAGCAAATCCCTAATTTCTCTCTCCTCCAATTCCCCAATTAGATCCTTCACAGTCTCTACTTCGCTCACCTCTAATACCGCCCTCACCGGCTTTGGTTCCATCCTTGGCTCCTTACGGTAAGCAGGGGGAGTTGGCTCAAGTCTCCTACTTGACCCAGCTACACTCCCCTTTAGCCCCCCCCCCCCCCCCCCCCCCCCCATAATAATTTTTTGGGGGAGCCTCTCGGGCTTCCAGCCGCTCTACCTTGCTAGCGCCTAATAATGCCGCCTCTCTGCTTTTGCTGCCTCCAGCTCTGCTTTGGGGCAGCGACATTCCTCTGGCTCTGCCCAGGGTCCTTCTCCGTCCAGCTCATCCTCCCATGTCCACTCCTGAACTCGCTGCTGCTGCTGCTACTGCTGGTTGCTACGCAACTTGGTCCGAATTTGGTGGGTGGTTCTGTAACGGCAGTGTAGCAGGGATCGGACCAAGACGTAGCGTATTCCGTGTTCAACATGATTTAATCAACAAGACGAAAACTGTGAACACTTACAACGATACAAAATAACAAATGTGGCAAACCGATACAGCCCTATCTGGTGCAGAGAAAACACAGAGACAGGAAACAACCACCCACAAACCCCAACACAAAACAAGCCACCTATATATGATTCCCATTCAGAGACAACACAAAACACCTGCCTCTGATTGAGAACCATATTAGGCCAAACATAGAAACAGACAAACTAGACACACAACATAGAATACTCACCCAGCTCACGTCCTGACCAACACTAAAACAAGCAAAGCACACAAGAACTATGGTCAGAACGTGACAAGGGTGTCAGTAATTTGGGACCCCCATGTACACCAATCAGGCTTCTTCCGTTTAGATCAGTAGTATTTAAACTTTTTCAGTTAGGACCCAATTTTTCTCGCCGGAATTTATGGGGAACCCATTTGTTTTTGCTA
Organism: Salvelinus fontinalis; assembly: GCF_029448725.1. Taxonomy (NCBI): domain Eukaryota; kingdom Metazoa; phylum Chordata; class Actinopteri; order Salmoniformes; family Salmonidae; genus Salvelinus; species Salvelinus fontinalis. The sequence goes on along the minus strand of NC_074678.1, from coordinate 18,530,912 downwards.
GAATTTCTCCAAATCAATTGACACAACCTTTTTGCATCAAAGAATAACCGTCAATTCATTACATTTTCCTTCTAAAATTCTGCACTCTTACATACATATTTTTCCCAAAACTTTTTTGGGGTGACCCTACTGCAATTCCCCTTTCAACCCCACAATGGGTCACGACCCTGACGTTGAATATCACTGCTTTAAAGGCGCTGCATGGTCAATCAGACATCTGCATTGGCCGTGCAGCATTTATGGTGATATGGCCTCTGCAGAAGTCAGGGCATTCATACTCCTTGCGCTTCGCCAAGCATCACAGAGCTGTTGTGAAGGAAGTTGTCAAGGAAGTGAGTTTGTGCTTATGCAGGACCTCCCGCCCTTACCTACCGTCAACCAATCATGTCAATCATGAACTATACGGAGCCCTGCGCATTGTTACAACATTTGAGAGGCACACGGTGATGCTGTACGGAGCTCAATTTGGCCTCCGCGTGCCTCCGGAGGCTCCGCAATTGTGTCACACCATCCATACGGCGCCTCCGACCACATTTTCCTATCAAGCATAAATTGTCTCCTAGTCAGTGATTCTCAAATGGTTTTGCCTCAGGACCCAAATTGAACCAGGTTGTCTCAGTCACGATCCAATATACGCATTGCCAAAAAAAATCGGCAAAATACAGTCTTGAATATGTTTTTATACTATATTGATATTAAATGTAGCAATTATGTGACAAAGGAACAAAATTCCCAACTCTGTCATTGTCAATAACTACATTTTGCACATATTCTTGATGAAGAATGTTAATAAACTCACTGGTTTGAGAGCACAAAATCAACCAAAACGGTGCTGCTAATAACTGTATATAAAAATACTGTGTTTGAATAAAATAAATTCTGAGATTAAATTATAAAATGTTTTAAAATCATTATAATTTTTAAACAATTTCTACCTGGTTTAAGTCGTTTAAGTTCAGACTGTAGTATTTTTTCATAAACACCTCCTCAGACACCTTCAACCCATTCTAAATCTCCAGAGACCCAAATGTGGGTCACGGCCCACCAGTTGAGAATCGCTGCTTTAGATCATATTGAAGTAAATATATCAACACAAACAGGGCATTGATGTATTGAGAGGAAGGTAAATATCCATTTAAATGTTTTTTATGATGTGGTCTGGCAGTGAGTGTCTCCACTATAATATTAAATTGATATACTTGGCCTGTAGCGCTAGTGTGGATAAAAAAGTGCCGTCTGAGCCAGCTGAAATGAAATGAAAGTAGATAACGGCGTTGACTCGTAGGCTGAGTGTCATAACTTGTATTTAAATGGCTGGAGCGGGAAGCCTTCATTAAGTGAGCTTTGGGTAGATTTATAGACTTATCTGTGCAGAAGTCGTTAGTAGTAAGACACTGTGGCAATATTCCAAATGACATCTTATTATCTACATAGTGCACTACTTTTTACCAGAGAGAGTGCAGGGTGCCATTTGGGATGTACAGTACAGTGGTAGAACCTGGACAAGATGTACATGCTCCACTTAGCTCTGTCTCTCTCTGGCTGGACTCCTGAATGGCTGGATGTTATACTGCACCAGTGTTCCTCTCAAAAATTTTTATACAGGCATGCAAGTTATGTATGGTCCCTCTTGTTTCAGGGTCTGGCAAGCTATTCTCTCCTGTTTATTCCATGTTCATTCTCTCACTCTACTGTAAGCATACCACACTGACCTTTTCAGAAGACATGCTAGTCCTTGTCAGTCACTCTTGAAATGGGAACCTGTTTCCCCCATTTTCCTTGGACTGTTATTAGGGCTCTATTCTCAGCTGGCAGTAAGGAGGCGCCTGTGCATGTGCATTTTTTGTCGGAGAATTTTATATTTAGAAACATAAAAAACGATTGGTTAAAACCCAAGCATAGCCTACCCTCCCCTTAATCAAGTGGGGTTTAGCAGCATTGCGTAGGTGCGTCTTTTTATCTTGGCCATTACCAAACTAGCCTATGAATAAAGGGGTTTTAAATGGTTGCATACTTTATTTTGCTTGTTTGAGTAGGCTATCCGTCCCCATTTTCAAAGAGTGGCCCTCGTCTGATTACCAAAGATACGCGTGCTCCTCCAAACTACTCAATCCTCCTATGATGCCACATCAACGTCAGATTTCTTTTGGAATCTGCCTTGCACATAGGCAACAATTCCATTGACAGGAGCCTAGTAGTTTGCATAGACGAGTGAATGTTACGCCAAAGAAATGTAAGCCTACTTGTGCACACGGTGCCAACGTGCCATGGAACGAGAGAAGCGATTTATGATATCATGCTTCTGACCCGATCCTATTTTGAAATGTTGTTGTTTGTTTAAAAAACAGATTCATTGTTTTTGTTTAATCACAACTGCTACTCCTTTAATTGTTTCTGTTATCAAAAATAATAGTTAAATTGAATAGCATGAAGTAATTGGCTCATGTTTGAAATTCTGATTACAGATATTCTTATTGTCTAGTCTGAGGTGATTGTATTCCAAAGAGAGGTTTGTTTGTTCGTCAAATACACATATTTAGCAGATGTTATTGCGGGTGTAGCGAAATCCTTGTATCCCTCCTGCCTTCCACACCCTCTCTATCCCGATGGTAATGAATCGAAGAGATCATTTCATACTAATTGCTTTCCAGGATGATAATCCAAGCAATAAACTACAGCGAGGCTCTGCTTGTCCGAGGGGAAATAAAGCCAAACGAAATAAACGCCCATTCAATCTGGTCTATTTCAAAGCCAACATTAGAAAATAATTAGCTTTTTTGGCGCTTGGTCAGAGAGAGAGAGAGAAAGATAGTGAGGGAGAGAGAGAGAGAGAAAATGGGGAGGACATTTGAATCAATATTTCCTATTAGAGAAGCTGATGCTTAAACCAATAATAGGCCCAGCTGAATGAGGTCCAGAACATTGTGTATTCAGGTGTGTGGGGTAATTGAATTCTCTAGTGAAAAGGCTCTCCTGATTAAAACTGCAGAATAAAAGGGAAAATGCAATCAAAGGGACAAAGAGTTACTATTCAAAGTTTCATGTCAAAGATATTTTGATTAATGTGATAGTGTGTATTTGAAAGAATGGGTTTTGTGGTAGGAATGTGTGAGAGGGAGGGAATACATGGAAGAAGTGTATTTGTACGTGTATTTGTGTCTGTGTGTGATTGTGTGTGTGATTGTGTGTGTGTGGGGGAATGTGAATGGGTCATGTGTTTATGCAACGGTTTGTGTACGTGCGTTTGGGGCATCCATGTCTTGTGTGGATTGTGTTTTGTTTTTGAAGTGGATAATGTTTATCCGAGTGGAAGTTGTGCATGTACTGTGTGTGTGCATGTGTGTGTACATGTGTGTGTGTGTGTGTGTGTGTGTGTGTGTGTGTGTGTGTGTGTGTGTGTGTGTGTGTGTGTGTGTGTGTGTGTGTGTGTGTGTGTGTGTGTGTGTGTGTGTGTGTGTGTGTGTGTGTGTGTGTGTGTGTGGCGTGGCTGCCAGGTGGTGTATTGTGTTAATAGACAGAGATAGAGATCAGTAAGGACATGGCCCTCCCTCCCAGCCCAGTGTGTTGACCCCAGCTCCACCCCAGCTCTATCTATCAAGCTGTCCTCCCTGTGACTTTTCACCCCCTTATCCCTGTCTCCCTCTCCCTCCACACTAAGGGAAAACAGACCAGGCCAGACCAACACTCTTGGAGCAATGTGGAGACTAGTTTACACATGATACAAAAATGCTTTAAATACACACACCCACAAATACACATACTCATGCAAACACACACGCATGCATGCACGCACATAGTGGACTAAACTCCACTGCATGGTGAAGGAAGTTTCTGATGAATTTCACTAATGGCGTGGAGCTGAGACCAGGCTTTGTGGAATCTAGCTCCGACTACATTGATTCGCCCAAGGTCAATACTAAATACTATGAAACGCCAACTTGTACCTATGTTTGTCCTCTGTAGTCGTGTGCCTTTCTTTGTTTGCTGAAATCCATACCTTTTCAATAAACGTTAATCAAATACACTGACTGTTTCCTTGTTGAGATTCAATGGGTGCATATGCATTTGCGCTGAGTTGCCATGTTAGAGCAACAGCAATGAGCAAGTAGTCTGTAAAAATTAAGTTAGTCACACATGTAAACATAATTTTGGTCTGTTTTCTTTTTTTACTTTCAAAAGTATTCCTTTGATAATCTCGGCTCCCTGTGTCCCCATGGATACCAGTGGCCGATACCAGTGGAATATTTAGTCTGTAGCTTCATCCCAAATGGCACCCCCTGTTCCCTATATAGTATACTTTTTTGACCAGGCCCCATAGGCTTCTGGTCAAAAGTAGTGCACTATGTAGGGAATAGGGTTCCATTTGGGATGCACAAACAGACTAAAAAGTAAGCAGCAAAGCCACTGATTCATACCTTTCTCCTGCACAAGCACTTCCTCACAGAACATTCAATCAGAGCTGACAGGCCACTGGTACCAATGGGGACACATGGGCGCCGAGATTATCGAAGGAATACTTTGAAAGTGTGTCAGATAATAATCTGTTTGGAAGTCTCAGTTGTGTCTTATCCTCTCCTGGTAATCCACCTGCCCAACGTTGTCTCTGTCTCTCTCTGGCTTCTCACCCAGTTTGTCGTCTTTGAGAGAGAGAGTGAGAAAAGAGAGACAGAGAGAGAGAGAGAAAGGAGTGAGTGAAAGAGAGTGAGAAAAGAGAGAGCGAGAGGAGAGCATAAGGGCTGACGTGAGTGGACAGACAGACATCTAGAGTGGTGAAGGAGACTTGTCTTTCTCTATTTTTAAATCTCTAATCTGATAGTACAAGGCACAAAAGAGTCTAATCTGAGTTTTGCTGAAGTTAGTAAATTGGAGACTCATACACCACTGACCCAACAGTCACCGATCGGATAGGAGAGGGAGAGAGAAAAAAGGAGAGAGACATTGTAAGGAGGGGTAAGAGACATTAAAACAGAGAAAATAGAGAGGGAGAGAGATTGAATGAAAGGTAAAAACAGAAAAAATTTGAAATGAGAGAGAGAGCGAGAGAGAGAGAGAGAGAGAGAGAGAGAGAGAGAGAGAGAGAGAGAGAGAGAGAGAGAGAGAGAGAGAGAGAGAGAGAGATTGGATGGAGGAGAGAAACAGAAAAAAAGAAAAAAGAGACAAAACGAGAGAGAGAGAGAGATTGGATGGAGGGGAGAAACAGAAAAAGAGAGAAAAGAGAGACAGAGAGAGAGAGAGAGAGAGAGAGAGAGAGAGAGAGAGAGAGAGAGAGAGAGAGAGAGAGAGAGAGAGAGAGAGAGAGAGAGAGAGAGAGAGAGAGAGAGAGATTGGATGGAGGAGAGAAGCAGAAAAAAATAAAAAAGAGAGAGACACACACCTATTGTACTAGAATTTACTTGTTCAATGAATAGGAATAATTATAAATATAACAGAAAAAATGTTAGCTGTTATCCTGTTTATCTCACTCTTAACAACTTATTAGTTAGTAGTTACTGTATTTCTGACTGCTATTCTTTCTTTTTGCAACATGAAATCACTATCAGTTAGCATGTGGAACATTCAGGGCCTAAACTCATCAACCTTTGGGCTGAAGAGTTTAGCACTGGAGTTCAACAAAAATCTTCAAGATGTTGACATCATCATTCTGCAGGAGACATGGTGTAAGGCTGACATTGTCACTCACTGTCCCACAGGCTACAGAGAGGTAATTGTGCTGTCACAAAAACACAGCTCTGTCAATCGAGGTAGAGACTCTGGAGGACTGATCATTTGGTACAAATCCAAACTACAACATCTAATTGATCCCCTCAAAATGGGCAAATATCACATTTGGTTAAAACTGAAAAAAGAACTTGTACTGACAGAAAAATATGTGTTCCTTTGCGCAATAAATATCCCCCCCCCCCTCAGAATCCCCATATTACTCAGAGGAGAACTTCCCCACCCTTGAGGAAGAGACGTGCCATTTCCAGGCCCAGGGAAATGTGCTCATCTGTAGGGACACAAATGCGCGCACAGGAACACTACCTGATCTAACAAGCACACGAGGGAACAGCTTTATTACAGGCCATACTGTTTCTAACTGTCTTCATCTCCCCCATAGAAACAACAGTGACAGCACCGTCAACAACAACGGAAGGGATCTGTTGCAGCTCTGTAGAAGCCTGGGTCTGTACTTTGTCAATGGTAGGTGACGGGGGGACTCTTTGGGGAGATTCACCTACTGCTCACCTCTTGGCCACAGTACAGTAGACTATATGATCACAGACATTGACCCTTTCTCTCTCAGCTCATTCACTGTCAAGCCACTAACACCTCTGTCTAATCACAGCCAAATTACGTTGTTCCTCAAAAGAACAGACATGGAAACAACCACACATTCACAGCCCAGTAAGCTGTACAACATCAGAAATTCATACAGATGTGCCCAAAGCAGCACAGAAGAATACCAGAAAGCAACCTGGAACCAAAATATCCAAACACTCTTAGATAACTTTCTGGATACCACATTCACTCACAGTAAAGAAGGCATCAATCTGGCAGTACAAAACATCAACTATATATTCAGGCAAACGGCAAAAGAAGCACAATTGACATTGATAAAAAACAAAACAAAAAAGATCACAGATGACATCTGGTTTGATGCAGATTGTAAAATTATAAGGAAAAAACTTAGAACACTATCCAACCAAAAGCACAGAGACCCAAATAATGGTGAATTACGCCTTTATTACTGTGAGACTTTAAAACTCTATAAACGTACACTCAGAACCAAAAAAGCACAGTACAACAGCAAGCAGCTGACACTAATTGAGGAGTCCATAAACACAAACAACTTCTGGCAAAATTGGAAAAACTAAAAAAAATCTAAACAAGAGGAATTAGCGATACAAAATGGTGACATATGGACAACCCATTTTAAAACACTCTACAACACCGTTCAAACTGACACAAACGCAGAACAACGCCAAATTCATGAGAAGTTGAATGAATTAGAAAAAGCTATAAAAGACAATCAAAATCCACTGGACTCCCCAATTACTGACCAGGAGCTCTATAAGAAACTTCAGGCTCTCAAATATAAAAAGACATGCGGACCTGATGGCATCCTAAATGAGATGCTGAAACTCACTAGTGCAAAATTTCAATTGGCTATATTAATACTGTTTAATTTGATCCTGAGTGTAGGTTATTTCCCTGACATCTGGAATCAAGGACTCATAACCCCAATCTTTAAGAACGGAGACAAATTTGACCCTAACAATTACAGAGGCATTTGTGTGAACAGTGACCTGGGGAAGGTTTTCTGTAGTATTATCAATGTAAGAGTTCTAAACGTCCTTAATAAGCACAATGTCTTGAGTAAAAGCCAAATTGGATTTATACCAAAACATCGCACAACTGATCATATTTACACTGCTCTAGCAGGTCCAGAGAGAGAGATTGGATGGAGAGGAGAAACAGAAAAAGAGAGAAAAGAGAGAGACAGAGAGAGAGAAAGAGAGAGAGAGAGAGAGATTGGATGGAGAGGAGAAACAGAAAAAGAGAGAAAAGAGAGAGACAGAGAGAGAGAGCGAGAGAGAGAGAGAGAGAGATTGGATGGAGAGGAGAAACAGAAAAATAGATAAAAGAGAGACAGAGCAAGAGAGAGAGGTGATTGGATGGAGGGGAGAAAACTGAAAAAAAGAGAAAAGAGAGAGAGAGAGATTGGATGGAGGGGAGAAACAGAAAAAGAGAAAAGAGAGAGACAGAGCGAGAAAGAGAAAGAGGGAGATTGGATGGAGGGGAGAAACAGAAAAAGAGAGAAAAGAGAGACAGAGCAAGAGAGAGAGAGAGAGAGAGAGAGAGAGAGAGAGAGAGAGAGAGAGAGAGAGAGAGAGAGAGAGAGAGAGAGAGAGAGAGAGAGATTGCTTGGTAACCTTTCCTATAGATTTCTCTACCTCTTTTCCCACTGCAAACTCAAATTGATGAGCTGTTAGTATTTCATCATCGTCTTCGTCCTCGTCCTAACTTCTGGCCCTAATGAACCATTAGGAATTAGTTATTTTCCCTGTGATGATAAAAGCCACGTTCACATCTTCATTCTCAGTTAGTGAAAATGTTTGTTATATTATGTGTTATTGTAGTATTGTGTTGTCAGGTTGCAGACAGATGCCTCTAGTGGCGTACAGAGAATACCTGAGAGGAATACATGACGACAATCCCAGACAGTCCAAACAGCTGTGATGACTGGCAAGCAGCTGGATCAACTGCCGTGCTGCTAACAATTTTCTGTATTTTAAGATAATCCAGATTTTAAAACTCTAAAACGCATCCATTGTGACAGTGGGTGTCATAATAATTATAATAACTGAATTGTACATAGACAGTTGGGAAACATATACTCACAGCCATGGTCATGACCCTTCTAGGAGAAGATTTTAGGCAGAAGAACATCCCAGGCGGATGAAGCTATAAGATTATTCCAGGAACCAAATAGCAGGGCTGGGAGAGGAGGAGTCAGGGGAGATGAGGCAGGGGAGAGCAGGAGGAAGAGAAGAACAGGGGAGAGGAGGAGAGAAGGCAGGGGAGAGGAGGAGGAAGGGGAGAGGCATGTGGCAGGCTGGTAGAGGAGAGGAGGAAGGGAGAGGCGGCAGGCTGGGAGAAGGAGGCAGAGGATGGGGAGGGAGGTAGGGGAGAGGTTGACGCAGGGGAGAGGATGAGAGGAGGCAGAGGAGAGGAGAAGGCAGGGGAGAGGCAGAGTGGCAGACTACGGAGAGGGATCCTGTGGCGTGTTAACAATCAGGAGGTGTTAGGTCCTACCAGTGAGAGGCATCAGTGATAAATACAGTGCAGGGTATTAGCTGTACATGTGTACATACTCTCAGCCCATCATCCCAGATACATTAATGGGAAAACAGATAGCTAACCTATCAAACTGATCTGTCAGCCAGGCTGGATGCTGAGGCGTACGTGCATGTGTGTGTTTATGATAGCAGCTCAGCAGTAAATTTAAAAACACATCTTTGCTTTAGTTTTGTTGTATGCAGAGATCCTAAAATCAATCATTCTTTTATGGAAAATCTCCACTGCTTTTTAAGCTTTGGAGAAAGACACTTCCATTCCAACCCACTCTTGATTGGATGGACACAGAGAGATCCCTACTGATGGTTACTATTGATAGAGGCCCTGAGGACCTAGCAATCCAGCAGACATTACCCCCCCACCCCACCCCACCCCCGCTCTTTCTGTGGTTCTCTGGTTGCATCCCAAATGGCACCCTAGTCCCTATGTAATGCACTACTTATATGGACTCTGGTCAAAAGTAGTGCGTTATATTGGGAATAGGGTGCCATTTGGGATGCAGATAATTTTTGTTGAGGGGCTCTCTGCTTTGGCTCTACCCCGGCTTTGGTTCACTTCATGCAGCCGCAGCATCGGGTAAGTGTGGGACAGGGTCCCCAGGGTCTCTCTCTCTCTCTCTCTCTCTCTCTCTCTCTCTCTCTCTCTCTCTCTCTCTCTCTCTCTCTCTCTCTCGCTCTCTCTCTCTCTCTCTCTCTCTCTCTCTCTCTCTCTCTCTCTCTCTCTCTCTCTCTCTCTCTCTCTCTCTCTCTCTCTCTCTCTCTCTCTCTCTCGGGGGACCAACAGGGAGTAGGCTAACACTAGGGAGCCTTGTTATGAGCGCACTATCAAAACGAATCAGACTCTGTCGAGTTCGCCACCCACCGACCGGCTCCTCCACCCTCCGCCTATTGACTGTGACTCAGGGCTGCAGGGTGTGTGCAGCATGGCGTGCCGAGGTAATGAGACCACTGTGCCTCCTCAGTACCCCTCCCCACCACCGCCCACCATCTCCACTACGAGACACTAACAACTACAGTACTAGTGCCCCAGGGACATCCATGACACAGGCAGGAGGGAGACAGAAAGCGAACGAGAAAGGATGAGAGAGAGAGAGAGAGGGGAAGGAAGAGAGAGAGAAAAAGGAAGAGAGAGTGAGGGAATGGGAATGATGAGAGAGAAAAAGAGAGATGGGGCAGTGAGAGAGAAAGAGAGAAAGAGAAAGAAAGAGAGAGACCGTGCTACACAGTCTGAGCCCACCTACAGTAACCAGCTGAAGTGGAAGTCATCCTTATGAAGTGTGTGAGTGAAGAACTTCATTGAATAAACTACAGGACAAAATACAAACCCTCCAACCCAAAAAGGCCTGTGGTGTTGATGGTATCCTACATGCAATTATAAAATATACAGACCACAAATTCCAGTTGGCTTAAACTCTTTAACATCATCCTCAGCTCTGGCATCTTCCCCAATATTTGGAACAAAGGACTGATAACCCAAATCCACAAAGGTGGAGACAAATTTGACCCTAATAACGACCGTGGGATATGCATCAACAGCAACCATGGGAAAATCCTCTGCATTATCATTAACAGCAGACTTGTACATTTCCTCAGTGAAAACAATGTACTGAGCAAATGTGAAATCTGCTTTTTTACCAAATTACCGTATGACTGACCACGTATTCACCCTGGACACCCTAATTGACAAACAAACAAACAAACCAAAACAAAGGCATAGTCTTCTCATGCTTTGTTGACTTCAAAAAAGCTTTTGACTCAATTTGGCATGAGGGTCTGCTATACAAATTGATGTAAAGTGGTATTGGGGGAAAAACATATGACATTATAAAATCCATGTACACAAACAACAAGTGTGCGGTTAAAATTGGCAAAAAACACACACATTTCTTTCCAAAGGGCCGTGGGGTGAGACAGGGATGCAGCTTAAGCCCCACCCTCTTCAAAATATATATATCAACGAATTTGCGAGGGCACTAAAACAGTCTGCAGCACCCGGTCTCACCCTACCAGAATCTATAGTAAAATGTCTACTGTTTGCTGATGAACATGTGCTTCTGTCCCCAACCAAGGAGGGCCTACAGCAGCACCTAGATATTCTGCACAGATTCTGTCAGATCTGGGCCCTGACAGTAAATCTCAATAAGACAAAAATTACGGTGTTCCAAAAAAGGTCTAGCTGCCAGGTCCACAAACACAAATTCCATCGAGACACCGTTGCCCTAGAGCACACAAGAAACTATTCATACCTCGGCCTTAACATCAGCGCCACAGGTAACTTTCACAAAGCTGTGAATGATCTGAGAGACAAGGCAAGAAGGGCCTTCTATGCCATCAAAAGGAACATAACATTTGACATACCAATTAGAATCTGGCTAAAAATACTTGAATCAGTTATAGAACCCATTGCCCTTTATGGTTGTGAGGTCTAGGGTCAGCTCACCAACAAAGAATTCACAAAATGTGACAAACACCATATTGAGACTCTGCATGCAGAATTCTGCAAAAATATCCTCCGTATACAACGTAAAACACCAAATAATGCATGCAGAGCAGAATTAGGCCGATATCTGCAAATGATCAAAATCCAGAACAAGGCGTTAAATTATACAACCACATAAAAGGAAGCGATTCCCAAACTTTCCATAACAAAGCCATCCTCTACAGAGAGTTACACGATCGAGACCATCCTGACTGGTTGCATCACCACCTGGTATGGCAACTGCTCGGGCATCTGACCGTAAGGCACTACAGAGGGTAGTGTTCCGGCCCAGTACATCACTGGGGCCAAGCTTCCTGCCATCCAGGACCTATATAATAGGCGGTGTCAGAAGAAAGCCCATAAAATTGGCAGACTCCAGTCACCCAAGTCATAGACTGTTTTCTCTGCTACCGCATGGCAGGTGGTACCGGAGCGCCAAGCCTAGCTCCAAAATGCTCCTTAACAGCTTCTACCCCCAAACCATAAGACTGCTGAACAATTAATAAAATGGACAACGGACAATTCACTTTGATACCCCCCCACCCTCCATTTGTTTTGTATACTGCTGATGCTCGCTGTTTATCATCTATGCATAGTCACTTCACCCCTACCTACATGTACAAATTACCTCAACTAACCTGTACCCCTGCACACTGACTCGGTACCGTACCGGTACCCTGTATATAGCCTCGTTATTGTTATTTTATTGTGTTGCTTTTTATAATTTTTTACTTCAGTTTATTTGGTAAATATTTTCTTAACTCCTCTTGACCTGCACTGATGGTTAAGCGCTTGTAAGTAAACATTTCACAGTAAGGTCCACACTTGTTGTATTTTTTGAGTTTGATTTGATTTGAGCCTAGAGAAAGTCCCCTAAGCAATCTGGTCCTGGGGCTCTGTTCACAAACACAAACAGATCCCCACAGAGCCCCTTGACAGCAACACAATTAGACCCAACTAAATCATGAGAAAATAATTATTATTACTTGACACATTGGAAAGAATTTACAAAAAAACAGAGCATACCTCGGCCTAAACTAGAATGCTATTTGGCCCTAATCAGAGAGTACACAGTGGCAGAATACCTGACCACTGTGACTGACCAAAATTAAGTAAAATCTTGGACTATGTACAGACTCAGTGAGCATAGCCTTGCAATTGAGAAAGGTTGCCGTAGGCAGACCTGGCTGTCAAGAGAAGACAGGCTATGTGCACACTGCCTACAAAATGAGGTGGAAGCAGAGCTGCATTTCCTAACCTCCTGCCAAATGTATGACCATATTAGAGACACATATTTCCCTCAGATTACACAGACTGTCACGACTTCCGCCAAAGTCGGTCCCTCTCCTTGTTCGGGCGGCATTCGTCGGTCGACGTCACCGGTCTTCTATCACCGCTCCACCTATCATTTTCCATTTGTTTTGTCTTGGTTTTCCGCACACCTGGTTCACATTCCCTCATCTGACTATGTATATTACCCTCTGTTCCCCCCATGTCTGTGTGTGGAATTGTTTGTTTGTTACATGTGGTTCGCATCAGGCTGGTTTACGCCGGGTATGTTTTTGACCTGTGTGTTTTGTTTATTGTACCGTTTGTGTACTGTGGGCGTTATCGCTGTTTTCCTTGGGCATGAATAAAGTGTGCCTGTTATCACCCATCTCTGTCTCCTGCACCTGACTTACCTTCAACCAGTTGCGCACAACGTGACAGAATTCCACACCATCTATGGAGTCAGTAGGAGCAGGTACCCCTGTTGTAGGAGTCGAGGAGCGCGTCCGGGAGCACACGGCGATGCTCCACCATCTCGGCGTCGTCATGGACCACGTCGTCCAGACAATGGACCGCTGGGAGAGACAGGGAGTCCCTCCAGAGTCCATCCCCAGCACAACAGTGGTCTCCACTTCTCGCCTCTCCTGCACCCGGTCCCAGTGGAATTCGTCTCGCCCTTCCCGGGAAGTTTGGTGGGATGGCGGCACGCTGCCAGGGGTTCCTGCATTTCCCATGGTGCTTGGCCTACCCTGGTTAGCCTGCCATGACCCCACTGTTTCATGGCAATGGAGGGCTCTCACGGGGTGGTTGTGAGAGTGCTCGGGGAGGTGTTTAGGGGTTTCCGTCGGTGCTACTACGGTGGAAAGTCCAGACCAGGTCTCCACCGTGCGCATTCCCTCTGAATATTCCAATTTGGCTCTCGCCAAGAAGAAGGCGACTCAATTACCACCCCATCGTCGAGGGGATTGTGCGATAAACCTCCAGGTAGACGCCACACTTCCCAGGAGTCACGTGTATCCCCTGTCGCAGGAGGAGATGTCGGCTAGGGAGACATATGTCTCGGAATCTTTGCGTCAGTGGTACATTTGGTCCTCCACTTCACCTGCCTCCTCGAGTTTCTTTTTTTGTGAAGAAGAATGATGGAGGTCTGCGCCCGTGTATTGACTATCGAGCCCTTAACCAGATCACTGTGAAGTACAGTTACCCGCTACCTCCAAAATTAAATCTAGAATTGGCTTCCTATATGGCAACAAAGCATCCTTCACAAACATACCCTCGTAAAACTGACCATCCTACCGATCCTCAACTTCGGTGATGTCATCTATATAATTGCCTCCAACACTCTACTCAACAAACTGGATGCAGTCTATCACAGTGCCATCCGTTTTGTCACCAAAGCCCCATACACAAAGCCCCATACACTCTCGTTGGTTGGCCCTCGCTTCATACTCATCGCCAAACCCACTGGCTACAGGTCATCTACAAGTCTCTGCTAGGTAAAGCCCCACCTTATCTCAGCTCACTGGTCACCATAGCAGCACCCACTCGTAGCACGCGCTCCAGCAGGTATATCTCACTGGTCACCCCCAAAGCCAATTCCTCCTTTGGTCGTCTTTCCTTCCAGTTCTCTGCTGCCAATGACTGGAACGAACTGCAAAAATCTCTGAAGCTGGAGACTCATATCTCCCTCACTAGCTTTAAGCACCAGCTGTCAGAGCAGCTCACAGATCACTGCAACTGTACATAGGCCATCTGTAAACAGCCCATCTATCTACCTACCTCATCCCCATACTGTATTTATTTATTTATCTTGCTCCTTTGCACCCCAGTATCTCTACTTGCACATTCATCTTCTGCATATCTACCATTCCAGTGTTTTAATTGCTATATTGTAATTACTTCCCCACCATGGCCTATTTTTTGCCTTAATTACCTTATCTTACCTCATTTGCACTCACTGTATATAGACTTTTTGTTTTCTTTTTGGTCTACTGTATTATCGACTATGTTTTGTTTATTCCATGTGTAACTCTATGTTGTTGTATGTGTCGAATTGCTATGAATTATCTTGGCCAGGTTGCAGTTGCAAATGAGAACTTGTTCTCAACTAGCCTACCTACTAAAATAAATAAACCTCTCATAGCCACAGCGATTGAGTCAATGCACATACAACAACATAGTATGCGCTCCTTCACTAAACTAGATCTTAGGAGTGCTTACAACCTGGTGCGTATCCGAGAGGGAGACAAGTGGAAGACAGCGTTCAGTACCACCTCAGGGCATTATGAGTACCTCGTCATGCCGTACGGCCTCCCTACGGCCTCCCTACCACTGAGGAAGTACAGTTCCCGCTCAGCCCAGTCAAAACTGTTCGCTGCTCTGGCACCCCAATGGTGGAACAAACTCCCTCACGACGCCAGGACAGCGGAGTCAATCACCACCTTCCGGAGACACCTGAAACCCCACCTCTTCAAGGAATACCTAGGATAGGATAAAGCAATCCTTCTGCCCCCCCCCCCCCTAAAAGATTTAGATGCACTATTGTAAAGTGGCTGTTCCACTGGATGTCATAAGGTGAATGCACCAATTTGTAAGTCGCTCTGGATAAGAGCGTCTGCTAAATGACTTAAATGTAAATGTAAATGTACGGGTTGACGAATGCACTGTCAGTCTTCCAAGCCTTTGTGGACAAGACTTTCAGGGACCTGCCCGGGCAGGGTGTAGTGGTGTATATCGATGACATTCTGATGTACTCCGCTGCACGCGCCGAGCATGTGTCCCTCCGCAAGGTGCTTGGTCAACTGTTGGAGCATGACCTTTATGTCAAGGCTGAGAAATGCCTGTTCTTCCAGCAGTCTGTCTAATTCCTAGGATACCGCATTTCCACCTCAGGGGTGGAGATGGAGAGTGACTACATTTCAGCCATGCGTAAATGGCCGACTCCCACCACGGTAACGGAGGTGCAGCGTTTTTTTTAAGGTTCGACAATTACTACCGGAGGTTTAGGGGTTTTGGTCAGGTAGCGGCTCCCATTACCTCACTGCTGAAGAGGCGCCGGTGTGGTTGCAGTGGTCGGCTGAGGCGGACAGGGCTTTTGATCACCTACAGGCTCTGTTTACCTCGGCTCCCGTGCTGCGCATTCGGATCCCTCTTTGGCGTTCACGGTGGAGGTGAACGCATCCGAGGCTGGGATAGGAGCCGTGCTCTCTCAGCGCTCGGGAACGCCACCGAAGCTACACCCCTGTGCTTTCTTCTCGAAGAAGCTCAGCCCGGCGGAGCAAAACTATGATGTGGGGGACCGGGAGCTGTTGGCTGTGGTCAAGGCGTTGAAGGTGTGGAGACATTGGCTTGAGGGGGCACCCTCAACAAAACCCTTTTCTCATCTGGACTGACCACCGCAACCTGGAGTACATCCGGGCAGCGAGAAGACTGAATCCTCGTCAGGCAAGGTGGGCCATGTTATTTACCCGTTTTGTTTTTACCCTTTCTTTCAGACCAGGTTCCTAGAATGTTAAGGCAGACGCACTGTCCCGGCTGTATGACACAGAGGAGCGGCCCATGGATGCTACCCCCATAATCCCGGCCTCCTGCCTGGTGGCACCGGTAGTATGGGAGCTGGACGCGGACATTGAGCGGGCGTTACGTGCAGAGCCCGCTCCCCTCCAGTGTCCCGCTGGGTGTCTGTACGTTCCGTCCGCTGTCCTTGACCGGCTGATCTATTGGGCCCACACGTCACCCTCCTCTGGTCATCCAGGCATCTGTCGGACGGTGCGCTGTCTGAGTGGGAAGTACTGGTGGCGCACTTTGGCTAAGGACGTGAGGGTTTACATATCCTCCTGCTCAGTGTGCGCCCAGTGTAAGGCTCCTAGGCACCTGCCCAGAGGTAAGCTACACCCCTTACCCGTTCCACAACGGCCTTGGTCGCACCTGACGGTCGATTTTCTCACCGATCTTCCTCCCTCACAAGGTAACACCACAATCCTGGTCGTTGTGGACCGTTTTTTCCAAGTCCTGCCGTCTCCTTCCTCTGCCCGGTCTCCCTACGGCCCTACAACTGCGAGGCCTTGTTTACACACGTCTTCTGGCACTGCGGGGTGCCTGAGGATATAGTGTCTGATCGGGGTCCCCAGTTCACTTCGAGGGTCTGGAGGGTATTCATGGAACGTCTGGGGGTCTCGTTCAGCCTTACATCGGGTTTTCACCCCGAGAGGATGTGGGTAGGTTTCTGCGGTCTAATTGCCAGGATCAGCCGGGGGAGTGGGCGGCGTTCGTGCCCTGGGCCGATATGGCTCAGAACTCGCTGCGCCACTTCTCTACTAACCTCTCCCCCTTCCAGTGCGTACTAGGGTACCAGCTGGTTCTGGCGCCTTGGCATCAGAGTCAGACCGAGGCTCCTGCTGTGGATGACTGGTTCAGGCGCGTGGAGGAGACCTGGGACGCCTTGTTCACCAAAGAAAGTGATACACATTTTTTTGCAATACTTATGTGGGACTATTTATGTAATTCTGAACTGAAATAGTTTCTATCTTGAGTAGCAATCTTTTACCAGGGACTTTGAATCCCATGCTAGCAGGTCAGTACCTCTATTATTTGTCATCTCAATATCTACATACAGTACATGTAGAGGTTTCCAGAGGAGGAAAAACAGCTCTTACGTAATAATATATATCATGATTTACATACTCTTCTGTACTGTTCAGGACATCCTGGGGATTCAAGTGGAATGGTGGGAAATCATAAGCCTACTCACTGCTAGTTTACATGGAAGTAGGAGCACTGGAAGAGGGTTGTTACCATGCACATACTACAGCATATTATTGTTAAGGGTCTAAACATGATGGTGTATTCACAGCTGCTGTAAGAGATAACATTCCCAGAATGTTACTGATTAGGTTAGGACTATTATAAGTAGTCAAATTCTCCAGCTTTCAGAGAATTCATGTGTAGTATAATCAAAAGCATGTTTTATGTAGTGATTCATTATACAACATATTATGTATAACTACAACACAGCGTATTTATTTTGGAGTGGATTCTCTTATTGGCTTAACTTTATTGCTTTAGACCCAGTCAATAATTGGAGATGTAATTTCAGCACAAATTAAAGTAGTGAACAGGAGGGTATCCTCACAGCAGCATGTGACACACAAACTCAAGCTGTTAGCAGTGACACACACACACACACACAAACACACACACACACACTTACACACACACACACACACACACACACACACACACACACACACACACACACACACACACACACACACACACACACACACACACACACACACACACACACACACACACACACACACACACACACACACACACACGTTGGGCCTCAGGGGAGTTAAGCAACATTCTGTCTGTCCTCACCTATTTCCCTCCTTCTCCTCCTCTCTTCTTTCCCCTCCTTCTCCTCCTCTTTACTTTCCACTCCTTCTCCTTCTCTCTTCTGGGCTGTAAGAGGAGCGTCTGCCTTTCCATCTGGGCCCAGTTTGAGAGGAAGGCTGAACTGTAGTCAACGTCACACAAGAAGTTGGTGAATTATTAAGAGCTCCAGATTTTCTGTGCAGCGCACGTCTTCCCTCCATCTGTTGGAGAGCCACTCAGAGATGGCCTAGTATACCTTTTTCTGCTGCTGGCAATCTGTTGCGAGTCATTGTTTGGTGGTTGGTGGAGATATTTATTGTCGTGATCAAGAAGTTTGACTTCCATACTGTACCTAAACTCTTAGAAAAAAACAGGTGCTATCTAGAACCTACACTCGCTACACAAGCATTTCGCTAAACTCGCAATAACATCTGCTAACCATGTGTTTGTGACCAATAAAATTTGATTTGATTTGATTTTAAAAGGGGGTTTTCGGCTGTCCCCATAGAACATTTAAAGACTTTTTTGGGGTTCCAACTGGAACCCTTTTGGGTTAAATGTAGAACCCTTTTGGTTCCAGGTGGAACCCTTTTGGGTAATATGTAGAACACTTTCCACAGAAGGTTCTACATGAAACCCAAAGGGGTTCTCCTATGGGGACAGCCGAAAAACCCTTTTGGAACCCTTTTTTCTAAGAGCTATTAAATGTGATTCCATCTTATCTTGCAGAGCTTGTTACTATTTTCTAGAATAGTAACAATGTTTTCTCCATTTGAACAGACTGTTCATGTCAAGCAAGGACAACTATTGTTCATTTAACTTCTACATTACACTTTTTTACGATTGCTTACACACTAAAATGTAACTTTTCCCACAATTAGCAAAACCTTACACTCAAGGAGCAAAACACAAGGCTAGATTTGCACAACTGTAAGCACATTGTCAGCTTCACACTATTTGCAAAACATTACACACAGTGATTTGAAAAACACTAAACACACTTGTATACATCAGACACAGAAGTATATCATGATGTCACTTCCTTGCAATTCCAAAGCACTGACTGTCAAATTACCACACCTATGAGCCAATCTGTTAAACACAGCCATCAGGTGCACAAACACATGATAGCTAAATTGTAGACACACCAATCAGGTTTAAGCACTATAAAAATGCAGCAGGTAGGTTCACCTGCCTTCAACCAAAATGGAAGGAGTCAGAAGAAGCGTGAGGGTGAGATGAGTACACAGAGGAGGAGAAGGAGGTAGAGGAAGAGGCAGAGGCCGAGCCAGAGGTCAAGGAAGCAGGAGCAGGAAGCAGGAGGAGAACGTGCACAAAGAAGAAGAGGACCAAACTTATCAAATGACATTCGTGCAACACTAGTGGACCATGTCGTGAACCACGGATTGACGCTGAGGGAGGCTGGACTGAGAGTTCAGCCAAATCTTAGCAGATATACAGTGGCATCTGTCATAAGGACTTTTCGACAGGAAAACAGGTAAAAGAAGACCTGTCTACAGTTACAGTAATCAGCCGCTTATTGTATGCACCATATCAGCACTTGTGATACCCCTTCCTGTGACATTATACAGTAAGTTACATGTATTATTCTCTACATAGGATTGAGGGTCGGGAACGACAAGGAGGAAGGGGGCCCATATTCACGCAAGAACAAGAGAGAGAGATAATAAACATGGTTTTGGCCAATAATGCTATCAGGCTCAGAGAACTACAAGCCAACATTATCGGTGACCATGCCATTTTCAATAATGTCCATCAGGTCTCTCAGTCAACACTGGCACGCATCCTGAAAAGACATCAGGTTGAAATGAAACAACTTTATCGAGTGCCTTTTGAGCGGAATTCAGAGAGGGCTCAGGTACCACTCATTCAGGCCATGGAGGACGCCTGTGACCAAGTCGACGCCGCAGCTGTGCAAGGATGGATTCGACATGCAAGACGGTTCTTCCCGCGTTGTCTTGCTAATGACGATATTGCTTGTGATGTTGATGAAATTCTCCGGCCAGATCCAGCTAGGGGAAGAGATAATGTATAGTTTGTTTACTGTAGTATTTTCTGTACAATATTGTCAGTTGTTTTCTGATTATTTTTTATGTTTGTTGTTGTTGTAATTTACTGTAATTGTAACCTGTACTGGATACAGTATTGTACGTTTGTCTGTTTGCTGAGCTAACAGTGTTATGCACACTACTGTAGTAGCATGAAAACTGGGACATGTTTTGTTGTGATTCTCCATGTTGACATGTTGACTGATTTGGGTATATGGAGAGAAATAAATGATATTTTCCTCAGTCTGCAGCATTGGTCTTGTGTAGTGTTTGTATAGTTGCACTTTCTCTGTGTACTTCATTTACAGTACTCTAATCACTGACAATTAGACTTGCTAAAAGTGTTTTAGGTTAGCAACAGCAGTGTGTAACTGGTTCAAAAAGATTGAAGTCATATGAAATGTGTGTGTTTCGTATGGTAACAAAATATAATTTTTATGAAGTCGTGTATAGTTTTGACAAAAGTGTTCCATTTTGCAAATGATCTGAAGTGTTGTGCTACTGTGGTGTAGGGTTGTGCTAATTGTGTGTAGTGTTTTGACAAACCGGGCCCTGTTTTCAAAATTGTGCTTAAACAATTGAAAAAAACTGCAACTTATATTTTTTCATACTCAGTTTGCATGTAAAGCCGTGCTCTGGCTTCTGTTACCTGAGATCCACACTGCTCTACACTTGCATGAAGGCATGAGTGGAGAGTCAGGAGAGTGAGTTTCAGTGTGTCACTTCACCAGAGTGTAAAAATAGCATCCCACTAACAGATCCATAATCATATCCCATCTCCTCTAGGGGCTTTGACAACGGGGTTAACACTATAGGAGCTCACTGAAAATATATATATATTTGTGTATGTCACAAATGGTACCCTATTTCCCATATTTTGACCTGAACCCCAGTCAAAAGTAGTGCACTATAGAGGGAATAGGGTGCCATGTAGGATGCTAACCCTAGGTGCTCAGTGAGAATATCTATGTCGAACATTAGCTTCTGACACCAGAGCCTTTCATTACAACAGCCATTAGACATGTACTTGATTCCATTACCCTTTATTAACATTATATCACTACTAATCTCACAAACCACACCCTAATCTAGCTAATCATGCGCTGGCCAGCTATGTTAAGTGTCTCATGATGAGACTGCATTGCTGCATCCTTTTTGTTACATATCTTACTTTGAGCCAGTTTGCTACAGATGGAAAATAATCTTGTAGCAGCAGGAAATGTGAATGATTATATGTATTATAATGAAAGGACATTTTTTGTAGGGGTTTATTAAGTTTTCGTTAGGGCAAATGAAGTCTGACATTTTAAAGTGGAAATTACAAGCCATAGAAGGCTTTTTGAAACATCGAATACATTACATTTCCTGTGCAGGACCATTTTCAGCAACAAAAGAGTGATCAAATTAAGATCCTACATCTGCATTACTATTAATCTCACAAACCAGAACCTAATCTAGCATCAAATCAAATCAAATGAAATGGTATTTGTCACATGCGACAAATACAACATGTGCAGTGAATTGCTTACTTACAAGCCCTTCACCAACAATGCAGTTTTAAGAAAATAGCTTAAAAAAGTATGAGATAAGAATAACAAACGAATAAAGAGCAGCAGTAAATAACAATAGCGGGGATATATACAGGGGGTACAGGTACAGAGTCAATGTGCGGGGGCACCGGTGTCAAGGTAATTGAGGTAATATGTACATGTAGGTAGAGTTATTAAAGTGAATATGCATAGATAATAGATAATAATAACAGAGTAGCAGCGTTCCAGAGGGCATGGGGGGGGGGGGGCAATGCAAATAATCTGGGTAGCCATTTGGTTAGCTGTTCTTATGGCTTGGAGGCAGAAGCTATTTAGGAGCCTATTGGAACTAGACTTGGCGCTCCAGTACCGCTTGCCGTGCGGTAGCAGAGAGAACAGTCTATGACTAGGGTGGCTGGAGTCTTTGACAATTTTAAGGCCTTCCTCTGACACTGCCTGGTATAGAGGTCTTGGATGGCAACCCGTCAGGATGCTCTTGATGGTGCAGCTGTAAAAGCTATTGAGGATCTGGGGTCCCATGACAAATCTTTTCAGTCTCCTGAGGGGGAGTAGGTTTTGTCGTACCCTCTTCATGACTGTCTTGGTGTTTGGTTTTCTCTATCTGTTTGCTGTGGCAGACTTGGGCCTGGTCGGCTGTGCTGTGGCATACTCTATTGTTGTGTTTGGTTTTCTCTGTCTGCTGTGATGTGGCAGACTTCGCACTTGACATTTCCAATGATTCATGACTGGTGTGATGGCTGGCCTGAAGGCTCGCAGAACCTTTAGTGTGGGCCAGAACACAGCCAACCAGGCCGCTTGTGAGTGTGCATGCTCAGAAAGCAACATGAGCTAGACAGTGCTGTGTTTGTTTGGTTCACCACACCCTCCACCCCTTCAAGGTATTGATGAGAGCAGCTCTGAGACTGGATAGATTTGTCAAGCATTTATAATTTGAGCCCCAGACTTTAAGGGCACTGTGAGTAAGTGCTGCCCTGTCTATTTACAATGTTAAAGTTATTTTGTTGCCCTGAGTTGCATAATTATTATGAGCCTCTTTGATTTAGTTGAATATGGTCCCTTACTCAGATATGTAGAATGTTTCAGTTTTAAATTCCAATGCAATACAAGTTGGAATAAAAGTCTACAATGTAATACAAGTTGGAGTGCAAGTCTAGTCTGCAAAACTACACACACAGGTCTGTGTGTGTGTGTGTGGGTGGGTGTGCCTGTGTGTGTGTGTGTGTGTGTGTGTGTGTGTGTGTGTGTGTGTGTGTGTGTGTGTGTGTGTGTGTGTGTGTGTGTGTGTGTGTGTGTGTGTGTGTGTGTGTGTGTGTGTGTGTGTGTGTGTGAGAGTATCAGTGCATTGATCATACCAGCCAAGAAAGGAGATGAGTTCTGTGGGTATCCTTGATGGTGTCCCTTAAAGTGGAAGTACACTGTACCCCTTTCCTGCAGTCAAATGACCTAGTGGCCTCATAGGGGGAATGTTATTCATATTTTTTATGATTTCATTATTTATTTATTTTTGACGAAAATTGTTGTTTCTATGGCAAACAGTTTTGTTATATTTCAGTCTTCCGTGGTGTATGTAAAGTGTAATATTGGAATGTAAACTCAAAATGAAATACATTTCAACTCTATATCTGACATGGTACAGGTGTCGTCTTTTTTGTAAGCCCATAACCATGTGTGTGAGGTGTATACTTTTGTTTCAAAGGAGATTTGCTTAGGACTACCAAGAAACACTCTGTGTGACCCTGATTTTGTCTGCTGCAGTAAAATGTTAATTGTCATGTTTTTGTCATCAATCTACACAAAATACTCTGTAATGTAAAAGTGTAAAAAAAAATATATATGAAAAAAAACTAATATATACATATACTGTATATATATACATTTATATAATATCGTTCAAAAGTTTGGGGTCACTTAGAAATGTCCTTGTTTAAGAAAGAAAAGCAAATTTTTTCTCCATTAAAATAACATGAAATTAATCAGAAATACAGTGTAGACATTGTTAATGTTGTAAATACAGTGTAGACATTGTTCATGTTGTAAATTACTATTGTAGCTGGAAACTGCTGATTTTTAAAGGAATATCTACATAGGCGTACAGAAGCCCATTATCAGCAACCATCACTCCTGTGTTCCAATGGCACGTTGTGTTAGCTAATCCAAGTTTATAATTTTAAAAGGTTAATTGGTCATTAGAAAACCCTTTTGCAATTATATATATATATATATATATATATACATCAATATACATACATATATATATACAGTTGAAGTCTGAAGTTTACATACACCTTAGCCAAATACATTTAAACTCAGTTTTTCACAATTCCTGACATTTAGTCCTAGCAAAAATTACGATCACCACTTTATTTTAAGAATGTGAAATATCAGAATAATAGTAGAGAGAATGATTTATTTCAGCTTTTATTTCTTTCATCACATTCCCAGTGGATCAGAAGTTTACATAGACTCAATTAGTATTTGGTAGAATTGCCTTAAAATTGTTTAACTTAGGTCAAACGTTTTGAGTAGCCTTACACAAGCTTCCCACAATAAATTGGGTGATTTTTGGACCATTCCTCCTGACAGAGCTGGTGTAACCGAGTCAGGTTTGTAGGCCTCCATGCTCACACACACTTTTTCAGTTCTGCCCACAAATGTACTATATGATTGAGGTCAGGGCTTTGTGATGGCCACTCCAATATCTTGACTTTGTTGTCCTTAAGCCATTTTGCCACAACTTTGGAAGTATAATTGGGGTCATTGTCCATTTGGAAGACTCATTTGCAACCAGGCTTTAACTTCCTTACTGATGTCTTGAGATGTTGCTTCAATATATCCACATAATTTTTCTCCCTCATGATGCCATCTATTTTGTGAAGTGCACCAGTCCCTCCTGCAGCAAAGCACCCCCACTACATGATGCTGCCACCCCTGTGCTTCAAGGTTGGGATGGTGTTCTTTGGCTTGCAAGCCAACCCCCTTTTTCCTCTAAACCTAACGATGGTCATTATGGCCAAACAGTTCTATTTTTGTTTCATCAGACCAGAGGACATTTCTCCAAAAAGTACGATCTTTGTCCCCATATGCAGTTGCAAACCGTAGTCTGGCTTTTTTATGGCGGTTTTGGAGCAGTGGCTTCTTCCTTGCAGAGCGGCCTTTCAGGTTATGTCGATATAGGACTCGTTTTACTGTGGATATAGATACTTTTGTACCTGTTTCCTCCAACATCTTCACAAGGTCCTTTGCTGTTGTTCTGGGATTGATTTGCACTTTTCGCACCAAAGTACGTTCATCTCTGGGAGACAGAACGCGTCTCCTTCCTGAGCGGTATGACGGCTGCGTGGTCCCATGGTGTTTATACTTGCGTACTATTGTTTGTACAGATGAACATGGTACCTTCAGGCGTTTGGAAATTGCTCCCAAGGATGAACCAGACTTGTGGAGATCTCCATTTTCTTTCTGGGGTCTTGGCTGATTTCTTTTGATTTTCCCATGATGTCAAGCAAAGAGGCACTGAGTTTGAAGGTAGGCCTTGAAATACATCCACAGGTACACCTCCAATTGACTCAAATGATGTCAATTAGCCTATCAGAAGCTTCTAAAGCCATGACATAATTTTCTGGAATTTTCCAAGCTGTTTAAAGGCAAAGTCAACTTAGTGTATGTAAACTTCTGACCCACTAGATTTGTGATACAGTGAATTATAAGTGAAATAATCTGTCTGTAAACAATTTTGGGAAAAACTACTTGTGTCATGCACAAAGTAGAAGTCCTCATCGACTTATCAAAACTATAGTTTGTTAACAAGAAATTTGTGGTGTGGTTGAAAAACAAGTTTTAATGACTCCAACCTAAGTGTATGTAAACTTCTGACTTCAACTGTATATAGAGTCAGACAAAAGTTTGGACACAACTACACATTCAAGGTTTTTTTTATTTTTTATTATTTTCTACATGGTAGAATAATGGTGAAGTCATCAAAACTATGAAATAACACATATGGATTCGTGTAGTAACCAAAAAAATGTTAAACAAATAAACATAGATTTTAGATTTTAGATTCTTCAAAGTAGCCACCCTTTGTATTGATGACAGCTCTGCACACTGGCATTCTCTCAACCAGCTTCACCTGGAATGCTTTTCCAAAAGTCGTGAAGAAGTTCCCACATATGCTGAGCACTTGTTGACTGCTTTTCCTTCACTCTGCGGTCCAACTCATCCCAAACCAATCTCAATCGGGCTATTGTAGAGGACAGGTCATCTGATGAACCACTCCATCACTCTCCTTCGAGGTCAAATAGCACTTACACAGCCTGGAGGTGTGTTGGGTCATTGTCCTGTTGAAAAACAAATCCCGCTAAGCGCAAGTCAGATGGGATGGCGTATCGCTGCAGAATGCTGTGGTAGCCATGCTGGTTAAGTGTGGCTTGAATTCTAAGTAAATCACTGACAGTGTCACCAGCAAAGAACCCCCACACTATCACACCTCCTTCTCCATGCTTCACGTTGGGAACCACACATGCAGAGATCATCAGTTCAACTACTCTGCGTCTCACAAAGACACGGCGGTTGGAACCAAAAATCGCAAATTTGGACTCATCAGACAAAAGGAGAGATTTCCACCGGTCTAATGTTCATTGCTCGTGTTTCTTGGCCCAAACAAGTCTCTGCTTCTTATTGGTGTCATTTAGTAGTCTTTTTTTTACAGTAATTCGACCATGAAGGCCCGATTCACGCAGTCTCCTCTGAACAGTTCATTTTGAGATGTGTCTGTTTCTTGAACTCCATAACGCATTTATTTGGGCTGCAATCTGAAGTGCATTTAACTCTAATGAACTTATCCTCTGCAGCAGAGTTAACTCTCGGTTTTCCTTTCCTGTGGCGGTCCTCATGAGAGCCAGTTTCATCACAGAGCTTGATGGTTTTTGTGACTGCACTTGAAGAAACGTTCAAAGTTCTTGAAATGTTCCGTATTGACTGACCTTCATGTCTTAAAGTAACGATGGACTGTCATTTCTCTTTGCTTATTTGAGCTGTTCTTGCCATAATATGGACTTGGTCTTTTACCAGAAAGGGCTATCTTCTGTATACCACCCATAGCTTGTCACAACACAACTGATTGGCTCAAATGCATAAAAAGGAAAGAAATTCCACAATTAACAAGGCACTGCTGTTAATTGAAATGCATTCCAGGTGACTACCTCATGAAGCTGGTTGAGAGAACGCCAAGAATGTGCAAAGCTGTCATCAAGGCAAAGGGTGGCTACTATAAAGAATCTCAAATATAAAATATATTTAACACCTTTCTGGTTACTATATGATTTCATATGTGTTATTTCATAGTTTTGATGTCTTCAATATTATTCTACAATGTAGAAAATTGTACAACTAAAGAAACTTTTCAAACTTTTGACTGGACACTGTATTTACATGTTCAACACCCTGAGTCAATACATTATAGAAACACAGCTGTGAGTCTTTCTGGGCAAGTCTCTTAGAGCTTTCCACACCTGTATTGTACAACATTTGCACATTATTCTTGTTAAAACTATTCAAGGTCTGACAAGTTTGTTGTTGATCATTTCTAGACAGCCATTTTCAGGTCTTGCCATAGATTTTCGAGATGATTTTAGTCAAAACTGTAACTTGGCCACCCAGGAACATTCAATGTCGCCTTGGTAAGCAACTCCCGTGTATATTTGGCATTGTGTTTTAGGTTATTGTTCTGCTGAAAGGTGAATTCATCTCCCAGTGTCTGGTGGAAAGCAGACTGAACCAGGTTTTCCTCTAGGATTTTGCCTGTGCTTAGCTCTATTACATGTATTTTTATCCCCCAAAAACCCCATAGTTCTTGCCGGTAATAAGCATACTCATAACATAATGCAGCCACCACAATGCTTGAAAATATGGAGAGTTGTACTCAGTGATGTGTTGTGTTGGATTTGCTTCAAACATAACCTTTTGTACTGAGGACAAAAAGTGAATTGCTTTGCCACATTTTTTACAGTGTTACTTTAGTGCCTTGATACAGGATGCATGTTTTGGAAAAAATGTATTCTGTACAGGCTTCCTTATTTTACCTCTTTCAATCAGGTTAGTATTGTGTAGTAACTACAATCTTGATGATCCATCCTCAGTTTTCTCCTATCACAGCTATTAGACTCCGTAACTGTTTTAAAGTTACCATTGGTCTCATGGTGAAATCTCTGAGCAGATTCCTTCCTCTCCGGAAAGTGAGTTAGGAAGGACTCCTGTAACTTTGCAGTGACTGTGTGTATTGATTCACCATCCAAAGTGTAATTAATAACTTCACCATGCTCAAGGGGACATTTAATGTCTGCTTTTTTATTTTTAACCATCTACCAATAGGTGCCCTTCTTTGTGAGGCATTGGAAAACCTCCCTGTTTTTTTGTGGTTGAATCTGTGTTTGATATTCACTGCTCGACTGAGGGACCTTACAGATAATTGTATGTGTGGGGTAGTCATTCAAAAATCATGATAAACACTATTATTGTGCACGGAGTCCATGCAACTTACTATGTGACTTGTTAAGCACATTTTTACTCCTGAGCTTATTTAGGCTTGCCATAACAAAGTGGTTGAATACTTACTGACTCAAGACATTTCAGCTTTCCATTTTTTATTAATTTGTAAAAATGTATAGAAACATAATTCCACTTTGACATTATGGGGTATTGTGTGTAGGCCAGTGACACAAAATCTAAATGTAGTCCATTTTAAATTCAGGCTGCAACACAACAAAATGTGGAAAAAGTCAAGGGGTGTGAACCACTTCTGAAGGCACTGTGAGCCAAACATCTGTACAGATTTCCTATCTTTTCATTCAAAATCTTTCTCTCAAGCTGACAGTTCTGGTTAGCACCGCACATACACGGGCCCATGGCGATGTATAGAGGGCATAGTTACCACTAGATGGTGAAGCCCTCTATGTGGGCTTTACTATCACAGAAGCGAGCAATGGCAAAGATCAGAGGAATGCCCTCTATGCATGTATATGGAGAGCAGCTGACAATACATTTCTCCGAACAGTGTTTCTCCACTCACTCGAGAGCTAAATAAAAAAACAAGTCAAGATATGATCATGGAAACATGCGCCTGGTAGAGATAAGATTCTGAAAGTAACATATGCTGTCACACCCTGATCTGTTTCACCTGTCTTTGTGCTTGTCTACACCCAACTCCAGGTGTCGCCCATCTTCCCATTATCCCTTGTGTATTTATACCGGTGTTTGCAGTTTGTCTGTTGCTAGTTCATCTTGTCTTGTCAGGTCAGGTCTTACCAGCGTGCTTTCCCGTCTTCCTTTTTCTAAAGTTATGTTTCCTAGTTTTCCCAGTTCTGACTATTCTGCCTGCCCTGACCCAGAGCCTACCTGCCGTCCTGTACCTGCCTGACTCAGACCTGATCACAAACTCCTGCCTGTCCTCGACCTGCCCTTTGCCTGCCCGGTGTTTACAATAAATCATCTGAGAACTGTACTATCTGCCTCCTGTGTCTTTATCTGGGTCATATCCTGAGTTGTGATAGCATGCTTTGTTTGACAAAGTAACTGTAATAATATTACCCAACTTGAAAAAGTAGCTTGTTACTTTACTTGGTTACTCATAAAAGTAATTTGATTAGGTAACGCAACACTGATCCCTGATATCCAAAGGGGGCAGATTAACACAAATCATATCCTGTACTTCCATTATAGAACGTGGTGACGAGTTTTCCAACTTTTCTCACTTTGAATGCATTGTTTACATGCAACCTATTTTTAACCCTTAATGATAGAAGTTCCTTTAGCCATACCTGCAATGTTAACTTAGAGGTAATTGAAGCAGTGATAGCGGCAGGAATTCACCTTTGCATTCTGTTTTCCCTTTATGCCATAATGCTAAACATTTTGCTTCTAAGACAGCTTTAGAAGAAGAAGAGAAAACCTTCCTGTAGTTACAGCTGGTACAGTATGTAAGGCTTTGTGTCTTCCTTCTCCAGATTGTGTTCAGGAGGAAGTGTTTTTTTGTGTGAATCTGAGGGAATCGAAGCTTGCCGGTTGCCTGCTGGCTCTCAAAAGGATATACATGGTTGTGGCTTGATGGTATACAGCTATGAACGGAAGTGACACATAAATTAGAAAAATCGCAATTTTCGGGTCATTTTCGAGAGAATTCAAGCATTTTAACTGACTCTAAACCTAACCATTGTCCTAACATTAAATCAAATCAAATCAAATTGTATTTGTCACGTGCGCCGAATACAACAGGTGTAGACCTTACAGTGAAAGGCTTACTTACAGGCTCTAACCAACAGTGCAAAAAAAGGTGTATGGTGAATAATAGGTAAGTAAAGAAATAAAACAACAGTAAAAAGACAGGCTATATACAGTAGCGAGGCTACATACATACATACACAATGCAAATAGTCCGGGTAGCCATTTGATTACCTGTTCAGGAGTCTTATGGCTTGGGGGTAAAAACTGTTGAGAAGCCTTTTTGTCCTAGACTTGGCACTCCGGTACTGCTTGCCATGAGGTAGTAGAGAGAACAGTCTATGTCTGGGGTGGCTGGGGTCTTTGAAAATTTTTTAGAGCCTTCCTCTGACACCCCCTGGTTTAGAGGTCCTGGATGGCAGGCAGCTTAGCCCCAGTGATGTACTGGGCCGTATACACTACCCTCTGTAGAGCCTTGCGGTCAGAGGCCGCGCAATTGCCATACCAGGCATTGATGCAACCAGTCAGGATGCTCTCCATGTTGCAGCTGTAGAACCTTTTGAGGATCTCAGGACCCATGCCAAAACTTTTTAGTTTCCTGAGGGGGAATAGGTTTTGTCGTGCCCTCTTCGTCTTGGTGTGTTTGGACCATTCTAGTTTGTTGTTGATGTGGACACCAAGGAACTTTAAGCTCTCAACCTGCTCCACTGCAGCCCTGTCGATGAGAATGGGGGCGTGCTCGGTCCTCCTTTTCCTGTAGTCCACAATCATCTCCTTAGTCTTGGTTACGTTGAGCGATAGGTTGCTATTCTGGCACCACCCGGCCAGGTCTCTGACCTCCTCCCTATAGGCTGCCTCGTCGTTGTCGGTGATCAGGCCTACCACTGTTGTGTCGTCTGCAAACTTAATGATGGTGTTGGGGTCATGTCTGGCCATGCAATCATGGGTGAACAGGGAGTACAGGAGGGGACTGAGCACGCACCCCTGTGGAGCTCCAGTGTTGAGGATCAACGTGGCAGATGTGTTGCTACCTACCCTCACCACCTGGGTGGCGGTCCATCAGAAAGTCCAGGATCCAGTTGCAGAGGGAGGTGTTTAGTCCCAGGATCCTTAGTTTAGTGATAAGCTTTTAGGGTACTATGGTGTTGAACGCTGAGCTGTAGTCAATGAATAGCATTCTCACATAAGTGTTCTATTTGTCCAGGTGGGAAAGGGCAGTGTGGAGTGCAATAGAAATTGCATCATCTGTGGATTTGTTTGAGCGGTATGTAAATTGGAGTGGGTCTAGGGTTTCTGGGATAATGGTGTTGATGTGAGCCATTACCAACCTTTCAAAGCACTTCATGGCTACGGACGTGAGTGCTACAGGTCTGTAGTCATTTAGGCAGGTTGCCTTAGTGTTCTTGGGCACAGGGACTATGGTGGTCTACTTGAAACATGTTGGTATTACAAACTCAATCAGGGACATGTTGAAAATGTCAGTGAAGACACCTGCCAGATGGTCAGCACATGCTCGGAGCACACGTCCTGGTAAACCGTCTGGCCCCGCAGCTTTGTGTATGTTGACCTGTTTAAAAATCTTACTAACGTCGGCTACGGAGAGCGTGATCACACAATCGTCCAGAACAGCTGATGCTCTCATGCATGCCTCAGTGTTGCTTGCCTCGAAGCGAGCATAGAAGTGATTTAGCTCGTCTGGTAGGCTCGTGTCACTGGGCAGCTCGCGGCTGTGCTTCCCTTTGGAGTCTGTAATAGTTTGCAAGCCCTGCCACATAAGACGAGCGTCGGAGACGGTGTAGTATGATTCAATCTTAGCCCTGTATTGACGCTTTGCCTGTTTGATGGTTCGTCGCAGGGCATAGCAGGATTTCTTGTAAGCTTCTGGGTTAGAGTCCCGCAAATTGACAGCAGCAGCTCTACCCTTTAGCTCAGTGCGAATGTTGCCTGTAATCCATGGCTTCTGGTTGGGGTATGTACGTAAAGTCACTGTGGGGACGTCGTCCTCGATGCACTTATTGATAAAGCCAGTGACTGATGTGGTGTACTCCTCAATGCCATCGGAAGAATCCCGGAACATATTCCAGTCTGTGCTAGCAAAACAGTCCTGTAGTTCAGCATCTGCTTCATCTGACCACTTTTTTATAGACTGAGACACTGGTGCTTCCAGCTTTAATTTTTGCTTGTAAACAGGAGTCAGGAGAATGGAGTTGTGGTCGGATTTATCAAATGGAGGGCGAGGGAGAACTTTGTACGCATCTCTGTGTGTGGAGTACAGGCGATCTAGAATTGTTTTCCCTCTGGTTGCACATTTAACATGTTGATAGAAATTTGGTAGAACTGATTTAAGTTTCCCTGCATTAAAGTCTCCGGCCACAAGGAGCGCCGCCTCTGGGTAAGTAATTTCCTGTTTGCTTATTTCCTTATAGTGCCAGCATCTGTCTGTGGTGGTAAATAAACAGCCACGAAAAGTATGGCTGAAAACTCTCTAGGCAAGTAGTGTGGCCTGCAATTTATCACAATATATTATACTTCAGGAGAGCAAAATCTAGAGAGTTCCTTAGATTTCGTGCACCAGCTGTTGTTTAACCTAATTATCCTAACCTGTTACTTTAAATATCCTAACCTGCTGCCTAAGTTCTCCTTACCTGCTATAAAAAGTAAATTCTGTTCATAGCTGTATACCATCTAGTCCTCACCGATATACAGGCGGTCAGGGTTTCTGACTACGCCTCATGGTTGTCTGATGGTCTGACTGTACCAGCTGCTTATTTGGGACACTTAACATGAGGTATATGCTTTTCTTTTCTGCATTCGTAAAACAATACTCCGCTCCAGCTATTACCAGGAGGCTGTCCTCCTCAATTAAGATGCCACCAAAGTCCTGTGCTAACCTTCTATGACATTTAATGTATGAACTGTCAGTGTTAATTTGACAGGGACTTGGCCAAAGGGACAAAATGTTATAGAATGTGGGTGCTATACTGATCACATTTTTCCAAACTATAGGCTGCTGTTTTCCTCTATCTTGGTACAGTTACATGGTAGGTGAACAGAGAAGATTTCAGAAAACCACTTGAGTGTCTCAATATGGACCCTTTCTCCGTGGCTTGTGTTGGGCAGGCCAACCTCCAGTCTACCCATATGTTATTTACAGATAATTGTATGAGTAGGGTACAGAGATGAGGTAGTCATTCAAAAATCATGTTAAACACTATTACTGCACACAAAGCGCATCTTATTATGTGACTTGTTAAGCACATTTTTACTTCTTAACTTATTTAGGCTTGCCATAACAAAGGGGTTGAATACTTATTGACTCAAGACATTATAGCTTTTAATTTTTAATTAATTTGTACAAATGTCTAAAAACATAATTCCACTTTGACATTATGGGATGTTGTGTATGTAAAAAAAAATATTAATTGAATACATTTTAAAATTCAGGCTGTAACACAACAAAATGCGTAGGCCAGTGACGAAAAAAATCTAAATTTAATCAATTTTATATCCAGGCTGTAACAAAACAAAATGTGGAAAAAGTCAAGGGGTGTGAATACTCTCTGAAGGTACATTATGTTTTACCATATATGTATTCAACAATAAACAGCCTTTGGTTCAGGTCTAAGGACTGGATTCAATTCGTGTCACTGAAGTATCGTGGAGATCTGTGTTAAAATATAAAGGTAATTTACGGTTGAGCCGACACGTGCATTGTTTACCGTGAATGCAGTCTCTATAAAAGTAATCTTCAGGTCTACGGATTGAAAAGCGCCCTATGAAGGAGACAAGATATACCTCCACTGTGGCCTGAAAATCAAGGAGCCACTGGGGGAGGGAGAAATGGAGAAACACAGACAATAGAAACAGTGAGCACATCGATCCAGCAGTGCTGTGCACCAACTTTACTGTAGCTAATAACTTATCTAAGGGGGGCAATCAAGTTGTATGTGCTCGTAACTATTTCACCCCCTCTAAATGTTAACAACTGAACACTCACACTGTATGGCCTGTCTCTTTGTTGCTGTGCTTTAGTGGTGGGGAAAGCCCATCTCCATGGATTTGCAGTGTAATAACAATCCAAGCCTCCGGCAGATCTCGTAAACCGAGTCTCTCTGTGTCCCAAAAGGAACTCTATTCCCTATATAGGTCACTAATTTTGACCAGGGCCCTATGTGCACCTCAAATCAAATCAAATCAAATGTTATTTGTCACATACACATGGTAAGCAGATGTTAATGCTAGTGTAGCAAAATGCGTGTGCTTCTAGTTCCGACCATGCAGTAATAACCAACAAGTAATCTAACCTAACAATTCCACAACAACTGCCTTATACATACAAGTGTAAAGGAATAAATAAGAATATGTACATAAAAATATATGAATGAGTGATGGCCGAACGACATGGGCAAGATGCAGTAGATGGTATAGAGTACAGTATATACATATGAGATGAGTAATGTAGGGTATGAAAACATTATATAAAGTGGCTAGTGATACATTTAATTACATCAAGATGGCAAGATGCAGTAGATGGTGTAGCGTACAGTATATACATATGAGATGAGTAATGTTGGGTATGTAAACATTATATAAAGTGGCATTGTTTAAAGTGGCTAGTGATACATTTATTACATACATTTTTCCATTATTAAAGTGGCTAGAGATGAGTCAGTATGTTGGCAGCAGCCACTCAATGTTAGTGATGGCTGTTAAACAGTCTGATGGCCTTGAGATAGAAGCTGTTTTTCAGTCTCACGGTGCCCGCTTTGATGCACCTGTACTGACCTCGCCTTCTGGATGATAGCGGGGTGAACAGGCAGTGGCTCGGGGGGTTGTTGTCCTTGATGATCTTTTTGGCCTTCCTGTGACATCGGGTGGTGTAGGTGTTCTGGAGGGCAGGTAGTTTGCCCCCGGTGATGCGTTGTACAGACCTTACTACCCTCTGGAGAGCCTTACGGTGATGGGCGGAGCAGCTGCCGTACCAGGCGGTGATACAGCCCGACAGGATGCTCTCGATTGTGCATCTGTAAAAGTTTGTGAGTGTTTTTGGTGACAAGCCGAGTTTCTTCAGCCTCCTGAGGTCGAAGAGGCGCTGCTGCGCCTTCTTCACAACGCTGTCTGTGTGGGTGGACCATTTCAGTTTGTCCGTGATGTGTACACCAAGGAACTTAAAACTTTCCACCCTCTCCACTACTGTCCCGTCGATGTGGATAGGGGGCTGCTCCCTCTGCTGTTTCCTGAAGTCCACGATCATCTCCTTTATTTAGTTGACATTGAGTGTGAGTTTATTTTCCTGACACCACACTCCGAGGGCCCTCACCTCCTCCCTGTAGGCCGTCTCGTCGTTGTTGGTAATCAAGCCTACCACTGTAGTGTCGTCTGCAAACTTGATGATTGAATTGGAGGCGTGCATGGCCACGCAGTCGTGGGTGAACAGGGAGTATAGGAGAGTGCTGAGAACGCACCCTTGTGGGGACCCAGTGTTGAGGATCAGCGGGGTGGAGATGTTGTTACCTACCCTCACCATCTGGGGGCGGCCCGTCAGGGCCCTGGTCAAAAGTAGTGCACTAAAATAGGGAATAGGGTGCCATTTGGGCACAGCATCTGTTGTGGAGCTTATGTGATGTCATCATCAGTCAACCCCTGCTCAAAAGCTGGATATCAGTGAGTGAAATACCCATCATTTCCATTCATTGTCTATAACGAGGCACCTATCCTTTTTACGGCGTGAATGTGCCAGAGTTAAGAACTCCATCATTACAGGGGTTGACAAACAAGGCCCCGGGGGCTTTGTAAAAGATCACATCACAGCTCTAAACTGAACCAGGGCTTGCCAGCTACTGCTGCAGGGTGGTGGCATCATGTTTTCACCCAGTGACACAGGGTCTGTATCACAAATGGCACTCTATTCCTCATATAGTGCACTACTTTTGACCAGAGCCCTATGAGCCTTCGTAGCACTACTATGAAATAGGGTGTCATTTGGGACGCAACAAGGGCCTGTTAAGTTGTATTTTATTTAGGTAGGGAGGTGTGGCCTGTAATTAAGGGGTTAACATAAACACAAAGGCAGTTTGGAGAGGAGGACAGGGGGACATGTGAATGGGCTTATCTGTTTATGTGAGTGAGTGAGTGAGTGAGAGAGTGTGTGTGTGTGTGTGTGTGTGTGTGTGTGTGTGTGTGTGTGTGTGTGTGTGTGTGTGTGTGTGTGTGTGTGTGTGTGTGTGTGTGTGTGTGTGTGTGTGTGTGTGTGTGTGTGTGTGTGTGTGTGTGTGTGTGTGCTCTTGTGTGTGCGTGTATGGGGTCCAATGCGGGCAGGGAGAGAGGGGCCTGCAGAATGACGCTAAACAGCCCATAATAATGACGGCAATTACGGCAATGGGCTTAAACAAACGGGAGCCCTGTGAAATCTCATCATACTCTGATCAGAGTGGCCCTAATGAGATAAAGATGACAATTAATCCACCGTTAATTGCTGTTGCTCGTTTTCAGAAACCACTCAAATATTATGCAGCACATGCAAATGAATGACTAGGGCCTGCTGCTGTGTAGTTAACAGAATACTTCAGGGCTTTGGTTTGTTAAGTACAATGTGAGGTGTTGGAGTCGTTTTAATGGAGAGGACAGTGATGATGGTGGTGATGATGATGCTGCCATCAATATTAGTTGTACTGTACCATCATCTGTGTCAGTATCTCTAACACTGATATAACATTCCCCCTATAAGACATCAGATCTGAGTGAGTGCTTCCTAGAGTCCCAGAGAGCCTGATGTTTGCGTTAATATAATGGAGATCCCTTTGATTGGCACTGAGTTAGGTACATCTGTTTTTAGTCTTTCTTGTACCTTACTTGCGGAATAATCTCCAATATTTTCTAAAATCCAACGATTTAATGCGTCTAGGGCAATTCAGATGTCTATTGAGGACATTTTTACTGAATAATGTGTTAGTTTTCTATGATTTTTTGGTAACTTTGTTTTGCTTTTCGTATGTATTGATATTTTTTTGTAATTACAGTGCTCATCTGTAAAATAAACATTGATCTCTGCATGACTCCCTGTCAAAATAAAGGTTAAATAAAATACATGTTATGTGACTGATGCTGCCTGTATAATGATTCAGGATGCTATCACCACTACCTTGCTAACCACTGCAGTCTCAGCCACACACTCTGTAACTAAGCATGAACTCCGAAGTGCTGATATGACTCTGGTTATGACACCATTACATCCATTACTACAGATTGGATACAGATTTATCCCACACAGGTCCACAATCACCAAAGTCATAAATAAAATACATTAGCTCCAATTAGAGAAGTCCAATACTGTAACACTCTCATCAGGCTGGGATACTCAGATTCCACCCCTCCATCCCTCCATCCCTCCATCCCTCCATCCCTACATCCCTCCATCCCTCCACCCCTCCATCCCCTCCATCCCTCAATCCCCTCCACCCCTCCACCCCTCCATCCCCTCCACCCTTCCACCCCTCTATCCCCTCCATCCCCTCCATCCCTCCATCCATCTTTCCCCTCATCCCTCCATCCCTCCATCCCTCCACTTCTCCATACCCTCCACCCTTCCACCCCTCTATCCCCTCCATCCCCTCCATCCCTCCATCCATCTTTCCCCTCCACCCCTCCATCCCTCCATCCCTCCATCCCCTCAACCCCTCCATCCCCTCCACCCCTCCATCCCCTCCATCCCTCCATCCCCTCCACCCCTCCATCCCCTCCATCCCCTCCATCCCCTCCATCCCTCCATCCCTCCACCCCTCCATCCCCTCCACCCCTCCATCCCCTCCATCCCCTCCATCCCCTCCATCCCTCCATCCCCTCCACCCCTCCATCCCCTCCACCCCTCCATCCCCTCCATCCCTCCATCCCCTCCACCCCTCCATCCCCTCCATCCCCTCCACCCCTCCATCCCCTCCACCCCTCCACCCCTCCATCCCCTCCACCCCTCCATCCCCTCCATCCCCTCCATCCCTCCACCCCTCCATCCCCTCCACCCCTCCATCCCCTCCATCCCCTCCATCCCCTCCATCCCCTCCATCCCCTCCATTCCTCCCACCCATCCATCCCTCCACCCCTCCATCCCCTCCACCCCTCCATCCCTCCATCCCCTCCATCCCCTCCACCCCTCTATCCCCTCCATCCCCTCCATCCCCTCCATCCCCTCCATCCCCTCCATCCCTCCACCCCTCCACCCCTCCATCCCCTCCATCCCCTCCATCCCTCCATCCCTCCATCCCCTCCATCCCCTCCATCCCTCCATCCCTCCATCCCCTCCATCCCCTCCATCCCCTCCACCCCTCCATCCCCTCCACCCCTCCATCCCTCCATCCCCTCCATCCCCTCCACCCCTCCATCCCCTCCACCCCTCCATCCCTCCATCCCCTCCATCCCTCCATCCCCTCCATCCCTTCAACCCTCCACCCCTCCATCCCCTCCATCCCTCCATCCCCTCCATCCCTCCACCCCTCCATCCCTCCACCCCTCCATCCCCTCCATCCCTCCATCCCCTCCATCCCCTCCATCCCTCCACCCCTCCATCCCCTCCACCCCTCCATCCCTCCATCCCCTCCATCCCCTCCACCCCTCCATCCCTCCATCCCCTCCATCCCTCCATCCCTCCATCCCCTCCATCCCTCCATCCCTCCATCCCCTCCATCCCCTCCACCCCTCCATCCCTCCACCCCTCCATCCCTCCACCCCTCCATCCCCTCCATCCCTCCACCCCTCCATCCCCTCCACCCCTCCATCCCTCCATCCCTCCACCCCTCCATCCCTCCATCCCTCCATCCCCTCCATCCCCTCCACCCCTCCATCCCTCCACCCCTCCACCCCTCCATCCCCTCCATCCCTCCACCCCTCCATCCCCTCCACCCCTCCATCCCCTCCATCCCTCCATCCCCTCCACCCCTCCATCCCTCCACCCCTCCATCCCTCCACCCCTCCATCCCCTCCATCCCTCCACCCCTCCATCCCCTCCACCCCTCCATCCCTCCATCCCCTCCATCCCCTCCACCCCTCCATCCCTCCATCCCCTCCATCCCTCCATCCCTCCATCCCCTCCATCCCCTCCACCCCTCCATCCCTCCATCCCCTCCATCCCTCCATCCCCTCCATCCCTCCACCCCTCCATCCCTCCACCCCTCCATCCCCTCCATCCCTCCATCCCCTCCATCCCTCCACCCCTCCATCCCTCCACCCCTCCATCCCCTCCATCCCCTCCATCCCCTCCATCCCTCCACCCCTCCATCCCCTCCACCCCTCCATCCCTCCATCCCCTCCATCCCCTCCACCCCTCCATCCCTCCATCCCCTCCATCCCTCCATCCCTCCATCCCCTCCACCCCTCCATCCCTCCACCCCTCCATCCCTCCACCCCTCCATCCCCTCCATCCCTCCATCCCCCTCCATCCCTCCATCCCTCCATCCCCTCCATCCCCTCCATCCCTCCATCCCCTCCATCCCTCCATCCCTCCATCCCTCCATCCCCTCCATCCCCTCCACCCCTCCATCCCTCCACCCCTCCATCCCTCCACCCCTCCATCCCCTCCATCCCTCCACCCCTCCATCCCCTCCATCCCCTCCATCCCTCCATCCCCTCCATCCCCTCCACCCCTCCATCCCCTCCATCCCTCCATCCCCTCCATCCCTCCATCCCCTCCATCCCTCCATCCCCTCCATCCCTCCATCCCCTCCATCCCCTCCATCCCCTCCATCCCTCCATCCCCTCCATCCCCTCCACCCCTCCATCCCCTCCATCCCCTCCATCCCTCCATCCCCTCCATCCCCTCCACCCCTCCATCCCCTCCACCCCTCTATCCCCTCCACCCCTCCATCCCTCCACCCCTCCATCCCCTCCATCCCCTCCATCCCTCCATCCCCTCCATCCCCTCCATCCCCTCCATCCCTCCATCCCCTCCATCCCCTCCATCCCCTCCATCCCTCCATCCCCTCCATCCCCTCCATCCCCTCCATCCCTCAATCCCCTCCATCCCCTCCACCCCTCCATCCCCTCCACC
Organism: Salvelinus fontinalis; assembly: GCF_029448725.1. NCBI lineage: Eukaryota > Metazoa > Chordata > Actinopteri > Salmoniformes > Salmonidae > Salvelinus > Salvelinus fontinalis. The sequence goes on along the minus strand of NC_074678.1, from coordinate 18,491,079 downwards.
CCTCTATCCCCTCCATCCCCTCCATCCCCTCCATCCCTCCATCCCTCCATCCCCTCCATCCCCTCCATCCCCTCCACCCCTCCATCCCCTCCATCCCTCCATCCCCTCCATCCCTCCATCCCCTCCATCCCTCCATCCCCTCCATCCCCTCCACCCCTCCATCCCCTCCACCCCTCTATCCCCTCCATCCCCTCCATCCCTCCATCCATCTTTCCCCTCCACCCCTCCATCCCTCCATCCCTCCATCCCCTCCACCCCTCCATCCCCTCCACCCCTCCATCCCTCCATCCCTCCATCCCCTCCACCCCTCCATCCCCTCCACCCTTCCACCCCTCAATCCCTCCACCCCTCCATCCCTCCATCCCTCCACCTCTCCATCCCCTCCATCCCTCCATCCCTCCATCCCTCCATCCCTCCATCCCTCCACCCCTCCATCCCCTCCACCCCTCCATCCCCTCCATCCCTCCACCCCTCCACCCTCCATACCTCCATCCCCTCCATCCATCTATCCCATCCATCCCTCCACCCCTCCATCCCTCCATCCCTCCACCCCTCCATCCCCTCCACCCCTCCACCATTCCACCCCTCCACCCTCCATCCCTCCATCCCCTCCATCCATCTATCCCCTCCACCCTTCCACCACTCCATCCCCTCCACCCCTCCATCCCCTCCACCCCTCCACCATTCCACCCCTCCACCCTCCATCCCTCCATCCCCTCCATCCATCTATCCCCTCCACCCTTCCACCACTCCATCCCCTCCATCCATCTATCCCCTCCACCCTTCCACCCTTCCACATTTCCATCCCTCTATCCCCTCCATCCATCCCCTCCATCCATCCCCTCCATCCGTCTTTCCTCTCCACCCTTCCACCCCCCCACCCTTCCATCCTTCTATCCCCTCCATTCCCTCCATCCATCTATCCCCCCCACCCTTCCACCCCTCCACCCTTCCGTCCCTCTATCCCCTCCATCCCCTCCATCCCTCCATCCCCTCCATCCATCTATCCCCCCCACCCTTCCATCCTTCTATCCCCTCCATTTTCTCCATCCATCTACCCCCCCACCCTTCCACCCTTCCACCCTTCCACCCTTCTATCCCCTCCCCCCTCCACACAGCCACCCCTCTACCCCTCCATTCCTCTATCCCCTCCACCCCTCCACACATCCACCCCTCTACCCCTCCATTCCTCTATCCCCTCCACCCCTCCACACATCCACCCCTCTACCCCTCCATTCCTCTACCCCTCCATTCCTCTATCCCCTCCACCCCTCCACACATCCACCCCTCTACCCCTCCAGTCCTCTACCCCTCCATTCCTCTATCCCCTCCACACATCCACCCCTCTACCCCTCCATTCCTCTATCGCCTCCACCCCTCCACACATCCACCCCTCTACCCCTCCATTCCTCTATCCCCTCCACCCCTCCACATATCCACCCCTCTACCTCTCCATTCCTCTACCCCTCCATTCCTCTATCCCCTCCACCCCTCCACACATCAACCCCTCTACCCCTCCATTCCTCTATCCCCTCCCCCCTCCACACATCCACCCCTCTAACCCTCCATTCCTCTATCCCCTCCACCCCTCCACACAGCCACCCCTCTACCCCTCCATTCCTCTACCCCTCCATTCCTCTATCCCCTCCACACATCCACCCCTCTACCCCTCCATTCCTCTATCCCCTCCCCCCTCCACACAGCCACCCCTCTACCCCTCCATTCCTCTATCCCCTCCACCCCTCCACACATCCACCCCTCTACCCCTCCATTCCTCTATCCCCTCCACCCCTCCACACATCCACCCCTCTACCCCTCCATTCCTCTACCCCTCCATTCCTCTATCCCCTCCACCCCTCCACACATCCACCCCTCTACCCCTCCAGTCCTCTACCCCTCCATTCCTCTATCCCCTCCACACATCCACCCCTCTACCCCTCCATTCCTCTATCCCCTCCACCCCTCCACACATCCACCCCTCTACCCCTCCATTCCTCTACCCCTCCATTCCTCTATCCCCTCCACACATCCACCCTCTACCCCTCCATTCCTCTATCGCCTCCACCCCTCCACACATCCACCCCTCTACCCCTCCATTCCTCTATCCCCTCCACCCCTCCACATATCCACCCCTCTACCTCTCCATTCCTCTACCCCTCCATTCCTCTATCCCCTCCACCCCTCCACACATCAACCCCTCTACCCCTCCATTCCTCTATCCCCTCCCCCCTCCACACATCCACCCCTCTAACCCTCCATTCCTCTATCCCCTCCACCCCTCCACACAGCCACCCCTCTACCCCTCCATTCCTCTACCCCTCCATTCCTCTATCCCCTCCACACATCCACCCCTCTACCCCTCCATTCCTCTATCCCCTCCCCCCTCCACACAGCCACCCCTCTACCCCTCCATTCCTCTATCCCCTCCACCCCTCCACACATCCACCCCTCTACCCCTCCATTCCTCTACCCCCTCCACCCCTCCACACATCCACCCCTCTACCCCTCCATTCCTCTATCCCCTCCACCCCTCCACATATCCACCCCTCTACCTCTCCATTCCTCTACCCCTCCATTCCTCTACCCCCTCCACCCCTCCACACATCCACCCCTCCACCCCTCCATTCCTCTATCCCCTCCACCCCTCCACACATCCACCCCTCTACCCCTCCATTCCTCTATCCCCTCCACCCCTCCACACATCCACCCATCTACCCCTCCATTCCTCTACCCCCTCCACCCCTCCACACATCCACCCCTCTACCCCTCCATTCCTCTATCCCCTCCACCCCTCTATCCCCTCCATTCCATTCCTCCTCCATTACAGGGGCCAATTTTCATTCCCTCTGTTTAGGTCTGAGTTTCCCTGTGTTCTGACAGGGTCCTTTTAATCATCCTCACGTGTAATTTTGCCCTACTTACCCAAATGGCTCTGGTCTGCCTTTATTTGCCTAAGTGCATTAAGTTCCAGTGGTGTCGCGTACTATCGGTCAGTCAGTGTGAGGAAACATTGACTTCGGAATTCCTGTTTCTAGATAAACCTCCATGACATGATAAAATCTCATGCTGGGACAGCATGGCTGTCTTCATGGTATGCTAATATTCAGGGATGATTAGCAAGTAATCACCAAAAACACATAAATCACTAAATAGGACCATTGATGGTAAAACGTCAAGTGGTGTAAAAGCATTTAAGAAGGAGTCGTCACTGGACACACACACACACACACACACACACACACACACACACACACACACACACACACACACACACACACACACACACACACACACACACACACACACACACACACACACACACACACACACACACACACACACACACACACACACACACACACACACACACGCTAGTAGATTGTAGAACTCTATAAAGGTCTGGGACACTGTAAAGTCCATGGAGAATAAGAGCACCTCCTCCCAACTGCCCACTGCACTGAGGCTAGGAAACACTGTCACTACCGATAATCTACTACAATCGAGATTTTCAATAAGCATTTTTCTACGGCTGACAATGCTTTCCACCTGGCTACCCCTACCCCGGTCAACAGCCCTGCGCTCCCCACAGCAACTTGCCCAAGCCTCCCCCATCTCTCCTTTACCCAAATACATATAGCTGATGTTCTGAAAGAGCTGCAAAATCTGGACCCCTACAAATCAGCTGGGCTAAACAATCTGAACCCTCTCTTTCTAAAATTATCCGCTGCAATTGTTGCAACCCCTATTACTAGCCTGTTCAACCTCTCTTTCGTATCGTCTGAGATCCCCAAAGATTGGAAAGCTGCCGCGGTCATCCCCCTCTTCAAAGGGGGAGACACTCTAGACCCAAACTATTACAGACCTATATCTATCCTACCCTGCCTTTCCAAGATCTTCGAAAGCCAAGTTAACAAACAGATCACCGACCATTTTGGATCCCACCTTACCTTCTCTGCTATGCAATCTGGTTTCAGAGCTGGTCATGGGTGCACCTCAGCCACGCTCAAGGTCCTAAACGATATCATAACCGCCATCGATAAAAGACAATACTGTGCAGTATTATCGACCTGGCCAAGGCTTTCGACTCTGTCAATCACCGCATTCTTATCGGCAGACTCAACAGCCTTGGTTTCTCAAATGACTGCCTCGCCTGGTTCACCAACTACTTCTCAGACAGTTCAGTGTGTCAAATCAGAGGGCCTGTTGTTCGGAACTCTGGCAGTCTCTATGGAAGTGCCACAGGGTTAAATTCTCTGGCCGACTCTTTTCTCTGTATATATCAGTGATGTCGCTCTTGCTGCTGGTGATTCTCTGATCCACCTCTATGCAGAGGACACCTTTCTGTATACTTCCAGCCCTTCTTTGGACACTGTGTTAACTAACCTCCAGACGAGCTTCAATGCCATACAACTCTCCTTCCATGGCCTCCAACTGCTCTTAAATGCAAGTTAAACTAAATGAATGCTCTTCAACCGATCGCTGCCCGCACCTGCCCGCACCTGCCCGCCTGTCTAGCATCACTACTCTGGACGGTTCTGACTTAGAATATGTGGACAACTACAAATATCTAGGTGTCTGGTTAGACTGTAAACTCTCCTTCCAGACTCACATTAAGCATCTCCAATCCAAAATTATGCTTCCTATTTGGCATCAAAGAATCCTTCACTCATGCTGTCAAACATACCCTCGTAAAACTGACTATCCTACCGATCCTCGACTTCGGCGATGTCATTTACAAATAGCCTCTAACACTCTACTCAGCAGATTGAATGCAGTCTATCACAGTGCCATCCGTTTTGTCCCTAAAGCCCCATTTACTACCCACCACTGCGACCTGTATGCTCTCGTTGGCTGGCCCTCGCTTCATATTCGTCGCCAAACCTACTGGCTCCATGTCATCTATAAGTATTTTCTAGGTAAAGCCCCGCATTATCTCAGCTCACTGGTCACCATAGCAGCACCCACCCGTAGCTCGCGCTCCAGCAGGTATATTTCACTGGTCACCCCCAAAGCCAACTCCCCCTTTGGCTGCCTTTCCTTACAGTTCTCTGCTGCCAGAGCTGGAGACTCATATCTCCCTCACTAACTTTAAGCATCAGCTGTCAGAGCAGCTTACAGATCATTGCACCTGTACATAGCCCATCTGTAAATAGCCCACCCAACTACCTCATCCCCATATTGTTTTTTTTCTTCTCCTTTGCAACCCAGTATCTCTACTTGCATATTCATCTTCTGCACATCTATCACTCCAGTGTTTAATTGCTAAATTGTAATTACTATGGCCTATTTATTTCCTTACCTCCCTAATCTTACTACATTTGCACACACTGTATATAGACTTTCTATAGTGTTATTGACTGTATGTTTGTTTATTCCATGTGTAAGTCTGTGTTGTTTGTGTCGCACTGTTTTGCTTTATTTTGTCTGGTTCGCAGTTGTAAATGAGAACTTGTTCTCAACTGGCCTACCTGGCTAAATAAAGGTGAAATATTTTCAGGTTTAGAAGGACATTACGTGTGTGTGTGTGGGGGGGGACATTTCCCAGGCCCACTCAGCATCAGAAGCGCATCACTTAACCCCAATGATCTCAACTCGCCTCTGTTCCCTCTCTGCTCCCTCCGCATGAGAAGCCAAAAGCCTCTTCCAGTTAGTCCCTGCCCGCCTGTCTTCCCTCCATTGATTTTGTGACAATAGAAGGTCTGGTGTCAAATTAAGCAGCAAAACACAGTGAGAAAGTTTCAATTAGGCTTTTGTGGCTGAAATTAAAGGCCACAGTGGATTCATACCTCTCTCTCTTTTCTGAATATGTGCCCCAAATGGCATCCTATCTTCTATATAGTGGGTCCTGGTCAGAAGTAGTGCACTATATAGGGAATAGGGTGCCATTTGGGGCGGAAGCCTGTGTGTTCAGGCAGGGGCAAGGGTAATGGTCTGGTGGTGGGAGGCTGGAGGAAAAAGGGGGGCTGCAGCTGGAAGTATATCAACCCTGGAGCTGTTTGTATAGAAACCAACCTGCTGTCGTTTTGAACAGCAGCAGGCTCAACAGTTTTCACAGTTCATAGTTAAAGATGCACTCTGGAAGTTTTGTATAACCTTAGCCAGTAGTTTTGAAAGTGGTGCCAGAGCGGAATAGGCGATTTAGAGACGATTTACTCTGCCCAAAATCTGTCCTTGGGAGATAAGCCCTTTTTGTACGCATGTCTATGAGAGAGTATTGAATTACGTGAGGCTTATTTGATCAAATATAAGTTTCGTAAAGATTGATGATTAGGCTGTTACAAATGCACTAATGTAATTCACGTGACATTCTGCCTTTGAGAAAAACTTTGAGAAAAACAACTTAGTTGTTTGTGCCTGTTGTTCACATGCGTATCTTCCTTCTTACTGGCAGAATGGTCCCTTTTGATCTCGCCTGGCTTTAATCATTGAGGACATGTATTTCCATTGTTAGAGCGGTCACTCGGCTATCTTGTCAATATAATAGATCATCTTTGGTGGTGCTCACAAGACAAAAGTGACCCCTATTTTTTGTGTACTACGTCATCCATTTTGTATGATATGTTCAATCTGCAAAAAAACGTATACAGTATATATATATTTATTTATTTTTCAATTCATATGATATGTGCAGGTGGAATCATCGTGCTAACTGACATAAGACAATGTATGAAATGAGAAGTGCGGTATGGTGTTACTCCAGTGATTTCATTACTTTAAGTCCTTCACCTTTTTACCCATTTCAAATGACTCTAGCATGGTGCCCTGCCATCAGTCCTAACCTTGAGGTTGTCATTGAGCAATGTCACAAGTGCAGTGTATTTCTGGAGTCTGACTGCAATGAAAGAAAGTGCTGCAAAAAATGATTACTGTTCCACTTGATCATTCTCAGCTAAATTGGTCTTATAATCATCATCTCAGGTATTTCACATCAGCAGGATACTGTGGAGTAGTTATAATTGAGTTATTTCACTCAAACAAACAAAAACCTGTTCTGTTAAATTACACTCCCTCTGTCAGAGGAAATCTGTAATTCAGTATGCCTAATTAGGAACTGAACGCTTTTAATACACCAAACAAGATTGATGAATAATTTTTAGAATTAATTTAAAATGTGATAGACTCGCCCTTCATCCCCATGATGCTACTGTTCATTAGAGAACATTAGTCCCATAGTCTGTCAGTAAACACTGTCATAACTCTGTCACAACAAACTGTTTAGAGAATAACTACTCTTTCTACGGGTCTCTGTTTGATCCTCACAGAGCAATCAGCCAGTCAGAGGATATTTATAGCTAGCTACCTCAATCTTCACAGCAATTAATATTCCTCTTGCAAATGAAGGAGCTCTGTCTTCTAATTCCGTCAGTATATCCTGAGGCTGTGTGTTGTTGATTAGTGATTGTATTGCTGCTGGTTGGTAAAGCTTCTTTGAGCATGTTACCCCATTCCCTCAATCACATGACTGATCTATCACTCCAAATCATCCCAAATGGCAGACTGTTCAAGTTTAAACTTTTATTAGCTGTATGTGCAGGGTACACATGGTATACGCCATCCAATGAAATGCTTACATGCAGGTTCCTTCTTAACAATGCAACAACAATAATAAATAATAAGAGACAAGAGTACGAACATAAAGTAAAAGGATCAGTAGAATAGAAGAAACATTTTAACTTAAGTATAATAGAGGAAGGCACAATGTATAGTTCAACATGTACATGTGTTTGGGGAAGGAGGGATTGGGGAGCAAATGCTTAGAATTGTGAACTACTGAGCAATCGTAATAATTGTCTGGTAGGAGCAGTGAAGATGTTTGACTAGCATGAAGTTGTGTGTGCCTGTGTTTGGGTGCGGGTGTGAGTATGTTTGAGTGCGTGTGGGTGGGTGTGTGCAGTTGTGTGTGTGCGTGCACGAGTGAGTACGTGAGAGTGAATGTGTGCAAAGGTGAGGAGAATCTGTGTAACGGCTGTCTCTCTCCTCATCCTCGGACGAGGTGAGGAGAGAAGGATCTTCAGACCAAAATGCAGCTTGAGGGAAATAAGCCATCTTTTTATTTATAACGCTGATGGCAAAACAAAACACTTTCAAAAAATACAAAAACAAGAAAACGACGTAGACGAAACCTGAACATAAACTTACATAACTAACACGTAACACTTACGGACAGGAAACATACTACATCGAAACGAAACGAAACGAACAACCGAAACAATCCCGTATGGTGTAAGACATAACACAGACACAGGAGACAATCACCCACAAACAAACAGTGAGAACGCCCTACCTAAATATGACTCTTAATTAGAGGAAAACGCAAACCACCTGCCTCTAATCAAGAGCCATACCAGGCAACCCAAAACCAACATAGAAACAGATAACATAGACTGCCCACCCAAAACTAACGCCCTGACCAATTACACATACAAAAACAACATAAAACTGGTCAGGACCGTTACATAACCCCCCCCTCAAGGTGCGAACTCCGGGCGCACCAGCACAAAGTCCAGGGGAGGGTCTGGGTGGGCAGGTGACCACGGTGGTGGCTCCGGCTCTGGACGCTGTCCCCACACCACCATAGTCACTCCCCGTTTTTGTCTTCCCCTCCCAATGCCCACCCTAAAACTCACATCCCCTAAATAAACATCCAGCACCAGGAGAAGGGGCAGCACCGGGACAAAGGGCAGCACCGGGACAAGGGGCAGCACCGGAACAAGGGGCAGCACCGGGACAAGGGACAGCACCGGGACAATGGGCAGTACCGGGACAAGGGGCAGCACCGGGACAAGGGGCAGCACCAGGATAAGGGGCAGCACCGGGATAAGGGGCAGCACCGGGACAAGGGGCAGCACCGGGACAAGGGACAGCACCGGGACAAGGGGCAGCACCGGGACAAGGGGCAACACCGGGACAAGGGGCAGGTCCCGGCTGATAAACTCTGGCAGATCCTGGCTGAGGGACTCTGGCAGGTCTATGCAGGCTGACGGTTCTCGACGCTCATGGCAGGCTGACGGCTCTCGACGCTCATGGCAGGCTGACGGCTCTCGACGCTCATGGCAGGCTGACGGCTCTCGACGCTCATGGCGCTCTGACGGCTCTGGCTGCTCATGGCTCTCTGACGGCTCTGGCTGCTCATGGCTCTCTGACGGCTCTGGCTGCTCATGGCTCTCTGACGGCTCTGGCTGCTCATGGCTCTCTGACGGCTCTGGCTGCTCATGGCTCTCTGACGGCTCTGGCTGCTCATGGCTCTCTGACGGCTCTGGCAGATCCTGTCTGGTTGGCGGCTCTGGCAGATCCTGTCTGGTTGGCGGCTCTGGCAGATCCTGTCTGGTTGGCGGCTCTGGCAGATCCTGTCTGGCGGGCGGCTCTGGCAGATCCTGTCTGGCGGGCGGCTCTAGCGGCTCCTGTCTGGCAGACGGCTCTAGCGGCTCCTGTCTGGCGGATGGCTCTGTAGGCTCATGGCAGACGGGCGGCTTTGCAGGCTCATGGCAGACGGGCGGCTTTGCAGGCTCCTGGCAGACGGATGACTCAGACGGCGCTGGGGAGACGGATGGCTCAGATGGCGCTGGGGGGACGGATGGCTCAGATGGCGCTGGGGAGACGGATGGCTCAGATGGCGCTGGTGAGACGGATGGCTCTGGCCGGATACGGCACACTGTAGACCTGGTGCGTGGTGCCGGAACTGGAGGCACCGTGCTAATGATAAGCACCTTCCTACTAGTGCGGGGAGCAAGGACAGGGCACACTGCATTCTCAAAGCCCACTCTATACCTGATGCGAGGTACCGGCACTGGTGACACCGGGCTGAGGACAAGCACATCAGGATTAGTAGGGGGAGAAGATACAGTGTGTTCAGGGCTCTGGAGACGCACAGGTGGCTTAGTGCGTGGTGCCGGAACTGGAGGCACCGGGCTAGATACACGCACTACAGGGCGAGTGCGTGGAGGAGGAACAGGGCTCAGGATACGCACTGGTAGCCTAGTGCGTAGTGTAGACACTGTAGGTACTAGGCTGGGGCGGGGAGGTGGCGCCGGAAATACCGGACCGTGGAGGCGTACTGGCTCTCTTGAGCATTGAGCCTGCCCAACCTTACCTGGTTGAATGCTCCCGGTTGCCCGACCAGTGCGGGGAGGTGGAATAACCCGCACCGGGCTATGTAGGCGAACCGGGAAAACCATGCGTAAGGCAGGTGCCATGTATGCCGGCCCGAGGAGACGCACTGGAGACCAGACGCGTTGAGCCGGCCTCATGACACCTGGCTCAATACCTAATCTAGCCCTACCAGTGCGGGGAGGTGGAATAACCCGCACTGGGCTATGCACTCGTACAGGAGACACCGTGCGCTCTACTGCGTAACACGGCGCCTGCCCGTACTCCCGCTCTCCACGGTAAGCCTGGGAAGTGGGCGCAGGTCTCCTACCTGCCCTTGGCCCACTACCTCTTAGCCCCCCCCAAGAAATTTTTGGGAATTACTTACGGGCTTTTTGGGCTTCCGTGCCAGACGCGTTCCCTCATAGCTCCGGTTCCTCTCTCCGGTAGCCTCTGCTCTCCTCAGTGCCTCCAGCTGTTCCCATGGGAGGCGATCCCTACCAGCCAGGATCTCCTCCCATGTGTAGACTCCTTTTCCATCCAATAAATCGTCCCATGTCCATTGCTCCTTCTCCTGTCCCTGTCGAGCTTTCCCTTGCCGCTTGGTCTTAGCGTGGTGGGTGATTCTGTAACGGCTGTCTCTCTCCTCATCCTCGGACGAGGTGAGGAGAGAAGGATCTTCAGACCAAAATGCAGCTTGAGGGAAATAAGCCATCTTTTTATTTATAACGCTGATGGCAAAACAAAACACTTTCAAAAAATACAAAAACAAGAAAACGACGTAGACGAAACCTGAACATAAACTTACATAACTAACACGTAACACTTACGGACAGGAAACATACTACATCGAAACGAAACGAAACGAACAGCCGAAACAATCCCGTATGGTGTAAGACATAACACAGACACAGGAGACAATCACCCACAAACAAACAGTGAGAACGCCCTACCTAAATATGACTCTTAATTAGAGGAAAACGCAAACCACCTGCCTCTAATCAAGAGCCATACCAGGCAACCCAAAACCAACATAGAAACAGATAACATAGACTGCCCACCCAAAACTAACGCCCTGACCAATTACACATACAAAAACAACATAAAACTGGTCAGGACCGTTACAATCTGACCATTTTTTTTTTTTTTTTTTTTATTTTATTTATTTCACCTTTATTTAACCAGGTAGGCTAGTTGAGAACAAGTTCTCATTTGCAACTGCGACCTGGCCAAGATAAAGCATAGCAGTGTGAACAGACAACAACACAGAGTTACACATGGAGTAAACAATAGACAAGTCAATAACATGGTAGAAAAAAGAGAATCTATATACAATGTGTGCAAAAGGCATGAGGTAGGCAATAAATCGAATAATTACAATTTAGCAGATTAACACTGGAGTGATAAATCATCAGATGATCATGTGCAAGAAGAGATACTGGTGTGCAAAAGTGCAGAAAAGTAAAATAAATAAAAGCAGTATGGGGGGTGAGGTAGGTAAATTGGGTGGGTAGTTTACAGATGGACTATGTACAGCTGCAGCGATCGGTTAGCTGCTCGGATAGCAGATTTTTAAAGTTGTTGAGGGAGATAAAAGTCTCCAACTTCAGAGATTTTTGCAATTCGTTCCAGTCGCAGGCAGCAGAGAACTGGAAGGAAAGGCGTCCAAATGAGGTTTTGGCTTTAGGGATGATCAGTGAGATACACCTGCTGGAGCGCGTGCTACGGGTGGGTGTAGCCATCGTGACCAGTGAACTGAGATAATGCGGCACTTTGCCTAGCATAGCCTTGTAGATGACCTGGAGCCAGTGGGTCTGACGACGAACATGTAGGGAGGGCCAGCCGACTAGGGCATACAGGTCGCAGTGGTGGGTCGTATAAGGTGCTTTAGTAACAAAACGGATGGCACTGTGATAAACTGCATCCAGTTTGCTGAGTAGAGTATTGGAGGCTATTTTGTAGATGACATCGCCGAAGTCGAGGATCGGTAGGATAGTCAGTTTTACTAGGGTAAGTTTGGCGGCGTGAGTGAAGGAGGCTTTGTTCCGGAATAGAAAGCCGACTCTAGATTTGATTTTGGATTGGAGATGTTTGATATGAGTCTGGAAGGAGAGTTTGCAGTCTAGCCAGACACCTAGGTACTTATAGATGTCCACATATTCTAGGTCAGAACCGTCCAGGGTGGTGATGCTAGTCGGGCGTGCGGGTGCAGGCATCGAACGGTTGAAAAGCATGCATTTGGTTTTACTAGCGTTTAAGAGCAGTTGGAGGCCACGGAAGGAGTGTTGTATGGCATTGAAGCTCGTTTGGAGGTTAGATAGCACAGTGTCCAGGGAAGGGCCGGAAGTATACAGAATGGTGTCGTCTGCGTAGAGGTGGATCAGGGAATCGCCCGCAGCAAGAGCAACATCATTGATGTATACAGAGAAAAGAGTCGGCCCGAGAATTGAACCCTGTGGTACCCCCATAGAGACTGCCAGAGGACCGGACAACATGCCCTCCGATTTGACACACTGAACTCTGTCTGCAAAGTAGTTGGTGAACCAGGCAAGGCAGTCATTAGAAAAACCGAGGCTGTTGAGTCTGCCGATAAGAATATGGTGATTGACAGAGTCGAAAGCCTTGGCCAGGTCGATGAAGACGGCTGCACAGTAATGTCTTTTATCGATGGCGGTTATGATATCGTTTAGTACCTTGAGCGTGGCTGAGGTGCACCCGTGACCGGCTCGGAAACCGGATTGCACAGCGGAGAAGGTACGGTGGGATTCGAGATGGTCAGTGATCTGTTTGTTGACTTGGCTTTCGAAGACCTTAGCTAGGCAGGGCAGGATGGATATAGGTCTGTAACAGTTTGGGTCCAGGGTGTCTCCCCCTTTGAAGAGGGGGATGACAGCGGCAGCTTTCCAATCCTTGGGGATCTCAGATGATACGAAGGAGAGGTTGAACAGGCTGGTAATAGGGGGTGCAACAATGGCAGCGGACAGTTTCAGAAATAGGGGGCCCAGATTGTCAAGCCCAGCTGATTTGTATGGGTCCAGGTTTTCCAGCTCTTTCAGAACATCTGCTATCTGGATATGGGTAAAGGAGAAGCTGGGGAGGCTTGGGCGAGTAGCAGCGGGGGGGGCGGGGCTGTTGGCCAAGGTTGGAGTCGCCAGGTGGAAGGCATGGCCAGCCATTGAGAAATGTTTGTTGAAGTTTTCGATTATCACGGACTTATCAGTGGTGACCGTGTTATCTAGCCTCAGTGCAGTGGGCAGCTGGGAGGAGGTGCTCTTGTTTTCCATGGACTTTACAGTATCCCAGAACTTTTTGGAGTTAGAGCTACAGGATGCAAATTTCTGCTTGAAAAAGCTGGCCTTTGCTTTCCTGACTGACTGCGTGTAGTGGTTCCTGACTTCCCTGAACAGTTGCATATCACGGGGGCTCTTCGATGCTATTGCAGTTCGCCACAGGATGTTTTTGTGCTGGTCGAGGGCAGTCAGGTCTGGAGTGAACCAAGGGCTATATCTGTTCTTGGTTCTGCATTTTTTGAACGGAGCATGCTTGTCTAATATGGTGAGGAAGTAACTTTTAAAGAATGACCAGGCATCCTCAACTGACGGGATGAGGTCAATATCCTTCCAGGGTACCCGGGCCAGGTCGATTAGAAAGGCCTGCTCGCAGAAGTGTTTCAGGGAGCGTTTGACAGTGATGAGGGGTGGTCGTTTGACCGTGGACCCGTGGCGGATACAGGCAATGAGGCAGTGATCGCTGAGATCTTGATTGAAGACAGCAGAGGTGTATTTGGAGGGCAAGTTGGTCAGGATAATGTCTATTAGGGTGCCCATGTTTACGGATTTAGGGTTGTACCTGGTGGGTTCCTTGATGATTTGTGTGAGATTGAGGGCATCAAGCTTAGATTGTAGGACTGCCGGGGTGTTAAGCATATCCCAGTTTAGGTCACCTAACAGAACAAACTCTGAAGCTAGATGGGGAGCGATCAATTCACAGATGGTGTCCAGGGCACAGCTGGGAGCTGAGGGGGGTCGGTAGCAGGGGGCAACAGTGAGAGACTTATTTCTGGAGAGATTAATTTTTAAAATTAGAAGTTCGAACTGTTTGGGCATAGACTTGGAAAGTAAGACAGAACTTTGCAGGCTATCTCTGCAGTAGATTGCAACTCCTCCCCCTTTGGCAGTTCTATCTTGACGGAAAGTGTTATAGTTGGGTATGGAAATCTCAGAGTTTTTGGTGGCCTTCCTAAGCCAGGATTCAGACACGGCAAGGACATCAGGGTTGGCAGAGTGTGCTAAAGCGGTGAGTAAGGCAAACTTGGGGAGGAGGGTTCTGATGTTGACATGCATGAGGCCAAGGCTTTTTCGATCACAGAAGTCAACAAATGAGGGTGACTGGGGACATGCAGGGCCTGGGTTTACCTCCACATCACCCGAGGAACAGAGGAGTAGTAGAATGAGGGTGCGGCTAAAGGCTATCAAAACTGGTCGCCTAGAGCGTTGGGGACAAGGAATAAAAGGAGCAGGTTTATGGGCGTGGTAGAATAGATTCTGGGCATAATGTGCAGACCAGGGTATGGTGGGGCACGGGTACAGCGGAGGCAAGCCCAGGCACTGGGTGATGATAAGAGAGGTTGTATCTCTGGACATGCTGGTCTCAATGGGTGAGGTCACCGCATGTGTGGGGGGTGGGACAAAGGAGGTATCAGAGGTACGGAGAGTGGAACTACGGGGTCCATTGCAAACCAAAACAACGATAACTAGCCTGAACAACAGTATGTAAGGCATATTGATATTAGAGAGAGACATACAATAAGGCATAAAGTGATTGCAGGTCATGATTGGGAGAGCTAGCTAAAACAGCAGGTGAAATAACAGCAGCTAGTCAGCTAACACAGCAACAGAAGGTAAAAATGGCGACGACTGGGCAGAGAGGGTCGGATTAACTACACAAACTGAGTTAAGGCACAGAGCCGACAGATAAAAAACAAATAAACAGAATGGAGTACCGTGAATTAATGGACAGTCAAGCAGGCATCAGCTATGTAGCCAAGTGATCATAGTGTCCAGGGGGCAGCCGTAGATGGAGTAGTGAGGCCTCCGCTAAGCTAGCACGCGTTTAAAGTTAGTAGCCCGGGGGGGTGGTCTGCTCAGACGGAGGGGGTCTGCTCAGACGGAGGCCGGTTGAGGGGCACCGGTTGAGGGCACGTCTGCAAACCAGACGTGGTCGTGTCGACAGAGAATCCAAGCCGGATAGCGATGGCGAAAGAGAGGTTGTGAATTGTAGAATTGTGTTTGCTAACTGGTGCTAGCTTCCTATCTGCGCTAGCTACAAGATAAGCTAGCAGTTAGCAGACCGGGGCAGGCAAGTTAGCCTTTGGGGGACGTCGCGATGGGGGGGAAGTCTGTTTTTGCCTCTTCGTGCGGTGACGTCGATAGACTAGTCGTGGAATTAGTAGGGTTCCAGGTAGCTCTAGGTAGCTAACAGGCCTAGTAGGTTAGCAGAATGGGCCTTCAGCGGGCGTCACGCCTGAGGGGCCTGTTGGAGTCCCCGGGCAGATTATGTCGGTATTCCAGTCGTAGAGGATAGGCGGGGTTCCGTGCTCCGTACCGGCAGTAAATGGGTCCGGGTCTTGTAGCCCAGGAGTGGGCTTCAGTGGTAGTGCCTGCTCCGGTGCCTGCTCCGGGATGGAAACGCTAGCCAGGAGTGGTCACCCGGGATTGTGGTTAGCTAGTTGCGAAGATCCAGATGAAAATGTTCAGAGTTTGCGGTAGGAATCCGGGGATATGGAGAGAAATAGGTCCGTTATGCTCTGGTTTTAGTCACGTTGTTCGAACTAGCGAGAGCTTTCCGAGCTAAAGGTTAGCTGATGACCGCTAGCAATGGTTTGCTAACTGATAGCTGGTAGGCAGTTAGCTGGCTATCTTCAGTAGATGGAATCCAGATCAGAAGTAAGGGGGTCCCATGTAGGGGGTTAGTCCAATATAGCAGGAATCAGTCTTAAATAGTAGCTGGTCAATTTTACATAGCAGCTGGTCAGTCCTATATAGCAGGTGGTCAGTCCTATATTAGCAGGTGGTCAGTCCTAAATAGCAGGTGGGCAGTCCTATATAGCAGGTGGTAAGTCCTATATAGCAGGTGGTCAGTCCTATATAGAAGGTCATCTGTCCTATATAGTAGGTGGTCAATCCTATATAGCAGGTGGTCAGTCCTATATAGCAGGTGGTCAGTCCTATATAGCAGGTGGTCAGTCCTATATAGCAGGTGGTCAGTCCAATATAGTAGGTGGTCAGTCATAAATACCAGGTATCAGTCATATATAGCAGGTGGTCAGTCCTATATAGCAGGTGGTCAGTCCTATATAGCAGGTGGTCAGTCCTATATAGAAGGTAATCTGTCTTATATAGTAGGTGGTCAGTCCTATACAGCAGGTGGTCAGTCCTATATAGCAGGTGGTCAGTCCTATATAGAAGGTAATCTGTCTTATATAGTAGGTGGTCAGTCCTATACAGCAGGTGGTCAGTCCTATATAGCAGGTGGACAGTCTTATTTAGCAGGTAACAGTTCTATATAGCAGGTGGTCAGTCATAAACACCAGGCGGTTAGTAATATATAGCTGGTGGTCAGTCATAAATACCAGGAGTTAAGTCCTGTATAGCAGGTGGTCAGTCCTATATAGCAGGTATCAGTCCTATATAGCAGGTGTCAGTCCTATATATCAGGTATCAGTCCTATATAGCAGGTGGTCAGTCCTACTTATCAGGTGGTCAGTCCTATATAGCAGGTGGTCAGTCCTATATAGCAGGTGGTCAGTCATAAATACCAGGTGGTCAGTCCAATATAGCAGGTGGTCAGTCCTATATATCAGGTATCAGTCCTATATTGCAGGTGGTCATTCCTGTCTTGCAGCTGGTCAGTCCTATGTAGCAGGTGGTCAGTCATAACTTCCAGGATATCAGTCCTTTATAGGAGGTGGTCAGTCCTATATTGCAGGTGGTCAGTCCTACATAGCCGGTGGTCAGTCCTATATAGCAGGTCGTCAGTCCTATATAGCAGGTAGTCAATCCTATATAGCAGGTATCAGTTCTATATAGCAGGTGGCCAGTCCTATATATCAGGAATCAGTCCTATATAGAAGGTGGTCAGTCCTATATAGCACGAATCAGTCTTATATAGCAGGTGGTCAATCCTACATATCAGGTGGTCAGTCCTATATAGCAGGCGGTTAGTCCTACATATAACGTGGTCAGTCCTATATAGCAGGTGGTCAACCCTATATAGCAGGTCGTCAGTCATCAATACCAGGATATCAGTCCTATATAGCAGGTGGTCAGTCCAATATAGCAGGAATCAGTTCTATATAGCAGGTGGTCAGTCCTATATTGCAGGTGGTCAGTCCTATATAGCAGGTGGTCAGTCAAATATAGCAGGAATCAGTTCTATATAGCAGGTGGTCAGTCCTATATTGCAGGTGGTCAGTCCTATATAGCAGGGGGGCAGTCCTATATAGCAGGTGGTCAGTCCTATATAGCAGGTGGTCAGTCCTATATAGATGGTGGTCAGTCCTATATAGCAGGTGGTCAGTCCTATATAGCAGGTATCAGACCTATAAACTAGGTAATCTGTTCTATATTGCAAGTGGTCAGTCCTATATAGCAGGTATCAGTCCTATATAGCAGGTCATCTGTCCTCTATAGTAAGTGGTCAGTCCTATATAGCAGGTGGTCAGTACTATATAGCAGGTATCAGTCCTATAAAGTAGATAATCTGTTCTATATAGTAGGTGGGCAGTCCTATATAGCAGGTGGTCAGTCCTATCTAGCAGGTATCAGTCCTATATTGCAGGTGGTCAGTCCTATGTAGCAGGTGGTCAGTCCTACATTGCAGGTGGTCAGTCATAAATACTATGTTTCAGTCCTATATTGTAGGTGGTCAGTCCTATATAGGAGGTGGTCAGACCTATATAGCAGGTAATCTGTCCTATATATTAGGTGGTCAGTCCTATATAGCAGGTGGTCAGTTCTATATAACAGGTGGTCAGTCCTATATAGCAGGTGGTCTGTCCTATATAGCAGGTGGTCAGTTCTATATAACAGGTGGTCAGTCCTATATAGCAGGTGGTCTGTCCTATATAGCAGGTGGTCAGTTCTATATGTCAGGTGGTCAGTCCTATATAACAGGTATCAGTCCTATATAGTAGGTAATCTGTTCTAAATAGCAGGAGGTCAGTCCTATATAGCAGGTATCAGTCCTGTAAAGTAGGTAATCTGTTCTAAATAGCAGGTGTTCAGTCCTATATAGCAGGTGGTTAGTCCTATATAGCAGGCATCAGTCCTACATAGCAGGTGGTCAGTCATTAACACCAGGTGGTCAGTCCTATATAGCAGGTGTCAGTCATGAATACCAGGTGGTCAGTCCTATTTAGCAGGTGGTCAGTCCCACATAGCAGGTATCAGTCCTATATTGCAGATGGTCAGTCCTATATAATAGTTATCAGTCATATATAGCAGGGTGTCAGTCCTATATTGCAGGTATCAGTCATATATAGTAGGTGGTCAGTCCTATATAGCAGGAGGTGAGTCCTATATAGCAGGTATCAATCATATATAGTAGGTGGTCAGTCCTATATAGCAGGTGGTCAGTCCTATATAGCAGGTGGTCAGTCCTATACAGCAGGTATCAGTCCTATATAGCAGGTGGTCAGTCCTACATATCACGTGGTCAGTCCTATATAGCAGGTGGTCAGTCCTAAATAGCAGGTGGTCAGTCATAAATACCAGGTGGTCAGTCCAATATAGCAGGTGGTCAGTCCTATGTAGCAGGTGGTCAGTCATAACTTCCAGGATATCAGTCCTTTATAGCAGGTGGTCAGTCCTATATTGCAGGTGGTCAGTCCTATATAGCCGGTGGTCAGTCCTATATAGCAGGTGGTCAGTCCTATTTAGCAGGTAGTCAATCCTATATAGCAGGTGGCCAGTCCTATATATCAGGAATCAGTCCTATATTGCAGGTGGTCAGTCCTATATAGCACGAATCAGTCTTATATAGCAGGTGGTCAGTCCTACATATCAGGTGGTCAGTCCTATATAGCAGGTGGTTAGTCCTACATATAACGTGGTCAGTCCTATATAGCAGGTGGTCAGCCCTATATAGCAGGTCGTCAGTCATAAATACCAGGATATCAATCCTATATACCAGGTGGTCAGTCCTATATAGCAGGTGGTCAGTCTCTTATAGCAGGTGGTCAGTCCTATATATCAGGTATCAGTCCTATATAGCAGCTGGTCAGTCCTATATAGCAGGTGGTCTGTCCTATATAGCAGGTTGTCAGTCCTATATAGCAGGTGGTCAGTCAAATATAGCAGGAATAAGTTCTATATAGCAGGTGGTCAGTCCTATATTGCAAGTGGTCATTCCTATATAGCAGGGGGGCAGTCCTATATAGCAGGTGGTCAGTCCTATATAGCAGGTGGTCAGTCAAATATAGCAGGAATCAGTTCTATATAGCAGGTGGTCAGTCCTATATAGCAGGTGGTCAGTCAAATATAGCAGGAATCAGTTCTATATAGCAGGTGGTCAGTCCTATATTGCAAGTGGTCAGTCCTATATAGCAGGTGGTCAGTCCTATATAGTAGGTGGTCAGTCCTATATAGCAGGTGGTCAGTCCTATATAGCAGGTGGTCAGTCCTATATAGCAGGTATCAGACCTATAAATTAGGTCATCTGATCTATATTGCAAGTGGTCAGTCCTATATAGCAGGTATCAGTCCTATATTGCAGGTGGTCAGTCCTATGTAGCAGGTGGTCAGTCCTACATTGCAGGTGGTCAGTCATAAATACTATGTTTCAGTCCTATATTGTAGGTGGTCAGTCCTATATAGGAGGTGGTCAGACCTATATAGCAGGTAATCTGTCCTATATATTAGGTGGTCAGTCCTATATAGCAGGTGGTCTGTCCTATATAGCAGGTGGTCAGTTCTATATAACAGGTGGTCAGTCCTACATTGCAGGTGGTCAGTCATAAATACTATGTTTCAGTCCTATATTGTAGGTGGTCAGTCCTATATAGGAGGTGGTCAGACCTATATAGCAGGTGGTCAGTCCAATACAGCAGGTGGTCAGTTCTATATAACAGGTGGTCAGTCATAAATACCAGGTGGTCAGTCATAAATACCAGGTGGTCAGTCGTATATAGCAGCTGGTCAGTCATATATAGCAGGTGGTCAGTTCTATATAGCAGGTGGTCAGTTCTATATAGCAGGTGGTCAGTCATAAATACCAGGTGGTCAGACCTATATAGCAGGTGGTCAGTCCAATATAGCAGGAATCAGTACTATCTATCAGGTGGTCAGTCCTATATAGCAGGGGGGGGGCAGTCCTATATAGCAGGGGGGCAGTCCTATGTAGCAGGTGGTCAGTCCTCTATAGCAGGTGGTCAGTCCTATATAGCAGGTGGTCAGTCCTATATAGCATGTGGTCAGTCCTATATAGCAGGTGGTCAGTCCTATGTAGCAGGTGGTCAGTCCTATATAGCAGTTATCAGTCCTATGTAGCAGGTGGTCAGTCCTATATAGCAGCTGGTCAGTCCTATATTGCAGCTGGTCAGTCCGATATTGCAGGTGGTCAGTTCTATATAGCAGTTATCAGTCCTATGTAGCAGGGGGTCAGTCCTATATTGCAGGTTTAATTCATATTAAGTAGGTGGTCTGTCCTATAGAGCAGGTGGTCAGTTCTATATGTCAGGTGGTCAGTCCTATATAACAGGTATCAGTCCTATATAGTAGGTAATCTGTTCTAAATAGCAGGAGGTCAGTCCTATATAGCAGGTATCAGTCCTGTAAAGTAGGTAATCTGTTCTAAATAGCAGGTGTTCAGTCCTATATAGCAGGTGGTTAGTCCTATATAGCAGGCCTCAGTCCTACATAGCAGGTGGTCAGTCATTAACACCAGGTGGTCAGTCCTATATAGCAGGTGTCAGTCATGAATACCAGGTGGTCAGTCCTATTTAGCAGGTGGTCAGTCCCACATAGCAGGTATCAGTCCTATATTGCAGATGGTCAGTCCTATATAATAGTTATCAGTCATATATAGCAGGGTGTCAGTCCTATATTGCAGGTATCAGTCATATATAGTAGGTGGTCAGTCCTATATAGCAGGAGGTGAGTCCTATATAGCAGGTATCAATCATATATAGTAGGTGGTCAGTCCTATATAGCAGGTGGTCAGTCCTATATAGCAGGTGGTCAGTCCTATACAGCAGGTATCAGTCCTATATAGCAGGTGGTCAGTCCTACATATCACGTGGTCAGTCCTATATAGCAGGTGGTCAGTCCTAAATAGCAGGTGGTCAGTCATAAATACCAGGTGGTCAGTCCAATATAGCAGGTGGTCAGTCCTATGTAGCAGGTGGTCAGTCATAACTTCCAGGATATCAGTCCTTTATAGCAGGTGGTCAGTCCTATATTGCAGGTGGTCAGTCCTATATAGCCGGTGGTCAGTCCTATATAGCAGGTGGTCAGTCCTATTTAGCAGGTAGTCAATCCTATATAGCAGGTGGCCAGTCCTATATATCAGGAATCAGTCCTATATAGAAGGTGGTCAGTCCTATATAGCACGAATCAGTCTTATATAGCAGGTGGTCAGTCCTACATATCAGGTGGTCAGTCCTATATAGCAGGTGGTTAGTCCTACATATAACGTGGTCAGTCCTATATAGCAGGTGGTCAGCCCTATATAGCAGGTCGTCAGTCATAAATACCAGGATATCAATCCTATATACCAGGTGGTCAGTCCTATATAGCAGGTGGTCAGTCTCTTATAGCAGGTGGTCAGTCCTATATATCAGGTATCAGTCCTATATAGCAGCTGGTCAGTCCTATATAGCAGGTGGTCTGTCCTATATAGCAGGTTGTCAGTACTATATAGCAGGTGGTCAGTCAAATATAGCAGGAATCAGTTCTATATAGCAGGTGGTCAGTCCTATATTGCAAGTGGTCATTCATATATAGCAGGGGGGCAGTCCTATATAGCAGGTGGTCAGTCCTATATAGCAGGTGGTCAGTCAAATATAGCAGGAATCAGTTCTATATAGCAGGTGGTCAGTCCTATATAGCAGGTGGTCAGTCAAATATAGCAGGAATCAGTTCTATATAGCAGGTGGTCAGTCCTATATTGCAAGTGGTCAGTCCTATATAGCAGGTGGTCAGTCCTATATAGTAGGTGGTCAGTCCTATATAGCAGGTGGTCAGTCCTATATAGCAGGTGGTCAGTCCTATATAGCAGGTATCAGACCTATAAATTAGGTCATCTGATCTATATTGCAAGTGGTCAGTCCTATATAGCAGGTATCAGTCCTATATTGCAGGTGGTCAGTCCTATGTAGCAGGTGGTCAGTCCTACATTGCAGGTGGTCAGTCATAAATACTATGTTTCAGTCCTATATTGTAGGTGGTCAGTCCTATGTAGGAGGTGGTCAGACCTATATAGCAGGTAATCTGTCCTATATATTAGGTGGTCAGTCCTATATAGCAGGTGGTCTGTCCTATATAGCAGGTGGTCAGTTCTATATAACAGGTGGTCAGTCCTACATTGCAGGTGGTCAGTCATAAATACTATGTTTCAGTCCTATATTGTAGGTGGTCAGTCCTATATAGGAGGTGGTCAGACCTACATAGCAGGTGGTCAGTCCAATACAGCAGGTGGTCAGTTCTATATAACAGGTGGTCAGTCATAAATACCAGGTGGTCAGTCATAAATACCAGGTGGTCAGTCGTATATAGCAGCTGGTCAGTCATATATAGCAGGTGGTCAGTTCTATATAGCAGGTGGTCAGTTCTATATAGCAGGTGGTCAGTCATAAATACCAGGTGGTCAGACCTATATAGCAGGTGGTCAGTCCAATATAGCAGGAATCAGTACTATCTATCAGGTGGTCAGTCCTATATAGCAGGGGGGGGGCAGTCCTATATAGCAGGGGGGCAGTCCTATGTAGCAGGTGGTCAGTCCTCTATAGCAGGTGGTCAGTCCTATATAGCAGGTGGTCAGTCCTATATAGCAGGTGGTCAGTCCTATATAGCAGGTGGTCAGTCCTATGTAGCAGGTGGTCAGTCCTATATAGCAGTTATCAGTCCTATGTAGCAGGTGGTCAGTCCTATATAGCAGCTGGTCAGTCCTATATTGCAGCTGGTCAGTCCGATATTGCAGGTGGTCAGTTCTATATAGCAGTTATCAGTCCTATGTAGCAGGGGGTCAGTCCTATATTGCAGGTTTAATTCATATTAAGTAGGTGGTCTGTCCTATAGAGCAGGTGGTCAGTTCTATATGTCAGGTGGTCAGTCCTATATAACAGGTATCAGTCCTATATAGTAGGTAATCTGTTCTAAATAGCAGGAGGTCAGTCCTATATAGCAGGTATCAGTCCTGTAAAGTAGGTAATCTGTTCTAAATAGCAGGTGTTCAGTCCTATATAGCAGGTGGTTAGTCCTATATAACAGGCATCAGTCCCACATAGCAGGTGGTCAGTCATTAACACCAGGTGGTCAGTCCTATATAGCAGGTGTCAGTCATGAATACCAGGTGGTCAGTCCTATTTAGCAGGTGGTCAGTCCCACATAGCAGGTATCAGTCCTATATTGCAGATGGTCAGTCCTATATAATAGTTATCAGTCATATATAGCAGGGTGTCAGTCCTATATTGCAGGTATCAGTCATATATAGTAGGTGGTCAGTCCTATATAGCAGGAGGTGAGTCCTATATAGCAGGTATCAATCATATATAGTAGGTGGTCAGTCCTATATAGCAGGTGGTCAGTCCTATATAGCAGGTGGTCAGTCCTATACAGCAGGTATCAGTCCTATATAGCAGGTGGTCAGTCCTACATATCACGTGGTCAGTCCTATATAGCAGGTGGTCAGTCCTAAATAGCAGGTGGTCAGTCATAAATACCAGGTGGTCAGTCCAATATAGCAGGTGGTCAGTCCTATGTAGCAGGTGGTCAGTCATAACTTCCAGGATATCAGTCCTTTATAGCAGGTGGTCAGTCCTATATTGCAGGTGGTCAGTCCTATATAGCCGGTGGTCAGTCCTATATAGCAGGTGGTCAGTCCTATTTAGCAGGTAGTCAATCCTATATAGCAGGTGGCCAGTCCTATATATCAGGAATCAGTCCTATATAGAAGGTGGTCAGTCCTATATAGCACGAATCAGTCTTATATAGCAGGTGGTCAGTCCTACATATCAGGTGGTCAGTCCTATATAGCAGGTGGTTAGTCCTACATATAACGTGGTCAGTCCTATATAGCAGGTGGTCAGCCCTATATAGCAGGTCGTCAGTCATAAATACCAGGATATCAATCCTATATACCAGGTGGTCAGTCCTATATAGCAGGTGGTCAGTCTCTTATAGCAGGTGGTCAGTCCTATATATCAGGTATCAGTCCTATAAGGTAGATAATCTGTTCTATACATTAGGTGGGCAGTCCTATATAGCAGGTATCAGTCCTATATAGTAGGTGGTCAGTCCTATATAGCAGGTGGTCAGTCCTACATTGCAGGTGGTCAGTCATAAATACTATGTTTCAGTCCTATATTGTAGGTGGTCAGTCCTATATAGGAGGTGGTCAGACCTATATAGCAGGTAATCTGTCCTATATATTAGGTGGTCAGTCCTATATAGCAGGTGGTCAGTCCTATATAGCAGGTGGTCAGTCCAATACAGCAGGTTGTCAGTTTTATATAGCAGGTGTCAGTCATGAATACCAGGTGGTCAGTCCTATATAGCAGGTGGTCAGTCTCTTATAGCAGGTGGTCAGTCCTATATATCAGGTATCAGTCCTATATAGCAGCTGGTCAGTCCTATATAGCAGGTGGTCTGTCCTATATAGCAGCTGGTCAGTCCTATATAGCAGGTGGTGTGTCCTATATAGCAGGTGGTCAGTCCTATATAGCAGGTGGTCTGTCCTATATAGCAGCTGGTCAGTCCTATATAGCAGCTGGTCAGTCCTTATAGCAGGTGTCAGTCCTATATAGCTGTTGGTCAGTCCTATATAGCAGGTGTTCAGTCATAAATACCAGGTGGTCAGTCCTATATAGCTGGTGGTCTGTCCTATATAGCAGGTGGTCTGTCCTATATAGCAGCTGGTCAGTCCTATATAGCAGGTGGTCTGTCCTCTATAGCAGGTGGTCAGTCCTCTATAGCAGGTGGTCAGTCCTATATAGTAGGTGGTCAGTCCTATATAGCAGGTGGTCAGTCCAATATAGCAGGTATCAGTCCAATATAGCAGGTATCAGTCCTATATAGCAGGTGGTCTGTCCTCTATAGCAGGTGGTCAGTCCTATATAGTAGGTGGTCAGTCCTATATGACAGGTGGTCAGTTCTGTATGGCAGGTGGTCAGTCCAATTTAGCAGGTGGTCAGTCCTATATGGCAGGTGGTCAGTCCTATATAGCAGGTGGTCAGTCCTATATGGCAGGGAGTCAGTCCTATATAGCAGGTGGTCAGTCCTATATATCAGATGTCCTATATATATATATACTGCGTGAGTCCCATGCTTGATGGGAATCATCTCTCACCAGTCAGGAACCCCTAATTCTTTAATCATGCATATTGTAGTACACTTAGAGGGTAGTCACATTTGAGAAACACCATCATTGTGTTTTGGAGCTTTAGAGGGAGGAAACGGCACCAGAAGGGAAGGAATTTACTTCTGCACTATTCAGGACTCAGAACACCATAAGTGTTTTCGGTAGTGCTCCCTGTCTCTGGTAGAACTCTAATAAAGTTCCTGTTCACTTCTTTCATTCACTTGTTTTGAGCCTGATCTCACCCTAACATTTCAATTGCTTTTCAAAACAATAGGCAGAATTCTGTCAAATGTGGAGCTGGGCTGTGTAATAAAATGGAATATTTGTCCTCGGCTGCAACAAAAATAATGCTTGGTTAATTCGTGTTTGAGTCAGAGCTTAAGCACTGTGATCGATATGTGTGCGGTGATCTGCCAATACTAGGATGACTGAGTAATTAGCCAATGTGCAACACCGACAGGAGCAGCGGCTGTGTGAGTGTGTGAGTGTGTGAGTGTGTGTGCACGTGTGCACGTGTGTCGAAGAAGTAGCTGGGGCTAAAAGCTGCCATGAATAAATCCCGACATTCTAACAATCCAAACAAAAGTGCGTCCCAAATGACACCCTATTATCTATTTAGTGCACTACCCATAGGGCACTGGTCAAAAGTAGTGCAGTATATAGGGAACATATATATATATATATATATATATATATATATATATAAATAAGGTATATATATACAGTATAAACTACATATCTGACCTGAGTCTTTATATTCAGATGCAACAAGCTCCCACAGTCTCACTGCAGAATTAAACGTTCATCCACATTCTCCAAATGTCTAAGTGTTTTTGTTGCTCTTCATCATTCTATTTCTCCAAATGTCAATTTTCAAAGTTAGAGGGTTAAGGGTTAGGGTTAAGACTTGGGATAGATGTTTTGATTGTAAAATTATTTATAATCTTACAATGGGCCTTGCAAATGTAGTAGCCTATAATTGTCTACCCTAGGAAAAATATAAAATTCCCAGTTTCTTCTCTAAAGTGTTAAAATATTTCAGCAAAACATATTTCAGCTAATTGTTGAAGAATATGACAGCTCTGTCTCTTAATCTCAATATATGTATCAAATTAGTGTAATAGCCTACAATAAGCGGTAAAATATTGATTGAAAATGATCATCAATCAAATTTAAGCTATAAACTATGTAAACCATTTGATTGTATGAGAGACACAGTCAGCCAAACATTTTTTTGTGTGTGTTTTTATCAAATCAAATCAAATGTTATTGGTCACATACACATGGTTAGCAGATGTTAATGCAAGTGTAGCGAAAAATCTTGTGCTTCTAGTTCCGACCATGCAGTAATATCTAACAAGTAATCTAACAATTTCACAACAACTACCTTATACACACAAGTGAAAAGGAATGAATAAGAATATGTACATATAAATATATGGATGAGCGATCGCTGAACGACATAGGCAAGATGCAGTAGATGGTATAGAGTACAGTATATACATATGAGATGAGTAACGTAGGGTATGTAAACATTATATAAAGTGACATTGTTGAAAGTGACTAGTGATACATTTATTACATTACATTTTGTATTATTAAAGTGGCTAGAGATTTGATGTCAAACAAATCAGCTGCTATATAGGACTGACCAGCTGCTATATAGGACAGACCACCTGCTATATAGGACTGACCACCTGCTATATAGGACAGACCACCTGCTATATAGGACTGACCAGCTACTATATAGGACAGACCACCTGCTATATAGGACTGACCACCTGCTATATAGGACAGACCACCTGCACCAGCCAGCAGCATACCACCCTGCATACCACTACTGGCTTGCTTCTGAAGCTAAGCAGGGTTGGTCCTGGTCAGGCCCTGGATGGGAGACCAGATGCTGCTGGAAGTGGTGTTGGAGGGCCAGTAGGAGGCACTCTTTCCTCTGGTCTAAAAAAATATCCCAATGCCCCAGGGCAGTGATTGGGGACACTGCCCTGTGTAGGGTGCCGTCTTTCGGATGGGACGTTAAACGGGTGTCCTGACTCTCTGAGGTCATTAAAGATCCCATGGCACTTATCGTAAGAGTAGGGGTGTTAACCCCGGTGTCCTGGCTAAATTCCCAATCTGGCCCTCAAAACCATCATGGTCACCTAATAATCCCCAGTTTACAATTGGCTCATTCATCCCCCTCCTCTCCCCTGTAACTATTCCCCAGGTCGTTGCTGCAAATGAGAACGTGTTCTCAGTCAACTTACCTGGTAAAATAAAATAAATAAAAATATAGGACTGACCAGCTGCTATATAGGACAGACCACCTGCTATATAGGACAGACCACCTGCTATATAGGACTGACCAGCTGCTATATAGGACAGACCACCTGCTATATAGGACTGACCACCTGCTATATAGGACAGACCACCTGCTATATAGGACAGACCACCTGCTATATAGGACAGACCACCTGCTATATAGGACTGACCACCTGCTATATAGGACAGACCACCTGCTATATAGGACTGACCAGCTGCTATATAGGACAGACCACCTGCTATATAGGACAGACCAAAACAAAACAAATGAAGAGCTTATTTTCAGTTTTTCTCACTAATATATTTGCTCACAATCAATAGAATGACGTATTATGTGTTATTAAGTTAGTGTCGGCAGCGGTTTGATCCTGCTACATTTATATATATTTTAAAAATGTATTCACTTTTAGAGTCTCCAACAAAAATTAAAGGCATATGGTTAGCTATGTAGCCTAAGTTTTGCGTAATTTTGTGTGAGTTGTCAAAAGATAGAAACTAAAACTAAATCCTTTGTTCCTTCCCAGTGGATTTATGTGCGGTCATTTATGTAGTTTGGTCGACCGCCAGTGGCAGGCAGGATTAGAACGTACGTCAGCACCGTGATTAAGGGATAATGACAGACCTGGGTGTCGATATGTTCTACGCTCAGATTTGTAGTGTGGGCATGATCGCTGGCCCTGGACGAATATATCACCCACTGCACTGGGAGGGAGTCAGGCTAGCAGACAGGGAGAGAGAGAGAGAGGTGTGGGGGAGGGAGAGAGAGAGGAGTGGAGGAGAGAGCAGGCGGGGTGGGGGGGTTGTAAAAATATTCTTGAGATTTCAAAGGCTCCCCTGATGGCTTTCGTGTGGAGCCGAACAGAAGTTATTTCTCATTTTAGTGGGTCTCTCAGTAAATACCTAGCCTGTCTGTCTGGGGTCCTGGCCTGAACCCTGGCGTGACCTTCCTCTCCCCTCGCTCTCTCTGATGGTCCTCCCATGGTCCTCTGTTCAACGCTGCCGAGGCGGTCGGGGCGGCGTTGTGAGGCAGGATTCATCCCAAATGGCACCCTATACCCTAAATAGTGCACTACTTTTGACCAGAGCCCTATGGGTATATAGTGTACATGGTGCGCTATATAGAGAATAGGGTGCCATTTGGGACGTAGCCACGGCAGAGTCCAGGCCCTTTAATTCAAAGCCTGCTAGATCGCCTGACACACAGTATTGATTTTTGTTTCCCCAATCTCCAGGAGAGAAGCAAAGAAAAGATTAAAAACACTGTCAGTTTGGAGTTGAATAAGAATGCTGCACTGGGGAGATACCTTGGAGAGCAAGGGATCAGGGCTGAGCTATGTCTTCTTATGGGCTTAACTCTTTCTTGGCTCCGGCCACAACACGCTCCATTCTATCTACACAGTGTGTGTTTGTCGGTGTGTCGGTGTGTGTTTCAAGTTTCACGTTTTAAAGTTTATTCGCCACGTGCACAGGACACAACAGGTGTAAAAAGTACAGTGAACAATGCAGTGATAATAATAATATAGATAATAATAAAAAATAGAATCAAATAAAAACATACAAAAAGTATGAGATAAGTTGAAGAAACACAAGAATGCAAGTATATACAGGTCAGTGCCAATACCTTATTCAATGTGCAGGGATACTGGAGTGGTTGGGGTGGGTTTATAAAAAGTGGGATATACATGTAAACCGGGCTGAAAAATGACTGGTAGCAGGAATATATAAATACTTATGGTAATATACTAATGGTAATACATACATGTAAACAGGAGTCATAGTGACCAGTAGCAGGATAAATAGATAGATGCTAATGATAATGACAATCAATAATCAATGAACAGCAGTCTAGTGGTGGTAATAAATTAAGTCAATAATCATTTCAGCAGCAGCGTAGGTGTGTGCATGTGGGTGTAAGTGTGTGGCGTCAGAAATGAGTGTGTGAGTGTGTGTATGTGAGTATTCGTGTATGCATGTGAGTTCGAGTGACAGTGACAGTGAAGGTGTGTGTCTCTGAGTAGGTAGAGACCTGCGGATGAGCATAGAGTCCGTGTGGATAGTCTGTGGGAGAGAAAGAGCAGTAGTTGTTAGCCATTTAACAACAGCAATTTATCAACTGAACATGAGTTGGGTTGTGTGTGTGTTGAAAAACAACAAGGACCACCAGACTACTATGTCTTGTATCCATCGGGGACATGTTTAGTGTTTAGTATCTTTCTATTGTCGTTTGTTTAACTTACTGTTGCGAGTTAGAATAGTAGAATACAGAAGGTGCCATTTCTAAACTGCTGATGGTTGTGCATCATCAGTTTTCCTTTTGTTATGTTAGTCACTTATAGTCAGTCAATTAGCCCATGTCAGCTAACATTTTTTAGATTGCTAAGTTAGTTTAGAGGCCAGCTATCTAAACCTTATGGTTGAATTACCAGCCGGGGGTCCCATTGATTTTGTTAGTCAGTCTGACTTAAATATCATATTAAAAACTGCGAACATTTCCCTCCACCCTATGGCAAAATGTGTAAAATTGCACAAAATGAACTGTAAAACAAAAAAATGTTCGCTGTCAAGAAGGGGGCCACTAAAATGTTTTGCTCGCAATGTGGCTAGGGAGTATGGATGTGGGTTTGTAGCAACTGTGGACCCTCATGATGAGCTCAGATTTTTTGTCAAAGTTGTTTATCCCTGGGCCTCCCAAGTGGTCTAATGCACTGCAACGCATCACTACAGATACGGCCGAGTTAGGGGAGGGTTTGGGCGGCCGCGATGTCCTTGTCCCATCGCGCTCTAGCGACTCCTGTGGTGGGCCGGGCACAGTGCACGCTGACACTGTCGCCAGATGGACGGTGTTTCCTCCGACACATTGGTGCGGCTGGCTTCCGCGTTAAGCGACCAGTGTGTCAAGAAGCAGTGCAGCTTGGCAGGGTTGTGTTTCAGAGGACGTACGGCTTTC
Source organism: Salvelinus fontinalis (assembly GCF_029448725.1). Taxonomy (NCBI): domain Eukaryota; kingdom Metazoa; phylum Chordata; class Actinopteri; order Salmoniformes; family Salmonidae; genus Salvelinus; species Salvelinus fontinalis. Next base: position 18,460,154 of record NC_074678.1, on the reverse strand, counting down.
GACCTTCGCCTCTCCTGAGTCCGTACGGGAGTTGCAGCGGTGTAACAAGACCGTAACTACCAATTGGAGAAAAAGAGGTAAAACAATTATAATATTAAAAATAAAACAATTGTCCATCCCTGCTCTAAGTATATAACATCTGTTTTGTCAGAATTAGTCTTGTCAATCACTCAACACACTATAGTGAACACACACAATTAGATGACTCGATTAATAATCTCACTCTGCTATCACCTCTCAATCAGATTTAAAATCCTTTTTTTTCTTCCAGGCTACATAAAAGTTAGCATTATTATGACTGAGTGAAATTGTCAGTGCTCCTGCCCATCTGTGTTATAACCACAGGCTTCATCCAAAATGGCACTCTATTCCATTCATGGTGCACTACTTTTGATCAGAGCACATAGGGCTCAGTGCACTATATAGGGAATAGCGTACCATTTGGGACGCACCCACAGTGCTGGTTGTGTGCAGTGGGGATCTTGATCACATAGGGCAGTAAAGCCTTATTCATCTCTATGGTGTTGAAAAGGCCCCTTATTGGCCCTGACCCCACATGAAATATTGTCTTATTGTCTTATCAGCTGAACATGAGTTGCTATACGGCATTAGGTCTGGCACATTTCTCCTGCTCTCCTCTCCTCCTCAGTTATCCCTCCCTCCCTCGCTCTGTACAGATCACAAACAACGTGCTGTCACTCCCTGTCTCCCTGTCTCCTCAATGTACCTCCTTACTCTGATGGACCAGCCATGTCTAATCACTCCTCACAAGATATCAACAGTATCTATCTATTGTTGTATAATTCAATCTATCATTCTGTACTGTATATCAATCTATTGTTCTATTGTTCTGTCTAATATTCTATACTGTATATAAATCTATTGTTCTATCTATCCATCCGTTTATTTGTCGTGCTTGTCTCTCTGTCTATCTTTCTATCTAGTGCAGTACATATCGTGTTGAAGTGCTTGATTACTTTAAACATATGACCTTCCAAAAAACAGCAACTAATTGGTGCTAAAAGATGCTATATTCATTTTTTTATTAATAAAACAAGTATTTGAAACGTTCACATTGTTTTCACTCTACTTTTGATACTACGATAGACATAACTTACAACTTCTGAGGATGCAATACAAGGATCCAAATTAGCTTGTGACAGTTTTTCCACGCAGATGTTGTCGCACAAGGTTCATATGTTCAATTCTTTTGTTATATTATTTATTGATTTTAGTTTGATAAAGTGTTGTCTTTCCTTTGGGATGTTGTTCGTTATGCTAACAGAGACAGAGTAAGTCTTAGAAGTTTAGCTGACATGCTTCACAGCACCCTTGCCCAAAAAAACAAGTTTTCTCTTTAAATATTTAAGGCCTTACAAGCAAGGAGAAACACCTTGCGCTTTGAGCTGTCTTTCTGTCTTTCTGTCTGTCTGTCTGTCTGTCCTGATTTAACACGTGTTGTTAATGGGTAAATTAATTGGTTGGATCACACATTCTCTTTGTAACCTGATTCAACAGGAGTGAAATTATAGTTCAAGGTTATGCTCTTGAAGTTCTGCTCTGTGCTCAATTGTCTAAGCATTTATGAATGTGGAAATAAATGGAAAAATCTTAGACAAGTCTGATATCTAAGCTTGATACACACTAGATTCGAATTGTCTTTTGAAGTGTATACTGTATTTCGTTAAGGAACCATCGGAAAGGTCACATAACCGTTATTGTTGAACAGTAAAACAGGCCTACAGTGCTGCCCTTTTCTGTGCATGTAATTTCTTTACGGGGCATACTGTATCTCCACATTGTGTATTTTGCCATGTGCAATTCTGACTCAGCAGAGTTCTCAAATTCAAAACACAATAAACAACTGAGAATGAATATTCAAACAACAAGACAAAAGCAGATTAGTTGTGTTGAATAAATGGCTACATTTCATCATACACATCCTGTGCTGCTGACAATAATATATTATTTCCCTCTATCAAAAACATATACATGTAAATTAATGTTCACTAGTGTACAATAACTGATTTATGATTGAATTCCATATGCATACTGTGCATGGTAATATCGTATGTGATATTGTATTTTACATTATTCAAATTAGCTTGCTTCAGGGAAACTGGGACAACTTCAAATTGCACACACACACACACACACACACACACACACACACACACACACACACACACACACACACACACACACACACACACACACACACACACACACACACACACACACACACACACACACACACACACACACAGCAGCGGGGCCTGCTCAAAGGGCATATTAGTGTTACTGTTGCATATTAATTCATATCAGCGTCTGCAATGATTCCGATTCTGACTGGACACACCGCACCCTCCCCCCATCATGCCTTTCTCCTGCCTCAGAGGGGTGAAATATTTCAGGATTATGCGTGGCCAAAATGTATTGGATGGAATCCTTTTAAATACTGAGAAAAGCAATTTTTCTTGATCATTTATACATGATAGTCTGTAAACCACTTGATAATCCTGTTTGCTATATTTATACGTTGCTCTCTTGTTCTGTCTCTTTCTTCCTCCTCTTTACGCTCTTTACATGGGAGAATTAGAACATCTACGGATGTCTTGAACAGGTCTCTCTTGCAAAATGACATACCTAACTGGTATAAATAAAAGTAAAAAATATATATACAGCATATTTATTTATTTAGCCTATATTTGGGGTGGCAGGGTAGTAATCGAAAGGTTGCAAGTTCAAATCCCCGAGCTGACAAAGTACAAATCTGTCGTTCTGCCCCTGAGCAGGCAGTTAACCCACTGTTCCTAGGTCGTCATTGAAATAAGAATTTGTTCTTTCACTGACTTGCCTAGTTAAATAAAGGTAAAATACATTTTTCAAAATATATATATATTTTAACCAAATACGTTATTGAGAACACATTATTTGTTGTAATAACAACCTGAAAAAAACGAATCTGTCTTCTAGCCTTTGATCAATCTGTCCCTCAACATGTACTAATGAAACAGTGGAATAATTGAATGTATTGAAATGTTTTTTTATTAGCCGCTTGTCATATATGGTGGGTAAGAGGTTGCATGGAGACTATCTATCGATCCATTGCTAAACACTTGGCTTTAAATCAATCCATTTCTATTTTATACAATGGCGTTTATCGGTTTAGATACAGTAGATCATGTTGAGTGTGATATGAAATCTGAGTGGTGATTATAAGGATGTTGAGTTATTGGACAATGTGATGCAACACATTTGACATGTATTAATGAATCTGTTAAGCCCTAATTATATAAGTATGTTATATCAGATAATACAACGTACGTCTGCCACTGTTTGGCCAGTGTCCTGTACATGTTTATAGTGGTCCTTTTAGTGGTCGTAGAATCATAACTGCAGACATGACAATTGTAATTGTTTTTCACAATAACACTAAATTGGCGATTCGGTTTACACAAGGCCACTTAGAAATTTGCAGGCCACACACACACACACACACACACACACACACACACACACACACACACACACACACACACACACACACACACACACACACACACACACACACACACACACACACACACACACACACACACACACACACACACACACACACACACACACACACACCTCTACACCACATCACAAACACACAGCTGAAGCCCAGGTGGATTGAGAGCAAGCTGTTTTCACCAGCAGCCTCCCTCCTCCCCCCTTCTCCCCACCCACACCCCCAGTCAGCAGAGCTGTCAGACAGGCAGCACTCATAATGAAGGGTAAAATATTTTATTCAGATTTATTAATTTGAAAATGAAGCATGCCTGTCGACAGAGGGACAGTGCTTCTCAATCTGTCATCGCGGAGCCACTCGGCACTGACACCAGAATTCATTCGTCTTGTCGGCTCTGACAGTCAGATTCTCTCGGCGCTCCGAGGAGAGGGATCGCCCAGGGATTGTGTGAGCCGGATAAAACACATTTCAACAAGGAACAGCCTCTTTATTAATGCAAATGAGACCAGAAAAATGCTGGCTACTGCAGCTCCAGCAATAGCTACTTGGCTGCACATTCCTGGATCCGTCTGTGTTGTTTTGGGTGGAAGGGGAGAGGGGGGGTCGTTTTAATAAAAGCAGTCCTGGGAGGGTATGGAGAGTGGCTCTTGGTGTAGGGCAGGAGGAGCCGTCACTCTGCAGCTGTGACACTCAAACACAGAAACAAACAGCAGGACAAACTTCTGGAGCCTTTTTCTACTAGTCTTTTACAAGTAGGCTAGTGTTGCTTGCATATAGAGCAGGGACGGGCAACTTTGATGGGGGTGGGGTCACAACAAATATGAATGCATCATGAGGGGCCGCAGTTGGTCGCAGGTCTGCGTACCCACATTCATACATTTTAGTGGCCACACTCTTGACAGCGCAGAGAAGATGTTGCAATTTTATAACTATTTTCATGGAATTCTACTAATTTTGCCATGGGGTGGAGAGACATTTCTGCAGTTTTTAATATGATATCTGAGTGAAACTGACTAACAAAAGCAATGTGGCCAGTAATTCGACCATGATAAGTTTAGATAGGTGGCCGCGAAACTAATTTAGCAATGTAAAAATGTTTAGCTGATATAGGCACATTGACTACCCGTGACCGACATAACAAGAGAACACTGCTGATGCACCAGCACATTTAAAAATGGCACTTTGTGTATTCTAATCATCTTTCTTTTTTATTATTATATATCTTTTTTTGTATTCTACTGTTCTAATTCGCAACAGTAATTTGAGCCCCAGACTGAGTTTTTTACCTTCATTTCTGATGGGCAACTGGCCCCTTTTTTTCTTTAGATAAAAACAGTCCCTTTCTTGAGATAAAACAAATTTATATGAGAAAAAAGCTCATTGAGACATATCAACTCCACAATATAACCCCTCAGACTATGCACACATTTCTCATGTCTCCCCCTTCTTCCTAACTGGCTACCGATCCATTTCAATTTCCTGTTTTCCCTTGATCCTTGTTTACACTGTGATTTAATGTAATATATTGTGTAATGTGTCAATAGTTTTCATATAGCTGTGTCTGTGTGTCTTTATCTGCACCAAAGGGTAGGAAACTCAGAGGCTGTGGGTGAGTGGTGCCTCGCTGTACAGGGCTGGATGAGCAGAGAGCAGTGCGAACAGTTTTATTTCGCCGAGAGTCCTTTGACATTTATCTCTCTCCACCTGCTCTGTGTTGCTGATTCTAAGTGACAGGCTCCCCTTTCTCACCCCTCTGTCTTTCTCCATCCATCCTCTCTCTCTCTATGTTTCTCTCCATCCTCTCTCTCTGTCCTCCATCTTTCTCTCTCTCCCTCTGTGTTTCTCTTCATCATCTTTCTCTCTCACCCCCTCTGTCTTTCTCTCCATCCATCCTCTTTTTCTCCCTCTGTGTTTCTCTCCAGCCATCCTCTTTTTCTCCCTCTGTGTTCTTCTCCGTCCATCTTCTCTCTCTCCCCCTCTGTCTTTCTCTCCATCCATCCTCTCTCTCTCCCTCTGTGTTTCTCTCCATCCATCTTCTCTCTCTCCCTCTCCTCCTCTATCTTATTTATTTATTTAACCTCTATTTAACTATTTAACTTTCTCTCCATCATCTCTGTCTCTCTGTCTTCATATTTCTCTCTCTTCCTCTTTCACTCTATCCTTTTCTTGTCCTCTCTGTCTTCGGTGTCTCTCTCTCTCTCTCTCTTCCTTCCTCTTCCCCATATCTTTCTCTCTACCCCTACAACTTTCCCTCTACCCCCATGGTTCAGCCCATGAAGCTAGTTTGTACCTCTCAACCCCCTCATGCTCAACCCCCTCCACTCCAACTAGCCACTCACGTCACAATAACGTAAATTTCGCTGGTGGGGTTATGGGGGATCGTTAAAAAGGGAAAGCTGTCAATCAAACGTGACAGGAGACAGAGAAAGTGTGCTTCCCAAATGGCACTCTATTCCCTATATAGTGCACTACTTTTGACCAGGGCCCATACAGTGGACTAGGGAATAGGTTGCCATTTGGGATGCAACCTCAGAGAAAATTGGGGATGGTCAAGGCGAAGACGTGCATGATGGGATTGCTTGCTCTTCTCTCTCTCCCATACTAAGGTTTTAAGTGGGATGGCTTTTCCAATTACCTAAATGGAGGAGATGGGGATGGAGCGGGCCCTGCCACTGTGGCTATCCTGTAACGCTCAGATGGGCTAATTGGTTATCTGCTCAAACAAGGCCTGAGTCTCAAATGGCACCCTATTCCCTATATAGTGCACTACTTTTGACCAGTGCCCTTGGTCAAAAATAGATCACTACATAGGGAATAGGGTACCATTTGGGAGTTGGGACACAGTCAAAGTAGAGGCAGTATTTCACTCAGAGAGACACAGGGCCTACACTCAATCAGAGGCCTCTCCCTGTCAATGACACACTCACTCTGTGTGTCTGGGTGATCTGGATGTATGTAATAACCCCAGAAAACATGATATTCTCCATGTTTTTTATTACATTGTGATCAGAGACCTTTTCCAATACAGTGGGTTTATGAACACACTGTGCATGTACAGTACACCTATGTTACATGCCAACGTCCCAAAATCTATCAACGTGCATATTCTTAAAACACGTGAAAGGAAACATATTTTCCAACAGGTTGAGTGTTTCACTCTGTTTTCATTGTGATTTGAACTTAACTATAGCTTGTGTTGAAAAAGTCACCTTAAATGCAATGGTCCTCATGCTGCCAAAACAGCACCCAGTCCGCCCATTCAAAAACCATCTAACCCCCTGCTCCTTCTTCGTACATTCCCCCATAGAGCCAACGCCTCCACTGGTCATCCACTTCATCTATTGCCTTCATCATTTTAAAAGCCTTTTTTATGTTGATGTTTTTCCTCTCATATAGTAAATGGAGCCATAATTTAATATTTTAATGCATGTTAATGTGTTGTTTAACCTTTTAGCAACAATCAGACGTCTCTAAAAGGTTAATCTTGAACTTGAGCCAGTGAAGGCAACGGCACAATAACGCGTCAATCTTTGAAAAACATCTCTGTCTAATGGATTGGTGGTTGATTGCCCGGCCCCATCTCCAGGTACAGTAGATGCCGTATATATTGGCTAGGCATTAAAACCAGCATTTCTCAATTTTCTGCCTGCCGCCACTCAGGGTCAATGGATCGCAAGGGCGACAGAAGGCTAAGTCAGCTGTACTGTTCTGTACGGTTCTGTTGCCTCTTCATTTATCTCCTGGTTTGATTAAAGCTTCATTTAACTCTCCACCATTAAATACTATTTTTTTGTTACTTTACAAAAACTACGAGTATGGGATGCATGCAAGCTATGTAAATCTGTGCATCGAATAGAGCTCAGCTCAACATGGCATTTCATTAAGGGTCTTTCTACAGTGATGTATCCATAAAGTGTACATTACTTTCTGAAATTTAGCTCAGAGAAAAATAGTAGCTACTATACTGAACAACTAATACTTTGTGTCTATCAGCAACATGAATGCTATGTGTTCCTAGAAGCTAGGTGCATGAATGCTGTGTTGCTGGAAGCTAGGTGCATGAATGCTGTGTTGCTGGAAGCTAGGTGCATGAATGCTATGTGTTGCTGGAAGCTAGGTGCATGAATGCTATGTGTTGCTGGAAGCTAGGTGCATGAATGCTATGTGTTGCTGGAAGCTAGGTGCATGAATGCTATGTGTTGCTGGAAGCTAGGTGCATGAATGCTATGTGTTGCTGGAAGCTAGGTGCATGAATGCTATGTGTTGCTGGAAGCTAGGTGCATGGATGCTATGTCACACATATATTGTACAAAAACCTTTATGCAATTGGGGCCAGACCAAGGAAACACAATCAACACCACAAATGAACACCGTCATGACGTATGTGACAGGCATCTTGAACCAACACCCTCAGACTTGAATTGCTAAATAAAATTAATCAAAGACTCTACCTGTTTAAATGGTATATAACTGGTTTCTAATGGTATACAACTGGTTTCTAATGGTATATAGCCGGTATCTAATGGTATATAACTGGTTTCTAATGTTTGTTGTGAACCTGGTAGTTTGGGTCCTGGATGCTGATTGGCTGAAACAGCATTTCAGGTATGTGTATATCAGACAATATACCATGGGTATGACACAAGAATACTTGTTTACTGTTCTATTTAGGTTGGTATCCAGTTTGTAATAGCAATAAGGCACATCAGGGTTTATGGTATATGGCCAATATACCACGGCTAAGGGCTGTATCCAGGCACCCCGCTTCATGTCGAGCATAAGAACAGCCCTTAGCCATGTGTATGTTGGCCATATACCACACCCCCCAGGCCTTATTGCTTGAATAACAACATATATCTGAGAGAGAATGTCTCAGTGGTTAAGCTATGAAGTCACAATGATGCAGCCTTCAGCTACCAGTCAGATGTTAACAGTTGGCTGGATGTCCTTTGGGTGGTGGACCATTCTTGATGCACACGGGAAACTGTTGAGTGTGAAAAACCCAGCAGTGTTGAAGTTCTTGCCACAAACCGGTGCACCTGGCACCTACTACCTTAACAAGTGACATCAATAAGGGATCATAGCTTTCACCTGGATTCAGCTGGTCAGTTTATGTCATAGAAAGATAAGGTGTCCTTAATGTTTTGTACACTCAGTGTATAGGGTGCCATTTGGGACGCAGCCTGTGTGTAATCAACATTCTCTAAGCTGTGAAAGGAACATGTGAGATGCCTGTGATACACTACCTGTGACAGTGGTTGAGCTGGTTGAGCAATGAGGCCTGTCGTGTTCTGGGGCCCCTGTCCAAGCACAGTGATGTATCGATCCTTTCAGACCTCCCTTCCCCAATGTACTCCACACTCCAGTTCTCTCTCTCTTTCGTTTTCCCACTCTGCTCTAATACCAACTTCTGTCGTGTCTCCCCTTTCAGACCTCCCTTCCCCAATGTACCCCCTCGTTCTCTCTCACTCTCTCTCGTTCTCCCACTTCGCTGAAGGTTTTAGCATTTCTCCCTTCATTCTCATTCACAGTTCACACCCCAGCAGCCTTCCCCACAAAGGAGACCCCACATGACTTAACGTCCTCAAAGGGAGGTCCCCAGCTTGCTTTGTTTTTCTGCTCCACTATGTGATTGATGTGACTGATGTGCTGTATGTGTCAAGACTCCTGACAGTATGCAACGCTAGTGGAATGGTGGGTCTTCTTGATGTTATCAACAGCAATTACTGTACAGAAACTATGACATCACAGACTGTTAGACATTGTTCTATTAGTCTCTGGTGACAGACTGTTAGATTTAGTTCTATTAGTCTCTGGTGACAGACTGTTAGATTTAGTTCTATTAGTCTCTGGTGACAGACTGTTAGATTTAGTTCTATTAGTCTCTGGTGACAGACTGTTAGATTTAGTTCTATTAGTCTCTGGTGACAGACTGTTAGATTTAGTTCTATTAGTCTCTGGTGACAGACTGTTAGATTTAGTTCTATTAGTCTCTGGTGGCAGACTGTTAGATTTAGTTCTATTAGTCTCTGGTGACAGACTGTTAGATTTAGTTCTATTAGTCTCTAGTTACAGACTGTTAGATTTAGTTCTATTAGTCTCTGGTGACAGACTGTTAGATTTAGTTCTATTAGTCTCTGGTGACAGACTGTTCGATTTAGTTCTATTAATCTCTGGTGACAGACTGTTAGATTTGGTTCTATTAGTCTCTGGTTACAGACTGTTAGATTTAGTTCTATTAGTCTCTGGTGACAGACTGTTAGATTTAGTTCTATTAATCTCTGGTGACAGACTGTTAGATTTAGTTCTATTAGTCTCTGGCGACAGACTGATAGATTTAGTTCTATTAGTCTCTGGTGACAGACTGTTAGATTTAGTTCTATTAGTCTCTGGTGACAGACTGTTAGATTTAGTTCTATTAGTCTCTGGTGACAGACTGATAGATTTAGTTCTATTAGTCTCTGGTGACAGACTGTTAGATTTAGTTCTATTAGTCTCTGGTTACAGACTGATAGATTTAGTTCTATTAGTCTGTCACGACTTCCGCCGAAGTCGGCCCTTCTCCTTGTTCCGGTGGTGTTCGGCGGTCGACGTCACCGGCTTTCTAGTCGCCATCGATCCACTTTTCAGTTTCGTTTTGTTTTGTCTGTATTATCCACACCTGTTTTCAATTCCCCCCATCATGTTCCCTATTTAACCCTCTTGCTTTCATTTCTGCTTTGTCCGTGATTGTTTATTACGTTAGTGGTTGTTGTTAGTTCTGTTTTTCCCCTTTGTGGATTTTTTGCTGTATTTTGAGTAAACGTTTTATGTTTCGCTCAAACACCTGTGTCCTGCATTTGACTCTGGTACTTCGCTACACACAACCCTGACAGAATCACGGACCGGACTTCAAATGGAGTCAGCAGGCACAGCCAGCCCCTCTATCCAAGTCGAGGAGCAAGTTCAACAGCACGCGACCATGTTACACAGTTTAGGGACTGCCATGGATCGCGTGCTGCAGACAATGGACCGATGGGAGAGAGGAGGTCTCCCGGTAAATCAGACCCCATCAACACCACCCGCGCCTATCCTTATTCCACCGGTCATCGCTCCATCTTCAGGACCCAGTGGGATTCGGCTCTCGCTCCCAGGAGCGTATGACGGTACAGCAGCCGGGTGTCAGGGGTTCCTCCTACAGTTGGAATTATACCTGGGAACTGTTCATCCGACCCCTTCAGGACGAGAGAAGGTGGGCGCCCTCATCTCCTGTCTGACTGGTAAGGCCCTGGAGTGGGCCAACGCCATCTGGGGAAGAGAGGGACAAACACTGGACAACTATGATGACTTCTCTCGCCGCTTCCGGGCGGTCTTTGATCATCCACCTGAAGGGAGAGCGGCGGGAGAGCGTTTGTTCCATCTCAGACAGGGGATGAGGAGCGCTCAAGATTTCGCCTTGGACTTTCGTACTCTGGCCGCCGGTGCGGGATGGAATGAGCGGGCCCTGATCGATCACTACAGGTGTAGTCTACGAGAGGACGTTCGTAGGGAGTTAGCCTGCAGGGACACCACTCTTAACCTGGACCAGCTGGTGGACTTATCTATCCGGCTGGATAACCTGTTGGCCTCCCGCGGACGTCTAGATCGGGGTCCGCCCGTTCCATTACCCAGCCCCTTGGATCCTACACCGATGGAGTTAGGAGGGGCTGCTAGTAGGGGGACAGGAGGGAGGACCACTCCATGCACCAACTGTGGACGCAGAGGACACACTGCTGTCCGGTGCTGGGGTGTTTCTCCTGGAAGTCGAGGTAGCAGGCGGAGCACTGATGGGTCATCTCCGGTGAGTAGGCACATAATTCACCCAGAGTCTTCTGTTGCGCACATGTGGTTACAAATAGAATTTCCTGAGTTTTCCTCGCATCCTCAGCATAAGGCGCTAGTAGATTCAGGCGCAGCTGGGAACTTTATTGATCGCTCTTTAGCACATAGATTAGGGATCCCTATTATTCCTGTTGATGTTCCCATCCCTGTACATGCCTTAGATAGTCGTCCTTTGGGGTCGGGCCTGATTGGGGAGGTCACAGCGCCCATCGCTATGAGAACGCAGGGGGATCACGAGGAGAGAATTAGTCTCTTTTTGATCGATTCTCCTGCGTTTCCTGTTGTGTTGGGTCTTCCCTGGTTGGCCTCTCATGATCCGATTATTTCGTGGCAACAGAGGACTCTCAAGGGATGGTCCTGTCAGTGTTCAGGTAGATGTGTAGGTGTTTCCTTAGGTGCCACTACGGTGGAGAGTCCAAACCAGGTTTCCAACATGCACATTCCTCCCGAATATGCCGATTTGGCACTCGCCTTCTGTAAGAAGAAGGCGACTCAATTACCACCCCATCGACCGGGGGATTGTGCGATAGATCTCTTGGTAGACGCTAAACTTCCCAGGAGTCATGTGTATCCTCTGTCACAGGAGGAGACGGTGGCTATGGAGACATATGTCACCGAATCGCTGGGACAGGGATACATTCGGCCTTCCATCTCACCTGTCTCCTCGAGTTTCTTTTTTGTGAAGAAGAAGGATGGAGGTTTGCGCCCGTGTATTGATTATCGAGGATTAAATAAGATCACGAAAAAATACAGTTACCCGCTACCACTCATAGCCAGTATGACCGAGTCATTACACGCGGCGCGCTTCTTCACAAAATTGGACCTCAGGAGCGCTTACAGCCTGGTGCGTATTAAGGGGGGAGATGAGTGGAAGACAGCATTTAGCACCACTTCTGGGCATTATGAGTACCTCGTCATGCCGTACGGGTTAATGAATGCTCCATCAGTCTTCCAATCATTTGTGGATGAGATCTTCAGGGACCTGCACGGGCAGGGTGTAGTGGTGTTTATAGATGACATTCTAATATACTCCGCTGCACGCGCCGAGCATGTGTCCCTGGTGCGTAAGGTGCTTGGTCGACTGTTGGAGCATGACCTGTACGTCAAGGCTGAGAAATGTCTGTTCTTCCAACAGTCCATCTCCTTCCTAGGGTACCGCTTTTCAGCGTCAGGGGTAGAGATGGAGAATGACCGCATTTCAGCCGTGCGTAATTGGCCGACTCCAACCACGGTAAAGGAAGTGCAGCGGTTTTTAGGGTTTGCCAACTACTACCGGAGATTTATCTGGGGTTTTGGTCAGGTAGCGGCTCCCATTACCTCACTGCTGAGGGGAGGACCTGTGAGACTGCAGTGGACAGCTGGAGCGGACAGGGCGTTTGGTCACCTGAAGGCTCTGTTTACTTCAGCTCCCGTGCTGGCTCATCCTGATCCTTCCTTAGCATTCATAGTTGAGGTGGACGCGTCCGAGGCGGGGATAGGGGCTGTGCTGTCTCAGCGTTCGGGTACGCCACTAAAGCTTCGCCCCTGTGCATTCTTTTCGAAGAAGCTCAGCCCGGCGGAGCGAAACTATGATGTGGGGGACCGGGAGTTGCTGGCTGTTGTCATGGCTCTGAAAGCGTGGAGACACTGGCTTGAGGGGGCTAGACACCCTTTTCTCATTTGGACTGACCACCGCAATCTGGAGTACATACGGGCAGCGAGGAGAATGAACCCTCGCCAGGCAAGGTGGGCCATGTTGTTCACCCGTTTTGATTTCACCCTTTCCTACAAACCAGGTTCCCAGAACGTTAAGGCAGACGCACTGTCCCGGCTGTATGATACAGAGGAGAGGTCCTCAGATCCCACTCCCATCATTCCAGCCTCTCGCCTGGTGGCACCGGTGGTATGGGAGGTGGACGCGGACATCGAACGGGCGTCACGTTCAGAGCCCATTCCACCTGACTGTCCAGCTGGGCGTATGTACGTTCCGTTTGATGTCCGCGATCGTTTGATCTGTTGGGCTCATACGTCACCCTCCTCTGGTCATCCTGGGATCGGTCGGACGGTGCGCTGCCTTTCTGAGAAGTACTGGTGGCCCACTTTAGCTAAGGACGTGCGGGTTTATGTTTCCTCCTGTTCGGTATGTGCACAGTGTAAGGCACCTAGACATCTGCCCAGAGGGAAATTACAACCCCTTCCCGTTCCACAGCGACCATGGTCACACCTATCGGTGGATTTTGTGACGGATCTTCCCCCGTCGCGGGGTAACACCACGATCCTGGTTGTTGTGGATCGGTTTTCTAAGTCCTGCCGTCTCCTTCCTTTGCCCGGTCTCCCTACGGCTCAACAAACTGCGGAGGCTCTGTTCACCCATGTATTCCGGCACTACGGGGTGCCTGAGGATATAGTGTCTGATCGGGGTCCCCAATTTACGTCTAGAGTCTGGAGGGCATTTATGGAACGCCTGGGGATCTCGGTCAGCCTTACCTCAGGTTTCCACCCCGAGAGCAACGGGCAGGTGGAAAGAGTAAACCAGGATGTGGGTAGGTTTCTGAGGTCCTATTGCCAGGACCGGCCGGGGGAGTGGGCAGTTTACATCCCCTGGGCCGAGATGGCCCAAAATTCCCTCCGCCACTCCTCTACCAACCTATCACCTTTTCAGTGTGTGCTAGGTTACCAGCCGGTCCTGGCACCATGGCATCAGAGCCAGATTGACGCTCCTGCGGTGGATGAATGGTTTCGGCACTCAGAGGAGACTTGGAACGCTGCTCACGTACGGCTACAACGGGCCATCAGGAGACAAAAGGCGAGTGCCGACCGCCACCGCAGTGAGGCCCCCGTGTATGCACCGGGGGATCGGGTCTGGCTCTCGACCCGAAACCTACCCCTTCACCTGCCCTGCCGGAAGCTGGGTCCGCGGTTTGTGGGGCCATTTAAAGTCCTGAGGAGACTGAACAAGGTTTGTTGTAGGTTACAACTCCCCCCTGATTATCGTATTAATCCCTCGTTCCATGTGTCTCTCCTCAGGCCGGTGGTGGCTGGTCTGCTCCAGCAGTCTGAGGTGCGGTAGGTCCCTCCGCCCCCTCTTGACATCGAGGGGGTCCCGGCGTATACCGTAAGGGCCATCATGGATTCTAGACGTCGGGCGAGGGGCCTTCAGTACCTCGTGGAGTGGGAGGGGTACGGTCCGGAGGAGAGATGCTGGGTACCGGTGGAGGACATCCTAGATCCATCAATGTTACAAGAGTTTCACCGTCTCCACCCGGATCGCCCTGCGCCTCGCCCTCCGGGTCGTCCCCGAGGCCGGTGTCGTCGCGCTGCTGGAGCCGCGCGTCAGGGGAGGGGTACTGTCACGACTTCCGCCGAAGTCGGCCCTTCTCCTTGTTCCGGTGGTGTTCGGCGGTCGACGTCACCGGCTTTCTAGTCGCCATCGATCCACTTTTCAGTTTCGTTTTGTTTTGTCTGTATTATCCACACCTGTTTTCAATTCCCCCCATCATGTTCCCTATTTAACCCTCTTGCTTTCATTTCTGTTTTGTCCGTGATTGTTTATTACGTTAGTGGTTGTTGTTAGTTCTGTTTTTCCCCTTTGTGGATTTTTTGCTGTATTTTGAGTAAACGTTTTATGTTTCGCTCAAACACCTGTGTCCTGCATTTGACTCTGGTACTTCGCTACACACAACCCTGACATAGTCTCTGGTGACAGACTGTTAGATTTAGTTCTATTAGTCTCTGGTGACAGACTGATAGATTTAGTTCTATTAGTCTCTGGTGACAAATTCTTGGATTTAGTTCTATTAGTCTCTGGTGACAGACTGTTAGATTTAGTTCTATTAGTCTCTGGTGACAGACTGTTCGATTTAGTTCTATTAGTCTCTGGTGACAGACTGATAGATTTAGTTATGTTAGTCTCTGGTGACAGACTGTTAGATTTAGTTCTATTAGTCTCTGGTGACAGACTGTTAGATTTAGTTCTATTAGTCTCTGGTGACAGACTGTTCGATTTAGTTCTATTAATCTCTGGTGACAGACTGTTAGATTTGGTTCTATTAGTCTCTGGTTACAGACTGTTAGATTTAGTTCTATTAGTCTCAGGTTACAGACTGTTAGATTTAGTTCCATTAGTCTCTGGTGACAGACTGTTAGATTTAGTTCTATTATTAATCTCTGGTGACAGACTCTTAGATTTAGTTCTATTAGTCTCTGGTTACAGACTGATAGATTTAGTTCCATTAGTCTCTGGTTACAGACAGTTAGATTTGGTTCTGCGTTCCGGGATTAGTCCAATAGCTATAGTTGTATGTTCAACACAGTTGCAGTAGCTGCAGGGATATAGATCTGTCTCCCTCATACTGACTGGAGATGACACTGTTCCTATTTCTTGTTATCATTGATGGATGAATTACTATCTTTATTGGCTGATGGATTGATACGCTCAGCCCCGTCTCTGTCTTGTAAAAGAATGTATCATGTACCAATATATATCTGTTACTGCCTCAGGGGAGGGTTAGGGAAGGGCAGACATCAATGTGTTCATCTCATACCATCTATTGTTTTGAGAAATAGGGACAGTATCTGAAATGTAGCCTACTGTACCACTGTGTCTATACTGCAATATACATTTTTGTATTAGTGTTGATGAAATGGATATAATATTTATGCTTTACAGTGTAAAAGTACTGTGCAGTCATTAGAAATCAGAGCAGTGGTATGTCATAATATCATATTATGTTTTGCTGTACACAATTCCAGAGAAGAAAAGTCACAAGTCAGACAGAATATGTCTTTGAGAGTCAGCAGCGTTAAGTCAGTTGTCTCAGTAAACATAGAAGCAATGAACAGCTGAGGCCTCACTCCCACGCTCACACTGTCACATGGACTCTCTCTCTCTCCCATCCCATGTCATTAAAAGGACCAATTAATATGAAGAACTGTAGAGTGACTGTTCTTCCACGCTGCCTGATTAGATGTTTCTTACATACTTTGGGTGAGATCTCAATCCTTTCCCTTGTTTTAATCTTACAGTATTCTACATGACACTCAACAAGAAAAAAAGAAAAACTAAGAATGTACACACAAAAATAACTTACATAGCTAAAGAATTACCATAATAATATACTACAGGCAGTGAGTGCGGTATAGCTGTACCAATCCCCCTGACTAAAACAAAATCAGAGCCCAAACAGGTGGAGACTGGCGTGGGTGGTAGGAAAATAGGAAACAGACATTTCACAAAGAAACACAAGCGCATAGCTTGTGCGGCCATCAGAGGATATGTGTGTGCAGAACTGGTCATCTAAATAGACCGCAATGGTACTACAGCCATTTCCTGCAGTCAAATGACCAAATCGTCATCTAGTGGCCTCATGGGTGGAATGTTATTCGTGTTTTTAATTTTTTCATATTTAATAAACGTTATTTCAAAAACCTGCTGAAAATCTGATGATTTTATGTCAAACGTTTTTGTTATATTTCAGTCTTCTGTGATGTACTGTCACGCCCTGACCATAGAGAGCCTTTTATTCTCTATGTCGGTTAGGTCGGGTGTGACTAGGGTGGGTACACTAGTTTTTTTATTTCTATGTTGGCCTGGTATGGTTCCCAATCAGAGGCAGCTGTCATTCGTTGTCTCTGATTGGGGATCATATTTAGGCCGTTTTTTCCCACTGGGTTTTTGTGGGATCTTGTTTTTGGTTAGTGGCTGTGAGCACGCCATAGCATCACGTTGTCACAGCTGTTGAAAGAGGAGGACCAAGGTGCAGCGTGGTGAGCGTACATTTTCCTTTATTGATAAAAATGACACCGAACAAAAACAATAAACACTACAAAAACAAACCGTGAAGCTAAAGGCTATGTGCCCTAAACAAAAGTCAACTTCCCACAAACACGGGTGGAAAAAAGAGCTACCTAATTATGGTTCCCAATCAGAGACAACGATAGACAGCTGTTGCTGATTGAGAACCATACCCGGCCAAAACATAGAAATAGAAAATCATAGAAACACAAAACATAGAATGCCCACCCCAACTCACGCCCTGACCAAACCAAAATAGAGACATAAAAAGGATCTCTAAGGTCAGGGCGTGACACACATTTCGTTTGTGCTTTATTGTTTTTTTTGTGCCGGTTCACTAAATAAATATGTTGAACCCATACCACGCTGCACTTTGGTCCGACAATCCTTACAACGACGTTCGTGACATGTATACTGAGTGTACAAAACATTAAGAACAACTTCCTAATATTGAGTTGAACCCCCACCCATTTTTGCCCTCAGAACAGCCTCAATTCATTGGGGCATGGACTCTACAAGGTGTCAAAAACGTTCCAAAGGGATGCTGGCCCATAATGACTCCAATGCTTCCCATAGTTGTGTCAAGTTGGCTGGATGTCCTTTGGATGGTGGACCATTTTTGATACACACGTGAAACTGTTGAGAGTGAAAAACCCAGCAGCTTTGCCATTCTTGACACAAACCGGTGCGTCTGGCACCTACTACCATAACCTGTTCAAAGGCACTTCAATCTTTTGTCTTAGCCATTAACCCTTTGAATGGCACACACACAATCCATGCGTCAATTGTCTCAAGGCTTAAAAATCCTTCTTTAACCTGTCTCCTCCCCTTCATCTACAATGATTGACGTGGATTTAACCAGTTACATCAATAGGAGATCATAGCTTTCACCTGCATGCATCTGGACAGTATATGTCATGGAATAAGCAGGTGTTCATAATGTTTTCTAAACTCAGTGTATATAAAATGCCACATTGCAATGCAAACACAAAATATGATGTATTTCAACTCTATATATCCGACATGGTACAGGTACATGTATATTAGTATTTTTAAACCCATAACCATGTGTATGAGGTGTACACTTTTGTTTCAAAGTTTTGTTTAAGACTACCAAGAAACACTCTGTGTGACCCTGATTTAGCCCACTGCAGTATTAATGTAGGGTGATGAATCTAATTGGTGCAATATCAGCTATCGCCATCAGCTGAGGCAAACACTCTGGTTTCTTGTTTGAACTGGCTTCGCTTGATAAGAAGCAAAGCAAAAGCCCCTCTTCACTTTACTGAAATAGGGCGTATTCTATCCTTAGAGAGAACGTCCTCGATCAACAGTTCCCATCCAATGTTTTATGGTTCTAAAAGGAGTTGTGAGGGGCTAGGCCTGCTGCTCTGCCCGCACCATGGTGTGATATTTGACAGGACTGTTAGAGGCTGCTGCTGTCGTTACTTTTAATAACTGGAATTATATTACAGAGAATCGTATTAGCCAGGGCAATATTGTCTCATATGAAATTAACAAGTGCATTGCCATGGCAATTTATATTGTACAACTGATCACTACTGCAAATAATGTAGCTAATTGGGTTATTAGCATTTTCTATTGTATTTCAGTTGGTTTGTGCAGCATGTACGATCATGTGGTCTTTCAAGACTGTGGTTTTACCTATATGGCGGATCAATAGGTAATCCGTATAACACACTTTAAATCATTCATTTGATTCAATAGTAATTTCTTGTTGGTTTATGTGTTTGGTGGCCATGAATAGAATTTAATAACAGAAAATAGCATCAGCACATGTTTAGATAGCTAAATGTCTTGGCTGATAAGAGAGCCCAGCAGATGTTACTCAGTGTAAATGTCTGGTGCTGAAACACACACCCCCTCAGGTATTTTCAGTGTGTGTGTGTGTGTGTGTGTGTGTGTGTGTGTGTGTGTGTGTGTGTGTGTGTGTGTGTGTGTGTGTGTGTGTGTGTGTGTGTGTGTGTGTGTGTGTGTGTGTGTGTGTGTGTGTGTGTGTGTGTGTGTGTGTGTGTGTGTGTGTGTGTGTGTGTGTGTGTGTGTGTGTGTGTGTGCAGACAGGAAGAGCTAGGACCCAGCTCTGCAGCTTGCTGGCTTCACCAGGGACTGTGGGGGAAAGAGTCTGACATGTCACTGTCAGTACAGCTCAAACTCAATATGCTAAACAGCTGTATTCCAATGGGCTCATCTCATGTGCATATTTTTTCATGTTATTCTTGTTATAAAAATAAAACACTTGGCGTGATTATATAAAAAAATATATATGATACAGCACATTCATCTTAGAACACACAACATATTATATTTCATACCAACAAATCTATTTTTTTAACCTGAGTGCAAATCTAGCTTCCTGAATAGTACAGCATTGTTCATACTTAACATCCACACTCAAGAGCCTGGGCTCTTCCTCCAACAAGATCTCACAGTGTGAAACTGTTTGACTTCAGTATTCAAAGGTCTTTTTTGGGGAGGGGGGGTGGGGGTAAACATCACATTTCGACAGTTATGTTTAGGCATTACTTCCAAAATGGTTAAGGTAAAGGTTAAGGTTTAGGATAGGGTTAAAAAAGAAATAAAAAACGAGTGCCTAGCTGTCACACCCTGGCCTCTGTTATATTGATTTTCTTTATTAGTTTAGTTAGGTCAGGGTGTGACATGGGATGTTTGTGTGTTTTGTCTAGTTTAGGGTGTGTGTATTGTTTAGGGGGTTTTGTATAGTGTATGGGGTTGTGTTCAGTAGAGAGGTTTAGGAAAGTCTATGGTTGCCTGGTTTGGTTCTCAATCAGAGACAGCTGTTTATTGTTGTCTCTGATTGGGAGACATATTTAAGGCAGCCATAGGCTTTAGGTGATTGTGGGTAATTGTCTATGTTCTATGTTGCATGTGTGCACTTAGTTTGTTTGTTTTTGTTCGTTAAATAAGTGTTTGGTTTTTCTTCATTAAAAGAAGATGTCTTTTTTCCACACTGCGCCTTGGTCCACTCATTCGTCTCATAACGATCGTGACACTAGCACTGGGATTGAACATACAGCCGTTGGAGCTGGCAGGGTTAAGCCCATCCACCATCTCCATCCACAACACCCTAGAAAGCCGTAAGCCTTCTTGATGGTAATAGCGCTCACCGTTGGTCCTAGTGGATGGTTTTGAAGGCATCTTCCGACGTTCTGTGAACCTGGGCAAACATTGAATATCGCCTTGGATCTGGAGTGGCCTGGCTGCTCCCTCCCCTCCCCCAGCTGTGTATGCCCACTAAAGCTACAGGAACAGTGGTACTATTGACTGAGGGCTGTGATTCAGGCTGAGTCCCAAATGGCAAACTGTTCCCCATAGGGCTCTGGTTAAAAGTTGTGCCCATAAAGGAAATAGGGTGCCACTTGGCACACAGCCCTGTGGTGTGCTGCCTGGGCCTGAAGGGCACTTTTCAGCCTGGCCAGACACACATGGGCCTTACTGCTTGGCTGCGCACCATGGGTCACCGGCTTACATTAGGAGCGCCCAGCCAAACCCAGCCATGCGCAGCCCTGCAACATACAAACAACATCTAGGTCTACCTACCTGAAATAACATAAACAATGTGAGGGCAGTGTGCATTCTCAATGCACCACAATTCAAGTGTAAATATGCACTGAAATAAGCATGGTTATAGGCTACTCCAAATCACATTTTACATTGTATCAAACTAAATATGAATAGCCTATTATTGTAATAATGTTGTTATACAATTTTTGCCTCTATTTCAGTGTGATCTTTCTACTTGAGTAAGTGGATTCGTCTTCTCTGGCATACATTTTTAAATAAGTACCTTATGTGGCAAACTCCTACACTGAACAAAAATATAAACGCAACATGTAAACTGTTGTTCCTATGTTTCATGAGCTGAAATAAAAGATCCCAGAAATGTTCCAAATGCACAAAAAGCTTATTTCTCTGCGGACAATGAACACATTTGCATTTTATCAATTGCAATTTGAATGCACAGAGATACTGTGAAGAGATCCTGAGGCCCATTGTCGTGCCATTCATCTGCCGCCATCACCTCATGTTTCAGCATGATAATGCACAGCCCCATGTCATAAGAACATGTACACAATTCCTGGAAGCTGAAAATGTCCAAGTTCTTCAAGAGCCTGCATACTCAACAGACATCTCACTCATTGAGCATGTTTGGGATACTCTGGATCGACGTGTACGACAGCGTGTTCCAGTTCCTGCCAATATCCAGCAACTTCTCACAGCCATTGAAGAGGAGTGGGACAACATTCCACACGCCACAATCAACAGCTTGATTAACTCTATGTGAAGGAGGTGTATCGCACTGCATGAGGCAAATGGTGGTCACACCAGATACTGACTGGTTTTCTGATCCACACCCCTAACTTTTTTAAGGTATCTGTGACCAACAAATGCATATCTGTATTCCCAGTTATGTGAAATCCATAGATTAGGGCCTCATGAATTTATTTCAATTGACTCATTTCATTATATGAACTCTAACTCAGTAAAATATTTGAAATTGTTGCATGTTGCATTTATATTTGTGTTCAGTAGAATAATTTTCCTTAAATGAAGGAGATGGTCGATTGTTTTGATTAGTGTAGGCTACTGCACTGGGATAAGTCTGCTTCTTGGCAACAGGCAGAGGATTAAATGGACTGGTGTGGAGAGAAAGTGTTGATGCTTGTGTGGTCAGAGGGGAAAACTACCCAGACCTCTTGTGTCAACCCACTATTATTTATTTGTAGTTTAGGTTCTATCCATCACATGGTTGCCACTCTGAACTGTCCCAGTGCTTACAGCTGGCCACATCTCCTAGCTTTGCTCCTTCACACAGCGCTATGATTGACGTTTCACGAGAGGCACCTCAAGGTGGGGCTAAATGGTCTCTATTCACAATCATGTCGCGTAGGCGGAGTCTGACTTTAATACTCTCGCTATGTGCTGCCTTCCAGTGACTGCCGTTCCGTACTGTATGCAACAAAAGCAAGCGGATGGAATGAATCGAAATAGCCTGTAATTCAGGTTTTCATAACTCACCTTAGATACGGCGCTGTCTCTCGGAGAAAACGGGATTGTGTTTCGGGAAGACACAGGCTCTGACACATGAAAGGAAGAAGCGTCCAGATTCATAGTTGTAGTTCAAGTCTGTTTATCTTTTACACGCAGTCTGATCTGCACAAGGCAGCATTTCAGATCAGATTTCAGATTAACTTCAGACCAGCTGGAAGAGCAGAGAGAGCGAGAAAGAGGGCTTCCCCTCTGACTCTGTGTCTTGGAGAACACCGGAGCGCGAGAGTGCGAACCAAAACGTGGAACCCCGAACCCGGGTGGGAAGGTCGGAATTTGGTCAAGGATTCTCATTTGCGAGATTGACGCGGAGGTGAGAGTTTATAAATAGATCGGAAGAAATGGACGAGCAGCCGCGGTTGATGCACTCTCATGCGGGAGTAGGGGTGGCAGGGCACCCCGGCCTGTCGCAACACATGGAAGGCACGGGAGGAACGGAAGGCGATGGGAGAAAACAGGACATTGGAGACATTTTACAGCAAATAATGACCATCACAGATCAAAGTCTGGACGAAGCTCAAGCCAGGTAAGGTGCCAGATGTGCGCAGTAGCCTACCTTGTCAACATGGACAAGGAATGGGTGGCAAACTACTGTATGCATTAAATTACGATGGATAATAAGACATTTCAAGTCAGTCAGATTTCTAGTGAAAAATATTATATTGATGAAATGGAGAAGAATTACGCATTCGAGCCCAAGCGGGCGAGCGCGCATTTGGAGAAATAATAACATTCGCAGTGCAGCAGACAACATTTAAACTTTGAAGTTATCTTATTATTAGTATAGTGGGCATATAAAGTTTTCCTGAATTTCCAGAAATGATATAATATTGCAACAGTATAACGTATAACGTAGATTCAAAGTGTTTTCACAATTCTGACAACGACGTACAAATCTGACATCTCAAGTTTGTAGATGCGATTTGTCATAAAAATAACCAGCATCACATTGATTGACAACATCATAATTTCGATGAACTTTTGTGCAAGCACATCTCTCTCTCTCTCTCTCTGTCACTCCAGTCAAAATAAAACAACTGGTAAGGCATAGCCTACATTTTATAGAAATCTAAAATACGCTATTATAGACTATCATTTGTTATTTACATGGGCTATACAATGGACCATTCATAGTCATTTAAGATAAATCATTTGCATCCAGTTATTAGATATCCAGTTGACTCAGAAGCTAAAGCGAAGTGCTTTGACGCGCGGCGCGCGTAGGCTGTGTTTAGCCTTCACCGTGGAGGGTGAGCAGCAGAGAGGAATCTTTCAAAATACAATGAAACTCTTTGGACAACCTTTTTACACTGTCCTGTGTTGCACTGCGATGAACATGACTGTAATTTATACAAATTCAACAACAAACAAGACATTTCATAATTGTTGAGAATACTTAACCATTCTAAACAACAAAAATACATATTCAAAACTGTTTATAAATTATTGTACCCCTATTGTTGCTCAATCAGTCCAGAACATAAAAATGTGTTGCATTACATTTTTAGGCAGTAACAAGTAGCTATATATTCCAGTTTACTTTCTTTACTTGCTTCCAATAATAATAATAATAATATAAATATTAACATGTCATTTTAAATATTACATATGCTATCTTACTTTCGAGATTAAGCACGCATATACAAATACAGCAGGTTAGCAATAAAAGGTTGACGTGATCCGCAACATTTGCATCACATATTTGCCTGTCTACATCATTTGCGTCGTAGGCTACATGCTTCAATAAAAACATTATAACTATGTTATTAGTCTAACGCTTTTAGGATTGATGTGAATTGTTGAAGTTACTTTTTGTTGTTGTATAGGAAACACGCCTTGAATTGCCACAGGATGAAGCCTGCTCTCTTCAACGTTTTGTGTGAAATCAAAGAAAAAACAGGTAGGCCCAATGCGTTTTCTAAAGTTACCTACTGGGCTATTGAATGCACGTCAAATACAGACCTACACAATTTGAACGAAAAACTATAGGCATACTAACTACCTAGATATACTAAAAGTGCCTTCTTCTTCGGCTACAGAAGCCCACGTAAAGGGGGCATTGTATGCGCTCTGTGTAGGACTCATTCATATCTTCAGAGAAAGCGCGGTTTAGCCTACAATTCACAGCCATTCACATAGATGAACTTGTTGCAGCCAGGGCATGCATGTTTTTCAATGTGACTTGAATTACATTCTTATCTGAGAAGAGAAATACAAATTGGCCTATTTTTCAGACCTGTGTTTTTACAATTTGCACATGTTTTGGGAGTGCAATCCATTTTGTGCTATTACACAGCGCTACAGTCAGTGCTACTTCATTGAACATCTTTTCCAATTATAGTGTCAAACATCTAAAGGTTTGATGGTGATGATGGAAAGTGTTGAAAGCTAAATTACCGTCTTCATCATAATGTTTCGCCCTTGTGTGCTAGCTGTCAAACCTCTCTGCTGTGTGTCTCATTTAATTCACTTGTGTGTGTCTCTCCATTTGTCTGTGCTGTTGTGAGAGACCTTGTCGCCAGAATAATTGCACTAAGAGCAGATGTAGTGACATCAGACTTAGGGAGAGGCATAACATACCTCGTCTTTCCAGAATACAAACCCCTTTTCCCTTTGACATTTCTGAAATTGGCACAGATAGAATTCAGAGCTGCTCAGGGGCGATAGTGTGTATATATCTCCTCTATCATGCCCCCGTTCTAAGATATGGCGTGGAATGAGGACTCCTTTAAATTTGTACTTGTGAAATATTGAGATGCTATCGCTGTCTGGGTTTGATGTGGAGGTGACTCCACTGTGTTTCACAGTCATTAGTGCATGAAATAAAATGGCATAGATAGATAGAGGATAAAAGAGATATCATTTTTTATTATCTCTCCGCTCTCACTTGGTCCATACTTCATGCTTCACTGCTGTGGAGCTGTGTGTGGAGGTGATGGGTTGTGTTGTATATTTTATTCCCTGTGTGTATGTAATTCTACTTTTACATGACGTTTTCATTTTCAAAGAAGTTCAACCCCCCGCCACCCTCCACCTCCACTCCCGAACGACCCAGTCCTCCTGCCTCATGTAGCGCACCCTCAATTGGGCCAGTGTCTAAGGGGAGCAGGGGGCCTTTTGAGGCCTGCTGGCTCTCTTTCCTTTCTCTGTTGTCTTGGTAGGGTTTTGGAGGGGGAGTGAGTGACACAGTTATGCATAGTGTGTTACTCCCTGGCGTTTTTCAGAGTTCATCCAAAGTTTGTCTCCACATGGAGTACAAAGTCACTTGGATCTGGTCCTGTCTGGGAGTGCTGTGCTTTCTCTCTCATCTCTCTCAGCTGGCTACGACCCGAACATCCCAATAGCCTAGGTTTCTGTTTCTCCTGAAGGAGAATGTCTCTTGAGTCTGACCACCTCTTCTCAGAGGAGGTTTAGTTACACATACCTGCTGTGTTTGAAGGAAATTAAGTTCATTATATCAATTGAATATAGATGTATGATATACTACTGTATATACAGCACATGGTTCTGAACATCTCTACCCTTTCATATACTGTATGATACATCGTTTCATCCACCCTCTAGTGTTGCTGTATAAGGTGTTAGAATTAACTTGTCAGAGGTAGTTTTGAAAATATTTTTGAAAAGGGTCAGCTGCTGAAGCCTAGAGCACATCTCTGTAAAAGAAACCTCGACTGGGTCCTCTCGTCTGGGTGCCAAAGTATTAAAAACCTTATGATGATTCTCTCAGTAAAAAAACATATCTGTTTTTTAAACATTATTACAACTCTGCCTGCCACAGTACAGACTACAGACTAGCCCCAGTGAAGCTGTGTTGAGTTGAGCACGGTTTCTGTTAGGTCTTAAAGTAAATAAAGCTCAGAGCAGAACTCACTGACTGCACAGACCTCTGCTGCTGCTACTGCTCTGGAATCTGTCTTGTTTTTAACCATTAAATATGTCTGAATGCACCAGAGACATTAAGGCTATTTCTAGAGTGTTTTTTACACCACATGATATTCACTTAGGATAACTGTGTTGTTAATGGCTCATTGTAACCTATATGTTTTTCTTTCTGATAAGACTATCATTTGCCATTTGTATTTATTTGTATAATTTTGTCATAGCAACATTTGAGAGCTGTGAATTGATATAATAACTGCATATAGTACATTCAAATATATATTTTTTATTAGTAGTATTATTTTTATTAAATGAAGTAGCTTTTATTTCAAAACCTTAATTTACAGTTTTTTGTTTTTACAAATATATATTTTTTGGAATTTGGTTTTAGTAAACGGGATTATCTCTCCCCTCCATCTCCACTACGCAATTTACGTCTCTGACTGTCCCCAGTACTAGAAAAACTGACATCACCTGCGGGCGTCAGGAAATAATATAATGCCATGCTCAGGCAGGCAGGACAGGCAGGCAGCGTTGAGTAACTCCTGAACTCCTGACCCACTCTGTGTATTTGTACTGGGATACTGTGGTGTGGTGAGTGATCGGTGCCCAGCAGAACGACTACTCACTATAAACAAGCACACTGCTGTGCACTGCTCGCACCCCAGAGGAAAGGAGAAGGGACACTTTATTTCCACCCAGGGTAGGCATCTTTCTTTTCTTTTCTTATTTCAGACACTGGTTTCTTTTTTCCATCCTTGACTGCTTAGTTTCATCGCGATCATATTTTGGTTGTCTTTCTCGACTTAAAAGAATGTTACTTTTCACTCAGAGGCGTACGGTGTGTGTGTGTGTGTGTGTGTGTGTGTGTGTGTGTGTACAATACTTGATAAAAATAGATTTACACCTCACCTGTATGGATTATTACATTTAAAAACAGATAGATTTTGACACACACTCCAAAGATTACTGTTGGATAAGTGGATTAGTGTTCACTGTGAGAAGAATAAGAAAGAGAAGTTGAACTCAGTGTTAAAGGTCTTGTCTGTGACAGTAGGCTACAAAGTATCCACCCTGAGCCACGTCATAAGAGGTATTGGCACAGGGTGCTTTCCAAAAATACACCCAAATAATTTGACTCCAATGCTACTGCGCCATGAAACCTTAACCTTCTGCAAACTCAACGCATTATAGAATATAGAATGTGACACAACTCAATCTTACATCATGTTTATAAAAATATTTCTAACTTTATTAATCATGAGATGAATGTGGCAAAATGGGAGATAAGTGTAATTAAACCCTAACCATATCTTCAACACAACATTATAAAACTAAATGTAAAGGATTGTAAAAAAATATCTGTTTTAATCATGCTTTTAAAAACATTTCCACAGGTGGTTTTTGGAACTGGTCTAAAGGACCTTGCTTCTCCTTTTGATGAGAAAACTGTTGACATCATCCAAAATGATGCTTAAGAAAATTTGCTAAAATGAATTGACTTCTATAAACACCTCGTCAACATCATAAATCTCCAACAGTGTCAAACATAACCTCTCTGCGACACTGAGACACTTGCTCAGTAAATGTAGGTTATGTCCCAAATGACACCCTATTCCCTATATAGTGCATTACTTTTGACCAGAGGCCTATGTGCCCTGATCAAAAGTAGTGCACTATATAGGGAATAGGATGCTATTTGGGACGCATTCCTGCTGCTCTGACTGGCTGTTTAGTTTTTTTTCTCTCAACCTCAACAAAAGGCCAGTTTTCTGGTGGCCTTGTTTGAATAGTGTAAGGTTTCACGCCTTGGGGATGCTCCATTTATAAAAATGACTAGCGGAGTGATGTAATGTTGTTTTTTGAATGGTGAAATGTAGTTTTTTTTCAGAGGGCAGCCGAGTAATGTTTGACACGGGTGAAATTAGCCAGAGATCTGATTACAGAGGATGTGTCTCAAATGCCGACCTATTCCCTGTATATAGTGCATTACTTTTGATCAGGGCACATAGGCCTCTGGTCAAAAGTAATGCACTATATAGGGAATAGGGTACCACTTGGGATGCGTATATTGGGACGCAGTCAGAGAGATACAGTACACTACACTACACTACATTGAGTTGTCAGTCCATTCAGATGGCTTGGAATCTGCATATTTTTACTCTAAGTCCAGTAAGAACCATACAAACCACAGCATACCATCGTAATATAAACAATTTATGTTAGCCGTCATTATCCGCAGAAGCAAACCTGTTTTTAGTTTTGAACACCAATGTAGTATAGAAACCCATAGGGATTTACAGTTTGACTGTATATACAGTATATATATATTTTTTTTTATAGATTAGCACATGAGTTTTATTTTGAGAGTGCATTGCCAATGCCAAACTGCTGGTAGTCAAAAGGCTAATATTGACATATCAGTTCGCTCTCTATCTAAATCCCTCTGGTGTCACTTTAGTAGCATGATTTTTGTAAGTAGCAGGGAACATTTACTATGTAGTGCACTATGGTCCCTATGGGCCCTGGTCAAAATAGTGCACTATAAAGGGAATAGGATGCCATTTGGGACGCAAGCATAGGCTTGGCCGGGGCCTGTTCAGAGCTAATGTAAACTATTCATTTTATTTATCCTTTATTTAACTAGGCAAGTCAGTTAAGAACAAATTCTTATTTACAATGACGGCCTACCCCGGCCAAACCCAGACGATGCTGGGCCAGTTGTGTGCCACCCTATGGGACACCCAATCACCAGGTACTGCAGTGACACCTCTTGCACTGCGATGCAGTGTCTTAGGCCACTGCGGCACTCGGGAGTTGAGCGTAACAGCTTATTTCCATCGAATCAAAACAGGAGGAAGTCTACTCAGATATAGAATGTTGTGTCGCAGTGATATGCATCCACCTCCTGTCCTTGTCTGTTAGTGCACTGACTGGGAGTGTTGATGTTAATACAAGTAACAGCTTTTGTCTTTTATCCAACCTGCTCCTCTATGCTGACGCAGCAGTATTCATAGAGAGAGAGAGAGAGAGAGAGAGAGAGAGAGAGAGAGAGAGAGAGAGAGAGAGAGAGAGAGAGAGAGAGAGAGTGTGTGTGTGTGTGTGTGTGTGTGTGTGTGTGTGTGTGTGTGTGTGTGTGTGTGTGTGTGTGTGTGTGTGTGTGTGTGTGTGTGTGTGTGTGTGTGTGTGTGTGTGTGTGTGTGTGTGTGTGTGTGTGTGTGTGTGTGTGCGTGCGTATGTGTGTTTGTGTGTGTGTGTGTGTGTGTGTGTGTGTGTGTGTGTGTGTGTCTGTGTGTGTATGTGTGTCTCTGTGTGTGTGTTTCTGTGTGTGTATGTATGTGTGTCTCTGTGTGTGTGTCTGTGTGTGTGTTCTCCACAGCTGTTTCCCTCCTATCTCTCTGTTTAATCATCCAAATATCTCTGTTTAATCATACCCTTGCAACCACTGCTGAAAAAATGGAAAAAATCCTGATGGTGGTGACCGTGAAATTGATCTAGCGCTTTCGTGTTGAGGTGTTGTTTTTCCCCCTCAATGTTTTCCTGTGATGTTATCCCAGTGATGATGACAGGGAGCAAGTGTCTATGTTGCGTGTGAAAGCGAGTAAGACAGAAAGACAGCGAGGACTGAGAAATAAGAAACACAAGAGGAAAGACCCATGTAAGTCAAATTCCTCTTTCATAGGCTGGTGAGCTAGCTACTAAAATGACTGTCATTTTTCCTGTTACGGCATCAGGGCAATGTTAAATGCTATTCATTAAAAATGAAGATTATGCGCTTGTGGTCTCCAAAATAAAGCATATCCCAGTCATTGTGGTGAATGAAATGTATAAAATGTATAACTGGTTGGATTTAGCCCTCATGCCTCACCAGACAGAATTAACAGACCACAGCATCCACTGCTGTAAGATGGGATATGGTGGTGTACATCTGACTCTGCTTGCTTTTTTTACTCCTTTTTCAATAATGATCTCTGTAAAGATGTGGTCTACCTTGGCTCTTTTTTGTGTGCTGCTAGCTTCCTCGAATATTTATTGAAATCCGCAAATTTGTTATGTACATTAAATTGAACATGCAACGGCACTTTCGAATGTGGTTGCCATACCAACCCCCCAGGAGTTAATTTTCCTTAATGCAGGGCTCTGAATCTCATTTCCTACACACTCCCCTGCTGCTAAGAGCTGCTCCGAGCAGGCGCTACCTCCAGGCTTCCCCTGTACCGCTGACAGAGCGCCGCTCCACCGACACAGCCTTCAAACGCTAGAGCTTTTATCAAGAGAGATGGAGAGAGGGAGGGAAAGAGGGAGAGTGGGAAAGAGAGGGGGAGAAAAAGAAAGCAGAGAGAGAGAAAGAGAGCAGGAGAGATTGAAAAAGGGAAAGAGAGAGCGCGGGAGAGAGGTAGACAGAGAGGGAGAGGCCTCTTTCCGCGTAGTGGAAATGACACAAATTAATATACACTACTTAAACCAGACTAAGATTAATGGTTGCCTTTCGCAGCAGCTTAGTCCCACTGTCAGTTGCCGGGTGCTCGTTGGATAAAATCAACACTAATCAACATTTATTCCCCTTTTGCCCTGGGCCCTCAGGATTCTGGCGGGCGGCAGGACTGTGTTACCCCCATCCTCCTCCCCCTCTCTCTTCCCCTCGCCTCCCTTGTCTGTCTCGCTACGCTTTTCACCTCCCATCCAGCTCCTCCATACATCACCCTGCTCCCTCCCTGCCTCTTTCCGGCCCCCGGCCTGGCTCCTCACAGGGGAGAGCCCACTCCCATCAGGACACATTACAGTCATGATAGATTTTCTCTTTTCATTTGCATCTGATATTTAACACTAAAGCAGTTGCTCTGGCACTTTACAGTACAGGAGCTGCGTGTGGTCTGCGTATGGTGTGTACGGTGTGTATATTTTGTGTGTGTGGGCATTATCTGTCCTCAATCTGCTATTGCATTATCACTAACAAGATATGTGTTGTGTGAATGCATTATGTACATATCTGAGTGGGTTTTCCTGAAAGCAAAATGATGTATGTGTGTGGCCCATTACTAGGAAACTGAGCTCTTTCTCTCCCAATAGGCTTGCATTTCCTTCAGGGAGAAAGACAAGGCAATTACCATTGTATATTTTTGTCCTCATTTCAAAGAAACATAATATATTATACATTTCTGTGAAGTTGATCAGATTATGATGCTTTTATTGTAGTGTTGACACTATTGTGTTGTACTACATATTGTACATGTATGTAGACCTAGACGAAAGATCTGGCCGTGTTTGACTAAACTGGAATTATTGTAAAATTATTGATTATTTTAGCATTCAGTAGATTAACCACAACCAGACTGCCTCTCACATCACCTGTATCATTAATTATTGTACAGATAATATTTGTACTGTTTCATCTGTGTTAATGTGGAGCAAAGATGAAGAGATTCAGCCTAAATATCCTCCTTGGAAGAACCCACCCGTCTAACGTTATGCAAATCTCATAATTATACAGTCTAATGTATGGCGGTAATCAGCTTCTGTTGCTCATTATATCTTCCTCGACTCCCACTGTGTCACTGGGAAGCATTCTCACAAGAAACATTTTATCTCTACATTTCAGTCTGTAAATATGCTGGAGGATCATTTCAGTCTCCAAATATGCTGGATGATCATTTCAGTCTCTAAATATGCTGGAGGATCATTTCAGTCTCTAAATATGCTGGAGGAACATTTCAGTCTCTAAATATGCCGGAGGATCATTTCAGTCTCTAAATATGCCGGGGGATCATTTCAGTCTCTAAATATGCTGGAGGATCATTTAAGTCTCTAAATATGCTGGAGGGTCATTTGAGTCTCTAAATATGCTGGAGGAACATTTGAGTTTATAAATACGCTGGAGGATCATTTTAGTCTCTGATTAGGCTGGAGGATCATTTGAGTCTCTGATTAGGCTGGAGGATCATTTGAGTCTCTGATTAGGCTGGGGGATCATTTGAGTCTCTGATTAGGCCGGGGGATCATTTGAGTCTCTAATTAGGCTGGAGGATCATTTGAGTCTCTAATTAGGCCGGAGGATCATTTGAGTCTCTGATTAGGCCGGAGGATCATTTGAGTCTCTGATTAGGCCGGAGGATCATTTGAGTCTCTGATTAGGCCGGAGGATCATTTGAGTCTCTGATTAGGCCGGAGGATCATTTGAGTCTCTGATTAGGCTGGAGGATCATTTGAGTCTCTGATTAGGCTGGAGCAAAATTGTAGTCTCAGAAAATGCTGGAGGAACATTTTTGTCTCTAAATATGCTGTATTTGCTATAAAACAGAAAGAAATCCAAGTGAATTAAGGCTGATAGTACACCTGAATGTCATTTTATTTTCTTACATATTCATACAGTGAACAAAAATATAAACGCAACATGCAACATGCAATGAGTTACAGTTCTTATAAGAAAATGGATTTCACATTACTGGGAATACAGATATGCATACTGTATGTTGGTCACAGATACAGTACTTAATAAAAAGGTAGGGGCATGGATCCGAAAACCAGTCAGTTTCTGGTGTGACCACCATTTGCCTCATGCAGCGAGTTCGCATAGAGTTGATCAGGCTCTTGATTGTGGCCTGTGGAATGTTGTCCCCACTCCCATTCAATGGCTGTGTGAAGTTGCTGGATATTGGTGGAAACTGGAACATGCTGTCGTACACATTGATGCAGAGTATCCCAAACGTGCTCAATGGGTGACATGGCTGGTGAGTATGCAGGCCATGGAAGAACTGGGACATTTTCAGCTTGCAGGAATTGTGTACAGATCCTTGCGACATGGGGCTGTGCATTATCATGCTGAAACATGAGGTGATATACGGCACGACAATGGGCCTCAGGATCTCATCACGATATCTCTGTGTATTCAAATTGCCATCGATAAAATTCAATTGTGTTTGTTGTCTGTATCTTATGCCTGCCCAAACCATAACCCCACGCCACCATGGGGCACTCTGTTAACAACGTTGACATCAGCAAACCGCTCACTCACACTACGCCATACACACTGTCTGTCATCTGCCCTGTACAGCTGCAACCAGGATTCATCTGTGAAAAGCACACTTCTTCAGCGTGCCAGTGGCCACCGAAGGTGAGCATTTTCCCACTGAAGTCTGTTACAATGATGAGCTGCAGTCAGGTCAAGACCCTGGTGAGGACAGCGGACACGCAGATGAGCTTCCCTGAGACAGTTTCTGACAGTTGGTGCGTAAATTCTTCAGTTGTGCAAACCCACAGTTTCATCAGTTATCCGGGTGGCTGATCTCAGATGGTCCCGCAGGTGAAGAAGCCGGATCTGGAGGTCCTGGGCTGGCGTGGTTACATGTGGTCTGCGGTTGTGAGGCCGGTTAGACGTACTGCCAAATTCTCTAAAACAACGTTGTAGGTGGCTTATAGTAAAGAAATTAACATTTAATTCTCTGGCAACAGCTCTGGTGGACATCCCTGCAGTCAGTATGCCAATTGTAAGCTCCCATTTTAGAGATGCATTTTATTGTCCCCAGCACAAGGTGCACCTGTGTAATGATCATGCTGTTAAATCAGCTTCTTGATATGCCACACCTGTCAGGTGGATGGATTATCTTGGCAAAGGAGAAATGTTCACTAACAGGGATTTAAACAAATTTGAGAAAAATACGCTTTTTGTGCGTATGGATTTCAGCTCATGAAACATCGGCCAAAACTTTACATGCTGCGTTTATATTTTTGTTCAGTGTACATTTTTGTATATGAGCCTCCGTTTAGGATTGTTTCCATGTTTCCGGCAGTGTGCTGCTGGTATCTATCATTTCTATAGTCCATCAACACTACACCATACACACTCTCAGCTGTAGTGATATGATTGAATACAACCATACTCATTGTTGTGCCACCAGTTGGGATCCTTGTAGCGACACCAACCAAGCGCTTCTCTATGGATATGTCCCAAAAGGTACCCTATTCGCTATATAGTGCACTACATTTGATGATGGCCCTGGTCAAAAGTAGTGCACTATATAGAGAATAGGGTTCCATCTGGGACGGACACTATCTCAGGTGCCAATCTGGGCACCCAGAATAGATCAGCAGGCTTCATGGCATGGCCTCCTAGCAGGCGAGACATTCATGTGTGTTTTGTGTGTGTAGAAAAGTAGAAGGCGCATGTTGGTCCTCCTGCCCCCTGAAAGGAAACAAATGTTCCGGAGCAGAAACGCAGCGCCATGGTGGTTTTGGATGGCTTCCCTGTACACAGACCACAGACACAAGTGACATTGCGGGTAACTTTTAGAACTGGAAGAGGGGAGGAGGATGGGGGGGTGCTTAGTGGAAGACTGGATAATGTGGTAAAGGAGGTTTCTGAAAAGTGTGTTTGAGGATATGTAGCTCATGTAATCATAATGTGATAATAATGTAATAATAATATGATAATAATGTCATCATAAAGCTCACTGACCAGGGGAGGCATTTTGGGCATTTTAGGCTGACCAATTTTATTTTTAATACCGTATGCATGTCATTTCTGATTGTGGATTTTATCCTTAAGATTTTGACTGTGAACTTGTAGCCTTATAGAAGCCTCAGACGCCTTTTAAGAGACTCTTTACAGTAAGAGACTACTTATACTGTACATTATAACCTCTCTGATGCTATGTTTACTGTAGCTTTCTAGATTTCTCCCAGTGCTGAGGAGTAATATTTGCTTGTTTAACAGGTATTGAATGTTATGTCAGAGGCCCTATACATTTAATGACAAAACCTACAATTAATTTCTGCAATGTAGAATTTAACATTTTTACTCAGGGCTGGTGTAAGCTCTGCTTTGTCTAGAAAGCTGTTGTCTTGTTGTATTTTTCTGAACATGAGATTTTATGAAATCAAATCAAATCAAATGTTATTACCTTACGGTAAATAGTAAATAGTCCAGGTGGCCATTTGATTCATTACAAGCAAACCTTGGCCTTGTTAAATTATTTGACAGGTCTTTGTTATCCACACACGGAGGGCCTTGTACAGTAATATGACTAGTTAGTTTTACTGAAGTCCTCTTTGTGTTCTATAAATGGCCATTGTTTCCTTTCTGTGATGCTGTGCAGTAATACACACCAGCACCTTTGGCCCGGAAGGAGAAAGAAAAAAAGCGGATGTATGATTTGATTGATGACTGAAGTCACATTCAGTGCTCGTCCCAAATGCACCCTATTCCCTTTATAGTGCACAACTTTCAACCAGAGGCCCTGGACAAAATTAGTGCACTGTAGGGAATAGGGTGCCATTTGGAGGGAACTCTCAGACTTCCTTGTGGGAATGGTTGGGATGGTGTGTCATATTTGGAGACTGTCAGTTGGCACGTCTACAAATTGCAACCACTGCGGCCTCACCTCTTTTCCCCGGACATGTGGCCTTGAGCGTGTGATTCCTGTTAGAATTGAGGGTAGCATCCCAAATGGCACCCTATTCCCTATATAGTGTACTACTGTTGACCACGGCCCATAGGGAATACAGTAGGTTGCCACTGAAGGTACAGGGAGTCAGACTGAGGGTCTGAAATGGAGGAAGTGTAGTTCTATAGCTATATCTATAACAATGATGGCCAAAGGACTAATCATACAGACAAAGGATAATACTGCTCTCTGTCCCTGGGGACAGTGTGGACTGTCTATGTACTGTACTGTATGCAACTGTACTCTATGCCACATTTCATTCTACATACATGTGAACTAGAGATCTGGTCAGGGAGGTAGACTTTTTGTTGGTATTGTATGTCATAATGTAGATTTTGTTGTTAGAGTTCAGATGGATGGATCATTGGAATTTCATCACCCCTGCATATGTCAAGACATGGCATGTGTGAGTGTGGTGAGATTCCCAATGGGTTGGACAATATTATTTTTGTCACTTATATTGAAGAAGCTATTACTTAAATACTGGAAGTCAAACCATACTCCAACGTTAAGAGAATGGAAGAATCAAACGCTTTATGATTTAAATATTGAAAAAATCTGTCTACTGACAGAAACAACATAACACAATTTAAAGTCATATGGGGCAGAGTCCTACAAGCATTACAAACAACATTGAGTGTGGATACTGTCCTGGCCCCTCCTCTGCAGTGCAGGGGGCGGTTCCTCCTGCAGGCAGAGGAGGGTCGTTAGTGATTGGAGTCACCTGGGCTCAGGGTATTTAAACTGCTGCTTCACTAATCTCTCTCTCTCTGCTCCTCCAGGTATGATCCTGTTTTGTTTGTTCCTTTGTAGTTTTGCATAGTTTTCATTCAGTCATATTCACACACACATATTCATGCACCCATGCACTTTACATACACCTTACATTATGATACTTCCACACCTCATTCCTTTTTCTTAGTTTAAGTTAATAGTTTTGTTTAGAATAAAGAACCTTTTTAATTGGCCTATACCTGTTGTTCGTGTCCCCTCATTTTTGTCACAGGCTATGAGCCGGCCTGTGACAATACCGTGGGAACATGTGGGTCTGAGCAAGTGTGATGTCATTCATGTTTGTGAAAATGTATGTAAACGTTAAGTTGTTTTTTAGTTTTTTTGTCTAGGTACGTTTTTTGTTGTTTGTTAACAACAAAACAGCCCTGTACTGTTTGTATTAATATTGTTTCACTCAAATAAATGAAAGTGTCAATTGACAACAACATTGTCATTGGTCGTTTGCTCCTCTGACATTCACATCACCACTCCAGTGTTTTCATATTTCCCTTCGCTATGTAGCAATTGTGTTAATAGCCTAATATTCTGTCAACAGAGGCGAGATAAAGAGGGTTTTAGGAGTTTGGAGGATAGGATAACCTTGATAAAACGGTCATCTCCATCTGTCTTCATCTGTTATGAAGTATGCAAATGACCTGTGGGATGGGAGCGGATGGGAGTACAGTACAGTGCTGTAAAATGGGCCAAGTGTTCTGTGTACCATGCTGACTTCCAAATTAACCACCATCCAATCCAGTGCATACTCGTGTTTTTCCCCTCTCACTCTCTCTCCTACCCCTTCACTCTCTCCTTTATCCTTTATCTCCCTCTCTCTCTCGTTCCCATGGTCCGGTCTTCTCTTCCCCCATCACTCTGTCTTTCCATTTCTCCTCCATGCTCCCCATCTTTTTCTCTCCTACTTTGCCTTGCTATACAAAATAGCAATGTACTGCACAGGTTCAGAGGGGCTAGCCATAAAATATTAACAGCATGTAGATGATTGTACATTGCCACTTACATTTTTTTAACTGTGTCAGCACAAGCTGTGGCACAGTTATTTGTGTGTTCATCTGTTTTGATACTGGCTATATATGAGTCCATTGTTTTCTTCTACATTGTATCCATTCAGTGGTAAGACATTATATGTTATCTATTCATCAAAATGTGGGCTCACTTCAGCTTAGCTGTTTAGTATTTTAGCATTTTATTCGGATCCCCATTAGCTAAAGCAGCAGCTGCTCCTCCTTGGTGAAAATATTCCAATGCTCCCTAACTTCTGAACCGTAATAAGCTTTATCAACATATATGAATGTGTTAACTTGTCCTTTTCATTGTACAACATCCAGTTAGTTAGCAGTTGGACAAAGAGACAGCTAATGCTATATATTCTCCAGTTATACTCCATATTTCATCACTTCTATTTACACCCATCTGATGAACATAAACGATATATATATACAGTTGAAGTCGTACGTTTACATACACTTAGGTTGGAGTCATTAAAACTATTTTTTCAACCCCTCCACAAATGTCTTGTTAACAAACTACAGTTTTGGCAAGTCGTTTAGGACATCTACTTTGTGCATGACAAGTAATTTTTCCAACAATTGTTTACAGATTATTTCACTTATAATTGACTGTATCACAATTTCAGTGGGTCAAACGTTTACATACACTAAGTTGACTGTGCCTTTAAACAGCTTGGAAAATTCCAGAAAATTATGTCATGGCTTTAGAAGCTTCTGATGGGCTAATTTACATAATTTGAGTCAATTGGAGGTGTACCTGTGGATGTATTTCAAGGCCTACCTTCAAACTCTTTGCTTGACATCATGGGAAAATCAAAAAAAATCAGCCCAAAAAAATTGTAGACCTTCACAAGTCTGGTTCATCCTTGGGAGCAATTTCCAAATGCCTGAAGGTACCACGTTCATCTGTACAAACAATAGTACGCAAGTATAAACACCATGGGACCACGCAGCCACCATACCACTCAGGAAGGAGACGCGTTCTCTCTCCTAGAGATGAACGTACTTTGGTGCAAAAAGTGCAAATCAATCCCAGAAAAACAGCAAAGGACCTTGAGAAGATGCTGGAGGAAACAGGTACAAAAGTATCTATATCCACAGTAAAACGAGTCCTATATCGACATAACCAGAAAGGCTGCTCAGCAAGGAAGAAGCCACTGCTCCAAAAGCGCTATAAAAAAAGCCAGACTACGGTTTGCAACTGCACATGGGGACAAAGATCATACTTTTTAGAGAAATGTCCTCTGGTCTGATGAAACAAAAATATAACTGTTTGGCCATAATGGCCATTGTTATGTTTAGAGGAAAAAGGGCGAGGCTTGTAAGCCGAAGAACACCATCCCAACCGTGAAGCACGGGGGTGGCAGCGTCATGTAGTGGGGGTGCTTTGCTGCAGGAGGGACTGGTGCACTTCACAAAATAGATGGCATCATTAGGGAGGAAACTTATGTGGATATATTGAAGCAACATCTCAAGACATCAGTCAGGACGTTAAAGCTTGGTCACAAATGGGTCTTCCAAATTGACAATGACCCCAAGCATACTTCCAAAGTTGTGGCAAAATGGCTTAAGGACAACAAAGTCAAGGTATTGGAGTGGCCATCACAAAGCCCTGACCTCAATCCTATAGACAATCTGTGGGCAGAACTGAAAAAGTGTGTGCGAGCAAGGAGGCCTACAAATCTGACTCAGTTACACCAGCTCTGCCAGGAGGAATGGGCCAAAATTCCCCCAATTTATTGTGGGAAGCTATTGAAAGGCTACCCGAAACGTTTGCCCCAAGTTAAACAATTTAAAGGCAATCCTACCAAATACTAATTGACTGCATGTAAACTTCTGACCCACTGTGAATGTGATGAACGAATTGAAATCTGAAATAAATCATTCTCTCTACTATTATTCTGACATTTCACATTCTTAAAATAAAGTGGTGATCCTAACTGACCTAAGACAAGGATTTCTTACTTGGATTAAATGTCAGGAATTGTGAAAAACTGAGTTTAAATGTATTTGGCTAAGGTGTATGTAAACTTCTGACTTCAACTGTATATATATGTATATGTTATGGGCCCTAATAATTTTATATTTGTCGCCATTTGTGATTTAGGATACGAGTTTATTGGGAGTTATAAACAAATTATAGCCATTATAAACAAATATATGGGCCCAATTAAAAGTTGTGCATGCATAATTGGAAACAAACCTATAAGGAGGAAGATATTACACAATATAAAGTACTGTGATGATGCTCGTGGATGTTTTAGGAATTGTATTGTACTGAGCTTCAGTTTAAGCTGAGTATAAATCCCAAATGACACCCTATTCCCACAAGCCCTATTTATATAGTGCACTACTTTGACCAGAGTTCTGAGGGCCCTATGGGCACTATAGGGAATAGGTGCCATTTGGGACATATCCTGAGTGTCTGTGAGGGAGGTTGGACTTTTATAGATTTATCTGCTCAAGCTAAGATGATTGATTCAGCGTCTCTATTTTATCTCTGGTTCATGACTGGCCTTCCAGCACATTGGCCCTGTGGGCGGGTCGAGGGGATGGCCTCTGTGTCTGACTCTGCTGCTTTGTTGGATGGTGGCCTTCTGTAAAAACAGAGCTGTCAATCAAATGAAGGGATTCCCAAATCCTATATGCATCCCAAATAGCACCCTATTCAGAAAATAGTGCACTATGTAGGGAGTAAGGTTGCATTTGGGACATATCCCTAGACAGGAGTGCAGCTTTGTTCTGAGGCTGTTCATTGCTGAGGCAATTATAGCATAATTGAGAGAAAGACTGGAACAGAACAATGACTAGTGTTGCCACCAGTGCATATCTGTATCAGTCTGATGGCTTATATGACCATGTCAGAGGGTGCTATGAATGTATCATTTCAATTCAAATGTATCATAATATCGCAAAGACAGACAGAAAGGTTGGGGGATAGAGTTACAGTATATGGATGGAGGTGATATAGCAATGTAGATTTAGTCAATACATTAAGATGTAATGACATTCATTCGGTTTTTCATTGATGTTTTTTACGGAGGAAAAGGAATGAGATTTTGTTTTTAGCCAAGGTGTGTTTAAAAATTCATAATAATGCTTAATGCTTGGTAATCAGTTGTGTTTGTGCCGTAAAAATGGCATGATTTATTTAGTCACTCCAGTGCCTGTAGTTAGTTGATGCCTGAATGGATTGCATGGCTAGAGAAGTGACCCTTTAAGCCCAAGATGTCAGAAGACATATGACCATGGCACACAATATTGCAATGGGGATGATAGGATGAACTTTAACGTCCCCAAGGGGAAAATTGCTTAGACACAGTACTGCAGTATACTTTTTCAAAAGTAGTGCACAATATAGGGCATATGTTTGGGTGGCGTAGATATCGGCAGCGCGGTGCGAAGGGGAGGCAGTGCAACATGTCTTGCTCTCTGACCTGCCACACAGAGTCACAGGAAGAGTTGTCCTTTTAATTAATCATAGATTCCTGACAGCTACCTATGCTACACATCATCATTAGCAGAGAAGAGAGAGAGGAAGACCTGTCCACACATCCAGATAAGAGAGGAGGATACACCTCGTTAACTCATTCCTCTGTTTTTTGGCTTAATGTATTATTTTACAGCAACACACTAATCACAGACACAAGATGTTCTAGGGCTGCAGTGTCATTATAGCGTGTGATTTGATTAGCTTTCTTATGCATCACTGGAGAAATGTGGCTAGGTCATATGAGACCATAGCATAGCATAGCATAGCACTTACACTAATCATGGGAAAAACACATACGTACAGTACCAGTCTAAAGTTTGGACACACCTACTCATTCCAGGGTTTTTCTTTATTTGTATTATTTTCTACATTGTCGAATAATAGGGAAGACATCAAAACTTTGAAATAACACATATGGAATCATGTAGTAACCAAAAAAGTGTTAAACAAATCAAAATAGATTTTATATTTGAGATTATTCAAAGTAGCCACCCTTTGCCTTGATGACAGCTTTGCACGTTCTTAGTATTCTGTCAACCAGCTTCATGAGGTAGTCACCTGGAATGTATTTAAATTAACAGGTGTGCCTTGTTAAAAGTTAATTAGTAAAATGTCTTTCCTTTTTAATACGTTTGAGCTAATCAGTTGTGTTGTGACAAGGTAGGGGTGGTATACAGAAGATAGCCCTATTTGGTAAAAGACCAAGTTCATATTATGGCACGACCAGCTCAAATAACAAAGAGAAACGACAGTCCATCATTACTTTAAGAAATAAAGTTCAGACAATTCGGAAAATGTCAAGAACTTTGAAAGTTTCTTCAAGTGCAGTCGCAAAAACCATCAAGCGCTATGATGAAACTGGCTGTCATGAGGACCACCGCAGGAAAGGGAGACCCAGAGTTACCTCTGCTGCAGAGGATAAGTTCATTAGAGTTAACTGCACCTCAGATTACAGCCCAAATAAATGCTTCACAGAGTTCAAGTAACAGACACATCTCAACATCAACTGTTCAGAGGAAACTGTGTGAATCAGGCCTTCATGGTCGAATTGCTGCAAAGAATCCACTACTAAAGGACACCAATAAGAAGAAGAGACTTGCTTGGGCCAAGAAACACGAGCAATGGACATTAGACCAGTGGAAATCTGTCCTTGGTCTGTCTGATGAGTCCAAATTTGAGATTTTTGGTTCCAACCACCGTGTTTTTGTGAGACGCACAGTAGGTGAACGGATGATCTCTGGGTGTGTGGTTCAAACCGTGAAGCATGGAGGAGGAGGTGTGATGGTGTGGGGGTGCTTTGCTGGTGACACTGTCAGTGATTTATTTAGAATTCAAGGCACACTTAACCAGCATGGGTACCACAGCATTCTGCAGCGATACGCCATCCCATCTGGTTTGCACTTAGTGGGACTATCATTTGTTTTTCAACAGGACAATGAACCAACACACCTCCAGTCTGTGTAAGGGCTATTTGACCAAGAAGGAGAGTGATGGAGTGCTGCATCAGATGACCTGGCCTTCTAGGCAGAGTTGCAAAGAAAAGCCATATCTCAGACTGGCCAATTAAAAGAAAAGATGGCCAAAAGAACACAGACACTGGACAGAGGAACTCTTCCTAGAAGGACAGCATCCCGAAGTCGCCTCTTCACTGTTGACGTTGAGACTGGTGTTTTGCAGGGTACTATTTAATGAAGCTGCCAGTTGAGGAATTGTGAGGCGTCTATTTCTCAAACTAGACACTCTAATGTACTTGTCCTCTTGCTCAGTTGTCCACTTGGGCCTCCCACTCCTCTTTCTATTCTGGTTAGAGCCAGTTTGCGCTGTTCTGTGAATGGAGAACTACACAGCGTTGTACGAGATCTTCAGTTTCTCGGCAATTTCTCACATGGAACAGCCTTCATTTCTCAGAACAAGAATAGACTGACGAGTTTCAGAAGAAAGGTCTTTGTTTCTGGCCATTTTGAGCCTGTAATCGAACCTACAAATGCTGATGCTCCAGATACTCAACAAGTCTAAAGAAGGCCAGTTTTATTGCTTCTTTAATCAGCACAACCGTTTTCATCTGTGCTAAGATAATTGCAAAATGGTTTTCTAATGATCAATTAGTCTTTTAAAATTATTTGAATTAGAAGTTTGAAAAACTTGAATTAGCTAACTCAATGTGCCATTGGAACACAGCAGTAATGGTTGCTGATAATGGGCCTCTGTACGCCTATGTAGATATTCCATAAAAAATCAGCCGTTTCCAGCTACTATAGTCATTTACAAAATTAACACTGTGTTTCTGATCAATTTGATGTTATTTTAATGTACAAAACATGTGCTTTTCTTTCAAAAACAAGGACATTTCTAAGTGACCCCAAACGTTTCAACGGTAGTGTATATTTAACCTTTTTTTAACAAGGCAAGTCAGTTAAGAACAAATTCTTAATTACAATATCGGCCTACCCCGGCCAAACCCGGACAACGCTGGGCCAATTGTGTGCTGCCCTGTGGGACTCCCAATCACAGCCGGATGTGATACAGCCTACATGCTGTTTTCTGAAGTAGTAAACGACTGTGCATACCACAGCAGTCAAATCAATAAGGATAGTTATCATCAGTGCCTATCGATGACTCATCTCAACACACACCTGATAACAATTAGTAGCCGTCCGCAGCCAGGGTCACACAGAGATGGCACTGTGAAATATGTCTGCCACGTCAGGGATGTCAAAATGAAACCAGCTATCTCACAGTAGTACGGTGGGAGGAAGGGAAACACAACCAGCTGAGATGCAAGGAACCCCGTTCTGAATCCAATTTAAACTCTCTGGAGGGGGATGGTGGAGTACACAGAGGCACAGAGGCACTGAATTCAGATAGGGACTTGACATTGAAATATAGATGAATGGGATGCTAGCTAGTTATTTGCATAAATTCTTAAATGGAGTAGATGGCTAGCAAAGGCAATATTTGGTTCTGGGTTCTGAGATTAGGTATTCAAAGGGATACAAATGTTGTGATCACAGTCATTGGCTAATTTAGTCCATAAGCAACACTCAGAGCAAGGATATCAAGCTGCACAGTTTGAAGATAACTATCTAATGTTCAGCCAACAAAGTCAGAAGAACAAGTCGTTTTCAGCACAGTGTTCTGCAGTTTGAAGCTAAACAACGCAGAAGGAAGGAAAATACTTCATACATCTCAGTGTTTGTCTTGGACTGCAGCGTCCTAGCTTCACTTCTCAGCACACAGCCTGGACCCTTTCATCGGCACTGTCATATCTGTCTCAAGTCTGTTCCGATAGACAGCGTAACGTAGGCCCCCAGGCCTCCTCCCCGGCCCCACACGTTGCAAAGGAGGACTCGTCCCAGGAGAGACAGGTGCTTGTCCCCCCCAACCACCACACTCGACCCCCCTCTGGTCCAGCCAGATGCCTGCCCTGCCGCAACAGTACTGCCACACCATTTAAAGCTGAGCTACTCGGAAAGAAAGGGTAATCTCTGTCGATGTTCCACGGAGTACGCCATATCAGAAGATGCCAGAGTTCCATCATTGTGTGGGACTTGCTTATGTCAAATAGGAAGATACAGAGTGTCTTGGAGATGAGAGAAGTGCTCTCTCTTCCAGGTCGAAAGCATTACGTAGCCTACATGGCAGCCATACTTGGGAACACTCTGACATTGTTTTCTTCTCCCAGACACAGACACTGTCAGAGGAGAGCAGCACTGTTGGGAAGAGCCAATGGATGCCATTGATGGCTCAGAAGACAGTGAATTATGCAGATGAACTGCTGGACCTAGTGCTTGGATGGAGATGTTTTATTTTATTTTATTTCACTTTTCAACAACCTG
Source organism: Salvelinus fontinalis (assembly GCF_029448725.1). Classification (NCBI taxonomy): domain Eukaryota; kingdom Metazoa; phylum Chordata; class Actinopteri; order Salmoniformes; family Salmonidae; genus Salvelinus; species Salvelinus fontinalis. The sequence goes on along the minus strand of NC_074678.1, from coordinate 18,415,463 downwards.
CCTTTTTGTGAGGAAAAAAAAACACCCCAAAAAGGGTCCATCATTTTAGAAGCAATTTCATCCACATCTCCCTGCTGCTCCACCCGCCAGTACCTGACACGTTTATTCAAAGAGGTGACATGAAATAGTGAAAGCCAAAATGACTAATGCTATTCACCCCCTCAACCCCCTCCACAGCCACTTCATGTTTTTGATTTAACCGACCTGGAAGACCAGGTGTCTTGAATTTAGGCAATCACTGAACTGATGAATTAGCTAAGTAGCTCAGTGTGGTACCTAGTTGGGACAAAATCCTGCAATACCTGCGGCACTCCAGGAACAGGGTTGCCTACCACTGATATAGGGAATAGGGTGCCATTTAGGCCGCAGTCATACACTCACATTTTCTTATTCTGTGGCTAGTGGTCCTCTTACCTCTCCACCTATTATTTTTGGAATCATTTGAATTGATCTTTGGTGAAGCCAGACTAAGCTTGCAATACTGTATATTTAATGTCTTTGACCAGGTAGGCATGTTGAGAGCTTTCAGATGAATGGTGGGGTTACGGGACATTCATGATTTAATTGCAGCCGTGTATCTGAATGCTGCTGGAGTGCAAAGTGATGGATATTTGTTATTATTTAAATGAAGAACGAAGGCTGAGTGGATCAATGACTGCGCATGTCAACACACACAGACACACACACGCGCACACACACACACCACTATCGGTACATATTTAAGGGCCTGAAATATGAAGAGAAAAAATCTCCAAGAATGTATTGTTTGGGTCCTTCAGCCGTCTGCCGTGATCTTTGAGACTGATGGTTGAAGGTCTTCAGCTCAAATGACTCTGTCCCCTTAGCTGCTGCTGTCAGAGACTGACAGACCTCATGTTTATTTCATCCTGCGTCTGCCTGGGCTGTCTCCTTTCCCTATCCTCCCATGTCATTAACGCTGGGAGCAAAGAGGATCAGGGTAGGAGGAGGAGGAGTGAGGAGGAGCAGGGCTTGAAGAGGAGCAGGGAGGGAGCGGAGGGGAGTAAGGAGGATCAGGGTCTCTGCAGTGGCTGGTCTAATGAATTCCACCACCCAACTAGTTACCCAGGCTCAAGGTGTCAAATTAAAACAGTCTGGGAAAAGAGAGAGAGAGAGAGAGAGTAGTGTGTTTGTGTGTGTCTGTGTGTTCACATTTGTATGTTCACATTTGTGTGAATGTATGCTTGTGTATACACCAGAAATGGTTGAACCAAGCCGTTCCAGGGGTTAGGATTTGGATTAATAGAATGAATGGCTACAGCCTGTTGACCAGTAAGTTGGTGGGAGTGACAGAGGATATACATATATGCAGGTTAGCATATTATTATTCTATTTTGTTTCAAATGTCTCAGTCTTACTTCCTCGTCACATGCCTGGGAGGCTGGAACACAGTCAGAGACAACATATGCAGGTTGTTATCTGTTATTTTTTGTCATGAATCTTGTTCTGGAGGCAGAGTTGTCACTAGCTGACACAGCCACAAAGTTATAAAATCTGATTTTAAACCTAACCTTAACCACACTGCTAAAACTAATGCCTAACCATAACCTTAAATCAAGACCAAAAAGCACATTTTTGTTTTCATAAATCTTTACAATATAGCCATTTTGACTTTGCAGCTGGCCTATCTAAGGGGTAATCGCTCAAAATCTGCCTCCAGAACAAGACTCATGACAATAAACACCACCCTGCATAAAACAGTTGTGGCCAAAAGTTTAGAAAATTATACAAATATTAATTTTCACAAAGTCTGCTGCCTCAGTTTGTATGATGGCAATTTGCATATACTCCAGAATGTTATGAAGAGTGATCAGATGAATTGCAATTAATTGCAAAGTCCCTCTTTGCCATCCAAATGAACTGAATCCCCCCCAAAAAAATTCCACTGCATTTCAGCCCTGCCACAAAAGGACCAGCTGACATCATGTCAGTGATTCTCTCGTTAAAACAGGTGTGAGTGTTGACGAGAACAAGGCTGGAAATCACTCTGTCATACTGATTGAGTTCGAATAACAGACTGGAAGCTTCAAAAGAAGGGTGGTGCTTGGAATCATTGTTCTTCCTCTGTCCGCCATGGTTACCTGCAACGAAACACGTGCCATCATCATTGCTTTGCACAAAAAGGGCTTCACAGGCAAGGATATCGCTGCCAGTAAGATTGCACCTAAATCATCCATTTATCGGATCATCAAGAACTTCAAGGAGAGTGGTTAAATTGTTGTGAAGAAGGCTTCAGGGTGCCCAAGAAAGTCCAGCAAGCGCCAGGAGCGTCGGGATCGGGGCACCACCAGTACAGAGCTTGCTCAGGAATGGCAGCAGGCAGGTGTGAGTGAATCTGCACGCACAGTGAGGCGAAGACTTTTGGAGGATGGCCTGGTGTCAAGAAGGGCAGCAAAGAAGCCACTTCTCTCCAGGAAAGACATCAGGGACAGACAGATATTCTGCAAAAGGGACAGGGATTGGACTGCTGAGGACTTTGGTAAAGTAATTTTCTCTGATGAATCCCCTTTCCGATTGTTTGGGGCATCTGGAAAAAAAGCTTGTCCGGAGAAGACAAGGTGAGCGCTACCATCAGTCCTGTGTCATGCCAACAGTAAAGCATCCTGAGACCATTCATGTGTGGGGTTGCTTCTCAGCCAAGGGAGAGGGCTCACTCACCATTTTGCCTAAGAACACACCCATGAATAAAGAATGGTACCAGCACATCCTCCGAGAGCAACTTCTCCCAATCATTCAGGAACAGTTTGGTGACGAACAATGCAATTTTCCAGCATGATGGGGCACCTTGCTATAAGGCAAAAGTGATAACTAAGTGTCTCGGGGAACAAAACATCAATATTTTGGGTCCATGGCCAGGAAACTCCCCAGACCTTAATCCCATTGAGACAAACAAAACCCCACAAATTCTGACAAACACCAAGCATTGAATATGCAAGAATGGGCTGCCATCAGTCAAGATGTGGCCCAGAAGTTAATTGACAGCATGCCAGGGCGGAATGCAGAGGTCTTGAAAAAGAAGAGTCAACACTGCAAATATTGACTCTTTGCATCAACTTCATGTAATTGTCACTAAAAGCCATTGAAACTTATGAAATGCTTGTAATTATACTTCAGTATTCCATAGTAACATCTGACAAAAATATCTAAAGACACTGAGGCAGCAGACTTTGTGAAAATTAATATTTGTGTCATTCTCAAAACTTTTGGCCACGACTGTATATGTGTGCAGTGGTCAGAATACACCTAAAATGAAAGATTATGGCTGTGTACTTGGACAAAGGAAAACATTTTACAGCTGAACTGAAAAGCATGAGTCTGTTGTCAGAGGCTCCTGCCATAAAATTACACTGCTTCAGATTATTTATGTATTTTTTTTAACCTTTTATTTAACATGGGATGTCAGTTAAGAACAAATTCTTATTTACATTGATGGCCTACGCCGGCCAAACCCAGACAACGCTGGGCCAATTGTGCACCGCCCTACGGGACTCCCAATCACGGCCGGTTGACGACCTGTATTAACGTTCCCTTTATTTATGCCCTGTGTGCTTACCATCAGTTTTATGATGATGAAAGCAGGGAGTTGCAACCAACAGTTGTATCTCTTTGAAAATCCCATAGATTAAATCATAAGCATCGACAGCGTCTTAATGATGGTTATTTAGATGTCATTGTGATAAGCGTAACGAGGGCAGACGTGTGTTATTGAGCTGTGAGCTGCCTGCGACAGGCGGTTCCTCTGGCTGGGACCACCTACTACAGAATAGGGTTACTTATTGGAAGGTTGCTAGTGCTTTGTACAGCACATAAGTATCTCTACTTGCACATCATCATCTGCTCATCTATCACTTCAGTGTTAATTTACTAAATTGTAATTTCTTGCTACTATGGCCTATTTATTGCTTTACCTTCTCACGCCATTTGCACAGAATGTATATAGACTTTATTTTTTTTCTATTGTGTTATTGACTGTACGTTTGTTTATTCCATGTGTAACTCCGTGTTGTTGTTTGTGTTGCACTGCTTTGCTTTATCTTGGCCAGGTCGCAGTTGTAAATGAGAACTTGTTCTCAACTAGCCTACCTGGTTAAATAAAGGTGAAATAAAATGTAAAAAATAAATAGTCTGTTTATGATAGGGATTGCTATTCTTATAATACCAGATAGCGCTTGCTATTCATGATATCAATCGTTCACAAGGGAGCAAAGTTGCACAATTCCAGTAACTTTCTCACAGGTTTTCCACAAATCCCAATTGGAATCAGGAGGGAAGAGGCTAACCTGGGTACCAGTCTGTTAAGATATCATTCCACTCTTTGTTATGCCAAACATGGCTTGAAAAGGAGTCGAACGTTAGCGCAAACAGACTGGATTTCTGTTACCCTATAAACACATCTGGCTGCTTGTTGTAGCTACACATAAGTGAGGCTAGCTCTGTGAAGTCTGTGCATTTCCCAGGCTAGCTCTGTGAAGTCTGTGCATTTCCCAGGCTAGCTCTGTGAAGTCTGTGCATTTCCCAGGCTAGCTCTGTGAAGTCTGTGCATTTCCCAGGCTAGCTCTGTGAAGTCTGTGTATTTCCCAGGCTAGCTCTGTGAAGTCTGTGCATTTCCCAGGCTAGCTCTGTGAAGTCTGTGCATTTCCCAGGCTAGCTCTGTGAAGTCTGTGCATTTCCCAGGCTAGCTCTGTGAAGTCTGTGCATTTCCCAGGCTAGCTCTGTGAATTATGTGCATTTCCCAGGCTAGCTCTGTGAAGTCTGTGCATTTCCCAGGCTAGCTCTGTGAAGTCTGTGCATTTCCCAGGCTAGCTATGTGAAGTCTGTGCATTTCCCAGGCTAGCTCTGTGAAGTCTGTGCATTTCCCAGGCTAGCTCTGTGAAGTCTGTGCATTTCCCAGGCTAGCTATGTGAAGTCTGTGCATTTCCCAGGCTAGCTCTGTGAAGTCTGTGCATTTCCCAGGCTAGCTCTGTGAAGTCTGTGCATTTCCCAGGCTAGCTATGTGAAGTCTGTGCATTTCCCAGGCTAGCTCTGTGAAGTCTGTGCATTTCCCAGGCTAGCTCTGTGAAGTCTGTGCATTTCCCAGGCTAGCTCTGTGAAGTCTGTGCATTTCCCAGGCTAGCTCTGTGAAGTCTGTGTATTTCCCATGCTAGCTATGTGAAGTCTGTGCATTTCCCAGGCTAGCTCTGTGAAGTCTGTGCATTTCCCAGGCTAGCTCTGTGAAGTCTGTGTATTTCCCAGGCTAGCTCTGTAAAGTCTGTGCATTTCCCAGTGGACTGAGTTAGTACCCATCAGAAATGACCGATACTGCCATCTGAGGGGGAGAAGGCCTCCCTGTGTGTGTTTCCTTCTCTGACAGTGGTGTCAATCAATTCAACAGAGGAGCATGGCTCTGTCTCTGTCTCTACTGGGATGTCTCTGTGCTGTGTGGAGGGGGTCATAGGAGGTGCAGATAGGAACTGCCTGGCCTGCAGACTAGACCTTGGGAAGACCACTCCAAATACAACCTCAATGACCAATCCATCTTCTAAGAATGATGATACATGTGGGACTGGGGAAATAACTATTTTCCCATGACAAGTGATAATGATTTAGAGTGATTCATTGCAATGTTTTGATTGTGATCGTCACTGTTATGACTTCACCAGTTGTATCTGATCTGAATATGTCTTTGAGGACTGGACAAACACTGGAGCTTAGATAACATACCATTATATTTTCCTCCTGTGGACTGTCTGTGAGTAAGTTAACAACAGTTGATATTCACGAAGCACAGTAAATAGTACCAACCAGAAGAACCCATTGGCTACACATTTCTTGAGCTTTCCAGAATTAGGCTCCAGTAGGCGTGGGTGTCTGACATCCCTCCCTAGCGGTCCCCTCGTCATATTACCCAGAGTACATTGGCGTGGTGGATCACCTTGGCCATCCTATCAGCCCCACGGCTTGCTAGACTGAAAGAAAGCACTACCTTAATTAAAGATCTGTACATTTCCTTCAATGGACTGCATTTGCACATTAAGAGAGATTTGCGGAATCGGCAGTGTAATACATTTTAATTAAGGATTAATTTTAAAATGATGGGGATTTCAGTTTGCCTGGCTGGCAGTCTGGGCTGGGTGTGTACAGCTGTACTGTAGATGGGGATGCTGCCTGGCGTCTGCTGTTAGAGGAATATTGAGCACCGTGGCTTTCTGCTTAATGCTTGCTGGTGGGCTTTGACAGGAGCTGAGGGAGCGTCTTAAGGTCTCCCTAAAAACAAAAAGCTTTGCCTCTCTCTCTCTCTCTCTCTCTCTCTCTCTCTCTCTCTCTCTCTCTCTCTCTCTCTCTCTCTCTCTCTCTCTCTCTCACTTTCTCTCCGGCTCTTTCCCCTCTCTCTCTCTCTCTCTCTCTCTCTCTCTCTCTCTCTCTCTCTCTCTCTCTCTCTCTCTCTCTCTCTCTCACTTTCTCTCCGGCTCTTTCCCCTCTCTCTCTCTCTCTCTCTCTCTCTCTCTCTCTCTCTCTCTCTCTCTCTCTCTCTTTCTCTCTCTCTCACTTTCTCTCCCGCTCTTTCCCCTCTCCCTCTCTCTCTCCATCGCTCTCCTCTCCCACTCACTCTCTCACACTCCGAATGAAGAAAAAAAAGACACATTTACAGGAGGTGGGAGGGTCTCTCACCTTGCTTTGGCTTAATTACATTTTCTCATCCCCCATCCGCTCTCTCTCCTCATCTCCCCTTCCCTCTTTCCTGTCTCTTGTTCGCCTGGTGGAGCAGAGGAGTGGCTCTGAGACACGGAACACTAGTTGTGCAGGCAATTATGTTAATGGGATGCTATTAGGCCATGATTCCGTATGAGCGATCGGGGAGAGGAAGAGCCCCGGCGGCAAAAAATGATAACAGAGCGTGCGCCTTGTTGATACCGCTCCAGCAGGATAATTTGCATAATGAACCCTCCCCACTAACGAGGGGTGTGGCCTCCACAGCAGCAGCGAGCTCATCAAGATGCTGAGGAGTCTCATCGCAGCATGAGGCGAGGATAGAGGAGGATAGAGAGGAATCACAATGTGACAAACAAGATGCATGATGCACTAATTATTGTGAAATGAATGGGGGTAATGCACTATACAACTGTAGCGTGTTTTGGCCTGTTTCAGGTGATACCATCCATACAGAGGATGATACACCTCACCCAATATCTTACCTAGACAACTGTTTTGGGGGCCTGTGAAAGCTCTCTAAAAGAGAGAGAAAGAGAGAAAGAGTGAGATAGAGAGAGAAACAGAGAGAGAGACATAAATACACACATGCATATTCATAATTATAGCTCCCATGGTGCTGCAGTGATATTTCTCTTCAATAATCACCTCTAGTGAATTCCAGGTATATATCTGATCCATCGGATAAATCCACAATGCATCGTTCATCTGACTGGTATCACCCTGAGACTCTGTGGATGCCTGCCTAGCAGAAATAAAAGGACGTTGACAGGGGAATGCTCTAATTAATGCTGCTGTGTTGAGCTCCTTTTCTCCCATCATATTAATACTGTTGGAGGTTATGTGCTGATATTATTGATCCCAACCTTCACCATCCCAAACTGTATTAATCTGCTGGAGCCGAGCTACATCTTTATTTATGCATTGTTCATTCCTCTCTTTTTCTCTCTCTCTCCCTCTCTATCTCTCCCTCTCTCTCTCTCTCTCTCTCTCTCTCTCCCTCGTTCTCTCTTTCCCTCTCTCTCTCCCTCCTCTCCAGCTCTATCTCTATCCCTCTTTTCCCTCTCTTTCTCTCTCTGTCTCTTTCTCTATCTCCCTCTCTATCTCTCTCCCTCTTTCTCTCCATCTCTCTCTCCCTCTTTTTCTCTCTCTTTCGCTCTCTGTGTCTCTTTCTCTCTCTCCATCTTTCTTGCTGTCTTCATGTATTATTTGTGCCTTGCTGTGTGTGTGTTTCCGCAGTCTGTAAGGCCTGTCGTCTTTAGACCCAGCCTCAGGATTTGATCAGAATGATCATGTGGTCCTGGGGAAGACATTAAACACCCAGAAGGCCCCAGGGCTATGCTCCTGCTTCTCTCTATCTGAACCTTTAATTTCCCCTTAATGAGAATCCCTTCTAATTATCTTAGTGGCTGGAACAGTGTCTGCGTATGCGTGTGCATGTGTGTATTTGTGTTTGTGTGTGTATGCGTCCATGTCTGTGTGTTTTTGTATGTGTCTGTGCGTGTCTGTGCGTGTGTGTGTGTATGTGTGTGTGTGTGTGTGCGTGTGTGTGTGTATGTGTATGTGTGTGTGTGTGTGTGTGCGTGTGTGTGTGTATGTGTGTGTGTGTGTGTGGGGGGGGGGGGATCTGGATCCTTAGTGCTCCCTCTGCTCGGACGTGACTGCTATGCTGATGAAGGCGGGGGATCAATAATTTAGGCCTAGGCCTTAATGGTGGGGTGAAGAGAAACCGATACATCTGAGTCAGAGATTACATTTTAAAGGCACAGCCTTGCAACCAAGATCAAGTGAAACACTAGCAGGCGGCTGGAAGGATAGTTAACTGCAAAGGAAGCGTCTGACTGTGTTTTCCCGTAAAGGCCTGCACTCAGTACATTACACAAGGCTATGGCGGTCTTGGAAGTCACTCTGAGTAGGAGCATCATGAGGCCAAGTCATTTGCATTAAAAGTAAATGTAGTTGATTATGGAACAGTAACATTGACTGTATATGAACATGATCATATCCAACTCAACCCGTCTATGTGGTAAATAACTCAACCTGTCTCTGTGGTAAATTACTCAACCCATCTCTGTGGTAAATAACTCAACCCATCTCTGTGGTAAATAACTCAACCCGTCTATGTGGTAAATAACTCAACCTGTCTCTGTGGTAAATAACTCAACCTGTCTCTGTGGTAAATAACTCAACCCGTCTATGTGGTAAATAACTCAACCTGTCTATGTGGTAAATAACTCAACCCGTCTATGTGGTAAATAACTCAACCCATCTCTGTGGTAAATAACTCAACCCATCTCTGTGGTAAATAACTCAACCCATCTCTGTGGTAAATAACTCAACCCGTCTCTGTGGTAAATAACTCAACCCGTCTCTGTGGTAAATAACTCAACCCGTCTCTGTGGTAAATAACTCAACCCGTCTCTGTGGTAAATAACTCAACCCGTCTCTGTGGTAAATAACTCAACCCGTCTCTGTGGTAAATAACTCAACCCGTCTCTGTGGTAAATAACTCAACCCGTCTCTGTGGCAAGTAACTCAACCGTCTCTGTGGTAAGTAACTCAGCCTGTCTCTGTGGTAAATAACTCAACCCGTCTCTGTGGTAAATAACTCAACCCGTCTCTGTGGTAAATAACTCAACCCGTCTCTGTGGTAAATAACTCAACCCATCTCTGTGGTAAATAACTCAACCCGTCTCTGTGGTAAATAACTCAACCCGTCTCTGTGGTAAATAACTCAACCCGTCTCTGTGGCAAGTAACTCAACCTGTCTCTGTGGTAAATAACTCAACCCGTCTCTGTGGTAAATAACTCAACCTGTCTCTGTGGTAAATAACTCAACCTGTCTCTGTGGTAAATAACTCAACCCGTCTCTGTGGTAAATAACTCAACCCGTCTCTGTGGTAAATAACTCAACCCGTCTCTGTGGTAAGTAACTCAACCAGTCTCTGTGGTAAATAATTATCTTTAGAGACTTTTTCAGGCCATCTTCCTGAAAAATCTTCAAGTGTACAGAGCAAAGCCTTAGCTCTGAGCTTTGTGCAGCCCTCTACACGTCCCCCCAGGGAAACATCCATGCATCTTTTAAAGGTTCCCTCCACATCACATCAGCAGGGCCTAAGCAGAGTACCCTGTTCTGCTCTCTGCTGCAGTCACTCCCTCAATTATTCAAGAAAGCCTGGGTTCTGACGCTCTGTTTTAACTTATCCCTGGAACAGAGGACAGAGGAGAAAGGAGACACATGCATAGGACAGTAGCTCCAGCCAAGCATTAGTTATATCCCCCTCTCCCCAGACCCTGGGGAAAAGACAAAGACAGAGATGGTGACAATTTTCCATTCCCTCTGTTTCTGTGTATTGGGAGATCATATTTTTGTTGGAAACTTGGAACGGGTTTTGAAGCATTCATATGGATTTCATATTTGAGACGATTCCCTCTTCAAACAGAATGATGTATTGTGGGTTGTGTTAAAGTTTTCCATCACTGCATGCACTGTCACTGGATGTCTGAGAAAAAAAGGGCTGTATGCAAACAATTATACCAGGGACACATTTGGTCATGATGTTTTCTGTGATTGATATGTGAGGGCTGTGGTTTTAACCCTAATGAAGTCCAAATGGTTGTGATTGAAACATTTTGTTATTGAGTTGGCTCTGACAAACACTAACACTAACAGACGTCATTGTATCTTCAGTACTTCAGTCAATGGCACCCTATTCGCTCTTGAGTGCACCACTTTTGACCTGATCCCTGTAAGTAGTTATATAGGGAATAGGGTGCCATTTGGGATACAGGCTATGGTAGTGAGAGAAATGAGAGAAATTAACAATAAACAAAGAAATCATGAGACAGGATTCCACATTATTCCGGTTCTAATTTGTAATATGAGGAGGATTCAGGTACAGTATATCTTCGGTGTGTTAGAGTATTCGGGGGAAGAATCCCTCTCGGTTTGATTTGATGTGATCGTTTACTTTTTCATTAAAATACTGAAGGAAACCGACAGAAAAACTCTTCTGGCTCTAGGCAACATTATTATAAACTCCGTCCATTGTCTGTCTGAATTGATGCTGTCTCAAAACTGCAATTAAATATTGATGTCCATGTAAACACACGTCCCATATTGAGCAGTATATTCAGAGTCACAGCCGTCACACTGAGTCTGCCTCCCAAATGGGACCCTATTCCCTACATAGTGCACTAGTTTTGACCTGAGCTCAAGGTTAGCCCATAGGGCTCTGTTCAAAAGTAGTGCATGATATAGGGAATAGAGTGCCATTTGGGATGTACACTGAACTGGAGTCAGGAACGACTGAGCAGCTATTAGCTTGAATAATAGGACCATTGTAGTCTCTTGACTTGGGCTTCAGTGATTTACAGCGACAAACAGAAGTGTTCAAACACCAAATTGAAATGAATATTCCTTCAATGCTGTCAATAAAATTGAATAGATCATTCTGTAAATAGAGCTAACATACAGTATATGTTGATGTTTGGAGACGTGTATAGGAAACAATTGTTAAGTTCAGTTCAGTAAAAGTGTCAATCATTCCTTCATCCCAATAGACATTAATAATATTCCCTCGTTCAGACAGAAGACATACAGATGGATTAGCAGTGGATAGTTGATAAACAGACACAGTTAGATTTATTCAGCTTCATTCGCAATCAATCAACACAGAACTCTGAAGTGGTTTTGTTGTTTGAAAGAAACATACATCTTTGAATGTAATAGAGAATCCACATGGACGTCATCAAAAATAATATGCTCTAGATAGTGATCCACCAATATGACATCTTTGACCGATACCGATATCCGATGTCAAACATTTTCGCGGCCTTTTAAGCATTCTAGTACAGTTAAATAGTTAACACACACACATGGGCACATCGGTCTAAGGCACTGTATCTCAGTGCAAGAGGAGTCACTACAGTCCCTGGTTAGATTCCAGACTGTATCACATCCGGTCGTGAGTCCCATAGGGCGGCGCACAATTGGCCCAGCGTCATCCGGGGTAGGCCGTCATTATAAATAAGAATTTGTTCTTAACTGACTTGCCTAGTTAAATAAAGGTTGCATACACACACACACACCACACTTACCAAAAAGTTATTTTGTTGGCATTTACGTATGTCCCCATTACCAGTAAAACATAATCAAAACCTATTTCTTTCACTTACTTGCTGTGCCGTTTGGTTGTTCATTTGTTCAGTCTCAACCAGGATTTCATCATACATGTCAAGCAGTGAAGTTTCAGCTCTGTCTGTCAGTGGTCTCTCTTCCTCGGTGCGCACTGTCACTGTGTCCATTTCCATCTTGTCCAGCTGTGTATGTAACATTTCACGTAAACCCTGTTTCTTGTCTGCATTGAAGTAGCGGTCCTTGTACCTAGCATCGAACATGGTGGCGACACAGTAAAGAGAGAATGCCACCGAATCGCTTGTTCACAGCCTGTGTGGGTAGTTTTGTTGAGCAGGCGTTTCAATGCCATGACAGAGGATAGCACGTATGCTGCAGGCGCAGTTGATGAGCTTATTTCTCCAGTCAGTTGTTCGAATGGAGCTAGGAGTGTGTTCATGTTTCCAAATTTCAAACATGTTCTCAAATGCCATTGAAATGGCAGCAGTGGTATGACAACCAGCACATTCATGAGAATGAAATATGACTTTACTCAGTACGAAATCCTCAACAACCCACTGTGCTGTCAGACTCAGCAGGCTCATGGGGCTCATATCACTGGTCCAAATGTCAGTCGTGAAGGTAATAGCAGTGACACTATTACTGTGTAACTCCGGTAGGGCAACATCTGAAAAATAGCGCACTTGGTAGTGTGTACCGGTGCTCGACCAGTCGGCGAAAGCCAACATCACCCGTGACAGAGAACGGTTGATTGTCAAGGGCAATGAATTCCATTACCTTGGCGTTAATGGATTTTGCCTTTGAGTTGTCTCGCTGAAATGTTCTTACTCTTTCAAATGACTGCTCAACTTGTTGACTGCTCAATCCACACAGCAGACATTGTGGGCTAGATTAGGTATGCTGTGTTGCACGTGTAGCGCAGAATTTTACGTGGCGTCATTATGTCATGTACCTACATTATATAGTTATGCACGGCAGCTTTGACATCGGTTTTTAACATTGGCATTAAACTACACATCAGCCAATGCCGATGTTGGCATTTTTAGCTAATATCGTCCAATTCCGATATGTTCGATATATCGTGCATCCCTAGTTCTAGAGTTCTGGAATTCTGGTGGAAAGAGATTATATGTACTGTCTGTGAGTCCAGTATTCTCAATCTGTCTTGCCTCGTTGATAGTCTGTCAACTAGTTTTATGAGAATGGCTATTCTCTTTGCTGAATGTATTGTTGTTGCAGTAGAACTTGGCTTGTGAGATCCTCAAGAATGTGTGAACATCAGCCACATGGGGCATTGACAGTCAGTGGCTGCATGCTAAAATGTACGAAGGAATTTCTGAGGGAATTCTTTGCTCAAAAGGAGAGGCTTCAGTCTTTTTCTTCTCTTTTTCTCTGTCGTCCCCCCCACACACCCCACCCCTCTCTCTCTTTCTCTCGCCCCCCTCTTGCTCTCTCTGCTTCTCTCTGAATTATACAGTATATCTCCCGGCAGCAGCCAGGGTGGTGGGTTTTTTCATCTTCGCCTGATATCTCAGGGTCGACTCAATGGCTTTGTGGAATAGAAACATTATAGACTCTTACTGTCGGAGTGTTAACTGCGATGCATAGAACAACTAAAGGGGAGGGGAGGTGTGTTTGTGCCTGCCTCCGTGTATGTGCGTGTGTGTTTCGGTTTACTTGTGTGTGCCTGTGTGTATTTACCGTGAGGCGTGTCTTGAAGCTTCCATGCCACCATACTCCTGGGAGAGGGGAGCCATCCACATATAAGAAATGAATGACGTAATGTGTCGGGAGGTAATGGGCTTATGTAACCTACTGGAACAGAGGAGCTCATTAGATACTGGGGACTTAACCCCAGCGGTGCCCGACCATCCTTCCTCCTGCTTCCTTTGTCACTGCAACCCTGTGCGAAAAAGGCAGGGGATTGAAGATTTTTCAAAATTCGTACCCTGTTCCTATATAGTGCACTATGTAGGGAATAGAGTACCATTTGGGACACAACCATAGACTGGAAGGACTGTGGTTGTCTGTGGCTCAGTTGGTAAGTGTGTGGTGCTAGCAACACCAAGGTTGTAAGTTCAATTCCTTCAGGGATCACTTACATACAGTACATACATATCCCAAGTTCAAGAAACATTGGGAAACGGTGGCACTCTGAAAACTTTATTTTTAAAAAAGGACAAAAAGACGGCTAACATATTTGGGCAGTTATGCCTTGATCAGAGCATCAAGAGATGTGCCAAAGCCATTGTTTTTTATATACAGGTGCCTAGGTGATAATTACAATTGCCCACACCTGTGGGAGGCTGGTACATAGTGGTAATAATACATTAGTGAACCAACAATTATTACAATATACAGTGCCAGACAAAACTTTGGACACACCTACATCTACATTGTAGAATAATAGTGAAGACATCAAAACGATAGCACATATGGAATCATGTAGTAACCAAAAAAGTATTTAACAAATAAAAATATATTTTAGATTTTAGATTAATCAAAGTAGGCACTCCTTGCCTATTTGACAGCTTTGCACACTCTTGGCATTCTCTCAACCAGCTTCATGAGGAATGCTTTTCCAACAGTCTTGAAGGAGTTCCCATATATGCTGAGCACTTGTTGGCTGCTTTTCCTTTACTCTGCGGTCCAACTCATCCCAAACCATCTCAGTTGGGTTGAAGTCGGGTGATTGTGGAGGCCAGGTCATCTGATGCAGCACTCCCATCACGCTCTTTCTTGGTCAAATAGCTCAAATAGAACATTTTAGGGATGTTACCGCCTTAATATATGTCATATATTCCAGGCCAACAAAGCCAAACACGGCCCACCGTCCTCTTTGCGCTCATTAGAACATACCATGTATCCTCTTTCATGCCTTTGTGAGGGGCAGGCTGGCAGAGACAGGCAGGCAGACTGGCAGACAGACAAACAGGCAGACAAGCAGGCAGGCAGGCTGGCAGACAGACAGATAGGCAGGTAGTCAGACAGGCTGGAGGTCAGACAGGCTGGCAGTCAGACAGACAGACAGACAGACAGACAGACAGACAGACAGACAGGCTGGCAGGCAAAGGAGGCAGTGTGGAGGCTGTCAGTTTCTGGTCTATTTCCAGTAAGTATTCTACAGTACATTCTACAGTAGGTGACTGGGGGGACTGTGTGTCATGAAAGGGCCATCCTCTGCCTCTACCCAAGTGTGAAATGCAGCGCCTTAAAGAGGCTGGTCTGCTTTGTTTTGTTCCACCAGAGTGTCGCAACATGGAAATCTTGGGCAGAGAGATCAAGGATAACCATGGCAGACCTTTTTATTCAAAATTTCTGTCATGATTTGTTCATATTAAACCAGACTTTTCTGGACTGTAATAACGACTGTAATAATGATCAACATTGAAAACTACAATATACTGTATGTGCCAAGTGCCCAAAGTCTATACTTCATTGTAGATTAAGAGGAATAGATAGATACCATTGATAATAAGGAATCATATTTAGACAAGGACATACTACAACGTTGTGGTTTCTCTAAAGGTGGCTGACTCTGAGCCAGATCGGAGCATAGAGAACAGTCTCCCAGGACCTATAACCATAACAGTAAAACAACCTCAATTATTCCACAGTTGACCGTTTTCAAACCATTTATAGTTGATTCAAAGATATAAAACTTTATTGGGTAAAAGGAGAAGGGACAGTTGACAGTGCGTAGTGTGGTTTTCCAGGCGCAGGTTTATGCTGTCTATGTTATAACCCCTCTGTTACATTTAAAACTTTATTGGACAAGACTTCTAGAGAAAGTATAGAAAATTAGGCGTTTATTAAGTTTTGTGCCCTGTGTGTGTAGACTGCATGGTGATGGTAGCCTATTCCCTACATAGTGAATTACTTTTGACTAGGGCCAATAGGGTAGTGCACTAAATAGGGGATAGGGTGCCATTTGGGATGAAGCCCCAGTATGTGTATCTATCTAATGTTCCAATGAGTAATTAATTCAAAACTACAGGCTGTAAATATGAATAGTATTTCTCAGACAGCTGCTGAAACATGATATACAGTATCAATATTTAGCACCACAGATGTTGCTTGGTATTTTACAATGCCAATAATCTCCTGATCGACCCCTCTAAGTGGCAAACAGCTGATTCATATCCTCTAGTAAATATCCAACAACACAACAAGGCCTTGATAATAAACTACTGGTGAATATCAAGATGTCTGACTTTAACTATTTTATAATTGGCTAGCCTCTTCAGTTTTTAAAACGTCCTGTGTGATTTACTATAATAGAACATTTCATATGTACTGCAGTATACAACAGTTTTTAAATCAAATCTACTGCATTTCATCTTTTGGTGGATCTGGTGATACATACAAAAGTCATAGTTATTCAGCAGATATAGTGCTGGTAGCTGTGAGGACTGGAGCATTTATAGAAGCCCTTTGCTAAGACAGCTGTGTGCTCTTGAGGCAGGTGTGCATCCTTCCTCAGCCACGATCGGAAGGAGAATGTAAAAGGACTGGGTATATGGTCTGCTCTACTCTGCTCTGCTCTACTCTGCTTCGCTCTACTCTGCTCTACTCTATTCTGCTCTACTCTGCTCTGCTCTATTCTGCTCTACTCTGCTCTGCTCTGCTCTACTCTATTCTGCTTTACTCTGAGAAGAGAGAGGGAGAGGGAGAGGGAGAGGGAGAGGGAGAGGGAGAGGGAGAGGGAGAGGGAGAGACCTAAGAGCAGAGTGGGAGAGGGCATACATCTACATCAGATGTACCTCAGGACTCAGTAATGTACCAGTTGTCACGATCGTGTGGAGGAGAGACGGACCAAAACGCAGCATGTGGAAAATAAGCCATCTTCTTTTATTATAGAAGAAGGCAAAACGAAACAAAACACTTACAAACTATCAAAACAACAAACGACCGTGAAGCTATAAACGTAGTGCACACACACAGGCTACAAACGTTCAACATAGACACAGCTAGACAACTATACTAAACATAAACCCAACTACTCTAAATAAACCCCCTAAACCTTACAACCACCCTAGACACTACAAAACCCACATAAATTACCCATGTCACACCCTGACCTAACTAAAATAATAAAGAAAACAAAGAATACTAAAGCCAGGGCATGACACCAGTCCCTTTCTACTGCCTAGCTCGTCTTGGATTTGTGTGAATTTTAGATGATATCTTGATAGATTTCTGACGGTTAGCAAAAACCTGCAGATTGCAAATATAGTCAGGAGAGTATGTTGAAATACAACCATACATCTCACTACACACGCTACTTATTAAAACATTCCCCAACCAGAAACCGTGGATTGATGGCAGCATTCTCGCAAAATTGAAAGCACGAACCACTGCTTTTAATCAGCGCAAGGTGACCGGAAACATGACCGAATGCAAACAGTGTAGCTATTCCCTCCGCAAGGCAATCAAACAAGCTAAGCGTCAGTATAGAGACAAAGTAGAGTTGCAATTCAACGGCTCAGACACGAGAGGTATGTGGCAGGGTCTACAGTCAATTACGTACTACAAAAGAAAAACCAGCCCCTTCGCGGACCACGACGTCTTGCTCCCAGACATACTAAACAACCTTTTTGCTCGCTTTGAGGACAATACAGTGCCACTGACACGGCCTGCTACCAAAACCTGCGGGCTCTCCTTCACTGCAGCCAACGTGAGTAAAACATTTAAACGTGTTAACCCTCGCAAGGCTGCAGGCCCAGACGGCATCCCCAGCCGCGTCCTCAGAGCATGCGCAGACCAGCTAGCTGGTGTGTTTATGGACATATTCAATCAATCCCTATCCCAGTCTGCTGTTCCCACATGCTTCAAGAGGGTCACCATTGTTCCTGTTCCCAAGAAAGCTAAGGTAACTGAGCTAAGTGACTACCGCCCCGTAGCACTCACTTCCGTCATCATGAAGTGCTTTGAGATTAGTCAAGGACCATATCACCTTCACCCTACCTGACACCCTAGACCCACTCCAATTTGCTTACCGCCCCAATAGGTCCACAGACGACGCAATCGCAATCATACTGCACACTGCCCTAACCCATCTGGATAAGAGGAATACCTATGTAAGAATGCATTTCATCGACTACAGCTCAGCATTTAACACAAATACAAATGTATCACTAGCCACTTTAAACAATGCCACTTTATATAATGTTTACATACCCTACGTTACTCATCTCATATGTATATACTGTACTCTATACCATCTACTGCATCTTGCCTATGCCGTTCGGCCATCGCTCATCCATATATTTATATGTACATATTCTTATTCATTCTTTTACACTTGTGTGTATAAGGTAGTTGTTGTGAAATTGTTAGATTACTTGTTAGATATTACTGCATGGTCGGAACTAGAAGCACAAGCATTTCGCAACACTCGCATTAAAACAATTCATAAAGATATATGAATGAGTGATGGTACAGAACGGCATAGGCAAGATGCAGTAGATGGTATAGAGTACAGTCTATACATATGAGATGAGTAATGTAGGGTATGTAAACATAAAGTGGCATTGTTTAAAGTGGCTAGTGATACATTTTTAATAATTTCCATCAATTCCCATTATTAAAGTGGCTGGAGTTGAGTCAGTATGTTGGCAGCGGCCACTAAATGTTAGTGGTGGCTGTTTACCAGTCTGATGGCCTTGAGATAGAAGCTGTTTTTCAGTCTCTCGGTCCCTGCTTTGATGCACCTGTACTGACCTCGCCTTCTGGATGATAGCGGGGTGAACAGGCAGTGGCTCGGGTGGTTGTTGTCCTTGATGATCTTTATGGTCTTCCTGTGACATCGGGTGGTGTAGATGTCCTGGAGGGCAGGTAGTTTGTCCCCGGTGATGCGTTGTGCAGACCTCACTACCCTCTGGAGTGCCTTACGGTTGTGGGCGGAGCAGTTGCCGTACCAGGCGGTGATACAGCCCGACAGGATGCTCTCGATTGTGCATCTGTAGAAGTTTGTGAGTGCCTTTGGTGACAAGCCGAATTTCTTCAGCCTCCTGAGGTTGAAGAGGCGCTGCTGCGCCTTCTTCACAATGCTGTCTGTGTGGTTGGACCAATTGAGTTTGTCCGTGATGTGTACACCGAGGAACTTAAAACTTTCCACCTTCTCCACTACTGTCCCGTCGATGTGGATAGGGGGGTGCTCCCTCTGCTGTTTCCTGAAGTCCACAATCATCTCCTTTGTTTTGTTGACGTTGAGTGTGAGGTTATTTTCCTGACACCACACTCCGAGAGGGCCTCACCTCCTCCCTGTAGGCCGTCTCGTCGTTGTTGGTAATCAAGCCTACCACTGTAGTGTCGTCCGCAGACTTGATGATTGAGTTGGAGGCGTGCATGGACACGCAGTCGTGGGTGAACAGGGAGTACAGGAGAGGGCTCAGAACGCACCCTTGTGGGGCCCCAGTGTTGAGGATAAGCGGGGTGGAGATGTTGTTACCTACCCTCACCACCTGGGGGCGGCCCGTCAGGAAGTCCAGGACCCATTAACATCTGCTAACCATGTGTATGTGACCAATACAATTTGATTTGATCTGATTTATGTGGAATATGATACATAACACAGGATCATTATTTTACCATTTTAGAAACCAGATGATAATGTTTAAACTTGACCGTCTCACTGTCAAAGTGTATTTAATGTGTGTGTGGCTCACCTCTAGTCTTGTGTTTCTCATGTACTGTCCTCAGGTAAAGCAGTGAGTGGTTTGCCCCATGGTCATTCATCTTTGGGGAGATATTTTTTACAGGATCCTATTTAAGCCCAGAGCCAGCCCATGAATCTAGTGCAGGGCAGCAGCAACCGCAGCCACTCTCACCTCCGGTTCTGTCAAAGGCATCTTTGATCAAGTTTTTTTAAAGGTAAATCTCCACAGTGTTTTCACAGGGCCGGAAATAGGTTTTCAACTAGATGCAGTATGTGTGTTTGTTTACTGAAGCATCTCCCATATATGAATAACAGATTCATTTTCTCCAAGTAATTGTACAGATGTTTGGTATATTGCAGACCTTACATGAATTAATACTGTACATCTTGAGAACATAGTTGTGTGCCTCTTTGCTAAGTTCAGCATTGGGAGTGTTGTCAACTCACCTGCTATGCTACGCAGACATTGTTTATGCTGCAAGATCTGAACATGTTCACCTTCTGTGATCCCTGTACCTCTCTACCTGTCTACCTCCTCTCACTTAAGAAATACATCTAGTGCTCCTGTCTGAAAAACCCAGAGTTTTTGTTTTGAGAGTGTGTCTGAGTTACTGTTGTTTACCAAGCCTGGCTCTGTGGATGTTATAGCTTGGTATTGATTAGTGAGACAGAGAGAGAGTGGCTGAGAGAGAATCTTAGCTGTCGTTTCTGTGAAGTGAAGCATCTGAGTAAGAGCCATCTGTCTGCCTACAGCCAAACATATCCCATCACATCATCACCAGCCTAAAGTAATCCCTTCATACTCATAGGTGTCCTCCTCATCTAATTCACCATGCCGGTAACAAAGCAAACACATGAAACTGACACCGGATGAAAAGACAATACCCAATGCAGACAAAAGCCAAATAACACATGGTACTGTAATTGGTGCCAGGAGGAGGTGTGACATTGAAGTGGTCCTGCTCTGCTCAGTCATGATATCTAGGAAGAGCAGGTGCAGTACAGCAGAGAGGTCAAGGTAGGTGTCTCTGAGTGTTGTGAGGCTGTGCTGGTTTGAACCAGGGCTGCACTTCTTCTCTTCTTTGCGGGGTGTTTTTCTTTTTTACTTCCTCTCTTCTCTTTTAAAGGGAAATTTCCGTCAGAGGCTACCTGTGCTGTGTGTGTGTGTGTGTGTGTGTGTGTGTGTGTGTGTGTGTGTGTGTGTGTGTGTGTGTGTGTACACGTGTACGTGCATGCGTGTCAGTGTCAGTGTCAGTGTGTGTGTCCGTCAGAGGGCTATCTGTGCTCTGTGTGGCCCATATGTTTGGCTGCTGATAGAGCATGGATTACTGTGTTTGGGCCTGGGATAACAGGCTGTTTATAACCTTGGCGGAGTCTGGGGCCTAATCTGGCAGCAGCATATTTCCCCTCAGCTCCTCGATAAAGCCTGTTAGCAGCTTTATCATACGGCCAGATAGAAGCAGAGGCAGAGCGAGACGAGCAGGTTAGAGGCAGAGTACAACACGGAACCAAGCCACAATCTGGCACCACACACACATCCTCCGCGTTTTTGCTGCACAGTGCTTTTTAGAACCCCTGTCCCCCCTTCCCTAACACACACACTGCCAGAAAGAGCAATCCATTTCTACATCTGCCTTTGGAAGCAACATGGAGACCAGCAGACAGACAAATTAAAAGGAACATGTCCTCATTTGCCATTGGGGCTTTTGTTTACAGGTTGGTAAATAATGAATGGTGGGAGTGCAACAGTACAGGTTTGTCGGAAACTAAAGACTAGGAAGTTGGAGATATAATACCGGCAATGTCACGATCGTGTGGCGGATTAACGGACCAAAATGCAGCAGTTGGAAAATAAGCCATCTACAAACGTTCTTCTTTTATTAAACAACACGAAGATGAACACGACACAAAACACTTTAACAAAACAGCAAAACGACCGTGAAGCTACAAACGTTGTGCACATACATAAAGGCTACAAACGTTCTACATAGACAATTACCCACAACCAATGAGAGCCTATGGCTACCCTAAATAACCAGGGTAAGGGGCAGCTCCAGGGTAAGGGGCAGCTCCGGACTGAGGAATGGCAGCTCCGGACTGAGGGACTGCAGCTCCGGACTGAGGGACTGCAGCTCCGGACTGAGGGACGGCCCATGGCTGGCTGACAGATCTGGCTGCTCATGGCTGGCTGACTGATCTGGCTGCTCATGGCTGGCTGACGGATCTGGCTGCTCATGGCTGGCTGACGGATCTGGCTGCTCATGGCTGGCTGACGGATCTGGCTGCTCATGGCTGGCTGACGGATCTGGCTGCTCATGGCTAGCTGACGGATCTGGCTGCTCATGGCTAGCTGACGGATCTGGCTGCTCATGGCTAGCTGACGGATCTGGCTGCTCATGGCTAGCTGACGGATCTGGCTGCTCATGGCTAGCTGACGGATCTGGCTGCTCATGGCTAGCTGACGGATCTGGCTGCTCATGGCTAGCTGACGGATCTGGCTGCTCATGGCTAGCTGACGGATCTGGCTGCTCATGGCTAGCTGACGGATCTGGCTGCTCATGGCTAGCTAACGGATCTGGCTGCTCATGGCTAGCTGACGGATCTGGCTGCTCATGGCTGGCTGACTGATCTGGCTGCTCATGGCTGGCTGACTGATCTGGCTGCTCCTGTCTGGTTGGCGGCTCTGGCAGATCCTGTCTGGTTGGCGGCTCTGGCAGATCCTGTCTGGTTGGCGGCTCTGGCAGATCCTGTCTGACGGACGGCTCTAGCGGCTCCTGTCTGGCTGGCGGCTCTAGCGGCTCCTGTCTGGCGGACGGCTCAGTGGGCTCATGGCAGACGGGCGGCTTTGCAGGCTCATGGCAGACGGGCGGCTTTGCAGGCTCATTGCAGACGGATGGCTCAGATGGCGCTGGGGAGACGGATGGCTCAGATGGCGCTGGGGAGACGGATGGCTCAGATGGCGCTGGGGAGACGAGCAGTTCAGTCAACGCTGTGCAGACGGCAGACTCCTGCCGGCTGAGGCGCACTGTAGGCCTGGTGCGTGGTGCCGGGACTGGTGGCACCGGGCTGGAGACACGCATCTCAGGGCTAGTGCGGGGAGCAGCAACAGGACGCACAGGACTCTGGGGACACACAGGAGGCTTGGTGCGTGGTTTAGACACTGGTGGTAAAGGGCTGGAGACACGCACCATATAGCTAGTGCGTGGAGGAGGCACTGGTGGTACTGGATTGAGGCGGGGAGGTGGCGCCGGAAATACCGGACCGTGCAGGCGTACTGGCTCCCTTGAACGCCGAGCCTGCCCAACCTTACCTGGTTCTATGCTCCCCGTCGCCTGACCAGGCCTATGTAGGCGAACCGGGGACACCATGCGTAAGGCTGGTGCCATGTACGCCGGCCCGAGGAGACGCACTGGTAACCAGATGCGTTGGGCCGGCTTCATGACATATGGCTCAACGCTCAGTCTAGCCCGGCCGATACGTGGAGCTGAAATGTACCGAACCGGGCTATGCACGCGTACAGGAGACACCGTGCGCTCTACTGCGTAACACGGTGTCTGCCCGTACTCCCGCTCTCCACGGTAAGTACAGGGAGTAGGCGCAGGTTTCCTACCTGACTTCGCCACACTCCCTTTAAGGCCCCCCCCAAGAAATTTTTGGGTTGTACTCACGGGTCTCCAGCCTTGTCTCCGTGCTGCCTCCTCATATCGCCTCCTCTCGGCTTTCGCTGCCTCCAGCTCTTCACGAGGGAGGCGATATTCTCCAGGTTGATCCCAATGTCCATCTCTTTCCAATTCGTCCTCCCAACTCCAGAGATCCTGTGTAGGTAGGTCCTGTTGCCGCCTTCCATGCCGCTTGGTCCTATGGTGGGTAATTCTGTCACGATCGTGTGGCGGATTAACGGACCAAAATGCAGCAGTTGGAAAATAAGCCATCTTCTTTTATTAAACAACACGAAGATGAACACGACACAAAACACTTTAACAAAACAGCAAAACGACCGTGAAGCTACAAACGTTGTGCACATACATAAAGGCTACAAACGTTCTACATAGACAATTACCCACAACCAATGAGAGCCTATGGCTACCCTAAATAAGGCTCCCAATCAGAGACAACCGAAATCAGCTGTCTCTAATTGGGAACTCATTCAGGTAACCATAGACTCTCCTAGATAACTAACCAACATAGACAACGCTAGACATATACACTCAACACAAAACCATCTACTACACCCCATAACCCCTTTACCAAATAAACACCCAAAACCAACAAAACATAAACATTACCCATGTCACACCCTGACCTAACTAAAATAATAAAGAAAACAAAGAATAATAAGGCCAGGGCGTGACAGGCAATGAAGAACAATAAAATGTTTACTTTGCCATATTTAGCATGCTTTTAAGATATGTGACTTATTAATACTTACTTGGCAAAACAAAACTTTTCTTATTTACAAACTAAGCTTGTGTTTAGTGCGTCCACCAGATCAGAGGCAGTAGGGATGACCAGGGATGTTCCCTTGCTAAGCGCGTAAATTAGATAAGTGCGTGAATTAGACAATTGTCCTGTCTTACTAAGCAAGTGGAACGAGTACTTTTGGGAGTCAGGGAAAATGTATGGAGTAAAAAGTACATTATTTTCTTTAGGAATGTAGTGAAGTAAAAGTAAAAGTTGTCGAAAATATGTCGAAAATATAAATAGTAAAGTACAGATACCCAAAAAACCGACTTAAGTAGTACTTTAAAGTATTTTTACTTTACACCACTGGATGCAGTGGAGTTAAAGTTAACTATCATACTATTGATTTTGTTTCAGAGTCTTTGTGTTTGTATTCCATTTGAGGCTGTAGGCATTATGGGTAAAGCGTATCTGCCTGGTATGCCCCCCAAACCTAACTCTACCCCATCCCAGTCACGACAGCTCTGCCTCAGCACAATTATAAAGCCCTCCTTTCAGAGGCAGGGAAGAACAATTGTCAACCTTTATAAATTGCCTGTACTTTTCCTGTAGCTTAAAGATCTTCCCTTTCTTGTTCAATCGCTCTTTTGTGCCTGCTTTCTCCTTCTCTCTCTCCCTCTTTCAGGAAAATTGCTTTCCCGCAATCAACAGAGTGCTTTCTGCACTTAGGGGTAAATACAGGTAGCCTGAAGCATTAACATACCATTATTCAGACAAGTGTCAAGCCTTGAGCAGTTCCCTCTGCATTGGGGCACAGTGTGAGCTAGCAGGGTTATCAGGAATGGGAGGACTAAGGGGACTTTTACAGCAGCAAGACTTCAGTAAAGACTTTGGGAAGTTGGTGAAGAGTTTGAATTGGCTACAAATGCTAAACTGCTAAACATATTCAACCCTCACCACTTTTCACCCCCCTCCCAGTCCCCCTCTCACCCCCCTGCCAGTCCCCCTCCCAGGCCCTCTCTCACTCTGCTTTATTATTTAATATTCTTTAGTACCTCTCTCATCAGGGACGGGCAGGCTGCGATGCTGTGATGTGCAGCAGGTCTGATCTCTCACCCTCTCGCCAGGGAGTCTTTCTTTCTCTTTCTCTCCCTCCCTCTCGCTTTCTCTCTCCCCTTAACCCATCTATCCTTCCCCCTCTCTTTCCCTGCCAGCCCCCCTCTCACCCCCTCCGAGTCCCCTCTCCTCCCAGTCCCCCTCTCACCCCCCACCCAGTCCCCCCCAGTCCCCTCTCACCCCCCTCTCTCCCCCAAACCAGTCCCCCTCTTACCCCCCTGCCAGTCCCCCTCCCAGCCCCCTTCTCACCCGGCTTTATTATTGAATATTATTGAGTACCCCTCTCATCAGGGACGGACGGGCGCGCTGCGATGCTGTGATGTGCAGCAAGTCTGATCTCTCACCAGGGAGTCTTTCTCTCTTTCTCTTTCTCTCCCTCCCTCTCTCTTTCTCTCTCCCCTTAACCCATCCCTCCTTCCCCTCTGTCTTTATCGCTCTCTAACTTACCCCCTCCGTCCCTCCGTCCCTCACTATCTAACTTCCTCAACCCCCCACCCCACCTCTCATTCACCCCTTTCTTTTTGTCTCTTGATTGACAACAGGGGTTCGTCTTGACCTACATTTTCATCTGCTCTGTGAACCAGATAGTGTTCTGTTTTGTCCTCTCCCCTCTCCTCATGTATTGAACCAGTCCACTCGGCCATTCAAAGTGAATCTTCACTACTTCATATTCTATTCTAATATTTGATTTGATTTAATACAGGCGGGGCCTGGGGGGTTGGGGTCTTAGAGCTGGGCTGGGTACTATTAGTATTAGTGTCCCCAGGGCCTTCTGTCTTGGACTTTGGGACAGAGAGACGGGTTCCCCATCCGTAGTGTGTGTGTGTAACCCTTTTTAGATCTAGGTTGAACTTTTTTGAGATCCATGTAAAACCCTTTCCACAGAGGGGTTCTACGTAGCTGGAACCAAAAAGGGTTCTACCTGGAAAGGGTTCTCCTATGGGGACAGCCAAAGCACCCTTATGGAACCTTTTTTTCTAAGAGTATATGACTGACCTGGTAAAACAACCCATTTTACTGCACCTGTCCCGTGTACATCATGTGACAAAACTTTTTTTTATTTTTACAAAGAGACTATCATAATATTGATTTCATATTTGTGTTTGTACTCTGAGGCTGCTAGGCACTATGGATAAAGCGTTTCCTCCTGGTATACTAATCCCCCATCCCCAACACCACGGCTTCGCCTCAGCACTATTATCCTTTTTTTTAATCTAACCCTTATTTTACAGGTCCAGGTCTCCCTTGGAAAATAGGTATTTTGACCTCAGTGGTACAACACTGAGGTCAAACTACCTATTTTCCAAAGGAGACCTGGACCTGTTTGGTCATGCATGTCAGTAACAACGTCACCCCGTTTTCAAGTGTATAAAATGTTGCTATTGTCATCATTTGGTTTTGTGAATATCTGGCAGAAACTGTGCAGGTAAAATCTCCATTCTTGAGAAATAATCCAGTCAGAATGTTGTGGTACAGAGAGACAGGTCTGTAATGGCATCTTAGTGTGTTTGATGCCTTCTGTTGTTTCCCTGCAGAATGCCTGGAACAAAGTCAGCATCTTGTACACAAATGGAGGAGAGGAGGGCTCCCATGAGATCTCACTGTTAACAGACAGGCTCTCGCCTCTCACTCTCTCAATTTAATTCAATGGGCTTTACTAGCATAGGAAACATGTGTTTACATTGCCAAAGGAAGGGAAAAACACAAAAGTGAAATAAACCATCCAAAATGTACAGTAAACATTATATGCACAAACATTTCAGAGGAATAGAGACATTTCAAATGTCATTTTATGGCTATGTACAGTGGGATAACGATGTGCAAATAGTTAATAAATAAACAATGGTGTTTGTTCTTCACTTGTGGCCATTTTCTTGTGTTAACAGGTCACACATATTGCTGCTGTGATGGCACACTGGTATTTCACCCAATAGATGTGAGTTTATCAAAATTGATTTGTTCTCAAATTCTTTGTGGGTTTGTGTAATCTGAGGGAAATGTGTGTTTCTAATATGGTCATACATTTGACAGGAGGTTAGGAAGTATAGCTCAATTTCCACCTCATTTTGTGGGCAGTGTGCACATAGCCTGTCTTCTCTTGAGAACCATGTCTGCCTACGGCGGCCTCTCTCAATAGCAAGGCTATGCTCACTAACTCTGTATAGTCAAAGCTTTCCTTAATTGTGCTTTCCTCCTCGAAGCCTACCATTGACAATGTAAAAAATAGATCAGGATCCTTTTCAGTAAATTTAGGCAACAACCGGAGATGGGTTGAGGTCAGTGATAAAGTAGTCTACAGTACTACTGCCAACGAATGAGCTGTAGGTGTACCTACCATAGGAGTCTCCTCGAAGCCTACCATTGACTATGTACAGACCCAGCGTGCGACAGAGTTGCAGGAGTTTTTTTTCTTCTTTTTCCCCCCATAGTTGTGTCTAGGGGGGCATATTTGGGAGTGAATACTGTCATCTGTAGGTAGGTGAGTATCAGATTCTTGTCCAGTTATGGCATTTAGGTCACCACAGACTAATACATGTCCCTGGGCCTGGAACTGGTTTATCTCCCCCTCTAGGATAAACTGTCATCGTTAAAGTATGGTGACAAGCAAGGGAGTCCACATGTTGGCAGTTAACTAACAAAGTTTAAATCTACAAAGGAAAACTAACCTGTGAAGTGTGAAAGTGAGGGGTGTAATGGAGATGCATGGATGAAGGTAAAATGTGTGTAGGTGTTGAAGGGTGCACCTAATCAAAAAACATAATAAACCAGATCACAAAACAAAATGGTGCTTGTGGTGAGCACCAGGAACTTTTATCTCCTAGTTGATCCCAAACCCAGGTGCAACTTGTCACCTTAATGACCCAATCAGCTCCACCTGTCGTCAATCTGCAAATACAAGCACAAACATAGAGAAGGAGGCAGGGAGAGTGAGGGGGGGGGGGGTAACATTGGGGAGTCAAGGCCTCCTGAGTGTTGTAGCCGTCTACGGTATTGTAGTGCTTGAGGTATCACTACAGATCCGGGTTCGCACAATTGTCCCAGCGTTGTCTGGGTTAGGAGAGGGTTTGGCCGGTAGGGATGTCCTTGTCCCATCGCACTCTAGCGACTCCTGTGGCGGGCCGGGCACAGTGCACGCTGACACGGTCGGCAGTTGTACGGTGTTTCCTCTGACTCATTGGTGCGGCTGGCTTCCGGGTTAAGCGAGCAGTCTGTCAAGAAGCAGTGCGGCTTGGCAGGGTCATGTTTAGGAGGACGCATGGCTCTCGACCTTCGCCTCTCCCGTGTCTGTATGGGAGTTCCAGCGATGGGACCAGACTGTACCTACCAATTGGAGAAAAAGGGGTAAAAAAATATTTTTTTAAATAAAAGTTTTGGGATTCTTTTGGGGGGCTATAGGTAGCATTTTTAGACATTTTTATCTGAGATAATTTCGTTATTAATTTCTAGCGAGATGTAAAATATTTCTGTTTTGACTAATTTAATAGAGTGGTTTAAGTCTGCTCTATACCCAAATTAGCGTACCCCCTGAGTCTCTTCCCTGTTTCACACCTGGTAGTTTGGTGGATGGGACTACCAGCTCTATGTAACCTAGAGAGAAACCAGTGGGTCCGTCTCCTCTATACCATGTTTCTTGTTGGATTACAATGTCTGTATTTCCAATTTCTTTGATGAAGTCTGGGTTCCTGCTCTTTAGGCCGCTGGCAGATGACCTCAGACCTTGTATATTCCAGGATGAGATATACACTCTCTCTCTCTGTCTCTGTCTCTGTTGGTGCCTCAGCTCAGACATGCAGGTAGTTTTAGTGGAGGCAGCAGCAGCTGTCACACCCACCAGAGTTGACACAATTATCACAGCCTTAATGTGAGGAATAGTTCCCCAATAAAGATGCTCCTTAGTTAAGAGGAGTGGTACAGTAGTGATGATGTTTGTCTGAAGGAAATATATCTCACACTTTGGTATTGCACTCCTATGGATGTTAAATCAAAAGTTTTAATATTTATTAAACTAGCCAAGTCAGTTAAGAACAAATTATTTTTTACAATGACGGCCTATCTCGGCCAAACCCTAACCTGGATGACACTGGGCTAATTGTGCGCCACCCTATATGACTCCCAATCACGACTGGTTGTGATACAGCCTTGAATCGAACCAGGGTCTGTAGTGAAACCTCTAGCACTGAGATGCAGTGCCCTTAGACCGCTGCGCCACTCAGGAGTTCTTTTGCATATTGGGTTGTAGAATATACTTAAGCTGGGACTCAAACACATTCAGACATGACCTGTGCACTACAATTAACTTTTAAAAGTGATTTCTGCTGCTTTGTCACACACTTGAATAATACACTGTAACTGAGTCAAATAGTCCTGTATGAAGTCAAACTGTCACACTGAAATTATTTTTTAAAGGGTAAAGGAATGGACCACATTATCCTGGAAATGATTGTTTCTTTTCATTCATCCACTCTGTAGTTCACTCCATTTCATTTCAGACTCTGTTCGTTCCTATCTACTCTGAACAATCAACAGGGGAACTTTTCCATGGCTGCACTGAACTCTCTTTCATTATCCATGGCTGCACTGAACTCTCTTTCATTATCCATGGCTGCACTGAACTCTCTTTCATTATCCATGGCTGCACTGAACTCTCTTTCATTATCCATGGCTGCACTGAACTCTCTTTCATTATCCATGGCTGCACTGAACTCTCTTTCATTTTCCATGGCTGCACTGAACTCTCTTTCATTTCCATGGCTGCACTGAACTCTCTTTCATTTTCCATGGCTGCACTGAACTCTCTTTCATTTTCCATGGCTGCACTGAACTCTCTTTCATTTTCCATGGCTGCACTGAACTCTCTTTCATTTTCCATGGCTGCACTGAACTCTCTTTCATTTTCCATGGCTGCACTAAACTCTCTTTCATTTTCCATGGCTGCATGGGCCTGCAATCATAATGACATTGTCTGCATCCCAAATGGCACCTTATTCCCTATATATACATGCATTTGGTCAGAAATAGTTCACTATATAGGGAATAGGGTGCCATTTGGGATGCTGCCCCTGTCATGAACAATCCTTTGCTGAGTTTCCTGCAGGGGACTGTGTTGGATCTAATACAGTTTATATGCTTTAAAATAAGGCCCGAGGGGGTGTGGTATATGGCCAATATACCACAGCTAAGGGCTGTTCTTAGGCACATTGCAATGCGGAGTGCCTGGACACAGCCCGTAGCCGTGGTATATTGGCCATATATCACAAACCCCCAAGGTACCTTATTGCTTTTATAAACTCGTTACAAACATAATTAGAGCAATAAAAATAAATGTTTTGTCATACATGTGGTATACGGTCAGATACCACGGCTGTCAGCCAATCAGCATTCAGGGATCGAAACACCCAGTTTATGATGTACTGACTTCACTGTGATGTGGCTAAATAACATGCAGATGTCCCAGCGGCATTGTGTTGTGTTGATGTGTGATGTTTTAATGAGAGAGAAAGAGAGAAAGAAAGATAGAGAGCTGCCTGGCAGGCCCTGCTGCCGTAGCGATGTGATGCTCAACACTGACTTTTCAGTGTTGCAAAATAAGAGACCCATTAATAATGCTGCTCATTAAAGTGTGTAATTAATCCGTGGCTGTGTAACAAGGAAAGACTGGGGCGCACCAGGGGAGAGGCAGGCAGGGAGCTAGAGTTGTGCTCTCCAAGGGTGCAAGAGAGGGAGGAGGGGGAGGCACAAGGGAGGAGACAGGAGCTGTGTAACAGGGAGAGACTGAAGCCTATCGGGAAGGAGTAGGCACAGGGAGGGAAGCACACCAGGGGAGACGGAAAATAGGTTCTGGGACATGTACTAGTCTGTGGCGGCCTAAATGCCAGAACTGGACAAGAACCTGACACTCTCAGCACACAGGGGGACAAACACCTGCCTGGAGGTGACAGCATGTGCCTTCCTAGGCACAACTACAACAAGATAACCAACAAAAACAGGTCACAACTCCTGCAGCTCTGTCGCACCCTGGGTATGTACATAGTCAATGGTAGGCTTCGAGGGGACTCCTATGGTAGGTACACCTATAGCTCATCTCTTGGTACTGTACTGTAGACTACTTTATCACTGACCTCAACCCAGAGTCTCTCAGAGCATTCACAGTCAGCCCACTGACACCCCTATCAGATCACAGCAAAATCCCAGTATACTTGAACAGAGCAATACTCAATCATGAAGCATCAAAGCCAAAGGAACTGAATAATATTAAGAAATACTATAGATCAGTGGTTCCCAAACTTTTTATAGTCCCGTACTCCTTCAAACATTCAACTTCCAGCACCAGGGACAGCGCACTCTTAAATGTTGTTTTTTTGCCATCATTGTAAGCCTGCCACACACACACTATACAATGTAAGTCGCTCTGGATAAGAGCGTCTGCTAAATGACTTAAATGTAAATGTAAATGTAAATGTAAATTTATTAAACATAAGAATGAGTGTGAGTTTTTGTCACAACCCGGCTCGTGGGAAGTGACAAAGAGCTCTTATAGGACGAGGGCACAAATAATAATATAATAATAATCAATAATTTTGCTCATTATTTAACCATCTTACATATAGAACCTTATTTGTTCATCGAAAATTGTGAATAACTCACCACAGGTTAATGAGAAGGGTGTGCTTGAAAGGATGCACATAACTCTGCAGTGTTGAGTTGTATTTGCGAGAGTCTCATCATTAAATCATTTTCCACACACAGTCTGTGCCTGAGGGCCGAGAATCCACTCTCACATAGGTGCGTGGTTGCAAAGGGCATCAGTGTCTTAACAGCATGATTTGTCAAGGCAGGATACTCTGAACACAGCTCAATCCAGAAATCTGGCAGTGGCTTCTGATTCAATTCAATTTTCACAGAACCGCTTGTTGCAATTTCGATGAGGCTCTCTTGTTCAGATATTGGTAAGTGGACTGGAGGCAGGGAATAAAAGGGATAACGAATTCAGTTGTTTGTGTCATCCGTTTCGGGAAAGTACCTACGTAATTGCGCATCCAACTGACTCAGGTGCTTCGCTGTATCACATTTGACATTGTCCGTAAGCTTGAGTTCATTTGCACACAAAAAATCATACAATGATGGAAAGACCTGTGTGTTGTCGTTTTTAATGCAGACTTCTTAATCATAATCATAACTTCAATTTTGTCCCGCACATTAAATATAGTTGCGGAGAGTCCCTGTAATCCTAGATTCTGTTCATTCGGGTGAGAAAAACATCACCCAGATAGGCCAGTCGTGGAAGAATCACGTCATCATGCAAGCAGTCAGACAAGTAAAAATGATGGTCAGTAAAGAAAACTAAGCTCGTCTCTCAATTAAAAAAAACGTGTCAATACTTTGCCCCTTGATAAACAGCCCACTTCTGTATGTTGTAAAAGTGTTACATGGTCGCTGCCCATATCATTGCATAGTGCAGAAAATACATGAGAGTTCAGGGGCCTTGCTTTAACAAAGTTAACCATTTTCACTGTAGTGTCCAAAACGTCTTTCAAGCTGTCAGGCATTCCCTTGGCAGCAAGAGCCTCTTGTGGATGCTGCAGTGTACACAAGTGGCGTCGGGAGCAACTGCTTGCACATGCGTTACCACTCCACTATATCTCCCTGTCATGGCTTTTGTGCCATCAGGACAGATACCAACATGAGCAGCAGCTATGTTTGGCAATATACGGACCATTAGTGGAATTCCCGAGAGAGAGTAGCGGTTAATGTAATTGGATGTTAATTATTTGACTAGGCTATCTGTATTTGACATTGTGTTGTTATTTTGCTGAACACTAGATGGTTTCATTTTATTTTTGGCAGTGAAACAAGGCTACTCAGGTGAGAGAAAAAACTCACCCAAATGTATAGCCCGTTGGAAATTATAAATGGACTGTTTGAAAATGTGAAGGAAAAAAAAATATATATATACACTGCTCAAAAAAATAAAGGGAACACTTAAACAACACAATGTAACTCCAAGTCAATCACACTTCTGTGAAATCAAACTGTCCACTTAGGAAGCAACACTGATTGACAATAAATTTCACATGCTGTTGTGCAAATGGAATAGACAAAAGGTGGAAATTATAGGCAATTAGCAAGACACCCCCAAAAAAAGGAGTGATTCTGCAGGTGGTGACCACAGACCACTTCTCAGTTCCTATGCTTCCTGGCTGATGTTTTGGTCACTTTTGAATGCTGGCGGTGCTCTCACTCTAGTGGTGGCATGAGACGGAGTCTACAACCCATACAAGTGGCTCAGGTAGTGCAGTTCATCCAGGATGGCACATCAATGCGAGCTGTGGCAAAAAGGTTTGCTGTGTCTGTCAGTGTAGTGTCCAGAGCATGGAGGCGCTACCAGGAGACAGACCAGTACATCAGGAGACGTGGAGGAGGCCGTAGGAGGGCAACAACCCAGCAGCAGGACCGCTACCTCCGCCTTTGTGCAAGGAGGTGCACTGCCAGAGCCCTGCAAAATGACCTCCAGCAGGCCACAAATGTGCAGTTAAGAACAAATTCTTATTTACAATGACGGCCTACCCCGGCCAAACTTGGGGGAAATGTGCACCACTCTATGGAACTCCTAATCGTTACAGCATTGTATATAGACATAATATGACACATAGACATAATATAATATTTGAAATGTCTTTATTCTTTTGGAACTTATGTGACTGTAATGTTTACTGTTCATTTGTATTGTTTATTTTACTTTTGTTTATTATCTACTTCACTTGCTTTGGCAATGTTAAATCATTCCAATAAAGCCCTTAAATTGAATTCAATTGAAATTTAAATAAAAATAACAGGGGGAGGAGGGGGAGGAACAGGTGGAGCTCTACCAGTCTCAGATCTACTGATTAGTCTGCAGCTTGCCCAAGCACCATGCTGTGCACATTTACATACTCACTCTTAAGGGGACTCAGGTGTAGCATGAACAGAGACATCTTCAGGCATCACAGACAATCAAGAATGCAGCATGGGCACGACAGTGCAGAGAGCGAGAGGTGTGTTTGAAAGTCTGTGTGTGTGAATGCATGCATGTGCACGTGTATGTGTGTGTGTCCTTGTTCAATAATGAATGTGGGGGAACATGCTTTGCTGTGTCTGTTTGTAATGCATGCTGAAGGTCAGTATATCATTTATAATGTGGATATGGATTTAAAGTAGTTGGGTTAAGAAAATGGGATCTCTGATGTTTTCTCACTTTGGAATCTCTAGAGGTATGCTCTCTTGGGACACACAATTACAACATGTTATGTATGTCCTCTGAGTGTACAAAACATCAGAAACATCTTCCTAATATTGAGTTGTACCCCGTTTTGCTCTCAGGACAGCCTCAATTCGTCAGACATGGACCTACAAGGTGTCGAAAGTGTTCCACAGGGATGCTGGCCCATGTTGACTCCGATGCTTCTAACAGTTGTGTCAAGTTAGCTGGATGTTCTTGGGTGGTGGACCATTCTTGATACACACAGCAACCTGGTGTGCCTGGCACAAACTACTATAGGTGCCAGGAGGGAAGCAAAAGTCATTCCGCTACCTAAGAATGGTAAACCCCCTTAACTGGCTCAAATAGCTGACCAATCAACCTGTTACCAACCCGTAGTAAAGTTTTGGAAAAAATTGTGTTTGACCAGATACAATTTTATTTTACAGTAATCAATTGACAACAGACAGCACACTGATAGGGAAGGACATTCAACAAGCACAGCACTTACACAAATGACTGATGATTGGCTGAGAGAAATTGATGATAAAAAGATTGTGGTGGCTATTTTGTTAGATGTTAGACTTCAGTGCAGCTTTTGACAATATCGATCATAGTCTGCTGCTGGAATAATTTATGTGTTATGGCTTTACACCCTCTGCTATATTGCGGATAAAGAGTTACCTGTCTAACAGAACACAGAGGGTGTTCAACTTAATCCAGGTATAATCAGGAATTCCCCAAGACAGCAGTCTAGGCCCCTTACTTTTTTCAATCTTTACTAATGACATGACACTGGCTTTGAGTAAAGCCAGAGTGTCTATGTATGCGGATGACTCAACACTATACACATCAGCTACTACAGCAACTGAAATGACTGCAACACTTAACAAAGAGCTGCAGCTCGTTTCAGAATGGGTGGCAAGGAATAAGTTAGTCCTAATATTGTTCTTAAAACTGCATTGTTGGTTAAGGCTTGTAAGTAAGCATTTCACGGTAAGGTCTACGCCTGCTGCATCCGGCGCATGTGACAAATAAAATGTGATTTGATTGATTTGATTTAGTGTATAGCCTATATATAGCTAGCAAGACAATGGGATTACCTAATGCCAAAAGCAATGTGTGTCTGATTGTGTTTGAGCATATACAGTATATACACGATAGCTCATCAATATGCAGCAAAACTTCCTGTACCTGATAGGCTTCATTTCAGTAAAGGCTGCAGGCTAGCCGGACTCAGACAGCACCTTAGTTTCCCTCAACTCTTGGACTCAGTCAGCATCCCAGCCTGCCTCTACCCTCGGACTCAGACAGCATTCCAGCCTGCCTCTACTCTCGGACTGAGACAGCATCCTAGTCAGCCTCTACTCTTGGACTCAGACAGCATCCCAGCCTGCATCTACTCTCGGACTCAGACAGCATCCCAGCCTGCCTCTACTCTTGGACTCAGACAGCATCCCAGCCTGCCTCTTCTCTTGGACTCAGACAGCATCCCAGGCCTGCCTCTACTCTCGACTGAGACAGCATCCTAGTGTGGCTCTACTCTTGGACTCAAACAGCATCCCAGCCTGCCTCTACTCTCGGACTCAGACAGCATCCCAGCCTGCCTCTACTCTTGGACTCAGACAGCCTCCCAGCCTGCCTCTACTCTCGGACTCAGACAGCATTCCAGCCTGCCTCTGCTCTCTCTCACTCTCACTCACAGGCCCTCATCTGCTCCAGATGTGGACTAATTTACTGCGACTTGGCTAATCATGGTGATTAAGGATTAATTACTGTTAATCACTTTTACATAAACTGGTTGGCAGTAAGAGAGCTGTGCTGGATGAGAAATGCCACCCAAGTGTACACATACTGCGTCCCAAATGGCACCCTATTCCCTTTATAGTGCAGTACTTTTGACCAGGGCCCATAGACATCTGGCAAAAAAATAGTGTACTATGTAACGGGAATAGGGTGCCATTTGGGACCTATCCACAGTCAGATATATGGAATGGTCTGGAACAGATGGAGGAGAGGCAGCCTTGCTCTGCCTGCTGCCGGCGTTTCAGAGAGAGGACGGCGTCTTGTTTCCACTTTACCCATGAACACTCCCCTCACACTCGTGTGACATCTAAAAGACCCTACCCCACACACTCAGGATACCCTTGTAAACGTTATAAGAACCCCCTTACCTTGTGCAGCAGCACTGTCAGTCTGTAAGATATTGGTAATTATTCTATATCATTAGTTGCCTTCAAACCATCTATGGTGTCCTTCCTAGTATTCCTAAAGAAGGCTGATCCTTCAGTCTCTGTAATTTTGGGTGCCCAGGGTCAAAGAGACATATACAGTGCAAGGTTTTGTGACCGTGCCCTCACACTGAAGGACAGAGAGGAGAAAGAACCACTTGAGCTCCATTAACTCACACTGACAAGAGGATCACAGAGATCTGGTAGAGGCCAAACATTGGCTGAGTGCTGATCTCTCTGCTTGGTCTCTTTGCCCATGGTGTCAGTGTGCACAGTCACCTTTAGCTCTCTGGCCTGGTTTGGGGCATCAGTGACAGTGACAGTGACATGCTCATCTGATCCCCTCAAGGAATGGCTTTAATAAGGGATGGCGGTTAGGGAGGGGTGGGGAGGCCAACATGAATGACATGGCCCAGTGACATGCCCCAGTCCTACTCAACACACCCCCTCAGGCCCTTAGATCAGGGCAGGCGTCCCAGTCTGGTGCATGCTCCCTGGAAGCTAACGTGGACAACACTACAGAGAGTTGACTGACTGGCTCCTCTATTCACTGGCAACTGGGATATGTTGACATGTAGAAGAGATTTGTTGTATTATATAATCTGTCATCGTCATCGTTTGGCTGCAGAACAGTCGACCAACTGTTAATATCAGCTATTATGACGAATGAAAAATAATTTTCTTGATGTTTTGAACAGCCCTTATTAAAGTGTACTGATCAGCCTTTAATTGCTTCTCACTCAAAACCAGTCAACAGGACTGATCAGATGGATAGAATAGATAGTGACTCCTTGCTATTCCCTTGTTTCCTGGACAACGTTCCTGGTCACTCTTAAACATCGCTCCATAGATGTTAACATAGCAGGACTCTCTATGAAGCC
The DNA here is from genome assembly GCF_029448725.1 of Salvelinus fontinalis. Classification (NCBI taxonomy): domain Eukaryota; kingdom Metazoa; phylum Chordata; class Actinopteri; order Salmoniformes; family Salmonidae; genus Salvelinus; species Salvelinus fontinalis. Next base: position 18,378,097 of record NC_074678.1, on the reverse strand, counting down.
TCAGGCTTCTTCTTACACCATTAACTCAATCAGATCAGATCAAGCATCCTAAATCATATATTGAAAGCTTCTTCATAAAAGGAAGAGGAGGTAGACAGAACAAATGTATTTGGCCCAAGGCCAAATATATTGTCTCTCCTTTGAATAATGAACACCATTTTTCTTATGAATGCCTTTCACTTAAGATCCCTGCTCAGAGGAGCGGTGGGCCGAGTGTCTATCCACTGCAGCAGGGACATCATTACTACCCTCCCTTAGGCCTGGCTACGGCTACGACTACGGCTTGTACTGATTATAATTACCATTATTAGAGGTGGCTGGGCTGTAAGGAAAGAAGAGGGGGAGCGGTCGCCCCTAACAAAGTGTAGGAATGCATCCCAAATGGCACTCTATTCCCTATATAGTGCATGACCTTGGTCAAAAGAGGTGCTCTATATAGGGAATAGGGTGCCATTTGGGACGCTCACTAAGTGTAGCTGGTGCTCGCTGCGATCCACTCACTTTGGAACTGCTGGTCACAAACTTGTGGGACCACACTAAAGGACAAGAAGGCATCAAAGCTAATGGTTAATGCGACGCCTGCCACCTTCTGAAGAGCACAGGGGATTATTCTTGTAATTCAGCCTTTATCTTATGGTACATATCACCGTTAGTTCAACACCTTTCGTGTGTCTGACATCTTCCTGGATGTGACTAATGGGCATTGAAGTTGCATGAGTAGGCTCTTTCTCTCACTGCTGTTACGTTAGGCCTACTGTACTGTATTTACAATTTAATAAAAGGTAGGCCTTTATGAATTTTAAATCAAATGTGGTACCCTGTAAAACAAATGCTATTGACTAAACATATTTGATCACGATCACAATCATAAATAGAAGTGTTTTATATGTCTGTGTATTTGTATTTTTCATGGATGTATTCTGACTAAATATACTGATGATTAATGTTTTATAAACTATTATCTGCATCACCCATGAGCTGCAGCCTCACCTCTGATAACTGGCTCAGTTTACATGCTTCAGCTTTGATAAAGGCACAGAGAGGGAACAGACCACACTACTAAAGGGTTGGCCTGGCCTGGTCATAACAGGCCTGTCGTTGTCCTCCCGGTGTGTGTTGGTTCCCTTTCCGTTCCACTACCCTCATGACTGAATAATGAATTATGCCGATGTTGAATTAGCATGTAGCTGTCGCTTCGGCTCTGCTGCCTTGTGACAGGCCCACCATAACACCCACTCCTCGCTGGCGTCGGGAGAGAGGGGGGGGCTGCTGGAATTTATTAACTGTTAAAGCCACAATGAAGTGTGCCCATTGAATCACCAATGCAAACACATAGGGCACCAGTGGCGTGCCGTGGGCCTGGGGCCTGAGCCTTCAGTGAGGTCCTACACAGTCCCACCCGAATTAATCCACCTCTTATTACCATCATTATGATGCCATGGCTCTAGACACTATACATTTAGACAGAAACGCAGTATAACCAGGCGTTGCGTCACCTTGAAATTGACATTTTTATTCAGAGAATTGCAAGGGAAGAGTACAATACAGTACAGTTCAACTAATAGGCAAGAACACAATCAATGAGTCTTTTCAATATTTCCCTATTCTTCTTCACCTTTTCATTGTGCAGCTCCGTTGCCCTGCACGCTTGCTCGTTGAGCTGTAGATCCACTCGGGTGTCCCCAAAAGTTTTCAAAAGCACTATTGCTTGTAAGGAGCCTGTGAGCCATTGATAGCGCTCGTAGTTGGAACTTTGAAAGTGGCGAACGAACCCCTTTCCCGCCTGTGACAGGCTTTGTAGCGTCGGCGTCGGGCGACCTCTCCTTACAATGTCTAACTTTTCTTGAAAAGTTTGTCTTGAGAATGGCGTTATAATTATATCCTCGACCAAATCGATATCTTCTCCTCCTTCCGCCATTGTGGATTGAAAAAACAGCTTAGTAGTACGCGAATTAATTCGTTCATCAAATTCAGTTTCCTAGTTCTGAAGTTCTGCATAGACCTGCCCATAGGACCTGCCTCTCAATATTGGTAATCCAATCAAAAGACGTGCACGCACTACGCCTGCTAGCTGGCTCCTGTGTAACACTGGAGCCAGCCAGCAGGCGTACAATAGCCAACTCTAAAGCTGATTGGTTGACACTAAATGTTCATTTCCATTCACTTTAAGCTACATCGCCCGCACTGTTGATTCTGAAGGCCTGAGGGCAGATTTTAGACCCCTGGCAACACATGATGGCTGAATATGATTGGATAAAAGATCTAACATAAAGACCAGCCCTCCAAATCTCAACCTGGGGCTGGAAGCAGTGCAACCAAGAGGAAAGCTATGAAATGAAGAGTATAACTCCTACTCTAGGAAATAATTTAATACATATTTGAGGGAAAATATATTAAAAAATATATATATATTCTGATGATGTTTAGGCCAGCAGAGAAGGCCTTGCTGGCCCTGACGGCCCACCACTGTAGGGCACAATGTTGTCACTGTAAATTAATCTAGACAGGCTTACCACACCACAGGCCGACCACACCACAGGCCGACCGCACCACAGGCCGACCGCACCACAGGCCGACCACACCATAGGCCGACCACACCACATGCCCACCACACAACAGGCCGACCACACTACAGGCCCACCACACCACAGGCCGACCACACCACAGGCCCAACACACCACAGGCCCACCACACCACAGGCTCACTACACCAAAGGCCCACCACACCACAGGCCCCCAACCACAGGCCCACCACACCACAGGCCCACCACACCATAGGCCCACCACACCACAGGCCCACCACACCACAAAGGGTTAATTATGCAAAAGACCACCATGTTGTATTTAAAAAAATATATATATATACTTGATGAAACAGTGATATTTTTATGAGTTGTCTTCAGGAGGGGGAGCAACATTAGGAAACATACACATTATGCCTGTCAATTAAGCATTTTTTTATTTGATCCTACATATGCTTTTTTCAAAATTATGCTGACATTTTAAAAATATTTTATATTTTTTTGATCTTATCTCTTTTAAACAATTAATATTATATATTATCAAATGGAAAAAATATTTACTCAAAATCATTTGCATATGCAGTACAGTATCGCTAATGTGTATAAATTATGTGTATTTAGTGAACATGACCTGCTTCTTAAACACATCCTCACCCTGTTCTCATAATGCTATCCTCAGAGCTATGTATGCTAACTGTAATGTGCCATACTATGCCCTAATCATTATTGAGTGTGAGTGGCAGAGCAGAGCATAGTCAGTGTTAAGTAGGCTCTTTCTCTTTACTATTGTAAAGTGGCTGTTCCACTGGATGTCATTAGGTGAATGCACCAATCTGTAAGTCGCTCTGGATAAGAGCGTCTGCTAAATGACTTAAATGTAAATGTAAATGTTAAGGCCAGACCAGATGAGTATACATACTGTATATGGGGGTGTGGGTGTGTTCAGTGCATGGTGACTAGTATGGGGCGTATCTGGACCGGCCAGCCGACGGTCACCTGACTGGTGTTGGGTGTCAGTTCTGGCCGGCTCCCCATGCTGCCGACCCTGACGTAACACGCATATCATGTTACAGTATCTTTATGTAAAATGGAGAGGCTCCAAAGGTGTCTGTCAGTCTGTCATTCTGTCAGTCTGTCTGACAGCTCATGCAGCTTGAGACCGCTGCACAGCGACTCATCATCTCTGTTAACAGAGGCAGCCTGGTCCAGCTTGACCATGCTTCACTCTAACAGTGACTGAACGACCCAACATCATTAATTTAACATCAACGTTTCCCATATCATCAGACTGCCATGGCAGGCTTCCACGCCAACCTTCCCTGTTAACATGTCGGATAAATCTAGAATGGGATTACATATGGTAATAGCTTTTGACAGCCCCGCTCGCTGTCATTGGTGTTGGTTTGTCTCCCTCACTTAATCCGATGGATACGATATCTGGACCGCGGATAGTGGTTGGTAGGCAGACAGGCAGGCAGGCAGGCAGGCAGGCAGGCAGGCAGGCAGGCGGGCAGGCAGGCAGGCAGGCGCTGTCCTGGAAGAGAGCTAGCTAGAGCTTAATCCCCCTTCCAGAATGCTTTGATACACTCCCAAATATCATCCAAACACTGACAGAAACAAAGCTAGTATATTTTTGGAGGATAGAAGTTATATCCTCTAATATTCATATGTATTATATTCCCCCAGTTTGTTTATGTTTTTCAATCGAACTATTTTGGATGTCTATTAACTGTTGTAACTGTGATAAAACATGTGAAGGATATTTATTTTGTCAATTACACATACAGTGGCCTATAGAATTGCAAAAATCTCTGAAGTTGGAGACTTTTATCTCCCTCAACAACTTTAAAAATCTGCTATCCGAGCAGCTAACCGATCGCTGCAGCTGTACATAGTCCATCTGTAAACTACCCACCCAATTTACCTACCTCACCCCCCATACTGCTTTTACTTATTTACTTTTCTGCTCTTTTGCACACCAGTATCTCTTCTTGCACATGATCATCTGATGATTTATCACTCCAGTGTTAATCTGCTAAATTGTAATTACTCGATTTATTGCCTACCTCATGCCTTTTGCACACATTGTATATAGATTCTCTTTTTTTTCTACCATGTTATTGACTTGTTTATTGTTTACTCCATGTGTAACTCTGTGTTGTTGTCTGTTCACACTGCTATGCTTTATCTTGGCCAGGTCGCAGTTGCAAATGAGAACTTATCTCAACTAGCCTACCTGGTTAAAAAAAATAGAGTCAAGTAAATATTTCCCTTACTGTACTAGCTGCCTGGTTATACCCTGCCTCATATAGCCTCCCACAGCTGATCTCCTCCTGTCCTCTTCTCCCCTCCTCTCTGACACGCTTCAGTCTCTCAGAAAGAGGAGGGAGATGTGTTCCTTGTCCTTGTTCAATTAAGGCTGGCCCCAAACTCAGGGTTAAGCTGAAATGATCTACCGCTTCATTCTAGCAGTTCAATTTATATTTCAACATCCAACGATGGTGTCATCACAGAAATCCACTAGCCAGTCTGCACCTGGGTCATTTATTAATGGAAAATACGGTGTTCACAAACACACCCCAGAGAGCCCCAAGACAGCAACACAATTAGACCAATTGAGAAAGGCCGCCGTAGGCAGACATGGCTCTCCAGAGAAGACAGGCTATGTGTACACTGCCCACAAAATGAGGTGGAAACTGAACTGCACTTCCTAACCTCCTGCCCAATGTATGACCATATTAGAGACACATATTTCCCTCAGATTACACAGATCCACAAAGAATTCGAAAACAAACCCGATTTTGATAAACTCCCATATCTACTGGGTGAAATAGCACAGTGTGCCATCACAGCAACAAGATTTTTGACCTGTTTCCACAAGAAAAGGTCAACCAGTGAAGAACAAACACCAATGTAAATACAACACATATTTATGCATATTTAGTTTCCCTCTTGTACATTAACCATTTGTACATCGTTACAACACTGTATATATACATAATATGACATTTGTAATGTCTTTATTCTTTTGAAACTTCTGTATGTGTAATGTTAACTGTTCATTTTTGTTTATTTCACTTTTGTATATTATCTACCTCACTTGCTTTGGCAATGTTAACATATGTTTCCCATGCCAATAAAGCCCCTTGAATTGAATTGATAGAGAGAGAGAGAGAGTTGGAGAGAGAGAGATCTGTTTGCCCTCTAGGTTACAGAGAGCTGGTAGTCCCATCCACCAAATGACCAGGTGTGAAACAAGGAAGGGACTCGGGGGCTATACTAATTTTGTATAGAGCAGACCTACAGTTGAAGTCGGAAGTTTACATACACCTTAGCCAAATACATTTAAACTCAGTTTTTCACAATTCCTGACGTTTAATCCAAGTAAAAATTCCCTGTCTTAGGTCAGTTAGGATCACCACTTGATTTTAAGAATGTGAGATGTCAGAATAATAGTAGAGAGAATGATTTATTTCAGCTTTTATTTATTTCATCACATTCCCAGTGTGCCAGAAGTTTACATACACTCAATTAGTATTTGGTAGCATTGCCTTTAAATTGATTACTTGGGTCAAATGTTTTGGGTAGCCTTCCACATGCTTCCCACAATAAATTGGGGGAATTTTGGCCCATTCCTCCTGACAGAGCTGGTGTAACTGAGTAAGGTTTGTAGGCCTCCTTGCTCGCACACGCTTTTTCAGCTCTGCCCACAATTTTTTTTATAGGATTGAGGTCAGGGCTTTGTGATGGCCACTCCAATACCTTGATATTGTTGTCCTTAAGCCATTTTGCACACAACTTTGGAAGTTTGCTTGGGGTCATTGTCCATTTGGAAGACCTATTTGCGACCAAGCTTTAACTTCCTGACTGATGTCTTGAGATGTTGCTTCAATATATTGTTATGAGAATTTTGTTATCAATGTTCATTAACTTCAATTAATCTACTCAGTCTGCAACCCAGAGTTTGTAAGATTCTGGTTGAATGATACAGACACGAGTCCCAGTTTACAATAGTCAAAAATGTTTATTCACGTGAACGTTCTAACATCAAAAATGCAAACCCAGTCTTTATAACACACACAAACAAGTTCAAATCTTAAGCCACGCCTTGCTCAGACAGTCTGTGTTTTTCCACTACACAGATACATTGTTTCTTTAATCTGCAACATGTTTCATAATTTTCTGCAAGACAGAATGTCCTGTAAGGAACACAGTAGTACAACTTGTCTGTCGATAGCTCCTCTTATTATTTGTTTCCCACTTGCACCCCGCTAACATACTAAAAAGGAACAAAAGGTCCTTGTTCTAATTCTGACTAAAACTACACACATCATCAGATTATAGTTTTATGATTCTAATAAATTTCATACAATTATATGGTTTCAGAGTGGAATTATTTAATCATTATCTTTAGACATATACATTATTTTATCATATATCCACATAATTTTCCTGCCTCATGATGCCATCTATTTTGTGAAGTGCACTAGTGTCTCCTGCAGCAAAGCACCCCCACAACATGATGCTGCTACCCCCATGCTTCACGGTTGGGATGGTGTTTTTCGGCTTGCAAGCCTCCCCCTTTTTCCTCTAAACATAACAATGGTCATTGTTGCCAAACAGTTCTATTTTTGTTTCATCAGACCAGAGGATATTTCTCCCAAAAGTACAATCTTTGTCCCCATGTGCAGTTGCAAATCGTAATCTGGCTTTTTTATGGCGGTTTTGGAGCAGTGGCTTCTTCCTTGCAGAGCGGCCTTTCTGTTTATGTCGATATAGGATTTGTTTTACTGTGGATATAGATACTTTTGTACCTGTTTCCTCCAGCATTTTCACAAGGTCCTTTGCTGTTGTTCTGGGATTGATTTGCACTTTTCGCACCAAAGTACGTTCATCTCTAGGAGACAAAACGCGTCTCCTTCCTGAGCGGTATGATGGCTGCGTGGTCCATGGTGTTTATACTTGCGTACTATTGTTTGTACAGATGAACGTGGTACCTTCAGGTGTTTGGAAATTGCTCCCAAGGATGAACCAGACTTGTGGAGGTATAGAATAATTTTTCTGAGTTTGAAGGTAGGCCTTGAAATACATCCACAGGTACACCTCCTATTGACTCAAATGATGTCAATTAGCCTGTCAGAAGCTTCTAAAGCCATGACACCATTTTCTGGAATTTTCCTAGCTGTTTAAAGGCACAGTCAACTTAGTGTATGTAAACTTCTGACCCACTGGAATTGTGATACAGTGAATTATAAGTGAAATACTAATAAACAACAATAAACAATTGTTGGAAAAATTACTTGTGTCATGCACAAGTAGATGTCCTAACCAATTTGCCAAAACTGTAGTTTGTTAACAAGCAATTTGTGGAGTGGTTGAAAAACGAGTTTTAATGACTCCAACCTAAATGTATGTCAACTTTCGACTTCAACTGTAACTCACTCCATTAATTTAATCAAAACAAGAAAACTTCACATTTGGCTAGAAATTCAAAAGGAAATGATCTTAACATAGAAAAATGTCCTCCTGTGTGCTACCTATATCCCCCCACTAGAATCCCCATACTTTAATGAAGACATCTTCTCCATCCTGGAGGGGGAAATCAATCATTTCCAGGCTCAGGGACATGTACTAGTCTATGGCGACCTAAATGCCAGAACCGGACAAGAACCTGACACCCTCAGCACACAGGGGGACAAATACCTGCCTGGACACTATATATATACATAATATGACATTTGTAATGTCTTTATTCTTTTGGAACTTCTGTGAGTGTAATGTTTTCTGTCCATTTTTATTGTTTATTTCACTTTTGTATATTATCTACTTCACTTGCTTTGGCGATGTGAACATATGTTTCCCATGCCAATAAAGCCCCTTGAATTGAATTTAATGGACATTGAGAGAGAGGGCGATAGATAGATAGATACATAGATAGATACATAGATAGATACATAGATAGATACATAGATAGATAGATAGATACATAGATAGATAGATAGATAGATAGATAGATAGATAGATAGATAGATAGATAGATAGATAGATAGATAGATAGATACATAGATAGATACATAGATAGATAGATAGATACATAGATAGATACATAGATAGATAGATACAAAGATAGATACATAGATAGATACATAGATAGATACATACATAGATACATACATAGATACATACATAGATACATACATAGATACATACATAGACAGGCAGAATATTATACTGTGCAGGTGTCACGTCCTGACCTTAGTTCCTTTTTTATGCCTGATAGGACTGTTTCGATTTTCGTTGTTTCACTTTTGTTATTTTGTATTCAGTGTTCAGTTGTAATAAATTTAACATGGACACGTACTACGCTGCAGTTTGGTCCGATCTTTCCTATTCCTCGTCAGAAGAAGAAGACGATCATTACAGAACTACCCACCACAAACGGACCAAGCAGCGTGGTAAACATTTTGGGGGGCATCGGGGAGATTGGCGGAGTCAGGCGAGAGACCGTAGCCAACTCCCCGTGCTTACCGGAAGAAGCGTTGTACTGGTCAGGCACCGTGTTATTCGGTGAAGCGCACGGTGTCGCCAGTGCGCGCTCTTAGCCCGGAGCGCTATAGGCCAGCCCCCCGCAAGTGCCATGCGAGAGTGGGCATCCAGCCAGGGTATCCTGCGCCGGCTCTGCGTGCTGTGTCTCCGGGGCGCTGGGAGGGTGCAGTTCGCCCTATGCCTGCGCTCCGCCCGTGCCGGGCGAAAGTGGGCATTGAGCCTAAGGGAGAGGTGCGAGTGGTATGCACCAGATCTCCAGTGCTCCCCCACAGCCCGGTTCATCCAGTGCCTCCTCCGCGCACCAGGCCTCCTGTAGGTCTCCCCAGCCTGGTGGGTCCTGTGGCAGCCCCACGCACCAGGCTGTCTCTCCGTCTCCTCCCTCCAGGTTCTCTCTCCAGTCCGGAGCTATCAGAGCCGCCCGTCAGTCCGGAGCTCCCAGAGCCGCCCGTCAGTCCGGAGCTACCAGAGCCGCCCGTCAGTCCGGAGCTGCCAGAGCCGCACGCCTGTCCGGCACTGCCAGAGTCTCCTGCCTGTCTGGCGCTGCCAGAGTCTCCCGCCTGTCCGGCGCTTCCAGAGTCTCCCGCCTGTCCGGCGCTTCCAGAGTCTCCCGCCTGTCCGGCGCTTCCAGAGTCTCCCACCTGTCCGGTGCTGCCAGAGTCTCACGCCTGTCGTGCGCTGCCAGAGTCTCCGGTCTGTCCGGCGCTGCCAGAGTCTACGGCCTGTCCGGCGCTGCCAGAGTCTCCGGCCTGTCCGGCGCTGCCAGAGTCTCCGGCCTGTCCGGAGCTGCCAGAGTCTCCGGCCTGTCCGGCGCTGCCAGAGTCTCCGGCCTGTCCGGAGCTGCCAGAGTCTCCGGCCTGTCCGGCGCTGCCAGAGTCTCCCGCCTGTCCGGCGCTGCCAGAGTCTCCCGCCTGTCCGGCGCTGCCAGAGTCTCCCTCCTATTCGGGGCCCGCTGTAAGGGTCCCCAGTCCGGGGTCGGCGGCGAGGGTCGCCACTCCAGAGGCGCCACCTAAGTGGGCCAAGACTAAGGTGGAGTGGGGTCTACGTCACGCACCAGAGCCGCCACCGCGGTGAAATGCCTGCCCAGACCCTCCCCTATAGGTTCAGGTTTTGCGGCCGGAGTCCGCACCTTTGGGTGGGTGGAGGGTACTGTCACGTCCTGACCTTAGTTCCTTTTTTATGTCTCTATTTTGGTTTGGTCAGGGCGTGAGTTGCGGTGGCTATTCTATGTTTTTCATTCTATGTTTTGTTCTGTGTGTTGTATTTCTATGTTTTTGGCCTGGTATGGTTCCCAATCAGAGGCAGCTGTCAATCGTTGTCTCTGATTGAGAACCATTCTTAGGTAGCCTGTTCCCACCTGTGTTTGTGGGTAGTTGTTTCCTGTTATGTGTTTTGTGTCACCTGATAGGACTATTTCGATTTTTGTTGTTTCACTTTTGTTATTTTGTATTCAGTGTTCAGTTGTAATAAATTTAACATGGACACGTACCACGCTGCAGTTTGGTCTGATCTTTCCTATTCCTCGTCAGAAGAATATGACGATCGTTACAGCAGGCATAAAGGGAGATGCCGGTGGAGAGGAATGCACACACACACACAAACAAACAAACAAACAAACAAACAAACAAACAAACAAACAAACAAACAAACAAACAAACAAACAAACACACACACACACACACACACACACACACACACACACACACACACACACACACACACACACACACACACACACACACAAAAAAGAAGAAGGAGGAGGGGAGATAGAAGGGGGGGGGCTAATTGTTTATCCCTCTGAGAACCCTCATTGGTGGCTAAGTAAGTTCAGCAGCACTATTGGACAGGGAGAGGACCCGGGTTCAAATGCAATTTGAAATCTTTCAAATACTTTTATTGTTTGCTTTAGCCTGCCGGGAGTTAGCAGTTTTGTGTTGGTCTATTGCGCCTCACAAGCTCAATCAAGCCCAGCTAAATGATTTCAAATAGTATTTTAACCCAGGTCTGAAGCAGAGCAGAACAGACCCATGGCTGGGAAACATTAGGATGAATCAATTAGCCTGCCATTAGCCAATAAAGTGGCTCTCATTGACTCGTGTAATTATAACCCACAGCAAAGACGGTTTTACAGAAGCATGTTGTTCCCCCTCCCTTCTTTCTTTTCTTTATTCATTTTATTTGTTTAAGATAATCCATTCCCTGGTTTTAATTATGTGCTTTAGGTTCAGGGCGGAATAAATAAATCACAATTTGCCTCCATCAGGGCAGCATCCTCTTCAGACCAAACACAAGGCATGTCCCAGCTCCCTGGTTCTGCCTGCTGCTCCTATGGGCTTCCTGTCTATGGAAACCAAATACCTAAATAACTCCAATATTGTCAATTATATTACACATACCTAAATATACTCCAATATCCTTTGAGGCAGACACACACTGCAGCAGGTCCTTTGGTTCTGTCTATCATACTGCCTGATAATGCTCCTCTGGGGTTCCTGGCTGTGTTAACCAAATGGCTAAATAACTCCAAGGTGAAACCAGGAGACAGATATTAAGGGGGAATTAAGGGGTGGAACAGTGACAGTTTATTGTAGCTATTGTATTTCTCCAAAAACAATTATGTCTTTGTAGCTAAAGGAATGTTCAGATTATGCTAACTAAATTTCACATTTTGTATTTATTCATACAAAATAGTATTATTGATGTCTCCCTAGCCTATAACCTTCCACAAATAAATACTTTCTACTACAGTATCAACTGCATCTTACATTTTTCTGGTGCGTTTTGTTGCCAGACCGTTTTCCTTAGTTCACTCTCTAAATGTGGATCAAGTATTTCCCCTCTATCTTTTTTTTCTACGAACAAGATCTTAGAAGCTCTGACCTGCAGTGAAACGGTCGCTATCTTATAAGACTGATGGGGGAGGTACTTCAGGCCAAGTAAAATAAACACTGTGAATGTTAAGCTCGAGACTTGGCAGATGAGAATCGAATCATTGCGTGAACGCAGGAGGGAATTCTTGGCGTGTGTCCCAAATGGCCCCCTATTCCCTATATAGTACACTACTTGTTCTGGTCAACAGTACTGCAGTATAAAGTGAATAGGGTGTCATTTGGGACACACCCTTTATGTTCCATTTTCATTTGACAGTCTAGACATTTTATGACTTTGGGAAGAAATCCGTGAGCCTTAGTTTTCAGCTGCAAACATCTGAGAAGTGGCAAGGAAAAGAGGTTCATCCCTAGCTTTTGTGTGCTCTTTGAGTCCCGAAATGCTGTTAAATGTGTGATTTAGTGGGAACTCTTTATCCGTGTCCTTTAACCAAGGGACAGGGAGGATCATGTGAACTTGCAGTAAACAAAAGACTTGGTTTAGTCATCCGGGTTTACTCATATTCCAAAATGTATTTTACCTTGCACACAGTAAGTAGTAAAGTATCTATCTGTTCTCTGAATCTTTCCCACTATTCCACAAATGTATTCCTGTGGTATGATCCTATGAACAATTATAGGTGACGATATGGTACTACACATTTTTTCACTGGGTTATAATATTTTACAGTCTTTCAACCCTGTTTCACACTCACTTTACCGATTCAGTATTTATGAGGTGGTGGTAACCACAGGAAATGTGTTGCTCTAGAACACTCCTCAGTGTTACTGTAGTAGGGGAGAAGTACTTATCGTAGGTGAGTAGGACCTGTGGTAGAGGAGCAGGTCCTGTGGCAGGGGAACAGTCCCTGTGGTAGGGGAGCAGGTCCTGTGGCAGGGGAACAGTCCCTGTGGTAGGGGAGCAGGTCCTGTGGCAGGGGAACAGTCCCTGTGGTAGGGGAACAGGACCTGTGGTAGAGGAGCAGGTCCTGTGGCAGGGGAACAGTCCCTGTGGTAGGGGAGCAGGTCCTGTGGCAGGGGAACAGTCCCTGTGGTAGGGGAGCAGGTCCTGTGGCAGGGGAACAGTCCCTGTGGTAGGGGAACAGGACCTGTGGTAGAGGAGCAGGTCCTGTGGTAGGGGAACAGGACCTGTGGTAGGGGAACAGTCCCTTTGGTAGGGGAACAGGACCTGTGGTAGGGGAACAGGACCTGTGGTAGGGGAGTAGGACCTGTGGTAGGGGAACAGGACCTGTGGTAGGGGAGCAGATCTTGTGGTGGGGGGCAGGTCTTGTGGTAGGGGCGCAGGCCCTGTGGTAGGGGAGCAGGTATTGTGGTAGGGGAGCAGGTCCTGTGGTAGGGGAGCAGGTCCTGTGGTAGGGGAGCAGGTCCTGTGGTAGGGGAACAGTCCCTGTGGTAGGGGAGCAGGTCTTGTGGTAGGGGGGCAGGTCCTGTGGTAGGGGAGCAGGTATTGTGGTAGGGGAGCAGGTCCTGTGGTAGGGAAACAGTCCCTGTGGTAGGGGAGCAGGTCTTGTGGTAGGGGAGCAGGTCTTGTGGTAGGGGAGCAGGTCTTGTGGTAGGGGAGCAGGTCTTGTGGTAGGGGAGCAGGTCTTGTGGTAGGGGAGCAGGTCTTGTGGTAGGGGAGCAGGTCCTGTGGTAGGGAAACAGTCCCTGTGGTAGGGGAGCAGGTCTTGTGGTAGGGGAGCAGGTCTTGTGGTAGGGGAGCAGGTCCTGTGGTAGGGGAGCAGGTCTTGTGGTAGGGGAGCAGGTCTTGTGGTAGGGGAGCAGGTCTTGTGGTAGGCGAGCAGGTCCTGTGGTAGGGGAGTAGGACCTGTGGTAGGAGAGCAGGTCTTGTGGTAGGGGAGCAGGTCTTGTGGTAGGGGAGCAGGTCTTGTGGTAGGCGAGCAGGTCTTGTGGTAGGCGAGCAGGTCCTGTGGTAGGGGAGCAGGTCTTGTGGTAGGGGAGCAGGTCTTGTGGTAGGCGAGCAGGTCCTGTGGTAGGGGAGCAGGTCTTGTGGTAGGGGAGCAGGTCTTGTGGTAGGGGAGCAGGTCCTGTGGTAGGAGAACAGTCCCTGTGGTAGGGGAGCAGGTGTTGTGGTAGGGGAGCAGGTCTTGTGGTAGGGGAGCATGTCTTGTGGTGGGGTGGGGTCCTGTGGTAGGGGAGCAGGTCTTGTGGTAGGGGAGCAGGTCTTGTGGTAGGGGAGCAGGTCCTGTGGTAGGGGAGCAGGTACTGTGGTAGGGGAGCAGGCTTTGTGGTAGGGGAGCAGGTCTTGTGGTAGGGGAGTAGGACCTGTGGTAGGAGAGCAGGTCTTGTGGTAGGGGAGCAGGTCTTGTGTTAGGGGAGCAGGTCTTGTGGTAGGGGAGTAGGACCTGTCGTAGGGGAGCAGGTCCTGTGGTAGGGGAGCAGGCCCTGTGGTAGGGGAGCAGGACCTGTGGTAGGGGAGTAATACCTGTGGTAGGGGAGCAGGTCTTGTGGTAGGGGAGCAGGTCTTGTGGTAGGGGAGCAGGTCTTGTGGTAGGCGAGCAGGTCTTGTGGTAGGCGAGCAGGTCCTGTGGTAGGGGAGCAGGTCTTGTGGTAGGGGAGCAGGTCTTGTGGTAGGCGAGCAGGTCCTGTGGTAGGGGAGCAGGTCTTGTGGTAGGGGAGCAGGTCTTGTGGTAGGGGAGCAGGTCCTGTGGTAGGAGAACAGTCCCTGTGGTAGGGGAGCAGGTGTTGTGGTAGGGGAGCAGGTCTTGTGGTAGGGGAGCAGGTCTTGTGGTGGGGGGGGGGTCCTGTGGTAGGGGAGCAGGTCTTGTGGTAGGGGAGCAGGTCTTGTGGTAGGGGAGCAGGTCCTGTGGTAGGGGAGCAGGTACTGTGGTAGGGGAGCAGGCTTTGTGGTAGGGGAGCAGGTCTTGTGGTAGGGGAGTAGGACCTGTGGTAGGAGAGCAGGTCTTGTGGTAGGGGAGCAGGTCTTGTGTTAGGGGAGCAGGTCTTGTGGTAGGGGAGTAGGACCTGTCGTAGGGGAGCAGGTCCTGTGGTAGGGGAGCAGGCCCTGTGGTAGGGGAGCAGGACCTGTGGTAGGGGAGTAATACCTGTGGTAGGGGAGCAGGTCTTGTGGTAGGGGAGCAGGTCCTGTGGTAGGGGAGTAGGACCTGTGGTAGGGGAGTAGGTCCTGTGGTAGGGGAGCAGGTCTTGTGGTAGGGGAGTAGGACCTGTGGTAGGGGAGTAGGTCCTGTGGTAGGGGAGCAGGTCTTGTGGTAGGGGAGCAGGTCTTGTGGTAGGGGAGTAGGACCTGTGGTAGGGGAGCAGGTCTTGTGGTAGGGGAGCAGGGCTTGTGGTAGGGGAACAGGTCTTGTGGTAGAGGAGCAGGTACTTTGGTAGGGGAGTAGGACTTCTACATATATATTAACTAGTATGGACATGCCTATTAGAGTTTTGGATCACATCATTTGGCTTTAGAAAAGCACCAGACAGGATCTGAAATGGTACGCTATTCCCTGTATAGTGCACTCCTTTTGACCAGGGCAATATGGTGCCATTCCAAATGCACACAACCAGGGGTTTCCCATTCCAGACCCCCCCAGACCCCCCCCAACCAAGCCCCTAGAGCAGTGCTTCCCAATGCTCCCCCATATACTTAATCTACTAGGCAACGCGACTCCATCTACCTCCCGCTGGGCCCACGGCCTGAACCCCTGACCTCTTCTTCTCTCTCCCACTCATCAACTATCACAGCATTTGCATTTCCAGTCTAGTTAAAGGGAGTGGGTGTGTGTGTGTGTGTGTGGGGGGGGGGGGGGTGTAGGGAAGAGCGGCGGGGATACCCTCCCTCTGGCTGTACAGCCGGCCTCTTTCTCATCCCGCTGACACCCCACACAGCCCAGCCAGCCAGTCAGCTAGCCAGCCCATCCCAGGGCTGGGGCAGCGGTCTAGTCTGGGGTTAATGCACCAGGCTACTCCCATTGTCTCTGGATTAATGAAGTGTTCCCTGCCTGTCCCCTTTCATTCAGAGACAATGAGACATGTAAGGAGTGTTACATTTTAAATGGCAATCGACACACATTGGCCTTAAAGTCAGTAAGTCATATACACACACTGCATAAGTGGCTGTAGCCTTGGAAGTAATGACATTGTGTTTGCTGCTTTTGATGCACTTGTCTTCCCTGTTAACCATTTGAATTCATGGACAGTGAGAGAAGGTGTTTGTAATTGGAATGGATAGACTCATGGCTCTTGAATAGTAGGAGGACGTAGCATCTGTGTCATTTGTGAACATGGAAGGTTGGTCATGTCTACCCTAAAGAACAGCAAGGGAGACCTCTAGAGGAAGGAAAGAGAACAGCATGAATATACCTTGGCTCTGCCACTCCACACACACTGCCAAGTCCAGTGCTCTGTTTCTGACCTCTCACTGCCCACTATCGCTCAATGACAGGATTCAGCTGTTGCCCAGATCCTTACACAACATCGCTGTTACGGTACTGTAAGAATAGTAACCTACCACCACTGTAAGAGCATTAATTAGTGTGTGTTTGCAACGTTACATTTACAGACTGAACTTGAAATCAAGTACAAAACCACCATTATCCACAGTTCATTGTGTCCCAATACTGACACATGGCGTCTAAGATACCAATGTTGTCACCGACACAGAGTGTGTGTCCCACATGGCACCCTATTCCACAGGCGGCTGGTGGTACCTTAATTGGAGGGACGGTCTCGTAGTAATGGCTGGAACAGAATACATTAAATGTTATAGAACACATCAAACATGTGGTTTCCATGTGTTTGATACCATTCCATTCACTCCGGTCCAACCATTAGTATGAGCCGTCTTCCCCTCAGCAGCCTCCAGTGCCCTAGAACCTTATGGGCCCTAGCCAAAAGTAGTGCACTATAAAGTGAATGGGTGCCATTTGGGATGCTATCTGAGTCCTCGGAGAAGATGCCTCATTCATTCTCAGAGGATAACCCCCAATTATAGTATTGGTTTATTTATTCCTCCAATATCACAAATAGTTTTATTACATACTTTATTGAACATCAAACAGTGTTGGCCTCTGCTCTGGTATTTATTATTGAAGTTGCATTTTAAGTTAATGAAATGATATAAATTGAGTTTTATTATGTGCAGTCTTGCCAGAGTCGTTAGCTACATAGCCTTTGTTCTGGCAGAGAGATGAGCCATAAAGAGGCAGGTGATTTATCAACTGGATGAACCCCGTTCAGACAGTGAGGTCCTACTGCCAGCTACACATCAGCTACACCACGTACCTCTACTGCAAGCTACACTACACACTGTACTTCAGTAGTCTCAGTCTGAGCCTGCTCTTTACCCGTTGCCACACATACTGCTGGCTTTTACAGTCCACATGGATGCACCACCAGGTGTTACTGTGGTGAAAAGAAAACCATTCTGCTGCACCGTTGCTCTTCAGGCCAGAGGAGGAGGATGTGTTAGGCGTGGTATGTGTGTGTTAGGCGTGTTAGGCATGGTGTGTGTGTGTTAGGTGTGTTAGGCGTGTTAGGCATGGTGTGTGTGTGTGACAGGTGTGGAATCAGGCAGGGCGTGGAGCGCTGCCTACAGCCGACAGCTTGTTACGGTGTTACGCTGCTGTGATTGGTGACCTGCGTGACTGACCTCTAACCTCTGACACCTTCTTGTTGTTTGTAGTGCTGAGTATCCGTGGCGCCCAGGAGGAGGAGCCTCCAGATGCCCAGCTCATGCGATTGGACAACATGTTGCTGGCGGAGGGCGTGTCTGGACCGGAGAAGGGGGGCGGTTCTGCAGTGGCAGCGGCTGCGGCTGCAGCCTCAGGAGGCGGGGCAGGAGCAGATAACTCAGCGGAACACTCGGACTACAGAGCCAAGCTCTCTCAGATCAGACAGATCTACCACACAGAACTGGAGAAATATGAGCAGGTGAGAGTGGACAGGATACACTCACCCCTCAGAGAACTACTGTCTTTGGTGCCTTTTACCATAATCACATACTCTAACCCTGTAACCCGAACACACCAGCTCCTCCATCACCATTCCCATCACAGTGATTATTTATTAACCTATGACTACCTGCCATCCACATTACTACTTCAGGCTAATGATACTTTTAAACCCATCCAAGCTCTGCTAACCCCACTGCAACACAGTGTTGTAACCCACTGACTCATGCCCATTCATGTTGATGACACCTCACCAGTCAGAAACAATAGAAAAGCAACTTCATTTCTAATATTTACATAACAAATTAGGAGTCTTTCTACATTTATGGCATCCATCTAAAGATATATTTGACAGCTTTTCTCTCATCCCCATTGAATCCCCATGTAATGTGCAGTTTCCTTCTCTTCTCCATGTCGTTATGTACCATGCCAATAAATCAGAGTGGATTTTACTGCATAGCGTTATGTCTACTTTCCAAACCAATATGCATACAGTCAAACACGAAGGCCCTGACTGGCTGGAATGAATGCATGCCCTGTTAGATGAAATGCAGATGTATTTTCCATATAGCCCTAGACACTGCTTACATTTTCATTCACATAAAAAAGCAAAGCCAGAGTGTTGTGATGTTAGTCTAGTCTATAGACAGGGTTGCCATCCTGAAACATACATACAGTGGAGTAGAGTGAAGTTCCCTCTAGACGCTGATCTTGGGTCAATTTGACATTTTCCTCACTATTCGTTAAGGTTAGGATTGGGGGAAGGAAGCGGATCCTAGATCTGTACCTAGGGGAAACTTCACCCTGGAGCCACATACAATAGGCAGGGTTGTAGCAGTCGGGAGTAGTGTGGGAAACAGTCCTGTGACTATGCCACCATCACATGCTGACAATGTACTATATAATAATATATCATATGTAATATATATGTAATATACTGTATTTAAGATGGTATCCCATGGCGGATGGAGGGGGGAGAGTTACACAGGGAGTCATGGCAACGGAAACAAGGTACTCCTCCACTGCAGACCACTGCCCCCCCCATACACTAAAGAGATATACTATATTTTATAGTCATAATATCATTAATTTAACAACATTATTATTTTTTACTTTGGTTAGGTTGTTTACCAAATAGACAAATTTATTCAGGATGTCTTGAATCAAGTAAATTTTTTCACATCTGGCTAGTTTTAATAAAGTTGGATTAGTAGTAACTGAATCTATTCAGAATCCAATGTGAACTTGGCTCCTGTGATTTTATTTACAACCCAAGCTTTCAAAACTAGCACTTTATACCACACTTCCCTCCCTTTGCAATCTCAGCGATAGTGAACAGACTCCCACTGTCAGGGTCAGGATTAGAACTGGATGGCAACCCAGTCTTGTAAAGCAGTAGTGTTGCTTAGGGAGAAAAAATACTATAACTCACTCATGATTTATTACCACAATTTATTAGTAGCTTTGCTAACAGCTTTACCAGGTTTTTAATTTTATTTTTTTTAATTTATTTCAATAAGTTTATTTGTAATTTATGCAATAGGACAGGCCGTCAGGGGACAGAAAATGTCTGCAAGCTTTTAATACTTCCAGTAGAATCCCAAGCAGAACATTGTACAACCTCAACCATGTTTGCATGCGTTTTGTTTCAGATAAGGCCCACATACTGTACACATGAACCAGGATATACATTTCTGTGCTAGGTCTGTGTGTGTGTTAACCAATGTTGTTATTGTGACGTACAGTGCCTTCAGAAAGTATTCACACCCGTTGACTTTTTCCACATTTTGTTGTGTTACGGCCTGGCCTACACACAATACCCCATAATGTCAAAGTGGATTTATGTTTTTTGACATTTTTACAAAAAAATGAAAGCCTGAAATAAGTATTCAATCCCTTTATTATGGCAAGCCTAAATAAGTTAAGGAGTACAATTTCACACAATAAGTTGCATAGACTCATGTGTGCAATAATAGTGTTTAACGTGATTTTTGAATGACTACCTCATCTCTCTACTCCACACATACAATTATCTGTACAGTCCTTCAATCGAGCAGTGAATTTCAAACACAGACTCAACTACAAATACCAGGGAGGTTTTCCATTGCTTCTCAAAGAGGGGCACCTATTGGTAGATGGGTAAAAAAAAGCATCCATTGAATATCCCTTTGAACATGGTGAAGTTATTAATTACACTTTGGATGGTGTATCAATACACCCAGTCATTACAAAGATACAGGCGTCCTTCCTAACTCAGTTGCCGGAGAGGAAGGAAACTGCTCAGGGATTTCACCATGAGGCCAATGGTGACTTTAAAACAGTTACAAATATTCCAAAACATGCATCCTGTTGCAACAAGGCACAAAAGTAATATGCAAAAAAATGTCTCAAAGAAATTTACTTTTTGTCCTGAATACAAAGTGTTATGTTTGGGGCAAATCCAATACAACACATTACTGAGTACCAGCATACAGTAGTGGTGGCTGCATCATGTTATGGGTATGCTTATAATAGTTGAGGACTGGGGAGTTTTCAGGAAAAAAAAGAAACAGAATGGCGCTAAGCACAGGGAAAATCCTAGAGGAAATGTGTTTCAGTCTGCTTTCCACCAGACACTGGGAGATGAATTCACCTTTCAGCAGGACAATAACCTAAAACAAAAGGCCAAATCTACACTGGAGTTGCTAAGAAGACAGTGAATTACAGTTTTTACTTAAATCTGTTTGAAAATCTATGGCAAGACCTGAAAATGGTTATCTAGCAAGTATCAACGACCAAATTGACAGAGTTTGAAGAATTAAAAAAATTAATTGTGCAATATTTGTACAAATTTTGTACAAATATTGTACAATCCAGATGTGGGAAAGCTCTTAGAGACTTACTCCAAAAACCTCACAGCTATCATCACTGCCAAGGGTGATTCTAACATATATTGACTCAGGGGTTGAATACTTATCTAATCAACATATATTAGTGTTTTTATTTGACAAATGTTATAATTTTTCTTCCACATTATTATGTGTCAATCGTTGACAAAAAAAATGACAATTAAATCAATTTGAATCCCACTTTGTAACACAACAGAATGTGGAAAAAAAGTGGTGTGAATACTTTCTGAAGGCACTGTATGTCTCTAATCTATCTGGGGCTGTGCCAGATGGCTTCACTGTCATCCCCATACATCACTTTATGACACCATGACCACTCTGCACCTTACCTCTCATATCATAACCACCAATCACTGTCATTTACATTCATTGTACAGTCATTTTTGTGTTTATTGTCTCTCTTCATTCACATCCCTGCTGAGTCTATTGCTTTCATGTCAATAAAACCTTTGAGATGTGTAAAATGACAGACATATTGCATAGTGACAGGGACAGAGAGAAAGAGTGAGATAAAAAGAAAGAGAGCGGGAGAGAGCGATTAAAAGAAGGAGAATGAGAGAGACAAGGAAAGAGGGAGAGAGTTAGCGAGAAAGAGAAAAATACAGGGACCGAAAGAGGGAGAGAGACAGAGGAAGAGAGACAGAGGGAGAGAGAAAGAGGGAGACAGAGGTATACTGTAATATCATGTCAGGTTCACGCCTGGTGCCACACAGGAGGATGAGTATAACATCATGGCATGTTCATCTCTCAAGCCTCTCGGCTGCGGTGAGAAGAGAAGGTGTGCTGCTCCTCAGCAGGGACTAGCAGCTGTCAGTTCCCAATGTCTCCCTTTTTTTAAATAGACGACACTTACAGTTGCCATCGCCACTTCTGTTTAATATGACAAATGTCACCACTTATATTCCTCCTTGGCTTCCCAACGTGGAAGCATTCCCCAGAACTGCATGCATTAAACACTGCTTGATTTCCATTTCATTTTTATTTTCTGTCTATGGCAAGACATTGATTCATTTAGAATACCATGTATAATTTCACTCTGCATGCAGACAGTGGCTTTAGTCTAACAGTAAAAGATATGGCAAGGTCTTACAATAGCCATGCAGTATTTCTCCACCATGGTGCTATGGGCACTCTCACCAACAACATTTATTTTGACTGTCTAGATAGAATAAACTGAAGCCACGCTGGATAACAGTGTCTGCTAATTGACTAAATTACCATTTATCTGTTCACCTTCTCTCTCTGTTTGTCTCTTCCCCCCTCTGCAGGCTTGTAACGAGTTCACAACCCATGTGATGAACCTGCTGAGGGAGCAGAGTCGCACGCGGCCCATCTCTCCCAAGGAGATCGAGCGCATGGTGGGGATCATCCACCGCAAGTTCAGCTCCATCCAGATGCAGCTCAAACAGAGCACCTGTGAAGCCGTCATGATCCTGCGCTCACGCTTCCTCGATGCCAGGTGTGTCTCTCTCTGTGTGTGTGTGCTTACAGCTGTACAAATGACCACATACAAAGTCACTGTACAACTGCAATGTTTTGTTGACTTGCTGTCACTCCCTGACCATAGAGAGCCCTTGGTTCTCTATGGTGTAGTAGGTCAGGGTGTGACTAGGGGGTATTCTAGGTTATATATTTCTATGTTGGTGCTCTTGGTATGGTTCCCAATTAGAGGCAGCTGATGTTCGTTGTCTCTAATTGGGGATCATACTTAAGGGTTCGCTGTTCCCACCTGCTTTGTGGGATATTGTTTTTGAGAGAGTGCATGTTGCACCTCAGTACTGCACGGTCGTTGTTTGTTTCTTGGTTTGTTTCACTTAATAAAGATGTGGAACTCCAATCACGCTGCGCCTTGGTCCGTCTCTCCACACGATCGTAACACTTGCGTAGCTAGCCATGTCCCTACCTGTAACTGCAATATTCACAAAGTTTTTTTTATAGTAGCATACAGAAAACAAGTAATGTCCACAGCAGATTTTTCTACAGCTTACCACCACTCTATATAACATCATAACAGATCTTCCAAAATCTTCCAAGCCTTTGAGCCTACAGACAGTACATCTCTGGGAGCCATTTGGACCAGCACATACAAGGTTGCTGCTTGGACACTGACAATCCTCTCCTCTCTCAAGGCTCCATAACGCTAAATGTTTCCCTTTTTTAAATATAATCGCTTGTTTCTTTTGATGCATGTTTTGGATTTGCATACATTTCTCCAAGGATAAATCTAACTCAGAGTCGGAGTCAGAGGCATAACATTTAAATTAGGCTTTTGCTCTTCTCACAAAGATCCTCAACTATTATTTTGTAAATGATTGTGGCTGTGGTGCTGGTGCAGCGAGGCAAGGGAAGGGCTTTAAGTGAGAGGGTGAGAGAGACAGGGAGAGAGAGACAGGGAGAGAGAGACAGAGACAGAGGGAGAGAGACAGTGAGAGAAAGAGAGAGACAACAAGAGAGAGAGAGAGACAAGAGAGAGAAACAGCGAGAGAGAGAGAGAGACAGCCAGAGAGAAAGAGAGCGAGCGAGAGAGAGAGGGGCACTGCTCTACCAGTCTCAGCTCTACTGATTAATCTGCAGCCTGCCCTAACACCATGCTGTGCACATTTACATATTCTCATGCAGGCTTTTGGAGTGCGGGGTGGAGATTTCAGCACAAATCTCTCTAACCAGTCAGTTGATTCAATGCACGGAGTCAAACATTTTACAGGGTTCCCTTCCCAGCTTATGTAAAACTCTCATGAGATGTGGCACATGCAGACATAACCTAATAGAGGGTGGAGATGGAGGAAGAGATGGAGGAGTCAGTGAGCTGAACGGGTCATGTTTACTGCACATTGTCTATCTTTTAATAAGGCAGTGTAGTGTTGTGTTGTTTGTCAGGATTTGCAGGCAGTGTTCATTTCTATTTGTGAACCTCTGAGAACATCTTTCATACCATCTTAGGCAGCTGTATTGAATGTATTGTATTGAATTGGGTGGCAGTTGTATTGTTACTGTATGGGGTGCCCCAGTTTAGCTTTTTACCGCAAGTGGCTTTTACGTATTTACTGTATGCAGGCATTAGATTGACCAGGCCCTATGAACGGTATGTATTGTGCATGGTGTTTCTTCTGGTCCTAACTAACCAATCTCTATCATTCTCCTTGCAGACGGAAAAGACGGAACTTCAACAAGCAGGCGACAGAGATCCTGAATGAGTACTTCTACTCTCACCTGTCTAACCCC
This sequence comes from Salvelinus fontinalis, assembly GCF_029448725.1. Classification (NCBI taxonomy): domain Eukaryota; kingdom Metazoa; phylum Chordata; class Actinopteri; order Salmoniformes; family Salmonidae; genus Salvelinus; species Salvelinus fontinalis. The sequence continues at coordinate 18,354,141 of NC_074678.1, read as the reverse complement.
TACCCTAGTGAAGAGGCCAAGGAAGAGCTGGCCAAGAAGTGCTCCATCACAGTTTCACAGGTACAGTACAGCACCACCTATCTGCAGGAACACCACACTACAACTAGAACAGGACTAGAGACAGTAGTGGGTTATTTATTATTATTTTATTCATTCAAAGGATACATCGCAGGGACTACATTGATAGTGTAATATGATGATTGAAATTGCACTAACAATACCAAGGTAAACAGCAGTAATGTTCTGTGTTTTTCATCCATCCTTCGGAAATGGGTAATCTCCTCAAACGGTTTCATTAAGTTTATGCAAAATTATTTTGAGGATGCATCTGGGCATCGTTTGATGAAAACAACGTGCTTCAGGGTCTGAATGATTAGTTGAGCTTTTGTCTGTGCCCCAAATTGCACCCTATAATGCACTGCTTTTGACCAGAGCCCTTTTTGACCAATGCCCATAGAGAATAAGGGTCCATTTGGGACACAACCTCTGTGTTCCTTGGTCTGTAATAAAATAACCTACCTTCTGTCTGCGTTCGTTTCAAACTTTGCAACAGGATTGATTATTTTTTTCATTTTAATGTTGTTTATCATTAGCGCTAGCTGGCTTATCCTGGTAGCTTCATCGGGGAGTCCATTAGCTGTAATGGGTGTTAGCTAGCGGGTGTTGACTGATTGGTGCTAGCGTGAGCTCTGATTATAGCTGCAGTCATACTGACATAATTAGACTGTTATTGGCAATCATTCCCTTCTGCCACTAATGTGGATTCACAGCACTGGTCTATGTAGCCAGCGGGAGCACTCACTACTACCTCAAAGGCTGTCCCAAATGGCACCCTTTTCCCTTTATACTGCACTACCTTTGACCAGGGCCCATTTGGGATGCAGGAAAAGTCTTCCTTCACTGTCATATATATGATATGCCAGACAGTGGAAGGTCACGCATGCAGAACTCATTCGGATTCTAATTTCACGCTCACAATTTGCTCATTAGAAATGTGGGAAATTATTTGTGTAACAAAATAATTTACAAATTTCACATTGTTTGTACAGGTTTCCAACTGGTTTGGAAACAAAAGAATCAGATACAAGAAAAACATTGGAAAGTTCCAGGAAGAAGCCAATATGTATGCTGCCAAAACTGCAGTCAACGCGACCAACGTATCCTCACATGGAAGCCAGGCTAATTCGCCCTCCACCCCAAATTCTGCAGGTAAAGAACAATACCAATGGGTTACCATTTTACCGATAGGCTACAATATTTGGAAGGCTCTGAATAAACTCTCTATATCAGACAAGGATATTTTTCTTAAAAATAGAAAAAATAGGCTTTGTCCAAGAGTAGGATACCTGGGCCCCATATCAATGCTTTCTGACCTGTTGTTTTTCTTTTCAATTAACACAGCTTTTCTCCTATTTTATCTCAATACTCTTTTACACTGTCAGAACATTACATTTTTGTTGTACCATTTTCATTTACAAATTGAATTAATGAATTAATCTTGTTGACCATGAATAACATTTGTACAGAAACACTTAACATAACGCTAAGCATTTTAAATGTAGAAACATACTATCATTCTACTTTCATATTGACAAATGGGCACAACAACAACAATCACCCCTGATGTCGGTTCTTGACTCACCTTTGACTCGCCCCTGATGTCGGTGCTTGACTCACCTTTGACTCGCCCCTGATGTCGGTGCTTGACTCACCTTTGACTCGCCCCTGATGTCGGTGCTTGACTCGCCCCTGATGTCGGTGCTTGACTCGCCCCTGATGTCGGTGCTTGACTCACCTTTGACTCGCCCCTGATGTCGGTGCTTGACTCGCCCCTGATGTCGGTGCTTGACTCGCCCCTGATGTCGGTTCTTGACTCACCTTTGACTCGCCCCTGATGTCGGTGCTTGACTCACCTTTGAACCGCCCCTGATGTCGGTGCTTGACTCGCCCCTGATGTCGGTGCTTGACTCGCCCCTGATGTTAGTGCTTGACTCACCTTTGACTCGCCCCTGATGTCGGTGCTTGACTCGCCCCTGATGTCGGTGCTTGACTCGCCCCTGATGTCGGTGCTTGACTCACCTTTGACTCGCCCCTTATGTCGGTGCTTGACTCGCCCCTGATGTCGGTGCTTGACTCACCTTTGAACCGCCCCTGATGTCGGTGCTTGACTCACCTTTGACTCGCCCCTGATGTCGGTGCTTGACTCGCCCCTGATGTCGGTGCTTGACTCACCTTTGACTCGCCCCTTATGTCGGTGCTTGACTCGCCCCTGATGTCGGTGCTTGACTCACCTTTGAACCGCCCCTGATGTCGGTGCTTGACTCACCTTTGACTCGCCCCTGATGTCGGTGCTTGACTCGCCCCTGATGTCGGTGCTTGACTCACCTTTGACTCGCCCCTGATGTCGGTGCTTGACTCACCTTTCCCTCAGCTTTATGCTGCCACTATCTAATCTGTCTGCTCACTTTGGCCCTAGCCCTAACTCTATATTCTAACTTTTTAAAATATATATATATATTTAATTTTACCCCCTTTTCTCCCCAATTTTCGTGGTATCCAATCGCTAGTAATTATTATCTTGTCTCATCGCTACATCTCCCGTACGGGCTCGGGAGAGACGAAGGTCGAAAGCCATGCGTCCTCCGAAGCACAACCCAACCAAGCCGCACTGCTTCTTAACACAGCGCGCCTCCAACCCGGAAGCCAGCCGCACCAATGTGTCGGAGGAAACACCGTGCACCTGGCCCCCTCGGTTAGCGCGCACTGCGCCCGGCCCGCCACAGGAGTCGCTGGAGCCGATGAGACAAGGATATCCCTACCAGCCAAACCCTCCCTAACCCGGCCGACGCTAGGCCAATTGTGCGTCGCCCCATGGACCTCCCGGTCGCGGTCACCCGGGAGGCCCTCTATATTCTAACTTTAGTTCTATATTCTAACTCTAGCTCTATATTCTAACTCTAGCTCTATATTCTAACTCAAGCTCTATATTCTAACTCTAGCTCTATATTCTAACTCTAGCTCTATATTCCAACTCCAGCTTTAGCTCTATTAACACTTTGCATGGTGCTTCTCCGGGTCTAACCCTGGACGGGGCCAAGTGGCTGAATCCTGCTCTGCTTGCTCCTCTTTCACTCTGCTCTGTGATTCCAGTGCTCCCTCTCTCCTCTTCCAGGTTCTGCTGGCTCTTTTAACATGTCAAACTCCGGCGACTTGTTCATGAGCGTGCAGTCTCTCAATGGGGACTCGTACCAAGGTGCTCAGGTTGGAGCCAACGTGCAGTCACAGGTAGGGCCCTATAACTAAGCAGTGCAGAAGACCCTATAGTGTCTATAGTGTCTCTATACTATAGAAACAGACCCAGACCCCCTTTCCGAAGAACAGGCCTTGTAATCTATCTTAATCGCACCACAGGAATCTCAGTATTGCTCTAGTGTGTGGATCACTTTGGGCTCCTAATACCACCACTACATAGGGTTTTCAAGGTATTGTTATCCACCATTGTTACTAAAACATGCTTACAGTGAGTGTAGTGATGAAAATAATGTAATACTCTCTGCAGCTCTTTTTATATGCCACTAGTTCATCCTTTCTACAGTCTTCTAAATACATAATAACATGTTTTGGTTATCTTGCTTTTTCTTGTCAATGGCTGGATGTAGTTCATGTGCATTTTCTCTGCCTGGACTGTATTATAATACTACTTTCCTTCTGGTCTTTCTGTTTGTCTTGTCTGCTCTGACCTTGCTTTGTCTGTGTTCCTGTGTTGTATTTCAGGTGGATACCCTTCGCCATGTTATCAGTCAGACAGGCGGATACAGTGAGGGCCTCACAGCCAGCCAGATGTACAGTCAACAGAGCATCAATGTCAGTAGAAAACAACTCTCTTCCCTACCAATTATTTCAAAGCCATAGGGCTCAGAATGACACTTAGTAGGATTTGTCTCAGCTCCACCACAGTCACCTAGTTGATTGCTTCTGTATCGGTCATGCCATGAGCAACGCGCTGGCCGGCAGAACGGCGTTGGGCTGGCCAGACACACACACACGGCACAGCCGCCTGAGCCTGTCACGTTCAATCTGCTCTCTCGCAGCACCTGCAGCCACTGACGGCCATGTAGCCGTGCAGGGACGGCACAAGCAGGTGACACCTTCTGCGACGCGCGGCTCGGGCGCCCCTCCCCCCTAACGCCCCCACTGACCACCGGACCCTGATTATCACTGCAGGTCCAGAGGCCCGGTTAAAATCCTATCAGAACAACCCCAGAGCAGTCACATTAAAAATAAAAATAAACAAACCGCTAACCCCTAGATAAAGCACTGGGGGCATATTTCCATCATGTTATATTTCATTCCATTCTTATTTTTTCGGAGATGGGGAAGGCGAGTGTGTGTGTGTGTGTGTGTTTTGGTTGAGGGTGGGGGAAGAGGAGGGGAAGAAGGGGGAGGTTAGCTGGCGGCTGCAAACAGCAGGGAAATTCACAGCGACAAGCCGTGTCGTAAAAGGGGAAATCGATAAGACAGACACAAGAGAGCGGAGTGTGGACTTAGGACAGCAATCCAAGCGAATTGCTCAGATCATGCTCCCACCACTCTAATGGCCCTGACAGCAAGCTGCGGCGGCGTGCTGCGGTGAAAGCTACAACGAGGACGAGAGAGGACGGTCACAGTCACACACAGCCGCGCAGCTCGGCTGCTGGCTTCCTCTCCCGTCCCTAAGCCTCACTCGTCGCGCCTCAATGGCCGTATGATAATGAGATGAAATGTCTCCTGTGAAAACAAACATGTATGTAGTGTATTCAAATCCCCCTCCCTGGCTCGCTCTCCGCTCATCTCCCTCCCACAGAACAGGCTGTGATAACCCTGAGAAAGCAGTACAGGCTCTCATTGGTTGTGAGTAATTGTCTATGTAAAACGTTTGTAGCCTGTATGTATGTGCACAGCGTTTGTAGCTTCACGGTCGTTTTGTTAGTTTGTCTAGAGTTTTGTGTCGTGTTCATCTTCGTGGTGTTAATAAAGAAGATGGCTTATTTTCCAACTGCTGCATTTTGGTCCTAAGGTGGGTAATTCTGTCACGATCGTGTAGGGGATTGACGGACCAAAATGCAGCAGTTGGAAAATAAGCCATCTTCTTTATTAACACCACGAAGATGAACACGACACAAAACTCTAGACAAACTAACAAAACGACCGTGAAGCTACAAACGCTGTGCACATACATACAGGCTACAAACGTTTTACATAGACAATTACTCACAACCAATGAGAGCCTATGGCTACCCTAAATAAGGCTCCCAATCAGAGACAACCGAAATCAGCTGTCTCTAATTGGGAACTCATTCAGGTAACCATAGACTCTCCTAGACAACTAAACATACATAGACAACGCTAGACATCTACACTCAACACAAACCCATATACTACACCCCATAACCCCTTTACCATATAAACACCCAAAACTAACAAAACATAAACATTCCCCATGTCACACCCTGACCTAACTAAAATAATAAAGAAAAACAAAGAATACTAAGGCCAGGGCGTGACAATTTTAGTATTCTGGAGTGGGTTTGATTACTTGTTAGTTTATTTCCTTTGTCTCTCTGCAGCAATATACTTCAATAGTATTTGTGTTAAAAATGACAGATTTACCTCAGTATCAAAGCCATTCACAAAGCAAAGCCCAGGAAAGCTGTCAGCTTAGAAACAGTGAATGACCTTTGTGCTCGTCCAGCTTTACAGACGGAGAAGAGAGAGAAAGACACGAGAAAGAGAGGTCGGGAATATGTCCTATCTATCTGTTACACGATGAAAAGCCTCCCCTCTCTGTGTTGATAATGACTGAGCAGATGCATAATGTGATGTGGTAGACTAGAGCAGTAATTACAGGTAGGAAATAGACAGAGTGTCACCAAAGTCAGACATTTTAAGACTTTAATTTGGTCCATTTTTTATTACAGACTTTCTTCTGCCTGAAATAACGGGGTTTTAAATGAAAGGCTGTCGAGAACCATTTCCATTTTTTCTGATGGCATGAAATTTGCTATTTATATCCCAAATGCTCTTTAGCGGGCTCGTCTCCAGGACTGGAAATGGCCTACAAGTATTTCATTGTGTTTTCATTCAATCTCCCAATTTCATAATTTGCTACCATTGATTCCTCTTAGGACTGTTTTGTGACTTTTGTTTTAAGGTCCTTTTCAGATGCTGTCACTGTTATTATGTGGCAAGCGTTTCTATCAATCCCAGTGATACATGTTTTCATTATAATCATTTTAGCACACTGTATTCGATCTGATAGTGATATTTGTGATTTACAGAATTTTTAGTTGCTTCAAACAATTTTAATGACAATTTCGTTCTGAAATATGAGGTCTAGTTTACTGTAATTTGAGTGAAGTAGATGTTTGTCCAATGCAGATTTGGCTTGAGGCTGTAGGGGATTATAGGTTGAGTAGTTTAGGAGTTGTTCTAGCATTAGGACTAAAGCTCATACCGTAGTTACTACATGTGCCCTCAGGACTTCACAGATACAGCATTCAATGCTGCAGATGAGATGATATAATAATCTTATTGAACTGCATAATAAATATGTACTCTGAAAGAAAAGAGAAACAAAAGCATAGAAAACCTTTTTAATTTTTTTATATTTTTTAACTTGTCCCATCGCTGAAACTCTACGGACTCGGGAGAGGCAAAGGTCGAGAGCCATGCGTCCTCCGAAACACGATCCTGACACATTACTCGCTTAACCCGTAGCCAGAGAAAACCTATGTTATGGGTATATGCCTGTACTCATATTTCCTCTCTCCTTCTGTCTCTTTTGTCTCTCTCAGGCAAACGGAGGCTGGCAGGATGCAACCACCCCCTCATCAGTGACATCACCCACAGAAGGACCTGGAAGTGTTCACTCTGACACGTCCAACTGATCCCTCCACCCTCCACCACCATCCAGACACCCCCAACCTCCACCCTCGATCAGCCATCCCCCAGTCAGCTCCCCGCCAGAACTGTAGGTGTCACTAGACTGGTCACAGAGCAAGAGACCTCTCTCTGCAGGTGGGGACTACAGGATGAAACGCCATCATCACCACAGACAGTTCTTCATGTCTTATGTCCCGTCTCTACAACCAACTATGACACAGTCAGTCAGTAGCCTGAGTAGGGCTCTGTTCTCCCATTTATCTACGACCTCATTCACTGTCTGTACACTTTTCTTCACCAGATATCCATGTTGCCTCTGTGTGATCATCTGACTTATAACACAGTAGGCAAATAGTTACAACACGTATACACAGTATTGCCCGTATCTTGTAGATTGAAATGCTTTTCTCACTACCTCTATTGAAAATAACAACAAAACAACAACTTCTAAAAATGATTGTTTTTTTCCCTTTGTAATTACTGACATTGACAGTAGCTCCCAATCTCCCTTGTCCTGTCTCAAGGCTTGTTTTGAGGACAGTTTTGCCTCTGTGACAAGTTTTACCCTATATAATTACTTAATTCCCAACATTTGTTTTGTCCATAGTGCCAAAGTTCAACACAGGAGGGGAATTTTTATAATATGACATTGTGCTTGTGGAAAAATACATATCCATCTGACGTTTCACATCACATACTGTAGCTTAATAACATTTCTTGTTAGTAGCTAACAATGGGCTGATTTGAAAGGAGAACCTTGAGATTCAAATGTTCCTCCTCATTTTAGGCATTCTGTTTCAGAGCTACAATGGTCCATAAAACATGACACATTTTTAGTGCAACAATGGCGTGTGTTCTGTTCATACTGAATGAGTGGTCGACAATGCATAAGCAAAACACAAAAAAGTAACGGTATGCTCCAGAATGAATGGAAAGGATGGTTTGGAAGGTTATAAAGAAATGGATCGTGGTGATTCTAGCTTCATGGTGATTCTATCTACTGGAATTCTAATGGATTTCCTGCACTTGACATATTGTTTGTAGCGTGGACTGAGTATCAGTTCAAAAAATGGATCCGGAACACTTAATCAGTGAGTACATTAGCATCAATTAAAATATGCCAATATAATGTCTTTAAGCACAGTCACTTCCAGTGATTACCCTACGAAGGGTAACATATGTATTTGTCAAAGAGAAGAACACAGTACAGAGAACACACATTAATAATATGCTTATATCATTTTCATATTTTGAACATATGGTGTGTGTACATACACATACATACATACACTACCATGATCACTATCACTGTACATCAGTGTAATCAAAATAGCCAAATACTGCTGGTAACCAAAACCACTTGTGTAAGGTGTAAGTGCAAAAAAGGCATTTTAATGTAAATGTTCATTCTGATGTTGTGTAACCAGGTGGTAGTCATGGAATACACAACTAAACACAATTCTAAAATCTTTCTCAAAGTTACTCTTTTCCCTCATAATTTTTTCAGTAGTATATTTCTGTCCATTTATTATTGTCACTGAGTTTGAACATCTATCATATCATCCTCTTTTTACATTTTGGTTATCAAGGTTGGTCTCTACTCACTCTTATATTACAGCTTTCTCCTAGCATTTGACTTGAGTCTAAATTACGCAAAAAATCCAAAATGTGATATTAGATTTATTCATTTTGTTGTAGCTACAGTATTTGCTTACACACAATTACACATTGCCTTCTTGTGCAATTCAACATATCTACCCTACCATTCCCTTGATACCAAAAAATAACTGCAGAAGCTTCAGCTCTACAGATTGGATTCAGCTTAACCAATTTAGCTTTGTTTGTTTTGTAAAATGGTGTATTATCTGAAGTATTCATCTCATAGAAATGTTCAGGTACTCTCTCTGTACTACAAAACCAAAAATACACTAGTGTTTGTTTATAGATATGACATGGAAAAGACTAACCCTGATGGCACACAGACAGATACAGAAGATGTTGGGATATATTTTTATGTCCTCATGTTTTGAATAACTTGCATCATCATTTTTTTCTTTATAGTTTTGCTTTTATTTTGCGTGGTTACAGGATGTACAGTACGTCATATTGTATTTTCTTGCTAAAGGTATGCTCTATAGAGTATAAGTAGATGTGCACCTTTATTCTGGTTTTACATTTTGGGGGGGGGGGGGGGGGGTAATTGGACAGTATCCATTTTAAAACAACGCAGCTACAGTAGGCCGTCATTGTAAATAACAATTTGTCCTTTACCGACTTGCCTAGTTAAATAAAGGTTCAATTGAATTAAAAAGTCATGTTTGACAGACACAGACCGATAGTAGGGAAGAGTTCCTCTCACATTACAGATATAATCCACTCACAGTTCACTTTGTACTTTCAGTCTAAAGCATTGACACACAAGCTTGCTTCTAAAATGTTTACTGTTTGTTAATTAAAGGTGATGTGAAAAGTTAGTGTCCAACCAAATCCGTATACCATGGTAACAGATATACATTATACAGTGTAACTACAATACCACACAGCTGAATCCACCATAGTCCTTCTTTCAGAAACAGTACATATTATATTTGATATCATTTTTGGAGACGTGGACGTGTACTATGATGAGTGAAGCAAAATATGTTTTTCAGTTGACGGACAACATGTGTATGAGTGGACTATGTTGGAGTGGTGTACCCTGGCCTTTCCATCCAGATGTTTGTTTTTTGTTGTTGATCATTTTAGCCATGTGGCCAGCAGAACAATAGCTTTTGTGATGCAGTGCCCCTAAAACAAAACATCACTCTACTTTTCACATTGCCTGTCCAATATCACCGTATTATTGAAAGCTTCATGTAATGATGCTTTAAGTTTTTGAATATAAAAGGAAAAAAATTACTATAAAAAGAAATAAGAAACTAAAATTTGTCAACATAAAATGTTTTCTTTGTTGCATGTATTTTGTTCTTTAATAAAATACCGTACTGCAGTGTTTTTGAATGTTACTTATTTTTTTATAAAGATTTCAGAGTGAAACCTTGGAGCCTTTTTCTTGACAGGTTTTAACTTTTAACATCTCTGCAAATGTAAAAAAGGTATACAAATGGAAACCGCAAAACAATTGTCTTTTTAATTCCTATTTAAAACCGTTTTTCTGTGGAGAAAAAAAATAGCTAACAAGATGTAGGTTTTATGGTCTCTTTCTTTGTCCTAGTAATGCATATTCCAAATAAATTGTTTCTTTTGCTGCATACTTTTGTATTGTCCTCATTGATTTTCCTTGTCACACAGATACTATGAAGATGTCCATACATTAAAGGCACAATCCTTAATTAATTTATCCTGCCCCATCCCTCAGCTTTATAGCAAAACTAAGTAGTGGGGCTGCAGCTGACCAAGAAACAAATCAAGGATTGTGGATTTAAGACATGTAAGACATGCCAAGAAAAAAGTTAACTGTCTTTTTATTATGTTTTTGTGCAGTTTTTCCTCCAGACTTCAGTAACAGGGTCAGGGTCATGAGTTACTGTAGGACAAAAGTTTACACGTCTAAGACTTGTCAGTCCTTCACCTCTAGATAGCATTGCACATCACACTTAAAACACATGGTAAAGCATCGGGCATTTTCTCACTATTGACATAGCGTCAGAGCTGGGGTGAGCTAGAGAGCATGTGATGGGGACGTTTTCTCAGTTTTCTAAGTGAGTTTTCTAAAATCGGTGCGCTTACGCCAGCAGACAGACAGTCGCTCCCTTCTCTCCCCCCTCCACACATAGCAGAGGGAGCCTTCAAGGCATGGTTAATGTGCGTTCCCTGAGAGAGGCGGGGTGCTCACATCTCTCTCTTCCAGATAAATGAGACAGGATGTCTGATTCTACTCTTCCAATGCATCTGTTTCTTCTTCTACATACTGAAAAAAGGAAAGAGAATCAACTTTTGGATTAGGAGCTAGGAAGGGTTTCCAAAACGATCAGAGAGAGCAGCCAAATCGCAGAGCGTGACAGAGACTGTGGGAGTGACATATGCAAACATGATCAAATATAATTACATATGGATGTCTCCTTGCTTCTATCAAAGGGTTTCTTGTAGGCTCTGTTAGCAGGATGAAAGAGAGGAACTGTTGGACGTGTACTGTATGCTTTAATATATTCACCATGGCTTTACAAACCTAAAAGGCATTGTGAGTTTAAGTAATTACTGTAGGTTCTCAGCAACCTCTTGAAAAGGCATAAATCCCATACTGAGTAGCAAATCGGTTGCCTTTTCTATTGAATCATTAGCAAATAGCCTGGTTAATGGTTTTCACCTGTACTAAGCCATCCATATATTTTTTTTACATTTTCCTTTATTTAACTAGGCAAGTCAGTTAAGAACAAATTCTTATTTACAATGACAGCCTAGGAACAGTGGGTTAACTGCCTTGTTCAGGGGCAGAACAACAGATTTTTACCTTGTCAGCTCAGGGATTCGATCTAGCAATCTTTCGGTTACTGACCGAACACTCTAACCACTAGGCTACCTGCCGCCCCTGAACACTTCATTCATACACTTGTTGTGCAATAAAGTGTAGTCACTAAGCAAAGCCTACTGAATGAACCAGAGGTGCACTTGCCTTTACAATTTCTTATCAATATTCTTTATTCTAGTAAGAGTAACACTTCTTATAAATATTCAGTAGCATAATCCCCTTGAAGATCATTTGGTTTTCAGGTGGCAGACGCTTGTTCTGGTATCTTGGGCAAACTGAAGGGACATATAGTGTTAAAAGCCTGTCATTTCTCTAGTTCTGTCAATACTGTATATACTGCTATTACCAGCTGCACTTCATGAATAATTCTTTAATTCCTTCTCAAAAAATAATTCCTTCTCAAACAAAAACTGTTTCCGCCATATTGGCTGTTTTTCTGGAAGGTCAGCAGCCAAGGGACTGGTGTCTGGGAAACATATTAAGTTAAGAAGAAGAACAATGCAAATGAAAGATGTGCTGTTAATTCAGAGATAACAAAATATTAATCTGGTGAGAAAACTGTGGTGACATCACAAAAGATGTTCCCAAAACACAAAAACTGTCCAGTTTACAATGTTCCTTTTAGAGTGCAAAAAACATTCACCTGATGTTACAGGAATGTTCCCAGAATACTGTTCTTTAAAGGTTTCCAGAATGTTTAATTAGGTTTTGGTAACATTGTGGGGACATGACAATAAATAATTTGGCAAAACACAGAAACTGTCCAGTTGTGCTGACATTCAAATGATGTTTGTATCAGGGTGCACAAAACATTCCTTTTATGTTGCAAGAATGTTTACAGAACAGCCTTTCAAATATATTTAAAGGTTACCAGAACATGTAATTAGGTTGTGGGAACAGTGTGGTTACATTAGAAGAGATAGGTTCCCAAAACACTAAATATGCTCAGTTGCGATGGCATTCATGCAATGCTTAAGTTAAGTTGCACCGAACATTTCTTTAATGTTGTAAGAATTAAATAAGTACATTTTTATGATGTTCAATATCATAGCTTATATGTTTTAGGTTGAACATAATTTTCCATTGATGTTCACGCAATATACATTTTACCTTGTCTTGGAGGCTTTCAGAACATTTCAAGAACATTTAAAAATATATATATTTAAGTTTGACCTAATATTACCACAACATTCTCAGCATAGCAAATGAAAACAGATAAGAATACATCCCCAATATTTCTCTCCAGATTTAATGGCAATTCTTATTTGAGGACTGCATTGTAGGTGATATAGAAACACATGCCATTTTAATTTCATTTATAGGACATTTTAACAGCATTTACTCACACAAACACAGCCATATATTTTATGCTTCATATGTTGCCAGTCTGCACATGTGGGGTTTAGAATCTGCAATGTTTGGGTCCCTAGCCAGGTCTTTTATCCTCTGCGCCACCAGTGAAGCTTTTTTGCATGTATATATATATATATAGCCATGGCAGTATGGTCAATAAGGAATTCCAGGATTCATTTTTTGCCTTCTTAGACATACAATAACTAACCCAGGGAAATACTGGTAACTGGGTTATTCACCATCCTCTTTATATACTGAGTACTTCTGGGCCCATATTTACAACATATCCAAGACTATGAGTGCTGAGCAAGGATAACTTTTGCTTTTCAGATCATGAAAATTAAGCAAGAGAGGACCATATCAAGCGTCTTAAAATAGGAATTGTATCAGGTGCGTTTAAAAAAAAGTTGAATAGTCCATTTTTACACATTTTATTATTATTATTATTATTATTTTTACAGTTAGTCGAAATTCTGCATTTGTGACTGTTTTTATACGTCTGGACAAAATAAAGACATCGTATCTTTTAGTAGATTTTTAATTAAAAAAATTCTAACAAAACATGGAACCCACTAAGGTCGATGTCCGCACAACGTGGAAATTAAATAGCATAATACAAAATCTTCATAAAAATCTGTCAATTTAAACTCGAGATATGTCCACCGCATCCGCCTAAAAACTTCTGCATTTGCAGTGAAAGGTGACAGAGCTAGAACTGTGTATTGTCAGACCACTAGACATCTCAAAAATCGGGCTTCTCACTAAATCATCTGTAGTGTCCGAAAGGTTTGGACTATAAATTATTATGACCCCTCTCTGGAAAGATGAGACTCTCATGAACACGATGGTGTCCTCTGAAGTCAGTACAGCCTCTCTGCCAACTTCTGTCTGTAGCGTCCGAACAGTTTGCGAAACACACTAATATGACCCCTGTGTGGAAAGGTGAGACTCTCAAGAACACATACACTATATATACAAAAGTATGTGGACACCCATTCAATTAGTGGATTCGGCTATTTCAGCCACACCCATTGCTGACAGGTGTATAAAATCGAGCATAAAGCCATGCAATCTCCATAGACAAACATTGACAGTAGAATGGCCTTTCTGAAGATCTCAGTGACTTTCAACATGGCACCATCATAGGATGCCACCTTTGCAACAAGTCATACAATTTCTGCCCTGCTAGAGCTGCCCCTGTCAACTGTAAAACTGCCAAACATTTTTTGCTTTGTCATTATGTGGTATTGTGTGTAGATTGAAGAGGAGAAAAAAAACTATTGAATCCATTTCAGAATTATGCTGTAACGTAACAAAATGTGGAAAAAGGGGTCTGAATACGTCCAACATAGTATAATGCACGATGCACACAAATATCCCTTGCCAATGCCCACATTGACTGTCTCAATGGCAAAACAATAAACAATGCACACTCCTCATATCAAGGTTAGTGTTATTCAGAGTGCATATTGTGTGTTAACGAAACCCATGCCTGCCAGCACAATTGACATACACTGAATGAATACAATAACCATCGTACACCGTATGAAGGGCTGCAATGAAAGCCTGAGGGAATGGCTGAGGAAGCAGAGACATGGCAGGCTCTAAGGGGCTGCAGTCTGATTACATGGACTGAGGTGCTGAAGGGTTGTGGTCCTGGAAGGCAGGAGATAATAGAGCCCCTTTTTTTCTAGAAGAGATCGCTAAGGGAATGGCCTCTCTCTGGGTCCTGCTGGGAAGGAGTTGATATGATGATGGGCAGTTGGAGATGGACACATCATGGTGAGGGAGATACTGCAGTGGTTGACCAGGGTTGGGGTCGATGCCATTTTAATTCAGTCAAATTAGGAAAGAAACCATGATGTCAAGCAAAGAGGCACTGAGTTTGAAGGTAGGCCTTGAAATACATCCACAGGTACACCTCCAATTGACTCAAATTATGTCAATTAGCCTATCAGAAGCTTCTAAAGCCATGACATATTTTTCTGGAATTTTCCAAGCTGTTTAAAGGCACAGTCAATTTAGTGTATTTAAACTTCTGACCCACTGGAATTGTGATACAGTGAATTATAACTGAAATAATCTGTCTGTAAACATTTGTTGGAAAAATTACTTGTGTCATGCACAAAGTAGATGTCCTAACCAACTTGCCAAAACTATAGTTTGTTAACAAGAAATATGTGGAGTGGTTGAAAAACGAGTTTTAGTGACTCCAACCTAAGTGTATGTAAACTTCCGACTGTAACTGGACTGAAATTGATTAAACTCTGGTCTAAGTGTTTATATATTCAAATTGGTTTAGGTGTACAGTTTTCATATTTGGAAACTGTTCAGTTTGGCAAAGGCACTAATTGTTGTTCGAAGGAATGCCTGCATCTTTCCTTTCCTTTCCCTCCCACATATCTGTAATAAATTATTCTGATTCCTCTGGTACTCAAAGTTTCATAAAGGAGACATGTTTGTAAGCGTTTTAATCAGATTTCACAGATCAGTGTGTTATCATGGTCTATCATGTGACTTAAACCTTATACTTTTGGCCCGTTTTCTGGTGTGGGAGTTTGATGTTGTACTGTAGGCTATGTTTCTTTATGATGCTAGCCTAAAGCTTTCTTAATGAGCCAGATATGGACCTTATCCTCTTCTTCAAAGAATGTAGAGTCTATATTTCCCTCAAACTGTGCCCAAAGAAATTTCAAGAGAAAATTCAAAGCCAAAATTCAAATCCAACCCACAAGAAAAACCATCAATCTTCTCTGGAACATAAATTCAAACTGAACTGAGAAATGGTAAACATTCTCCTCTCTAGATGATCAAGGACAAAGATATACTGGCATTGCAATCACCTCGCAGACAAAGCCAGAACCAAGTGAGCAGTGCGAGACTATCTTGCTGGGCTAGCTACATACATTCACAAAAATGGCCTTTGTATCTACAGAGGTGTTTTCAGGGGAATCTGGGATTTTCAGAGAGGATCGTGGATATGGAGGAAGCTGTCACGTTAAGTATTCATGCACAAATCTCAGGGAGAAGAAATTTGTAATTATCATGTAACATATGTAAGTATCATGATAATTGTCAGAGAAAAGGCAACAAAATCTCTAAAATATCACAGTCACAGTGTATGTTTGGAACTTGCATCCTAAAGACTGAAGGATTTACTGTAGAATGTGGAATATTGTCACAAAAGACTCAGCTGTGAAACACTGCTGACCCCTCATGGTCAGTTCAAAGTTCAACACCATGTCTATGAAGACTAATCCAAAAGGAAGATGGCCTGACTGACACACTAGCGACGCCACGTACATATTAGTCATTTAGTAGACGCTCTTATTCAGAGCGTTTTACAGGAGCAATTAGGATGAACTGTCTTGCTCAAGGGCACAACAGATCGGGGATTAGATCCAGTGATCTTTTGGTTACTGCTCCAACACTATTAACTGTTAGTCTACATGCCACTACCTAGAGATAATGGGTTTATGTTAGGTGGCATTCAATGACATTCTGAAGCTCATTGCATCCTAGAAAAGATTAAACACTTTCTCTTAAATGGAAATTGCAGATTTCACCCTATCATTAAAGATAAGAATCAATTATCGGAGGATGAATCCGAATCAGATTGAGCATGTGATTGAGGAAACACGAGCAAATTATGAAACTAAAAAACAATCAATAGGAGAATGATAAGAACAATGCACCCTCTCTCTAAATTCACCACATGAGCATTTCATGGCTTATTTTCCACACGAAGGCACTTCTGGTGCACCATGCAATTAATCTTGTGACAAATGTTCCATACACATTATTACTGAAATATTTAACAGGAGAATTCATCTTTACACATATTATCCTCCAGTAAGTGCTAATTGAATGTGGGTAGAGGTCAGCCCAACCCTCAAACCCACTTCATTATCGCCACACTTCTCACGCTCTACTGGGACAAACAAAAAAAGGGAAAGCACAAAATATGTAATTTGACAAGGGACTCACATTTCTGGGAAACCATTTTTTTATTGTATAAAGAGTTGTAGCCCTAAATTTCTTTCACAGAGGGAGCTGCAGTAGGGTAAAAACAAGGCAGTAATAGCCTGTTCAGGACTCTCTCTCAGTTAGGCCAAATGGACACAGGCGGGACAATGTCCATCTGCCTATAGTCCATTGTTTATAAGACATCTATAGAAAGTCTGACCCTGTGCATCTTCTAGCTGTCTCAGCTGACTCTCCTTTCTTACCAGGGCATTGAGGCAGACACAGCGAGACGTCAGGCCGGCAGAGGACATTGTGTATGTAGGTCACCCAGCGACCTGTGTCGTATCGTGTGACAGCCACAGCGGTCACTGTCTCTGCGCTGTGGTGCCGGCCGCCCAGCGGGAGGTGGGATAGGGATTGGAGTGGACAGACCACGGTGGGGCAGAGCACAGAGGCCCCCAACACGTCAGCATGAACTTTCTCATTTCCTCCCTTAACGACTTTGACATTATCAGGCCAGGCAGTGCAATGTCCAGCCGCATTACTCTCACCGGGCCTACATTATGCATAATGGCCGGAATGGTGAAGGGATACTGTAAGAGGCAGTGCTAGGGTTCAGATGACTGGAGAGACAACATGGTAAAGGGATAGGAGGCAGTACTAGGGTTCAGATGACTGGAGAGACATGGTGAAGCAGTTGAAGTATGTTTTAAATACACTGCTCAAAAAAATAAAGGGAACACTAAAATAACACATCCTAGATCTGAATGAATGACATATTCTTATTAAATACTTTTTTCTTTACATAGTTGAATGTGCTGACAACAAAATCACACCAAAAATTATCAATGGAAATCAAATTTATCAACCCATGGAGGTCTGGATTTGGAGTCACACTCAAAATTAAAGTGGAAAACCACACTTCAGGCTGATCCAACTTTGATGTAATGTCCTTAAAACAAGTCAAAATGAGGCTCAGTAGTGTGTGTGGCCTCCACGTGCCTGTATGACCTCCCTACAACACCTGGGTATGCTCCTGATGAGGTGGCGGATGGTCTCCTGAGGGATCTCCTCCCAGACCTGGACTAAAGCATCCGCCAACTCCTGGACAGTCTGTGGTGCAACGTGGCATTGGTGGATGGAGCGAGACATGATGTCCCAGATGTGCTCAATTAGATTCAGGTCTGGGGAACGGGCGGTCCATAGCATCAATGCCTTCCTCTTGCAGGAACTGCTGACACACTCCAGCCACATGAGGTCTAGCATTGTCTTGCATTAGGAGGAACCCAGGGCCAACCGCACCAGCATATGTTCTCACAAGGGGTCTGAGGATCTCATCTCGGTACCTAATGGCAGTCAGGCTACCTCTGGCGAGCACATGGAGGGCTGTGCAGCCCCCAAAGAAATGCCACCCCACACCATGACTGACCCACCGCCAAACTGGTTATGCTGGAGGATGTTGCTGGCAGCAGAACGTTCTCCACGACGTCTCCAGACTCTGTCACGTCTGTCACATGTGCTCAGTGTGAACCTGCTTTCATCTATGAAGAGCACAGGGCGCCAGTGGCGAATTTGCCAATCTTGGTGTTCTCTGGCAAGTGCCAAACGTCCTGCACGGTGTTGGGCTGTAAGCACAACCCCCGCCTGTGGACGTTGGGCCCTCATACCACCCTCATGGAGTCTGTTTCTGACCGTTTGAGCAGACACATGCACATTTGTGGCCTGCTGGAGGTCATTTTGCAGGGCTCTGGCAGTGCTCCTCCTGCTCCTCCTTGCACAAAGGCAGAGGTAGCGGTCCTGCTGCTGGGTTGTTGCCCTCCTACGGCCTCCTCCACGTCTCCTGATGTACTGGCCTGTCTCCTGGTAGCGCCTCCATGCTCTGGACACTACGCTGACAGACACAGCAAACCTTCTTGCCACAGCTCGCATTGATGTGCCATCCTGGATGAACTGCACTACCTGAGCCACTTGTGTGGGTTGTAGACTCCGTCTCATGCTACCACTAGAGTGAAAGCACCGCCAGCATTCAAAAGTGACCAAAACATCAGCCAGGAAGCATAGGAACTGAGAAGTGGTCTGTGGTCACCACCTGCAGAACCACTTCTTTATTGGGGGTGTCTTGCTAATTGCCTATAATTTCCACCCGTTGTCTATTCCATTTGCACAACAGCATGTGCAATTTATTGTCAATCAGTGTTGCTTCCTAAGTGGACAGTTTGATTTCACAGAAGTGTGATTGACTTGAAGTTACATTGTGTTGTTTAAGTGTTCCCTTTATTTTTTTGAGTAGTGTATATTCCTTTTCTGACTGACACTAAACACCACAAATGTATTATACATTTCTGAAAGACATAACATAATGCAGACTTGTTTACATTTTTGTTATTTAGCAGACACTGTTATCCAGAGCAACTTACATGAGGTGTTAGGGCTAAGTGCCTTGCTCAAGTGCACAATGAGATTTTCACCTAGCCGGCTCGGGGATTCGAACCAGTGACCATTCCATTACTGGCCCAACGCTCTTAGCCAGCAGATTTTCTCTGTGTGACAAATTAACATATTTGGATAAACAAATCTTAAAATAAAAGCTCTGATATGCCCTTTATTAAATACTAACATCAAATCTCATTTAAGTTTTCTGCAATAATGACCAAGTTCTCAAACTGTGTTTTCCCTTGAATATAAATGGAAAGACAGTGCTATCTAGTGTTCACAAATGGAAGCACATCTGACAAATTTCTGCACTTTCACAGTATGATACTTTCTTCTCAAAATGATGTATTTAATCAAAAGATAACATAGCATATATCATATGAATACTTGCATTGCTGTACATGGCTCACTCTGTAGGCTTCCTAAAGGCTTTCTATCAGAATGGGATAGAGAGGATCTTATCGGTTGTAAGGATGCATTGAGGAGGCAGCCTTGATGTTTGTCTTGATGTTGCATGGCATTTTCCCTGAAAAATGTAATAAACAAATCAGTTACATACCAGTCTTTTTCTCAATACCTGAATGGCCTGGTACATTTAAAGTAACTTTTTGTCCAGCACTAGAAATAATCTGTGTCTGAGAAACCAACTGCCCTTATTATTCAGGTCTATAGAACCTTGAGTTATGGTAAGGCCATAACTCAAGGTTCTATAGACCTGAATAATAAGTGAATAAACCACTTAACTGTAGCAAGGCAAGACTCAGGTCTATATGACATTCAGGATCTTCATACCTGGCTGTCCTTGCTGCTGAGGAGCACCAGGCCCCATTCCTTGCTGCTGGCCTGAACCCCCACCGATGGTGACCTGCTGTAAGGTGGGACCTCCGCTCATTATGGGCCCTTGTCCTGTGTGTCCAGGGGCCACAGGACCAGGGGGCCTGCACTTCGAAAGCCCCTTCCCAAATCCCACCGCTGCCACCAGTGCATTGGTGTCAGCAGGGTTGAAAGATGGTTTGTTCTGCCGTATGGCTAAAACAGAGAGTAGAGCGCATAAGTATAAACTCCATACCACGGATTTTAGATTAGACCGCCTGTACATCTTGAGTACATAAGCATCAATAAACTCCATAACAGTTCTTAACTTATCTGTAAATGTTCTCAGGAAAAAAGGGAACCTTGGTTCAATCAGTGTACCTGCACTGTCTGCATCTCTGTCATCGCGAGGATTGTTCAGTTTCTCCAGTAGACTTGAACAGAGTTTGTTCAGTGTCTGGATTTGTTTCTGTTGGGAGGAAAAACAAGGCATTATTTTGTTACTCATTGCTTCCAACTTGAGTTGTTGGATAGCTAGACTACAATGTGCATGAGTGCATTACATGATAAGCACCATTTTACTTGGAATTGTGTCTTCCCACCACACAACATGATGTTGTGTTCATTAGGGCATATGTAACAAACTGTTATAGTACCGTAACCTCACTCCACAGCTTGAAATGTACGCACATACGTTCGCAAACAGTCACGTGTGTTTGAGAGGCAGATGACCCTGGTATGAGCCGTTGTACGGCCAGTGTGCCAAGAAAGGGAGGAAGCTCACCTGCTAAGCAAGCACAGTAACATCGTTCACGCTGGCTTGAAGTGGCTTCAATATTTTATTATCCTTTTCAGCAACGGGTGGATGTATAATTTCACTCAGTAGTATGAAAATTATACAGGTTTCCTTATGTGAACCAGGGAGCTGCTTTCCTCTCAAACTGCGGTATGATTAGATGAAGACCAAGTCGGTTTACCTGTGCCACCTCAGGTCCTATCCGGGCAGCTTCCGCACTCAGCTGTTTCTCCTGCTCCTCCACCTCAGGATCAGGCTTGGTGCGCAGGTGATCCGGCACAATCTCATGGCTGAACACAGGCACGCGTTGCTCTGTCAGTTTCTAGAGAGAGGGGGCAGTGTGTACGGCGGTAAGCAAAGACTAGGGTATGTCACCACCGATAAATCCATGATAATCGAAAATTTCAATAAGCATTTCTCTACAGCTGGCCATGCTTTACTCCTGGCTACCCCAACCCCGGCCAACAGCTCCGCACCACTCGAAGCTACTTGCCCGAGCCTCCCCAGCTTCTCCTTCACCCAAATCCAGATCGCAGATGTTCTGAAAGAGCTGCAAAACCTGGACCCGTACAAATCAGCTGGGATAGACAACCTGGACCCTCTCTTTCTAAAATTATCCACCGCCATTGTTGCAACTCCTATTACCAGTCTGTTCAACCTCTCATTTCGTCCGAGATCCCTAAAGTTTGGAAAGCTGCCACGATCATCCCCCTCTTCAAAGGGGATGACCCTCTAGACCCAAACTGTTACAGACCTATATCCATCCTGCCCTGCCTTTCTAAAGTCTTTCAAAGCCAAGTTAATAAACAGATCACTGACCAATTCGAATCCCACCGTACCTTCTCCACTGTGCAATCCGGTTTCCGAGCTGGTCACGGGTGCACCTCAGCCACGCTCAAGGTACTAAACGATATCATAACCGCCATCGATAAAAGACAGTACGGTGCAGCCGTCTTCATCGACCTGGCCAAGACTTTCGACTGTCAATCACCGTATTCTTATTGGCAGACTCAATAGCCTTGGTTCTGACTTCCGGCGCCGACCGAGATGGCCGCCTCGCTTCGCGTTCCTAGGAAACTATACAGTATTTTGTTGTTTTATGTGTTATTCCTTACATTGGTACCCCAGGTAATCTTAGGTTTCATTACATACAGTCGGGAGTAACTACTGAATATAAGAGCAACGTCAACTCACCATCGTTACAACCAGGAATATGACTCTCCCGAAGCGGATCCTGTGTTTTGCTTTCCACCCAGTACAATGGATCGGATCCCAGCCGGTGACCCTAAACAACGATGCCGTAAAAGGGGCAAACGAGGCGGTCTCCTGGTCAGGCTTCGGAGACGGGCACATCGCGCTCCACTCCCTAGCATACTACTCGCCAATGTCCAGTCTCTTGACAATAAGGTTGATGAAATCCGAGCACGGGTAACATTCCAAAGAGACATCAGGGATTGTAACGTTCTTTGCTTCACGGAAACATGGCTCACTCAAGAGACGCTAACGGAGTCGGTGCAGCCAGCTGGTTTCTTCACGCATCGTGCCGACAGAAACAAACATCTTTCTGGTAAGAAGAGGGGCGGGGGTGTATGCCTTATGATCAACGAGACGTGGTGTGATCATAACAACATACAGGACCTCAAGTCGTTCTGTTCACCAGATTTAGAATTCCTCACAATCAAATGTCGACCGCATTATCTACCAAGGGAATTCTCTTCGATTATAATCACAGCCGTATATATTCCCCACCCTAGCAGACACATCGATGGCCCTGAACGAACTTTATCTGACTCTTTGTAAACTGGAAACCACACACCCTGAGGCTGCATTCATCGTAGCTGGGGATTTTAACAAGGCTTATCTGAAAACAAAACTCCCTAAATTCTATCAGCATATCGATTGTGCTACCAGGGCTGGTAAAACCTTGGATCATTGTTATACTAACTTCAGCGACGCATATAAGGCCCTCCCCCACCCTCCTTTCGGAAAAGCTGACCACGACTCCATTTTGTTGCTTCCAGCCTACAAACAGAAACTAAAACAGCAAGCTCCCGAGCTCAGGTCTGTTCAACGCTGGTCCGACCAAACTGATTCCACGCTTCAAGACTGCGCCGATCACGTGGATTGGGATATGTTCCGCATTGCGTCCAACAACAACATTGACGAATAAGCTGATTCGGTGAGCGAGTTCATTAGAAAGTGCATTGACGATGTCGTACCCACAGCAACGATTAAAACATTCCCAAACCAGAAACCGTGGATTGATGGCAGCATTCGCGTGAAACTGAAAGCGCAAACCACTGCTTTTAACCAGGGCAAGGTGACCGGAAACATGACCGAATAAAAACAGTGTAGCTATTCCCTCCGCAAGGCAATCAAACAAGCTAAGTCCCAGTATAGAGACTAAGTAGAGTCGCAATTCAACAGCTCAGACACAAGAGGTATGTGGCAGGGTCAACAGTCAATCACGGATTACAAAAAGAAAACCAGCCCCGTCGCGGACCACGATGTCTTGCTCCCAGACAGACTAAATAACTTTTTTGCTCGCTTTGAGGACAATACAGTGCCACTGACACGGCCCGCTACCAAAACCTGCGGGCTCTCCTTCACTGCAGCCGAGGTGAGTAAAACATTTAAACGTGTTAACCCTCGCAAGGCTGCAGGCCCAGACGGCATTCCCAGCCGCGTCCTCAGAGCATGCGCAGACCAGCTGGCTGGTTTGTTTAAGAACATATTCAATCAACCCTGCTGTTCCCACATGCTTCAAGAGGGCCACCATTGTTCCTGTTCCCAAGAAAGCTAAGGTAACTGAGCTAAACGACTACCACTCCGTAGCACTCACTTCCGTCATCATGAAGTGCTTTGAGAGACTTGTCCAGGACCATATTACCTCCACCCTACCTGACACCCTAGACCCACTCCAATTTGCTTACCGACCCAATAGGTCCACAGACGACGCAATCGCAAACACACTGCACACTGCCCTAACCCATCTGGACAAGAGGAATACCTATGTGAGAATGCTGTTCATCGACTACAGCTCAGAATTTAACACCATCGTACCCTCCAAACTCGTCATCAAGCTCGAGACCCTGGGTCTCGACCCCGCCCTGTGCAACTGGGTCCTGGACTTCCTGACGGGCCGCCCCCAGGTGGTGAGGGTAGGTAACAACATCTCCACCCCTCTGATCCTCAACACTGGGGCCGCACAAGGGTGCGTTCTGAGCCCTCTCCTGTACTCCCTGTTCACCCACAACTGCGTGGCCATGCACGCCTCCAACTTAATCATCAAGTTTGCGGACGACACTACAGTGGTAGGCTTGATTACCAACAACGACGAGAAGGCCTACAGGGAGGAGGTGAGGGCCCTCGGAGTGTGGTGTCAGGAAAATAACCTCACACTCAACGTCAACAAAACAAAGGAGATGATTGTGGACTTCAGGAAACAGCAGAGGGAGCACCCCCCTATCCACATCGACGGGAGAGTAGTGGAGAAGGTGGAAAGTTTTAAGTTCCTCGGTGTACACATCACGGACAAACTCAATTGGTCCACCCACACAGACAGCGTTGTGAAGAAGGCGCAGTAGCGCCTCTTCAACCTCAGGAGGCTGAAGAAATTCGGCTTGTCACCAAAAGCACTCACAAACTTCTACAGATGCACAATCGAGAGCATCCTGTCGGGCTGTATCACCGCCTGGTACGGCAACTGCTCCGCCCACAACCGTAAGGCTCTCCAGAGGGTAGTGAGGTCTGCACAACGCATCACCGGGGGCAAACTACCTGCTCTCCAGGACACCTACACCACCCAATGTCACAGGAAGGCCATGAAGATCATCAAGGACAACAACCACCCGAGCCACTGCCTGGTCACCCCGCTATCATCCAGAAGGCGAGGTCAGTACAGGTGCATCAAAGCAGGGACCGAGAGACTGAAAAACAGCTTCTATCTCAAGGCCATCAGACTGTTAAACAGCCACCACTAACATTTAGTGGCCGCTGCCAACATACTGACTCCTCCAGCCACTTTAATAATGGGAATTGATGGAAATTATGTAAAAATGTATCACTAGCCACTTTAAACAATGCCACTTAATATAATGTTTACATACCCTACATTACTCAGCTCATATGTATATGTATATACTGTACTGTATATCATCCACTGCATTTTGTCATCTTTATGTAATACATGTATCACTAGCCACTTTAAACTATGCCACTTTATGATTACATACCCTACATTACTCATCTCATTTGTATAGACTGTACCCTATACCATCTACTGCATCTTGCCTATGCCGTTCTGTACCATCACTCATTCATATATCTTTATGTACATATTCTTTATCCCTTTACAATTGTGTGTATTAGGAGGTAGTTGTGGAATTGTTAGGTTAGATTACTTGTTGGTTATTACTGCATTGTTGGAACTAGAAGCACAAGCATTTCACTACACTCGCATTAACATCTGCTAACCATGTGTATGTGACAAATAACATTTGATTTGGTTTCTCAAATGACTGCCTCGCCTGGTTCACCAACTACTTCGCAGAAAGAGTTCAGTGTGTCAAATCGGAGGGCCTGTTGTCCGGACCTCTGGCAGTCTCTATGGGGGTGCTACAGGGTTCAATTCTCGGGCCGACTCTTTTCTCTATACATATCAACGATGTCGCTCTTGCTGCGGGTGATTCCCGGATCCACCTCTACGCAGATGACACCATTCTGTATACATCTGGCCCTTCTTTGGACACTGTGTTAACTAACCTCCAAACGAGCTTCAATCCCATATAAAAACTCCCTCCGTGGCCTCCAACTGCTCTTAAATGCTAGCAAAAATAAATGCATGCTTTTCAACCATTCGCTGCCCGCACCCACCCGCCCGCCCGACTAGCATCACTACTCTGGACGGTCACTACTCTGGACGGTTCTGACCTAGAATACGTGGACAACTACAAATACCTAGGTGTCTGGCTAGACTGTAAACTCTCCTTCCAAACTTATATCAAGCATTTCCAATCCAAAGTTAAATCTAGAAATTGGCTTTCTATTTTGCAACAAAGCCTCCTTCACTCACGCAGTCTATCACAGTGCCATCCGTTTTGTTACCAAAGCGCCTTATACCACCCACCACTGCGACCTGTATGCTCTAGTCGGCTGCCCCTCGCTACATGATCATCGCAAAACCCACTGGCTCCAGGTCAT
Source organism: Salvelinus fontinalis (assembly GCF_029448725.1). Classification (NCBI taxonomy): domain Eukaryota; kingdom Metazoa; phylum Chordata; class Actinopteri; order Salmoniformes; family Salmonidae; genus Salvelinus; species Salvelinus fontinalis. The sequence continues at coordinate 18,328,189 of NC_074678.1, read as the reverse complement.
CTACAAGTCTATCTCACTGGTCATCCCCAAAGCCAACACCTCCTTTGGCCGCCTTTCCTTCCAGTTCTCTGCTGCCAGTGACTGGAACAAATTACAAAAATCGCTGAAGCTGGAGACTTACATTTCCCTCACCAACTTTAAACAACAGCCATCTGAGCAGCTAACCGATCGCTGCAGCTGTCCATAGTACATCTGTAAATAGCCCACCCAATCTACCTACCTCTTCCCCATATTGTTTTTATTTACTTTTCTGCTCTTTTGCACACCAGTATCACTACTTGCACATCATCATCTGCTCATTTATCACTACAGTGTTAATCTGCTAAATTGTAATTACTTTGCTACTATGGCCTATTTATTGCCATAGGTCCTCATACCATTTGCACACACTGTATATAGTAGAGGTCGACCGATGAATCGGAATGGCCGATTAATTAGGGCCGATTTCAAGTTATCATAACAAATCGGAAATCGGTATTTTGGGACACCGATTTGGCCGATTATTAATTTTTTTACACCTTTATTTAATCTTTATTTAACTAGGCAAGTCAGTTAAGAACACATTCTTATTTTCAATGACGGCCTAGGAACGGTGGGTTAACTGCCTCGTTCAGGGGCAGAACAACATATTTTTACCTTGTCAGCTCGGGGGATTCAATCGTGCAACCTTACAGCTAACTAGTCCAACGTTCTAACCACCTGATTACATTGCACTCCACGAGGAGCCTGCCTGTTACGCGAATGCAGTAGAAGCCAAGGTAAGTTGCTAGCTAGCATTAAACTTATCTTATAAAAACAATCAATCATAATCACTAGTTAACTACACATGGTTGATGATATTACTAGTTTATCTAGCGTGTCCTGCGTTGCATATAATCGATGCGGTGCATTACGTTGCTCCAATGTGTACCTAACCATAAACATCAATGCCTTTCTTAAAATCAATACACAGAAGTATATATTTTGAAACCTGCATATTTAGCTGCATATTTAGCTAAAAGAAATCCAGGTTAGCAGGCAATATTAACCAGGTGAAATTGTGTCACTTCTCTTGCGTTCATTGCACGCAGAGTCAGGGTATATGCAACAGTTTGGGCCGCCTGGCTTGTTGCGAAATAATTTGCCAGAATTTTACGTAATTATGACGTAACATTGAAGGTTGTACAATGTAACAGGAATATTTAGACTTAGGGATGCCAGCCGTTGGATATAATACGGAGCGTTTCCGTATTTCACTGAAAAAATAAACGTTTTTTCTTCGAAATGATATTTTCCAGATTCGACCATATTAATTTACATTTACATTTAAGTCATTTAGCAGACGCTCTTATCCAGAGCGACTTACAAATTGGAAAGTTCATACATATTCATCCTGGTCCCCCCATGGGAATTGAACCCTGGTCCCCCGTGGGAATTGAACCCACAACCCTGGCGTTGCAAGCGCCATGCTCTACCAACTGAGCCACACGGGACCTTTAATGACCAAAGGCTCGTATTTCTGTGTGTTATTATGTTATAACTAAGTCTATGATTTGATAGAGCAGTCTGACTGAGCAGTGGTAGGTGGCAGCAGGCTCGTAAGCATTCATTCAAACAGCACTTTCGTGCGTTTTGCCAGCAGCTCTTTGTTGTGCTTCAAGCATTGCGCTGTTTATGACTTCAAGCCTATCAACTCCCGTAGGCAATAAATAGGCCATAGGAGCGCATAATTACAATTTCGCAGATTAACACTGTAGTGATAAATGAGCAGATGATGATGTGCAAGTAGAGATACTGGTGTGCAAAAGAGCAGAAAAGTAAATAAAAACAGTATGGGGATGAGGTAGGTAGATTGGGTGGGCTATTTACAGATGGACTATGTACAGCTGCAGCGATCGGATAGCTGCTGAGAAAGTTGGTGAGGAAATAAAAGTCTCCAGCTTCAGGGATTTTTGCAATTCGTTCCAGTCAATGGCAGCAGAGAACTGGAAGGAAAGGCGGCCAAATGAGGTGTTGGCTTTGGGGATGATCAGTGAGATATACCTGCTGGAACGTGTGCTACGGGTGGGTGTTGTTATCGTGACCAGTGAACTGAGATAAGGCGGAGCTTTACCTAGCATAGACTTATAGATGGCCTGGAACCAGTGGGTCTGGCGACGAATATGTAGAGAGGGCTAGCCGACTAGAGCATACAGGTCGCAGTGGTGGGTGGTATAAGGTGATTTGGTAACAAAACGGATGGCACTGTGATTAACTGCATCCAGTTTGTGAAATGTGAAATGGCTAGCTAGTTAGCGGGGTCCGCGCTAATAGCGTTTCAAACGTCACTCGCTCTGAGACTTGGAGTGGTTATTCCCCTTGCTCTGCATGGGTAACGCTGCTTCGAGGGTGGCTGTTGTCGATGTGTTCCTGGTTCGAGCCCAGGTAGGAGCAAGGAGAGAAACGTAAGCTATACTCTTACACTGGCAATACTAAAGTGCCTATAAGAACATCCAATAGGTCAAAGGTTAATGAAATACAAATGGTATAGAGAGAAATAGTCCTATAATAACTACAACCTAAAACTTCTTACCTGGGAATATTGAAGACTCATGTTAAAAGGAACCACCAGCTTTCATATGTTCTCATGTTCTGAGCAAGGAACTTGAACGTTAGCTTTCTTACATGACACATATTGCACTTTTACTTTCTTCTCCAACACTTTGTTTTTGCATTATTTAAACCAAATTGAACATGTTTCATTATTTATTTGAGGCTAAATTGATTTTATTGATGTATTATATTAAGTTAAAATAAGTGTTCATTCAGTATTGTTGTAATTGTCAATCGTAAAAATAAAAATAAAATTAAAAAAATTTGGCCGATTAATCGGTATCGGCTTTTTTGGTCCTCCAATAAATCGGTATCGGTGTTGAAAAATCATAATCGGTCGACCTCTAGTATATAGACTTTCTTTTTTTTTTCTATTGTGTGGACTGTACGCTTCTTTATTCCATGTAACTCTGTGTTGTTGTTTCTGTCGCACTGCTTTGCTTTATCTTGGCAAGGTCGCAGTTGTAATTGAGAACTTGTTCTCAACTAGCCTACCTGGTTAAATAAAGGTTAAATAAAAAAATAAATGTGTGTCTGAAAAACTATCCTCCTCTTGGCTAGTTAAACCAGACTCAATGCTGTTCTCACCATTGTTTCACTGCCTGAGTACAGCATTCAGTCTGGTTTAACCAGGCTAATCCTCATCCACAGAAAAGATACTCACAGCTAGTTCTTCATCCCTGTCTGGAGACAACAGCAGGGGGATGATGATCTGCTGGCGGAAAGATGGCGTCTTCTCATTCCGCAACAGTTTATTGATGGTGTTCAACTGACCGGACAAGAGGGCAAAGTTGTCCAACACAGAGGGCCTATTGTCAAAGTAGAGAGACAACAACTTAATGAATTAACTATTAGAGTACATTTATTTTCATACAATTATATTAATTTTCAAAATAGGTAACCAAGTCTCGCAATTACTTTCAGCAATGCCATCCAAAAGCAACACTGGGACCTAGCTAGTTTACTCCAAATGTATCATATGCAATTTATTTACAAAGCCATTTTTACATCAGCCAATGTCACAAAGTGCTATACAGAAACCTAGTCTAAATACCCAAACAGCAAGCAATGCAGATGTAGAAGCACGGTGGTTAAAAAAAACTCCCTAGAATGGAAGGAACCTAAGAAGAAACCAGGCAAGCATACGAACTAAAGTTAGCTAACGGCCAACTGCTTTCTTCTGGAAAATGTGAAGTCCAAGATGGACAAAGGGGGCGTTGTTGGGGCTGTGTTTCTGGACCTAAGGAAGGCTTGTGATACTGTTAACCATGAGATTCTCATCACAAAATTGTCCAAGTTCAACTTTTCCCCCGATGCCTTAAGATGGATGAAATCATACCTTGAAGGCAGAACTCAGTGTGTCAGAGTGAGCAATGAGCTGTCGCCCACTCTTAGCTATGATGTGGGCGTGCCTCAAGGGGCAATATTGGGGCCCCTCCTGTTCAGCCTGTACATGAATGATCTGCCTTCTGTCTGTACTGGGTCTGAAGTTCAAATGTATGCAGATGATACAGTGATATATGTGCATGCAATGAGCAAACAACAAGCTGCACAATAACTCACTACTGTAATGGCCCAGGTTACAAAGTGGCTCAGTGACTCGTGTTTGCATCTCAATGTGAAAAAAACTGTTTGCATGTTCTTCACAAAGAGGGCAACAGATGCTACTGAGACAGATTTCTATGTGTCAGGGGAGAAGCTCCAAGTGGTATCTGATTTTAAGTACCATGGCATCATACTTGATTCCAGCCCCTCTTTTAAAAAGCATGTGAAAAAGGTAATTCAGATAATCAAATTCAACCTAGCTAATTTCCGATTTATACGAAATTGTTTGACTACAGAGGTAGCAAAACTGTACTTCAAATCTATGATACTCCCCCACTTAACATACTGCTTGCCTAGTTGGGCCCAAGCTGGGTGTACAACATTAAAACCTATTCAGTCTGTCTACAAACAGGCTCTCAAAGTGCTTGATAGGAAGCCCAATAGCCATCATTCCTGTTACATCCTCAGAAAGCATGAGCTCCTGAGTTGGGAAAATCTTGTGCAATACACCGACGCATGTTTTGTATTCAAGATCCTAAATGGCCTGGCTCCCCCTCCACTCAGTATTGTTGTTAAACAGAAAACCCAGACATATGGCAGCAGATCCACAAGGTCTGCCATGAGGCGACTGTATAGTTCCCTTAAGGAAAAGCACCTTTTGTAAATCCGCTTTCTCTGTGAGAGCTTCCCATGTCTGAAATACACTGCCATCAGACACACATAACTGCACCACATATCACACTTTCACAAAATGCATGAAGACATGGCTAAAGGTCAATCAGATTTGTGAACATGGTCCCTAGCTGTGTGTTGCCGCTTTCCATGTTGTCTGTTGCTTGTGAGGTGTGGAAACACTTTTTTGCATTTATGAATTTTGCCTGGCTGCTTTTTGTTCTATGTTGCTCTATCTGTATGCTACGTCTTGCTAGTCCTATGTTGCTCTGTCTGTATGCTATGTCTTGCTTGTTCTATGTTGCTCTGCGTGTGCTCACTGCTCAATGATTGTCTATGTTGTAATTGGTTTTAATAACCTGCCCAGGGACTGCGGTTGAAAATCGGCACTTTTACTGAAACGTTGATTAATGTGCTTTGTCCCTGTAAAAATAAAATAAACTCAACTAACTAACGTTAGTGTTTAGCTCGTCACTTGCTAGGTAGCAGATTGTAACCGGCTAATGTGATGCTGTCAGCCATCTGGGAACAAAGCAGCTAATTGTCTGACAAGACGATAGCAGCTAAGTTGGTCACTTACCATGTCAGTCGTTCATACTCGTTTTCCAACTTGTAGATGAAACTGTGAAGAGCGTTTTTTAGATGAGCTACGCGGGAAATAAGAGATTCCACGGATGCGTCCAGCAATTTTTCTTCCCGTTGCTTGACAGAAACAAAAAGACAGATTTTATTAATAACGCGTTAACATTTAGCTCTTAGTAAGTCGCTAGCAGTAACTTGGGGCAGCGTTAGGTGAATACAAATAAGCATGTCATGCGCTATGAGGAACTGTACTTCATTTAAGACAATTGACTGGTTCAGAATTTAACATTTTGTAGAAAAGTCACCTTACCTGCATTTTTATTAGGGTAGCGAACCTGCTGGCTAGCGAAATAAAGATCTACCGGAAGTAAATAATGAGTGCAACAGTGAGCATGCTCCGCTCAGAATCATTTTGCTTTACGTTTTAAGTTCCAAACCTTTGTAATTAGCCAGACAACCGTGTGTTACTTTGAGTCGTTATGCCGTGAAATTCTCAATAAAATATGTTATACCACTTATCTGCACTCTTTTTCAGAAAGCTGGCATATTGGAATCAAAAGTAGAACTACACAACCGCTGAAGGCCTATCTGTTGTACTCCGGTGGAGAGACGAAGACGGAAGCATCCAGGTCACGTGTGGTTTATAACTAAATAAACAAAATACCAGAACGACAAGCCTGCAGTCGTGTATGAAAACGAAGTGAACAAGTCATATGTCAGCCGGTGCCTGCCGATATCCACGGGCTTTCATAGAATCCGCTAACGTTGGTTATGCCATACAAGGCATGGCAGACAAACAGGACAATGAGGTAACTTACTGAGGTTCATGTGTTTGTAACTCTGAGTTGCCACTAGCTTGTTAAACTAACTAACTTCTCCAATTAATTTCAAACAGTCAGCAGAGTAACTTGAGCTAGGGGTGTTGCAAAGCGCTCGCGCCTGAAATGACCTAGCATACTAAACTACACTCCATGGTGAAGGAAGTGGAGTTTAGTCCGCTAGAAGTGAGCATACCAAAGATGTTCCCTGTATTTGCTGTCAAATACAAGGGACAATTACAACTACTAGCTAGCCATATCAAACGTATCTTATGCATTAGCTTGACAGGCCATATAAAGCTATAGACCGGTTGTTTTGCCAGTGTCATGCCGTGCGTCACATGAGTCGAATTGGGATCCGATTGCTGCTCATTTAGCTTTATGTCACCCATGTTATGGCATATGATACTGTCAGGAAGACTTCACACAGAATATGCAAATTGATTTAATGTATTTTAATGTGATTAAGACGTGTTGTGACAGAAGTCAAGTATCTTGCTAATATGTAGGCTATTAAATCACATTACTGAACAAAGGGCACAGAGTCCTTCCCTTGCAGACCAGATAATTGATTATTTTAGTTTCTGAGGATGTCAAAGTTCATCAATATGTTGGCAGAAGCAGGGTCCAGGACAACATCCTGACTCTTCTCAAAGGGCGCTGTCATTTTGTTCACGAGATAACACCAAATGTTCTAATTCTTTGTCTTCTTTTTCAGGTGGAGGAGGCAGACCAGGTGTACCTGCTAATGAAGGAGGAGTACCGTATCTCACGCAACGTACGTTTGGCCTGGTTCCTGGGCAAGCTCAATCAGGTCATCTGGCCGGTTCCAAAGTCTGAACTGGTGGGTTAACTAGCTCTACTGGAGGAGATGTAGCTAGACTTTTGTGCTGTCGCTCTAATGATAACGAATATAAGTGTTGTCAAAACAGCGTAAACAGATCTGCGACCAGCCCGGAAATCATGTAGTAACCAAAAAGCGTTAAACAAATCAAAATATATTTTATCATATTCTTCAAAGTAGCCACACTTTGCCTTGATGACAGCTTTGCACACTCTTGGCATTCTCTCAGCCAGCTTCACCTGGAATGCTTTTCCAACAGTCTTGAATTGTTCCCACATATGCTGAGCACTTGGCTGCTTTTTCTTCACTCTGCGGTCCAACTCATCCCAAACCATCTCAATTGGGTTGAGGTCATGTGATTGTGGAGGCCAGGCCATCTGATGTAGCACTCCATCACTCTCCTTCTTGGTAAAATAGCCCTTACACAGCCTGGAGGTGTGTTGGGTCATTTTCCTGTTGACATTTTTTTTTTTGTCCCACTAAGCGCAAACCAGATGGGATGACGGATCGCTTCAGAATGCTGTGGTAGCCATGCTGGTTAAGTGTGCCTTGAATTCTAAATAAATCACAGACAGTGTCACTAGCAAATCACCATCACACCTCCTCTTCCATGCTTTACGGTGGGAACCAGACATGTAGAGATCATCCGTTCACCTACTCTGTGTCTCACAAACACACGGCGGTTGCAACCAAAAATCTCAAATTTGCACTCATCAGACCAAAGGACAGATTTCCACCGGACTAATGTCCATTGCTTGTGTTTCTTGGCCCAAGCAAGTCTCTTCTTCTTATTGGTGTCCTTTAGTAGTGGTTTCTTTGTAGCAATTTGACCATGAAGGCCTGATTCACGCAGTCTCTGAACAGTTGATGTTGAGATGTCTGTTACTTAAACTCTGAAGCATTTATTTGCGACTGCACCTGAAGAAACTTTTAAAGTTCTTGAAGTGTTCCTGATTGACTAACCTCCATGTCTTATAGTAATGATGAGCTGTCGTTTCTCTTTGCTTAATTGAGCTGTTATTGCCATAATATGGATTTGGTCTTTTACCAAATAGGGGTGGTATACAGAACTGGTACTGTATATATGCATATTGGCTCATAACTCCACCTATACAACAACAACAGGCCTAGCACTATACACCCTTTAAGCAGGGTTCATTAAGACAAGGGCATGTCAAATTCAAGGTTTTTCAGGGCCTTTTTCAATCACTTAATTGGACTCTGTGTTATACAATTTCATAATTTATATCATTGTACATATAGGACCTAATATAGACCCCCCCCCACACACAAAAAAAAGAATGCAAAAAGTGTTAAAAAAAAACCATTCTAAAATACTGTATTTGAGAATTTTTAATTTTTAAATGTATTTTTATTTCACCTTTATTTAACCAGGTAGGCTAGTTGAGAACAAGTTCTCATTTGCAACTGCGACCTGGCCAAGATAAAGCATAGCAGTGTGAACAGACAACAACACAGAGTTACACATGGAGTAAACAATAAACAAGTCAATAACATAGTAGAAAAAAAAAAGATTCTATATACATTGTGTGAAAAATGCATGAGGAGGAATAATGTGGTCTTGCCTGACTAAATACATTGGATGCATGCATGGTGATTCTTCTGTAGCCCAAGTGGCCGACGCAGGCGCACATAATAAAGCCATGAATAGCCGTAGCATTATTCTCACCATTTGAATCACACCATTGCTGTTTTTATAATCAGAAAGCAACCAAAAAGGTTCTTTTTGTAATGGAAGGATTTGTATGGAAAGCGAAGTTGAAGCCTGCATTAGATGTTCTCATAATAACCGTATGTGGTTTTACCGCAACAGAGTAGCGGTGGGAAACAAACAAAAGTGGCCACATCTCACACAAAAACAGATAAATAATGAAATCACATAACTTAAAGTGAGCAGGAGAACTTATACTTTGGCTACAATAATTACGACTTCTCAAGCACCAAATTGAGTAAATGTCTGATTTTCATTGTAAGCCTATTCCAGTACTTGAATTTCTGAGCTCAGTATTCAATTTCAAGAAGCCTACTTCAAGTCCCTTGTATTGTTTGAAATTGCAGGTGTAACCAGGGGTGAAAGTAAGGTGGTATGGTCCATTACAGCGTCCCTGCAAAATAAATAGTGGGGGTACGCTATACCGGTAAAACATGAGCCTATCACAATAATGAAAACAAAATGTCAAAAAATCTATAGGCTATTACACCACTATTTATCATTACCGCATGCCAGAGGCATGATGAATTTGCGAATGGACTTGAAAACAGGTGGTATAACCTACACACCAAAATGTGGTCGTTCGACGAGAACACAGACATTTTGTCAAGGCAGAGATGAGTGGTCGACAATGAGACGCGCGTGGACAGCAGTGGAGGCATAAGTTCTGTGAAATATGTCGCTTTCTATTCACCACTGTTTGGATATAGGAAATATGTTGCGAGTGGATGAATTTGCACGGGTAGCCTAGTAAAGGAGGCCTTTGAAGTGATTGTTTGACAATCAGATGAAAACATCATGACTGGTAGTGTTTATGTCACAATAAAAGGTAATACATTGAAAAAAAAATGAAATTACAAATCTTTACGACTAGGTCCTATTGTATATGTCATTCTATGATTAGGCCCATAAAAAGAGTTGTACCGGGAAGAAATTCAATCTACTTTCACCCCTGGGTCTAACATAAAAACCAAAATGTATGTGTCATGCTATTTCATTACCAGATAATATTGTGAATAAGTCCATTCGGCTATGTAATTTGTTGTCATTATATCCAGAATAATTAATAGGAATAGTGTTGGGTGTTGCACAATAGTCTATCCTACACAATTGTGTACAGTAAACTCTGTGTCCAATCTGAGGCTAAAAAACATATGAAAACGTGAACTCATTACCTTGATGCTTTCTCTGTTAAATCTTGCGAGACCCTGCTGTAAATCAAGCAAACAACTGATGAACATCAATTCACTAGGAATATTAGATCCAACGTAGATCCAGGCACAACTGTCTTCACCGTCATAAAAAATGAGACACCAAAATATTCTAGACGTTCCTCACCAACACTTTTTTACAGCACGTGGGCTGTTGTTGCATCGCTTGAGCGATCACAACAGCTGTTCTTCACTTGACTGTCATTCAGAAAATTCCTTCCTGGATCAGATGATGATGTGTGAAAATATGGCATAATTAAACAGCTCGACACCCAAATGCGCATCCAAAAAGTATAATGCATAATTATGTAAGAATCAATCAATCAAATGTATTTAAAGCCCCTTTTACATCAGCAGATGCTTATACAGAAACCCAGCCTAAAACCCCAAAGAGCAAGCAATGCAGATGTAGAAGCACGGTGACTAGGAAAAACTCCATAGAAAGGTAGGAACTTAGGAAGAAACCTAGAGAGGAACCAGGCTCTGAGGAGTGGCACTTCTGGCTGTCCCGGGTGGACATAAGAGTACGTGGCCATTATTGCCAGATTTGTTTTTTAAAGATGTTCATAGATGACCAGCAGGGTCAAATAATGGTCAAAATGGTTGTAGAGGGTGCAACAGGTCAGCACCTCAGGAGTAAATGTCAGTTGGCTTTTCGTAGCCAAGCATTCGGAGGTTGAGACGGCAGACGCGGTGGAGGGAGAGAGAGTGTCGAAACAGCAGGTTTGGGACAAGTTAGCATGTCAGGGTTCCATAGCCGCAGGCAGAACAGCAGAAACTGGATCTGGGACGGTGACAGCCAGGAGTCGTCAGGCCATGTAGTCCTGAGGCATGGTCCTAGGGCTCTGGTCCTCCACGAGGGGAGAGAGCCAGAAAGAGATGGGAGAATTCGAGGGAGCATACTTGAGATCACACAGACACCAGACAAGACAGGAGAATTTCACCAGATAGGACAGATTGACCCCAGACTCCCAGCACATAGACTATTTCAGCATAGATACTGGAGGCTGAGACGGGGATGGTTGGGGGACACTGTGGCCCTGTTCGACGATACCCCCAGACAGGGCCAACCAGGCAGGATATAACCCCACCCACTTTGCCAAAGCATAGCCCCCACACCACCCGAGGGATATCAACAGACCACCAACTTACTACCCTGAGACAAGGTGGCGTATAGCCCACAAAGATCTCCATAAAAATGTAGCTCTATAGGAGAAAGTCCTTCCTCCAGTTGTTTGCTTAGAAATTCTAGGAACAATAAGGAAGCCTGCGTCTTGTAATCGTAGCGTACGTGTAGGTACAGTGCATTCGGAAAGTATTCCGGCGCCTTGACTTTTGTCACATTTTGTTACGTTACAGCCTTTTTCTAAAATGGATTAAATAAGTTTTTTCCCCTAATCAGTCTACACAATACCCCATAATGACAAAGCGAAAACAGGTTTTTAGAAAATGTTTGCAGCTGTATTACAAAAAATATATACCTTATTTGCATAAGTATTCAGACCCTTTGCTATGAGACTCGAAATTGAGCCCAGATGAATTATTTTTCCATTGATTACCCTTGAGATGTTTCTACAACTTGATTGGATTCCACCTGTGGTAAATTCAATTGAGTGGACATGATTTGGAAAGGCACACACCTGTCTATATAAGGTCCCACAGTTGACAGTGCATGTCAGAGCAAATACTAAGCCGTGAGGTCGAAGGAATTGTTCTTAGGGCCTCGAGAGAGGAATGTGTTGAGGGACAGATCTGGGGAAGGGTACCAAAACATTTCTGCAGGATTTAAGGTCCGCAAGAACACAGTGTCCTCCATCATTCTTAAGTTTGAAGCCACCAAAACTTTGTCTTGAGCTGGCTGGCTGGCCGGCCAAACTGAACAATCGGGGGAGAAGGGCCTTGGTCAGGGAGGTGACCAAGTACGCGAAGGTCACTCTGACAGCTCTAGAGTTCCTCTGTGGAGATGGGAGAACCTTCCAGAAGGACAACCATCTCTGCAGCAAATCCACCAATCAGGCTTTTATGGTAGAGTGGCCAGGCGGAAGCCACTCCTCAGTAAAAGGCACATGTCAGCTCACTTGGAGTTCGCCAAAAGGTATCTAAAGAACTCTCAGACCATGAGAAACAAGATTGAACTCTTTGGCCTGAATGCCAAGCGTCATGTCTGGAGGAAACCTGGTACCAACTCTATGTTGAAGAGGAGAGGATCTGCAGAGAGGAATGGGAGAAACTCCCCAAATACAGGTGTGTCAAGCTTGTAGCGTCATACCCAAGAAGATTCTAGGCTGTAATCACTGCCAAAGGTGCTTCAACAAAGTACTGAGTAAAGGGTCTGAATACTTTTGTATATGTGATATTTCCGTTTTTTATTTGTAATACTTTTACAAACATTTAGAAAAAATCTGGATTTCTTTGTCATTATGGGCTATTGTGTGTAGATTGATGAGGGAAAAAACTATTTCATGCATTGTAGAATAAGGCTGTAACATCAAAGTGGAAAAAGTCAAGGGGTCTGAATACTTTCAGAATGCACTGTATGTACGGCAGGACCAAATTGGAGAGGTGGGTAGGAGCAAGTCCATCTAGGATAGCAGTAAACCTTGAATCAGCCCTAGCCTTAACATGAAGCCAGTGTAGAGAGGCTAGCACCGGAGTAATATGATCAAACTTTTTGGTTCTAGTCAAGAGTCTAGCAGCTGTATTTAGCACTAGCTGAAATGTATTTAGCGAATTATCTGGGTAGCAGGAGAGTAGAGCATTGCAGTAGTCTAATCTAGAAGTGACAAAAGCATGGATGAGCTTTTCTGCATAATTTTGGGACAAAAAGTTAGATTTTTACGAAGGTGAAAAAAAGCTGTTATTGAAATATAATTTTTTCAATATAGTATGTTTGTCAAGGAGAGAGATCAGGGTGCAGACTAACACCGAGGTCCTTCAGTTTTATTTGAGATGGGTGTACAACCATTGAGATTAATTGTCAGATCGAACAGCACATCTCTTTGTTAAAAAGGTTTTAAATCAACTCGTGAATTTTATTGAATGCCTTATGTTCCCCCTTATATCTTAATGTAATGACATGAAAACAATTGGCAGATTATTATCAATGACTTATCAACAGCTGGAACAAGTTGTCCAGCACAGGAAATTCTCACTGTTACCCTAGTTTTTAATAAGTCCAACATACTGAATTTATGTGTCACTGGCAATGCTAACGATTTTTTAAGTTGCTTTGGATAAAATGTAGCATCTGTTAAATGACCATATTTCCATAGGGTTGTTGATGATTGTTGTGGTTCCACCTCCTGTGTAGCTGAACTCAGAGAATGAGCTGGATCTGCTCAGCATCCTGCCCAAGGGATGGCAGCCAGATTTCTCCCCCTCCACCCTGCCCTACCTGCTGGTACCCTCCACCCGTGTCACCTTCCTGTCCCGCAGGTACCGCTTCATCATCGAGCTGGACCTCAGCCCCTCCACTGGCATTGTGGTGAGTAAAGTGGCTTCTTCAGCAAGATATCAAGTACTACACAAGATACCTGGCCAAACAGTATCACCACCAGATTCTTGCACTAACTGTAAGTATCTCTGGATAAGAGCGTCTGCTAAATGACCAAAATATAAATGTAGCTCCAAATTATAATGTGTGCTTTTTAAGTATTTAACAATCTATGAAAAATACTTTTATTGTGTGGATACTTTTTTTTGGCAATAATTAGGCTAACAACGAGGAAGTTTACAATCCCTTGTGACAATCATGCGCTGCATATCACACTTTCATAACACTGCTATTTTGGTAGATTGTCAAGAGCAGACCAAACCATGCTACTAATTGTTCTTCCTCCTGATCTGTTGTTTGATGTGTTATCTACAGCAGGCTAGTTTTGCCCATAGAAATCAAATTACTAGAAAAGACATCCCCAATGTTCAGTGATGGGTAGACCGGTGTACATATTGAGTGTGCTCATGAGTGTTTAAGTTAAACTGGGGCTTCTTCCCTTATTGTAATTCCATGTACATTACCATTCAAAAGTTTGGGGTCACTTAGAAATGTCCTTGTTTTTAAAGAGAAACATATTTTTTTTGTCCATTTTAAAATAACATAAAATTGATCAGAAATACAGTGTAGACATTTTTAATGTTGTAAATGACTATTGTAGCTGGAAACGGCTGATTTGTTTATGAAATATCTACATAGGCGTACAGAGGCCCATTATCAGCAACCATCACTCCTGTGTTCCAATGGCACGTTGTGTTAGCTAATCCAAGTTGATAATTTTAAAAGGCTAATTGATCATTAGAAAACTCTTTTGCAATTCTGTTACCACAGCTGAAAAGTGTTCTTCTGATTTAAAGAGGCAATAAAACAGGCTTTTAATGTTTTTTTTTTGACTAGTTGGAGCATTTGTGGGTTAGAGCATCAGCATTTGTGGGTTCGATTACAGGCTCAAATTGGCCAGAAACAAAGAAACTGAAGATGTCGTACAATGCTGTGTACTACTCCCTTCACAGAACAGCGCAAACTGGCTCTAATTAGAATAGAAAGAGGATTGGGAGGCCCATGTGCACAACTGAGCAAGAGGACAAGTACATTGGAGTGTCTAGTTTGAGAAAAAGATGCCTCACAAGTCCTCAACTGGCAGCTTCATAAAATAGTACAGCTGTGCTAACATAATTGCAAAAGGGTTTTCTAATGATCAATTAGCCTTTTAAAATTATCAACTTGGATTAGCTAACACAACATGCCATTGGAACACAGGAGTGATGGTTGCTGATAATGGGCCTCTGTACGCCTATGTAGGTATTCCATTAAAAATCAGCCGTTTCCAGCTACAATAGTCATTTACAACATTAACAATGTCTACACTATTTCTGATACATTTTATGTTATTTTAATGGACAAAAACACTTTTTTTGTTTCAAAAACAAGGACATTTGTAAGTGAACCCAAACTTTTGAACAGTAGTGTATATTATTTCCCTTTGTTCACAGGATGACAGCACAGGGGAGATGATATTTGACGAGGTGTTCCATGCCTTGTCACGATGCTTAGCTGGACTGGTCCGACCCTTCAAAGTTCCAGGCACAGATATATTATTTCAGCCTGAAATCTTCATCACTATCCTGGCGTATTCCTCCATCATCGGGCTCAATACACACCAGGTAATCATAATACTAGTGTTCATATCAATATTAATGTGTTTCTTGTTTAGTTAGTCTTCTTTGTCAAGCTTCTTATCTTATGTAGTGGATCTTAGACCATTCTTGTTGATTGAATGATGGAAAGACTATGGTCGCCTTCATGTGCAGTAGACAATGCCACCACATTGATGGTTGGACACTCACCGAGCAGTTGAAATAATAACAAAGCGTTCTCCATGTTTCTGTAAAAAATCTGAGGGGTGTGGCTGGAGAAATGCAACCACTCTCAAATGCGTAGATGGCGCTATGGGTGCTAGGACTGACCATCTGTGTTTTCAGGCTATATATAGTGTTTGTTTATATTAACTTTGTGTTTTGATGGGGTATGACAGTTGAACTAAGCTCATGAGGAATGTATAAGTTATATTCTTCAAGAATCAATGGGTACATATCATTAATTTATAAGTCCAAAAATGGATATAGCAACTGCAGATTGTCCCTTTTAAAGGGAAAGGAAACTGTACTGTACATTCTAGTTATATGTGCCTCTAATCTAATGAGACTGTTGTGTCTGCTCTTCTGTGTAGGTGCTGGTGCAGGGTTGTCAGCTGGATCGTACAGACCTGGACAGTTTCCTACACCAGATCTATCAGCAGCTTCGGTCAGTGGAGAACAACATAGCAGAGGTCCTACAACAACATCACGGCCATCTTCAACAGCAGCATGACCAGGCAAGGGAACGCATGCTTATTACAGTACTGTGACCACCACTTGAACTAGTGACAACCTTTAGGTCATCTTTCAATCTTTTTACACTTGACCAGAACCAAACAGTGTCTTCAGAAAGCATTTACACCCCTTGACCTATTCCACATTTTGTTGTTACAGCCTGAATTTAACATCTATTAAATTGAGATTATTTGTCACTGGCCTCCACACAATACCACATAATGTAAATACCACATAATGTAAAGAAATGTATACTAATTAATCAAAAATGAAAAGCTGAAATGTCTTCAGTTAATAAGTATTGTTATGGCAAACCTAAATAAGTTCAGGAGTAAAAATTTGCTTAAAGTCACAAGTTGCATAGACTCACTCTGTGTGCAATAATAGTGTTCAACAGGATTTTTTAATGACTACCTCATCTCTGTACCCCACAAATACAATTGTCTGTAAGGTCCCTCAGTCGAGCAGTGAATTACAAACACAGATTCAACCACAAAGACCAGGTAGGCTTTCTAATGCATCGCAAAGAAGGGCACCTATTGGTAAATGGGTAAAAAAAAAGCAGACATTGAACATGGTGGAGTTATAAATAACACTTTGGATGGTGTATCAATACACCCAGTCACTACCAAGATACAGGTGTCCTTCCCAACTCATTTTCCGGAGAGGAAGGAAACCGCTCGGGGATTTCACAATGAGGCCAATGGTGACTTTAAAAGGGTCACAAAATGTAATAGCTGTGACAGGAGAAAACTGAGGATGAATCAACAACTTTGTAGTTACTACACAATACTAACCTCATTAACAGAGTGAAAAGAAGGAAGCCTGTACAGAATACGAATATTCCAAAACATGCATCATGTTTGCAACAAGGCACTGAAGTAATATTGCAAAAAATGTGGCAAAGCAATGAACTTTTTGTCCTGAAATACGAAGTGTTATGTTTGGGGAAAATCCAATACAACACATTACTGAGTACCACTCTCCATATTTTCAAGCATAGTGGTGGCTGCATCATGTTATGGGTCTTGAAAAACAGGGGTAGGGTTGTAGAGAATTGAAAGACCATGAATGTAATAAGAAACCTTAGGGGCTAGCTTAAGACCGATAGTAACCACTACAGAATGTCAGGTCAGAACAAGGATTAGGTGGATGTCCAGGTTAAGGGGAGTTTAATGGAAGAAGATGTCCTCACACACACACACACACACACACACACACACACACACACACACACACACACACACACACACACCTGACCACTCATGGTTCAGATAACTGAGAATCATATACAGTGAGAACTGACATTAACTATGTGTTGTTTAGATGCACGCACAATTAAACATCAGACATACAGGGATTCAGTCCACAGGAGAAAAAGTTCAGCAGGAGGGAAACTGGGGAAGTGCTCATCAGGATGGGGAAAGCATGTTTTTGACCACACAGCATGCTGGGTCATAGACTAACCTGAAACTGAAGTCCCGGGAATCAAGGCCACTGATGGGCTGATCGAGATGTGGTGATAAGTATTTGGCCTGACCTTGACCAATAAGACACTGACAAAAGTGGGGGTCCTCTGAATGGGAGCCTAAGCTGCCCGGCTAGAACTAACCAGAAGGGATGGCTAGAATCAGCTTGCTGCTTTAACAGGTATGCTAAAGCAAAGGAGAAAATCCTAGAGGAAAACCTGGTTCAGTCTGCTTTCCATCTGACACTGGGAGATGAATTCACCTTTTACCAGGACAATAATCTAAACACAAGGCCACATCTACACTGGAGTTGCTTACCAAGATACCGACTTTCAGTTTTGACTTACATCTATGGCAAAACCTTGACATGGTTGTCTAGCAATGATCAACAACTAATTTGAGAGGTTGAAGAATTAATAAAATATATATAAATAGGCAAATATTGCACAATCCAGGTTAGAGACTTACCCAGAAAGACTCACAGCTGTAATCGCTGCCAGAGGTGCTTCTGCAAAGTATTCACTCGGGTGTGAATACTTACGTAAATTAGATATTTCTGAATAAAGTTTTCAATACATTTGCAAACATTCCTAAAAATATGTTTTGACTTTGTCGTTATGGGGTATTAAGCAGTGCTTAATTTGAGCCGGATCCTGCTACAACCAGATCCGGGACCTCTCTGAGTTGACTTTGTTCATTCAGACACCTTTCTCGGATCCGGTACCTCTCGCGGCATTATTTATAAATTATTTCACTGTTTGCAAATACATATATTTTATTTATTTTTTACTTTTTGCCCATTTTTCTCCTCAATTTCGTGATATCCAATTGGTAGATAGTCTTGTCTCATCGCTGCAACTCCCATATGGACTTCGTGAGAGGTGAAAGTCAAAACACGACCCTGGCAAGCCGCTTTTTAAAACTGCTTGCCTAACCCGGATGCCAGCCGCACCAATGTGTCAGAGGAACACCATACAACTGGCGACCGAAGTCAGCGTGCATGCGCCCGGCCCGCCACAAGGAGTCCGTTGGGACAAGGATATCCTGGCCGGCTAAACCTTACCCGGACAACTCTGGGCCAATTTTGCATCGCCTCATGGGTCTCCCGGTCACGGCCGGCTGCAACACAGCATGGGATCAAACCCGGGTCTGTAGTGACGCCTCAAGCACTGCGATGCAGTGCCTTAGACTGCTGCGCCACTCTTGAGGCCCTGTTCGCTTTTTTCCAAATGTTTGTAGTGCGAACAGTGAAACAATTAATAAATAATGCCGCAAGAGGTACTGTTAAATTTTAGTTGGCTCCTCGTTATTTCTCCTGCCCCATCATCATGTAAAAGTGTGGTGATCCTTCTGTGTAATCATCCTATCCTGCCACACTGATTTAAACTAGCAAGAGAGTGGGTGGAATGTACAGTTACATCCTCTGCCTCAGTTGTAAAAAAGCAAAAAAAAACGAAGAGCCTCCAGAAAAAGGTTTTTGAACATGCTTGAACCAAGGCGCATTTGGTGTCAGCAAGCCTTGTAGACAAGGACACCCAGGTTATAGTTACTCTACAGACTATTTTTTTCATTTTGAGTGTTATCTTCCCAACCGCCTTAGGAGGCTAAACATCACAGCAACAGGCCCGCTCATAGCTTTGAGCAAGAAATTGACTGTCAGGAGTTAAGTGGACTTGATACGGGGATAGTCATTGTGGGAGGTTAATGTGAATATGTGCATCATATTATCACATAGGCAGGAAGCCTATATATTCTTGTGCGTTCTGCTGTAGCCTATATTGATTTATTTGATTTGAAGTTATCTTCCGATATTGTGATATTTGTTCTACTGCTACATGATGTCTGGTAAGCCACACAGCTGACTGTGTGTATATGGCGGGTGTTCTGCAGTGATGTCTAAAAACGTTGCTGTACATTGATGTCTAGAAAATTAGGCTATAAGAAATTCAGACTTGTGTAAGCCCTGCAGCTATACTCAAGTATGTGGGCAAAAATGCTTTGAATTAATCAGCACCTTGGAGAGTGCTGTCTGTTTCACCACCATAGATAGTAGGCTACTTGGCTGTTTACTCTGTCTGTTGTGCTGCTATGTTGTTTGACTTTTTTTTCTTTTTTCTCTCAATGTGTTCTGGTATCTCAGAGCCCCCCGGATACCCCCCCCCCCCCATATTCAGGTTGATCTCAGTTGAACATTCATTATCTCTCTCATAGTTTGATGGGCCAATCACATGCCCTGGGTTCGGCAGTGACATGATCATGGAGGAGGTGCCTGTGAGGAAACATGGCGTTTCCATGGTGACTGCAGACGTAGGGCTGGTCAGCATGGTGCGACAGGGCATCCTAGCTCTACAGCTGTTGCCCCCCAACTCCATCGCAGGTTGGTTTAGACCGTCCATACTTACTGCATTTCTCTGTTCAATCGAAAAATCAAGGTTGGTTTTCCACACTGAGCCTATTTGTCTTTGAAACCCTATCTTTTTACCACTGCTCCCTAGGGAAGAATGCCATTTGTTTCAGTCAGTTTTACCTGCCTTAACCTGAGCTGATCCTGTTTTGTTGTAACCCATTAAACCAAACTCTCAATCAAACTTCTCCAGGTGTAATCATAATTACAGATGGGGTGACCAGTGTGCCTGACATGGCTGTGTGTGAGACCCTTCTGAACCAGCTCAGGAGTGGAACCATCACCTGCTCCTTCATTCAGGTACTGAAACATGCCACAACATATTTTGTTTTACCTTTGGGTCAAACTGCTGTGTATATTCAGTGTACATTACAACATACGGGCACACCATGAGAGCTGCTGTTTACTGTGGATTATTGTTTCTTCTCAACTGAGGCAGACAACGAGCCTGGAATCCAAACTGAGTCCATGCTCTGTTTAACAAAGTGAAACTCAGCATGGATTCAGTTTGGATTTTAGGCCAGTAGGCAACTGCCCTTCAGAGAATCCAACTACTAAATACTGTCTATCTCTCATTCAGTAACACTATTTTTGTAATCAAAGATGGTTCTGAATAAATCTTTACATATTGTGGATAATCTATAGTTGTGGTTGGTTTCATATTTAGTTTTCGTTCTCTGTTGTCAGGTGGGCGGGGCCTACTCATACGACTGTAGTTTTGGGTACATCCCTAACGTTGAGCTGATGAAGTTCATCTCCTTGGCGACCTCTGGCTCCTACCTGTCGAGCTGTCCTGAGCCTGACCTGGCCAGTCAGGACATGAACACCTACCACAACGCCTTCCTCACATACTCTTTCCTCAAGACCAGCGAGTCCATGAACCCTGAGTACTACTTTGGTAAGAAAGAGTATGGTATTTTTAAAAACTTTTTCACTGTTTGCCATTACAGTTTGGCTCAATGTCCTGAGCCAAAACAGGATTTGAGGAGATCGCTTTCATATTCTCAGATTTTTTTTCATATCCCACCATTAGCTTTTAAATTGCACAGCACATCATGATAATACAGGCATGTCATTACCCTTGTCACATTGTTATGCCGGCATTATGTCGGAAGTTAAACATTAGTCATTTGAATACTTTAGTTGGTGACATCCACTTAGTGGTCACTGATTATCAACTACAGATTGCGCTATGACTACGCTAATCCAGTGGTGCAAACATGGCCGCCGCCAGGGATTTTGGGCCCCATGAAAGATATCACTTTGGGCCAACCACCACAGGCCATACAATCCTTGCGCAATTGCTGTAACCATACACCTCCAGAACCCAATCGACCCGTTCAAAGTTTTAAATAACTCTACCTTTGCAGGCTTGCAACTCTCTTGTAGTCCAATATTTACTGTACGATATTTACTGACAGTGAGCTGTGAAAATATAATGCTGTGCAGACATTCATGCAACACTCTGCATACAGTGGAATTCACTATTTGATGCAAGACTGATACCCTCTATAAGAAATGTGCTAAAGGACATATTTTACAGTCTAAATGTATTTTTAATGTTACAATTCTTGAATGTAAAATTCTCTAACTTTAATGATTAACTTAAAATAAATATAACTTAAATATACATTAAGTGAAATTACTTTAAAGTACTACTTCAGTCGTTTTTGGGGTTATCTGTACTTTACTATTTATCTTTGACTACTTTTACTTCACTACATCCCTGAAGAAAATAACACCCCTAAAGAAAAGAACATACTTTTTACTCAATACATTTTCCCTGACACTCAAAAGTACTCATTACAATGTGACTGGCTAGCAGGACAGGAAAATTGTCCAATTCATGCATTTATCAAGTGAATATCCTTGGTCATCCCTATTGCCTCTGATCTGGGGGACTCATTAAAAACTGCATCTTTTGTAAATTATGTCTGAGTGTTGGAGTGTGCCCCTGGTTATCTGAAAATGGTGCCATCTAGTTTGTTTAATATAGGGAATTTGAAATGATTTATACTTTTACTTTCAATACTTAAGTATATTTTATAAATTACATACACTTTTGATACTTAAGTATATTTGTCTGTTTTTCTGCATACACACAAATCAACAGAAAAATTGAGAGCTGAGGACATTATTTGTTCTCTTTATTTAGTTTCCGGGACATATCTATGATCATTAGTTGGCTGTCGTCTGCTGTGTACCCAATCCCCATCAGAGTGCAATTTAGGCTGAAAAAAGTTATTTTATAGATAGTGTTCTTGATAGTGTTCTTGATTGAACTCCTTAGCGCTCTCTGTGACAGTCCAAACACAGTGGCTTTTGTATGATTCTCTTGTCATTTCCAAACACCCCATTATCTGTGTGAATCATGATACACCCGCAGAGATGTCTGGCTGCTCTCTGAATAGAAGTCAATCTTTATAATGTGAGGTTTAACATAAAGAGATGCTGATGAAAGAACAGGCTTTAATGGCTGGCTAGACACCTAGACAAGATAAAATTGGTTGTCTTTTTGTCTGTTTCTGATGCTTTTCAAAGTGAGAGGTACCAAAGTTTTGGTTGAGCAAAGTTTGTCACAGTCGATATTGCAACAGGGGAAGTGAAAACACATGATGTTGATAATAGTACTTTCTTTACCTTGCTTCTCAATAATAGTATAAGCTACTGCATATTGAATCACACGTCACGGCCTTCTTGTTGCTGTTTCTTTAACACTGTGAATTAATGCATGCATGAATTAATGAATTCAATTATTATTTATTTGTATGTGTGCTTCACAGTGTCTCAGCACAAGCTGTTCAATGAGCACCTGGTGTCAGCCCGTGGGAACCCTGCATTAGTGATGTGGAGGAAGAAGCACACAGAGAAGGAGGTGCACGCCCATCTGGTCAGTGTGGTGTCGGTCAGACTGAGAGAGGGATACACCATCAGGGAGATCAACCTTACCAAAGGTACAGGACTCTCTGACCAGTCACATTACCTCACAGCAGTACTGTAGTCGCGTCACTACACCTTGAGGTCGAGTCCCCTGTGCCCAAGTCCGAGTCCAGTCACGAGTAACTATGGCTGAAGGTAGAGTCTTAGTCTGAGTCAACAATGGTAGAGTCACGAGTCATCCATTTTTAATAGGTCTTATTCTTTTACCAAACAAATGTTCTATAGTTATAATGACTTTAGGGTCGGGGCTGGATAGTAGACCTTTAGGGTTGCAGATGCTTATGCAGTAAAACAGTTGCAGTGATGTGGATGCTAGATGGTGGCTTTGAGTTATCACTGGTTTAAGAGTGTACCTTTTTGAGGTACTGTGTGGCACTGGTGAGGTACTTTGAGCCAGTGTTGTAGTGCTCGAGTTCTGAACTCATGACTTTTGACTCAACTTGGGTTCGACCATTGGTAACTCGGACTCGCTTTCTCGTGACTTGGACTGGATAGGCTGCTATGATAAGCAGAATAGTAGCAGCACTGGGTGCGCAGACCAGCGAGGGTTCTGTTCTCTAGCAGTGCGAAGGATTCCCCCTCCCGCACACACAGCCTACGCCAGCTGGTGAGCTGCAGGGGAGAAAGCGATGATTGTGGGCAGGCAGGCTCCGCTCTGCCTCCGATCACAGGCTACACATCGCACAAGTGACTCTCTTGCTTCCCTGTAACCACCAGGCTACCTGAGGTCGAGTCCTGGTTAAGAGACACAAACTGCTTTACGAAATTGAAAACAATACTAGTATTGAGTTTAATAGAAAAAAAACAGTCTAGCTATTTGACTCTCGCACAACAGAACAGTGTACTGTCTACACTTGGTTTGTTGTTTTTATTAAATTGTTTTTAATCATAGCAAAAGTTTTTATTGCTACTGTTTCCGCGACGCGGTTAGCCTTTTTACGGCTGGGAACGCAGGTTTGTGTTCCAAATTCCTGTTGTCGTGTCTCTGACTGATTTTAAATTATATGACAGGCTATTTTATCAAATTGATTACCTAACGTTTGATTGATTATGTGATTGAGTTAAACCATGCGAAAACGAACTTGTTAATAACCTGGGGCACCACGGAAGAGTGTTTTATAGAGCTGCTGTCTTCCGAATAAACTCTTAAAGATCTGAAGATCTTTTATATCAATAGCAGTCAATTATTAATCGTCACCTTATTCATACTCATCTGAAAGTCGTAAAATTCTTGATTATCTTCACGAAGCCTGGCTAACAAGTTGAATCAGCAATACAAACATTTGCTTATTTATTTACTAAATACCTAAATAATCACATAGAATTACATATAAACAGGATGGATCATACATCGATTACTAATCATGTCATATAAGAAAAAACAATATGATGGCTGGTTACAGAAAAGGGGGGCTGGGTTTGAATGAAGGTGCGGGAAGACTGAGGGACAAAGGGGATTGGGTCTCTATCGGACCTTGAGAAGCTATGCTACCATAAATACAGAATCTTATGCATTCTAATAACCGCCCATTCGGAAAATGCTAAATATATATTTACACTGAGCTAAGCTTCGATAGATGGGTCGAAGATGGAAGACTGGTTTGCCCAGCAGAGATCGCCCTTGTCCTTTGTAGAATATTTCTGGTCGTATTGTTGTAGAGCAGATACGTTGAAGTACCCTGTCTTCTCATAGGATTGTCTGTCCTTTCCTAGGCCACGTATGTTTATAGCCGCAGCTGATAACTCAACGCCTAGGATCTATCACTTCTTTAATGAATAAGAGTTCAAAGTTCATACCAAGTTGCCATATTCAGCTCGTGCTGTGTTCTGGCTGCTCTGGTTGAAATTCATCCTTCCAGCGTGGTGATCGTCACCTCCACGTTGAAATGGACACCAGTCCTCACGTCGTCGGGAACTAAGGTTGACTTCCGTCAACGGGCTTTTGTATTGGGGGAGGGAATGGCGTGTTTCATAGTTCTCAACCAATGTCTGTTCACTTGGGAGTGGCTGAGTGAGCGTAGTTTACTTATGAAAACAATTCTCTCATTTAGAAGCTAAAATTACATTTCATATTTTCACAAACAGTTTCATAATTAAACATTTAAATTGCACAACAATTCCATGTGAATCTGATAACTAGAATGTGTAGACTTTCCAAGATATATCATTTATGTCGTTCTATCAGATATGTCCCAGACACCAATTGATCTGACATCATATTATTTAAGTACCAACGGACACTTTCAACTGGTTGGATTACAGAAATATTGTATTTATGGGGATCATAAACCTCATACAACGTCATGACAATGTTAAGTAGTAGTTAGCTGCCAGCCGTCATGAAAACGGAGCAGGCTAATGCTAGCAGTGCTAGCCCACCTGTGTTTTTATCCACGGCTGGGCACAAATGCTTTAGGTGTGAGATTCTTTCCACACAATCACAAAATGAAGATAAGCTGGAACTGAAAAATGGACAGGGATTTGTCTTCCCTAAATGCACCACCATCAAGCAGCTTAGGGAATAGGTCCTCCTGGCTGCTCGCTCGCTCGGCTGTGAGAAAAAGATAACCTGCTTTCTAAGTACAACGACTTTGCTGTAGCCCAGGCAAACTGAATCTTACTTATGGTCTGGTAGTGCTCCAGTTCTCCCTGTCAGAATAAGCAACAGAGGACTTGGAAATCATATCAACTTCCGTAGAAATGGCACTATGGTTATTGTGAGTAACCTCATTTATGTATCTCTAACTCTGGCTTCTAGTGAGTTTATACAAACTGTCATATCCTACCATTCTGATAGATTGAAGACTGTCCAAAGATGTGGTTGCAACATTAATAATTTGGTTGTTATTCCATTGGTTACATTACATTTACATTTAAGTCATTTAGCAGACGCTCTTATCCAGAGCGACTTACAAATTGGTGCGTTCACCTTATGACATCCAGTGGAACAGCCACTTTACAATAGTGCATCTAAATCTTTTAAGGGGGGGGGGGGGGGGGTCAGAAGGATTACTTTATCCTATCCTAGGTATTCCTTAAAGAGGTGGGGTTTCAGGTGTCTCCGGAAGGTGGTGATTGACTCCGCTGTCCTGGCGTCGTGGGGAAGTTTGTTCCACCATTGGGGTGCCACCATTGGGTTTACCTCGAGGCAGATGCCCCAGGGGCAGAGTGGCACACAATAATTTAATATGGAGCTTTTAAATGTTAGAGCAATCACTGGTAAAACCTTTCTCGTGAATGACCTCCTTACTGAGCACAAAGTTGAAAAAGCCACATCCAAACGGAGCGCCCCTTGGAGTAGTCAGGAAATAAATAAATTGGACAAATTGCAGAAAGGCAGAGCGGAAGTTGCAGGTCCATTATGATATTCTGAGGCAGCAAATGTAACAAGTCAGAATATTTTGAGAGTGCTCATCTCGACCATTGATGGCCTGATAAATCCTACCCCCGCAAACCTCTGTGAACTTTCCTCATCTAAATGTGATGAGTTTGCAGCATATTTTTCAGAGATAAGATAACAAACATTAGGCTAGGTGTCAGTCAAGCAAGACCTGATGAGAAGTTTGATATGTTCCGTAGCCTTCCATGCAAAGGCACTATGGAGTTATTTTCCCTAGTTGATACAGACATGCTAAGGAAAGTGATATCACAACTTAAGCCTTCTACCTGCCTTCTCAATCCTATCCCCACCAACTTCTTCAAAACAGTTACTTGCATATCTGAAGAAGTGTAAGCTATTGTTAACCACTCCCTGTTTACAGGCACTTTCCTCACTGCACTAAGAATAATATAGATTCTTCAGCATTAGCAATTTTCGACCAATCTCTAATCTTCCATACTTCAGAAAAATTCGGGAGAAACTGTTTTTCAAACATCTAAAATATTTTTGGGGATGTGCCAACTGTATTTCTGAAAATTCCGATCTGATTTTCATGCACACCTCATCACAGATTTTAAAGTGGTAAATTATCTTCGAGCCAACAGATGCCAAACTCTTGGATTTAAGTGCTGCATTCGACACTGTTGACCATGATGTCCTTCTGGACAGACTGGAGAGGTGGGTTGACCTTTCCGGTCCTGTTCTAAATTTGTTTAAGACCTATTTAACCGGTCAATAGTTTTGTCACCCTTGGTGAACATAGCTCAGAGAAAATAGATATCACAAGTGGCTTTCCACAAGGTTCGATTTTGGGTCCGGTACTGTTTCATTTATAAATCTTACCCCTTGGTAGTGTTATCAGAAAGCACAGCATTGATTTTCACTGCTATGCAGACGATACACAACTTTACATTTCTGAGTCACCAGAGAAGTTTAGGTTCACAGATACATTATTTGGCTGTATTAGTGATTGAAATACTTGGATGGCCTCCAGCTAAATCAAGACAAGACCGAGGTACTTATTATTGGAGCCAGAGCACAGAGAGAATCTGTCCGCACATTTTAATTAATGGTCAATAAAGGTTAAACACCTTGGTGTCATTTTAGATTCTGAACTCAATTTCGAACCAAAAATGGCTTTTTACCACCTGAGGAGCATTGCCAACATGTGGACGTTTCTGTCTCAGGCTGATACTCATCCATGCTTTTATTATAAGCACGCTTGACTACTGTAATGCTGTCTTGTCCTGTCTACCAAGCATGCCTTTGGTCAACTACAAAACATATAGAACGCTGCAGCTCAGGTACTGACCAAGACCAGATGGAGAGCACTGACTGCCTGTGAGTTTTAGAATTCATTTGAAGTTTATTCTATTGGTTTTTAAATCAATCCACTATTATGCACCCCAATACATATCAGACATGCTGAAAACACCTTTTTAACTTTCCTTAACCTTATGGTCCTTTTTTAGTCTTTCTATTTTTGTTATTCTTTAGTTTTTGTAACCTCTTATGTTTGTGTAGTAGTAAATATTTATTCTTTTTTCATTGTGTTTTTAAGTATTTTTTCCCTGTAAAGCGCTTTGCGTTTCATTCATGTTTGCAATGTGGTATGTAAATGAAGTTTGAGGGCAAAATGTGTAGTAGGAATACCGCTGGTAGTCATTGTGCATGTTGCTCTCAGAAACTTAATTGGCAGCTTGCGAAAATATGTATCTTTTTTAGTAGGGGTCCTCACCCAGGGGCTCATAACATTTGGGGGTCCTTGATGTTAAAAAGTTTGAAAACCCCTATACTATCCAGCCCCAAGTAACCTCAAGTTATCATCTACTATTCACGTAAAACCCTCCATATAAATCTGTTTTACTGCAGAAGCATTCACTAGGCCCAGTCTTCCAGACTAACTGTATACATTTCTATAAATGCTGTGTTTCAGTATCTGTTCGGCTCCCTTTCCCACTAGGTGGCACCCAGCTGGAGGTGAAGCTGGTGTTGCTATGGAAACACAACATGCAAATAGAGTACCTAGCGGTGGCCCAGTGGCCCCTGGACCCTGTCAAGAGGACCACCTGGGTAGAGGTCACCATGGATGGAAGCTACGACATCCTCCATGATATCAGCTGTACTCTGAGGAAACCCATCACCTCTCCATACCGCACCTCTGTCATACGACGATTTTGGAACACACTGCAGAGGTCAATAGAATAGATACTCTATTGGCAATTTTGTGAGTGTGAGAAAATGAGATTTGTCTTCTGCTTATCTCAACCCTCAACTACACACGTTGAGAGGTACAGGGTCAGCCACGGAGTAGTACCTCAGGATAGAGGGTTGTTTAAAGTGCCTTGCTTCAAACAATTTTCTGAGCGTATACTGTGCATTTCTCTTGTTAACACCTATGTTATTCTGCCCTCTGTAGTATAAACCAGACGGATCAGATGCTGGTCCACTTGCAGTCCTTTAACTCTCTCCCAGAGAATTACACCATACCTGAGAGCACCAAGAACGGAGTTCCTCTCTTCTACATCCCCCCTGGATCCACCATGCCGGTATCTACTCTGTCTGGCTTTCATACAATGTATTTTCACCATTAGGGACTGAGCCTAGTTTGTTTATTTAGCCTTTATTTTACCAGTTTGGAGGTACTCTGCCTGCTCTAAGTAACATTGATTCAGCAAATGGAGGCTATTTTGAATGTTTTACTTGCAAATATTGTCATCGTGATTTTCTGTACTGTGTTGTCACAAGCCACACCGTCTCTATTTACCTCAGGACACATAGGCACAGCCTGCATCCCAAATGCCACCCTATTCCCTACATAGTGCACTACTTTTGACCAGAGCCCTGTTTTGTTCTCCAGGTTCTCTCCCTACAGCACAGTTGCTCTAAAGACTCCTCCCAGTCCCAGTTTGCCTCATACTGGAAGCCCATCCTGTCCATGGATGCAAACTTCTGGCAGAGATGGCTTCACATGCACCGCATCACCATCATCCTGGAGCACGACATGTGAGAGATGCCTTACAGTTATTGTACCTTTTTTTTAGATTTCAATAGAGTTGTCAATTTATCAATATCATCACTGGGAGCAGTCTTTACAGTCCTCTCCCAGTCAATAGTAGAGAGAGAGAACTGTGGACCTTCTCTTGTTCCCCTACTGACTGTTTCAGGTCTACGCACCAACCGATGTATAGTGGTTGCTCCACTAAAAGTTTTGTGATCATGCTGCGATACTTAGAGGTAATTTGTGGTTAGGTACGGTACCCTGCGTCACCACTTCATTGCTCCAGACCAGCGCAAGGGGGAGTTAGAGCACTGATTATGCTTTTGGGTCCTACTGTGTCTCTAACTGACAATTAATGGGCGACCTAAATAGAAACTGATAATTGTGCAGACTTCAGTATTACTTACTAAAACTGTTGTTACACTAAGGTTTTTATTATTCTATTTTGTTAGGATTATCTTGCTCTTACTGTAGTACTGTAGGCCACTGCTAACCGTTCACATTGTACAGCGCCTGAGTGGAACAACTGTCTAAGACACTGCATAGCAGTGCAAGCTGTGTTGCTACAGATGCTGGTTCAATACCTGTGCCGGCCTCAACTGGGAGACCCATGAGATGACTAGGTTTTTGTATTTTCTCCCTCTAAAAACAGAAATCAATCATTCTAAAAAACAAACTGGCTTTATTTACAAATTAGTAACAATGTCTCACCGCATGTTCAAGAATAGCCTTTTTCTCACTCATTTTAAGTTTGAAAATGAAATCATCTCCAAAATATTGTTATTTTTTAAACAAAGGCGTTATTATTAATTTAGAATTATATAAAAGCCCTTTGGATATTCTCAGATATATTATTAACAAGACAATACATATTGGTCATGGATCCCGAGTGGCGCACAATGGGACTGCCTTGCAGTTCTCCAGCTGTATCCACCGAAAGCGCACAAGGTTCAAGGCATGAGAGCAGGGGGCATGGGATGGACCGCAGAAGAGCGACCTAGCCCATGGGGAGGGGGAGGACCCCCACCCCGCCACACTGGCAAAACTTTAAGTGGCATTGCACTAATAATGGAGCTGACTAGGGAAACGTTCCCGCTGTTCTGTTCTTAGTGCCAGTCTGCATGTTCAAACTAAAACAATGTAAATAATAATGGCATCTTTATGCTTTCATTAATAAAATAATGATAAAAATACTCTTTCAAAATGCAGATGTTTGTTTAGTTATGGATCCATAACAAATTAATATGGCAATAAATATCACTGAATTACAGAAATGTCCTCCAATCCTCTGTATTTAATTATTGGCAGAGAGTCACGTCATACTTTGATATACTGTAGGCCTACCGTAAGCGACATGGGCCTCACTAGTGTTGAGTAATGTGCTGTTAATAGTGGTGTAGGTCTTATTTATTTAAAGAGCATATTGAAGTTAGAAGCAATAGGATTTGAAGTAATAGCCTACGACTATTTTAGCACCGTTTCGCGCTGCTCTGAGACAAGCATGGGGACTGGTCTTGATAAATCAATGAGATTTTTATTTTCACTGAATCTGTTTGGGTATTGGTTAGACTAGAATTTGAAAATTAGGGTGTAGAAATGTTATGCTCTTAGTGAAACCTCTATTTAACTAGGCAAGTCAGTTAAGAACACATTCTTATTTACAAGGACAGCCTACTCCTTCCTCCCCATCTGGGAATTGTCTCCCGTGTGCCCGCAGGACACTGGATTCTTTAACTATATAGCCTAGTTCTGTACACCCGACCGTCAAGTTGTACAGCGCTATGCTTTTCCTTCCATCCTAGCACAAACTGAGGTTTTTAGTTTTTTCTTGGAATAGAAACACCATAATATTTATCAAATTAATAAACCAACTACCAGTCAATAGTTTGGACACACCTACTCATTCCAGTTTATTTTTTATATATATATTTTTTACTATTTTCTACATTATAAAATAATAGTAAAGATATCACAACTATGAATTAACACATATGGAATCAGTTAAGAAGAAATTCTTATTTACTATTTACAAGGACAGCCTACTCCTTCCTCCCCGTTGGGGAATTGAACCCTGGTCTCCCGCATGCCCACATTCTCTAGTGCAGACATTATTGAAGGCTTTCCAATGCTTCTCAAAGATGCCCTCTGGTGGTCAAACTAGCACTAACTAGCTTTAATGGTACTGGTGGTTCAAACTGAAATACGTGCCATAGAATTCTGCGGCACCATGCAAGCTGCGCCGCGGTACGCTGCAACTTTTAAAGGAGGAACCACTGTGGGCAGCAGCGTAGCCTAGTGGTTAGAGTGTTGGACTAGTAACCGAAAGGTTGCAAGATCGAATCCCCGAGCTGACAAGGTACAAATCTGTTGTTCTGCCCCTGAACAAGGCAGTTTTGAAAAAATTTGTTCTTAACTGACTTGCCTAGTTAAATAAAGGTAAAATAAAAAATACTGAACAAAAATATAATCGCAATATATAAAGTGTTGGTTTCATGAGATAAAA
Organism: Salvelinus fontinalis; assembly: GCF_029448725.1. NCBI lineage: Eukaryota > Metazoa > Chordata > Actinopteri > Salmoniformes > Salmonidae > Salvelinus > Salvelinus fontinalis. Next base: position 18,296,653 of record NC_074678.1, on the reverse strand, counting down.
TAAAAGATCCCAGAAATGTTCTATACGCAAAAAAACGTATTTCTCTCAAATGTTGTGCACAATTTTTTTTACATCCCTGTTGCCAGATAATTTTATGTTAATTTCTCTACCATAAGCCGCCTCCAACATTGTTTTAAAGAATTTGGCAGTACGTCCAACCAGCCTCACAACTGCAGATCACGTGTACCCACGCCAGCCCAGGACCTCCACATCTGTCTTTTTTACCTGTGGGATCATCTGAGACCAGCCACCTGGACAGCTGATGAAACTGTGGGTTTGTACAAGCGAAGAACTTCTGCACAAACTGTCAGAAACCGTCTCAAGGAAGCTCATCTGTGTCCTCATCATCCTCACCAGGGTCTTGACCTGACTATAGTTCGGGGTTGTAAACGACTTCAGTTGGCAAATGCTCACCTTCAGTGGTCACTAGCACGCTGGAGAAGTGTGCACTTCACAGATGAATCCCTGTTTCAACTGTACCGGGCAGATGATGGCAGACAGCATGTATGGCGTTGTGTGGGCGAGCGGTTTGCTGATGTCAACGTTGTGAACAGAGTGCCCCATGGTTGTGGTGGGGTTATGGTATGGGCAGGCATAAGCTATGGTCAACGAACACAATTGCATTTTATCGATGGCAATTTGAATGCACAGAGATACCGTGAGGAGATCCTGAGAATCATTGTCGTGCCATACATCCACTGCCATCCCCTCATGCTTCAGCATGATAATGCACAGCGCCATGTCGCAAGGATCAACACAGTTCCTGGAAGTTGAAAATGTGCCAGTTCTTCCATGGCCTGCATACTCACCAGACGTTGATCATGTATGGGATGCTCTTGAGTGATGTGTACGACAGCGTGTTCCAGTTTCCGCCAATATCCAGCAACTTCACAGCCATTGAATGGGACAACATTCCACAGGCCACAATCCACAGCCTGATCAACTCTATGCGAAGAGTTATGTCTATGTCACACTGCATGAGGCAAATGGTGGTAGCACCAGATACTGACTGGTTTTCTGATCCACACCCCTACCTTTAAAATAAAAATCATGTTCTCTGTGTCTAGGGCTGTGGCGGTCATAGAATTTTGTCAGAAGTTATTGTCATGCTTAGCATCTCCAGGCCTACACACATACACGCCATTAATGCGCACCTTTTGGATCATCTACATTTAAAAAGTTGAATAAATCAGTTTAATATACATACCATCACAATAAATCCATTATTTATTGCTATGCGCCATGCCATAGGCCAGAGTTCCCCAACTGGCGGCCCAGTTATTATTATACATTTTCTATCTGTTTGGGCTTCTTGCGGTCAATTTGCAGTCTACAAATGATTTGTAATTATGTTCCGGTCCCCCGACCATCCACTCAAGTTAAACTTGTCCCGCGCCTGAATCTAGTTGATGATCCCTGCCATAGGCTGTAGACTTGTTCATTTAGCTCACAAGATATGCTTATATGTATGAGTCCTGTGACATTTTATTTTATAGTAAGAATAATATAATTGTACTTAGCTGAATAAAATAGAAAGGATATTTTTCCCATTACAGAGCAAGTGTGCATATGAACATTTTGAAACATGTCCTATATGCTAGATGTAGAGTTATTTGGCAACTTCAGTTGTGAATGATACAAACCTTAGAATGTCTTAGAACTCAAAACATATATGGCCTGCATGATGTGACTATAGACTATTGATGATTTGAGAAAGTATCAAAAAAAGCTTGTGCTCTGTTCCTTGCCCCAGACTGCATAGCTGTTCTCTCAAATGATAATATTTTCACCCATAAAACTATTCTCAATTTAATCTTTACTAATATGTCAAATTAGTTTAGATTTAGAATGGCCCATTATCAAATGGGCAGGAACAGGGGCAGGAACATGGGCTGGGGAAAAAAGACACGTCCTCTGTATGCACCCCAATAGCGAATGGAGCCCGCACGCTTTCCCACCGTTCTGTTTCGTAGGCTACTTCAGGTTTATAGTGGAGCATGTGCTTAATATGAGCAGCTGAGAAATACATATAAGAACACTTATTTCACTTCACACTGTTTAAGGAGCATGCTCTAGCTGCCCAACAGGTGATATTCCTGTTTAAGGAGCATGCTCTAGCTGCCCGACAGGTGATATTCCTGTTTAAGGAGCATGCTCTAGCTGCCCGACAGGTGATATTCCTGTTTTAAGGAGCATGCTCTAGCTGCCCGACAGGTGATATTCCTGTTTAAGGAGCATGCTCTAGCTGCCCGACAGGTGATATTCCTGTTTAAGGAGCATGCTCTAGCTGCCCGACAGGTGATATTCCTGTTTTAAGGAGCATGCTCTAGCTGCCCGGCAGGTGATATTCCGCGCAAACTGTGTATGCCATGGGCTCTCCAACATTGTTCATGCAGCTACCAGTCCTTAATTTGGGACAACAATATAAATTTGTTAAGGAACATCGATAGTAACATGTTTTCGCAACGAAACATACTTTTGGCCATGTAGTGTGTGTGGACACCCGTTTCAAATGAGTGAATTCGGCTATTTCAGCCACACCCGTTTCTGACGGGTGTATAAAATCGAGTACACAGCCATGCAATCTCCCTAGACAAACATTGGGAGTAGAAAGGCCTTACCGAAGAGCTCAGTGACTTTTAACATGGCACCGTTATAGGATGCCACCTTTCCAACAAGACAGTTTGTCACATTTCTGGCCTGCTAGAGCTGCCCCGGTCAACTGTAAGTACTATTATTGTGCAGTGGAAAAGTCTAGAAGCAACAATGGCTCAGCCGCGAAGTGGTAGGCTACACAAGCTAACAGAATCGGACCGCTGAAGTGCGCGGCGCGTAAAAATAGTCTGTCCTCGGTTGCAAGACTCACTAAAGAGTTCTGAACTGCCTCTGGAAGCAATGCCAGCACAAGAACTGTTTGTTGGGAGCTTCATGAAATGGGTTTCAACGGCAGAGCAGCCATACACAAGCCTAAGATCACCATGCGCAATGCCAAGCATTGGCTGGAGTGGTGTAAAGCTTGCCGCCATTAGATTCTGGAGCAGTGGAAACGCGATCTCTGGTGATGAAATATGCTTCACCATCTGGCAGTCCGACAGATGAATCTGGGTTTGGCGGATGCCAGGAGAACGCTACCTGCCCGACTGCATTGTGCCAACTGTAAAGTTTGGTGGAGAGGAATAATAGTCTATGGCTGTTTTTCATGGTTCGGGCTAGGCGCCTTAGTTCCAGTGAAGAGAAATCTTAACGTTACAGCATGCAATGACATTCTAGATTATTCTGTGCTTCCAACTTTGTGGAAACAGTTTGGGGAAGGCCCTTTCCTGTTTCAGCTTGACAATGCCCCTGTGCACCAAGTGAGGTCCATACAGAAATGGTTTGTTGATCGGTGTGGAAGAACTTGACTGGCCTGCACAGAGCCCTGACCTCAATCCCATCGAACACCTTTGGGATGAATTGGAATGCTGACTGCAAGCCTGGCCTAATCGCCTAACATCAGTGCCGACCTCACTAATGCTCTTGTGGCTCAATGGAAACAAGTCCCCGCAGCAATGTTCCAACAGCTAGTAGAATGCCTTCCCAGAAGAGTGGAGGCTTTTATAGTAGCAAAGGGGGGACCAACTCCATATTAATGCCCATGATTTTGGAATGAAATGTTCGATGCCATGTAGTGTATTTCCCTAAACTGTTGACAGCCCGTCTGCACGCTCGAGAAAGTAGTAAAGGAGAGAGAGGAGGAGATGGAAACGCATGGTGGTTAGATATTGTGTATAGCTAAAATATTTTTTTAAATCCCAATTACTAGGCTATTCAATATACATATATATTCAAATACAATTCACTATTTGTAGACTAACTGTAAGCCACCCTGCACAATCAATGAACCAACAGCATCACCTAGGGCTGTACGTTCTCTCCCAGACTCATGGATAGACATTTTGGAGCATAAGATAACCAGTCGATCCAGTATGCATAATAATACAGTCCACTCTCAAAGGCCATTACTCGACTTTGGGTAATTTTGGAGTATAGGCTAGACCAATTAAGACCAAAGACATCTTAAATCAGTTTTTTTCTATGTTTTTCTGCCATGTGTAATATGCCTTAGGCAATACAGTGCATTCCGGAAGTGTTCAGGCCCCTTCCCTTTTTCCACATGTTATAGTCTTGATCAAAAATTGATGAAATAAAACATGTGCTCATCAATCTACACACCATACCAAATAATGACCATGCAAAATAATGACCATGCTTTTTTTCTTTTATTTTGCAGGGGAAAAAATAAATAGACCCTTTGTTATGAGACTCGAAGTGCATCCTGTTTCCATTTGATCATCCTTGATGTTTCTACAACTTGATTGTATAAGGTCTCACAGTTGACAGTGCATCTCAGAGCAAAAACCAAGCCATGAGGTCAAAGGAATTGTCCGTCAGCTCCGAGACAGGGTTGCGTCGAGGCACAGATCTGATGAAGGGTACCAAAAAACGTCTGCAGCATTGAAGGTCCCCAAGAACACAGTGGCCTCCATTCTTAAATGGAATATGTTTTGAACCACCGAGACTCTTCCTAAAGCTGGCCGCCCGGCCAAACTGAGCAATCGGGGCAGAAGGGCCTTGGTCAGGGAGTTGACCAAGAACCCGATGGCCACTCTGACAGAAGTCCAGAGTTCCTCTGTGGAGATGGGAGAACCTTCCAAAAGGACAACCATCTCTGCAGCATTCCACCAATCAATACTTTATTGTAGAGTGGCAGCCTGCTTGAAGTTTGCCAGAAGGCACCTAAAGGACTCTCAGACCATGAGAAACCAGATTATCTGATCTGATGAAACCAAGATTGAACTCTTTGGCCTGAATGCCAAGTGTCACATCTGGAGGAAACTTGGTAAAACGTGGTGGTGGTAGCAGCATCATGCTGTGGGGATGTTTTTCAGTGGCAGGGACTTGGAGACTATTCAGGATCGAGGGAAAGATGAACGCAGCAAAGTACAGAGAGATCCTTCATGAAAACTTGCTCCAGAGTGCATAGGACCTCAGACTGGGTTGAAGGTTCACATTCCAACAGGACAATTACACTAAGCACACAGCCAAGACAACGCAGGAGTGGCTTTGAATGTCCTTGAGCGGCCCAGCCAGAGCCTGGACTTGAACCTGATTTGAACATCTCTGGAGAGATTTGAAAATAGCTGTGCAGCGACGCTCCCCATCCAACCTGACAAAGCTTGAGAAGATCTGCAGAGAAGAGTGGGAGAAACTCCCCAAATACAGGTGTGCCAAGCTTGTAGCGTCATACCCATGAAGACTTGAGGCTGTAAGTGCTGCCAAAGGTGCTTCAACAAATTACTGAGTAAAGGGTCTGAATACTTAATATATGTAAATGTGTTTCTTCAAAAATAAAAAAACGTAATGTTTTGTCATTATGGGGTATTGTGTATAGATTGACGATGATTTATTTATTTTTTTATCAATTTTCAAATAACTTTCTGGAGTCTCTGTATATATAAAACTCCCCCCACCCAGCAATCTAATCGCATCAGTAAAATCTGTTGAAATAAAACCACAGATAAATAAATATTCCACAAAATGTGGAAAAAGGGAAGGGGTCTGAATACTTTCCGAATGCACTGTATATTGCATAACGGCACAATCATAATTTTAATTCATAATCATAAAAAAAAAAAACGGGCTTGGCCTCATAAGCCTATGCATAAGCTCTAATATGCATATTAAAGTTAATTGATCATCACCTGCGAAAAAGCTGTCTTTTGTTGCGTTAGACTTTGAAACAACACCCACAATGATCATGTCTTACACTGTTTCAACCTGCTGTTGAACTTTGTTCTTCAAATTCATCATCACAGTGTGGTGAGTTTTAAAAGTAGGATAGGCCTACTGTTTTTTATGTGATTTTCGATAGCATTTACATTGATGTCACTGGTTAGAGGGTCATTAGAGCTCTGAGTATCAATTATATGTTTGTTCAGTGTAGAATACTATATGTAGGTATTTTACCTTCCTTTTTTTCTCACAGTCAGTATCAAAGTGGTCTTTTCTCTCTGCAGGCCTTTGCCCAAGCACCTTCACACTGCCGGTAGTAACGGGCGGTTTAGCACCATCCAGTGTCGTATCTCTCACTCAGCCCTCACCTCCCTACTGAGGGACTGGAGCAGCTTCGTTCTGGTGGAGGGATACTCATACGTCAAGCTCATATACAGGTAAGGAGGAATAGAGACTCATGGTAAATAGTTCACAATGTGGAATGAGACAGACCTGAGTTCAAATAGTATTATTCTTTTCTTTCAAATTCTTAAAGGGATACGTCAAGTTTTTGGCAATAAAGATCTTTAGCTACTTCCCCAGAGTCGGCTAAACTCATGGATACTATTTTTATGTCTCTGCTTGCAGTTTGAAGGAAGTTGCTAACTAGCTTTAGTGCAATTTCTAACTAGCGTTAGCGCAATGACTGAGAATCTACAGCATTGGCACGCGAAACTGCCTCTAACTTCTGTACAACCTTTGAAATATCTATAGTACCAGTCCAAAGTTTGGACACACCTACTCATTCAAGGGTTTTTCTTTATTTGTACTATTTTCTACATTGTAGAATAATATTGAAGACATCAAAACTATGAAATAACACATATGGAATCATGTAATAACCAAAAAAGTGAAGAATCTCAAATCTCAAATATATTTTGATTTGTTTAACAAAGTACCCACCCTTTGCCTTGATGACAGCTTTGCACACTCTTGGCGTTCTGTCAACCACCAGCTTCATGAGGTAGTCACCTGGAATGCATTTCAATTTACATGTGTGCCTTGTTAAAGTTAATTTGTGGAATTTCTTTCCTTAATGTGTTTGTGACAAGGTAGGGGTGGTATACAGAAGATAGCCCTATTTGGTAAAAGAACAAGTCCATATTATGGCAAGAACAGCTCAAATAAGCAAAGATAAACGACAGTCCATCATTACTTTAAGACATGAAGGTCAGTCAATGTGGAACATTTCAAGAACTTTGAAAGTTTCTTGTGCAGTCGCAAAAAACATCTGTCTATGATGAAACTGGCTCTCATCAGGCCTTCATGGTCAAATTGCTGCAAAGAAACCACTACTAAAGGACACCAATTGTCACGTCCTGACCATAGTTCTTATGTGTTTTGCTTGTTTAGTGTTGGTCAGGACGTGAGCTGGGTGGGAATTCTATGTTGTGTGTCTAGATTGTCTGTTTCTGTGTCCAGCCTAATATGGTTCTCAATCAGAGACAGCTGTCAATCGTTGTCCCTGATTGAGAATCATATATAGGTGGCTTGTTTTGTGTTGGGGATTGTGGGTGGTTGTTTCCGTGTCTGTGTTTGTTGCACCACACGGTACTGTATCGGTTTATGCACTTTGTTTATTTGTTTTGTAAGTCAGTTTCAGTTTCGTTATAATAAATCATTATGAACCCTAACCACTCTGCGTATTGGTCCGATCCGTCTCGCCTCTCCTCGTCCGAGGAGGAGGAAGAATATGACGATAGCCGTTACACCAATAAGAAGAAGAGACTTGCTTGGGCCAAGAAACATGAGCAATGGACATTAGACCATTGGAAATGTGTTCTTTGATCTGATGAGTCCAAATTTTTGATTTTTGGTTGCAACCGCCATGTGTTTGTGAAATGCAGAGTAGGTGAATGGATGATCTCTGCATGTGTTGTTCCCACCGTGAAGCATGATGGTGTGGGGGTGCTTTGCTGGTGACCCTGTCTGTGATTTATTTAGAATTCAAGGCACACTTAACCAGCATGGCTACCACAGCATTCTGCAGCGATACGCCATCCTATCGTGTTTGCACCTAGAGGGACTATCATTTGTTTTTCAACAGGACAATGACCCAACACACCTCCAGGTTGTGTAAGGGATATTTGACCAAGAAGGAGAGTGATGTTGTGCTGCATCAGATGACCTGGCCTCCACAATCACCTGACCTCAACTGAATTGAGATGGTTTGGGATGAGTTGGACTGCAGAGTGAAGGAAAAGCAGCCAATAAGTGCTCAGGCTATGTGGGAACTCCTTCAATAGTGCTGGAAAAGCATTCCTCATTAAGCTGGTTGAGAGAATGCCGAGAGTGTGAAAATCTGTCAAGGCAAAGGGTGGCTACTTTGAAGAATCTAAAATATATTTTCAGTTGTTTAACACTTTTTTTGTTTACTACATAATTCCATAGTTGTTATTTCATCGTTTTGATGTCTTCACTATTATTCTACAATGTAGAAAATAGTAACTTGAAGGAACTGGTACAGTTTTGCCTTGAAGAATGGGCAAAAATCCCAGTGACAAGCTTATAGAGACATACCCCAGGAGACGTTCAGCCGTAATTGCTGCAAAAGGTGGCTCTGCAAATTATTGACTTTGGGGGGGGGGGGGGGGGGGTGTTTTTTTTTGGTATTATTTCTTGTTTGTTTCACAATAAAAAATATTTTGCATCTTCAAAGTAGTAGGCATGTTGTGTAAATCAAATTATACAAACCCCCAACAAATCTGTTTTAGTTCCAGGCTAAGGCAACAAAATAGGAAAAATGGTAAAGGGGTGAATACTTTCGCAACCCACTATAGATAAAGGGCTTCATTGCCCTTTAAGTATTTAAAAGAAAATATATATACTATTTGAACCTAGGTCTGTCTCACTCCTTCATTGCTAAAATCTCAATTCATCCCTTTTAAACTGTGATTGAATGAACCAATGGAAAAGTCTCAAAGGCAAACCCATTTGAAGCATATTCAATCACATGCACAAAGTATTTGAAAGAAAACATTCTATTTAAACCCTTGTCAGGATTGAGATACAGTACATGACTTGAGTAAGATTTTAATGAATGTCCTGTCCCCAGTGCCTCTGACCAGCCCCCCAACTCCTTCTATCTGGTGCGTCTGATCTCCAAGCTCCCATGTATGGTTCTGAGGCTGGGCTTTCCTATCGGCACCCTTGCCCACACCAGGAACAAGGTACTGGACATGGTCTACACACCAAAAATACTTTTAACAATTTTTGAATAGATGATATATTTTTAATCTCGAGCTGTTCTTATTTCTCCTCACTGTATATGGTACTAACAAGCAGAGATAAGTGTTTAGTACAAACTTGTGTGACTAGTAAAATATGTCACTCACTTGGTGAAAACATGACACCTTTTTATCAGAATGCTGCAGACATCTGTTGGTATGACCTTTTGTTGCCATTTGTGTCGATGTTGTTTGTTAACTCATGGCTGAAGATGCTAGACTAATTCCTGAAATGCTAATTAAGGTAAGTGAACTAAACAGCTGTCTGTGAGGGAACTAACCTATCCTATTCTTCAGCTCAACCTTTTCTCTGCCCTCCATCTTCTAGATAGTGGATGAGTTGCGGGAGCAGATCCTGAGGCTTCGCTTCCCTCAGCGCATCCGGAACAAGGAGGCTACGCCCAAGAGGAAGATTCTGGGGCATGCCTCCCGCTCCAAGTCCCCTCCTCTCCCTACTTCCAAACCTGCGTTGTCTGACCGGCCATGTATGGTTGTCCTCAACAAACCTCTGGAGAAACTGCTCATCAGGTCAATGGAATGTATTCAGATTTGTGCCTTGAGCATGGAAGTTACCCAGCAGGCACAACTGATTTTAAATAATGCTGGTTAACTTGCCGTACCAAAGCAATCGGATGGTAGCATTTCAATTTACAGTCCTGTTTTCAAAGAAACAAACAAGTTTATTGATTTACTTATTGCTGTGTAATTACCATTTTATAATGTAATTTCTTAGGAAATATCTGGTTTCTGTACTGTAAAATTAAGTGATTCCATTTTATATGTTTTCTTTCACGTGGCTTTTTACTGTAGATTACAATTATTGAGGTCACGAGACATAAAGCATCAGATTTGTTTGCATTATGAGTGCTCTGAATCTAACAGTGTCCAATCTCCCCCTGTAGCTACGATAAGCTCCCGTCAGACTTCCGGATGCCCTTCATTCTGAACATGGAGAACTTCACCCAGCTCCCCAGAATGACCGCGCCCCTCAGTATGGCAGCCAATCGCGCAGCCTCGTCCACCCTAGCGTCTCTTTCGCGCTACTTTCTCCACCAGCGCTGGGTCTGGACGGTGCAGGGCGGCATTGGATCTACCGTTCCCCTGCAGGCTGTGGCTCATTTACTGTCCATGCTGTCTGAGTGAGTCCCCCTGGCATATTTAATGTTACCTGTATCATGCACTATGTATGTCATGTTTTTGATGTGCTTTACACCCGTTTACCTGAATATCTATATGCTGGCATGCTTTATGACACAGAAATACTTTCCTGATGGATACAAGTCATCATTGTCATATCAGGGAGCTGTTAGGAAGTTCTTAGGGGGTACTAACGTCTTGTGACTTGTTACCTGAAAGTGTGTTTTGATGTTCCTCCAGGATTCGCCTCTCTGAGGGCTTTCATTTTGCTGCCAGTGGAGATGGCGTAGTCAACATGGTGACTGAACTGCCAATGAAGGTGAGAGTAGAATGCTGACTGGCACTTAGAGACAAAGTATTTACTGAACTCATTACAAAACAGTCCTTCAAGCCGATATGAACAGTTTGTACACACATTTTACAGAATTAAGTAAAATTGTTCAATCTAAACCAAACAAAACTCATGTATCATTATCTACATTAACACTGCAAAGATTAGGCCACACACATACACATATTCTTATCTGGACATATTGAGGCCAGACAGTTTACTTCACAGTGTTTGCATTGAATTCCTATACAAATCTCATGGTAAGAATGACTTGTGATGCTGTGCCTGTAGGGGATGCCAGAGGCGGTGGACGGAGAGAGTCACACCTGTATTGTCCAGTATATCCTGTTTCCACCTCACTCCACCTCTACCAAGGACAGGTGAGACTGAATTCTATTAAGTATTTAGCCACTGGTTCTATTGCTTTATTCCACACGTTCCACAATTTCAACACGTTCTCCAACATTATCTTCATATATTATCCAACAGTTGCATTTCTAAGAACAGTTACTTTTATTTCTAAGAACACTTTATAAGAACACTTTTGTTTCTGAGAACACTTTTATTTATGAGAACTATTACTTTTATAAGGACTATAACCTTTATTTATAAGAACACTTATTTTTATTCATGAGAACACTGTTTTATTCATGAACACTTTTATTTATGAGAACACTATTTATGAGAACACTATTTGAGAACACTATTTTTAACCTTTATTTATAAGAACTGTTTTCTTTTACCGTTTGAATTCTTTGGTGCATGTTGCCATTGGGTATATTTCACTGGTTATTTAGTCAGGTAATTGTGCTATTGCTGAATAAGCTTCCGTATGTCTCCTCCTGTCATGACCCCTTGTCTTCTATCATGGGTCTCCAGTTTCTCCACAGACGATGACAATGATACAGAGGTGGAGGCCATCGATGTGGACACAGGGCTCAACCTGGTGACCGAGTGTTGGGTTGAGCCTCAGAGTAGGACAGTATGGAGTCCCAGAGACCAACACAGACACTTCCAGGAGCTCACCTACCAGGAGATACCCCAGGCGGTCAGTACCAATCGATCAATCAATGAAATTGGTCTTCTTATATTAGCAGTTGTCAGCTGTTGTCAAAGGTAGCTAGCTATTCAGTAGTAAAATCGCCGGGAGTTCCAATTCATGCGTTTGTATAGTATTACAATAGTTATGAAGAGATGAGGTAAAGTTGAAATGTGTGTACAGATACGGCCAGAGGAGGAACGACTCTACGTCTGGATCCTCTCATCATTTGATTGTAAAAGTGAGTTAACGTTGTCCACAGATTTTCCCCCGGGATCTGGCCTCTGTGTCCACCATGATGACGTTTGAGTACCTGAGCCAGCTGTGCCAGAACAAGGAGCAGGTGTACCCTCCCGTCGGGGCAGGGGACCCCCCACCCTCTGAGGACTGCATCCACACCATTCCCTTCCAGTTTGACCTCATTGAGCTGCTGCCCAAGTGCCAACAGATAGAGATCTTCTTCCTCACTCTCAGCAGAGGTGAATGTTATAATGTCCTCAAGATCAAAAAATGTTCTAACATGAATTGATAAATTGTGGCAAATTTTGGTAATAGCCCAAATATGGGTCCCTCCTACTCTTCGTCCAACACCTTAGCCATTTATACCCGAAGAGGTCCAAACGTCTTGACATGGTCACTACGTGTTGTCGCTACAATATTATGAAGATGAAAAGTAATGAAAATGTATTTGTTTGTATTGTAGTGGAGAATGAGGTGTCCCAGGGTGCCCCCTACCTGCCCAACGAGCTCCTGCTTAGTCTGTTCCACAGCAGCTTGCAAAACGAGCTCAGTGACAGGGAGATCACATTGGTTGACCATGAGAACGTCACCTTCATGCATCACATCTTAGACAGGGAACGAGACGGACATATTGCACCCTTCTCTCTACCTGTCATCAGAGGTAGGCCTCCTAAATGTATGCTTCTGCTGTAAATTTGCTTGCTCTTTGGAGTCTAGACTGAGTTAATGTAAAGCACTTTATAAACACATGTTGACTGACTGAAAACAACAAAATCCTGCTCATGATTGTTTTAATTATGTAACATTTTATACTCCTGCACAAAATTACTTTTCTTTGTTACCTTCTCTTGACAGAGGAGTGCCTGAAACCTCCAGAGAGACAGGACACGGTGATGTCATTCCAAACTATAGAGAACAGTAAAGAAGTGACTGGATCCACCAGTACCCTGCAGGTAATCAATCAATCAAATTGAATTTAGAAAGCCCTTCTGACATCAGCTGATGTCACAAAGTGCTGTACAGAAACCCATTCTAAAATCCCAAACGGCAAGCAATGTAGGTGTAGAAGCATGGTGCATCCTGGTAACGCACGTGTCCAGATGGAATTTGTGTTTGTGGCCCTGGCAACTGGATTAGAACACAATTATTTTGGCCTTACTGAGATTTACTGTCAGGGCCCAGGTCTGACAGAAGATCTAGGTGCTGTTGTAGGCCCTCCTAGGTAGGTGATAGACGCACCAGATCATCAGCAAACAGTAAACATTTGACTTTAGATTCTAGTAGGGTGAGACCGGGTGCTGCAAACTGTTCTAGTGCCCTCGCGAATTCGTTGATATATATGTTAAAGAAGGTGGGGCTTAAGCTGTGTCCCTGTCTCACCCCACGGGCCTGTGGAAAGACATTTTTTATTTTTTAACCGTACACTTGTTGCTTGTGTACATGTATTTTATAATGTCGTATGTTTTTCCCCCAACACCACTTTCCATCAATTTGTATAGCAGACCCTCATGCCAACTTGAGTCAAAGGCTTTTTTGAAATCAATAAAGCATGAGAAGACTTTTGTTTTGGTTTTGTTTGTTTTTCAATTTGGGTGTGCAGGGTGAAGGCGCATATCCCACGGTAGTAATTGGGGTCAAATTTGTCTCCACTTTTGTGGATTGGGGTGATCAGTCCTTGGTTCCAAATATTGGGGACAATGCCAGAGCTAAGGATGATGTTAAAGAGTTTTAGTATAGCCAATTGGAATTTGTCGACTGTATATTTTATAATTTCATTGAGGATACCATCAACTCCACAGGCCTTTTTGGGTTTTTATTTTGTCCTGTAGTTCATTCAATGTAATTGGAGAATCCAGTGGGTTCTGGTAGTCTTTAGTAGTTGATTCTAAGATTTTTCTTTGATAATGTATATGTTTTAGCTGTTCTTTGTTATAGGGCCAAAAAGATTGTAGAAGTGGTTTAACCATACATCTCCATTTTGGATAGATAACTCTGTGTTGTTGTTTAGTTTTTTCAAGAAGTGGTTAGAGTCTATGGATTCTTCAATTACATTGAGCTGATTTCTGTGCTGTTCTTTTTCCGTAGTGTATTTCTGTATTGTTTAAGTGATTCACCATAGCGAAGGCGTAGACTCAGGTTTTCTGGGTCTAAGTTTTTGGTTGGACAGGTTTCTCAATTTCTTTCTTAGATATTTGCATTCTTCATCAAACCATTTATCATTGTTAATTTTCTTCGGTTTTGTGTTTGACAGTTTTAGATTTGATAGAGAAGCTGAGCGGTCAAATACACAGTTTAGGTTTTCTACTGCCAAGTTTACACCTTCACTATTACAGTGGAACTTTTTGTTCAGGAAGTTGTCTAAAAGGGATTGAATTTATTGTTGCCTAATTGTTTTTGGTAGGTTTCCACACAACATTCTTTCAGGGGAACGAGCAATGCCGTTGGTTCACAAATGTGGTTCACATTTTTATATATATTTGTTGTACTTTTTTTCCCCTTCACATTTTCAAACAGTCCATTTATATTTCCAATGGGGCTATACATTTGGGTGAGTTTTTTTCTCTCGCTTGAGTAGCCTTGTTTCACTGCCAAAAATAAAATTAAACCATCTAGTGTTCAGCAAAATAACAACACAATGTCAAATACAGATAGCCTAGTCAAATAATTAACATCCAATTACATTAACCGTTACTCTCTCTCGGGAATTCCACTAAAGGTCCGTATGTAGCCAAACATAGCTGCTGCTCATGTTGGTATCTGTCCTGATGGCACAAAAGCCATGACAGGGAGATATAGTGGAGTGGTAACGCATGTGCAAGCAGTTGCTCCCGATGCCACTTGTGTACACTGCAGCATCCACAAGGGGCTCTTGCTGCCAAGGGAATGCCTGACAGCCTGAAAGACGTTTTGGACACTACAGTGAAAATGGTTAACTTTGTTAAAGCAAGGCCCCTGAACTCTCATGTATTTTCTGCACTATGCAATGATATGGGCAGCGACCATATAACACTTTTACAACATACAGAAGTGGGCTGTTTATCAAGGGGCAAAGTATTGACACGTTTTTTTTAATTGAGAGAAGATCTTAAAGTTTTCTTTACTGACCATAATTTTTACTTGTCTGACTGCTTGCATGATGACGTGATTCTTCCACGACTGGCCTATCTGGGTGATGTTTTTCTCACCTGAATTATCTGAATCTAGGATTACAGGGACTCTCCGCAACTATATTCAATGTGCAGGACAAAATTTAGGCTATGATTAAGAAGTTGGAGCTCTTCTCTGTCTGCATTAAAAAGGACAACACAGGTCTTTCCATCATTGTATGATTTTTTTGTGTGCAAATGAACTCAAGCTTACGGACAATGTCAAATGTGATACAGCGAAGCACCTGAGTGAGTTGGATGCGTAATTACGCAGGTACTTTCCCGAAACGGATGACACAAACAACTGAATTCGTTATCCCTTTTATTCCCTGCCTCCAGTCCACTTACCAATATCTGAACAAGAGAGCCTCATCTAAATTGCAACAAGCGGTTCTGTGAAAATTGAATTTAATCAGAAACCTAGAGAGGAACTAGGCTATGAGGTGTGGCCAGTCCTCTTCTGGTTGTGCCGGGTGGAGATTATAACAAAACATGGCCAAGATGTTCACAGTGGTTGTAGAGGATGCAACAGGTCAGGTTATTAACCTGCACCCTTCAGGTTATTAACCTGCACCCTTCAGGTAGTAACTTGTACCCTTCAGGTAAACCTTTTAACCAGTCTGCCTTCTCTCTTTGAGGAGAGAAATCCAGAAGGTTCCTCCTTGGCGTTGAGATCAGTTTTATGAAACGCAAAAACTATGTAAAACCACCAATGGGTCACAGGTTCTGCTTTTGGTGTCCAGGCATGTTTTACACTACCCTACTACCCACTACACTACACTTCCTCTCATTTATTGAAGTTTTGTCCTCCTTGGGAAATACTCCTTTTGTCTATTCTATTTTGCAACACTTGTCATCTCTGTGCGTTTCTCCCCTCTTTCGCTCAGAGTTTCAGCAATGCAGACCTGGTGGATGAGGAGTCAGTCCCAGTGGAGAGGGATGGGTCTACCCCTCAGTGGAAGTGTTACGCCAAGTACATCAGCCCCCAACAGATCCTCCTCACCTTCCTCCCTGACACCTTCACAGGTAGGCCTGGTATGCTATACCCCCTGTTCCTTTCTGGGAACTGGTCTAGTCACAGGTAGATAAAATCCACTTCTGTGCTCTGCTGTATTTGTCTGATGTGCAAATAGGACAGAATTACAACTCTTTCTACTCATTACTCAAGTGGGGGCTCTGCTCTAGTCATAGGAATCCTATGTATTTAGGCGAGCTACCAGCCTAGTATCATGTGCTAGTTTTAACTGATTGTGACCTGCTTATCACCAGAAAGTGGTATTGCTACAGTGCCGTGTGTTTTATAGATGTTAGTAACATTACCGTGTCAATAAAGCTCTGAGCGTTGTTGTTTTCTCTGCAGATGTCCAGATGTTGATGTCATCTGGGCTGGATACAGAGCCCCAGGGTAATGGAGAGGATGATGACACCCTGATTATCAGCAACAAATCACAGACCGATTCTCACTCTGTCTCCACCAATGGGCTGGATGGTGGGTTGACTGGCGAGCTGATGACCCCTCTGCTTTCCCCTGGTGGTGGTGGTCCTGTGGGACCCCGGTCGCGCCTGCTCTCCCCTGGATCTGGGAGCTCCACGATGGAGCATGACAACTGGGAGAGCGGGCCCTCTGAGCCAGAAAATGGCACTAAAGGTGCATTTATATTATTCTTAGTCTGTTGCTTCCAACATACATACCTCCTCACCAACCCCATCTCTACCCCTCTCTCTCTCTCTCTCTACCTCTACCGCTCTCCCTCCCTCTACCTCAGCAATAACATAATATTACTGTTGTGGAAGGGAAAGGATGGGGCTCCCAGAACAAATTGTGTTTATTTTGCTTTCTGTCGTCACGCTGAAATGAATCCCCCCTCTCTAGTTGTAGCTGTAAATGATTCTCTCTCTACCCCTTTCTCCCTCCTTTCTCGCTCTCTCTATCCCTCCCTCTCTCAGGTGTGGATGAGAGGGATGGGGTGCAGTTTGCTGAGCCCCAGAAGGGAGACTTCCACATCACGTTCAGTAGCCAGGTGTCCCAGCAGAGCTCAGGGGACCTGTCTCATCCGTGCTGCCCTGTATACGTCTATAACTGTTCCCTGGACTCTCTGAAGGACCAGCTAGTCCATCCCCACTTCAACAGGCAGCCAAGGGACATCTTCTTCAGGTATCCAGTAACACACACACGGGCTACTGATGGGAAGCACATCTGTGTTCAATAGTATTTGTTTTCTTTCAAGTACTTTATCTGCACTTGATTGAGCTTGCCTGACACCATGGAACTAATGGAATATTCTCAGCAGTGGAAATATAGCAATCTGGGACACTGGGCAGGCTCAATCGAAATCCAAGTATTATGAGGAACAAATAGAATTTCAACCCAGGTCCGGGGAATCGGAATAGGCCAGATCCAAGGCACTGTGTATGCCATCACTCATATGTGACTGACTCTTGAAACTCTCTGTCAAAGGTCCTACCATGTCAAACCTGATTATACCCTTCATAAGTTTACCCTTCACTCAACATTGGTTGCCAGCAAGGTCATTGTGGTTACCTGAGTCCCATGCTGATGTTGTTTTCCTTTACTATGGTGATAAATAGACCTCAAGACGCTGACTCCTAGGAGATGATTCAGCAGATGAAGTTCAGGTAGCACAACACTGCTAGCTTACTGCTGCTTCCATCATCCTTCCTGTCTCATCATCTGGTGAGATCCATCTCAATTCATCTGTCCTCAATTCCTTGCATCTTTGCTTTGAGGGGATAGGGGATGGGACCAATACGGTTCAGAAGGAGGTGAGGGGAAAGGATGCAAGGAGTCATGGAAAGATTAACTGAGCTGTGGTGTTTCGGATCGGTGCCTGTGGGAGGAGCTTAGGCCTAATCACATGCTCCCATCTCTGTTTTCAGACCAGGGAGAGGCTCCTGGGGTTGAGTAAATCACTATCTCACTCCAGGCTTGTGTTGCTATGGGGATGTTGGTATCTACCTCCAGAGAAGACTGTCGCCTCTAGACATACTTGAAGGCTTGACTCCACAAAGCATGACCCTTATATTTGCTGGAGCTCCTAGCTTCTTTTAGGAGGCTGTCTCTCTGTCTACAGTCATGTACTAATGGGTAGAACTGCCAAAAGTCAACATGTCTGCTGTGTGAACTGGCAATATCTTACTTATTGTAGGTTCCCAGGTTCTTGCAGTTAGGGTCGTTTTGTCTGAGATTTGCAGACCCTACTAGCATTGTGCTATGACAATCTCTCCTCTTAGCCTATGATAAAAACATTTTTTTTAATGGATAAACAAGTTTCTTTGTACTCTTTTTTTTGTCATCTGTGAAATCTGGGAATTATACACTTGTATCATGGTACATGTTTGACTGTGTTGACCTCCGATGAACATTAGACACAAAGTATTGCCATATTGGATACATTTTCTTAACTGCTTATTTCCCCACTTAAAAAGCATTCTTTGGAGCTCTAATGTTGTGGAGTGTCCCCTTAACCTCAAGTGAATAGACTTTAACAGCAGCCTCTTCACCTCAATGCATAATGCAGCATTATATGGAGCTGGACTGTGTGTTTTTTTTTCTAACGGAGATTAAAGATCAGAGATTTGTGTTTTTTATGACTTGTGATTAGAGACTGTGTTTGTAAGGAGATATGCAGCGTGTTAAAATAACTGTTATATTTAATGATTAGGCTATGCTCCCTCCTTTCTACGGCTTGTATGGTTCTCTGACAGATTTACTACTGGGCTTCCTGATTCTGAGTGTGCTTCTCTTCCTCTTATTCTGTAACAGTGTTGGTGTGGTTGTGTGTGTGTGTCTTTGTCTGTCTGATGTCTGTCCCCTTCCCTCCCAACAGATCTCTATCTCAGGAACGCAGCAGCACCTCCTCCTGGACAGACCTGATGTCGCAGCCTCATAAACACAAGGAACTGGCCAACTACTGCAGCCTGCTACAGGAGCACTACAACCACAGCTATGTCAAAGGTAATGCACTACAACCACAGCTACGTCAAAGGTAATGCACTACCACCACAGCTACGTCAAAGGTAATGCACTACAACCACAGCTACGTCAAAGGTAATGCACTACAACCACAGCTACGTCAAAGGCAATGCACTACCACCACAGCTACGTCAAAGGCAATGCACTACCACCACAGCTACGTCAAAGGCAATGCACTACCACCACAGCTACGTCAAAGGCAATGCACTACCACCACAGCTACGTCAAAGGCAATGCACTACCACCACAGCTACGTCAAAGGCAATGCACTACCACCACAGCTACGTCAAAGGCAATGCACTACCACCACAGCTACGTCAAAGGCAATGCACTACCACCACAGCTACGTCAAAGGCAATGCACTACCACCACAGCTACGTCAAAGGCAATGCACTACCACCACAGCTACGTCAAAGGTCATCTCAGAACCAATAATTAAATCTTGATTTGAACCAATTCTATATTAAAATCTTTGATTCTGGGGGTGGAAGTTTTCAAATTTGAACTAAAGGGAACAGGAAAGGAAGTCTCCATCCCTCTCGAAGCCTCTGCCAAAGACTGTCGCCAGTGCCTTCCTTGGCCCCTATGTCAGATTATGCAAGTATCGCTGACAGACGTTAACATTTATGGTAAACATCCTGTCATGAGAGTCTACGTCAAAGGTGACTAGTCCAGTCTGACTGCTTAATCATTCTGTGTAGCTAGTATTTGACCAGACGTCACAAAACCCTTAACTGCTCAGGAAATGAAATGCTGTGCTTCTCTGCTCTGGCTCGTAAATGACTGAGGCATAGAGGAGACCAATGATACTTTTCCCTGCTTTATGACACTAAAGGGAAATGAGATGGGAGGAGAGGTGTGCATGGGGGTCCTGTGTGGCTCAGTTGATAGAGCATTGCGCTTGCAACGCCAAGGTTGTGGGGTTCGATTCCAAGGGGGACCAGTAACAAAGGAAGTATGTATGCACTCACTACTGTAAGTTGCTCTAAATGAGAGCATCTGCTAAATGACCAAAATGTAAAAAAGATGATTATTGGCTCGTAGCTGACTATCTCTGCGGGTCCCAAATGGCACCATATTCCCTATATAGTGCGTTACTTTTGACAAGAGCCCTATATGCCTGTGACTTCTTGATACACATACAGGCAGGCCCTTCAATAGCACCTCCACTTTTACCGAGACGTGTTTAGGGCACGTGTTTAAGCTTAATTTCAGGAGTGGCTATTCAGAAGCGTCTGTAAACACACACACACACACACACTAGAAGACTTCCATTGGTGCACGTTTCCGGTGCTGACTGTCTGTCATGCAGATATAGTGATGCCATGGCAGCATCTCTTCTCTCACTGCTGAGTCGAGAGGTTAACCCAAAATCTATACCCTGAAAATGCATCATTCATTTTATTTGGATGTAGTTTATAAAAAATGTATTGACCAATTTGTTAGGGTTTATTTCCTTTTTTTATCGATCTTGTCTCATCGCTGAAACTCCCCAACGGGCTCGGTAGAGGCGACGGTGGATTCATGCATCCTCCGAAACATGACCTGTCTAACCGCGCTCCTTAACACCCGCCAGCTTAACCCAGAAGCCAGCCACACCAATGTGTCGGAGGAAACACCGTACAACTGGCGCCCAGGGTCAACCTGCAGGTGCCCGGCTCGCCACATGGAGGCGCTAGAGCCAAGTAAAGCCCCTGTGGCCAAACCCTCCCCTAACCAGGATGACGCTAGGCCAATTGTGCGCTGTCCTATGGGACTCCCGGCCACGGCCGGTTGTAGCACAGCCCGGGAATGAACCTGGGTCTGTAGTAACTCCTCTAGCGGACCGCTGCGCCCACTCGGCCCTTATTTCCTCATTTTTTAAATAAAATATAGACGTGCTAGATTTATTGTGCTGTACTTGGCTGATCTATACGTAGAATAGTTTGTCAGATTCGTATTTGAGAATGTAGGGGAAGGTTGTGATGATGTAGTAGCTCAGTGTGGGGCTCTTTCTCAATTAATCTTTCCTCACATCCTGTCTCATCACCTCCTTTTCAGATCATATTGGAAGAGGTCCACTTGTAAGTTCTCCTTTAATGCAGTTGAGAAGGAGGCGAAGAGATAAGACGTGAGAAATCGTGGAAAGATTAATTATGACACAGCAGGCGTGTATTTGAAGTGTGTGTGTTCTCTCCATTCCTGAGGTGTGTACCGCAGCCTACAGCAGTCCTACAACATCAGTTCCCAGGACGTGTTGACAGCCATGGACTACTGTGAGGAGTCTCTCCAGGAGATAGACATCACTTCCTTCCTCCAGACACTCTGCGGACACATCCGGGAGTTCCAGGAGAGCCATGGAGACGGAGGGGTAAGGGTTCACAGCAGCACCCCTTCCACCTTCACCATCGGAGATGCAGAGGAGGACCGGCTTGCCAAGAGGGGACCCATGGCCTCTTCATCCAGGTACTACTGGGACCTACAGAGCTGTTATCCGTTTAAAAAAGTTGAAATACTTGAGGTGTGCTTGACTGGCATGTTGTCTCCGGCTGGAGCGGCCTTGTAATTACCAAATAAATTCCATCAATCAAACAATCTGGAGTTTGCACTTTTAGGACTGTCCTTGACAAGTTAAAACCAAGGTCAGTTGACGTATTTAAAATATTTGATATACATATTTGACCCAGGTCTGCTACAAAATGATCTGCATGGACACATGGGGAAAGAGCATGTTATCTGACCTTGGTCAAGAGCTGAATTCACACAGAGTGGGTCCCTTCAAGACCTTTGGGACACAAACAAACATTTTGTTTTGGTTTGGTTGGTTTGTTTTGGTACATGTTGGGTTCAGGCCATTGATTGCCAGTAGTGAATGGTGCTCTAAGTAAACATGATGACCTTGTATCTGCAAGTATTGAGATGGAGGATGTGAGTGAGGCAGAGTCCAGAGGGAAGACTTTGGCCCCCACCTCCTGGCTAGGCCTGGATGAACCCCCCAGGACCACCAGGATACCAGAGTTCCCTCTGTCCCTCCTCTACCTGCAGCAGAAGTGTGAGGTCTTCCCTGACCTGCACAAAATCATACAGGTAAACAACTGAAGGATAGAGGATGTAGAAATGGATTGTTACAATTTGATATTCTTGTTATAGAACAGTTTTAAAGATAGCTAATGCCTGTATTCAACAGGACAAATTCATGGAAATTAGTGCTCAGTACTTCAAGACCGTACCTTCTCATCCCCACTACTTCTACTACTGCCCAGCATCATCGAAGAAAGAGGTATGTGTATGTTATAGTGTTGTCACGATACCAACATTTTACTAATGATACGATACCAGGCCAAGTATCATGATAACCAGTAGTGTTGCAATACCACGGGTGTAAAAAATTCAGTGGCCTAGCATCCTGTTTGCCCTGTCATCCGAACACTTGTTCCCGTTTTCTAAACGTTATGCGCATGTGCTATGCAAAAAACCTGTCAATGATATTCACACTTCTACTCAATACAACACATATTGAATTAACTTGACACTGTTCACTGTATCATAGAATACTACATGGTGGCTGATTTGCTCATATTTACAAAGGCCTACCTGTGATTTGGCTGGAGGAATTGGAGCAAGGAATATATACTGGACATGCATAATGATCTGCATGTCAATGTGAAAACACTGCATGAAACCTTCTTTACTCTTCAGTTAACCCTCCCTCCCTCTCATAAACACACTCGCTCTCCCACAAACACATACACAAATGTTAGGCACCCAACAGAATTTAAGGAGCACCAGAAGGAGTATTCCCCCGCCCCCAAAAATAAAAACTTTCCTGAACCAACACTTGCACTTGACCCCCTCACTCCCCTTTCTAGCTCTGACTTTGCTGATAGCTACTTTGAGGAGAAGTGTACTTACTATTCCAGTGACATGTGCTTGTCCCACCTAGCTATCTTAAGATGAATGCACTAACTGAGCGTCTGGTAATTGACTAAAATGTCAAATGTAAAACGATGTGGTTTAGACTTACATTTGGCCCATATGAATCCTACCTTTTTAAAGCACATCTTATGAGTAGCAGACCCTTTTCCTTTCTTCTGGTGCCAATCAAATGTGCCTTAACCTACTGTCAAGTTACCAGGTTGTTAGCTAGCTAGGTAACATGGCTGAACAACGCTGTTTGTTATCAAAACAATTTAGTTACCCAGGGTTAGTTTAAAACAGCCTACGACATGGTTTGTGAAGTTATATAAAATTCGCTCAGGAATAAAAATGGTAGCTCTGGTAATGCACTCAGTATACTAAACATTAGGAACACTTTCCTAACATTGAGTTGGCTGGATGTTCTTTGGGTGGACAATTCTTGATACACACAGGAAACTGTTGAGCTTTAAAAATCCAGCAGCATTTCTTGACACAAACCGGTACGCCTGGCACCTACCATACCCCGTTCAAAGGCACTTAAAAATAAATCTTGCCCATTCATCCTCTGAATGGCACATATACACAATCCATTTCTCAATTGTCTCAAGGCTTGAAAATCCTTATTTTACCTTTCTCATCCCCTTTATTGACACTGATTTTGAAGTGGATTTAACAAGTGACATCAATAAGGGATCATAGCTTTCACCTGGTCAGTCTGTCATGGAAGGAGCAGGTACAGTTGAAGTCGGAAATGTACATACACCTTAGCCAAATACATTTAAACTCAGTTTTTCACAATTCCTGACATTTTAATACAAATTCCCTGTCTTAGGTCAGTTAGGATCACCACTTGATTTTAAGAATGTGAAATATAAGAATGATAGTAGAGTGATTTATTTCAGCTTTTATTTCTTTCATCACATTCCCAGTGGGTCAGAAGTTTACATACACTCAATTAGTATTTGGAAGCATTGCCTTTTTAAATTGTGTAATTCAGGTAGCCTTTCACAAGCTTCCCACATTAAGTTGGGTGAATTTTGGCCCATTCCTCCTTACAGAGCTGGTGTACCAGAGGCAGGTTTGTAGGCCTCCTTGCTCGCACACGCTTTTTACGTTCTGCCGACACATTTTGTATTGGATTGAGGTCAGGGCTTTGTGATGGCCACTCCAATAACTTGACTTTGTTGTCCTTAAGGCTTTTTGCCACAACTTTGGATGTATGCTTGGGGTCATTGTCCATTTGGAAGACCCTTTTGCTACCGATGTTTATCTTCCTGACTGATGTCTTGAGATGTTGCTTCAATATATCCACATCATTTTCATTCTCATGAAGCGATCTATTTTGTGAAGTGCACCAGGCCCTCCTGCAGCAAAGCACCCCCACAACATGATGCTACCACCCCTGTGCATCACGGTTGGGATGGTGTTCTTTGGCTTGCAAGCCTCCCCCTTTTCCTTCAAACATAACAATGGTCATTATGGCCAAACAGTTATATTTTTGTTTCATCAGACCAGAGGACATTTTTCCAAAAAGTACCATCTTTGGCCCCATGTGCAGATGCAAACCGTAGTCTGGCTTTTTTATGGTGGTTTTGGAGCAGTGGCTTCTTCCTTGCTGAGCGGCCTTTCAGGTTGTGTTGATATAGGACTCGTTTTACTGTGGATATAGATAGTTTTGTACCTGTTTCCTCCAGCATCTTCACAAGGTCCTTTGCTGTTGTTCTGGGATTGATTTGCACTTTTCGCACCAAAGTACGTTCATCTCTAGGAGACAGAACACGTCTTCTTCCTGAGCGTTATGATGGCTACGTGGCCCCATGGTATTTATAATTGCATAATATTGTTTGTACAGATGAATGTGGTACCCTGAGGCGTTTGGAAATTGCTCGCAAGGATGAACCAGACTTATGGAGGTCTACAATTTTTTTTATGAAGTCTTGGCTGATTTCTTTTGATTTTCCCATGATGTCAAGCAAAGAGGCACTGAGTTTGACGGTAGGCCTTGAAATACATCCACAGGTACATCTCCAATTGACTCAAATTATGTCAATTAGCCTATCAGAAGCTTCTAAAGCCATGACATAATTTTATGGAAATTTCCAAGCTGTTTAAAGCCACAGTCAACTTACTGTATGTAAACTTCTGACCCACTGGAATTGTGATACAGTGAATTATAAGTTAAATAATCTGCCTGTTAACAATTGTTGGAAAAATTGCTTGTGTCATGCACATAGTAGATGTCCTAACTGACTTGCCAAAACTATAGTTTGTTACCTTCTTACGGCTGAAATCCCGTTAACGGGATCGATATGACAACAGCCAGTGAAAGTGCAGGGCGCCAAATTCAAACAGAAATCTCACAATTAAAATTCCTCAAACATACAAGTATTTTACACCATTTTAAAGATAAACTTGTTGTTAATCCCACCACAGTGTCTGATTTTCAAAAAGGCTTTACGACAAAAGCATACCATGCGTTTATGTTAGGTCAGCACCTAGTCACAGAAAAACACAGCCATTTTTCCAGCCAAAGAGAGGAGTCACAAAAAGCAGAAATAGAGATAAAATTAATCACTAACCTTCGATGATCTTCATCAGATGACACTCATAGAACTTGATGTTACACAATACATGTATGTTTAGTTCGATAAAGGTCCTATTTATATCCAAAAATCTCAGTTTACATTGGCGCGTTATGTTCAGTAATGTTTTGCTTCCAAAACATCCCGTGATTTTGCAGAGAGCCACATCAATTTCCAGAAATACTCATAATAAACATTGATAAAAGATACAAGTGTTTGACATGGAACTTTTAGATAAACTTCTCCTTAATGCAACCGCTGTGTCAGATTTCAAAAAAGCTTTACGGAAAAAGCACACCATGCAATAATCTGAGTACAGCGCTCAGAGACCAAAACAAGCCATTCAGATACACGCCAAGTCAAAAATAGCATTAGAAATATTCACTTACCTTTGATGATCTTCATCAGAGTGCACTCCTATGAATCCCAGTTCCACAATAAATGTTTGTTTTGTTCGATAAAGTCCATCATTTATGTCCAAATACCTCCTTTTTGTTCGCGCGTTTAGTTCACAAATCCAAATTCACACGGCGCAGGCACTTAGTTCAGACGACAGTTCCATTACAGTTCGTAGAAACATATCAAACGATGTATAGAATCAATCTTTAGGATGTTTTTGTCATACATCTTCAATAATATTCCAACCGGACAATTCCTTTGTCTGTAGAGAGGAAAAGGAACGCAGCTAACTCTTACGGGTGTGTGCCTGACTGAGCTCATGGCATTCTGCCAGACACCTGATTGAAACAGCTCTTATTCTCCCCCCCCCCCCCCCCCCCCCTTTACAGTAGAAGCCTGAAACAAGGTTCTAAAGACTGTTGACATCAAGTGGAAGCCTTAGGAAGTGCAATCGGACCAAATTTTACACTGTATATTGGATAGGCAAAGACTTGAAAACCTACAAACCTCAGATTCCCCACTTCCTGGTTTGATTTTTTTTCTCAGGTTTTTGACTGCCATATGAGTTCTGTTATACTCACAGACATCAATCAAACAGTTTTAGAAACTTCAGAGTGTTTTCTATCCAAATCAACTAATAATATGCACATCTTAGCTTCTGGGCCTGAGTAGCAGGCAGTTTACTCTGGGCACCTTATTCATCCATGCTACTCAATCCTGCCCCCCAGCCATAAGAAGTTAACAAGAAATGTGTGGAGTGGTTGAAAAACGAGTTTGAATGACTCCAACCTAAATGTATGTCAACTTCCGACTTCAACTGTATTCCTAATGTTTTGTATACTCGGTGTATGTCACTCAGAGGCTTGCGATTGCAAAGCCTGCTCAAACTGTTCTGTGTTCTTGGTTATGCCAGGTGATGATGAAATTATACAATATATCAGCATTTAACGCTCTGCGTGCTGCTCCTATGTAACAAATGTTCTCAGAGTCTGCATCCCGGCTCGCCATCACGGCTGAATTTAGATTTTAAAAACTGAGGAATGGATGCGCAGGAAGAGCGGATGGAGAGAAGCAGGTGGATGAGGGCTGGTAGGGGATGCTGAGAGATGCAGGTGGGTGAGGGCTGGTAGGGGATACTGAGAGTAGCAGGTGGGTGAGGGCTGGTAGGGGATGCAGGTGCGTGAGGGCTGGTAGGGGATGCTGAGATGCTGGTAGGGGATGCTGAGAGAAGCAGGTGGATGAGGGCTGGTAGGGGATGCTGAGAGATGCAGGTGGGTGAGGGCTGGTAGGGGATACTGAGAGTAGCAGGTGGGTGAGGGCTGGTAGGGGATGCAGGTGCGTGAGGGCTGGTAGGGGATGCTGAGAGAAGCAGGTGGGTGAGGGCTGGTAGGGTATACGGCAGGATGATTAAAGCTGCCACACGTCATATGCGCATGAAAGTGGATATTATTGGACTGGGGTATCCAAGAGACTACTTGCTGTTGCTTAAAATATGTAAGTGAATTTATAAACAAAACTGACTATAAACAGGCACCAGCTGGTTATTTAGAACTGTAGGCCTGAAGAATGTGGTAGTGTCGTATTCTAAAATGTTGGTATCATGACTTTTTTGTACGGTGACGTTACCGTGGTACTGGTATACCGTGCAACACTAGTATGTTATTTCCTATCAGTTGCTCTCAGTCTTTGCAGTAGCTGTGTATCCACACTCCAGGACAGTGAAGAAAACACTTGGTGCCGACACACTGGTTCAACAATAAATAACTGGGTCTGGGAATAACACAGTGCCCTTCCTCCTTTATTTTTTTGTTCTCCTCATAAGTACTCTGATGTGGAAGAGAAGAGACAACCTAGTGAAGAGGTTGTGTCAGAGGCTGAGCCTGCTACAGAGGACGGTGAGGATCCTTGTATTTTATATGATCTATTTCACAATACATCAACTACTCATCCTCTGGACCATAGAGAACATGTAGTTCGTCATTCGTCATAAATCCTATCTCACCGTTATGTGGGCAGCAGGTAGCCTAGCGGTTGGGCCAGTAACCAAAGGTCATTGGTTTGATTCTCAGAGCTGACTAGCTGAAAAATGTGCCCTTGAGCAATGCACTAATTGCACCTGTAAGTTGCTCTGGATAAGAGCAGCTGCTAAATTACATTTTTTTTACATTTATTTTGATGTAAAAACGTAAATCCACCTGTGTACCTCAGAGTACATGTCGGGCTGTTGCATTGTGACGGAGAGCGACACAGACCTGGAGGTGGAGTACCAGGAGAGGGCTGAAGGCCGGAGATCCCTAGGGGCAGACAGAGAGGGGGAGGCAGGGGGAGAGTGGGAGGATGAGTCCCTGTCTGACTCCAACACAGTGAACCAGGAAGATGTCTCCTTCAGAATCCTAGAGGGAGACAGCCTGTTGGAGCCAGAAGGGCCACAGCCTGACATGCCCCCACTGTTCATCCACCTCACCTGCTCTGTTAACATGAAGAGTTGCCACGGATCCATGCCCATAACCACGCTACCCACCTGCCTGGGTGAGTACACACTGCCTCTGCTCTGTACCTGGCACCCCTCACAGAATAGACTCAAGTCAATAGACAGCATGTGAATCAGACCTGGGTTGAAAAAGCTGCACTTTGAGTGTCTGGCACAATGGAACCAGTGGACTAGTTCCTAAAGTGCTAACCCTTCCATCTGGCACTATAGGCAGGCTCACTCCTACACTCAAAGTATTTGAAAGACAACAAATACTATTTGAACTCAGGTCTGGTGTGACATTTCTTTAATGATATTTAATGCCCTACTGTTTATGTTGAGATGTGTACTGTGTTATTGCAGGTGAGGTGATCATGTGTCTGGAGAATGCAGAGGCCCTGCAGGCTGTGAATCTGAATAATCTGTCTGTCACACTGGACATCTTTGTTCTCACCTTACCCCTGGAGATAGAGGACATGCAATCAGACTTGAGACACAACAGGTTAGATCTTACTTTAATAAAACTATGTGGAACGAAAATAGCCCTTTACACTCATACCCATATGCGGGTTGAAAATGACAGATTTGGCCAATGATAAGCGCATAAATTGGAACACAGTGGCTGAACAGTAACATACTATGAATGATGTCAGAGCATGAATGGTTTTGGATTGCGTAAACAACAACAGTAGCTGTGTGATTTGATGGGGATGCAGGGCTGTGTTCCAAAGAAAACAACTACAAGTGTGCTTGCTTTAGTTCCTCAACAGCACAGCTAGGAGAGCTCAAAAAAACAACTTATAGTTTGACTGTTCTTTGAGTCATAAAAGTGCATTGAAATGACTTAGGAACTGTGTACACTTTGGAGAGGTGTGTGGTCACTTGGAGCCACCAGTTAGTCCTCTCACTCAAACCCTTGTCATTTTTTTGTCTTATGTTGCACCTACCCCACATATTTTCAGATTTTGTTATCAACAAATGCAGAAAAAAGTACAGTAAATGTAAAATGCACATAAAATCAACAGTGTAAAAAGTCTTGTCAGGTGAACCTGTTGTGTCCTCAATTTTGGTCTAATAACTTTCACATCATCCCCAACAGTTCCCTCTCCATTGCTACCATGCATATGCATTTCATATTTATTTTGTGAGAAACATTTAAATTTAGTCCTGTCCATATAGGCCAAGTCCCATGAGTGTGTAAAGGGTTAAATGACAAACTCCCCCCAAAATATTTTCGCTCTTGGATTAATTAGTTCATGGATTAATTAGTTCATGGGGTAAGGTGCTCTTTGGTTCCCCAGTTATGTGAATAAAATAAACTTGTAGGATATCACTCATCCAAACACACACAAGCACTCTTCCTGGACACATTATCATTGGATTGATAAGGTGCAATGTGGTTGAGCCCTGTGGTGTATATGTTCATCAAACTGCATTTCTTTCACAAGAAGGTGATCATGTTAACTAACAGCCTGCACTCTCTCTAGGTACACGTCAGAGAGCAGTGTGTCTCTGAACCGTTCTCCAGATCAGCCCTCTTCCTACCGCTCTGATGAGGATGTGATGGGCAACCTGGACAGAGTAGTAGAGGTCGACGGGTGAGTCATTGGGAAGGATGAGAAGCGGAGAAGTCTTGTCCTATATCTGTTTGTGCTGCATAGCCGTTGTCAGTTGGCTTTACAGCACAAACAGATCTGGGAGCAGGCTAAAGGAGTAGGTGTTAATGGGTGATTGATCTTGATTTTACTGGACTGCTGCTACCTGCATCTGATGGTCATGGTGCTTTCAAGACAACTGGGAACTCTGGAAAAAAATTAGGTCAAATCATGACGTCAGTGATCTTCAGGTCTGAAAGTCAGAGGTGTGAGTTGGATGACCGTTCAAAACGATTTTCCCAGTCGGATCTCATTTTTTTCCGACTTCCCAGTTGTCTTAAATGTACTGAAGTCGGAAGTCAGAGATTTCCTAGTTCCCAGTTGTGAGGATCACTGACGTCATGATTTTCAACACGGCATTAATCTTCCTGCTCTCTCCTTCCTTTCCTCCGGTGCAACTGACCAGAGAAAGGGGACATCCTCTTCCACCTGATGGCAAAACTCGAGTCGCACAGCATCTGCCTCATACACAAATTCATGTTGTTCCTATGATCAGAGAAATATATATATATATTTTTTTTTTTTTTAAATGGACACGACGAGCTGCTTATAATAAAGTGTTGACAGTGCTGAATATAAAATGTAATATAGCTCTTAGCTATATTCTTTGACAGTCTCTCTGTGGTCATGGTTTTATTAAATCTTATGTAAGTTAGTATCGAACTTTGCTGTGACCAGTGTCATGGAAGCTCTGTACAGTAGGCACGGTGATTTGAGCTATCCGATTGGCCAGTACAGTAGGTGCACATGATTTGACCACAGATCTCCTGGTCCGCCGGGTAGGCGGAGTTTGTCTTTTCAGACAAATTAAATTCTTAAAATGGGAACACTTTACTTAACCGCTGCGCATGGCTTCTGAATCAAGTGCACCTACCGCCAACAGCGCAACGAATTAAACAAAAAGGAGTACAAACCTTTATCATTGGCTTTTCTACAGAATTGTTAGGTGTTCCACTAGGAATGACTTGAAGATGGACCAGTCAATCGCCATCGACTGGTTGGTGACCACTGATTCTAAAGGGTAGATAAAAGCATGTTGAGGAGGGTTTGGCTGATTATGACATTTGTCAGCTTGCATGATTTCTATGACCTTGCAGTAGTTCATTTTTTCTTTATTTCAACAGGGTTGTAGGAGACTCTTTGTCCAAACTCCCAATTCCCCACAAACTAGCCGTGTTAGCCGCCATGGAGGAGGTAAATTCAGTCTCTGTAATCTCGATCTTGATATGATTTGAGCTAGTCGATCCACTAAATAGCCGGAATTCCTCTGTCACCGAGGTACATATTTCAGGCACATTCACTCAGATCTCCCTGTTGCCTCTCGCTGTAGATCCGTTGGCTCCTAGAGGATGAGATTGTGTCAGCTCTGCGTCACTCCCGGGTCATCAGCTCGTCCACGCTACAGAAGGTGGCGGGTCACGTGCTTCGCTCAGGCGGGCGACCACGCTGCCACTTTGAGGTCGTTCCCTTGCAGTTTGTCTTCGGCCCTGAGCAGTCCCTGGAAAAGTTCAAAGAGGTGGGCTGGGATGATGACCAGGAGGGGTGACAAGTGTCTGTCCTTTTTTCTAGTGGGGTCAATATGTTTTTCCCATCGTTAGGAACCTTGCATGGTTGTTGCACACCCAAGTTCTACTCTGTCAATTGCTTTTAAATGAGGAAAATTGGTATTGGAATTTCAGTTTTCTTCCTGGATTGAGATGGAACTGACCCTAACCCTTGAATCTTACCCTCAACAGGAGTTCCGTAGGATGTCATTCTCAGGTTACTTGCTGAAAGGAGAGCAGGACAACTTCCACTACATGTCTCTGAGTAGACTCCACCCACAGCGCATCCAGGCTTCTATGAGGCTGTCTGAGAGCACTGTTAACACTGAGGGGGCTGGACAGACCACCCAAACCAACAATCACTGTGCTGATGTGGACGACAGTGCCAGGGCTCCGTCCAATCATGGTGCACCAGGAAGAAGACCTGACCACGGAACAGAGGTGGAGAGGGTGGAGCTAGACTGTGAGGTTTGTCAAACTTTTGGGAGGGGATTTCAACCTGACCAACTAGTTTATTTCCATCTATCCTCTTTCATGGTCCTTTGAGTCGAATTAAGGTTTCCTACCTTTTTAATGTTTTTTCTGAATAAATGCAATTTATATGAATGTATGGATGAATGTGTATGAATTTGAACTGAATGAATTATTCTATATGTTACATTCTTTCCCTCCAGGTGCAGGGAGAAGAGAAGAAGCCTGCTGTCGGGGATGTTAGTGATTCTGGTAGTGACCTAGCCCAGGACCCCTGCAACCCTCCAGCCAAACCCACCCGGGATGACTCCGAGGAGGGCCCCAGACCTCGGTTGAGCTCAGCCGGTGCAACCTCCACAGCCGCTGGGGATGGACCTCGGGAGAGTTCTGTTGGTGTCTCCACCGGCCGACCCCGACTGAGCTCTGTGGGCAGAGGAGGAGAGGTGATAGGACCTCAGCTGAGCTCTGTAGGCTCCTCCTTCACGGCCATGAGGGATCAAGGCCAATCCAGCACCCCTCACCTCAAGCCCAGCACCAGCACCGACCGCTCCTCAGAAAACACCAAGACCCCATCCGCAGTCAGCCTGGCCGAGTCGGTGCAGTCCACCACCCACAGTGAGTGTCCCTGTCCCCCAGAGCCCAGACCCAGACAACATCTAGGACCTTAAGTGATGAGACGTTACAGCTACACTGCTTGGGTGATATTCCATTTTTTTTTTTTTTAACAAAGTGCAACAAGGAGGCTCGCTGTGTTTGCAACGCTGTGAAACTTAATACAAACCTGTGGTGTATAATGACAGAAGCCATTCACATGGTAGCTTCCTACAGTCCTGTTTGTTTGCCCATACTGTTTTTTTTTTAATGGAACCATGCTGTGACCTGCCATATCTCCCAGCAGAGGAGAGATTACTAGTTCAGCTCTTTATCTGTGTGTCTATACAGTGCATTCGGAAAGTATTCAGACCCCTTCCCCTTTTCCACATTTTGATACGTTACAGCCTTATTTTAAAATGGATTAAATATTTTTTTCCCCTCATCAATCTACACACAATACCCCATAATGACAAAGCGAAAACATAAATACCGTATTTACATAAGTATTCAGACCCTTTGCTATGATACTGGAAATTGAGCTCAGGTGCATCCTGTTTCCATTGATCATCTTTGATGTTTCTACAACTTGATTGGAGTCCACCTGTGGTAAATTCAATTGATTGGACATGAAGGCTCACACCTGTCTATATAAGGTCCCACAGTTGACAGCACGTCAGAGCAAAAACAAAGCCATGAGGTCGAAGGAGTTGTCCGTAGACCCCCGAGAGAGGATTGTGTCGAGGCACAGATCTGGGGATAGGTACCAAAAAATGACTGCAGCATTGAATGTCCCCAAGAACACAGTGGCCTCCATCATTCTTTGAAAAAAAATGTTTATCCCCTTTTCTCCCCAATTTTCGTGGTATCCAATCGCTAGTAATTACTATCTTGTCTCATCGCTACAACTCCCGTACGGGCTCGGGAGAGACGAAGGTCAAAAGCCACGCGTCCTCCAAAGCACAACCCAACCAAGCCACACTGCTTCTTAACACAGCGCGCATCCAACCCGGAAGCTAGCCGCACCAATGTGTCGGAGGAAACACCGTGCACCTGGCTCCCTTGGTTAGCGCCCACTGCGCTGCCCGCCACAGGAGTCGCTGGAGCGCGATGAGACAAGGATATCCCTACCGGCCAAACCCTCCCTAACCCGTACGGCGCTAGGCCAATTGTGCGTCGCCCCACGGACCTCCCGGTCGCGGCCGGCTGCGACAGAGCCTGGGCGCGAACCCAGAGACTTTGGTGGCGCAGCTAGCACTGCGATGCAGTGCCCTAGACCACTGCGCCACCCGGGAGGCCCCGCCTCCATCATTCTTAAATGGAAGACGTTTGGAACCACCAAGACTCTTTTAGAGTTGGCCACCCGGCCAAACTGAGCAATCGGGGAGAAGTGCCTTGGTCAGGGAGGTGACCAAGAACCCAATGGCACATGAAAGCCCGCTTGAAGTTTGCCAAAAGGGACCTAAAAACTCTCAGACCGTGAGAAACAAGATTCTCTGGTCTGATGAAACAAAGTTGAACTCTTTGGCTTGAATGCCAAGCGTCATGTCTGGAGGAAACCTGGCACCATCCCTACGGTGAAGCATGGTGGTGGCAGCATCATGCTGTGAGGATGTTATTCAGCGGCAGGGACTGGGAGACTAGTCAGGATCAAGGAAAATATGAATGGAGCAAAGTACAGAGAGATCCTTGATGAAACCTGCTCCAGAGCACTCAGGACCTCAGACTGGGGGCGAAGGTTCACCTTCCAACAGGACAACAAACCTAAGCACACAACCAAGACAACACAGGAGTTGCTTCGGGACAAGTTTTTGAATGTCCTTGAGTGGCCCAGCCAGAGCCTGGACTTGAACCAGATCGAACATCTCTGGAGAGACCTGAAAATAGCTGTGCAGCAACGCTCCCCATCCAACCTGACCAGAGCTTGAGAGGATCTGCAGAGAAGAGTGGGAGAAACTCTCCAAATACAGGTGTTGCCAAGCGTCATACCCAAGAAGAGTCGAGGCTGTAATTGCTGCCGAAGGTGCTTCATCAAAGTACTGAGTAAAGGGTCTGAACACTTAATTAAGTAAATGTGACATTTCCATTTTTTTTAATTTTTATACATTTTATTTTTTATAAAAAACTGTTTTTGCTTTGTCATTATGGGGTATTGTGTGTAGATTGATGAGAAGAAATAAACTATTTAATCAATTTTAGAATAAGGCTGTAATGTAACAAAATGTGGAATAAGTCAAGGGGTCTGAATACTTTCCAAAGGCACTGTATGCGTGTGTCTGTGTGGATTGTCTCTTGCGAGGCTGGCTGTGTGACACCAATGAGGAGAGTATGAGTGAGTGAATCTTTGGCAGTACTAGCAGCACAAGTCTCTTAAGTCTGTTGACTGAGCTGACAGCTTTACCGCGTTTCCGCCCTTAAGGCTGTTTTCTCCCTCTCCATTCCCAAATCAACAGGCAGCAGCACTCCGCTCTGAGCTGACAGACAGAATATTACATGAGATGACCCCCCCCCACACACACACTTCTCTCTGGAGTACATGTTCCAACATTGAGGTGGGGAGACTCCTAGGGCCTGTCAGTGTAGAGGCGGAGGGAGGAGGAGAAATCCCTGAGGGTCTTAGTCATGTCTCTGACAGTCTAAGATAGTGGGCTTCTGGAGATTAATCTCTGCTACCTCAGGTGAATGTGGTGTAAAACTGTAAAACTTGTCTCCTCCTCAGGTAGTGGCAAGCTGAGGCCCAGCAGAGTACAGAGTGTGGTCTCCAGTCAAGGAAGCCTGGACTCTGACATGCTGGGTAAGAGTTGGACATTATAATGATTATGATAGTGTTGCTCATAACGATGATGATCATGATCTTTATCACGATGATGATAACGACGGTGGTGACGATCATGATGATGATGCTGCTAATGAAAGCTAATGAAACATTTTTATCTGTATATTTTTAGGTTATGATGGTGGCAGCAGTGACTCTGAATGTGAGAGCCCCACTATAGAAGAACAGGAGTCCCAGTCCCCCCTGCTGCCTGACTTCTGGCTCATCGTTAAGGTCCACCAGGACAAAGTAGAGGTGTACTCCCACTCCAGGTGAGAGAGGGCAGGGGCTTAGGGAGGACACGGATGCAGCTCATAACTGCTGCTCACCTTCAGCCATGCAGAATGTTCAGTGTGCCATCTTACATGACACAATTGTTACATAACGATTCCATTATTTAATTATACAGGTTATTCTCATTGAGATAAAAATCTCAAAAGAGACCTGTAAGATATAAATTCGTCATGGAATATTGTTTGCAGGAGCTTCAACGAAGGGAAGGAGGACGGAGTAGGGGAGGAGGAGGAGGTGCCAGAGTACTTACAGTTGCATCAGATGGTGGTGAGGAAGATTGGGGAGATCTGCCGTATAGTCAATCAGGTAGGTTACACTCCTTTGTGTGATTGTGATCCTCTGTTTGTTTGACGTTAATAGACATCTTCAATTGTTCGAAATAGGTAGGTTACACTCTCTCCCATTAAGACATTTCTGACACTTCAATGCTTATACAGTTGAAGTCGGAAGTTTACATACAGTTAGGTTGGAGTCATTAAAACTCGTTTTCCAACCACTCCACACATTTCTTGTTAACAAACTATAGTTTTGACAAGTCGGTTAGGACATCTACTTTGTGCATGACACAAGTAATTTTTCCAACAATTGTTTACAGGCAGATTATTTCACTTATAGTTCACTGTATCACAATTCCAGTGGGTCAGAAGTTTACTTAGTTGACTGTGCCTTTAAACAGCTTAGAAAATTCCAGAAAATGATGTTATGGCTTTAGAAGCTCCTGATAGGCTCATTGACATCATTTGAGTCAATTGGAGGTGTACCTGTGGATGTATTTCAAGGCCGACCTTCAAACTCAGTGCCTCTTTGCTTGACATATTGGGAAAATCAAAATAAATCAGCCAAGACCTCAGAAAAACAATTGTAGACCTCCACAAGTCTGGTTCATTCTTGCGAGCAATTTCCAAACGCCTCAGGGTACCACATTCATCTGTACAAACAATATTATTTAATTATAAACACCATGGGACCACGCAGCCATCATAACGCTCAGGAAGAAGACGTGTTCTGTCTCCTAGAGATGAACGTACTTTGGTGGGAAAAGTGCAAATCAATCCCAGAACAACAGCAAAGGACCTTGTGAAGATGCTGTAGGAAACAGGTATAAAACTATCTATATCCACAGTAAAACGAGTCCTATATCAACACAACCTGAAAGGCTGCTCAGCAAGGAAGAAGCCACTGCTCCAAAACCACCATAAAAAAGCCAGACTACGGTTTGCATCTGCACATGGGGCCAAAGATGGTACTTTTTGGAGAAATGTCCTCTAGTCTGATGAAACAAAAATATAACTGTTTGGCCATAATGACCATTGTTATGTTTGAAGGAAAAAGGGGGAGGCTTGCAAGCCAAAGAACACCATCCCAACCGTGATGCACGGGGGTGGCAGCATCATGTTGTGGGGGTGCTTTGCTGCAGGAGGGCCTGGTGCACTTCACAAAATAGATGGCATCATGAGGCAGGAAAATTATGTAGATATATTGAAGCAACATCTCAAGACATCAGTCAGGACGTTAAAGCTTGGTCGCAAATGGGTCTTCCAAATGGACAATGACCCCAAGCATACTTCCAAAGTTGTGGCAAAATGGCTTAAGAACAACAAAGTCAAGATATTGGAGTGGCCATCACCAAGCCCTGACCTCAGTCTTATAGAAAATTTGTGGGCAGAACTGAAAAAGCGTGTGTGAGCAAGGAGGCCTACAAATCTGACTCGGTTACTCCAGCTCTGTCAGGAGGAATGGGCCAAAATTCACCCAACTTATTGTGGGAAGCTTGTGGAAGGCTCCTGAAACGTTTGACCCAAGTTAAACAATTTAAAGGCAATGCTACCAAATACTAATTGAGTGTATATAAAATTCTAACCCACTGGGAATGTGATGAAAGAAATAAAAGCTGAAATAAATAATTCTCTCTACTATTATTCTGACAATTCACATTCTTAAAATCAAGTGGTGATCCTAACTGACCTAAGACAGGTAATTTTTATTAGGATAAATTTTCAGGAATTGTGAACAACTGAGTTTAACCTGTTTGGGCTGCAGGGGCAGTATTGAGTAGCCGGATAAAAGCTGCCCATTTCAAACGGCCTCGTACTCAATTCTTGCTCGTACAATATGCATATTATTATTACTATTGGATAGAAAACACTCTCTAGTTTCTAAAACCGTTTGAATTATATCTGTGAGTAAAACAGAACTCATTTTGCAGCAAACTTCCTGACAGGAAGTGGAAAATCTGAAATCGATGCTCTGTGCTACGGCCTGCCTATTAATGTCCTTGATATTTATTAGAATACATGCACTTCATACGTCTTCCACTAGATGTCGACAGGCAGTGAGAGAAGAAATGGAGTGAGTAACTTGATCTGGGGTCGAATAATAGCTCTCGGCATGACGTGTCACCAGTTTCCTGTTTTCTGGAGAGTGCGTGAAGGGACCTGGATTTGCCTTCTGATAAGCTGTCATTATGGACGACTAATATCTCCGGCTTTGATTTTATTTGATACATGTGACAATATCATCGTAAAGTATGTTTTTTTCAATATAGTTTTATTAGATTATTGAAATTTATTCGGGACGTTAGGCGTGTTGCGTTGTGTGCCTTTGTTCAGGAAGGAGAGCTTAGCGCCACTTTGCTAGCTTTCCGTGCTAATTGACTGGAGAAGAGGATATTCTAAATCCAAACAACGATTGTTCCCGACAAAGGACCCCTTGTACAACATTCTGATGAAAGATCATCAAAAGTAGGACCCATTTTATGATGCTATTTCATATATCTGACGAACATGTGAAATATTAGTTTGCGCGCAGATTTTGGGTACTCTCTCGCTATACCTAAGCTGGATGTCGTAATGAAGTTATTTTTAGAATTCTAACACGGCGATTGCATTAAGAACTAGTGTATCTATCATTTCCTATACAACATGTATTTTTTAGTAACGTTTATGTATAGTTATTTGGTCAGAATAGTTGAGTGCCATAAAAATATCCGCACATTCTGGGAAAAAGATGCTACGTTAGCACAATGTATAACCACTGATTTCAGCTCTAAATATGCACATTTTCGAACAAAACATAAGTGTATGTATAACCTGATGTTATAGGACTGTCATCTGATGAAGCTTATCAAGGTTAGTCAAAAATTATATATCCTTTGCTGGTTTATTCGCTATCACTAACGTGCCTATTGCTATCGCTAACGTGCCTTGATGAATGAATGCGGTAGTGTGGTAGGCTATTGTAGGAAGCTAATATAATGCTATATTGTGTTTTCGCTGTAAAACACTTAAAAAATCGGAAATATTGGCTGGATTCACAAGGTGTTTGTCTTTAATTTGCTATACACCATCGATTTTTCAGAAATGTTTTATGATGAGTATTTAGGTATTTGACGTTGGTGTCTGTAATTACTCTGGCTGCTTTGGTTCTATTTCTGACGTAGCTGTGATGGTAGCTGCAATGTAAAACTGATTTATACCTCAAATATGCACATTTTTCGAACAAAACATAGATTTATTGTATAACATGTTATAAGACTGTCATCTGATGAAGTTGTTTCTTGGTTAGTTTGGTTGGTTCTTGGTTAGTTAGGTTGGCTTTGTGCATGCTACCTGTGCTGTGAAAAATGTCTGTCCTTTTTTGTATTTGGTGGTGAGCTAACATAAATATATGTGGCGTTTTCGCTGTAAAACATTTTAAAAATCGGACATGTTGGCTGGATTCACAAGATGTTTATCTTTCATATGCTGTATTGGACTTGTTAATGTGTGAAAGTTAAATATTTCAAAAAAATATATTTTGATTTTCGCGCCCTGCACTTGAAGTGGCTGTTGTCATATTGTGCCCGGCTTCGGGCTTGCAGCCAGAAGAAGTTAAATGTTATTGGCCAAGGTGTATGTAAACTTCCGACTTCAACTGTATATAGAGTGTTCACCCATTCTGGTGATTGGTTGAAAATGCGTTTGGTGATGAGATTTTACTTCCTTATGTTATCAAATACATTTTACCAAGACAAATATGATTCTTCATGTTCTGAATCGTTCAGTGGGGTCCTTCTCTAACATATCATTATCGGATTTCATAACCTAATGCATCCGATAATAAGCACCGAACTCGGTTGACATAGCGGTGCAGGTTTCTCGTAAAATCTTTTGAGGATTTTACATCTTGTGGTCGTCGTCTTCAAAGTTATTCCGTGGGTCGCAAAAAGCTAAATTAGCATGACACAAGCTGAATTAAATAAAACTGATTTGAAAATAAAAAGCTGGGTATATGCTCTGTGCTCCGTTGACATTTCACAGAGATACGTTTGTTTTTGTGAGAAATCTTTCAACTAAATATGAACGTGTATACTAAAATATGAAAATACAAAATTTCATGTCTCAAATCGATATCTTACCTCCTATATTGTTTTATTTCCTGTGGATTCGAGAAGGATGATGAGTTCAACGGGAAAGTGAGCCTGTCAGCTAGCCATGTAGCCTTAATTCTTGCAGTGAATCCACTTAGCTGATGCGATGCCATTTTTCAGATTTTTGAATGCTTTTTTTTCTCCTCTGGCCTCCATTGATTTAGTCACCCTGATTCTGGCCACCCTACAAGGGTAAATACACCCCTCTCTCTGTCTAGTTGGTGCTGTTCAACCTCTAAGGCTACGTTCAAATATCCATGGTAGCATACCACTTATAACAAAGCAATTACATTCTAAGTAGTATGGTAGTGTGGATATTGGAACAGGAACGAACTCCCTCTGTCTGGTTTCTCATCTCTCCTCTGTCTGGTCTCTCATCTCTCCTCTGTCTGGTCTCTCATCTCTCCTCTGTCTGGTCTCTCATCTCTCCTCTGTCTGGTCTCTCATCTCTCCTCTGTCTGGTCTCTCATCTCTCCTCTGTCTGGTCTCTCATCTCTCCTCTGTCTGGTCTCTCATCTCTCCTCTGTCTGGTCTCTCATCTCTCCTCTGTCTGGTCTCTCCTCTTCTTTACTCTGTTTCTCCACAGCGTCTGCTACTCCAGGACCTCAATGACAGCCACGTGTGTAACTCTCTTCTGGTGGCAGAGAGTGAAGAGGATATCTGGAAGAACGAGTCCCTGTACAGACAGAGACTGGCCAACTCTGATGGTTAGTCAGTCAACACTCACGATCACTATCATCTGCACACACTTATACACATGCTACAGACAGATACTTGCCATATATTTTCAAATAACTGTATTTTTCTGTCTCGCAAATTGCTTTTAACTAACAATTCGTTCCGAAAAATAATCTGTGCAGGCCTCTGCTGAATTCTTTTATCCTCGAGACAAAATGTTTTCCCATCCTTGCTTTAGAAGGGCTCTCCAATAAATGTTTGCAAACACCATAAACGTAATGTACATCATATATACGCCCTTGATGACACTGAGTTTGTCATTGTACAGTACACAAGTTAATAATGCATTGCACTTTCTTGGCCCTGTGAGCTCCCAACTGTCACAGTGATGATGGAGCACAATCAAGACAGGGCCAAGGAGAAGGAAACACACACTCTCTCTTTCTCTAATGTATGCAAGGTTACAGGGAAGAGCATCAGTGACAGGCCAGTGAAGTATGATTGGAGAGGGAACCAGTGGGAACGCTCATGAGATTAACTTTGTATTTTATGGAAGCTGTTAAAACAGAATTACCAACTGTAATTTCCTAATATTGCTGTTTGTTTTGCTCCAGTGTGTGTAAATGAATTGGATCCTGGAGAGGGTATAGACATCAGAGAGGGCTTGTTGTTTGTGACTGCAGTGCAGTAACATAATGTTACTGGGGAAGGGAAAAGGCTCCCATAGCAAATTGTGTTGTTTCTTTTCCTGGCTGGCGTCACACTGAAATGCATCTCCCCTCTCTCTCTGCAGTTGTGGTTGTAAATTATTTTCTCTTTTCTGTCTCTCTCTCTCTCTCTCACTCACCCACCCACCCTCTCTCTCTCCCATCTTATTCACCCCCTTCACCCACCAACAGATTACAATGCTGAGAACTACCAGCCGCGGGACTACCTTGCTGCCACCATGCAGTTCATCCCAGGTCACTTTGCCTGTGAGGTGGTGTGGAGCACCGTCATCCACATCCACCCTCGCCTCAAAGTGGGACCCAACGTAGGTGTGTCCAGGGGTGAGTCAGTGCCACTGGCAAAATACAGAACAAAAATGTTTTTCGAACATGCAGAGAAATAAAGACCACTGACAGAGTAGGACTTCATGACCATTAACAATAACATCTTGATCCTGAATTAAATATGCCAATATTAACAAACATCTGACAATTATGTGAAAATGATGATGATGAATAGGAAAATGAATGACTTCCTTTATTTAAAGGAGCAGTGCAGTCAAAACATGTTTTTTCTGTGTTTTATTTATATTTCCACACTATGAAAGTTGGAATAATACTGTGAAATTGTAAAAATTATGATAATGCCCTTTTAGTGTAAGAGCTGTTTGAAAAGGCCTCCTGAAATGTCAGTTTGTCTGCATGGGTGCGGGTTTTGAACGGCCTGGTGACATCACCAGGCAATATAAATGAATAGACCAATAACAAGAGTTTGCCCTCCTCTCTTCAAATAACAGATCGTTTTCACGTTACATATCCCTCACATTAGGCCCGTAACTCAGGCCACTCCCAGACAGTCCTAGCAACATTTTTGCTTGAGAAATTGCTTTTGCTAAGAAGATATTTGTATTTATTTTTGACAATTTTTTTAATTGAGAAAATCTTAATTGTTACCCAGAAATTATTTGATATTGAAATAAAAACTGCTGCATTGTCCTTTAAAAAAAGATTTACCATTTTAATATGATGGATTCAATACAATCAGTGTAATTGAGATGGTTTGCTCAGTATCTTTATTTTTTCATTTATTTTTTTTCACCTTTATTTATTTGTGTTGAAAGACTCTCTTCTCTCTATATCCCAGCTATCCAGGCTCTGCAGTCAGTGCTCAACGACTTGTGTGTGGTCAACAGGAAGAGCATGTTTGTCTATCAGGAGCGCACTATCAAATCAGTCTTCTACCTGAGGTTAGCCCTGTTGCCCCCCTTATTCTTACGCCACTGCCTCCCCTCATTGTAGAACAGTCCCACCTCTTCATAGGCACTTCTCTCTGCTGCATCCAACCAGAGACTTGTTGAAGGAATTGAGTTGAGCATGCCAGTTCTTGATTATGCATTTTAAAGTTACCCCCAACATATTCCCATGATCTCTGTTCTTCCCAGACTTTGTGAGACATCTCAAAGAGGGAAGTACTCTGACCTGGATGGCAGCCTACAGCCCATGTCTCACTGTGTCGGTCTCGCCCGGAGCCAGGAGCCCCTCTTCTCTGAGGAGTTCACGGTACAGTAGCACACTTAGAGGGCTTCTCTATTGCTCAACAAGCAATTGTGGCCCTGAAGAACCATTAGGGCTGTATACTCTGAGGATCCCATAGTACAGTAGCAAGCTCATAGTTGATTTCTCTATTGAAGTGCAGGCAACTCTGAAGTTGTGTCACCACTAGTTGATTTATCTGCTGTTCCCAGAACTGTGGTAACGTGCCCTTGGGTTAGAGATGATTTTGGGTTGTAATGTCAAA
Source organism: Salvelinus fontinalis (assembly GCF_029448725.1). Taxonomy (NCBI): domain Eukaryota; kingdom Metazoa; phylum Chordata; class Actinopteri; order Salmoniformes; family Salmonidae; genus Salvelinus; species Salvelinus fontinalis. The sequence goes on along the minus strand of NC_074678.1, from coordinate 18,253,419 downwards.
TATCTGCAGTGGTCTGACGTGTGTGTGTGTGTGTGTATGTTTTACTCCATCTATCTGCAGGGCTCCCGGTCATCTCTGGAAGGTCCCCGTCCAGTGGGACAGGTAGACAAACACATCCTGTTGCTGGTGCATGGAGTGGGAACTGCTGGTAAGATAGGGATTTGGAGAGCAAGGGCAAGAGAGGGGCTCATGGGGATTGGGGAACATTGGGACAGAATTCTGCAGTGTATGGATTGTGAGCAGAGGTAGCATAATGAAAGATGGGCTGAGCCTGCAGTTAAAAACTGAAGTTAGGACTAAGAAACCTCTGTGCACCTCTGTGTCACCTCTCAGTGCATTCCCACTCTGAGATAAATGTGCCCACACTACTGTCCTCATGGCTAACTTAAGAGTAACAGATGAAATCGCTGATTCATTGTTGGTGTCAAATAGTGTGAACATTCTGTACGCTGTGCTGCAGTACCTCTAACACCGTTCTAGATGGCACTGTTGATCTTGCTCCATTTAACTCTGCCCAGGCTCCATCTATGATGTCAGCTATTTCTCTCCGAAAGTCTTTCTGGGCTTCAACAACAAGAGTGACTTATTAAAATCTTCCCAAGTTTTTTTTTCTTCTCCCCAACAACTGTTCATACAGCTCAACTTCTTTATTTATGAATTCCTTTGTTTACAGAGGGTTTAAGTTTTCTTGAAGTGTGTGTATGTGTTTCAATTCATTGTTTGTTTCTAAGGCTCAAAACACCTCACTGAGCATTGATTTGCATAAATATATCAGAGCGAGAGAGACACCACTAGGGTTGCACATTTTGGGGAATATTCAAAGGTGGAAACTTTCCGTGGGAATATATGGGAATTAAAGGAAATATATGCAAATTTAATATTAATACCATTTAAATGTAGGTGTTTTTTGCCTTGGATATATTTACCATATCATATGGATACAGAAACATGAACCTTTTACCTTATCATAAGTAGACATAATTTAAAATTAATAAATCCTTTTCAATATAAATTTTAAAAAACAATTTTACGAATTGAACTTTAATTAAATGACTGACTCTTCACATGGGATGATTTCACTGAACAACAAAAGAAAGGGAATATTAAATGATCCATTGAATCTCCCAAAAAGGTTTTCAACATACATCTGTAAAATTATAGTCTAGAAACTAAAGCTTTGGTTGTCTTCCTCTCAGGTTTTCATGTCTTCTCCCTGGACCTCCTCAATGTCCACCTCTTGGACATCAAACTGTGAGGCCTCATCTTCACTGTCACTTTCCAACCTAGTTGAGGATGGCTCGTTGTCAGGCTCAAAAAGCCTCAGATTTGCCCGGATGGCCACTCATTTTCAACCCTTGTATTGGTCAGCCTGTTGCGTGCTTTGGTGTGTGTGTTCCTAAACAAGGACCAGTTGCGCTCTGAGGCGGCTGATGTTAGTTGGATTTGGAGGATGATGGAGGCAACAGGGGAAAGAGCCTCAGATCCACAAAGTCCCTTCCACCAGGTGGCTGATGAGATATGTTGGCACAACTGCAATATTGCATCTCCATCCCAAAGCCCTTGTTTGGAAGTGTACTTCGCCAGACTGCTTCGCCAGACTGCCAAGAACCTTGCACTCATCCAGGCCAAGGTGGCGAGACACGGTAATGATGACACCATAGGCCTTGTTGATCTCTGCACCAGACAGGATGCTCTTGCCAGCATACTCTGGGTCCAACATGTACGGTGCGGCGTGTATGGGCTTCAGGACGAAGTCTTAACACTTTTTGATTTCAGAACTGCAGTTTTCTCTGCTTGGAGCAACAGTGAAGTGGGCAGGGCAGTATGGATTTTTTCTCTTACATCTGCAAGCAGAGTCTGAACATCAGACAGGATGGCATTGTCTCCCTCAATCCGTGCAATGTCTACTGCTATAGGTTTCTGGAGTTTCAGGCTGCTTACCACTCTCTCCCAAAATACATTATCCAGGAGGATCCTCTTGATGGGGCTGTCCATATCGGCAGACTGTGATATGGCCATTTCTTGGAGAGACTCCTTCCCCTCCAGGAGACTGTCAAACATGATGACAACACCACCCCAACGGGTGTTGCTGGGCAGCTTCAATGTGGTGCTTTTATTCTTATCACTTTGCTTGGTGAGGTAGATTGCTGCTATAACTTGATGACCCTTCACATACCTAACTATTTCCTTGGCTCTCTTGTAGAGTGTATCCATTGTTTTCAGTGCCATGATGTCATTGAGGAGCAGATTCAATGCATGAGCAGCACAGCCAATGGGTGTGATGTAAGGTTAGGACTCCTCCACTTTAGACCAAGCAGCCTTCATTTTCGCAGCATTGTCACCAGTGCAAATGCCTTCTGTGGTCCAAGGTCATTGATGATTGCCTTCAGCTCATCTGCAATGTAGAGACCGGTGTGTCTGTTGTCCCTTGTGTCTGTGCTCTTGTAGAATACTGGTTGAGGGGTGGAGATGATGTAGTTAATTATTCCTTGCCCACAAACATTCAACCACCCATCAGAGAGGATTGCAATACAGTCTGCTTTCTCTATGATTGGCTTGACCTTCACTTGAACTCTGTTGAACTCTGCATCCAACAAATGAGTAGATAAAGCATTCTTCACATATGATTTGGCACAGTATTTGCAAATGTAGCTTTTTCTTCTACATTAGCTGCAGTGAAATGTCTCCACACATCAGATAGTGCCCGTGGCATTTTCATGTAAAGATTAGGGGAAAAAATGTTTAAAAAAACAACAAATACAATTCCATGTACAGATAAATAGTTAAGCAGTTAGATGTAACAACTCCTTTGTAAGGTAAATGAACACTCTTCAGTTAGCAGGCTCAAGCAAGCTAAAACCCACATGGTAGCAAAAACTAACTAGCAGTAAATGTTAAGAAGTTAGAAATGATTTAAACACACTTTGCTGTAGGCTACTATTTACTAGATAACAAAAAATCATGTATGCCATATAAAATATATTCACCCCACCCAGTATTGTAATCAGAACTGACCAGAAAGCATGTAGTCCTTGGCTCAGATGGTGTAGTAGTGTGGGCTCAATAGCATCTCATCAGTGTGCAAGATCCTGAGAATCAGCTGTACATGTGATGGAAGAATGCACTGTGTATGCAGAGGGTTGAAATTCCATTGAATTGGGGAGAGTTTAACAAAAATATGCCACAAGACCTAGAATTGTCTTAAGTGTATCCCACAAAAAAGGTCACTGTTATAAGCTAACTTTTTTGGTTGAATTTTGCAAAATTTCCTAAATTCCCGGGCTTCACTTCCCATGTAAAATTTCCGTGAAATTTCCGACCATTTGCAACCCTAGACACCACTGAGGTATCCTCTGTCAACACTACGGGAAGTCAAATATACGCATTTAAAGGGATACTTGGGGATTTTGACAATGAGGTCCTCTACTTCCCCAGGGTGACATGGGCTCTATTTCCATTGCTTAAAAATCTGTCCTCTCCTCGTCTCCTCCCAATCATCTGCACTGATGTGAAAAAGACTGGACAGGTGAAAACGGTATGGTGGATGCTCATCATTAGACTGACTTTCACCTGGTCAGTTTTTTTCTGGTCATAGCAATGAAGGAGAGGAGGTGAGGAGAGGATGGATTTTTTGGGGGGGGCAATTGGGAAAGAGCCATGGTCTGCCTGGTCTGCAACACAGGTCCAGAGATCACAGATGAGCTGGTGAAGGTTCTGAGGAAGCGTCTGGATGAGACCACCCTGGACATCATCACCATCATGCTGGGTAGGAACTGCAAACTCACCCCTGCTGACGTGGAGGTAAATTATGTGATGCGTTAGCGCCACTTAATCCTTTGATGAATCAAGTTTGGGTCATTCTGTAGTGGGGAGAGGCTAGTTCAGACAACATTACATTACACAGTATTTAGTTGGAATTGGAGAGACATTGATGTGTAGGTTGATTATGTGTTGATGTTCTCTCCTCAGTTTATCCAGCCATCAGGCTCTCCAGCCACAGAGGTGATGGAGTTTACTCTGCCGCAGTGCTTCATGCCCTGGACCCCTGCTGTAGCCCACTACCTCAGGCAGAACCTGCTGATCTTCCTCCACATCCCCAAGTACACAGACAGCTACGTAGAACACCACTTCAAGGTAGGCTACACCACTAGTACACTACACTGCACTGGTACACAGACAGCTACGTAGAACACCACTTCAAGGTAGGCTACACCACTAGTACACTACACTGGTACACAGACAGCTACGTAGAACACCACTTCAAGGTAGGCTACACCACTAGTGTACTACACTGGTACACAAACAGCTACGTAGAACACCACTTCAAGGTAGGCTACACCACTAGTACACTACACTACACTGGTACACAGACAGCTACGTAGAACACCACTTCAAGGTAGGCTACACCACTAGTATACTACACTGGTACACAGACAGCTACGTAGAACACCACTTCAAGGTAGGCTACACCACTAGTGTACTACACTGGTACACAGACAGCTACGTAGAACACCACTTCAAGGTAGGCTACACCACTAGTGTACTACACTGGTACACAGACAGCTACGTAGAACACCACTTCAAGGTAGGCTACACCACTAGTATACTACACTGCACTGGTACACAGACAGCTACTTCGAGCACTACCTCAAGGTAGGCTACAGCCAAGCCTACAGACACTAGGGGCAACATCCAGAAGTGAAAGTCTGTATATAATGTCCCACCTCATTCTAACCCCACTTCTGTCCCTCCAACATTTTCTGGTGGCCTCTAGTTGGGGGGGCGAAGCAGAACACCTCGCCAGATTCAGAGAATATAGAGCAGTGTTTTATTTTTCACTGCTTTTGTGGCCAGAGTAGGAATGGCCACTTTCCATGGTAGTCAACGCAGATCCTGCCGCTGTAATAAGCGCGACTGGAATAGTGGAATGTTGTCACAAGTTCCCTATGAACTTGTGACAACATTTACTTTGAAGTTTCATTTTGATGTATGAAATCAGCTCTTCACAAAATATTCTGACTTCCTTCACTTTTGTTTTGTTGCTAATTATCTCTCTCTCTCTCTGTGTCTCTCACTCTGTGTCTCTCACTCTGTGTCTCTCACTCTGTGTCTCTCACTCTGTGTCTCGCTCTCTGTGTCTCGCTCTCTGTGTCTCGCTCTCTGTGTCTCGCTCTCTGTGTCTCGCTCTCTGTGTCTCGCTCTCTGTGTCTCGCTCTCTGTGTCTCGCTCTCTGTGTCTCGCTCTCTGTGTCTCGCTCTCTGTGTCTCTGTCTGTCTCTCTCTCTGTGTCTCTGTCTCTCTCTCTGTGTCTCTGTCTCTCTCTCTGTGTCTCTGTCTCTCTCTCTGTGTCTCTGTCTCTCTCTCTGTGTCTCTCTCTCTGTGTCTCTGTCTCTCTCTCTGTGTCTCGCTCTCTCTCTGTGTCTCTCTCTCTCTCTGTGTCTCTCTCTCTCTCTCTCTCTGTCTCGCTCTCGCTCTCTGTCTCGCTCTCTGTCTCGCTCTCGCTCTCTGTCTCGCTCTCGCTCTCTTTCTCGCTCTCTCTCTCTGTCTCGCTCTCTCTCTCTGTGTCTCTGTCTCTCTCTGTGTGTCTCTGTCTCTCTCTCTGTGTCTCTGTCTCTCTCTCTGTGTCTCTGTGTCTCGCTCTCTGTCTCGCTCTCTGTCTCGCTCGCTCTCTGTCTCGCTCTCTCTCTGTCTCGCTCTCTCTCTCTGTCTCGCTCTCTCTCTCTGTCTCGCTCTCTCTCTCTGTCTCGCTCTCTCTCTCTGTCTCGCTCTCTGTCTCTGTCTCGCTCTCTGTCTCGCTCTCGCTCTCTGTCTCGCTCTCTGTCTCTGTCTCGCTCTCTGTCTCTGTCTCGCTCTCTGTCTCTGTCTCGCTCTCTGTCTCTGTCTCGCTCTCTGTCTCTGTCTCGCTCTCTGTCTCTGTCTCGCTCTCTGTCTCGCTCTCTGTCTCGCTCTCTGTCTCGCTCTCTGTCTCGCTCTCTGTCTCGCTCTCTGTCTCGCTCTCTGTCTCGCTCTCTGTCTCGCTCTC